>NC_141694.1:375128960-376358500 GCF_964263255.1 Lissotriton vulgaris
TTCATAGCGCAAATCAAGGAACTTTTCATCTCCCTGCATTTTTTTGTATACCAACCATAAGGATTCTGCCTAGGTTTGGGCTTCCCGACACGAGAAGCCATATTGGGAAGATGAAAGAGTTCACTCAGAAACTTGGTGGTAGCACAAAAGAGTGATGATACTTCCTCTGGATGTAACGAGGATTCTACTAGCCTGGACTGGGCAGAGGTCAAAAGTGTTGAAATGAATAGGACTTTCTCTTTGTCCATGATAATATAACTCCATTTTAAACGCCTACCACAATTGGAGGGATAAAGCTCCTGGTGAGCTACCGCTAAGGAGGACGCATGTACTCCCGAATAGTCCGTCCAAAAAGGGTGAAGAGCAAGGGAGAGCAGAATATGGTCGCTCTCTACTGAAGGGAGTACCTCCATGTCGAGCAAATGGACCCAGGAGTTAACATCAAGAAGGATGTAGTCTATTCTAGACGTATGATCCACCCTAATGTAGGTATGTGCTCCAGAGGGATCCAGAGACGTCCTACCATTCGCTGCCCTGAGATTGAATTCCAAGGTTAGGGAATAAATTTGGACTACCACTTGGGACCACCGTCTGATAGGAGGTAAGGTCAAAGCTGGTATTCCTCTCCTGTTATCGTCCTCAACAGTCCCGAAAGAATCCTCCAACCCAAGAGGCTCAAACGTACAGTTAAAGTCACCTGCTACTAGAACGTGGGAACTATCGGCTCCCCTTCTTAACCGGGATTCTAACTCAGAGACAATGGGTGACAGTAGACCTCCCTTTGTGCCCCTAACATAGATATTGAAAATGTCGAGGGCTGGCCCTCTCCTGGGTCCTATGAGCAATATACTCAAAAGGTCAAGTGAGTCGGTCACGCGTTGGGTAACCTGACAACCAAGTGAGATAGCGACCCATATAAGAAGACCTCCAGAGGGGCGACCTTTCCCAGAAGGGGAAGGGACTGCTGGTAGGAAGAAGGATGAGTATCCTACCTTGTGGCATGGCTCCGTACTCCAGGTTTCTTGGAAGATACAGATCGAGAAACCCTCCACTAAGGTGTTCCAATCCGGAACAGCCAACTTCCTTGCAATCCCAGCAACATTCCAGCTAAGAATCTTTATGACAGGATCGGCCGTAATTGGTTCGACGCGGAGGACAGGATTGGTAACCAGCCCCCCCTCGGGGAGTGAGCAAGAGGCTCTGCTTCCCCCCTTAGACCCACTATCAAGACTATCACCCTGTGGCTGGGTACCACTCTCAGTGGAGATGGATATCCCACTGTTGATGGTAATCTCCGAAGAGCAGGGATCCAACCGCAGACTCTTACCCGGGGGTGAGAGAACTGTCCCAGAAAGGATATCATTTCAATAGCCTGCGGTTCTTCCATAGGTCCTCGGCCATAAGGTTTGCTGATAAGGCACAGTGAAGGGGTCAAATCCAGGAATGGCAAGATTGTGATAGCATCTTGCTTCTGGGGCGATGCCAAAATGAATGCCAACTGGTCTCGGGTAGAAAAAGGTCAAATCGACTACTCCAGTACCAGCACTGCTAGTGCCTAGATTCTGACTAGAAATTAGCTGAGCTACCCTGGGGTCCTTGAAGTTGACTACCACACAGTCCCCCTCATAGCGTTTATGACTACTACCTACCCAGACTACCCTTCTGACACCAAGAATCATCCCATCGACTTCCCTGGGCAGTGGTCTATTGATCCTTAACCAGTGCATGGTTTTGTTTTTTAGCATCTGGAAGGATTCTTGCTGCCCAACCAACAATGGTGGTACGTTGTTAAGGATGGCGACAGAGGGATAGCAGTCTGGGGGCAGATCCATAGGAGGTATTCTACGGGGCACTTTGGGAGGAATTGTGTCGGGTTGGCTGATTTGAGAAGGAACGGGGCAAGACAGTGTAGTCTGGGCTAAATCGTGGCAATTAATGGTTCCGGGGTTCCTTGGTTTGGATCTATCAATAGTGCCCGTGGCCTCAGTAGCTAAGTGCTTCTTGGGTTGGGATGTGTTTGGCCTTGAATGGTCTGAAAGGTGGGGGTTGGTCTTATGGACTTGACCTGGAGGGCGAGACCCCCCTTTAGCAGTAACAACGGGAGGAGGAAGGGACTCTGGAGCAGGTACCCCACTTACCATCCCACTTATGTTAGAAGAATCTTGTGGGATGGTCGAGGTCATCCTAACCACTTGGACCCCCCCCTTTATCACTGGCCCCAGTCCTAAAATGTGTTTTAATTAAGGATTTAGTTGAGAAAAAGTTGTCTAAGGTTGCTTGTTCAAACTGTCCAAACGATCCGCTAACCTTTTGACTCTTTCTAAAATAGGGGTCAGTAGGGATTTCATCAATTTCTCTACCTGCGTGAGTAAGGGTGAATCTGGGGATATAATCTCGGCAGGAGCCATCGCCAGATTGTTGCTTGGATTACATGGTGAATCACCATAGGACACCCCACCCTTGACAGCTTGAACAACACCTAAACCAGCCCCTTTAGACTTATGGGAAGCTCCCGCTCCTAATCCCAGTTTCCTAATTTTCTTGGGGTGTTTAGGTTGACAACCTTTTCGGGGGCCAGTGATTCTTTTCCTTTTAGTAAGGGAGTTTTTGGGTGCTGCGTGGGGTAACACGCCTGATAAGGCAGGAATTTCCTCGTCAGTAGAAGTAATATTTTGAATAAACATGGGGGGTGGTATATTGGTAGAGACCACGACCGCTGGCTCGTTTCCGGTCTGGGAGTCTGAACCTAACATACCTTCCACCCTGACCAGATTGGCCGACAGTGATGAATCCTGGGGCTTTCCCAGGGGTGAACTAACAACCGAGTCTGGCATGGTTGCGGGTAGAGATGAGGGGACCGATGGCAGAGAACCCAGGGGTGCCCGCTTCTCTAGGGGAAGTTTAAGGAGTTCGATGGATTGCCTGCGCTCAGCGCGTCTCTCGGCTAGGGCAATCTCTCTATCAATATCACGAGTGGCCTTAGAGAAGTATTTATCTAAGGGACCCAAGATTGCAACGCCCACCGTGGACAGGAGGGGATTCGATGGGGAAGTAGTTGGAGGTGAAGACATGCTTAGCGGTCTTACAGCACGGGGAATGAACAGGAACGCTGTAAACCGCAAGTGGACCACTCAAAAGACAGAAACAAACTTGAACTACAGTCCATCTACAAAGCTCCACAAAATAACAATCACTACACCTTACGCAGTCTAGTCCGATGGGTGATGCTGGATGTCAGAGAGTGGGCCCAGCCCAGCCTCCTGCAGCCCCTGACGGCCACAGACGGCCCGCCCTTGTCCCGGGCTTCTCCTGGGACGCTCCTGGGCTTCCGCGCAGCAGTAATCTCTGAGTGCTATAAAGAGTGGTCAGGAGGCAGGGCAGGCAGGGAGAGCGGACCAGGTGGAGTCAATTGGTCATACAGGGACTCCTGGGAGACGGAGTCCCTGTAATCTCACTCGCAGCCCTGCGGCCGATTTCCCCCTCGCCTTTCCTTACCACAGTGCCTCAATACTAGTCCATAAAGCAGGCAGCCAGTGACCAGGGAGCGCGATGCGGGACCCCCGAAGCGGGTCCGGAGAGCGGTTGCAGAAAGTCCTCGGGCGGAAAATCCTCAGGCAGGCAACAACAACAGGAGGTAATCCGGTACAGTTTCTCCTCCTTGCAAACAGATTCAATTACGTGGAGCCAGATATGCAATACACATCAGGCAGGCAGGCACATAGCACATGAAAATGCCAACTTCTAAAAGTGGCATTTCTAAAATTGTGATAATAAATATATGCACACCATTGCACAGCATTTATTAATAATATTCCAAACATACCAAACTTGACCACGCTGCTCCTATCATATCAGGAATTATCACTGAAACACTTATCAGGGAATCCCTAATGTATTCCTATGAGAGGGCAGCCTCACAGCAGTGAGAAACCAAAATGGCTATTTGTCACTACCAGGACATGTCACGCATTTAAGGTACATGTCCTACCTTTTACCTACATTGCACCCTGCCCATAGGGCTAGCTAGGGCCTAACTTAGGGGTGACTGACATGCTGTAAAAGGGGGATCACAGATGTTGCACACACTTTAGATGCCACGTCACAGCGCAGTAACACTGTACGCACAGGCCCTGCAATGGCAGACACCTGAGACAGGTTTGAAAGGATACTTTGGTGGGTGGCGCAATCAGCGCTGCAAGCCCACCAGTAGCATTTAATTTACTGGCCCTGGGTATCTAAGATACCACTTTACAAGGGACTGACAGGTAAATTAAATAAGCCAAACAGGTGTAGACCAATCTTACCATATTTACCACAGACAGCACACTCACTTTACACTGGACAGCAGAGCGAAAGTGCCCAGACTCCTAAAACCACTAACACCATGTCAGGTAAAATGGCTAGGAGGAAGGCAAAAAGTTCAGGGATGACCCTGGAAAAAGGGTCAAGTCTAAAAAAAACAGAGGATTATCTCCTGGCTTCAACTTCTTTACACTGATAGTTGCCCTATCATCATCGTAATAAGAGTTATTGTAGTATAAATTATTAATAGCTTGGTCATCCAGCATTTCAAATGGTCTTTTATCTGAATGCCAAGGTGTACCCATAATTGGGTTTTGCCAATTGGTCCATAAGTCACCCACCTATGGAGCAGAACGACAACCAAAATGTTCAACCCGATATTCCTAAGGGAAATCCATCATTATATGTTTTACTTTCATTGCCCGCTTGGCATCTTTTGCACATCCTTTCACCTGCTGCAGGGCAATTCACTCCTGTGGGTGTTAAAGAGTTTGATATGCCAGTTGCAACAAAGTTGCCAATATCAGTGACCATATTTTCTTTTTTTTAAAAGATAAAATCACCTAGTATATTGAATTTGACATGGAGAGGCCAACAAAAAGACTTTTACTTTTTTAAAACAACCCCTTGCTCTTTAACTTGAAACACATTACTGCTGCATTCTTCTTCCATGCTAGAGAAAAGGGAATGAAGTAAACCCCGAGGGAGCAGAACCCTTACCAATGTATAATATACTTGTGCTGTCAAGGCATAATCACAAATGTATTTAAGACATATAAAAATGTCGCCCCCCCCCTCCCCACTCGGGGGGGGGGGGGGGGACGCCGAGCACTTTGCTGGGGCCGGTTTTCTGCCAATTTTGTTACAGGGCCGATTTTGTTGAAGCAGACACAGTGTGCTTTGCTAAAATCATACAATGTATCTAGGCTAAATGGATGCAAACACTGCAGAACATAGTTAATTTTCACAGCAAGCATATATTTTCATCACAGGGATAAATATTATAAATGCAAAGGTACAGGTTCAACTAATTTTCGCAAGCAGCAAGAAAAAAAGAAGTGTGTTTGGGGCTTGCGTATTTATAATGTTGAATATGTTTCTTTTATGTTAATATTTCTGATTGAGAATGCAGGATTGTGGACATTTCTGTGTAATTGAATCAGAAAAAGAGATTGCCTCCAAGAGTTTCCTGTGTCCTAATAAAGTCAGGCTTTAACTAAGAAACATATAGGGTTAAATGAAACAACTTTGCAAACTGCAAGCACATGAAAACAAGCTCTGACTCTGCATTGAGCCTGAGATTGGAGACTTTATTTAAAATGTTCAGAAACCTCCCTATACTTTCTTCCCATTCTGATTCAAGAACTACCGGACCATCTCGCTGATACCCTTCGCGTCCAACGTTGCAGAGAAAACAGCCAACAAGGAACTGATGCAATTCATCTAAGGCAATGCCATCCTTGACTCGTCCCAATCTGGATTCCGAAGCCACCACAGCACAGAGACTGCTCTACTCGCCACCACAGATGACATCCACACCCTCCTGGACCAAGGCCACTCGGAAGCTTGTTTACGGTCCAGGGAAAGCATGGCTTGGCAGTTCGGGCTGGAATGTTTCCATGAGGCACAGGGTCAGACTGATTTGCATATGGCCATGTCTGAACTGGGGTGGTGTGGAGTGAAAAAAAACAATGGATTTAGGCCCAGATCTCTGTACTGGGGTGAATGTATGACATTGTTCTGTCTGCATTCTGTCCATCAACTGTGTTTTTTGCACTCCTCAGCCCTCATCCTACTCGACCTATCAGCAGCCTTCAACACGTCTACCACTGCACACTCGTCGCCAGACTACACAACAATGGCATACAAGGAACAGCCCCAGACTGGATCTGATCATTCCACACAGGAAGAAGCCAAGAAATTAGACTGCTGCCCTTCCTCTCTGATCCCACGGACATCACCCGAAGAGTCCCACAGGGATCATCGTTGAGCCCACCCTCTTCAACATCTACATGGCCCCCATCTCCACCATCATCTGAAAACATGGCCTCAACATCGTCTCCTAAGCTGATGACATCCAGCTCATCCTCTCCCTCATCAAACTCTCCACCACCACCAAACTCAACTTCCGTAAAGGAATGCAGGAGATTGCAGCCAGGATGACCCACAGCTGCCTGAAGCTTAACGCTGAGAAGACGGACATTCTCGTACTCTGAACCACCCCCTCAGCATGGGACATCACCTGCTGTCCAACAGCCCTCGGAAGCCCACCGACCCCCTCGGACCAAGTCAAAAACCTCAGCATCATACTCGACTCTCCCTCACCCTGAATGTACAGATCAACGCTGTCACCTCCAGCTGCTTCAACACCCTCTGCATCCTCCGCAAGACCTTTAAATGTATCCCCCTGAGTCAAGTAATACAGTCAACCACGCACTCATCACCAGCAGACTGGACTATGGAAACCTACTATACGTCATCATGAACAAGTCCCTACCCCAGAAACTCCAGACGATATAGAATACCGCCACCACCGACTCGTCCTCGGCATCCCCCAGCATGAACTCATCAGCCAAAACCTTTGAAAGCTCCACTGCCTCCCTGTTGAGAAAATAGTCACCTTCAAAGTCCTCACCCACGCCTACAAATGCCTGCACAACCCCGGACCCAAATACCTCAATGACAGAATCAACTTGCACATACCAAAAAGGAACCTCCGATCTTCCAACCTCGCACTGGCCGAAACCCCACACATCCATAGATCCAGAGCAGGGGGAAGATCCTTCTCCCACATTGTGGCCAAATTCTGTAACAAACTCCCGACAGACATCAGACTCGTTCCTCACCCTGAACACCTTCAGGAAGGCCTTAAAGATCTGGCTCTACGGCTAATCAGAATTGTGAACCCCCCCCCCCCAGTGCCTTGAGACCCTCATGGGTGAATAGAGCATTCAACAAACCCCTGATTGATTGACTCAAGTGCTGAAACTGTATTTTATTGTTGAGGGAAGGGAGAGCCTCCGGTTAATCACTTTCTTTGTGGATATCCATTTCAATGTCATGTTGACAATGGAGAGGGGCGGTGGTCTGATACCCAAGATGGTGGTCGCTTAAGTGACATGCTCCAGATCCAAGCATAATCTTGCACTCCCTAACGTGATGAAGAGCTAAAAATACACAGGGTGCTACCTGAATACAATGTGCTCCCAGTGTTGACAACTCCGGGACTCTGTCAGGCCTCCTGACCCAAGCTCTAAGACGTGAAGATCTCCGGTACGTTGCATTTCTGGGCCTGTGGGAAGGGCCTACAGCTTGCTGACCTTGCTGACAACCACGCCAGACTCTTCTACGTTTGGTCAATTGCGGTTTAGAGTAGAACTAGTAACCTTTAAATATTTAGGGATCTACTTATACCGAACCACCGCCGACACAATAGCTGGAAATGTAGTATGGACCTCCAACTCCCTTCGTTCCTAAATCTCCTTCTGGAATACTTTACTGCTCACAGTAATGAGCCATCTAGCGGTATCCAATATGGTGATTTGCCCAGGCTCCTTTATTAGTTTGTAAACCTTCTGATTATTCTTCAAGTATGGATATTTAAAACACTATAGACGCCCTATTAATCGCCTTACTTTGGGGTGCGAGTAGACAGAGACTGGCACTAGCCAAGATGCGGCTTCCCAGCACTGCAGGCGGGATGGGAGTGCCCGATTTTAAAGCATATTGCATAGCTGGGCAATTGCAATGGCAGGCATATTGACTAGCGGACCATAATTTATTTAAGATAGCGTATTCTCCGGACCAACTTGGACGTGGTACCTTACAGACATTGCTGTGCCCAGGGGCAGACAAATTGCAGAACCCTCCCTTTCTTTTACATATAGTGCTTCATTACTGGAAACAGGGTCATAGAGATGTGAAAATATCCTTCGCATATGCCCCAAATATCCCACTCTGTGGCTTACGTACAATGCATGGAATAATAAGAAGGACACAAATCCGAGTATGGATACAGCTAGGGCTTGAGACAGTTGGAGGATTTTTTCACGATGGCAACCTGATGCCACATGAAGAGTTTGTAGGCACCAATGCAGTACGTGACACTCTTTTTCTTACTCATTCCACTATTACACACTATATCTGCAAATACTGGATGGTAAAACCAGAAAGAGCCTCCCACCTTCCATCTATTGAAAACCCTTCACATAAGGGGGCATAGCCGTCACCTTGTTCGGTGGTTATACCGTGGGCTGAGGGAACATTTGAATATCCTGCTGAGATCTCTCAGACAGAAATGGGAAACAGTATTATCATGAGGCTTAGAAGATAGGGGATGGACCCTGATATTAGAACATCCTAGAAAGGTATCTCGTAATTGCTGGCTGAAAGTAATACAATTATTTATTGTACATAGAGCCTACCTCACCCCAAAAACGCTACATAAAATGTATACTCCTGCCTCCCCGACCTGCCCCAGATGCCCTGCTCAAAAAGCTGACTTTATTCATATGTTGGGATCCTGCCCACCATTGCATGAGCTGTGGAGTGAGATCATACAGAATTTGTCTCTATTAACAGAACGCACTTACTGGGACACTGTAGAGGCATGTCTATTGAGCCTTTTCCCATTCCCCAAAAAATCAAAGCTGCTGCACCACTTCGCGGGCTTAGCCCTGATGATTACCAAAAGGCTGATTACGCAGCACTAGAAATCTCGCACGCCACCACGTATAGGTAAATGGAGGGAAGAGGTCATCCATTGGGCCACTGCAGAGAGGTAGGCTCTACAACGGGAAGAATACAGGGGATTATGTAAATGTCCAATATCCTTAGAATGGACTCAATTGATAGAACTATTAATGGCAGATGTGGAGGAAGTCGTAGTGGACTCACAAGCCCCACAAACAAATAGCGGAGTGAATAATTGATTCCTTTTCACATAACGCCTGAGTTGTTGGTAGATGTCCTCTAAATGGATGGCCACCTCACCCGCTCTTTTCCCCTTCAGCCCCTTGCATTATTATTGTCTCCCCCATCCCCTTACTCCCTATCACTATCAGTTATATTTACCACCTCGTACCTTTACTGGGATAAAAGGTAGTAACTACACTGCAGCAATTGGCTTGTTTTATTTTTGTTTTGGTGTTGGGTTGGGTTTTCAGAGGTTGGATAGGGTAGGTGGGTTGCTTGGGTTCTTAATAAACATTTACCTTAGTCACGACGATTATGATGCATGGTTATAAAGAAAAGGTACAAGAATTTATTCTGGTTTGAATATTATGATTGTGTAAAATGTAATTTGAATATCTTATGTAAAGATTCTGTATCATGCTACATATGTAATATGAATCTCACACTCATGAGAACCATTTAGCTTGAAGTAATGCTATAAGGTTGTAAAAATGCACCTGAAAAACCCAATAAAGTTTGTGTTAAAAAACAAATAGTGACAATGGACACTAAGGAAACCTTTACAAACCTTTCTGTGCCACTAAAACCTTGTCAGCAAATAGCTGGCTACTCAGGGTGGAGGGAAACGACTGAGGTTTGGAGCACCCACTCCATATCTACCCTTGGCCAACCTCTAACATGCCTTCTGGTCACTCCTAAGGGGCTAGTGGTTGCGCAATCCATGGAAACTGCTGTAATTAAACAGAGTTTCTAGAATTTTGTTTGTTCTCTGTTTTAAGCATGAGTTTGAGATCTATGAGCCAAAGATCCTAAATGTGGTGCCAAGGGTACAATATCAGAAGAAAGGGATTGCAAGTGGCAGTTCAGGTGACACATACGCTGTGCCCATGCGTGGAAACAGTGATTAATTAATGAAGGCAGTTTCAGGTGGGGGACAATGATGCTAATTTCGGAATCTTAGGATTTATTCTCGATCATCAGACTTTGGCTCAAGCAAGAGAGAGAAAGTAAAAGGAGAGAGAGTGATAAGAAAGGAACGAAAGCATTTCCAAAGGAAGAAAGCGGGAATGGAGAACACTGAGCAACAGTGAGATTCAGATATTATATGTTGGTGGAAGAAAGGCATGAAATGAAATCAGTCCCAAGTGGCCTTGGTATTTGACGGGCTTCTGCACGTTTTCATTTTTTTTTTTTTAATTAAGCACCGCTCAGGTATGAACTCAAGCAATAGTTTAGCAATATATAATGAGCATAAACTAATCGATCTTCTGCTGTAATCTTGTTTGTTGAGTCTAATCTAAACCACCAGGATCTAAATGTTTTTCTAGATGTGAACCATTATATAAACACGTCCACTCTAATTCGTTCATTTGGTAAATATGGAACTTTTAAATCCTTTGTGAGTAATAGGAGTGTGGGAGATTATTGGACTGAATGTACATTCCGCCATGCCAGATGCACTTGAGAAAAAGGGTCATACTTCAGAGGGAAGTTGACAGATTGAGTAGTGCAAGTGAAACCCGAGAACAGATGGAAATGTGGGAAATTGATTCTGTTCATGATGAGGAAATGCAACTATTCTGGTGTCCTCCTTGTTATCAGAAGTGATTGCTCAAATGTTCTAAGGTTTTTCTAGTAAATATGTTAAAGCACACGAACTGGTGAGTGCTCGAAATGTTATTTTTATTATCCTGAAACAGAATTAAGTAATTATGCTATACTATTACATCCAGTGAATCTCAGGCATTCTTTGGTTTTAATTAAAAACCACAGAGTAGTCTTAGTGCTTCAATTTCCTTCTTAGGCAATGAATAAATGCTACATTTATGTTTGATGTATTATTAATATGATTTGACCCGACATGCACTTGAATTGTGAGTGAATCTCATATTTTCCTTGAAATGCTACAAGCTAATTACAAAGCTGGGAAAGGATGACACTATTGACTGATATAGAAGGTTGCCAATTCACTGTGTATTATTTTTTGCTAATTAACGCATTATTAGGAAGAAACGGAAAACATAGATGCGCTAGTGTCAGGAAGAAGGAGGGTGTATTAATCCAGCACATATAAAATAGGTATATGTCTGCAAAACACTGTAACAAAGTATCATCACTTTCCCAATTGAGTAGTTTTTTGGTAGCTCTACCAGGAGACTCTAAGCACTATGATGTACACAATTTATTTCGGTGACTGGTGGGGTCAGTCTGCAAAACCATCTATTTTTCTATGTCTTTGTTAGTAACCTAAATCCACATATAGAATTTGTGTCTTTTGCAAATATGTTAAACAAACATTGACAAAACCAGTAGGGCTGGCTTATTAAGGAAACTTCTTTTTCACTGGTGATTTTGTATGGGGTAGTCGGTAGGTCATTGAGTGGGCGAACAGAGGAATGGATCAAAAGGTAGATGAATGAGTGCATGAATCAATGAGTGAGGAGCTGAATGCAGGCCTGGAAGATAGAATATATGCAGGGATACATGATTTGGTGCATGGCTTGAACGATGGGTGAATGAATACATGGATGGATGGAAGTTTGAAAAAGTGATGAGTGAGCATATGGTTAGATGAATAGATAAGAGGATACACGAGGTGCAAAGTAGGATGCTGAGGATGGCAAACGTCCTATTGGTAGCAGGAGGCTACAATCCCTTCTTGCTGTCGCTCCTCACTCACCCACTCACTGAACAAAGCGCTCACCCATTTATTTATCCATGTGCCCAGTCACTCATCCATTTATTTATCCATAAACGCAACATGGCACTCACACAGACACCCAAGCATTCAAACTCCTCTATCAGTAAAGAGCCACTTCCAGGTATAAAAAAGCCAATACAATTTGATGTTGTTAATATTATTCATATCTCTTCTGTAGTCATACGTAAAAGGAATGTAGTATCTAGGCAGTGTAAATAAGAGGCACTAACGCTCCCCATTTAATGGTTCTCCATTTTCAAATAATGAAATGATGAGTGGTTGACTTTTCCGTAAATTGAGCTCCTAGCACACATCTCACATGAGATTTTAAAAGTAAGCACCGTGCCACCACGCCAGCACAGTTTTCATCATACCTACCCAGAAAGGTAATTTAAATCCAGACCCTATAGCTCATTGCCTCATTGACCCTCTATTTCATTGAAGTGTAAGAATCAGAGAGTAAAACCTGGTGCCCTCCAAACTCTGAGACATCAATTCTTCTGTTCCCTTCTGCCAGTCATTGTCACTAGAACAAGGAAGAGAGTGAGTGGCAAGGTGATTCTTGAAACTTTAGCTCAAAAAGAGACAACTATCTGAGGAACAGAAGTGGGGATCTTCGGGCACAGAATATGTCAGGCACTTAGGAGAGACAAGCACAGAGTAAGAGTCATCAGAAGGAAAAAAAACACAGTACAGAGAAGTGTAGGAACAGATTGAGAAAAGGTGGTCCTGAGGCAGAAACAGAAAGGCAGACCAACAGTAAAGGCGAACTGGAGAAAACAGGCGTAAAATTAACAGAGATACTAAGGACTGTAGACAGGCACAAGCGAGAGACAGGCATGCAGGCAACTGAGAGATAGAAATAGGAAACAAAGGAAGGTTATAGGAATCGAGAGGTCAATAACACAACACTCATTGAGGGAATACACTTGAGCAAGAAAGAGCCCAAAAGACAGTGACACTAAAAGATACAAAACCTGAAGAGTAATTTGATATGACGTCTCTAAAACAGGGTTAGAAGAGGAAACTGAATCATTGATCTCAGAGTACATTAGTTGTCCGAGACACGGTGGGACAGATTTAAGCCAATAACCTCAGGAAAGCAGAGAGGAAAAGGAGGACATACCTAAGAGGAGAGAAACAGAGTAAGATGAAATAAAAAAAGACACAGGCACAAAAACAGAGGGAAAGACAGAGAGCAAGAGACACCAACAGACGAGAAAAACAATGAATAAGATAGCCAGAGAGGTAAAGTGAGCAGATATCTTGGAATTCCTGAAACAGAATCAGTTTTTGCATATCAGTCACGGAACCTTTTTGTGAAAAAATGACATGTTCCACATCGCGTCCGATCAATACATCTTCATAACTTCTTTGGCAAGAGTATGCATACTGTTGGAATAAAAATGTTTTAGCTGAGTTATCCATGCATTTTATGTCTTAAGTTAGAATTCGTGGCACCATTTTAAATTCCCGCACTCTGAGACAATGCGCTACAGGGGAGACCGTGAGCACTTGCGAGCCCAAACACTTCAGGAATCGATTTGCAATGGGCCACGAGGACCTTGATTCATAGGCGGCATAGACATCACGGCGCACCCGCTGTCATATGCGTTTGCTTAACGTGAATCTCATTGCAGTTCCGAGCACACACACTCCGGTTTCTGATTATAGGGTCATGTTACCAATTCCTTGATTCGACCGCACTGGTTATAGACCCTTTTTACTTAGATTTGGCGTTTGGAGCCTCAACCAGCTGGGTTAGAATTATCACAGGCAGAGCAATTTTCTTTATTATCTACTCCAAATACAGCCCTGAGGAAGTCGCAGGAGCATTTCCAATAAGCGACGAAACACGGGTTGGCTGGTTTTTCGTTTGCTCTTAATGAAATATAAATCATGAACACTATCATTTATTCTTCTATTGTGGAAATTGACATTACCTTATGGTGGACATTGACATTACTTTATCTAGGTTGATACCTCAGTTCACGTATGCCCAGGTCTATGCGTTTCATTAACTTGGTGTGGGGCAACCTACATGTATCGAGGGGTTTAAGGGAGTTCCCCCTTTCCTGGTTTGGCACTGTATGAATAATTTTTTCTCACTAAATTTTGCGTTACTTAGCTGAGCTCCATACTTCCAGAGTTACAAAAAACCCTTAGTCAGTGTACATTTTACATTCAGCTGCCATTTTGAGCCATGATCGAAATTAACTTCTGTCTCACTCTCTGCCACAGCAGAAAGCAGGTGAAATATTTTTCGTTTCTTCAAGGTTGAGCTTTGCTGTATTAATGAATGCACTGTCCTTGTCTGTGCATTCCTTTCCTACGAGATAGGCCTGCTCCCACCCTCAGAGCGGCGGGTGCAGGCAGAGTGACCTTGGCGCTGAGATTGCATGTGCCTGGCCTCAGGATTGAAACCCATTCTTCTGTATTTCTTTTGTTCACCAGCTACCAACTGAAATTTCCAGTCAGGGTGTGTCTTTATTGGGTCTGAACTGTACATAATGTACAGCCAGTCCATCTTCAGAAATCCAGGAGGCTGGTCAAACTGGACTCCACTCAAGTGTACTTGAATACAAATACTTGGTTTGTATTCCCTACTGTCTGACAGATTCTTCATTTGTATGTAAGGCTGAGATGTGGTCACGAGTGACCCTACTCGGGCCACTTCCTTCAGTTGGCGCCAGAACAAGGGCTCCATCGGGTGACCCATCCTCGCCCGCGGACGGTGAGGAGGTCAGCCCCTGTTAGGTCAGACGGGCAGATCAGGGATCCCTGTATGAGAGAGTACTGAACTCGCAGCTGCCCCGTCAGTCTGACCAGGTGATACCTCGCCCAGCGATCATCCAGACTGGGGTCATGAACAGCAAAACTCTTAGATCTGACCATTTGGTCTGAAGAGTCGGCAGTGGAGAATAAATTAGTTTGACCTGTGTGCACCAGTTGAGTTTGCTTTGGTTCTTTGTGGATATGGTACCATTTTGTTTTATCTTTGGTATGGTCTGAGGACTGATTTTGGTTTGCACTTGAGACTTTGAGACGGTCTGAGGACCAATTTGGATACAAAGTGTTTGTGAACATTGCCCCGGCAACAAAACAAATAAGGTATATTTTTTCAAATGCCTGGGTAAATTGTGGGTTTCTTGTTTTCGCTGTTGTTCTGCTGATTTTTAACTGGAAGAAAGTCATCGAGTGCCTCAGGAAGGAACTCTGAATATTGACATGTATCTAAAACAGGGCATTGACCCTATCATGTTTAGCACGTTTTGGCACAAATATACAAGGGACAATGCCGAGTTGCAGTGGCCGTTGATGGGCACTTTTGATGAACAGAAAATTAGTTCTTTACAGGAGAAGTTGCTTGCGAAAATGAGTTGGCAGGCGATGTTTGATTCCCTCAGAACATGGCAAAAAGAGGCAAAACAGGGGTTAATGAAAGTATGGAAAGAGGCCCAAAAGGGGAGGATGCAAACATTGACTCAGAAAGCTGTTGCGTATCATATAGAGAAGCAAGAGATAGGAATTGAGCATGAAAATAGGAGGTTTCGACTGAATATTGCTAAATCATATGTACCCTGAGAAGAAAATGACACTTTTGTAGAGGAACTGCTAGATGCTCAACCCCAACCTCCTTATGCCTGGCAGAGGGTATATTCCACCCTTCCCCAGCAGGCCCAGCTACCGGGTCTTCCATCTCTGCTGTTTCTGCTTCTATTGCTGTTGACCAGACTGCCTTGGCCTCAGCACCTCCTGTCCTTTCATTGTCTTTGCCGTCTGTGGCAACTGTGACTGTTAGTACTCCTGCAACGCCTATTGCTTCAGCGTCTTTCTCTCTAGCTCTTACACCACAACGCAGCTGACAATGACTTTAGTGCCTGCTCCCTTTGTTGTTACCCCCACTATGTTCCTCCATTCCCCGACATCACTGAGTAGTGAGACACCGATGCGCGGCCCGGAGGATAGAGACTGGACGAAACTTAAAGAGTGCATGGGGCAGACAATGGTCTGGTCTGATGTGGGAGATGCAGAGAAAAAGGTGGTGGCTAATCAGGCAGCACAGTAGTCTCGTAACCCCATTTACAGTGTGGAAGATATGTGGATTGTGATGAAAGATTATAAGCCCTTAGTACTGCAACATGCCCTTAAGCACATGTAGGCTACTCTGATTGGTGTTTGGGAGCAGCATTTCAAGGGTGCAGCACCGCAAATTAGATATGATATTAGGAATTATGTATATGTTACTGATATGGAGCCTTTGGTAATGTTGCAACATTTGTTGCTTATCGGGGAAGGCTGCTGGAGAAGAGCCCCATCCTGGTGTCTCAGTACCCGATGAGGGAGGTGCATCCCATATAACATCCTGAGATACCAGAGATACAGGATCAGAATGATCATGTGACTAGGCCAAGGGTAGAGGCCTGTTTCCAGGAACAGTGGGTTTACACTCCATGGAAAAGGAGTGGAGCCTTGTCCCTTAAAACTCAGCTACCTAACCCTAGGAAAAATCCTACTGCATATTACAAGGAATTGACTGAGGTCGCTTTTTCGACAGTGATGACGCTCCCGTATATTGAAATGTTCTTTGGTTTGTTGGTTCCTGTTGATATTTGGAGACAGGTACATACACAGAATCATGTTGCCAGATTGGGTGGTACCTGGGACCAACTTAAGGTATGGGACCAGGAAAGGAAGCCTGTTGAGAAGCCTAAGGCAGAGTTACTTGCTCTGCCTGTCAGTGTTATCACTTATATGCATTCCCTTATCCCACCTGAAAGATTGATTCGGACAAGCTATCAGCCTGTCATCAAAAGAAAGATGGGAGTGTGTCCGATTTTTTTCACCCGGTTTGAAAGTGTGTTTTTGGGTTATAGTGAACAGGACTTGTCGATTAAATGTGGTCTGTGTTTGTTTGTCAGTAGATTTGTTTTAAATTTACTCCCCAAGATCACGACTCAATTACAGGCTTCCTAGAGCCCCTGGTCCACCTCTTCTCCTTCTGTTATCTTGAACATGGTGCAGTACTACGAGCACAGGGAAAATGAGGATGAGGAAAAGATGGAGAAAAAGCATAAGGATTTGAAGACAAGGGTGTTGTTGCAGCAGGCTTCTCGAGGGAATGGTAGAGGATGTGGACGTCCAGCCCGGCAGCTTCCTCATACTAGCAGGAATACTACGCCAGTAGTGCTGAATCAGTGTGCATATTGTAAGGAAGAGGGACACTGGTGCAGTGAGTGTCCGGTGAATTTGCAAAATGTGGTATTTCCAAGAGGAAGTGGTTCTCGTGGACAGGGTCATTGAGATGGTGGCCAGGACAGGTCTCAGCCGGCTGAGACATCGCAGGGTCATACTGATCAGAACTACTTTGATGACTCTCGGGGCAAACAGTACTACCATGATGACTATGATATGGATGAGGTGACTGGGTGTCTTACAGGTAGGACAGCCGGGGACAGGGTGAAAGACCAGTTTTGATACCTGTAGACCAAAGAGGTTTGTATGTTATTGCGGACACGGATAGAGGTGTAAGAAACAGTTCCATTTCTCGTTCCTTGGTCCCTGGAGCGGCTCTGTCTTGCCATAATAATGTTTCTGTAAGATTTTCAGGTGTACCGGTTGTGAGCCACATTTCCAAACCTCTTGCGTTGACTATTGGTCCTTTTACTGTGGATTCACCATTTTTGTTGATGTCTAGTTGTGGAGAGAATTTAATGGGTCTGGATCTATTGCTCCCAAGAGGGTGTCTACATGACAATATGTCCAAATATTGTTTGTGCTATGCAGTGTCTGTCCAAAGATGCGCCTCTCCCTGCTGCATTTAAAGAAGCGCCAACCACACTGTGGGCAACGGGCCACACAGATGTGGGTTTGTTGCAGATATCGCCTGTTCCGATTTGTGTCAAGGTAGGTGCTATTTTACCATGTAATCCTCAGTATAAGATACTGCTAGCAGGTGAGCGAGCTTTGTTAAAAGTTGTGCAGGATTTGATTGAGAAAGGAGTGGTTGAGGAGACAACTGCTAATGTCTGTAACAGCCCCATTCTTTCAATCCTCAAATGGACGCCTTCCGATCCCTCCGAGTATTACGAAGATGTTTACCGTTTCGTGATTGATATGCGTAAAGTTAACAAAATAGTGATTCCCCAGTCTCCGGATTCCTGACATTACAACTCTCTTGACGATGATTCCTTTTTCTGCTAAATTCTTCTCTGTCATTGACTTCCTTTAGCATCCCCATTCATCCTGACAGGAGGTATATATCATGCTCCTCAAGGCTATACAGAGAGTCTGAGTATTTATAGTCAAGCATTGAAAAGTCAGTTGGATTCCTTGTTGCTCCCCACAGGTAATGTATTACAACAATATGATGACAACCTGCTCACCTCCTCAGACACAGAACAAGGTTGTAGAGATAGTACGGTTAAACTGTTGCTTCATCTAGCTGACCATAGTCATAAGGTATCCCTTTCCAAATTTCAGTATTGTCGATAGGAGGTCCTCTACCTAGGTCACCTACTGTGGAAGGAGGATAGGAGATTGACCCCTGAGCGCATCAGTGCCATTGTGAAAATGCCTGTTCCGCAAACTCAGAAAGATGTGCACGCTTTCATAGGTATCCCATCCTATTGCAGGCAGTGGATGGATCAGTGAAATAATATCGAGGGACAAAATATCGACTTGCCAAAATATCGTGGACAAAATATCGACAGTCAAAATATCGAGTTTGTATCTACAAACAGGTAAGTACAAAAATATTGAGTACAAAATATCGTTAACAATAATATAGATGTAAAAAATATCGACTTTATTAAAAACAGTGTTAAATTAAATTAATATTAAATTTTAATTTCTAAAATATACTTAAAAATACTTAAATTAAATTATAATAATTAAATAATAAATGAAAATATTAAAAATATTTTTTTACAATCTTATTTGTTGACCCTGAACCCTAAAATATACCCCTTTACCCAAAAACCCAAAACTGACCCTGAACCCTAAAAATACCCCTTTACCCCAAAACTAAAAAAATACCCTGAACCCTAAAAATGCCCCTTTACCCAAAAACTGAAAACTGACCCTGAACCCTAAAAATACCCCTAAAAATACCCCCTTACCCAAAAACTGAAAACTGACCCTGAACCCTAAAAATGCCCCTTTACCCAAAAACTAAAAACTGACCCTGAACCCTAAAAATACCCCTTTACCCTAAAACTGAAAACTGACCCTGAACCCTAAAAATACCCCTAAAAATACCCCTTTACCCAAAAACTGAAAACTGACCCTGAACCCTAAAAATGCCCCTTTACCCAAAAACTGAAAACTGACCCTGAACCCTAAAAATACTCCTTTACCCAAAATGTATCAATATTATTTAATTACCAAATAATTATTAATTAACAATAACAATAAAGTAAATATATTAGCATTTCCCAATTAATTACTTAACGATAACACAAAATTATATATATTAAAATGTACTATAATTAATGTAATTAACTAATTACAATTAATTAATTACCAATTAATTACTAATACAAAATATGTACAAAATTATATTAATTAATTAACTAATTATTATTAATTAATTATCAATTAATTATTAATTATAAATATTTACAAACATATATTAATTAATTAATTATTATTAAATTACTTCCCACCCTATTCCCCTATAAACCCACAACCCGCTACAGAATTACATTACGCAATTATTATAAAAACAAAATTCATTTAATAAAATATTTTATAACATTAATACACACTTTTCACACATATTATTACATAAAAATACACTTTAAAATATTATATATTATTAAAAATTCGATATTTTTGCTATCTATATTTTATACAGTCGATATTACTTTACTTACCTGAAAAACGATATTTTTGTAGTCGATATTATGTCCAGTCGATATTTTGTCCAGTCTATATTTAAAACTCGATATTATGTCCAGTCGATATTTTGGAGTCGATATTTTGTCTGTGCACCGCAGTGGATACCTGGATACTCACTGCTTGTTAAGCCAGTGCTTGCACTAACACTAAATGATGTGCATGTGCCCCAGCTTTGGACACGAGAGTGTCAGCAGTCTTTTGAGCAATTGAAAACTACCCTTTGCTCGGCTCCAGTCCTGGGTACCCCCAACTATGCAAAATGCTTTGTGTTGTATGTCCATGAGTTGGGCGGTTGTGTGCTTTCTGTTGTAACACAAAAATTGGGGGATAAGCAACTGCTGTGTTCTCATTTCTCTGCTGTACTTGACCCTGTCGCCTGAGCCCTCCCCAGCTGTCAAAGAGCAGTTGCGGCCGTGGCTGTCTCAATTAGACAATCAACAGGACTCATAATCGATACTGACCTTCCAGTTATGGTACCCCATTCTGTGGATAAACTTTTGAATAAGATGAAGACTGAGCACCTCACCAGTGCTCATCAGGCAGGTTACGAGCTGACGCTCTTTCAAAAGCACATTACATTCAAACGCTGTGCCGCTCTGAATCCAGCCATGTTACGACCCCTCCCATCTGAGAATGAGGAGATCGACATACATGATTGTATCTTCTGGACAGAGGAAGAGACAAAGGAATGGGTTGACCTGACTGATGTTCCCTTATCTGAACAGCAAGGGGCACTATCTGTCGATGGCTCTTGTTTTAAGTTACCAGATGGCACTGCAACTGCTGCATAGGCAACTACAACACTACGCCCAATAGTTAAGACTTCACGAGTTCGCTATCAGTCGGCCCAAGCTGCAGAGCTAGCCACCATTATTTGAGCCTGTGAGCTAAGCAAGGTACTGGTTGTCAATATTTATACTGACAGCCAGTATGCCTTCAGGGTCACCCATAATTTTGGGTGGCTGTGGCCAGAGAGAGGGTTCCTTACTACCCATGGGACATGCATTCAGCATGGCTCTCTCATATAGAGGCTTCTGTCCACCCTGACGGTCCCTAAGAAAATGGCGATTGTGAAGTGCAGTGCTCATAAGAAGGTTACTGACAAGGTGGGTCAGGGGAAGCCTTTTACAGATCAGACAGCTAAGGAGACAGCCCACACTAAAATGAAAAGAATGTTTGTAGCAGGTCCTGCCAGGTGGTTGCCTGATTTCTCCATGTTTGAGGATACACTAGAAAATGTGAAAGAGATCCAGAGTTAGGCCATGGTGGAGGAATTAGCGGTGTAGCTAGAAAGTACAGAGAATTTAAATGATGAAGGATGTTGGATTGACAAGTCAGGGAAGCAGAGATGGATGTTGCCAGATTCATATGTTCTTCCTGTAGTGACAATGGCCCATGGCCCATCTCATTTCAGTGCTAAGGGTATTTGCAAGTTGTTAGACCTTCTATGGCAATATGACAACATCTTCAAGACAGCTACCCATTTAGTAAAATATTGCCTGTTATACAGACCCCCTACAACAGGAACGCCTCACACTTTTATAAATTGTCAATAGAGAGTTCCCTCATGTGTTGTCAATGCAATGTATATATTTGAAATTCACCCTCACCTATCACATCTCGCTTGCTGCCGCTTTTGTTATGTGAGCACCTGAACTATATTTGCATATTGTTGAAAATAAATAACATGTTATTTGACTGAAATGTGTCCCTGATACCATAATTTCTTGCTCCTTCTGGCACTAACTGCCCATTCTAATTGAGACATATTGCTCTATTTCTTACGTAATTCTTTCATCTACTTTCAACCATATTGGCCACTTAGTAACCATTGTTTTCTTATACCACCTCAGCTTCAAGGACTGGGGTACCCTTGTTTATCTTTTTTTTTTTTTTTTTTTAGTCCTCATTCCACACAAACATGCTTTTAATTCAAGAATGTAACCCTGGTTGGACCGATTAGTGCAGCCTCGTATGAGCGAAAGAGAAAACCCGGTCTCTTCTCACTGAAGGGTGGGTGGATTAGACCCCCGGGTACTACTTCCTACAAAACTAATCGGAAATAACCAGGGTTCTTCCTCTTTTATAGGCCTTTTGCACTTGGTGCTTGCTGGTTTCCTACTGTTTTCGGCCATACGAGCAAATTTGTAATCATTGGACCAGCGAGTGTACACATTTTGTTACCCTTAAACAGAAAAAGTGGAAAAGTGAGATAAGAAAAGGGAGATAAAGAAAGGGAAGGAAAAACTAACATTAAAGTTTGAACGGCAAGATAACTCTAAATGGATTTATCCCAAAAATAAAAAGTTGAATTAGTGCAGATTAGGTAGACCTCAAGGAAGAAAGGATAAAAGCTGCAAACCAACTATCTCATAAATCCCCAAATTTGTTTTTTTAACGCTTTTACATGTCCGATCAAGAGTTGAGATAAGTTGAACTGAGCTAATCCATTCATATTTAGTGGGTGGAATGGGTAGGATCAATTTTACGCAGATCTCCCTTCGCGCTAAAAGGATCAAAACAAACAGAAGTGTCCTCTGATTCCTTGAGAGGGTTAGATTTTCTGTTTCTCTCGCAACCCCAAAAATGACTGTGGACGCTGTTAACCCAATCTCTCTGCCCATAATTACAGAAATGATATTACTCATCAGGACGCCCCTTCGCTGGGGCAGCCGCGCGCTATACAAATCACCATAGCATAGCATAGCATAGCACATGGTCCCAGAAGAGCTTGATAGAAGGACACTGCCAAAACATATGTACCTCATCTGCACTAGTTGCCTCGCACTTTGGGCACTTCTTTGTCGTTCTGGTCCCCAGTTTGGAAAGTTTCAATGGCGTCCAGTATGCCTTATGGACAGTGAAAAGGTGATTTCTTTTTAGAGGGGCAGCTTTCACAAACAACCAAAGAATAGACATAGATACTTGCCCAAGAGATTCGAGGTCATCATCCGGTATGTCCTTCTTCCAGCTCTCTGTGAACGACTTTTTTTTGTCTCCACTCTTGATCATTTGCCAGTACCATCCTGCCACTTCCTTTTGAATTCATCTGGTACAGATCTCTTTTATCAAAATCTGCATTCCTGATTATTTCCATACTTGTTGCCTTAGTCCAACTGAGAATTTGTAAATACTTAAACTTTGATACTGAGTTATTAGTAAGAGTAGAGAAGCTCTGCCATGGGATTAACTCCTCTTCTACTATTAGATCTCCCCATCGCAGTATCCCGGCTCTTCGTAGGGGAAGGGTCAAAGCGTCTTGAAAGCATGCCGGAATGCCCGGGGAGACCCAGATGGGTGATTCTTCATTATAGTAGATTAGAAATAGGAATAGGGCAGATGTTTCGCTGGTTACGTGTAACATCCCGCCCAGCTCTGGTATAACCACTTCGAGGCCCTGTATTCTCAACCTGAAGGGGACCTTAGTGAGTCCTTTTCCTTGGAGGATGACATAATTGTTAGTGACATGGATGATTTTACTGAGAGGGAGGTGGAGGCTGTAATTAAGTCTCTGGTCCCTTTAAAAGCAGCTGGGCCGGATGGGATACCAGGTGACTTGCATCATGCCAATCCCAAGGAATGGGGACAATTGGTCGCTACGTTATTAAATGCAATCACAAAGGGTGCACTAGTACCTGATTCCTGGAAGGGGGCGGAGGTTGTCCCGATATTTAAAAAGGGGTGTCGGGACAACCCTGCTAACTACAGGCCCATCAGTATCATCGACTCTTCCCAAAAGGTGTCAGGGAAGGTGATTTTGGGGAGGGTCATTCAATGGGCTGATGACCACAAGATACTGTCTGACTTTCAGGCGGGATTCCGTTCAGGTACTGGGACGGTCGAACAGGCCTTCATGCTGATGCTCCTGTACTGGAAGGTGGTGGTGCTGGGCAAGGGCAGTCTTTATTAGGCCTTTATTGACCTGAAGACTGCCTTTGACCTAGTACCTAGGAAGGAGCTATGGAGGGTTTTGCAGGGGCTGGGGCTGCCCCCCTACATCCTGTCGCTTCTGATTAAACTTCATTCAGACAATTATGCACAGGTGCGGTGGGGCATGAATGGGGAGAAAAACAACAGGATTCCGGTGTGTAGGGGTGTCCGCCAGGAATGTGTGTTGGCTCCCACAATATTTTCATTGTATGTGAATGGTGTGGTAGAGCACCTGCTTAAAGAACCAGCTGATGCTCCGTCCCTGGCGGGCACTCGGATCCCCACCCTGCTCTTTGCTGACGACACCCTACTCATTGCAAAGACACCTCAGGGTCTCCAAAAGCTCCTCATCCGCTTCCAGGAGTTCTGCTCCCTTAGGGGCCTGACGATCAACGTAGATAAGACCAAATTCCTGACCATAAACCCTCCCAAAAAGCTAAGGCCCCCTCCGGTTCTAAATACCGTTCCCCTGGAGAGGGTTTGCGAGTTCGACTATTTGGGGATTCGCCTCAGCAATTCCATGAGCTGGACCCCACATATTCAAAAGATGCTGCTCAACCACAAAAGGGTGACTGGCGTCCTACTCAGGGAACATTGCTCATCCCCTAAACACTGTATCTTCCCGGTTATAGATATATATAAAGCCAGAGGGGTTGCTGCTGCCCTGTATGGGGAGGAGTTGTGGGGCACCACAAACCTTGAGGTACTAGCCAAGGCAGAAAACAAATTCTTGAAAGAACTTTTGGCTCTTCCACTGAGCACTCCCACAGTCCCAGTGCTTCTGGACTTGGGCTGCAGACCAATTGCGGACCAGGCGCGAATGCGGCCTTTGCTTTTGTGGGCCCGCTTGTGGAGGGTCCCCGAGTTGGCCTCATATGCAGCAGGTCTGTCTGAGGTGATTGCAATGGAGGGATAGCATCGAATAAAATGGCTAAGGGACGTTAAGAGCCTATTGGGGGAGTTGGGTCTGGAAGACTCTTGGGTTACTCGTTCTGCTCCTCCCAAAGCCACCCTGAAGAAACTATATTGGGACTGGATATCTTCCAAACTCATTTGCAATCCTTGTCACTGCAATTCGACCGCATCATTCCTAAGAATTTAAGATGTGGCTGCATATGAGTCTTATCTAGACCTAATCTCCATCCCATTGGACAGGGCTCTCTATTTCAAGCTCAGAGTGGGCACCTTACCTCTAGGCAACCTGGTGTCCAGGTGGAGATCATCTTCCCAGTCCTCGTCCTTCTGTGCTATGTGTTCGACACGGGTGGAGACGGTGGCACGTTTTTTCTTTGAATGTCCTTACTATTGTGCTCCAAGGAGGCGCTGGCTTATACCATTGTGCAGGCTCTTAGGTACACGACAGCACTTGGTGGCCCTCCGCATTTCATTGAATGATACATCCCCCTCCATTGTTTGTGGTGTTTCAAAGTTTTTAAAATGGGCATGGGTGATTCATTCTAAAAGGCTTTCCATTTCAATTTAATTCTCTTTTTAACTATTTATTATATCAATCCTGATAATTTTATCCTTTTAAAAACCATAATTGTATTCCATTACAGGCCTTGAGAATGTATTTTTTAAATGTATGTACTGCTTTTAAGATATTTATGTATCGAAATAAAGCATATCACTCACTCACATTATAGTAGGGTATACCTAGCAATGACCTTACTTGAACCAAGACTTTGGTGGCAGCTTTATGGGTCTTCAGTCTAACCTTTTTCAAAGAACTTGGAATGACCGAATTTTAAAAGGAAGAAATAAGCTTATCTATTTTGTGTCTGAGTTAGAGCTTTACATAAAGTTGAATAGGACTGGTTGTTGTTTAGGAGTTGGTGTGAATTTTTAAAATGGAAAGCTAAGTAATATAAATATAAATCAGGGGTAGTTATACCCCCATTAGCTTTTTCCTCTGGAGTTTTTTTCTGGGAAATTCTGGGATTTTCATACCCCACATAAAGGAAGAGAATAGCCCCTGTGCTTTCCTAAACCAAATTTTGGGAAACTCTAAAGGGATAGTGTCAAACAAAAAAGTGAAGATTAGATTTGCCCAAAATAGAGAGTGGAAGAGACTCCCATGCCTGCAGCTGTTGCCGCACACCTGCCAAAGTTCTATTAACATTTATTTGGGCTATCTTGTCTAGATTATTTATAATTTGCACCCCAAGATATCTTATTGGTTGTTTTTCAAGAGCTCTTTTATAAGGGGAATTCCATATCATCAGCTCTGTTTTTTCTTCATCTACAGTGTATCCAGACATTTTCCCAAAATCCTCCAACTGGGACCGAATTTCTGGAAGTGCCTGTTCTACATCCCTTGTCAAAATCATAAGATCATCGGCATATAAGCCTATTTTCTTTTCCCAGCCCAGACAACTAAAAGGGGGGATACTGTGACACGATCTTAGTTTAAGTGCCAGAGGCTCAATATATATGTTGAAAAGTAAGGGCGAGAGGGGGCACACTTGTCGGGTCGGTCCCTCGTGAAATTTTAAGTTGTTTTGTTCAATTTCCATTTACCAGGACCCTGGCAGTGGGATTTTTATAAAGGTCCTATACTGCTGTTACAAAAGTTTCTCCCAAATTAAAGCGTTGGACTGCTTCTTTTAAGAAGGGTTAACTGACCCTATCGAAGGCTTTGGCAGCATCAAATGTTAAAACTGCCAATGGGATCTCATATAGATTTGCCAAATCTATCGCTCTGATGAGGTCTTGGGTTAATTCATTCAGTTGGCTCCCTCTCATAAAGCCCCTCTGGTCTAGATGGACTATAGCACCTGCAACTTTATCTAGCCTTTTGGTGAGAATTTGGGTGTAGAGTTTGTGGTCCCTGTTTAAGAGTGAAATGGGTTTGTAAGATTCACACAGTTGTGGATTTTTATTGGGTTTTGGTATTATCGTGGCATCATTCCAGGATGCTGGTAACTCCTGAGCCAGAGTGTATATGGAATTAAAAAGTTGATGCAGAAATTGAGCCAACTCATCCTTTAGTATAATATATACTTCATTTGGGAGGGCGTTGGGGCCTGCTGCTTTCCCTTTTTTTTAACATTCTAATAACTTGCAGTACTTCCTCTAGCGTGACTTGATTATTCAAGTTATTATTATCTGTACCTGGAAGAGGGGGAAGTTGAAGATCTTGAAAGAAAGCTTTCAGTTGTTCTTTAGGTAAGCTTAAATCTACAGCTTATAGATCTGAAAAGAATTGAACAAAGGCTTCCTCGATCTAAGGATCTCCCGCTATTAACTTCCCGGTGATCGAACATTTTAGGCTCTTTACAGTGTTTCTGACATAGTCAGATTTAGTTTTCCAAGCCAGGAATTTTCCACACCCTTCTCCATATTCGTGGTGTGGTAATTTGCTTGCCTCCCATTTCTTTTTGTTTCTAGCTTTTAGGTAGTCTATCAACTCATTCTTGGCTAGAGTTTGCTGTTGGATATTAAATGGATCAGTTGGAGTTTGTTCTAATTCTAACGATTTTTGGGCTATCTTTGCTTCCATTTTCTTACTATCATCTTTTGCTTTCTTATTATGTTCAATGGAGAGAGAGGGTAATAGTCCTCTTAAAAATACTTTATATAAGACCCAAACTATATGGTGGGCTGCTGAGTTTATATTAATTAGAAGGAACTCTTTTGTGGCTATTTCTAGGTTTTCAATGACTAAGGGCTCCAAAAGTATTACACGACTCAGAGTCCGTCTTCGGGAAGAGGGGCTCTGTGTTAAAGCAATTTCCAAAAGGACAGCCGAATGGTCAGATAGATGGTCTGGCAAGTATGCAACTCTAAGCGTGTCCCTACTAGTACTACGGTCCACCAAGAAAAAATCAATCCTTGAGCGTTAGCCGTGTTTCTTATTATGATAGGTGAATTCTTCCCCTACGGACCCTGGAGTTTGTCTCTCTTCCCATATGTCCAGGAGCCCAACCTCTGCCATTAACCGTTTCAGAGTTTTTCTTGTTTTTTTGTGTGGCATTGCTGGCTTTATTATTTTTGGATGTAGAGTCCGGGTTGGGATTCAGTACTACGGTAAAGTCTCCCCCATTATTACACGGTTGTTTACATCTCCCAACTGAAGAAACAGGAACTAGAGATGGGTCGGGTCGTCTATAAAAGGGCCGTAATAACTGACCAGCGTTATCCAAATTGAGTTAATTTTTGCCTTAAAAGTAACTCACCTACCCTGGGTGTCTGCTACTACATTCCCAATACCCATCTGGATATTTCTCATGACAATGATAGATACGCCTTTAATTGGAGCTAAGTGTGTTGAATAGAAACAATGTTCTATCCACTTATGATCTTTAAGTATTCCCACCCATTCTTCTTTCATGAGGTGTGACTCCTGAATTAACATATGTCATAATTTGTGAGATTCAAATATTCCAGAATGTTCTTTCTTCTGATAGGGAACCTTAGACCTTTCACATTCCAGGATAGAATCCTTAAGGTTTGTGATCTATCCATAGTTGCCAACAAAAAACAAGCTAATGAGAGTACCTTTCCACCTCTGTTGTGTAGCTTGCACACGAGTCAGCGCGAGTACATGCGTGGCGCGAGGTTTGCTCGCGCATTTCTCCCACATGGACTCGTGCCGACTCGTGCTAATGTTTTCATTTAACTTTTCATCTCGAGCTTTGTTATTGTTTAACTCTGCATCACTCGTGACCATTTACAGTTCACTGTATGTATATGCTTGTTCCTAACTGTAATGTGTGTCAGTTACCACGGAGTCCTTGGAGACTTGAGCTGTATGCAGGAGTGCTTCTTTACATGGAATAAACCTATTGTTTCTTCAAATCATTTGTGGATATTTACTCAACAATTTGGCGACGAGGGACGGAGCATTGAACCTTCCTGGAAGCACTTCCTGCTTAATTTTATGCTATTTACGCATTTTTGAGCAATTTTGCATCGGAACTTAGAAAAGTTTCTGAATTTATTTTTGTTTCCTGTACCTGAAAAGGAAGCGACGAACAACCTTCAGCGACGCACTGCATTTGGGAAAGCAGAATTGATTTATTTCTTTTTCTCTACGCTAAGAAGTGCGCGTCTTCGTTTCTTGCTGTGTGGTCTTCACGCTTTGTTGAAAAGCTTGAAGCGGAAGCCACTGCTGTTTCTCTTTCGATACGCTGAAACATTGAAACGCTTCTCTCCATTGGTTGCCCTGTTTCTTACGAAACTGAAGAGGTGACTTTGTTTTTCCTTATCCGACGGTCTCTCTTCACAGTTTAAAATAACGAAGAATTCAACCAAGAAGAAATCGGAGTAAATGGAAAGCGAGAGAAGCGCATAGAGATCGGAAATACAGAACAAACCACGTTAATCTTCAATTGAACACATGAAAACGCTCTTTCTTCAAGGAATCGTTTGACTATTTTTTTTTCAAGCAACTCAAGTATTTATTTCTCACTGTTATTTTGATATTACGCTTGTTAGTGATACTCAGTGTGAATTATTTTTTTAAATTTTTTTATTTACTTACTTTTATCACCATGTGTGCTCAAGGTTATACCCTTTCCCCTCCACAAAGTTATTGGTCAGCTGGTAGTTCTCCTTGTATGCCGTGGATTGAGTGGAAAGCTTACTTCTTAAATTATATTGAGACATTGGATGCAAATGGTAAGATGAAAGCTCCAGAAAAAAAAGGCATTTTTTTACACTGTTTGGGACCTGAAGGACTAAAAGCCTTCAATCAACTCCCTGCTTCACAAGCAAGTGGAGACATGAACGTATTTGATAAGGCTGTATATGATTTTGATAAGTATTCTTCTCCTAAAGTATGCATAGGAATTTCTAGATTTGAGTTTTTTCAAAGAAAACAGTTAAGTGAAGAAACTGTAGATAACTTTGTCTCGTCTCTGAAAACATTAGCCCTTGATTGTAAATTTGGAAATTTACAAGAAGATCTCATAAGAGATCAGGTAGTCATGCACTCTAAAAATGAGACCATACAGGAAAGACTATGGATTAATGGGGATGAAAACTTAGATTTTGTTTTATCCATTTTTAGAAAAGCTGAACTTTCCTGTAGAAGTGCATTACAGGTTAAAGGGAAAGATGTTTCAGTCAGTAAAAATGTTGTTGCAAAAATTAACCATAAATACGATAGTAAAAATAAGGATGCATTTAAAAAGAAACAAATATTTTCTCCCAAAGGGAATTCTGAAATTTCAAGGAGTAATCTTAAATGTTTTAGATGCAACAGCAAATCACATTTAGCAAATGACAAAACTTGTCCTGGTTTGAAACAGAAATGTTCAAATTGTGGTTTAAAAGGACATTTTACTTCTGCTTGTAGAAGGGGTAATGCCAATCAAAAAGTCAAATGCATTGAGTTAAGTGAGAATAGTGATGATGAAGACTTTACAGATGATTCCAATGACTGTCTTTTTGTGTTAAACATAAAAGATTCTGCAGTTCTAAATGTAAATGACCATACCATCAAGAAGAAGCCATTATGTGATATGGTTTTTGGAGGGGTAAAGATCAATATGTATGCAGATTCAGGATCACCTTATTCTATAGTATGTGAATCTGTCTGGAAGAAGCTATTTGTACCAAGACTAGGTAGTCATTTGGAAGAAAGTGATATCAATCCTGAGGGATATTCTGGTGGGAGAATAGATATTTTAGGGTTCAGAACTCTAGTTTTCAGGTTTAAGAATAGAAAATGCATTGCGAAATTATATGTTTCAAAGAAGGGTCCTTCAGTTCTTAGCTGGTTTGATTTTGGTAAACTTGATATTGTCCTTGATCCTAATAGTCCAAATCCGGTGATGTTGATTGATGAGCAAAATGGCATTTCTTCGCTTATGTTAAAAAAATTTCCAAATGTTTTTTCTAAAGGCATTGGGAAGTTGACCAACTTTAAGCATGAAATTCGTTTGAAGGATAATGCTTGTCCTAAAATACATAAAGCTCGCAATATTCCCTTTGCTGTCAGAGAGGAAGTTAAGAATGAATTAAATGCTTTGGTAGAAGGTGGCATAATAGATAGAATAGAGTCATCAGAATGGGTTTCGCCTATAGTGGTTGCTAGACGGGCTAATGGCAAGGTGAGATTATGCATTGACCTTCGCCATCTTAACAATAATATTATTGTAGACCAGTTCCCTCTTCCTCGTATCTCTGAAATGTTGTCTGTGGTTGGAGGGTCTAATATTTTTTCAACCATCGATTTATCTGCTGCTTATCACCAGATAGAATTAAATGAGAAGAGCAAGGACTTAACTGCTTTCATTACGCCTTTTGGGTGCTTCAGATTCAACAGGATGCCTTTTGGTCTGGCGTCCGCAGCAGCCATTTTTCAAAGGGTCATGCAAGACATTTTAAAAGACTGTAAAAATGCCATTTGTTTTCAGGATGACATCTTGGTCTTCAATGATGACAAGGACAAGCACATTACTGCTTTAGAAGAAGTTTTGAATGCTCTTAATGAACATGGCCTTACCATTAAGCATGAGAAATGCAAATTTGGTGTGCATTCTGTAAATTATTTGGGTCATGAACTATGTGCAGAGGGTGTCAAACCAAAACCTTCACTTTTGGAGGCAATTAAGTCAGCTCCTCACCCTTTATCTAAAGACGACGTAAGATCCTTTTTAGGGTTAGTTGAGTTCTACGCTAGGTATGTTCCTGACTTTTCGTGTAGAACTTATAATATCAGGCAATTAATTAAAAGTAGAGTTGTTTTTGAATGGACAAGTGAATGCGAGAAGGAGTTCTGTGATGTGAAGAATGCTATCTGCTCAGCGAGTGCACTCTCTTGTTTTGATCCTTCTCTGGAGAACATAATTACTACTGATGCTAGCGCGAAAGGACTGGGTGCTGTGTTTACTCAAAGGAATAAGGAGGGTAGAGAAGTTATTATTGCGCATGCTTCTAGGGCTCTTACTCCTGCTGAAGAGAAGTATTCTACAATAGAAAGGGAGACGTTAGCGTGCATTTGGGCTTTAGAACATTTCAGTGTGTTTGTCTGGGGTAAGGAGTGTACACTGAGGAGTGATCACAAACCTTTAGTGCGGCTCCTCACTACAGAGGGCATGTTGAGAGCTTCAGCCCGTATTGCACGAATGTCCATGCGTTTGTAGGATTTCATTTATAATATACAATATTTACCTGGCAAGGAAAATGTTTCTGCTGATTTTTTATCTAGGATGCCCTTACCTATTCAGGAGGATTTACACAATGAGTGGGACAATTTCCAGATTGCTTTGATTCATGATGAGGGTCCTATTACCATTGATCAAACTTTATGGAGAGAAAAATTTGAAGATGATGAAATTTTAAAGAATGTTGCAAACTATATCATTGGTACTTGGCCTGACAAAAAGTTTCTGAATCCAGAGTTAAAAAGTTTCTGGGAAATAAGGTCAGAACTCTCATTTTGTGAGAATATCATAAAAAGAGGTGAACGTATTGTTCCACCAATGGGTGTAAGGAAAATTATAGTTCTGCAGGGCCATGAAGGTCATAGTGGCATGGTTAGAACCAAGCAACAGGTCAAGCATTTATTTTGGTGGCCAGGAATGGATATGTTTATTGAAAGACTGGTTAGAAATTGCGTGGTATGTGCCAACTCAGATAAGTCTTTAGTTACCTTAAAACCAAACATAGGTGCACATGCTATTCCAAACAACCCCTGGGAAACCATTGCCATAGATATCATGGGTCCTATTGGTTGCGACTCAAAGTATGTCATTGCAGCCATTGACATTTTTTCTAAGTGGCCAGTTATCAAAATTGTCAGTAAGGTAGACACTGATTCAGTGCTGTGTTTTTTAGACAAAGTCTTTATTGATGAAGGTCTACCTGTACGAGTTATTTCTGACAACGGTGTACAATTCAATTCAAAGAAAGCAAATGATTATTTTTCAAGGCTTGGGATTGCTCATTCTACTACTTCTTTATACAATCCTAGTGGAAATGGGGTAATAGAGAGGTTTAATAGGGTCCTAAAGGGCGCTATACAATTTACCGGTAATGATGATAAAAAATGGGAAGTTGATATTTTTAAAAAAGTATGGATGTACAGGACAACCATGAATTCAATGACTGGGTTTTCTCCTTTTGAGATCATGAGGGGAAGAATTCCAAGAACCAAAGTGAATCCCTTGTGGTTGGTGAAATCCACATCTTCAAATGTGGATTTGAGTTTAGTTAGGGAAAATCTTATTCGCACGCATTGCTCTAGTAAAAAGTACTTTGATGAAAAGTGTGGCTCTAAGAAAGATCCGAAAGTGGAAGTTGGCATGATGGTAAAGGTAAAAAAAACATGGAAAGTCAAGAAGGGGGAAAGTTCATTTATGGGCCCTTTTGAAGTATCAGAGGTTTTAAAAAACTCTGTGAGATTATCCAACAATAAGGTTTGGAACATGAGTAGAATTGCTATTCTCAAAGCTGACAAGGGTGTTTACTGCAAAGAACCTATTCCTGAACATCCTGATCTTTCTTTTTTGGATGAGGATCTTAGTGAGGCTACAGTTCGTGATGGTACAGATGCTACACCTTGTTGCTCTAGTAGTTGTTATACCAATCAAGCTCCCACAGTACCCTCTGGTGCAAGTGGCAGTTTCACTAGTCAAGAGGTTACTGTCCAACATGATGTTCCCTTACCCAAAAGAGCTACTAGGAAACCCAAATGGCTAACAGACTTTGTTGCTTTCGTTACAGGAAAAGTGTAACTTTTTTTTTTTTTTTTTTTTCCCCCTCTTCTTTGTTTTTTTTCTCTCATAAGGAGGGAAGGTGTGTTGTGTAGCTTGCACACGAGTCAGCGCGAGTACATGCGTGGCGCGAGGTTTGCTCGCGCATTTCTCCCACATGGACTCGTGCCGACTCGTGCTAATGTTTTCATTTAACTTTTCATCTCGAGCTTTGTTATTGTTTAACTCTGCATCACTCGTGACCATTTACAGTTCACTGTATGTATATGCTTGTTCCTAACTGTAATGTGTGTCAGTTACCACGGAGTCCTTGGAGACTTGAGCTGTATGCAGGAGTGCTTCTTTACATGGAATAAACCTATTGTTTCTTCAAATCATTTGTGGATATTTACTCAACAACCTCAACATCTTATTTCCTAAAAAAATGTTATGTGAATGAGGATGCTTTTTTTTAATTTTTTTCCCATATGCTTCCCCACCCTGTGATTGAAATTTTTTCTTGGATTTTTTTGTGATGCTCTTCCTTGGACCCTCCCTGGGGAACCCTCCCTCCTCTCTAAAGGCATTGGAGTGCCTCTTTTTTTTGGCCTCTCACCTCACCTCACCTGACGGGTAGGTAGCAGTTATGTTTGATTCTTTAACAGGGTGAGCTTTTAATCTGTTGAATCCAAGCACTGACCTCCTCAGGGCCTCTGAAATTAAACATTTAGGGGCATATTACCAAGCAATAGGGATAATTATCGCTATTGCTTGGTTAGAGACAAAAATTTACCGCTGAGCTGCTGCGATTTTTAACGCAAATAAACCTTGGTATTACCAAGGTTTATCGCAAATGCAATAAAAATCGTCTGCAATGCATGAATATCGCTTTAAAGTCAGCAATATTCATGCATTACTGAGCTAATGCTCTTAGCCATGTTATCCACCTCCCATTGGATAACATGGCTAAGAACTGCTCAGGGCAGGTGTTAGCTTTTGGAGATATTCGCGCTTAGCGCGAATATCTCCAAAAGTTGGTAATAGGAGATAGCGATGTTAGCGACTGTTTCCAGTCGCTAACATCTTGGCACGCCCACTTTGCATGTCATTAGTGATAAATATTACTGAAATGCAAAGTGGAGCCCAAGATGGTCGCTATCTCCTACTAGCTGTCGCTAACTGGTGTTAGCGACAGCTATGTAATAGGGAGATCATTTTATCTCCGCTTTCTTGGCTTTTAAAGCCAAAAAAGCGGAGATAAACCACCTTGATAATATGCCCCTTTATTCTTCCACATCACAGTCAGGGAGGCGGGGAATTGGGGTTTCTCTTTGGCCCCTAAAGTCCTCAATTCCTGTATCTGCTTCCCCAACTCCCACTGCCTGTCCTGTGTGGTACGTGAAATTTCCGATCTTATGCGGAAAGACCAGCCTCCCTTGTTATATTACCATTTTTGTAGCCCCTCTGAGAGGACGGCTTCTTTTATCGAATATGTTTCAAAGTTTACTAATATTTTCCTGGAGTTTTTTTTACCAGGCCGTCTGGTAAAGGGGTCCCGGTGTACTCTCTAGATGTCATTTTCAAGGGATGTTTTCTCAATCTCAGGGTGGGCTTCATTTAGGAGATTAATTATGAAGGACTTAATGTCCCCACCCTTAAGGTCTTCCAGGACGTTTAAAATCCGAATATTGTTTCTTCTAGCATTTTTTTCCAGACTCTCCAATTTGTCTGCCAATGCTTTGTCCTTTTGATTTTATCTCCTGATCTCTCCCTAGTTCCAATTAACCCGTTTCGAGAAATCATCGACAGCGACTTCTACTGCTTCCACTCTGCCCATTATTTCATTTTTTTTTCAGTTTTCGCAAGCACCTTGGATCCTCTGTTGGTTGTTTTCTGATACATTGAATTTCTGTCTCATTTCTGACATCAGACCTAAAAGTAGATTCTCTGTCGTGGAGCTAGACCCATTGGGTTCTCGCACGGTCCTCCTTCCTGTCCAGCTAGTTGTCTTGATAGACTTACTCCCGTAGGAACAGTGCTAGGCAGAATGTTTAGAGTGGGGCATTGGTATCAGCATTAGGAGTTTTGGGGAGTCGCTGTGCAGCGGCTTCTTGGTTAAGATCGGGCTGTGGTGGGACTTCAGAGTCTACCATTCCTGCTGTTTCTGTTAAACAGGCAAAGCTGTTCTCCAAGTGAATTGCATCGTTTTCCTTGTTTATCTTACTATGTGATGCACAATCCTGGTAAGGGTACCACAATACCACCCGGTAATTTTGCAACTCCCACTTTCCCTTTTGAGGTCCTTCAAATGGATTTTACTGAAATGAACAGGGTCAATAATTTGAAGTATGTGTTGGTGGTTATTTGTGCATTCAGTAAATGGTTTGAGGCTTACCCCACTAAAGGGAATGTAGTGATTGCGACTGCTATGATAGTCCTGAATGAGTTCTTTCCTCACTTCGACTTGCCCTGTTTGATCTGGAGTGATAACAGAAGTCATTTCAATGCAAGATTATTCAGCTAGTTTACGAGGGACTACATATTAGACAGAAGTTTCATGCTGCGACTCACCTGATTCAGCAGGTTTGGTTGAGAAGTACAATGGTACTCTCAAACTTAAATTGGCAAAGATTCAGGAGACCACAGGGTTGCAGTGGTCAGAATGCTTTACCATTAGCCCTTTTGTCCACTAGAACACCAGCACATTCTAGGAAAGGATTGTCACCTTACAAGGTTGTGTTTGGGTGCCCGGCCATAGTCTGGGGTGTCCTGCAGCCAAGTAAGTTTTTGGAAATTGAGCATCCTTTGCTTACAGATTACCTGTGGGAGTTAACTAAAAGTCTGCGTTCTATTCATCAACAGATCCATGACTCCATGCCAAAAGTACCAGAGTGGCCAGGACATGATATTCGGCCTGGTATCTTCGTTTTGGTGGAAAATTACTAGCAGGAAAAGAGTTTGGAGTCCCGCTGAAAGGGACCTGTCCAGGTCCTCCTTGTCACCCGCACAGCCATGAAGGTTGCCGGCGCAAATAACTGGATACATTCACACCACTGTGGCAGAGTGCCACTGACTTTGCCCTACAACGAATGGGCGAGGGATGGAATTAGGGACTCGGAGAGTAAGAGAGTTCCACGATTTGTCCCATTTTCCGATGCCAAGCTCACGTGGACCCAAACGAATGCCGAAAATAATGAAGTACAGAATGCGGCAGTTCCCCCAGAGATCAAAGTAATTAAGGAGCCCTTTTCCACTGACCCCTCTGTGCCTGATCCCCTTTTCGCTTACCCTTCTGTGCCTGGAGTCACTAGGTACTATTTGCACCCTGACGAAGGAACAGTGTACCAAAGGAGAAGTCAGATTAGCTAAGGATGGACTGAGCAAGTTAGGGTATACTTTGTCAGTAGTACCAACTGCATTAGTTTAGGGTGAGGCAAGATTGGTGAGTTGTTCTGACATTGGACAGGATAGATCGAATGTGCTCCCTTGGGGGAGGCACATTACCCTGGATGATGTGGAATTCATTGCGAGCTAGGACTAAGCAGCTCCACCACCGGTGCTCAAGAGTGCCAACGTTGATGAACAATAGGAGTCTACCAGTGAGGCTCAGACAGACACTGGGAACACTTGCCCCCTTTTTGTCACTAGTTTTATTGAATTCCCTTTTCCTTGTTTCATAATGTATCTGTTTGGTCGGCCCATTGCAGAAGAAGAACACCCATTTGCACCTCTGTGTCCAGTGCAGGGTTGGTCCACAAAACGTAAAATAGTTTTTGCATCGATAGTTGCTTTTACACTAATAATTGTATTGGGAATATCCTGGTTTGTGGATGTGAAATATTCTGTACATTCTCTAGTTGGTACAACACTAATTCCTCCTGAAAACATTTTTGTCACTTGGGCCACTCAGAAAGGAGAGCATCGAAAGTCTTTAAGGATAATGTATATTTATACCAAGGTGGCATCAGGCTCATGAGGTGTCGAATACAACTCAATGTTGGGTTTGTGGATTACTAACCTGAATGACTCATAAAAGTGTTGGACAGAATGTGCATTTCCCTCATAGGGTTCCCCCCTGTGGTCCGATAGGCCAAGAGGCGTTTGGTACATTTATTTTAAGGACCTGCTTGAATGCATACAAAAGTGTAAAGAACAGGACATGGTCTTGAATGTAAACAGCTGAATTCCAAGGGTTAAACACATCCGAGTACTTCCAGTCTTTCCAGGCTCATAATATTACTGAGGACAAGCCAATACCAGTGTCAATGGTTAATACAACAGCTAGTTTCTGTGTCCAGGGGGCCAGGAGGACAAAAGTGGGGGAGAGCAGATGCAATTCCACATATGAGTTGAGAACGACCGAAAGTCCACACTTAATACCACTCCCTAATGTCTATTTTGTCTGTGGATCCCAAGCTTTTGTCTGGCTACCGGAGGAATGTTCGGACAGGGGTTATCTCTCTTTACTCCCCCCTTGTGTATATAGCTCCATCCAATTATCATAAAACTCATCATCTACAGTATAGAAGTGTATACTTGTTCCGAGTGAGAAGGGTTATTGACACGAAAGATATAGATCAGGCAGATAACACCTTACAACAGTTTGAGGATGCCATAAAGGGTATCGTAACTTTCTGGGGCCCTATGGCCAATAGCCTTCAGCTTCATCAGCTTACAAGAGTAGTGGAAGGGGTTATTAATACAACAGCAGGGATACTGAATAATATTATGGCTGAGCTTCAGGCTATGATGATCGATCCCATACAAAATCGGAAGGTGTTAGACGTCATCCTTGCTGATCGGGGAGGGGTCTGTTGCATTATTGGAAGTAGCTGTTGTGTGTATATTCCTGATCACGCCACCAATGTTAAGGCTGCCATACAGAAGCTGCATAGGCTATCATCTGACATACACCAAGAAAATCAATCGTACTTGGTCTGTCTATAGGTGGTTCTGGGTTATATTCATGTCCTGGGGTTGGAAGATTCTTATCTTTCTGGTTGCAGTTGCCAGTGAGTGAAACAGTAGGGAAAGTATTGGATATCATAGGGGTAAATCTTATTATTCCCACTCCAGTGAGTGCAACAGTAGGGAAAGTGTTGGATAGGGTTGGGGTAAAAATTACTATTCCCACTGCAGAGAGTGCAACAGTAGGGAAAGCGTTGGATAGCGTAGGGGTAAAAATTACTATTCCCACTCCAGTGAGTGTTGGATAGTGTAGTGGTTGAAATTACTATTCCCACTCCAGTGAGTGCAACACTAGGGAAAGTGTTGGATAGCCTAGGGGTAAAAATTACTATTCCCACTCCAGAGAGTGCAACAGTAGGGAAAGTGTTGGATAGCGTAGGGGTAAAAACTACTATTCCCACTCAAGTGAGTGCAACAGGAGTAAAGTAATGATTTAATATTTAAATACAAATACATTAATCATCGATGCTAATAAAACATTTATTAAAATTAATTACCAATTATAACATACTTAATAATTAATTAAGTATAAATACCAATAAATATTGTTTATTAAAAATGAATTACCTAATAATATTTAATTAACAACCAATTAATTTGTAATACCAGCAATTAATAAGTAGTACATTTTGTACCAATTATTAATTAACAGTAAATTAATTTGCAATACTCAAAAATAATGTCAATAATTACTTGATTATAATTATATTACTTCCCAACCTATTCCCCTATAAACCCACAACCTGCTCCTAATAATAAATCAATACAATTAATATAAATATCAATTAATCAAGGAATACAAATGAATTACCAATTAATAAAAAATAATTTCCAATAAATAAAAATGTATTACCAATTAATAATTCATTAACAATAAATTAATTATCAATACCAATAAATTAAAATAAATAATTACTTAATAACAATTAATATTACTTCCCACCCTATTTCTCTATAAACCCACAACCTGCTACGGAATTAAATAACGCAAAAATTGAATAACATGAAATTCATTACTTTAAAAAAATTCAAACATACATTACAAAAATAATACATACGTTTAACACATATACTAACACTTAAAAAACTATTTAAAAAAATCAATATTTTTAACAACTTTATTATGACTGTCGATATTACTAACTTCGATATAAGGGAAATCAATATCTCTTACCTGAATTTCGATATTTTACACCACTATATTTGTTTGCAATTTGATATTCTGTCCATTCTGTATAAAAAACTTGATATTCTGCCAATTCGATATTGTGACTGTTCACCCTGTGGGACAGAGGGCTAATATCTTACCAGGAGTAGTGTTTCCCACCAAGGCAGGAAGCAGTGTGTGATCCAGAGGCCAGTCACTAGAGAAGCCGGAGGACAGGATGGAGGAGAGACAGTTAAAATTGAAGCTGACCAAGCTCAGATTGGAGAAGGAAAAGGCCTTGGAGGAGCAAAGGTTGGCTACAGAAACAGAAAAAAGGAAACTGTCCATGGAGAATAATATTGCGTTGGAGTGTTTGACTCATGAGAGGAGACTGAAGAAACCGGACATAAAGACTATGCGAGTAGAGTCCAGTAGTGGCAGTAATTCTTTTGTGCCCTCTCACAGGGAGGTCCACATGCAAAATGGTCTGCTTTCTGATTTCTTAGTGGGAGATAAAATAGATTGATGGTTTGAGGCTCATGAAATTGTTCTAACAATTCACATGGTCCCTGAGGAGTATTGGGGAACTAGACTGAGGAGGCATATCCCTAATGAGGAGAGGGACACTATACTGGCTTTAGAGGGGAGTGACAGGATGAGGTACCACCCCATGAAGGAAACCCTAATCAGGAAAAGGGGTTTGACCCAAGAGAAGTACAGACAGAAGTTCAGGGACAGTCAGAGCTACCCCAACAGACATGGGTGGATTGTGCTGATTACTTTTGAAGGGTAAAGGATGATTGGGTGAAGGGCAGTGAGGTAATGGATTACCAGGGCTGTATTATTTGTTTGCAAAAGAGCACATGTTCAGTCTTTGTTTTCCAGAACTGTGGCAACACCTTGTTGAGATTAAGCTCTCCGACCCCCTGGGCGGATTCTAAGGAGGCAGATTATTGGGTCAACACCAGTGTCCACAGGAAAGTTTCTTTGGGTTATTAACACAAGGGTAGGCAGAGTCCCCACCAGAAGGAGGGATAGACAATACAAAAGCAAGGATTTCTCTAAAGGGCCCCAAAATAGTTCTTCAGGTCAGGACTTTCCCCAATCTGAGAAGAAATGGCTCCCTGACACTAGGTCTTCTGGAAAGACACCCCTGAAGTTCTTTAAGAGCCAACAGGAAGGACACTTCAAAGGAGATGCCAAGTGTCCAAAGTGGGCACTGCCTCTCACTGGTGGGCAGTCACTGAGTTGTCTAGTGTAGCACTGAGAAGGGTATTGTCCCAGATAGTTTGGGGGACAGAGTAGAGGTTGCCTTAGTATCCCTGGATAACATAGAGATGGTACAGAGAACCCACATGCATGATAATACTAGAACATGCAGACAGTTTGTCACCATTAATGGGCAGATGGTGGAGGCTCTGAAAGACACTGGCGCCAGTATGAAAACCATGAGGTGTCATCTTGTGTCCTCGAAGTAGATAATGGGTTCCCTCAAGCTGTTGTAACTGACAACCATGACAGGTGCTACCCAGTGGCTCTGGTTTCCTTTGAATCGGGGGATCTCAGGTTGCTTGAGGTTAACTGTGACCCCACTAATGCCTGTGGGTAATCTTCTTGACAATGACCTGGAGCATACCACCCGGAAACCGGTAGAGCTCAGGTCAGACTTGGGGATGTTTCAGTTTTCTGACTGGGTGTGCCCGACTGCACAGTCCATGGCCGCCCGGGAGGGTAGTCAAGACGACCTGGAGCCTGGAAGAATGGCCCAGGTGCCTGCTAAAAAGAGAAAAGGCAAGGGACATGGGAAACCTAATCCTTAATCTCCTATGATCTGGGAGGAGGCTGAACCTGAGGGGAAAGCCCTGGAACCTACAGGGAAGGATGTGGCCGCAGCTAGGTGGTCCCACCAGCAAGGAGTTCTGAAATTTGCAGAATGCATGCCCTACTCTTGTCGGTCTTTGGCAGCAGGCTGAGACCCAAGCAGCTGGTGACACCTCTGCGTGATTTACTGGGAGAATGGTCTCCCACCTACCTGACTAGGCACTCTTTCTGAATATTGGAAATCTAATACATGTAACACTGCTATTGTAGACTTACTGTTTTCCGTTGCTTTTCAACGAATACCTAAAAACTTTAAAACAGTCCACAAACCTTTCTTTTCAGGCTTAGTAGTACAGTGTTTGCTACAATCACCAACTTGATCGTTCATTCATCTTCCCTTTATCTCTTTTCCTAAAAAGAGAACATTTGTGGTCCCCTATTTCTATTTTCCTAGATACTTCTGCTCGAAAATTTACTCACCATCATCTATTGCTGGAAGAAGTTCCCAAACCAACATTAATTGTTTTTTATTTTACTAATTTTTTTATCCTATATTGCAGCTGTTATTTTTCAAATTGTAGGCATTTTTATTATGCTGTATGCTATCCTGCTCTTATTTTTGTTATAGTAATATTATCCACTCATTTATCTCCCTCTACCTTTTTTCTCTCTAGATTCGTTGTATCCCCTTTCATATATGCAACTATTTCGATTTTATTGACTTTTGCCAATTGTATATTTCCTGTTGCAGTTTTTCTTTAATAAAGTTTCCTTTTCAAATTTAAAAAAGAAATAATGTTCTTATGAAAATGTGTTTCAGCATTTTAATAATTGAATCTTAATGCAAAAAGCAAATGGAACAAATTATAATACATTGTTTCACACTGAAACAATATAAATGGATCTTCTCTTGCCCACAGAGTACCAAATTCAGGGTCCATTTCTTTTGTGTCTGGCTACAGACGTCCTTAGCTATTTGACAACTCATTTCAGCACAAAAAAACACACAACTGATAACATGGAGATAAGGGCTTTCGGTTAGCACTCTTTAGTTATTTGCTTGTTTGGGTGAGTCCTTTTCAGGTATTGCCTCACTGGGTTGTCTTTCATGGCTTGAGACCAAACCTGGCATTTTGTGAATGTCTACACTTTGACACTGGTGTTAAGGCATGATGTAATTTATTTGATACAAAAGGGGGTGATGATGGACGGAGCATCTGAATCAATCAAACACTCACACCCAGTCAAAAGATCTGGGTTTGATCCATCACCGTTCTTTAGCCCACTCTGCCACCCCAGTTCAGACATGGCTATATGCAAATCAGTCTGACCCTGTGCCTCATGGTAACAGTCCAGCCCGAACTGCCAAGCCATGTCTTCCCTGGACTGGAAACAAGCTTCCCAGGACCGGTTTCTGGCATTCCAGCCGTCTTCAGCCCGGCTCGCTTGAATCCAGTGGCAAAGTGAGCAAGGGACTCACGTCTGAGCGTACCCTGCCACACTTATGGTGGCCAAAAGCGTTACAAAAGGGGTTGGTGATGGACGGAGCATCTGAATCCATCAAACACTCACACCCAGTCAAAAGATCTTGGTTTGATCCATCACCGTTCTTTAGCCCACTCTGCCACTCCAGTTCAGACATGGCTATGTGCAAATCAGTCTGACCCTGTGCCTCATGGGAACAGTCCAGCCCGAACTGCCAAGCCATGTCTTCCCTGGACTGGAAACAAGCTTCTGAGGACCGGTATCTGGCATTCCAGCCGTCTTCAGCCCGGCTTGCTTGAATCCAGTGGCAAAATGAGCAAGGGACTCACGTCTGAGCATACCCTGCCCCAGGAACATTTTCCTCAATAGTTAAAGAGTGTCTAGGAGTCACCTGCATCCACTGCCTAAATATTGGTACAAGGCTGGCCCCTCACTCACACATAGGTCTCCTGTACACTTTCAGAACCAGTGGAAGAACACAAGACGTTCTGTACCTGCTGATTGAAACCTTGCCATATATGATGCAGTTCTCAAATGTGCCTCTTGTTCTGTGTTGCATCAGACTTTGAACAGTGGAGAGAACAGAGCTTATAAGAGATAAATGTGATTTTGGGATGCCGTTGAGCATTGTGTAATCATGGTGATATAGGTTAAAGGATTGGTACATTTTTCTAAAATCTGGTAAAGGAAAACAAGCTTTCCATTGGCGAAATATGAAATGATACCAGGTGCTTTGTATGTCTTTTGCAATATGTATCCTAAAACTAAAGATTGTGTGATTTTGGTACAGTTGAAAGGTAGTGTGGTGAAAACTTCAAGGTTGCTGAAAGTGTTTCCTGCATTCATACTTTCTTGATGTCACTAGCAGTGAGCACCAACTCTGTTTTCAGGGGATTGAGATTCATGTATGGCAAAATGGTTACTCAGCTATCTTTGAGCTGAATAATGGCATAGCCTTCTATATTATTCTGGGAAGACCTGGGTGGATCTTGATACCCTTGCATGTCAGGCGGACTCCAAGAGGCCCCATGTAGAGGCCAACAATTTCTGGAGATGGATCTTCTGGCACTCTGCATGTCACAAACAATGGATCAGTACTGGAGTTACACACCTGGACGAGATGGAGTCTGTTGTTAAGGTATAATGTGAACCAATGAAGCATAATCACATTGAAACACATATTTGAGGACATGATGTGGAGAATGGTTTGATTCTAAGAGAATCAAACCAGAGGAGTGGATACATAGTTCTATGGGAATATTTACATGGAAATGGTGCAGAAAGGTGCTGCACCCAATTTAGCAGGGTTGCTCTGCATCATTTAAAAAATCCAGGGATGTGCCGTATTTACAAGAATATAGTGCACCCCTCTGTTTTCTCTGCTCTGGTGCTAGAAAAAGCTGCCTAGTGCCAACACAGACACCAGAGCGCTATGGTGCAAGTTTGTCTGCATTACACGGATGATTGTTTAAGTGCATCTTTTTTTGCCGATTTTTAGCCTTTTTTAATGGTGATTTTCTCATTTTATGTGTGCTTTCGAATAAGCAAAAACAAGGAGAAATAAAGTATTTGTCCTTGTTGTGCCAATCTAACTACTGCTATTCAGTGGTGCTAGTTTAGGCACTGCCTCAGATTTACAGATCCTTGTAAATCTGGGGCATCATCAAAAAACAATGGGTGTTGTGGTGGAAGACCCACTACAACACCCATTGCACTCCCCTTTCACCCAGCCAACTGCGTGAAAAGGCACAATATTTACAAAGCAGCATTGAGCCACACAAAGGGGCTTAACTCTGATTTTTAAATGTGAAGCAGGGCATTGATGTTCCGATGGCACAATCCCCTTGTAAATATGCCCCTATTTGTTCTTTGATTTTGAAGCCAACTACTTAGATAATGACTGTCTCTGTACGGCCATAGTGTCTGATTCTAGTCTGATACCCCCAGAGGAGATTATTGTTCCATGAAATTGGATGCGACTCTGCTCAACCCAACCCTCCCTGCAGGGTCACCATTGTTACCCTCACCCCTCCTATTTTTTTATTTGTTTTTGTTGCCACTAGGACTCTGTGCACTTTACAACTGATAGTGCTAAAGTGCCTGTGTTCCCTCTTTCATGTCATTTTATTTATTCAAATGTACTCTATTTTTCTATTTTGTTTTCTTGTGGTTTCCTCTTAATAGTGTTTGCATGCTGCATAAATACTTTACACAGTGCCTCTAAGTTCAACCTGGCCGTTTTAATGCCAAGCTACAAGAGGGTTAAGTACAGGTTAAACTACTTACTTTTGTGGTTCATCCAGGCAAGGATTGTGGTTTATTGCCTCAGTGGGGCTCCTCCACAAACAATAATGTATTACTTAGTAGCTGAAAAAGTCTTTTGGGTTCCATGTTACGTTGTTTTTCAGGAGAAACAGGATTTTTTTAAATCTTTAGTGAATTGGGGTACTGGGGTATATTGATAATTCTAAAAGGTACTTGGTGCTTGGCACTGGAGTTGTCCCTCACAGTTCAATTAAAGGGTTCCTGTACAGCGTGACTTGTCACCCCCAAAGTGTCTCCAGGCTCTAGTTCCTGATATCCTTGGCTGAAGAGCCATGTCTTGATCCTCTGAGTTCGCTGGTGGGTGATGGAAAGTCAGGCAGTGGTTCAATTAGGTGGGACAAAGTTATTAAGTGCCTTGTAGGTGTGAGTCAGGACCTTGAAGAGGCATCTCTTCTGTACGCAGAGCCAGTGGAGAGCTCTGAGGTGAGGGGCAGTGCTGGATCTCCAGGGGAGGTGGAGGATGAGTCTCACTGCACTGTTCTGGATGGTCTGGAGACGACTGAGCAGTTGATGGTTCTGGTGTAGTGAGTTGCCATAGTCAAGGCGACTGGAGATGAGGGCTTGGGTGACAGCTTTTTCTGTGGAGATGGGGATCCAGCAGAAGATCTTGCAGAGCATGTGGAGGTTGTAGAAGCAGGAGGAGGAGATGAGGAATCTGTAAGAACTTTGGTGTTTACAGTGGTTTAAAACTTGTTGTATGTATACCCTCAAAAAGAGACCTAAGAAAAGAAGACAACCTGCTTCTTACTGAATGAATTCTAACCTGCCTGATAAGAGATGGTGGATAAAATGTTGATTTTATGACTGTCCTTAATATTTTCCTCTGTAAAACTGCCAGTGGTGGCCACTGCTTACCTAAAGTGGTAGGGCGCTGCAGGTGGTGAAGGAAGTGGGTTGGGGTGATAAATAGAATATATGTTAAAAAATAAAAAAAAGACTTACTTGCTGCTCTGCTCCGCTCTTGCTGACACCTGCCTCACTGCTCCTCGTGTTGGCCGAAAGGGGATGGGGCCTCAGGCACAGGCTCCACACCCAATCCAAACACTGCTGTCTAATGAAAGCAGTTCCAGGATTGGTGAAAGCTGATCCAATGGATAAAAAAATAGTTACTTGCTAACCTACAAAGACAAAGTTTAGGTCCTGTCCATGGCAGCCTATTTATCTTTGAAGAGTGTAGAAGGCCCTGGAGGCATAGGAAGCTACATCTACCTGAAAGTGAATCAGTGGGCGAATTGTGATTGCACACGTTTTAGTCTGCCCATATGAACATTTTTCTTTCCTCTATGGAGTGGAGAAGATCCTTTAAATTGAGGAAGATGGAGCTGCTGCAGAGAAAACATATTTAATAGGATATATGAAGAGTGTAATTTACCTCATGTTTAAGAAAATAATTGGGACACTGATATTCAAAGTTTGAAACCTCTGAAACAACTCTCTACCTTAAAAACTGTGACATTATTTCAATGTACCTCTAATGCACTAATGCTCAACAGGGTACTTTGTGACATATTGGCATATTGGTCCCAGTGCAGTAATATATCGGGTGTGAAATAGGGTGCTATCAGAGCAACAGATGAAAACCTAGTAGGTAACTAAGTTTACCAGTGCATCCTCTGTATAGATCTCTTTGTAATTAAAGGCTGCAGGTTCCAATTCCAGTGAATCTATGCATATACCCATGTAAATAAAATGAATACTTTTGATTTGGGAAATCGTTGGAACACTCATAAATGCTTTAAGATAATTCATTTTGTAAGAGAATTAATGTATTTGCTATCGAATGAATGAACAGATATTGTTAAGAACACATTGCGTTCCAAGTTATTGTTTGTGTTTTTAAGATATCAAAATATAATTAATATTAGATGATCAACAAAGATTAGCAGATCAGTTACAAGGTCTATCTAAAATATTATATGAAATTGATGAGGGAACAGTGTTTTGTTTGGTCAACAACAAATATTCACTGTAACCACAGCATTCTTCTATTTGCAAAGTGTTGGCTTTGAAAGTCAGAAAAACTTTAATTACTTACTGGTACTTTTAATTACACTGAGTCATATTCTTAACACTTTATTTTCCACCTGTTAACTCGGGCGCACTCAAGGTTTGTAACCCTTGTTTAAGTCCTCACCCTAGGGCACTTACTAAATCAATTCCCAAAGATCCACGCCTGATAAATGCTGAGCAAAATTAAGTATATATGCCCACCACACAAATGGAAGTAGCAGTAGGAATTAATGAAAACTCCCTCCCTAAGATGAGAAAGAATAAGATGCAGGGTAATGAAGATGCCTTTTAAGCAATCGGAACATTACCATTACACCCCTCTTCCTCCTGCCCGTCTTAAAGAATGATGACAGAACAAGCTGTGTAGGAGGGTGTGCTAGAACGCAGCACCTGGAGCCTATAGTGCTAGGTGAAGATACTTAGAGAAGCTCTAGTGGCAGCTCTACAAACATCAATATTGAAAATACCACAGGCCACTGCCCATGAAGCTGCCATTCCTAGTATTTCACCTATTACAGGAAGAGGAATCCCCACCAGGTTCTTAAGCACTGAAATAGCAAGACCCACCCAATGGCTATGAATCAAAACAGATGGCGTTTGGCCTTGGTGGCTAGTTTCAAATATTACAGGAAGTTAGAATCACAAAAACTGGAAGAATACCGAAAAATAAACAAGTACAGCCTTCCCTACATCCAAGAATTGTAATCAATGCTCATCATCCACCGCTGTATGACCGCCACTGCCGACTGGCTGAAAAACAACTCTCTCCAGTTCAATAGCTCAAAGACCGAGGTACTTCACTGTTCATTGGACCGTGCCCCGCGTCCTTTACCAACTGACCTTTGGCCTTCTTCCTCCTTGGGCAATGTGGAGGCGGCGGACTCTGCCCGCAACCTCGGAGTCATGTTTGGTTCCAATCTACAGTTGGATGGTTTTGTCAAAAAAACCATCTCTACATGTATGATGCTACTCCGTACTTTGCTGAAAATTACGACCCAGGCTAGGCCAGAGGTGGTGCGTGGTATTATCCTTAGTAGGATAGATTATTTCAATGCACTGCTTTTAGGGGTTCCTGGTACTCTGATCAACAAGCTGCAGCGCATCCAAAACATGGCTGCGAAGCTTCCTCTCTCTAGGCCGTGCGCAGCTTCCTCCTCCCTCGCGCTCCAAGACATACATTGGCTGCCAGTTCAGCAGCGAATCTTCTTCAAATCATCCGGCCTGGTCTTTAAGGCTTTGCATGACCAAGAACCAGCCATGCTACATAACCTCTTTTCATGGTACCATGCAGCGAGACCATTGCGCTCCTCTTCGGCATATCTTGTGGTGGTTCAGCGGATCCATAGGCTACGGATGGGGGGCCGGTCCTTTGGATACGCGGCTGCCAAGCTTTGGAACTCCCTTCCTCTGTCTCTGAGGAGCCTGAGGGCCTTTCCATCTTTTAAGAAAGGTTTAAAAACCTACCACTTCCCCAGAACAGTACAATAACGTGACTGTGTAGCTGGTTCAGTAGAGTCAAAAGCGCCAGGATACCCTCGGGGTGACAGTTTTGCGCTATACAAATGTGCAATACATACATACATACATCAATGGAGGGGAAGGCAATAATTAATAAGGAAGAATAATCTGTTCATTTAAATGAAATATGGAAAAGACTTGGGAAGAAAGTCCGTAGAAAGACATAACACAAATGCCTAAGGAAGACTATGGGGGAAAGATTGAGAAAGAAGCGCTCCAAATTCCCCAACCTTTGAGCAGAAGTGATGGCCACTAAGAAAATCAGCTTAACAGAAAGAATCTTAAGTTGTTTTGCCTACAGCGACACATCTGGAGGTAGATCCCTGAAGGTGACAGGGCAACATAATTTAAGACAAAATAATTGAAAAAAAAAATACAATTTAGGCGAAGGGCTAAATCAAATATGGATCCCACATTTCCCCTTGGAGAACAATAAACTGGCAGAGGAGCTATTTGACAGTGAAGTGTAGGGACAGCTAAGTGTAACAGAAAACCGTCATAAATTAAACGAAGGAAGCAAAGAGAATCACAGGTTTGAGGGTGTAAACCTTTAGAGGAAGACCAGCACCCAGGCAAATCTCAATGTTTATAATAAGTGTGCAGATTGAATGGATGGTCATAATATAGTGGTTTAACCTCTCAGAATCTAAACCATTAAACTTATGTGTGTTAGAGGTTGTAGAGGAAGAAGAGGAAAAGACACACAATAGATGGACAGAATGCAAATCAAAACATTCACCTCAGTCAAGAGATCTGGGTTAAATCCATCATTCTTTTGCTCACCATGCCACCCCAATTTAGACCTCTGCCAGGTCCTTCCTGGACCAAAAACAAGCATCCTAGGACCAGTTTCGGACTTTTCCCATGAGGCACATGAGTAAAGAACGATTTAAATATAGCTGTGTCTGAACTGGGGTGGCAAAGTGAGTTAAAGAATGATGATGGATTCAACCCAGAACGGTGACTGGGGGTAAGTGTTTGAAAAGTTTCAGCCCTCCGTCCATCATCTCCTTGTGTTTGCTTTGAGAGGAAGAAGAGGGAATCTTAGAGGAAATGGAATATAAGGATGAAGCCACTTTTGCCCGTCTCCAGTCCTAAGAACCAGAAACCACACCTTTCCTGTACAAGTCAGCATTATATAAGCACTACTTCTCTCCTGATCCAGGGCAATGGGAATGTGCCAATGGGAATACAGCAAAGGAAAATATAAGATTTAGGGCAAGGGAATAACATGGCATCTTGACCAAAGACCCTGGCATAGGCTTGAGTCCAGAGATTTCCCCAGCTCTTAAGCTGGCCTCAGTTGTTATAATCAGAGGTGCTGGAGGGGCTAGATCTATTCCAGGAAGATGCTGCTTCAAATAAGTAACCATTGAAATAACCAATTGATGATCTTAGAGACAGCAATCAATCAATCAATCAATTTGTAAAGCGTGCTACTCACCAGTGAGGGTCTCAAGGCTCTAAAGGGGGGGGGGGGTGCCGCTACTGCTCGAATAGCCAGGTCTTGAGGTGTTTCCTGAAGGTGAAATGGTCCTGAGTCAGTCTTAGGTGTGCGGGGAGGGAGTTCCATGTCTTGGCTGCCAGGTAGGAGAATGATCTTCCTCCGGTGGTGGTTCTGCAAATCCGAGGGACGGGGGCGAGGGCAAGGCTGGTGGAGCGGAGCTGGCGGGTGGGAGTGTAGAACGACAGGCGGTTGTTGAGGTATTCGGGGCCCAAGTCGTGGAGTGCTTTGTGTGCGTGGGTGAGCAGCCTGAACGTTATCCTCTTGCTGACGGGGAGCCAGTGCTGGTTTCTTAGGTGGGCAGATATGTGGCTGTGGCGAGGGATGTCGAGGATGAGTCGTGCGGAGGCGTTCTGTATGCGTTGAATGCGTTTCTGAAGTTTGGATGTGGTTCCTGCGTACAGGGCGTTTCCGTAGTCCAGCCGGCTAGTGACGAGGGCCTGGGTGACCGTCTTTCTGGTTTCGGTGGGGATCCACCAGAAGAACTTTCGGAGCATGCGCAGGGTGTTGAAACATGAAGATGAGACTGCGTTGACTTGCTTGGTCATCATGAGGGAGGAGTCCAGGATGAATCCCAGGTTGCATGCGTGGTCATTGGGTATCGGTGTGGTGCCCAGCTTTGTGGGCTACCAGGAGTCGTCCCAGGTGGATGGGGATTGTCCGAGGATGAGGACTTCCGTCTTGTCCGAGTTGAGCTTCAGACGGCTGAGCTTCATCCATTCTGCTACATCTTTCATTCCGTCCTGTAAGTTGGCTTTGGCGGTGAGGGGGTCTTTGGTGAGGGTGAGTATCAGTTGGGTGTCGTCGGCGTAAGAGATGATGTTGATGTTGTGTTTGCTTGCGATGGTGGCGAGGAGGCTCATGTAGATGTTGAAGAGGGTAGGGCTGAGTGAGGAGCCCTGGGGTACGCCGCAGATGATCTTGGAGTCCTCGGAGCGGAAGGGTGGGAGGCGGACTCTCTGGGTTCTGTCGGAGAGGAATGATGTGATCCAGTCTAGGGCCTTTCCTTGGATCCCAGTGTTGTAGAGGCAGGTTATTTGGGTGCGGTGGCAGACGGTGTCAAAGGCTGCCGAGAGGTCGAGGAGGATGAGGGCGGCTGCCTCTCCGTTGCCCATCAGGGTCCTGATATCATCGGTGGCTGCAATGAGGGCGGTCTCGGTGCTCTGGTTGGCTCGGAATCCGGACTGGGATGGGTCGAGCGAGTTGTTTTCTTCGAGGAATGCTGTCAGCTGTTTGTTGACGTTCTTCTCGGTGACTTTAGCCGGGAAGGGGAGGAGAGAGATTGGGCGGAAGTTCTTGAGGTCTTTGGGGTCCGATGTTGGTTTCTTCAGTAGGGCGTTGATTTCTGCGTGTTTCCAGATTTCAGGAAATGTGGCTGACGTGAGGGAGTTGTTAATGACGTTCCGGAGGTGGGGTGCGATGATGGTGTCAGCTTTGTTGAAGATATGATGAGGGCATTGGTCGGAGGGGGAGCTGGAGTGGATGCTGTTCATGACGCGGTTGGTGTCTTCGGTGCTGATCGGGGTCCATGCTTTGACCCAGGAGGTGGGGGTCGTTGGTTTGGTGGTTGGGGGTGGGGTCTGGGGTCGGAAGCTGTTGTGTATGTCTGTGATCTTGCGGTGGAAGAATGTGGCGAGGGAGTTGCAGCGTCTTGTGACGGTGAGATGTCGTTGTTGCTGGCGCTGGGATTGGAGAGCTCTTTGACGATGCTGAAGAGTTCCTTGCTGTTGTGGGCGTTGTTGTCCAGCCGCTCTTTGAATGATGTCCTTTTGGTGGTGTGGATCATCTGGTGGTATTCACAGGTGGCGCTCTTGAGGGCTGTCATGTTTTCTTGTGTCCGCTTGTGGCACTAGGCTTTTTCGAGGGTTCTGCACGATTTCTTTGCGATTTTGAGGGCGTCTGTGAACCATGCGGTTTTTCTGTTGCTAGTCCTGCCTGGGGGGGGTTTCTTCAGAGGGGCAAGGTCGTCGGCGCATTTGGTGATCCACTGTGTGAGGTTGTGCGCTGCATCATTGGAGTTGGGTGTGTCGGCAGGTGGGTTCTGGCTCAGCGATGTGGTCAGTTGGTCTGCTGTGACTTTGCTCCAACATCTGTGGGGGATCTGTGGTGTCTGGTGGTGGGAGGTGGTCTTTTTGAAGGTGAAGTGGATGCAGCTGTGGTCAGTCCACTGTAGTACGGAGGAGTGGCTGAAGGAGTGTGGCTGTAGTGTGTGAGTGAAGTAGTGTGGCTCACTGGTTAGAGGCGGCAGACCCGAGAGCAGAGGACGGCCCGGGACCAGGGTTCGATTCCCGGCGCAGCAGGTTTCTGGACCAGGGTCAGCGGACCCGATAATTCTCTCGCCTCGGTGCCCACTCTGATCAGCGATCACACTCGGCAACTCTGGGCATTAGCTTGCCTCATCTTCACTAACGGCCCCACCAGACCGCCGGGGATGCCTGGTCTCACCCTGGAGATACCCATTAAGGGACCATCTCTCAGGGAAGCCAGGAAGGGTTTCGCAGCGGTCGAAGCGCCTTGGGACCCTACGGGTAAGTAGTGCGCTATATAAATGCCTATACATTTACATTTACAAGGAGACGTGGTTGCTGGCGTAAAAGATGGGGTCGAGTGTGTGGCCGGCAAAGTGGGTGGGCGTGTCCACCAGTTGCTTGAGTCCGAGGTTGTCGAGGTTGTCGAGCAGGGTGGTGGTGTTGCTGTCGTCGTTTTTCTCCAGGTGGAAGTTCAGGTCCCCTAGGAGGATGTACTCTGGAGAGGCTAGGGCGTGCGGGCTGATGAAGTCGGCAATGGTCTCGCTGAATTGTGTTTGTGGGCCCGGGGGTCAGTAGATGAGGGTTCCTCTGAAGGAGGTCTGGATGTCGGTGTGGATCTGGAAGTGTGGGTGTTCGGCGGCAGTGAGTGTGTCTTCGGCATTGGTCGTGACGCTGATGGTGTTCCTGTAGATGATGGCGACTCCTCCTCTGGTTTAGTTGACGCGGTCCATCTGGGTGATTTTGTAGCCGTCCGGGATGGCTATGGCGATGTCGGGGGCCGAGGAGGCGTTCATCCAGGTTTCCGTGAGGAAGGCGACGTCTGGAGCTGTCATGTCGAGGAGTTCCCAGAGTTCTACGGCGTGGTTCTGGACGGAGCGGGTGTTGAGCAGGATGCACTTGAGGTGGTTGTTGTTGTTGTTGTTGCTGTGTTTGGTGGGTGGGGTGCAGGTACTGAGGCAGGTGAATTTGCAGGCTTGGCAGGTGAAGGGTCCATGGATGCGCTTCGGGGTGGTTTGGTAGCAGGCGGGTGGTCGTCCGGTGTTGCGTTGAGGGCGGTGGAGTCGTATCTCAGTTGGGCAGCTTGGCTTCGGCAGGGACCAGGGGTTCTGGCACTGGGCGCGGTCCAGGCGCGGACGGGCGCAGACGGGCTTGTCTTCGGCACGCCTTCGGCGTGCCAGCGGTACGCCCGCTGCGCAGCCGCGCAGTGGCCTCCATTAAGAAGGGGCGAGGGAGGGGGGAGCAGGTGGGAGGGGGAGCGGGGTCCAATCAGGCACGGGGGGCGGGGACGCAGGGGAGGCAGCGGCCGGAGCGGGAGGCAGGAGAAAAAACTGCAGGAAAGTAGAGGCAGCAAGGGTGGTGCTGATGTGGTGGGGGAGCGACCTGGCCTGTGACCAGGGTCGAGGGTCACTCATTTGATACAGGGAGATTGGTCTCCAAAAAAGAAAATGTATCATACTTTTGGTTACATTTGGAACCTTACCCTATGCTCCATCAAAATGTATGCAGTTATGTTCCCCTGAACTTGATACCACAGGTGGGGGGCACCTGACCAATTATTTATTCGAGTTTGGAGACATTACTATAATTGTATAATTAGGTGGGGATCAAGAAAAACCTTTCTAAAACAGACAATACATATGCTGCCTATGAATTCTAAGCACTGGCTTGGCTGAAAACAGAATTGTATGGTGCCCAAAATGCAATTGTGATTTTCTAGAATGGAATGAACATGAAGAATGTCATGATATACAAGCAGGAACAAGCCAATTATTAGGAATTGGACAATCATATGCACCCTCTTGATGAAGAATCTTTGCCAAGGGTGCTAGAACCTTTGTGAAAACCTGAGGTGCAGACTTGTGGCCAAATGTTAGTACACAAAATTGGAAGTGGCCACCCAGGAGAACCAAGAATTTGAACTGCTGAAGAGATTGCAGTATCGCAATGTGAAATAAGCATCATGGATCATGGATGTCCTCAATGTGAGCCAGCTGGTATGACTTCCTGAAGTGTGACCAAAAGAAATTCCACAGTTCTTGCGAAGTTACTCATATCCTTTAGCTTAATATTGAGATAGAAGCTCCTGGAAGGTTTGGGAATCAGAAAAGTTATCTAGCTACATTTTAGGCCCTGCTTCCCTGAATGCACTGTTGACATTTCTCTCTCCTGAATAAGACTACCAATGAAGGGCAGTATATTTCAAGGGGTTTCATGGTCAAAGGGTTGAATGGAAACAATAAGCAGAACCTGATTCCATGGCTTTTTATTTCAGTATCTATAACCAAGCTGAAAGCCCACTCAGGCAACAACCACAATCATTTTCAGGGTGAACCACAGGAGTCACTAAATTAAACTGTGCTTAACCCTCTGGTAGCATGGCTCAAAACAGTCAGGATTAACTTAGAGGCAATATGAAAAGTGTTCATGCAGCACACACACAATAATAAAGTGAAAACACAACACTATAAAAAAACTGTTTAGAAAAGTAGAGTACATTTTAATACATTGAATTATAAAATAATGAAAACAATTCAGTCTGGAGAGCCAGAGATATTCAGTTTCATTTTTAAAAATAAAAATACAGCCTAAATACACAAAGTGCCAATCTTGGTCATCAGGCCGCCCTAGATGATGGAAAGTCACAGGTTAGGACAAACCACAATGGAGCACTGGGTCGGATACAGGGACTAGGTTAATCCTGCTGAAAAGTTACCTTATAATTCCTCGGCAGGAGTTGTGTTCATAGTGGAGGCTGCTGCGAAGAGCAGGCTAAGCATTGGGCATGGTCATTGCAGATCGTCGTTGATGTAGCTCTCCCTAGCGGTCATCACAGACTGTTGTAGCGATAGCACAAACTGCATGTCTGATGTTGCCTTCATCGCTTGTAGACACTGTCAATGCAAAGAACAGGGTTCACCAGAGGTTCACGTTGCTGATTATCGCAGGTGGCAGGATATTGGTGCCAACAAACCTGTTCATGGTCAAAAAAGTCCTAAAGCCAACAGAAATAAATTCAGCAAAACAGGAGGGGTGAAGGCAAACATTTCGGAGAATACCTCAACAAGGATGTTAGGTCTATAGTCTCCCACCTAGCCATGAGGAGTCAACGAGTGTAAAAACCCTGACTAGTCAAGAGTTCTGAGATTCTGGATGAGAGACATGACGACATCACCTATTGCTAGAGCCAGATCCTACTAACTGGAACTCTGAAAACCTAGTACTGCCATCAACGGTCTCAGAAGAAGGCACTTAAGACAAGGGTGGATCCAAGAAATCAGAGGATAGAAAAAACAGCCCAGAAATGAGTCATCCGATCCACAGGCATCCAAGACCATACCCTTCAACATGACAGCCAAGGTTGAGCATCACCATAATGCACCCCTCTGGTAAGAAAACACAGCAAAATCACCTCTACTAGACTAGAGTTAAATTCAGGTGGGGCAATACGTAAAGCAATAATAGACTGTAGGGGAAGGAATGTCTGACTATTCACACTGCTCTGAACATCAGAGTACTTAAGCATATACACAGTCCTGTGGAATACCTGTATTGCAGTATCCCCAAGCTCCAAAGGGCAGGATGAAGTCCCTACATCACATGGCTCTATATAGAAAAGGGGAGAAAGCAGAAGTACCAGTAAGCTTGTGCTACACTACTGTCAGGTAGGTGCTGGAGCTTCTAGAAAGTCACTAAAAACATCAGGATCAGCCTTACATCAAGTGATGCATTATGTCTTCTTCAGGGGTGAAGTTAATTATAGAATCAAGTACTATGGCTTACCCACTCAAAGACTGGGGGAGTAGTGTCCCATGGGCTGGTGGAGGACACTGCCTCCACCATCCCTAATGTACTCTGCCCTCCAAATTTGGCCACATTTAGAGATAACTGCTAGAAACTGCTATCACAGCATAAAGGAACTGCTCTCATGAAAGCCTCGGACAATGTTCTGAAAGTTTTGTGTACAGCTACTGTTTTTTTTTGCTGCCATACACCAAACGATTGACTTTTTCTGTTTTTTTGGAAACAAACTTCCAAAGTGGGAGTTTATGTTTGAAAATAATAAAACTATTGTTTGAACTCAACACGTACCACAGCTCATCCGCTCAAAGACTACAAGAGCAGTGTCCTTTGGCATGGTGGGTACATTAGCTCCAACATATCAAGGGTACTCCTTCTGACAAATTTGGAAAAATTTTGAAATGACCTGTTAGAACTGCTGTCACGGCTGAAAGGAACTGCTATCATGGCAGTTTCGTTAAATGTATGCACAGTTTTGTGTGTGAACATTGTCAAGTTTTGAAGGCCATACACCAAACTATTGTCCTTCTTTAGTGTTTCAAAAAAAACTTCCAAAGTGAAGTTAGTGTTAGCAAAAAACAATTGTTTTTTTAAATCCCTCACTGACAGGTTTTAACTGGCAGTGATGGACAGGAAAAAAGAAATACACTAGGACTAGGTGGAGTTCGGTGAGTTTCAATTAGGGGTGGGTGGAATTTGCGAAGTCGTGCTACGCAAAATTCCACGAAATGGTAAGAAATCTCCGCGAACACTCCGCGTGTTCAGCGAACACGCGGAATTGCTTGTTCGCAATGCTTCTTTCCTGTTCGCGATCGCTGTGTGCGTGCTGGGGGGGAAATATCTTGCGAACACGCATTTTGAGAACGCGAACAAGCAAAAAATTCTGTGAAGCCGCGGAACGTAGAATTTTGGGCAATTTTACGTTCTCCGCGGAACGTGAAATTACCCAAATTCCGCGAGCGGAACGGAATTTGCCGCACAGGCCTAGTTACAATCTGTGGAATTCCGCAGAGTCACAGAAAAACTCTGCTGATTTCCGCGGTGTTCCGCGTCCAGGTGGAGTATTCTATTTTTATGTGCTAGGCCACTCCTAATCAGGCCGCAATCAATCTTCCACTCACCTGCCTGCTAGTGCCACTTCCAGTGAAGTAGTTTCAGGCAGCAATACATGATGTGTAGCTATGTACACAATCAGTGAGCAATCACCAGGGACTGCAGCAGTAAAAAACACTCAGACGCTCGTGCCAATGCTGACAGTTGCTTTCAATTCACCACCACACAGCCCAGAGGCTTAGAAATCAGTTAGTACCTCAGCTCGCTCTGCTACCACCGCCTTACTTGTTTAATGTTTTGTGCCGACTTCTACAGCCTGCCTCCATTTAGATCCGCCACACAGCCCCCTCCTCCCACCAATCTTGGCGTTGAAATAACAGGTCTATTGTTCCTAACTCAAAGGATGGAATGGTTGAGTTGGAAATTCAATTGAAATTGATTTTTCTCCTGACATCAGATGATAAGTTCTGAAAGAACACACATTTGTGTCTTTAACGCCACTTTTCATTTTGGAATAAATATATTAAATCAACCAAGCTAGAGCTTCTAATTTAGTCGTCTGGGCTGGACACAGCAAAGCAACATGCAGGTAGCTGGAGAGCTACCAGTAGCACACAGGTCACTCATTGGAGAAGTCAGCATCTCACCGTCCACCCTAAATAAGGAAGACTGTGTAATGTTCTTCCTCCGACTAATCTGTTGGGCCACCGGAGGAAACATTTCATTGAAGGAGTCAACTGGCATTATGTGCACGGAATTAGATCTGCGTGTCCATACATGAGGCTGGTGTGCCAAGGGTTTTTTGGGCAGGGTACTAAGTCATTTTTTCTGCAAAATACCCACTCCACCAAACTCTAACTAGCGCCTTATGTGTGAAAGAAAAGGATAATTAGAGACAAAACAAAAATGAATGTTGTTGCTAGCTTGACAGTCTCAACTATTTCAATATTTCACGGGCTAATAGTTTGAGATGGACGATGATAATTGTACAGGAAAATGTTTAAGTCCGAACAAAACGTGAGACGTTCTAAAATGTGACAATACGTGTTATCATTCCTCCATTGTTCTCTACGGTTCTAATTTTAAACATCAATTATTTTAGGCTGCGTGTATAGCTTTAGTATAATGTATCACGATTAATCGCATACATCTACACGTATTGCCTAGGTTCTGCGACTTGCATTGGCCCTAGGCTGTTTTTGATTATCTCAGTGATCATAGAAAATGATGATGCCAGATCGAACAGCACATTATAATTCCTAAATGATTATTTGATACAGGAAGTTTGTGTTCGCTCATTTTGGGTCTCAACTAAGTGAAGTCAGATTTGTAGGAAAACATATGAGTCATCCTTAGCACATATGCACTCTTATTGTAGTTGTAATGTGCTTTCTATTTATTGTAAAACGATGACCACCCTTGCAGCTTGCACATTACGTTTGCAGCCGCCGAGAGATTCGGTCAATAAAATGGGATCCTAGACTCCTTACTTGAGTCAGAGAATATAGAGTGACACACTGCGGGACTCATTATTGAACTATTCTCTAACAACCTTGATCAATATTCTCAATTATTCTATTAAAAAGTAAAATGGAGAACGCGTAATAAATTATTTTTCTAAATAATTAAATTGCAGCTTTAGTAAGCTATCGATACTAGAATTATGAGTTATCCCCTAAATTAATCTGGAATATTCACGAATTTGCATGTGTTTTCTGATGCGAATTGATATCAGGCAAGAGGTTTCTCATTAAGGTAAAGGAAAACAGCAAAAATAACGGTTTTATATGAAACTTGATAATACTATATGAATTAATAACAAATTGTATTATTCTTGCACAGCCATTTTTTAACAATTCTCTTCAAATATCTTTATGACCATTTGTTTCTAAGACAAATATGTAGTGTGCAATGTTTGACACCTTTAGGACAATGTAACAGCAACAGGACGAAGTTTGATAAAGTGACAACCAAGGCAGAGATTGAACATTACAATTCAGTATTTAGTAGCTTTCGGTAACTGACCCACATATACCCTTATACAGGACCATGTAACCAGCAGCAGCAAACCATATTCGCAACAAAAACATGATAACACTATCAGGATGGACATACAGTGAAAAGGTAAGGAAATCGTGTAGTCCATTCACTTAAGGTGGTTTCCTGTAGTTTCATCCTTTCTGGTTTCCAATCTTTCATCTTGTCTCTCAAATATTATCACATCCGATCCATAGGCTTCAATTCCTCAGCTGTGATCCTTTCCATTCTACCCCATTTCAGCATGTCCTATGACAAGTTTCATCAGTGGCATCTTCAAACACTTCCTGGTTATAGTTATACAACATTTAGCTAAGGAGGCATCAGAGATAGTGTCAGCAACAAGGATGTCCCTTGATTGGCCTGCAATCCATAATAATCGGCCCTGACCACAGCTCTGCGCTTTGCATACAGATGATGGGATTCAAACTGTTTCGGTCATGATTCCAGCAAGTCCATCATTGTGGCCTGCCACAAAATAATGACAAATCATACTGGGTTATGAGCTTAGCTTGTGTGGCCTGAGATCTGTGGTGGTACTGCACTGTGGCGCCTAGGCTAGCAGTGAACCTGATCTGAAGCAATCATATAGTCAGAGTACAGTTAGGAGCAGTCCCTGGTCATCAGGTTGGCGGATCCAGAGAGTGCTGTGGTATTACACATCGTCCTGCATGTGGTCGCTGTCTGGTGTCCCTCGCTGCATGCTGAGGACTGGGAATGTGCTGACCGGCATGAGTAGGGAAGTGTCCACTAAATTTAGCGCTGCAGCTTGTGCCAACAAGAGCCTGTGGAGGAGGACTTTGGCAGTGCACACCCATAAATATTGATAAATTAAGCCTGCACTGATGAATGGTGAGGAGTGTTGAGGGGCTCGGCCACTGAGTAGGTGTATGACTGCCCCTGTTGCAGACTGCACCATCTTGCTAGGTGGAGGAGAAAATATCAACCAGGAATGGTGAGTCTCCTGAGTTCTCACTTGAGCAAAACACACAAACCCTTTCAAGCTGTACGATATTTAACAAAGCCATGGAAATAATTGAATGCATCAATCTGAACATTGCTCTCAACAGTCTGGAATTACCATATAAGGCAGTTGGCAAATATCAGAATGCATACTTTAGTTAATCTGCAATACAATGAAACATGATTATTTTCCCAGTGGTGAAGGGCTTGGATTATTACAGCTCTATACACTATAAGCTATTGAATTTTGAAAGATATGACTGATTGGGACAGCAAGTTGTTAGACTTGACAGCCGTTGGTTTGGTTTTCCCCCAACCTTTTCGCTTTATCAACTCCTGCTTGCTAAACGTTTTTATTGACTTTAGAATGTTGGGCACTTTACACTGCCATTCAGTGTTAAAGTGCCTGTGCTCTTCTTCTTCAATCATGGTAAAATTAGACTATACCTGATAGGCACATTTAATTTACTTGTATGCCCCTATTAAATGGTACTCCAAGTACGCAGACCCGATAATTGAAATGCTAATAGTGAAGCTGCAGCACTTATTGTGCCACCCACTGAAGGACGACTTTAAAACATGTCTCAGAACTGCCACTGCAGCTTGTAGTGCAATTTAGACATGCCTTTTGTGACATGGAAAAATAAACTTTATCCTGGACTAAACATTCCTTTTGAATACGTATATGTCACCTCGAAAGTAGGCCCTAAACAGCCGTAGGGCAGGTTTAATTGTATTTAAAAGGTAGGACATGCGTTTGTACGTTTTACATGTCCTGATAGGAAAATACTCCCAAATTCGTTTTTTACTACTGCGAGGCCTACCTTTCTGATCGGATAACATTGGGTTGCCTCATTACACCTAATAGGTGCTAACATTTTATTGAGAACAGGTAGAAATGTCATGTTCCAACTCAAAAGAATTGTAATTTAAAATCCTCTTTACTGGTAAAAAATTGTCATTTTCTTGTCTAACTATTTGTGTCTGCAGCCTGGATCCTGGTTCACATGAATGTGGATAGTAGTCCTTTGTGTATTCCTCCCGGACAGTGAAATAAAGGGGGACAAAGTATTAACAAGATGAGACATTCTTCCAAGATGGGTGGAGTGGAGTTGTTCCCAGCCCCACTTATATTTCAGAGCTCTGCCCCCTGCACATTCACAAAGGAACTTGACACCAGCCTATAGTCACCTTTGACCACTTGGAGCCTGTACAGGAGAAGGAAGGACATTTCACAGAACTAGATGGGGGAATAGCCTAGAAGTTTCTACTATTTCAAAGGCTGGCAGCAGTTATAAATATTGGACCCTCATACCAATCTTTCAGTTGACTCCTGGACCTGCGGGGGACAGTCATAAGGACTGCTTTGTATTCCAAAGAACTGCCCTGCTATTGCGGCCTGCTATGTATGTTATGTTATGTTATGTTATGTTATGTTATGTTATGTTATGTCCACTTGTAGCGCCCACGGATACTCATGAGTGTCCCGGCGCGATGCCTGACAGGTACAAGAGGGAGTTAACAAACAAAGAGGTGGGTATCGAGTTTCCTTTTGAATGTGACAGGATTCTGAATAGACCGCAGGGAGAGGGGGAGGGCATTCCAGGCTGCGCTGGCCTTCACTGTACCTCAGAAGACTGCTGTGCTGCTACCAGAGTACTGTCCTGATGCTTGAAGCCTGCCATGATACTCTCAGGGGACGGCCCTGCTGCTTGAGGCCTACCTTGCTGCTTAAACCCAGGAATACCAAAGTGACTCTGTTGCTTGAACATTAAGGGGCAGATTTACAAGCCCCTTGCGCCTCTTTCACGCCGCCGCTGAGTCACTTTTGTGATGCAGCGGCAGCGCAAAAGATGCGCCATGGTGCAGGGTAATTCCAAAGTGACGCATCTGAGAGATGCGTCACGTTGTAACACCCTGCGCTATAAGGAGGCGTTCCGGTGCAGGGGGGCATTCCTGTGCAGGAACACATCCTAAAAGTGGCTGAGTGAAAACTACAAGATTTCACTCAGTCACTCTTAGGCCAACGCTGCGTCAAAACCCTGCGCCTGCTTGAAGCAGGCGTAAGGCTTGACGCAGCATTGGAAGAATAGGCCCCCCAGAGCATTGCTGGAGCTGCGTCGTGCTTGCGACGCAACTCCAGCAATGCGCCGCCTATACAGCACAGATGCATGACGCATCTGTGGCGTTTTTGCCCCATGGTGCGCCGCACCGTAAATCCGGTACAAAAGGGGGTGGTGATGGACGGAGCATCTGAACCAATCAAACACTCACACCCAGTCAACAGATCTGGGTTTAATCCATCACCGTTCTTTAGCCCACTCTGCCACTCCAGTTCAGACATGGCCATATGCAAATCAGTCTGACCCTGTGCCTCATGGGAACAGTCCAGCCCGAACTGCCAAGCCATGCTTTCCCTGGACGGGATTCAAGCTTCCTAGGACCGGTTTCTGGCATTACAGCCGTCTTCAGCCATGCTTGCTTGAATCCAGTGGCAAAGTGAGCAAGGGGCTCACGTCTGAGCATACCCTGCCAACGTATGGCGAACAAAGCGGTTCAAAAGGGGGTGGTGATGGACCGAGCATCTGAACCAATCAAACACTCACACCAAGTCGACAGATCTGGGTTTAATCCATCATCGTACTTTAGCCCACTCTGCCACCCCAGTTCAGACGTGGCCATATGCAAATCAGTCTGACCCTGTGCCTCATGGGAACAGTCCAGCCCAAACTGCCAAGCCAAGCCTTCCATGGACCGGATTCAAGCTTCCTAGGACCGGTTTCTGGCATTACAGCCGTCTTCAGCCAGGCTTGCTTGAATCCAGTGAAAAAGTGAGCAAGGAACTCACGTTTGAGCATACCCTGCCAACTTATGGTAAACAAAGCAGTACAAAAGGGGGTGGTGATGGACGGAGCATCTCAACCAATCAAACACTCACACCCAGTCAACAGATCTGGATTTAATCCATCACAGTTCTTTAGCCCACTCTACCACCCCAGTTCATCCCCTTTTGTATCGCTTTGTTTGCCCTACGTTGGCAGGGTATGCTCAGACCTGAGTCCCTTGCTCACTTGGTCACTGGATTCAAGATAGCCTGGCTGATGAGGATTATGAATCCGAAACCGGTCCCAGGATGCTTGTTTCCAGTCCAGGAAAGACATGTCTTGGCAGTTCGGGCTGGACTGTTTCCATGAGGCACAGAGTCAGACTGATTTGCATATGGCCATGTCTGAACTGGGGTAGCTGAGTGAGATAAAGAATGGTGATGGATTAAACCCAGATCAGTTGACTGGGGGTGAGTGTTTGATTTACTCAAACGCTCCGTCCATCATCCCTTTTTGTATCGCATTGTAAATGCGGCGCATCATGGGTGGCGGAGCTGTGGTGCACAATTACTGGCGCATCCCTTCTAATTTGCAGGGATGCGCCAGTAATTGTAAATCTGCCCCTAAATACCTTGGAAGTAACAATAGACTTGAGGTGTTTGGCAAAACAGGAACAGTTCAATTAATTAAACAGTGTGGCTGGGAGAACAGATACAGGCATAGGGTCTGAGGACTGTCTCAATTTACAACCAATCTAACATAGACGTTTATACAGGTCATGGGATGCAATCATTCGTTCCACCAATCTTTTTTTGGAAATGAATGAAGACCACTGTCTTTGGAGCCATAAATTAATGTTTTGGATAAGCAATCCAGGTTGATCTGAAACTTGCATGGACACAATTCGGCCTGTAGATAACGTGTTCAGATGTCTGGCACGGGGAGCGCTTGATCACTATGTGTACTGTGTGTGCTGTATCCTGATTGGCCAAGTTTTCCTAACTTTATGTGGTATCTGTTTTGGGAATGCACACACCCCTCCGGCCATGTATGCTTTATTGAGATCAATCTCCCTAGACCATTGTGATGTCGCTGCACCAACCTGTGAGTTTGCTCTGTGATTTCCTATTTGCTTATTTTTCTGCTGGCTATGTGCAACCCCACCTGTGATCTGTCAATCAGTGACCTCTGGCCTGGGTCTCAGGGCCTGCCTAACTACATATTTCTGAGTCGGAGTTGGCGTGGGGTTCACAATGGGTGAATTTGTCAATAAAGATTAGGGCTGTGCAAAGTTCATGAAGTTACCCTCTGCAGAGTTCCATGGAGTTGCATAACAACTCTGGAATTCCAGATAGTTCTGCTCCACCCTATTCACCATTCTCTACCCTACCCCCTCTTTTTTCTGACCCCCAGACTGCCTCCAGTTCTCCACCACACATGGCTTACCCTCACCCAGACTCAAACCACGCACCATCTACCATAATATCCTCAACCAACCTGCCCCCACTCCCTGGCGCCTTGCGTCTCACCCCCATGGGATAGGAATCATTCTTATGCCTGATATATCCTTTCCTCGAGGGCTCTCCACACTCTCATACATTGGCTTATCTTCCCTCAGGTTCAACCAGCAGTGGTACATGCTTAATTACTCACTCCCTATGCCCTTTCCACATGCCCTGACCCTCTGACTGCTCACCTCACAGCTGGAATCAAAGATTGCACACTGGCAAGGCGTCCATTTTTGCCCTGGGTCTAAAGATGCGCTAGAGCATGGCCTCAGCAGCTCGGCCGGTCTAGGTGCTGCTCTACACACCGGGTACGGGTGCTTTTACCCCTCCTGCTGCCAGTGATCTGTGTTGTTTTTGTAGATCAAAATCTAACCTTAAAAGAACATGTGAACATGATTGCGGGGGCATGTTTCCATACCATTGGACTGTTGAGACGAATCTTCCCCTATCTCCCGGACAATTACAGAAAGACCCTTGTACAGACCATGGTAATAAGTCGCCTTGACTACTGTAACGGGCTCCTGATACAAGCCAACGAGGATGCCATAAACCGTTTACAGGTGGTACAGAATACGGCGGCAAGATTGATTCTGAATGCCCCCCCAAGAACCCCCTCCAAGCCTTTACTAAAAAAACTTCACTGGCTCCCAATACGGCAACGTGTTAAATTTAAAATCTGTTGCACCGTCCACAAGTGCCTATTCGGGAATGGACCCAAATATCTGAGTCAAACACTACATCCCTACAAACCAGACAGATCCCTACGCTCAAGCAACCAATTGCTGATAAAAACCCCTCTTGTAAAAAAAACCAGACAGGGCGGCCGTGCCTTCTCTTTGGTGGGGCCCACCCTATGGAACAACCTGCCCTTCAGCATAAGACAAATTTCCAACCACCTTGCTTTTAGGAAGAAATTAAAAACCATACTGTTCCTTGAAACATAACTGGATCGTTCTGTTTACCAGATTTCAGCTCACTTACAACTCCTCCATATGCACATCTAAAACGAGCAAAGAGCGGAGATACCCCATAAGGAGTCTATTCTTGCGCTATATAAGAAATTAAAATAAAATAAATAAACCCCTGGCTGCAGGCTTGGAGGGACTGGACCTGCATGCGAGCCTCCAGAGGTGCCAGATCCGTACAATAAAAACAAGCACAATTCTCCTGGAAAAGAAGTTCAAAACAAGTGCAAGACCTACCAGAAGAACCCAAACCAGCCCCACACACCAACAAGACTGGGTTAGAAAGGAAATGAGCATAATAACCAGTCAAACTCCACCATGCAGCAGAATCTGAGATTTTTGCCAAAGTCTGTGCTCCCAGCGGAGCGCAGAGTTGACAAAACTCTCCTAATTCCGCTGGAGAAGTGAAGTTTACAGCTCATCCATAATAATGATGCAGTTTAGGTTTAGTATACAAATGTATCATTATTCACATTGACATCAACTTTTTCAATATTAACATTCTCCCCACTAGTTGAATTTTCAACTACGCTATCAAACCCATACTTCATGACAGTTACATTATTGGGCGACTGTTGCTCTTTTGTTTTGATAATTGCTACTTTCCTAGCTAATTGCATTCTACCCAATTTGACGACTGCATTTTTACAGCACGATATCCCCAATTGTATGGAGCCACCATGAAAACAGATAGCAAAGATGTGCACAGTCTGGAAAGCCACTGGGGGATACCGGAGAGCAACCAATGCCCAGGGGTACCTCTCACCTCACGCATGTCTTTTTGTAAATAGTGCTGTGCTTGGATGGAAAGAGTCACTGTCTTGTTATCCAGGTCCTTCCCTGGGATAAACGGGCAGCATGACGCAACAATCATGGCACACACCCCTCCCTCCATCACAGTCTTTCAGTCTAACACATACCGATGCTGCATCATCATGAGGGCGATTGCTCACAATTCTTCTTTGAATGAATTAGGGCTGGGCTCAGTGCTGTTCATCATTTTAAGCAACTCCCACTAACTAACAGACATTAATTCTTCTTTGAATGAATTAGGGTTGGGCTCAGTGCTGTTCATCATTTTAAGCAACTACCACTAACTAGCAGACATTGGCTTTTGTCAGCACGGTGATGAATGGTATGGGTCCACCCGCCATTACTTGAACAGTCTGAATTCTTCTGGGATGTTATTGAACTGAGCCTTAGCCAAAATACTCTGCAGTTCTTTTTTCACAAGCCTGATGCAACAAGGTTGTCTTTTTTTCTTAGCGGGTGCTGGTACAATTCTGAAAGATCATCTCCGAGAATGACCAAGGTAGGGTGTGTATGGTGACAAGGAAACAAAGTACGTGCCATCCAACGATGAGCTTAGTGTAGGCAAACTTGCTACACTGCCAGTAGGTATCCATCAACGTGGAGGTGCCCCATTGCATACCCGGAATGCGCAGGATAGTTCTACAGTTTTCAGTAGTGCCAGTGGCAGTGTTCCTTTACTGCTAAAATACAAGGGATACAGTGCATGTTTCCATACAATAAGGGGTTGCCCCTCCCCTTCTAGCCAAGTATATCCTCTCACCTCTGTGACCCAGATTTTCTAGTATGGGGTGTATATGCTTTTCTTCACCCCTGCCATACGAGTCTCATTTCCTTCCGTATCATCAAGCTGGATGACCCTACATAGAAACTCCATGTTTGGGGTCCACTTGTTGTTAAAGAAGACTGCCTCACAAATGGAGGCAGGAGTGGATGTGTTTGTGCATTCAGTTGAGGGGTTTGATACCTCCAAGAATCTCTTCGCTGGGAACTCTCTGAGCCAAGCAGTATCCTCCTCTATGGTGCCCTTTCTCTGCATCCCGTCTAACTCAGTTTGAATATCGGTAGGTTATGTGAAACTGTATAGAGCTGTTGGGTTGATCTTGTAATGGGCCAGATTCACTACTATTCTGTGTGGTTCTACCTTGCTGGGCTGGATTGTGGACGTAATTCTGCATAGGAATAAGGGAGAAGGTATTTTGCTCTTGCAGGGGCTATCTCTTGGGACAAGTCAAGTCGATCTGCGCCTACTGCATCTAGTATCAAGTAACAGATGTAGCACTACCAGGCTGATGTTTTGGAGGCCACAGCGGTCATGTCTCTGTGTAGTGCATGTAGATTTCTATGGTTCGGGTTGATGTAAATATAAGTGACATGGAAGAGATCCCTATGCAAGCGCAGTGATAGTTTCTGAACATACTCCATTTGGTAAGGTGGTTCTTTAGCAGGGAATAGGTGCGGCAGCACCCTGACTAGACAGAGAGTGCACAGAAGTGCATAAACACATAACATGTAATTGAATATTCCAGGTCTTTGATATGGTTCCAGGGGAAGATGTCTGTGTCCTTTGGTTATCAGGTGTGTTCAATCAAAAATTACACAGTGCAGTTCGTAAGTTTGATTCACACACTTTGGATCCACTTTGGGGTATGACGTGGCAGCTGAAATGTGGCTTACTTTGAAAATTCTATTGCAGACCTCTTGGATAAAACTTTTTCATTGTTAAGTCAGAAAAAGCATTGCATGTGCAATGTTGTTTTTGGTCTTTTCTTCGGAGTTCCTGCATTTCCCTTGAAGGGTGTGTTGTCCACACTCCTTTTATGCAATTTTTAGTGGGGCACCTGAAGGTGGCCCTGATCATAGTATCTTTTTGGTGCTTGAGGCTTAACAGTGACATGTGGGTAATCAGGTGAATTAGTCTATTTTATGAGTCTACATAGCTATCTGAGTTCTTCAATTAGGTATCTATGTTTATGGAGTGGTCTTGATCATAGTGATGGATCAAATCAGTTTTTATCTAGGATTTTATAGGTATCACCAGTTATCCAGGGACCTTGTCTCTCCTGAGTTGTGCATGGAGATGCCATTGGTGCGGAATATTTCCAACCTACATGTGCATGGGACTGAATGAGGAGGGGGCATGTCTCTGCTGAGTGCTGTTCGGTTTTTGCAACATGCCCTGATATCACATATCCTTCGTCATACAGCATGCAACATGCCCCTCTCTTGTTGCGCCAGATATCTCTTGACCTCAACCTTTCTGGAGAAATCTTTTAGGGCTAACAAAGGTAATTTTTGTGGAGGGGGGTTTCGCTTCCCTAAATCTCACGTGATCTGCATAATTTGGAGGGGGTCCAACCGTTACTTTGTATCTCCCATGTGCCCCTGATCATGCTGCCTTCTGGTGTCTGAGGTCGGGGCTTACTGCTTTCTTTGGATGGTATATCTCAGGCCTGGTGTTTTGGTTATTTGCTAGGCCTGATATAGGGGTTCTACTCTCGCCTGAAACTGTAATGGACTCTGCGGCCTCCCTCTCCCAGTCACCCACCTCTCCCCAGGACCACGTCACCTCTGTGGTGTTTTGGATCTGTGATTCCTAACTTGTGGCCAAGGACTTCCTTTTTCACTGGCATGCTCCTGTTGCTATTTTTGGAGGGATAAGGCACGGTGACCAGATGTTGACGATTTGAAAGAAAAGCCAAGGGGGTGAAAGAGAAAACACTGCCAAGATCCTCATAACGTGGGGAGCTGGGGAAAAGGCCTGGAACCCTTGTTTAACTTTGCCTGGAGATAATGTCTTGGACAGGGGACTGCCTTGCAACTCTGGGATGTCTGGCTGACCTGGTGAACCTCCTGATATACTTGACACTGTGGGGGTGCTTCACAATTTGTTGGCTATTGTGCTTTGGAGGTTACGGATCATCACTATTCCAAATGTATGGGAAACCCACCACTTGAGGACAGCCTTGTTTTAGAACTGAACTGGGGGCCCCCATTCACTGGAGACCTTTAGTTTATAGCGATGCTGCTGGGGATACAAAGTATGATAGAACTTTGGTCCTGGGAGAGATGCCCAAGAATGAGGTCCTGTCAATTTAGTAATCTGAACTCGTCCCCCTTGACTTTAGACACTGGGGTCCAGGTGTCTGCATTTTAAGAACTTGTCTTGGGTTGCCTCACACTCTCGTCAGACTGTCCTCCCCTCGGGTGTGACCACCTAACCCTGCCTTGGGGAACCAACAGCAGAGGTGGCCCTGGCTCTTGCATACACCCGTAATGGCGAACTCTAGTGAGGATACCCGATCAGCAGACACATGTTACAGCCCTAATCCTCGAAGGCAAGTAAAGGGTTGTATTCCGAATGCTGTTTCATTGGTCCTTCTTTGAGTTTAGTACAGTAAATTCCTGGCATGTGGGTGAATGGGTGGTATTTTGCTCTGGAGTTTTCTCTTTCTGCATGCTTGGATTCAGTGTTTGTGTGAAGGCATTGCTTCCCTAGACAGTTTCCCCAACCTGCCACGCTGTGATCCCAGTCCCTCTTGGACTGAGTTTCCTGCCTGTGATTGTTTTTGCCACGTGTTTGTCCAGTTACCTGATCCCTGTTGTGTGGTTGTGGCGGCTGACTGGCTTCCCAATGGCTAAATGTAAGGTGCATGTGGGTTTCCCAGGGCTTGGTTTGGTGGATTAGGGTTTTGTGGTAGCTGATACTGGCCCAACAATCGCTGTTCCTGGTATGCTTTTAACCGGCATCTGTCTGCCAGATGGCCCATCCTGTGACAATAGTAACATTCCCTAGGGTCTGGTTGCTGCCAACCTCCCTGGCCAGTGCCACTATAGTTAGGTTGAGATCCTCTGGGGTTTTGCAGTAGAGCTCACTTTAAGACTGGTGCAATTTGTATGCTTGCCCCTTGAGGGTTTTTTTTTCAAATGTGTTGGACCTATTTAGCGGTAGCTTTCTGGGCTTGCTCCTGTTTTAGGTCGAGCATTCAATACCTCTTGTATATACTTTAGTATATACTTTAGTATATATACTTTAGTATATACTTATATGTCTATGTACTTTGTGGGCTCTGGAGATCAGCCCTACGACTTCTCTGCTTCTGGTTGGGGATTTTTTTTTAACTGCCTCTATTTAACTGTCTTGATAGAAAACGACCAACAGAGGTCAGTAAAATACCAGAATTGCATTCTGCTGAGGGACTTTATTTTTTTATTTTTCCCACAACTGCCTCTATTTATTTTCTGGATAGAAAATGACCAGCAGAGGTCAGTAAAATACCAGAATCACTTTAGCATTCTCTAGATTCCAGTCCATTGAAATTGTCTTCCATGAGCACCCATAGACAATAATAGTTCTTTAAAATCTTGTATTTTCAGTGATATAACCACTGAAGGCCCTGATTTTATATTAAAAACAGAGCTTTGGACTATATTATTTCCAGCTGAAAGGCAATAATTCTCTCCATGTGTTCCCATGCCTGGCGTGTCACACAGTTTGATGTTTACTTCCCCACCATGTTAAAGAACAGTAGATGTTTCATCACCTAGGCTAATGTGCTGCATATAATTAAATGCATATAAGGTCCAAAAGGCGAGACCCATTGCATTGCAAATGCTTGTTTCTCTATCCTTCTCTTGCTTCTTTTTGTGATAATGCAATATATTGGTGAATATCTCTCACAAAGGCTTGCAATTTAACCCAACCATGTCCAATCCGCTTTGTATCTCGGTGGGCATCCCCTTTTTGAGAATATTGTAAAACAATGCGACTTATGGACCTGTTTCAGTCCATGGCTACCCTGTCTCTTGTCCACATCATTTCCTTGTGCTATCCAGAAAATCAGCAATTGTTTACTCTGGCTCATAATTTCGGCCACTAACCCTCCTATGTCAGGGTGGTCAGGTAACTTCTCCCTCAGAGCCGTCCATATTCAGGGCCTGTATGAACTGAATGCAACCCCATCATGCTTTATGTTTGTCAGTGTAATTGCTTGGATGTGAGCTCGGGTGAACAGTGTGTTAGTCTTCTCTCCAATAAAGCTACTTAGCAGACTTTTGATATCGCCTATCGCTAGGTTTATTCCCACAGAGTTCTTCTCAAATCATGAGACCCATTTCCCGCTCCATCCAGCAATGGCGCTAACTTAATTCTTAATCGTTCCTTATCCATAAGAGCCTAGGGTGTTTAGATGGGCTCTGATGTTTTTGCTTTGTGTAGCTCGGCTTGTTTCTACCTAACATGGTGTTCCCATTTCCTTGGCATTCCTGCATGTAGGGGAAGATACACATGCGATGTCCCCCTCAATGTAGGATGCATTCTTCTGCCATGGCCATATCTTCAGGTTCGAAGGATCCTTCCTCCGGCCAAGGTCTGTCATCCTGGTCTTTTTACTCGGTACAGTGGGCTAGCAAGTGGCACAGTGGCCATGCAAAAGGCCTCACCTTCCTCCCTGGCCACTATCTCCCGTGGTGTCAGTCTATCTATTACGAGCAAATGTGCCAGCCTATTTTTCATGTGTCTTGGTTAGGTCTGCACCAGGTTACCTTAGTCTCTAATTTCACAGTCTGGTCTTCTCATGCTTTAAAAACCTAGGGGCATATTATCAAGCCTGTGCGCTAAAATTATCGCCGCTTTATCGGCCGAAAACGGCCGATAAAGCGGCGATAATGGGCTTGATAATATGCTCTATGGAATTCCAATCGAAGCCCATGTTAGATGTGAAGACATCTAACATGGGCTTCGATTGGAATTCCACAGAGCATATTATCAAGCCCATTATCGCCGCTTTATCGGCCGTTTTCGGCCGATAAAGCGGCGATAATTTTAGCGCACAGGCTTGATAATATGCCCCCTAGTGAGGCTTGGATCCCAGCCAGAAGCCTACCTCTGAGTCTTCCCCTACTGGTGCCTTGTGCCTACCCCCACTCTCCTCATGGGAGGGGGCGTGCTGCTCTGTTGTCTCGCAGTGTTTCCTGGGTGCGGGCTCTTTCTCTATTTCTCCTTAGCTTGCATCTTTCTTCCAACTCCTGTGTAGTTTGACACCTTTGCTCTGAGATCTGAGTCTGGTTTTCCCTCAAATTCATTCTTAGTTGTTTTCTCGGACACCTGGGCAATTCCTATAGCTCCACCTTCGTCATCGCACTTAGTGGGACTGGGGTCCCCTTCCTCACTCCTGCTAGCATTGTCACTGTGCTAGAACTGCCACAAACCTCCCAGAAACTTGTGTGTGTTCCCCTGGATCCATGAGAGTGCCCGTTTTCCAATCTGATGACGTCATATGTATTGGGCTTGACGGAGATGGGGAGTCAAAGGTCTGAGATTTCTTGCACCTGGCTGGGGTTGCTCTGGTACTGCCTGGGCCTACTGGCTTATTAGTCTATCTTGTCCAGACCTAAGCATTCATTTGTCAGTTGGAAGCCGCTGGCTTCTATTATAGGTTGATTGGAATACCCTAATGTGGGAAGAGTTGGTGAGAGCAACTCCATACCTGGATATGATGCGGAAGGTGCTGACACCTTGTTTGCTATATGTAGTGCAGGGTTGTCAAACATAGCCCATAGTTCTAATAATGCCTCCCTCTTATTTATCTTTTGACCTGTGAATTTGGTTTGTATAAATGTTCTCATGTGTATAAGTATGCTAGTGTCAAAAGTTCCCCTCTGTGGACAAGGAAACGCATGTGCCTTAGTGTGCGATTGCCATTCCTTGCAAACCTTATTACCTTTTTTAGCCTGTGCGATGAACCTGGTTTGCATGTGTTTTAATGTTGTCTCCATGATACATCAGGGGATAAGACATCTTAGCTTCTTAGTTTTGGGGAATCTTTGATTTCGATCTAAATCATCGGGAGAAATATACACAGGTGACGGCTTCAAATGTTGTTACTATGGGGTCAGTACTATCTACAGACACCCACAAAAATTAAACGTAACGTTTCATATACATAAACAACAATACATATGGAAACTTACAACCTAGAAGAAATGCAGTTGTTAATAAAAACCAGTTTCTGAACAATGGTGCTTTCATTTCAAACACAGGTTGTGAGAATTAGCAGCGCCTTCATATGAAACATTAAATTATCAACAAAAACACAACACTTGAAGCAAACCAGTTTTCAATATTAAAAGCAACACATTGCACTTCAACAGTCTGAAAATTAACAATTTGCACTTCAACAATTGCAGATCAACAATTGTACCCTGTATTACACTCAGGGTCCCAGCATGCCATCGGTGTCATCCCCAGAGGTCCAGGCGGCTAAGGCAATCAAATATAGCACCATGTAGCACACCCAATGTCCAAGCGTACCATCTGTATTACGGCTAGCGGCCCATAAGACCAATTCCCCAAAAACTGGCAGAGAAAAGATGATGACTTCAGCCCGCTTTAAGCGCATACTATCCTGTGACCAGGGTAAGCTCTGCACAGCACATAGGACTAAGTGAGCCTGATCATCTGTCACTAATGGCTCCAGAACAAATATAATAATAATTTGCAGAACAAGGAAATAACTCGAAAACCACAGGCATCTCTTGGCCAAATACAAGTTACAGCCAATCTCCCAGGTCCAAATCTTTCTCACTACATGTCTGAAATGCACCCTGTATCACACCCAGGGGCCAAGCATAGATCTGTGTCATTCCCAGCTATCCAAGGATACCCCCTGGGTTACTCCCAGTGGAAAAAGGGTACCATCTGATTTACACCCAGTGGTCCAAGCAGCCAACACCTCTCACTTCTTTCAGATACCCCCGGTGTTGATAAACCAGTGGCACCGAAAAACCCTTTGAGACAAAAAAAACAAGATTGTGGTGTTATCTTTGCCAATTAATACAATTAATAGTTACCATTCCTAGTGTGCTGTCTAACAAAAAAGGAGAATTCTGCGGGATCACCTCCAAGGCCGCCTTGCAACTTCTCTGCTTGGACACATAAAAAAGTTAATACTCCAGGTTTTTGTCAGTGGCACGGCGCTCGGGTTAATTTTTTGCGCTTCTACCTTCTTTGCCATATGCCACATGTTGTGCTAAGGTTCTGATATAGTCTCTTACCTTCTGTAACTGCTGCTTTAGGATGGTACCTGCAGCACTTTCAATAAATCAATCAATCAATCATATACTTTATTCGGCATTTAAAAAAAGACCATAAAAGTGCATAATAATACAAGTACATAGATATTTAAAAATGTTTTCACAATCAGTTACAAATAATTGAGCCTTTCTCATACGAACAATTGATAGCCTATAAAAACATAAAAACTTTTTTCCTTAATTTGAGTGCTAGCTTCAAAAAGTTCACAATACAAAACAACGTCCTAGGGTCATTGGCCATTTGCAAGAATAATAAGGCAGCCCTGGCATGCCTAACCTTGGCCTGTTTTAAAATGCTTAGTAAAAAACGGCGCCTTGGCAATGAATAAAATGGGCACAATAATACAAAATGAAGGGTATCCCGAGGGGACCGATAGTCGCAGCCGCTGGTACCCTTCAATCAATTATGGTGTCTGCTCACCTTCCTTGCTGCACAAAAGGGAATCCATCATGCTAGGGTTGCTCACCAAAATGTTGCCCAAATGTTGCTTGAACATGAAATACCTTGAAAAGACAAGGGACAAGAGGCATTTGGTAAAACAGAAATAGTTTGTTTAATTGAACAGTGCAGTCAGGAGAACAGTTACAGGCATAGGGTCTGAGGACTGTCTCAAATTTACAATTGATCTAATATAGACTCTTGTACAGTTCATGGATAGCAATACAGGGTTCTGCCAGGCTTTTATGGAAAGAAATGTGGACCGCTGTCTTTGAAACCATAGATGTATGTTTTGGAGAGCAAACCAGGTGGGCCTCAACCGTGCATTGACACAATGTGGAGAGTAGATAGCCTGTCTAGGGGTCAGATGTAGGAGCCCTAATACCGGTCGGTAATGGCCGATTTCGGCCGTTACGACCGGTATTTGGCTAGGGGGCCTATTCAGTAATTTTACCGATTCAGTAATTATACCGATTTGGTAAAATACTGATTCGGTATATTTACCGAATCGGTAAATCCATATGTAGCTGGCACTCCTAAGAGTGCCACAGGCCCTTAAGAGTCTGTATTTTACCACACAATCCTATTGTGTGGTAAAATACCGAATTCAGGTGTGAATGCACATCTGTGCATGCACACCTGTGCAATGTGACACACAGACATGCCCTTAGGGCATGTATGTGTGCCACATGTCACACAAGCCTGTACTTGGGGTGCTAGAGGGTGTCAAAGTGACACCCCCTGCACCCTTGCAGGATTCGGTATTTACTGATTTGGTAAATACTGAATCAGTATTTACCATTGATTCCTATGGGCTTCAAGGCCCATAGGAATCAATGGGCATTACCGATTCGGTATTTACTAAATCGGTAAATACAGAATCTTACAGATTCGGTAATTGTGTTTAAAAAATTACCTACATCTGCCTCCTTCTAATTTACCGATTCATAAATACAGAATCGGTAAAATTCGGTATTTATGCATCAGTAAATAAGATTTACCTACATCTAGCCCTAGATGTCTGGCGTGGAGAGCGTGGGATCACTGTGTGTACTGTATATGCTGTGTCCTTATTGGTTGAGTGTTCCTACCTTTATGTGGCATATGACTTCATGGTGTCTTGCATGCAGACCCTTGCATGCAAAACATGCAGACCCTTTGAGCCTTGTGTGCTTTTTTGGGGGCAAAACTCTTGACCAGTGTGGTGTCACTCTGCCTATCTATGGATTTTATCTGGGATTTCTTGCTTGCGCATTTGTCTGCAGTGCTATATTACCTGTAATCTGTCAATCAGTGACCTCGTTTGGGCCTGAGTCTCAGGGCCTGGTTAACTCCGTATTTCTGATTAAAATTTGACTGGAGTTCACAACGGGCAAATTCCTCAATAAAGATACAATTTAGTTTTTGTATGCAAATGTATAATTATTCACATTGACATCAACTTTTTCAATATTATCAACTCCAAGGACTCCTGTTCTGAACGACAGGGACACAATGAGCTCCAACAACCTCGAACCCTGCACCTGGACTCTGCCTAAAGTGAGTCCTGACCTCCAGGTGGTGCCCAACCAGTCCTTTACCCTTGGAAGTGGTGTGATTGGTGCCTAAACAGCTACAAACCTGACACGTTGAAAATGTTGCACAGAAAAGTGTCCTTAGATCTGACAGAAGGCCGAAAGCTACCTGCTCGCCTGTCCACCCAAGTAGCATTGACAGTAGGCTGACTTTGGGGTAGCTTCTGCTAAGTTCTTCTCCACAACAGCAACTCCTGTGCAGTGGGAATTCTCACAAAGGATCTTTGGCCCAGGGAGCTCTCATCGGCTACAGTGTGCATCTACCTCCAGCTGGAGATGTTCGACTTTCAAAAAATGACAAAGTCTGAAAATAGAAATCCTCGTCGTAACTCAGACACCACTGGCTACCGTGCATCTCTGAACTTTACCTTCCCAAATACTTTTTGCTTGAAAATTCCTCTGTCTGAAGGCAAGGTGAGACCAGGCCGAATCAACCTCATTTGTCTGAATCACGCTCCATCACGGTAGGCCATACATTTTGACTTTACCTTGGTCTTGTACGACTAGATTCCCATGGATGGTGCTCTGATCTTTTAGGCACTATTTTTCAACAATATTTACTATTCATAACTCCAGTTCTACTGGTTGGATTTAATCACTGCTGAGTATATGTATTTAACCCCTTGTGTGAGGCGCTGCTATGCTGAGGACATAACCATTACATCCTGGTACCTACCCACGGAAGAAGTGCTGGAACTCCCATCATGGGCTGCCCATCAACGGGTACGCACCAGGAATCGCAGTTTCTGCTGCCACCAGACCCCCCCTAGTGATCTGATGACATTGGCGCTCGCACTGCGTGCTGACATCATGGGAGCAGGCTGGGGACATGCTGGAGGTCATTTCTTGCAGTGTGTCAGAGAAAAAGTCTTTTTTTTCTCCTGGGGTGGTGGAAAAGTGGATGGCAAAAAGGCACCAGGTAAAAGGAAGGAGTTTTTTTCTTTCAGTTGGTCGCCCTTTGCAGTGCATTCCAGCTGTACGATCGCAGGTGGGACTGAGATCGCGCAGCAGGAATGCACACACTTCGCCATCAGGGATTTTGTATGCCCATATTTTATTGTAGGGGAGTGGTCCCTTGATCAAGGGTCCCTTCTCAATATTTTGGGCACTGCTTTGGCCGGATTGGCCTAATTTCATTCCCATCTGCCCCAATAGATACCAGCATTATATTTATCGATATGTTGGCATGTGGTTCCTTGGGTATGAGTCGATCCCCATTATGGGGGAAATATTTTAGCCATTTTCTGCCCTCCCAGGGGGCACATCAACCCTATGTTTAGGCCCACCTGCCCCCAAGGGGGACGGAAAGCCATGAAAGTCCAGGGATTTATTTTATTTATATGTCAGGCAGCAAGGGTTGGGCAAGGGTTACTCCCCATTATGGGGGCAATGTGTTGGTAATTTTCCTCCCCCATGGGGGCAGATCAGCTGTACTTTTAGGCCTATCTGCCCCGAAGGGAGGCAGAAAGCCACTAGACAGCAGAGATTATACTTATTTATATGTTGGGTTGCGGCCCCTTGGGCAAGGGCTGCCCACTTCATGGAGGCAAATATTTTAGCCAATATCTGTCCCCAGACTTAATTTTAGGTCCAACTGCCCCTACACAAGTGCTCCAGCCTAGTGATCCCATAGCTTTCCCACAATGGTGGATCCCACAACATTCCCACATAGTAATGTGAGGAAACTTAGATTTTTTTTAGTTACAGGGGATTTTGGATAAGATGACATTGGGGGACCCACATACACACACCTCCTTGGATTCCCCCGGTTGTGTAGTTCTCAGAAATATCTGGATTTAGTAGATTTCTCTAGATGGACACTCAGTCTGGGACCAAAAATGCAGGTGACTCCCTTGAAAAACCTGGTACTTTTATCGGGAGACTTGAGGGAATGCTGGGTTTTAGGAAATTTGAACTGGTCTAGTGATCCCACAACTTCCCAACATAGAAATGTGAGGAAAATGTGATTTTGTTAGCTAAATTTGAGGTTTGCAGGGGATTCTGGGTAAGAAAAAATTGGGGGATCCACAGAAGCTACACCTCTCCGGACTCCACAAGGTCTCCAGTCTTCAGAAATGTCTAGGTTTGATAGGTTTTCCTACATGGCTGCCAAACCCGGGACCAAAAATGCAGGTTATCACATGCAAAACCAGTTTTTTTTTATTAGAGCTAATTTTCATATATCCAAAATACGTTTTGAGACGTTTCCTGTCATGGGCACTAGGTCTACCCACACAAGTTAGGTACCATTTTTATCTGAAGACTTGGGGAATGATGTGTGGAAGCTTGCGGCTCCCCTGTTTCCAGAACTTGCCATCACAAAAATGTGAGGACAATTTGTTTATTACACAAATCTTGAAGTTTGCAAGATATTCTGGGTAACAGAACCTGCTGAGAGCCACACAAGTCACTTCATCATGGATACCTCTGGATATCTAGTTTTCAAAAAATGCAGGTTTGCTAGGTTTCCCTAGGTGCAGCTGATCTAGGGCTCAAAATCCACAGCTAGTCACATTAAAAAGAAAGGGTCATTTTAAAGTGGAACAAATGTGATGTGTATGCAGTGTGTTTTGGGGCTTTTTCCTTTTGTGGGAACTAGGCTTACCCACAAAGTGAGGTATTTTTTCTATTAAAAGACTTGGAGGGATATTGGGTGTAAGGAAGTTTGTGGCTGCCCACAGATGCCAGAACTTTTCATCACAGTAATACAAGGCAAAAAAGAATTTGGACAAAATTTGAGGTTTGCAATGGATTCTAGGTAACCTAACCTGGCGAGAGCCACACAAGTCACCCTATACTGGATTTCCCTGGTTGCTTAGTTTTTGAAAATGTACAGGCTTGCTAGCTTCCCCTAGATGCCTTCTGAGCTAGGGCCCAACATTCACAGCAAGTTTCATTGCAAAAAAAGGGTCAGTCTTAATGTGGAAAAGTGTGATGTATCCACTTTACATTTTTGGTCATTTCCTGGCACTGAAACTAAGTCCACCCACTCAAGTGGGGTATCATATTTATCGGCAGACTTGGGGAAATGCTGAGTGTAAGCACGTTTGTAGCTCCCTCCAAACGCCAGAACTTTCCATTAAAGAAATGCAAGGGATTGTGGGTAAAAAAGGTAGAGAGAGACACGCAAGTCAGCCCATCCTGGATTCCACTAAGTGTCTAGTTTTCAAAAATGTATAAGTTTCCCTAAGTGCCAGGTGAACTAGGGCCCAACATCCATAGCTAGGCACATTGCAAAAAAAGAGATACTTTTAAGTGGATAAATATGATGTGTCAACATTGCATTTTGGTCCGTTTTCTGTTGAGGACACTAGGCCTACCCACGCAAGTAAGATAACATTTGTATCAGGAGACTTGGAGTAATGCTGTGTGGGTGGAAGTTGGGGCTCTCCACGGATTCCATAACTTTCCATCACAGAAATTTGAGGAAAATTTGTTTTTTAGACACATTTTGAAGTTTGCAAGGGACCTTTGGTAAAAATACATCGAGAGAGTCACACTTCCTGGATTCCCCTAGGTATCTAGTTTTACAAAATGTACAGGTTTGCTAGGTTTCCTTAAATGCTGGCTGAGCTAGGGCCCAAAATCCATAGTTAGGAACATTGCAAAAAAATGATCAGTTTTCATTATAAAAATGTAATGTGTCCACATATCATTTTGGGCTGCTTTCTGTCACAGCTACTAGGCATACCCACACAAGTGAGGTGCCCTTTTTATTGAGAGACTTAGGAGAACACAGAACAGAAGAACAAGTATTATTAAATTGTTTTTCTCTGCATGTGTGCCTTCCAAATGTAAGACAGTGAATGTGAGAGAGCGCAATTTGAATAAAACGTATATCCGAGCCATATTTACAAGCATATCGTATAACGTAAGAATGAAATGTATATCGTAACGTGAAGTTAACACCTATAGCATATAATTAGCCGATGTTATCAAGGTAATATAGGAAATGTAACTGTATTTACTCTTGAACATGCATTAGATTTAGAAGGCCCGTATACGTAGTGGGCTAATGTAGAAATGTGTAGAAATGCTTATGAACTGAAGAACGTGCAAAGTAGAATTCATGTACGTGTGTAACTTTAAATGGAGAAACGGCGAGAAATGTAACGTGGAGAGATGTGCAGAGAACATACATAACGATGTAACGAATGGGAATATAAAGTTATATTCTATGTAATTTGTATCTTATGTAATTTATATTCTATGTAGAATGTATTCACTTAAGCAAACGATTTACTAAATGTGATTATATATAAATATGTGTTAAAGGTTATACTGTGTAGAAAGCTTCTTGTAAGAATGTTAGAAGGGTTTAGGTCATGTGTGATTTTAACCTAGCTGACCAAGGGTTCGCAGGAGTGTAGTCCGCTGTTTGTAATTTAGTGGGCTCACAGGAGTCGTGAATAGCCTTGATGTGAACGTGCGAGCCAAGGGGTCTAGTCTCTGTTAGATTTAAGGTGACAATGCCGGACGGAGTTTATGGCCTAAACGTGATAAGGGGCGCTTGGAATTTGAGTCTTGTTTTGAAATGACCATTCACAGGACCAAGAAAGGTTATGCATATAGTTGTAAAGAGTAGAGTTCTGCTGAGGTGATAGACTTTTGCTCCGAAAATGTCAATGAAGTCACCAGCAAGAAGACGAAGATGGCGCCTAAGGAGAAGGGTCAACTTAACGGACGACGGAAGGAGATGAAGACATGGAAAAGAGCAAAGAATGAGATCATGGGGAAAGTCCGCGGTGGGCGTCGAAGGGGCGTTCCACCCACACTGTGATTGTGTATTTTAGGGACAGCACCCCGGGGAGAAGATAGCGAAGGAGCAAGCGAAGAGGGGCGAAGAGCTCAGAGCGCAGGAAGATCAGAGCGCAAGAGAGCAGTAGGCCGAGGACCCTTAGAGAGCGGATGGGTAGGCAGAAAGGGTACTGCTTCTCGATATAAATTACCATTAGGAGTTAAGAGAGTTTGAACTTCTTTGAAAGTCAAACTGCTGACACCTTTTTAGGTAAGGAACTTGCGAAGTAGGGATGTCACTTAGTACAGAGTAGGGACAGAATTAACTTGTCTATTCTTTTGTAGATGACGCAACAGGACCACAGTGTATCTATGCTTTAATCTGGAGATCTGGAATTGACTTTGATTGTATTCTTTTGTATACTTATTGAATCTTATCCTGAGAGGATTGTATATGCACTTAATTCTGATTTTATATAAAACTCTTAAAACTTCATCAGTTGTAAGTGGTTCTTCAGAGTTGCGTCAAGTTTATGGGGTTTATCTAACCTATGCGGGGTTTGTCTTTTACTCAATGACAGAAAACAACCGATCCAAATTGATGAATGAGATTAGTATCTAGGTGATCAAAAAGGGTATCAAAATCTCATTCCCCGCAGTTGGTAGCAGAGGATGGTTTTCTTCTTGAGGAAGACAACCTAGGTCAGGTCTAGATTACCCCAAGGTCCCTAGTCATTGACGACCAGAAGAAGAATCCCTGCCGAAGAAGGTGCTGACGGTGCGTCGAGAGAAAAGCAGCAGAGTCGGTCGAGAGTGAGTATAAGGGTCATGCGTTGTAAGATTGCGGTATTTTATGTTGTACTTGTGTTGTAATGTCAAGCGGAGTTGAATGCCTGTAGTGTGATTGAGGGAAGGTTGTGAGCGCGCGCAACCGGATAAAATCTTAAGTTCAAGGAGAGCTTAAGTGGTTCGGGTGTGTCGAACACCCAGAGTAGTTGTTCACCATTGAAAGGGGGTCATGAGGTACCATTGATCGCCCGACAGACCGATGATAGGGGGAGCGTAAGAGTGAGTGAATGAGTAACGGACGCTGGTCATACGTTTACTGTGTGTAAGTAACCTATCAGTTAAGGCGATCGTCTGACCGTGTGAGGAAAGACGTTTCGTCAGTTGAGGTGACAATTACAGTTAGACTGTGGCCGTACAGTCAGAGAAAAGTGATCGCTTGGACGGAAGTAGTCATTTTTCAGCGTATGAATGAAAACGCATGCAAGATCGTGAGACGAGTTGAGAACGGAAGGGAATTGCTGCAAAGAGAACGAGTGACGTCAACGTAGAGCCGCGCTGAGATTGGTCGGTCAGCGTAGAATCGCGCTGGGATAGGCCGATTAGCGAGAGTCGCGTAGGGATTGGTTGGTTTGTCATCGAGACGTAAATAAGGAAGAGAGTAGAGGAAATTTGTAGATTATCGAAAATGAGGTGTTTTAAACGTTTAAGGGCGATCTTTAAGAGAGATAGAAGAAACTTGTATGCCGGAGAAGAAGCTCCACCAGAAGGCACACCAGCTTATCATATGGCAGTGAATGTAGGCTTACACTCGATATTATGGATCTCCGAGTGGAATAAGCTAACGGAAGGGAATAAGGAACTGACGTTTCCGAGATACGGAACGTTTAAGCTAGAAGTATTGAATCAACTGAAAGCAGTAATGCTTGCAACAAGACCTCTACCGAGGCCAACACAGTTCGAAGCACTTAGTGCATGGTTTAGAGCAGCACACGAAAAGAGCTTAAAAAGACGCCAGGAAAGAGTGAGACGATCGGTAAAAGCAGTGCAGGATGCCAAATGGGACGATGAAGCTAAAAAGTGGAGGGTGCAAAAGATAGAAGCAGACAAGCTGTACCCGATGCTAGAAGTTACGGGGGAAAAGAAACCTCTAGAAGAAGATGAGGATAGCGAGACAGAAGAGGATCTGATAGAGAGGCTATTAACAGATAGACCACCTCCGTACAGCGGAGAAGCCGAAAGTCCTGTATTACAACAAGGGGACGGAGCTAGATGGGGGGAATATAAATCGCTCCCAGTATCAGAGTGGGATGCCAAGAAAGGTGAGGAAGTACCTCAATCTAGTTCCGAACAGAGAGTAGTAGGAAGATTCGTGGTCCAGAAGGTGCCAGAAATGCAGTATGCAAGGTCGTGTCAAATGCCAGATGCTCTGCAAGTACCTGTTACCATAGGGCCCATAGTGTCAATCTATAACCCGGAGGGAGTCCAGCAGGAGGAACAGGCACAATGGGACAGGGAAAGGGCAGAGATGGAGAATAGGAATAGGACGATGAATCCTCAGAGGCAGATACTAGCACCAATGAGTCGGAGTACCCCACTAGATTCTGCAACGTGTCCCTGGGTAGAACAGGGGGGCCAAAGAGGACAGATGGATTTAAGGGGACCGAAACCGAAATCCTATAAGGAATTAAGGGAATATTTGAGAGAATGGGATACTGCCGAAGAAACTGAGAATAAGAAATTAGAAACAGGAGCAGAATGGAGTGATCAGGATAACAGGATCCTCTCTCATTGTGGAGCTGGCGAAAGCAGCCCAGAGTGGGAGAGAGGGAGTCAAGGAAGCAGAGGAGATACTTGCCATATTACCAGCGGCAATAGGCAAATGTGTAACGACAGAAGTACAGGGTGTGGGGAGGTGCCTCGCGTCACTTTTAGTGAGGGAGAACGAAGGACGCAGGAGTATCGAAATAGTTTCAGATGCACTCACCATGCCCCAGAAGAAAATGCGCGACATTGGAATCACTGTAACATGGAGAGCCGCGAAACATCTCGCCATGCATCCGGTGATCACGAACGAGATCGCGGGAACATGGAGGGCCATGAAGGATCTTATCGGTTGTTGAGCGACACCAGACAGCAAGCGAGTTACAATGGTTTAGAACAGCACGGTGGATCCTATATCGTATCTGGAGACACCGAGCCAGAAAGACGGAATGTAGTGATCGGGAATGGAGCAATGTTCCACCACACCCCAAGGGAAGATGGAAAGGCTTGGGATCTAGAGAGGTGGGAACAAAGAGATGGAAGAAAAACTCCTCATAACTCACCTGTGCTTAGGCGTAGGGCGCATAGTGGAGGTGAGAGGGATGTAAGAGAACAACCTAGGACTGACGTACTGAGAGCTGAAATAAAAGCAAGACGGATTGATGTAATGAGTTTAAAATCAGACTTGGATGAGATAATTGATGGCACAGTGGCAATAGAAAGGTTAGAGCTGTACGAACCAGATGAAATACTGTTTTTGTCTAAAGATGTTACTCGAAAGGCAAGGGCAGCTCATGAGAAATTATCTGAATTAGCAGACAAGTATATGATAGACATGTCACGAACTAAAGCCTTACAGGCCAACCATAGGCTGAATTGCACAGATCGAGATCTAGATGAGCGTAGGACGATTGGGCTAAGAGTACACATAAGGGAACTGATCATGTGTATTAGGATATGGAGAGATCTGGATAGATGGGAGGAAAAATGGTCCAAGAGGGGATCTGTCAGAAGGAGTGCACTTGTGAAGTCCCAGGATGGAGACCTAATGCGAATGGAAGCTTTCCCTTTGCGAGAAATCGCGAACGGAAACTACGTTCATGTACCTTGGAGTAGGGGGGATTTAGCGGCATTCACTAATTCTTTCCCCAAGTTAAGAGAGAACCCCGTAGAGTGGTACAAGCAAGTAGAGAGGTTCGTGAAGATCTCTAAGGTGCTGTGGATCGATTTGAACACCTTGTTCGATATCGTAGTACCCGGAGATTTGTGGACGGCATGCAAACTTAGTATCGAATGGCCCACTTGTGAGCCTCCGAGAGATGCCCAGACAAACGGCCCATCCGATAGAGTCATGGAAAAGTACGAAAGAGTAATTGCATGGTTAAAAGAGAAAGTGCCAGTGCAAGACATAGACTGGGTTAAGATAGATCGAACAACTCAGGAACCTAAAGAGACAGTTCACGAGTTCTACGAGAGATTGCTGAAAGCATTTAAACAGTATAGCGGGTTGGATGTCATGGATCCTAAAGACATAGGACAGTTTGTGTCGAAGTTTGTTCTAGGATTGAGACCAGACATAAGCCTAATGATACAACAGCATTTGATTTGTTGGCAGAACAAACCGTTAGATGAGATTCTGAGATATGCGAGGTACTGTAGCGACGAAATAGACTCAAAAGCAAAGAAACTTAAAGAAAAGCTGATGTTGGTGCAGATGCAATCAGCTGGAAAGGGTGGACAGCGGCAACAGGGAACAGGAACCCCAGTAAAGAAACAGAATAATCAAAACAGAGATGAGGAAGAAAGACCGAGACCGAGAATAGATATCGCGACACTTAAAAAGACAACGAGGTGCCATCAGTGTAACGAGGTGGGACATTGGAGACGCGAGTGTCCATATAATGTCGAGATGGGGGAGTTAGAACAGGAGGAGGATGAGGTTCAACCCAGCATGGTAAAGGGAACAGCAGTCCCGAAGGGAAAGTTTATCAAAGGGGGGAATCAGACTCCTCGAGCGCCGTTCCCTCAACCGCCTCGCATTACAAATGGAGGGAAAACCTATAGACAAATGCCATTGTTCGTAGGAGGAGAAGAATGCTACTACGTTGATCCTCTTACAGGGCAACGAGTGAATAGAGAAGAAGACTGTACTCTAGGTGCAGCCCTGGAGGTAGACCAGAGAGGACCATATGTAGAGGCTGAGGTGGCTGGATGTCCTACGACCTTTTTGGTAGACACGGGGGCCACTCGATCCACGTTGAGATCAGCGGTAGTCCCAGGTTTGCCAATGTCAGGAGAGACGATTCAGGTGGTAGGAGTCGCAAACAGGAGGATGACGAATCCTCTGACAGAACCAGTATCAGTGAAGATAGGGAATTACAGTGATGAACATCAGTTTGTAATCTGTGATTCTAGCCCTGTATGTCTGTTAGGAAGAGATCTGTTGTGTAAACTGAATTGCACAATACATTGCACACCTGAAGGAGTAGAAGTGCAGACGAACGATGAGGATGCTGATTTTAAGGTTGTAAACTCGCAGGAATGCGTGGAACTATATCCCACCTTGACAGTGGAGGAGCTTCCACAGGACTTGAAGGAGACAGTGTCAGCTGAGGTGTGGGATTTTACTGGAGAAGAAATAGGATTGATCAAAGGGGTAGAGCCAGTAAAGATCATGGTAAGACCCAACGCCGAGTATCCGAGAATACCACAATATAAGTTGACACCGGAGACGATTGCAGGAATAAAGCCTGTGATCGAATCCATGATTAAGCAGGGAATACTGAAGGAGATCGTGGGAAGTCCATGTAATTCCCCGATTATGGGTTTACAGAAGCCTAGTGGAAAATACAGAATTGTGCAGGACCTACGAAAGATTAATAATATCGTTGTTTCATGTTGTCCAGTGGTACCGAATCCATCAGTGATATTGTTTCAGATACCGTTCCAAGCTGAATTGTTCACCGTGATAGACTTATGCCAGGATTTCTTTTCGATTCCTTTAGATGAAGAGAGCCAGTATCTTTTCGCTTTTAAGCTGGAAGATCGCGTTTTAACATGGTGTCGTATCCCTCAGGGGTATACTGAAAGCCCATCGATTTTTAACCAGCTGCTGAAGAAAAATCTTGAAAGTCTAGTACTGCCCAAGAACTCGGTTCTAGTCCAGTACATAGACGACCTCCTAGTTGCGTCAGAAACTGAGGAAGCTTGCAAGGTAGACACCATTACCTTATTAAATCACTTGGCCGAGAACGGACACAAGGTGTCTCCAAGTAAATTGCAGTATTGTCTCACCGAAGTGCAATACTTGGGCCACAGGATTGAAAAGGGAAAGCGGAAGGTGTCTCCAGACAGAATAGAGGCGATCATGAAAATGAACGCGCCTAAAACACAAAGAGAAGTCAGGATGTTTCTAGGCATGGTCGGTTATTGTCGGCAGTGGATAGCCAACTTTTCACTGAAGGCAAAACCTTTACTACAACTGACGCACAAAGGAGTGTGTGATCCGGTACCATGGGACAAAGATTGTTTGATGGCATTTTTGCAGCTGAGGGAGGACTTATGTCGTGCCCCGGCTTTAGGAATGCCTGATTACACAAAACCATTTTTGCTTTACTGCTGCGAAAGAGAGGGATGCGCTTTAGCAGTTTTGGCCCACATACACGGAGATGCGCGTAGGCCAGTTGCTTATTTTTCGGCTACATTAGATCCAGTAGCCGCAGCGTTGCCCGGATGTCTCAAATCTGTAGCTGCAACGGGTGTCAGCATTGAACGATGTGAAAGTGTGGTAATGGGACATCAGTTAGTGGTGTACGTACCGCATTCTGTAGAATTGTTAATGACCAGGACTAAGACTCAGCATCTGACAAATAGCAGGCTCACACGCTACGAGCAAGTCATACTGGCTGCCGAGAATGTGACCCTAAAGAGATGCTCCGTCTTGAATCCTGCTACTTTGATGCCAATTCCAAATGATATTGATGATGAAATTTGTACAGATCATGACTGCCTTGATGTGACTGAACTATGCACCAAACCGAGACCAGATATCGTGGATGAGCCATTGACTGATCCCGATGAAATTTTCTTTGTTGATGGTTCATGCGTAAGAGACGATATTGGTCAGCTGAGAGCAGCATATGCAGTTTGTACAATTACCAGAGTTGTGGAAGCCGCTTGCCTGGAAGGAGTACATTCCGCTCAGGTAGCTGAAATTATTGCTTTGACCCGTGCCTGTTTAGCAGGTAACAAAATTCGAGTCACCATATACACCGATAGCCAGTATGGTTTCGGGGTAGTTCACGATTATGGGCAGTTATGGTCTCAAAGGGGTTATATGACCTCCTCGGGTTCTCCAATTAGGAATGGAGAATTCGTGAGATTATTGTTAGAGGCATTGCAAGGTCCGTCAGCCATAGCAGTTGTCAAATGTGCCGCGCACACGAAGAACGTAGACTTTGTGTCGCAAGGCAACCGTTATGCTGACGAGGTAGCACGTTACTGTGCAGAACAAGGTTATTCTCACACCAATGTAGAAGTGGGAGGAATACAGGAAAGAACTGAATTGACTATGTTGTTAGACACTGTAGACACGTGGGATGAGCTAAAGAGTGTTCAGGAAAATGCACCAGAGGAGGAGAAAAAGGGCTGGGAGACAGCTGGATGTACTAGAAGTGAGATGAATTTTTGGATCTCTGCAGATGGGAGAGCAGTTTTACCAAACAAGCTTGTTAATCCAATGGCAAGGAAATTGCATGGATCAACACACATAGGTAGAGATGCTATGGTGAGAGTATTCAGACAAACGTGGTTTAATCCGAAGTTTAGAGTAGCGGCAGAAGCAGTATGTCAGCGATGTGCGATCTGTCAGCAACTAAACGTAGGAAAGAGAACACCAGTCACATTGAGTCACATTGGGAGGTCTGGGGGGCCTTTCAATAGAATGCAGTTGGACTTTATTGAAATGCCCAAGTGCAATCGACTCAGATACGTTTTAGTGATTGTCTGTATATTTTCTAGATGGGTTGAAGCTTACCCGACACGTAGGTGCGATACACTCACAGTAGCGAAATTGTTACTTAGAGAGTTGATACCGAGGTTTGGGGTGCCATCCTCTTTGGAATCGGACAGAGGAACTCATTTTAACAGCGAAATAGTGAAGATGTTGTGCTCAGCTTTGGGTATCGATCAGAAGCTCCATTGCAGTTATCGACCAGAAGCTTCAGGGATTGTAGAGCAAATCAACAGCACGATAAAGTCCAGACTCGCCAAAGTTTGTTCATCAACATCCCTGAGTTGGCCAGACGCACTTCCATTGGTTCTTATGAGCATACGTAGCACACCAGATAGGAAAACAGGTCTGTCTCCACACGAGGTGCTAATGGGAAGAGCTATGAGATTGCCATCGGTTCCGACTGCAGCGTTGTTGAACATCACAGACGATTTGATCTTGGACTACTGCAAGGGACTATCTGATGCCATTAATTCTGTGTCCCTCCAGGTCCAGGCTGCAGAGGTTCCATCAGCACAAGACTTGTGCCATGACCTGTGTCCGGGGGACTGGGTCCTGGTGAAGAAGCACGTTAGAAAGAACTGTCTAGACGTGCGTTGGCGAGGACCGTTTCAAGTCATACTTGTTACGAACACTGCAGTAAAGTGTGGAGGCCTGCCAAACTGGATACATGCTTCACACACCAGAAGAGTGCCAACACCTCTGGAAGAAACAGCTCCTCTCTCGGATGGGAATCCAGCGGAAAGCGGAGAAGCCACAGAGGGGGAAAGCCAAGCTGTAGAGGTGATCGAAGAGGCTGAGCCGGTGTCGGAGCAGGCCGACGATGGTCAGGACACCAGTGGGACCGAAGTAGTCTCAGAAGAAGAGAGTACATGGGAGTCCGAATCAGATACCGAACAAGCTGAGAATGACCAAGAGATAAGTCCAAGAACAAGGAGTAGGATGACAAGGAGTGACGAAGCTAGTTGGCCGGAGAGAAGGAGAAGGCCAAGTTTAAAAGCAGATCAAGAAAGAACCCTTGTCCCGATCGCTGAAGAGTCGGACCAAGAAGAAGAAACTACAGACTCAGGCACTGAGAGTCCAAGAAGATCGAGAAGGGTACGTGTGCCCTGCAGAAGGTACGCCACCCCAGAGTGGACCTATCTAGCAGATGTCTTGGGGACAGAAATCTGGGAGAGTGAAAGAAGTGAAGGTAATCGATCTCGATCCATTTGTGGCAGTGGAGATATGGATGTTGACGCCTGGACTCGAGACTGAGGGGTTACTGACTTTCACACTTCCCATACCCCCATACCTAAGTCGGATCAAAGATCTAGTGCTAAATCGATTACAGTTTCCGACTTTTGGTCATCAAATTCCAGAGGAAGAAGAAAAAGTCATTCGTTTTGAACTATTGGAACTTGTTGTTAAAGCTGCAGGTACGAGAATAATTGTAGATGCATAAAGACTTTTGTGTTTAAGCTATAAAGAAGAAGATAACCTAGAGCCGAGTGGAAAGAAGAATAAATTTAGGGATTACATTTAGAGGACGGAGAAGGGTTAGGGTTGTCTATTGCTGAAGATAAAAGACATTGTTGTGAAAAGAGACTTTTGTTGATTAAGAGCGCTTCACAGACTGAAAAAGCAAACAAAGACAAAGACTTGAAAAGAGAAACTTTTCTTCGAAAAGGAAAGAGCTACGCTGTTTTGATAACATGGAGAATGGCAACCCAAACCGAAAAGCCAAATGCATAATAGGTACACTAATAGCAGTAGTAATTTTTCTTATTATTACAGTAGTTACCACATCGTACATGGTAGGACATGCAAGTGATAAAGAAACAGAAGATGTCAAGCCTGTAACGACTTTGAAACCTGCTCTTGTTGGGAAGGAGGAGGAGAGCAATGTCATCCGTGAAAAGGCGTTACTGGCGAATGAAGCTCGTAGGTTACACGTAGACGAGTCACAGGGAAACTTTAGGTCAAATGCATATGCCAAATTGTTGTACGAGTATATCGATGCCATGGAGGCCAAGGAATGTTACGTTTGTATGCAATTGCCGGCTTCCGTAGACGAAGGCATCAGATATCATCATCTCCCACTGACTTATGGGATAACATGTAGTTTACTGCTTAGTATATTTTATGGTAGGGAAGGATTTGAGTACTACTTTTCGAATTATGATTCGGTACTACCTGAAGTTCCGAATTATAAACAAATGAATAAGTGGGACTATTATAAAAAGGAGGATAGACTAGCTAAATTCTTTCTTCCTTGGGATACACTAGATACATCATACGCACGCAGAAATAATCTGACTTGCAAAGTGTCAGAAGTAGAGAAAAAGTTCATAAGACAAGTAGACGATAGATACAGAAGGCAGAAGATTCTGAAAATGTCAGGACAGTGGAAAACAGATTGGACCGAAGAAGAAAAAGCACACAAGAAGAAGGGTAGCAATGGTCCAATAGCTTTGGATAGAACACAGAAAGGGAAGTTATGTTTAACTCGAAGCAAGACGTATTATGAAAGTGTATTTGTAGGTGAAGTAAATTGCGAACATGCTTTTAGGTTAGAGTACTACACGAAGGATTTTATGAAAGGGATGCAAGCGATTCCTAATGTATATTTTGTATGTGGAAGAAATGCCTATGTAAAACTGCCTGACAATTGGTATGGTTCGTGTTACTTGGCAATTGTCTTCCCCAAAATATATCATGCAAAGGATTTAGCGATCATAGAAGGAAAGGCTTCGACAAGAGCGAAAAGGGAAGTAGGAGATGCAGAAGTAGTTGGAGACATATTTGGAGCGATGTTTCCTATGTTAGGTTTGATACTTAACGATGTTAAGATCAGGAGACTAGCTACAGTCGTAGATAGATTATCTGCAAGTACTGCAAGGTCACTAATGCTAGTAGAGGGAGAGATGCAGTCGATTAGAGCAATGGTTCTTCAGAACCGACTTGCTTTAGATGTACTGCTAGCAAAAGAGGGCGGAGTTTGCAAGGCTTTGAAGGTCCAAGAATGTTGTACTTACATTCCAGACAATTCAAAACCACTTGAGAAAGTCATACAGAACATTACACAGATACATAAAGAAATCGAAGATTTATCAAAAACAAATGTTTGGGAAAAAGTAGGTCATGGAGTAGGAAAGGTTGGAAGTTGGGTTGCCAACCTTGGTAAAGGCATTGTGTGGTATATATTAAAACCTGTATTGATAGTATTGATTTGTATAATCACATTATTAGGGTTTGTGAAATTGTATAAATGGTATAGGTCGAACCGGTTACAAAGAACCATGAGAGAGCAAGAAAGGAGATTAGCCGCTTTACAAGATCAACAGTACAAAAGTTTAAGAGCTCTCGAAACGATGAAAAGAGGAAATCTTGTAACTAGTTCTGTGTAAGGGTACTATTCAAATTGCATTTAGTGATGACTCCCAGAAGTCATCAAAGGGGGGAACTGAGAGAGCGCAATTTGAATAAAACGTATATCCGAGCCATATTTACAAGCATATCGTATAACGTAGGAATGAAATGTATATCGTAACGTGAAGTTAACACCTATAGCATATAATTAGCCGATGTTATCAAGGTAATATAGGAAATGTAACTGTATTTACTCTTGAACATGCATTAGATTTAGAAGGCCCGTATACGTAGTGGGCTAATGTAGAAATGTGTAGAAATGCTTATGAACTGAAGAACGTGCAAAGTAGAATTCATGTACGTGTGTAACTTTAAATGGAGAAACGGCGAGAAATGTAACGTGGAGAGATGTGCAGAGAACATACATAACGATGTAACGAATGGGAATATAAAGTTATATTCTATGTAATTTGTATCTTATGTAATTTATATTCTATGTAGAATGTATTCACTTAAGCAAACGATTTACTAAATGTGATTATATATAAATATGTGTTAAAGGTTATACTGTGTAGAAAGCTTCTTGTAAGAATGTTAGAAGGGTTTAGGTCATGTGTGATTTTAACCTAGCTGACCAAGGGTTCGCAGGAGTGTAGTCCGCTGTTTGTAATTTAGTGGGCTCACAGGAGTCGTGAATAGCCTTGATGTGAACGTGCGAGCCAAGGGGTCTAGTCTCTGTTAGATTTAAGGTGACAATGCCGGACGGAGTTTATGGCCTAAACGTGATAAGGGGCGCTTGGAATTTGAATCTTGTTTTGAAATGACCATTCACTGGACCAAGAAAGGTTATGCATATAGTTGTAAAGAGTAGAGTTCTGCTGAGGTGATAGACTTTTGCTCCGAAAATGTCAATGAAGTCACCAGCAAGAAGACGAAGATGGCGCCTAAGGAGAAGGGTCAACTTAACGGACGACGGAAGGAGATGAAGACATGGAAAAGAGCAAAGAATGAGATCATGGGGAAAGTCCGCGGTGGGCGTCGAAGGGGCGTTCCACCCACACTGTGATTGTGTATTTTAGGGACAGCACCCCGGGGAGAAGATAGCGAAGGAGCAAGCGAAGAGGGGCGAAGAGCTCAGAGCGCAGGAAGATCAGAGCGCAAGAGAGCAGTAGGCCGAGGACCCTTAGAGAGCGGATGGGTAGGCAGAAAGGGTGCTGCTTCTCGATATAAATTACCATTAGGAGTTAAGAGAGTTTGAACTTCTTTGAAAGTCAAACTGCTGACACCTTTTTAGGTAAGGAACTTGCGAAGTAGGGATGTCACTTAGTACAGAGTAGGGACAGAATTAACTTGTCTATTCTTTTGTAGATGACGCAACAGGACCACAGTGTATCTATGCTTTAATCTGGAGATCTGGAATTGACTTTGATTGTATTCTTTTGTATACTTATTGAATCTTATCCTGAGAGGATTGTATATGCACTTAATTCTGATTTTATATAAAACTCTTAAAACTTCATCAGTTGTAAGTGGTTCTTCAGAGTTGCGTCAAGTTTATGGGGTTTATCTAACCTATGCGGGGTTTGTCTTTTACTCAATGACAGAAAACAACCGATCCAAATTGATGAATGAGATTAGTATCTAGGTGATCAAAAAGGGTATCAAAATCTCATTCCCCGCAAATGAAAAAGAAATAATTTTGAAAAATGTCCTCTAATTATCATGCTGGTATGCTAGTATGGGTACCCACAAATTCAGAGATGTAGAAATAACTACTGCATCTAAACTCCATATTTTGTTTACATGTTGGAAATACATAGGTTTCCTTGATACCATTTTTTCACTCTTTATATTTTACCAAATGAATTGCTGTACACCCAGTACAGAATGAGAAACCTTTGCAAGGTACAGCTAAGTTATTGGTTCTAGGTACCTCGGATTCTTGGTGTATCTACAAGCCCTATATATCCCAGCGACCCAACGTAACAGTGTATTGCTTTAGGGAATCTGCTATATGTATGCACAAATGACAGTTTTTTTCAACAATTTCAATATTTTTGTTTTTCAACTGTTACTTTGTATAGGGAGTGTTAGAAATTAGATCTCTAGTTGGCAGTGGTTTGCACCTTTGTCCAAGTAGCGACCCTTCTTCCTAGTCAGGGTAAAGGGGCTACACTTCCAAAATAATCCCTGCTCTCCCCATGGTAGCTAAGCATGAGCTGACAGGCTTATCTCAGAGGCAGTGTGTAAAACATTTGTGCACACATACAGTAATACAGTGAACACCCCACAAATAGACATCCCACCAGTTTAGAAAAATAAGTAACCTTTATCTAAACCAAACAAGACCGAAAACAACAAAAATCCACAATACAGTAATCAAAATTAACTTCTTAGAAGGTAAAAACAGTTCTGCCCATAGCAAACTATAGATGCAACACTTTTAACACAAAGTATCTTGGATGCGTCAAAATCCTAAACAAAAACAGCTGCAGGGAAGGGAGTTGTGTCAGTTCCTTATGCACAGGGAAGGTGATGCTTCGGTTCTTTACACCAGGGGAAGTGATGCATCATTTCCTCACTGCCACCCAGGGGAGATGATGCATCATTTCCTTACTGAAGGGGAGGTGAAATGTCGGTTTCTTATTGTGTGGGGAAGTGATGCATCGGTTTCTTACTGCGGCCCCTGTGTCTTTGTAGACTTGGTGTCCTAGTGCGATGCGTGAGAATCGGGATGTGGTTGTTCCCGATATGGCAGCGGCAACATCACTGCATTAGTTTATCCAGCCGTGGTCCCACGATGTGTTGGTTCTGCATCGGAATTGGTGCAGGGAATAGGGACTTTGTAGATTGGTGCACTCGATGCAGCGATTTCTCCAGCCACAGGCAGGTGATGCGTCAGTTTTGTCAGTGGCGCGATGACAATGCGTAGAAATTCGTCCCGCACAGCACTGACGTTCAGGGGAGCTGGGGGTGAAGTCTTTGTGTTCCTGAGACTTCAGAACAGGAAGCAAGCTCTACTTCAAGCCCTTGGAGATCTTCCTCAAGCAGAGGACACAGCACACAGCAAAGTCCTTGTCCTTTCCTTGGTTGAAAAAGCCACTGCAGGCCAACCCCAGACAGCACACAGCTTCTCCAGCTCTTCTCCTTGGCAAAGGCTCCTCTTGAATTCCAGAAATGATGTCAAGTTCAGGGGTCTGGGCCCCAACTTTTATAGTCCATATTTCTTTGTTCTCTGGTGTCAGAGAGGCTCAGTGCTTAGTTACCACCAGTTCTGTCCTCTCTGGTCCAGTTTCCCAGCAGGAGGTGGAGACAGCTTTGTGTAAGGCAGGCCTGGCCTATTCAGGTGCAAGGAAATCTCTTCCCACTACTCTTAATGCAGCTCAGATCTCTTCAGCCAAGCCCTGACTCATTCAGGAAAGGTAGGACACACCTCAACCCCCTCCAGTGGCTGTCTTAGAGAATGCACATTCCCCAGCCCCTGTCACTCCAAAGCCAGACAGTCAATACACAAACCTAGCAGAGGCACATGGATGTCAAAGCAAGCAAATACTATCTAAAAGTGGTATTTTGAAACCCAGAATATAAAAATCATCCTTACTAAAAGATGCATCTTTATATACTGAGTTCAGGCATACTAAACAACATCTTTATTCCTTGTCCCAAAGGGGAGATATATTTATAAGATGTTATAAATAAACTACTATTCTATCCAATTGAACAGATAACCTTTCAATAGTGAAAAACAAATACACTGTATCTCACTATCAGAACATGTCACACACCTCACTACAAGTTCTACCTTTCACATACACTGCACCCTGCCTGTGGCGCTACATTGACCCAACCTTAGAGGTGTCTAACATGTAAGAAAAGGGAAGGTTAGGCCTGGCAAGTGGGTGCACTTGCCAGGATGACATGGCAGTATCAAACTGCGCACAGACACTGCAGTGTCAGGTCTGAGTTACATTTACAGGCTGCTCACGTGCATGGTACAATCAGTGCTGCAGGCCCACTAGAGGCATTTCATATACAGGCCCTGGGCACAGACAGTGCACTTTACTAGGGATGTACGAGTAAATCAAATATGTCAATCATGGAATCGTGAATCCATAAATACAATTAACAGGGAGAGCATATGAACTTTGGCACCAATCAGCAGTGGTAAAGCGCCCAGAGTCATAAAACCAACAAAAACAGGGTCCAAAATAGGAGGCCAAAAAGCAAAAAGTCTGGAGATAAACCCACTGAAAAAGCCAGGTCTAACAGGAAGAATCTACACAACTAACCCCTAGCTGAATTTAGAATTATGACTACTTTTCTGAAATGTATAGTTTTTTGGCATCCACCATTGGTTTCACACCCGTTTTTACCATTAACTGGAAGGAGGTTGAAAGCACAATAATTGGAAAAATAGGGTATGTCCCAGTAAAATGCCAAAAAAGTGGGAAGATGGTGATTGTAGCCACACAAGCCCTTCATTGATACCATTTGCAGGGAATACAACAGATGCTTTCTTCCGCCAAACTTTTTTCCCATTTTCCCCCCAAAAACAAAATTTAGATGTATTTGGGGAATTTCTTGGTCACCTTCAGAGGAATCCATAAACCATGGGTACCTTTAGAATCTTTGGGATGTTGGAAAAGAAATTAAGCACATTTGCTGTGTATACCTTATGTGGAAAGAAAGTTATATAGGCCTAATCACAAACTATGTCAAATATAAAACAAGCATTTACAATGCAATGGTCTCAGCATCAATAAAGGTAGAGCTATTAGCATTGCTCATGACATTTTTTTTTCTTTAAATCATAAATAAATGGCATTGTCATTTACATTGCCAATAGCTTAATCGTTAAATAAATGGCATTGTCATTTACAATGGGCAACTGCAAGACTTTGTTTGTAATGTAAGCCTTGCTTTCACAGTACTGTTGAATTTCATTATCCTCGCCTTGTGCTATTTTTCAACCGTATATAACGTGAGAACCTACCTTTGTGTTTTGGAACCTTGTGTAACAAGACATGTGTTCCGTTGTTCTTTGTTTTAGCTCCTGTGTGTCAGTGCACTGTGTAAGCGCACAAACATACCCTGCTCTCTTTGGAACAGGCACTCTGCACTCTGCCCTCAACAGCACTCTGCCCTCAACAGCACTCTGCCCTCAACAGCACTCTGCCCTCAACAGCACACAGCACTCAACAGCACTCTGCCCTCAACAGGACACAGCACTCTGCCCTCAACAGCACAAAGCACTCTGCCCTCAAAAGCACACAGCACTCAACAGCACAAAGCCCGCAACAGCACACAGCCCTCAACAGCACACAGTCCTCAACAGCACACAGCCCTCAACAGCACACAGCCTTCAACAGCACACAGCCCTCAACAGCACTCTGCCCTCAACAGCACTCTGCCCTAAACAGCACTCTGCCCTCAACAGCACTCTGCCCTCAACAGTACTCAACAGCACTCTGCACTCAACAGCACTCTGCACTCAACAGCATTCTGCACTCAACAGCATTCTGCACTCAACAGCATTCTGCACTCAACACAACTCTGCACTCAACAGCACCCTGCCCTCAACATCACTCTGCCCTCAACAGCACTCTGCCCACAACAGCACTCTGCACTCAACAGCACTCTGCACTCAACAGCACACAGAACTCTGCACTCAACAGCACTCTCTGCACTCAACAGCACTCTCTGCACTCAACAGCACTCTCTGGACTCAACATCATTCTGCACTCAACAGCATTCTGCACTCAACAGCATTCTGCCCTCAACAGCACTCTGCCGTCAACATCACTCTGCCCTCAACAGCACTCTGCCCTCATCAGCACTCTGCACTCAACAGCACTTTGTCATTCTGCACTCACATTCATCCTGCACTCACTCTGCACTCACTCACATTCTGCAGCACTCACTCAAACTCTGCAGCACTCACTCAAACTCTGCAGCACTAACTTAAACTCAGCACTCTGCCCTCAACAGCACTCAGCGCTCTGCCCTCAACAGCACTCTGCCCTCAACAGCACTCTGCCCTCAACAGAACTCTGCCCTCAACAGCACTCTGCCCTCAACAGCACTCTGCACTCTGCCCTCAACAGCACTCTACCCTCAACAGCACTCTGCCCTCAACAGCACTCTGCCCTCAACAGCACTCAGCACATTGCCCTCAACAGTACTCAGCCCTCAACAGCACTCAGCACTCTGCACTCATCAGAACTCTGCCCTCAACAGCACTCTGTCCTCAACAGCGCTCTGCCCTCAACAGCACTCTGCCCTCAACAGCACTCTGCACTCATCAGCACTCTGCATTTAACAGCACACAGCACTGAACAGCACACAGCACTCTGCACTCAACAGCACACAGCACCTCCCCATGCACCTCCAGACCATTATCTCACTTTCGGAATTCCAATTGGCTCTCAAGACCTGGCTGTTTGAATAAAGCCCTGGGGCCTGCAAGTGCCTGGATACCCATTTGGGTGATTAGCCGCGCTTTTTGAACCTTGATTGATTGAATAATGATTGTTTATATTTCAGTAAACATATTTTTCTGTCTAACCTGAATAATAGAACAAAAATACAAACTAATCCCTTTTATGAGAAATAAAGCTTTTGAATCTTAATCAAACCACTCATCATTGACCAAACATTAAATGTTGTTAGTTAGCAATGTATTCAGATTGTGCTCCATTCTAACACAGTGGCAAAGATTTGTCGACCGAAGAAAGAAATATTCAGAGAAATTGTAGTTCCACTTAGTAAATCTTTAAGTGGAGCTGGTTATAAAATGTTCAAGAGATTTGCACGCTTGCATAACTGTAATGCGCTGTAACTCAGGTACCCTGCTACTGTTGTAAAGAGCTCTGAAGACTTCGGATCATGTCCACGCTATGTAAAAATTGCAAAATTACAAATAAATACCCGGTAGAACGCCCTGCTTATTCCAACTTGGGCCACATAAACCTGTGGCACTTGACACAAACCGTTTCTCGAATGCTGCTCCCTTCCCTACCTGTACCTGGACAATCTCCATTCACCCTTGCTGCACCTGAAAGTCCACATTCTGTGATCACCGCTTCCCCACACCTGGCACACTTTTGTTTACTATCTCACCGCCACATTCATGTAGTACTGGCCTCCGACCCTCGCTCATGCTAATGTACCTGGCAGCGCCTCTGTTTTAAGCTGTCTTCCTCGCCTGTGGCGTTGAAGAACAAACGTTTCTGCAGCTCTAAAAGCCTGGCCAACGGTACCTGATGAATTCCCCTACTGCATGGGACCGCTAAATATTAGCACTGATATCTCCCAGGACATTAGACCCCCACATTACCTAATGAAACCCCTCCTCATATTGTTGCGACCCTCTCCTCCAGCAACTGTAGCCATGACATGGCCCTTCCCTACTGTACCTTATGTCCTACTTTTCTTTTTCAACCCAACACTTTCCTACCTGAAAGACCCCCCATGGCCGCCGTCCAGGGCTGTCCAAAAGCCACGTTCCATGCCAGGATGGCAGAAACTCCGATCAGTGTCCCATCGACGCATAGGCAATGCGCACCCAGAGGCGCTGGCTGAGCGCCATAGGGAAGAACAGAGGAAACAGCCAGACCTTCCGAAGTACTTGCTGGCGCTGACAGCTAGGGCACACAAGGGGGCGGGGTAGTCAGGGACACCGAAGAGGGACTTGGGCGGGCACACAGGGGAAGGGTATGGGCAAAGACACTAAGGACGGACTATAAATATATTGTAAGGGGGAAGAGTTGATGCTAGATACAGAAGAAGGACAAGAGAGGAGACAAAAACTGAAGATGCTCGTTTGTTTTAAAGTGAAGACTGACTATCGCTGTTGGATTGATCCCGAATGGATTTCAGTCCAACTTTAAGTTTCAACAAGTGCAGCGCCCCATCTACAGTTCGTTTGAAAAATAAAGCAACGTTTGCGGTTCAGAGGTCCCCTCACACCCCTGGGGCAGTGTAAATACTGCACAAGTGATTGCTAGCCCTTATCCAGAGTATGTTATGGGCACCTTCACAGAGGACACGGACAGACACGAACAGCGGGAGGGGGCGGGAACAGCGGGAGGGGGCGGGAGGGAGGACAGCGGGAGCCACGAACAGCGGGAGGGAGCGGGAGGGGGGACAGCGTGAGCCACGAACAGCAGGAGGGGGCGGGAGGGGGGAGAGCGGGAGCCACGAACAGCGGGAGGGGGTGGGAGCCACGAACAGCGAGACGATCCTCATGGGAAGACAAAACAAATATTGGCGGACACAACGTTCAAGATTTTTCGAATTGGGGCGTGCTCGGTGTTCAGAATGGGCGTGGCCTAAAAGTGGAAAGAAGAACACCAAACACACCTCCAAATCCGAAAAGGACGGAGCCTATTCGGAGGGACAGCTCTCTCTTCCAATGTCTGGCCTCCCTTTAGGAAGCCAGCCAATGGGAGAGTGGCAAAAACAGAGGCGGGGCAAATAGTCCATACTAAGAATCATTAAATCTCGGTACTTCCGGTTCTGCCATCGGCAGACAGGATATTACCTCGACCTAAAAAAAATCGGGAGGCCTGGCAGTGAAAGGCTTAAGTTCCACACCCCAAATACCTGTGAATATTGCAATATTAAAGCCATACCGTAAAAAGTGCCATATGTGCTTTGTATGAGAGCAGAACACACCGCAAATCATTACAAAATCCATGAAAAATCTTCATACATGTGTTAAGCTCATTCAAACCCTCTCTTAACAGACTTACCGATACTTTGAGCTAAACAGGTATTGACCAGACATCAGTTTTTGGATGTTTTCAGGATAAGTGAACTGTTTGACATATCTGGCATGGGTGAAGCACTTGTTCTGGAAGAGTTGTCTTCTGATCGAAGGATGAACGCACAATTTTAAAAAGTCCCAAAATGCATTACAGAAGGTGGGGTTATCCATGGTGGGTTCAATCATGAAGGATCTTTGGTTTGGGCAGACACATCAACCATCTAGAATGCTACACCTCCACATTTGCAGTTCCCACATTATTCTCTGATGGAAGAGCTTAGAGAAGCTCTCGGAACTGTGGATATGAAGGAAGGATGGGCCTTCATGGATGAACCCCCATCAGAAATGAACCCATCAGAAATGAAGGGACATTCTGGGCTTGCACTTGCCTGGAAACATTTGGCAAGTGTCTCCAAGGCCAGTAGTCACCTCACTCCTGGAAAACAGTGGAGGGTTAACCTGCTGTGAATTCTGCAGGAAAGGATTCTCTTTGTCTTCTGTGGACTTGTCCAGTGGAGGTTAGACCTGGAGGGGGACCCCATGACATCCACAGGACACACAGACACCATGTAAGTGGTTTGTGGGAAGACCCCAGACCAAGGATATTAGACATAGAAAGAAGAATAGGTATTGAGTCCTGTTCATTTCCCTGATGATGGAAGGAAGATGTTGACTGTTGAAGCTTCAAAGAAGCCTTGAAATCAGATTGAGAAACTAAAGGGGAGGAGGGAAGGCCCTGAGCTCTAACCCAACAGAGGAAGACCAGTAGAAAAATCAGTTCCAGAAAATTTTAAAAATCGTAGAAGTCAGGAAGCCTACACCCAACCTTACTGGTGGCTAGAGAGAGCCACCAGGAGCAAAATATCAAAAACCCTACTTTAAAAAAACATCCCAACAGATTCTGAGATAGCAAGTGTTTCCCTCACGCATGAAGAAGCCTGCCAAGTGAACTCCTGAATGGAGGCCAGGACCAACAGGAATTGATGGGGTAGAGACTCATGTTGTTTAACAATACATAGTGTGGATTTTAACCCCATACTAACATATTGGAGGTAAAGACTGGAGAGTGCCATGTGCAAATAATATTTACACTCATTTTGTCACCATTAATATTCGATTAGAATCATCTCACTCAATCCAAAAAGAAATGGAATTTAATTATGCAAGGAGCAAAAAATGTGCCTATCTACACTAAAAATGTACCTCCTTTCATCGGGAGTCCAGAGAAACTAACAGAAGACACTTGTGTTGAATAAGATGATTTCACTTAAATGTTTAGGAAACCCAAACAGCCTCAAGTGATGCAAAGCCTTCTGTATACTGTAGGAAGATCTTACCCTAATGCAGATGCAAGACCTGTAGGTGGTGCTCTATTAGTAGACCCAATCTCTTCTGGCTTAAGTGGTGTGATCCTGCAATGTTCTCTATTATTGCAGCAGGGACAATAAATAACTCTGCATACACATAATGGACCTGAATATGGATCACCTGGGTGGTCTGTTCATATTGAGCCACAGCTAATTAATCATTAAGGTATCAGAAGTGAAAAGCAGATTTGAATTGCCTTTCTCCGCACTTTCAATTGCACACTGTATATGGTGCAGAATGTTCATAGAACAGTAGGCTACTAAAAAATATTTATCCTGGCACGTTTAATGCTGTCATATGGTCTGCACAGGCTAGAGGATTGAGTGCCCTGACACATTCTTCCCTGTTCTGAGTGCCTCAAAAGTATGAGCCGATTTTATTTAGGAACATATTTTAACAACGTATTTCATTATTCTGCCTACAAAAACTATAATGAAGACACTGCTTACAAAAATAATGACAAACGGTAATGCCAAGACTAATTAATGTTGTAAAAAATAAGTCAAAGTAAAGTTTAGCTGTGCAAATAGCATATACAGAATTACATTAATGTACCTGTGACTCCCTTTGGGAGAAGTGAAATGAAGTGAGTCTGATTTGAGTGGAAAGCCCCATTAAGCAGGAATTTAGTCAACCCGACTTCTCTCACATTCTTAAGGGAACACTTTATTTTAAAGTTGTTTTGTCTCAATCGAAAAGTTTTACTATGAAAGGAATTCTGGATTGCCGTTTCACAATTTCACACTAGGGGCTCATCGTAAAATATGTTCCAGGCATTTTGGTGCAACAGAATGTGTGCAAGATGAAAAGGATAACTTTTGTCCTTCAAGCGTTGTATCAGTTATTTCTGGCCCAAATTGCAAATAAAGCCCTAGTAATTGCAACGTCTTTCCTTACTAATTGTAACCCAAGATGCAATGTAATAGCTGCTGCTTCACATACAAATGACATATTTGACTGCCCTTGGAGAAATCCCAGACTTGCAGACCTACAGTGGAGCAATTAAAATACGTTCATTTTGATCACTAGCAAACAATTGAGACCTCTTAAGCCTCCTTACAAAGCGGCTTATTTACAAAACCAAATGGAATGTCAAATTTTCCTGCATCCTGCCACTAGCATTTCCCCTTTCCATTGTCATTTTACATTGTTGGTGAACATCGTTAATGGTGATTTATAAAATTAGCGTTGGCACTCCAGAGCCTTCCCCTTATTCTTTGCTTTGGGTAGATTTTATTCAGCAGACCTTGCTAAATACTAAAATGCTAAATGTCGAAAACTGCCAAAAATTGAATTCAAATGAAAATGAAAACCTCATACTCCACTGTTCAAATAATGGACTGAATATTACCATAGAGAAAAAATATTTAGGGTTAAGTGCAAAGTTTCAGTAATAAATTTGTTGGCAGTGTAAGGTTTCTGCCCATTGCAAGGTCGGTGTCTGCACATGCACATCATGTCCATGTCTATCCTTCTTTATGTCTATCTTCTTTATGTCTAAAGGTTCCAAATGCTTCCTCTGTCTAGCATCAGCAGGCCTAAATTAGCCCACAAGTCTTTCATAAAAGTTCACTCAGCATTATGGGCAATATATCAGAGGTTGGTGCAGTAACAGAGAGAGCAAATTAACATGTGGTGTACCATAAACAAGAATCCAGAAGTGAGTAATGTGACTCCTTTTTTGAGAGCCGGTATAGCTCAATCTATCCTTAGTACACCCACATAAGTATTAAAAATACATCTATAGTCCAGTAAGAAAATATTAAGATTTCATAATAGGGCACAACTTTCGGAAATGGATGTTTTATGAGAACCACTCATTGTGCTGCAGCATCACAGATGTAAGAGTTCAAGCACACATCTAATTTACAGACCTGAAACACATGAGAACCAACCATATCCATGCACTCATAAAGTGATGTTGATGTAGATGCTGTTGAGGTTGATGCATGACTTTAAATTCACTGGAGGATCAACACACACAGCACACTATTCAAATGTTTTATACAAATACCTGACATGCAAAAAGATTCAATTGTGCTGATACTGAGAAAAGAGTTGGCTGTCCTGAACGTATTTTGTTTTATTTTATATCCCAGTTTACTCCATTTTGTCTCTAATATTACTGATAGTTTCATTATTGGCTTACCGATAACAACTGCTTGATACCGTCTATTCTCCTTTAAAAAGTTTGAACTGTTCCCATGCTCTGCAATTTTCTGAAGTTCATGAATAGAGAAGCACTCTATGTCATGTAAGTATTTTGCAATACTAATATAAAATTAGTTATAACACAATTCCGGCATAATCAGCACAAATCCATTTGACTGTACATAAGATTTCTCAATTAGCCAACATACAGAATAATGTATATACTAGAAAGTTACTGCAAGCACACCAATTTAGCCTTGAGATTGAGTCCAACAACACTTTTTAAAGGGAACCCAGAAAATTCTTCACTCTCACATTAATAAACCCCTGATGTCAGAGGTGTTATTGGCATTTATTTCCATCACATTGTCACAGATTCACTAATTATTGATTTGTTCGGTAACCTTACTTATAAGATTAAAACCTGCAAGAACATTGTTGGTCCACCTCTTCTATTCCTTGTCAGATCCAGTCACTGTGAAAAGAACAGTGCCTGACCCCTTAAAACGGGCTGGGGTTCCGGTAAGGAGAAATGAACACGAAAAAAGATATCACCTTACTCTGGTAATGAAGACATTCCTTTGAAAATGTCAGTCGACTCCATTACTGGATCCAAGTCCTATTGAGGGAATAAATTCTTTATAAGTCACAATATGCATTGGAACTCTTTTTAACGCTATTAAATGTGCAATGATGTTTGATCTGATCCTATGAATCCCTTTGTTTGAGATTCTATTCAATAAAAACCTTCAGTTCTATATATATGTTCCTGAAGATACCCTTATTAATTGACAATGTAATGTAAAATGGCTTTTGTATAGCGCATTCTATCACTCCAAGGACCATCTTGGCGCTGTGAGCCACCCCAGAATAGAAAAGGGTGGGTAAGCTGGAACAGCTCTCATCAGATAAATCATTACACCAAAGCCTTACAGGCAGTGTCAGTGAGCGTAAAAACCCAAATCTTTAAGGCTTTCCTAAACAGAGATTCTCTTGAGATTTGACGAAGTGCGGGAGGAAGTTTATTCCAGGCTCTGGAGCCTAACACTATGAGGGATTTTCCACCTTTGGTCGCTAGTCTAAATTTTGGGACAACTAGCAGGTTAAGGTGGAAGGATCTCAGATTCGAAGTTGGAAGATGTCGTTTAAAGTTGTTGGAAAGATATCTAGGTCCTTGTGCATGATAAGCTCTAAAGGTGATGATCAAGATTTTAAACAATAAGCGCTTATGGATAGGAAGCCAATGGAGGGCACGGAGTGCGGCCAAGGCCGATAATTTCCTGGGCCAGCCCAGGACAAGGCGGGTGGCGGCATGCTGGACCATCTGCAACCTGTGTAGCACGGTCTTATTAGCTCCAGCATATAGGCTGTTGCAGTGGTCCAGTCTTGATGTAATAAGTGCCACCGCCACCGTCTTTCTCGTGGACAGAGGAAGGAGATTGAAAAACTTCCTTAGCATTCTGATGATATGAAAGCAGGAAGTTGCTACCCCAATGGCTTGTTGCTTGAAGGATAGGGCATTGTCGAACTTAACACCTACATTACAGGCAGAGGAGATGGTGTTTGGGGGAGCTTCAGCGCCTTCAGGCCACCACTGCTTAGGGGATAATAGATTTTGCGGGCCGAATGGAAGTATTTCTGTTTTTCCAGAATTACACTTCAAGTGGTTGGTCTTCATCTATTCGAATGTCTCTGTTAAGCACGTTTTAAGGTTTTCTTCAGCTTGTGGTGACTCCCTGTCGAGTACCAGAATGAGCTGCGTATCGTCAGCGTAGGAAATAGTGCTGATCTGATACGAAGAAATTAGCTCAATCAGAGGTACCATATAAAGATTAAAAAGTATCGGGCTCAAAATAGAGCCCTGCGGTACCCCTGTTTTCATCGGTATTTCCTCAGATCTAAATTGGCCCAGCACAGTGATTTGTCGTCTAAAGCTCAGGAAGTTTTTGAACCAATCTAGCACTACTCCGCCTATCCCGGCGCTCCAGAGACGGTCAATCAGAATGGTGTGGGAGACTGTGTCGAAGGCCGCCGACAGATCGAGTAGTATCAAGACAGCCTTCTTTCCTAAGTCCATAGCGGAGCGCAGGGATTCAGCGGAGGATAGGAGTGCAGATTCGGTCGAATGTTTAGACCTGAAACCCGACTCATTTGAATGCAGGATGTTGTTATCTTCCAGATAAGTAGTGAGTTGACTGTTGACAAGTGACTCAGTCAGTTTAGATAGCAGCGGCAACAGTGAGATGGGCCTTAAGTTGGAAAGAGTGGTAGGGTCAGGTAGCGGCTTCTTTTGGAGGGGTTTAACCGCGGCTAATTTCCATTCTGATGGAATCTCTGCCGTTGCCAGTGATGAATTAATGATTCCATTCACTATGGGGTTTACCTCATTGGCCAGAGCTCTTAAGAACATGGGAGGACACGGATCAAATGGTGATCCAGACTTGCTAGACAGAATGGCCTGACGTGATTCCTCCAAAGAAATGGGAGCAAAAACATTAAAATGGGGTTTTAATAGATTGTTTATTCCATTGGCTTCTATAAGTATGCTTTCAGGAGAGGTTGAAGTTAAGGTTGGAGGTGGAAAATCCTTGACGATAGCTTGAATTTTATTGTCAAAGTAATCTGCTATAGAATTGCACAATGGTAGCGAGGGTGGAATATCTTGGGCAAGCGCCCTAGGATTCGTAAAGCTATTTACAATCTTGAATATTTCTTTCTGATCATTTCCCGAAGATGCAATGGCCTCTGAGAAGTGGGCTTTTTTTGCTAATTTAATGGCAGCATGATACTGTCTACGTGCTGCTTTCTAGATTCTATGGTCTTCTTCCGCATATTTTCTGCGCCATCTGCGCTCTAATGATCTCACTTTGCCTAGTTCACTCTTCAAAGTGGAGGAGAACCAGGGGACACTTCTTTTGATTCTATTTCCCATTGGAGTTATTTCCTTCAAAAGGTCTGGTTGGTTACTAAGAGTTGTAATCCAATCAGAGAAATGTTGATTGTCTATTGTGGTGTGGCCGGATAGTGTCGGTTTAGTCTCTGTTACTTTTGTTAAAAAATTTGGTTGGGCGAGGACTTTTTTCCAGTCAGGTTTCTTTCCTCGTGTGGATCTTATTTTAGTATCTCTGTGAGTGTTTTGAGGTGAGTTAAAAGTCACCTCAGAAGGGATAAGTTTTTGATCAGACCAGGTTTGGACTACTGGGGATGTACAGGTCAGCAGGTTAAAATTTGAACAAATACAGTCCAATATATGGCCCGCGCTATGCGTGGATTCATTGTTTAACAGGGTAAGACCAAGAACCTTAATTATTTCCATGATACACATTACTCCTGGGTCGCTAGGGGAGTCGAGATGGACATTTAAATCCCCTAACAATGTGAAATGGGCAGCTCTGAGCGTAAGATTGCTCAGTACATCCCCTATGCTCTCTAGGAATTCTTGGGGTTGCCCCGGGGGGGCGATATACCAAGGCTCCAGAAAATGACAAGGAATCATGAATATTTAAACAAAATGCCATAGCCTCTGCTCCCTTTATATCAGATAGTTCATAAGTAGTGCAGGTCATGGTATCGCGATGAATAATAGCCAGACCCCCTCCCCTTTGTTCTGGTCTATCAAGACGCTGGATTTGAAATCCTTGAGGGAGGGCTACCACTATATCTGGGTTGCACCAGGATTTTAACCACGTTTCAGTTATGAAGAGCCAATCCAAATTCATCTCTGTAATCAAATCATAGATGTGCTGTGCATTTTTACACATGGATCTGACGTTAATGAGCCCCCCTCGTAGAGTGGTGGATCGTGTTTTATTTTGGTGTGTTGACTCTGGCCAGAAGGTTTTCTTACAGTGTTGGCAGTGAATAGGACCGTACTATGTGTCAGGTTTAAGAATTTCATGGCAATGTGGCGAGGGTTTATTCAAAGATAGAAGAAACGATCGAGACATACCGGGACCTGTGTTTTTTCGGATATTCCCCATGGCCCTTGGCGCTTCCTTAGCGCTGACGGGCGCAGACGGGCAGGACTCTGGCATGACTCCGGCGTGAGTCCGGCACGTCCGCAAGTCGCGTCCGCTACGCGGAGAGTGGATGTCCCTTTTTATAATAAACTAGAGCGCGTCACAGCGCGTCTTACCCCAAGATGGCCGCCGCGTTTCCCTTTGCCTACTCGGGACCGATCTCTCAGCGTCTATGCTCAGCTGAGAGCGGCCCGAGTAGCGGAGGAGGTAGGGGAAGCTTCCAAATAAAATTACAAGTGCTCCCAAATGCAGGTTAAAATACACTGCCTATTTAATTAAGCAGGGTACAAGGTAGTATTAATACGCTAAAAGCGAGGCAAAGTCAGGGATAGTGCAAAGAACCTCCCGGCTTCGCCTCAGGAGGGAGAAAAGTGCTCAGGCTTACAACACACGCCGAGACCAGGGAAGCCCTTTTTATAATAAACTAGAGCGCGTCACAGCGCGTCTCACCCCCAAGATGGCCGCTGCGTTTCCCTTTGCCTACTCAGGACCGATCTCTCAGCGTCTATGCTCAGCTGAGAGAGGCCCGAGTAGCGGAGGAGGTAGGAGAAGCTTCCAAATAAAATTACAAGTGCTCCCAAATGCAGGTTAAAATACACTGCCTATTTAATCAAGCAGGGTACAAGGTAGTATTAATATGCTAAAAGCGAGGCAAAGTAAGGGATAGTGCAAAGAACCTCCCGGCTTCCGCCTCAGGAGGGAGAAAAGTGCTCAGGCTTACAACACACGCCGAGACCAGGGAAGCCCTTTTTATAATAATCTAGAGCGCGTCACAGCGCGTCTCACCCCCAAGATGGCCGCCGCGTTTCCATTTGCCTACTCGGGACCGATCTCTCAGCGTCTATGCTCAGCTGAGAGCGGCCCGAGTAGCGGAGGAGGTAGGAGAAGCTTCCAAATAAAATTACAAGTGCTCCCAAATGCAGGTTAAAATACACTGCCTATTTAATCAAGCAGGGTACAAGGTAGTATTAATACGCTAAAAGCGAGGCAAAGTAAGGGATAGTGCAAAGAACCTCCCGGCTTCCGCCTCAGGAGGGAGAAAAGTGCTTGTATTACCTCAACAATCACCTCACTTAGTAAACAAGAACATATCCACAAACAACATGTCAGTAATGGGATGATCCAAGCTCCACTCAATCATCCGTTTGGGATTCTCTGAAGGCCGGAACATTTTCTACTCTACGAAGGGCTCTAATGATCCTATTTCTTTAAATAGAATCCGTAATCTAATGTAAGTACAATTTAGCATGCTCTGTTAATCTAATAGACCACTCATTGATTTTCAGAATAGGAGTGGGAATAAGTGAGACTATAGGTATATGTTTGGGTGCATTTTCAGTCTGTTTAAGTCATCCACTTTTTTAACATCGGAGTACTCAATCAAGTTTACATCCCAGTCATGTTGTGTTTGCTGCTTTCTCTGACACCAACTTCGAGGACTGCATTATGTCAAATTCTCATTCCCCTCCTCCATTTCTCACTTCTCTTCGGCCTTTCGCTCCCCTCTCATGCATTTCTTTCCCTTCCCGACCCTGTTGCCTAAACTAAGAATTACTTGGCTCTACAAGATTTTCTTTGCCACCCATGAATGCTTGAACTTAGTTCAGTGCAACAATGCTTGAGGGTGAAAGTACAGGTTATTGTAGTCCCACACATCCCAACTCAATACCTAGTTGTTAGAAATGGGATTTTCGGTCGGCTAGGGCATGTGCTAAAGTCGGGCAGAAACCACCACTTTAGTCAGGATAAGGGAGTTATACTCCTAAAATAACCCCTGCTTGCCTCCGTGGTAGCTTGGCACGAGCACTAAGGCTTATCTTAGAGCCAGTGTGTAAAGCATTTGCACATAACCAAAAGTAATACAGTGTAAGCACTACAAAAGGACACCACACCAGTTTAGAAAACTATCCAGTATTTTTATATACTTAAAACAAGACCAAAAACAATAAGAATCCACAATACATTACTTAAAAATCTTTGGTTACCAAAACATGCTTGAAAAATAGTTCCTTGATGTTGATAGCTCCGTCCGGGGCTATTACGGCGTCGTAACCAAACAAATCTGGACAGTTCTGGCTGGGCCAGATACGGTTTCGGGAAGACCGGCAAACAGTACCATTTTGAAATGCTGGGTGTTGGTGACCTTTCGTTGAGCTTCCGAAAGCACGGCATCTGCAGGCGTCGATTCTGGAGGTCGGTGCAGAAGTCGTCGAGCCCTTCAAGTCACACGCGTTGCAGGTCGAACTCCGCTCTGTTGAAGTCTGGAGCGCAGGCGTCGGCAGACATCGGGCGCTGCGGTGCGAAGTGCAGCGGTGCGGCATGCAGTGCCATCAGGTCGCGGTGCAAGCAGCGGCTCGGTGGAATCGTCAGAAGGCATCGTCGGTAAAGCCTGGGTCGCGGTGCGAGGTGAATGCGGTGCTCCTCACGGTGCTGTTAGGTCACGGTGCAAGCATCGGCGTCGTCGTTGCTGAAGCGCTGTTGTCAGCTGATGAACTGTAGTCGATGGCCCTGGGTCAGTAGGCCAAGGCTGCGGTGCGGGATGAGGGTGGGGCGTCATGTAACTTTATGAGCATTAACCCTCCAACCATGGTGCAAGCAGCAGCTTTGATTTCGGTGTGGAGAGGCTTCGTCGGGGATACAAAGGCGTTGTTGTGAAGTAAGGTGGTGCTGAGTGTGGTGCCCACAGGTAGTGGTGCGAGTAGCGGCTTGGTTCGGCATCCGCAGGCGTCGTCAGTGGGACCAGGGTAGCGGTGCGGCATTGCGGCGGTGCCATCAGGATACAGAGTCAGCAGCGGCGCTGTAGACGTGTCAGGTTTCTTTTTCCTCTGTTGCAGCACAAAACACACAGTCCCCAGTGCTGAGGGTAGAAGAGCTTGAAGTCTTTGCTGTTCCTGAGACTTCTTGAACAGGGGGCAAGCTCTACATCAAGCCCTTGGAGAAACTCACAAAAGTAGATTGCAAAAAGTTCAGTCCAGTCCTTTCACTGCTCAAGACAGAAGCAGCCACTGCAGGCCAACACAGCAAAGTGGTAGTTCCTCCTAAAAGTTTCTCAAGCTCTTCTTCTTGGCAGTCTTCTTGATCCAAAAGAGTTCTAAAGTTTAGGGATCTGGGCCCCAATATTTATTTCCCAATATTCTTTGATCTCCTAGGCAGAGTGTGTCAGTGCCCAGCCAGGACCAGTTCTGCCTTCTCTGATGTGACTTCCTGGCAGGAGGTGGAGGCGACATTGTCAGAGGCAGACCAGGCCCTTTGAGCTGCAAGGAAATCTCCCCCCCCCCCCTTCCCCAATTGCAGCCCAGATCTATTCAGCCCTTTTCTGACCCACCTAGGCTATCTGGAGCCACTTCTTCTCCCCAGCCTTCTGTCCTCCAAAATCCAGACAGGCAATCCACATTCCAGCAGAGGCACACAGGATGACTGATCAAGAAAATACCTACTTTCTAAAAGTGGTATTTTCAAACACAGAATGTAAAAATCACTTTCACTAAAAGATGCATCTTTAGATTTTGAGTTCAGGCATACTATACTTTATTTTCCTACCTAATTCCCCAGGCCAGTTATGTTTATCAGATGTTGTAAACAATCTCCCCATTCTGTCCCATGAGGAACAGGTAGCCTTGCAATAGCGAAAAACAAAATGGGCCATAATTTGCTACCAGGACATGCCACACACACCAGGGCTTAGCCTACCTTTCACATACACTGCACCCGGCCCACAGGGGTACCTTAGGCCTATCTTAGAGGTGGCGGACATGTACAAAAAGGGAAGGGGAGGGACTGGCAAATGTGTGCACCTGCCAAGTCGACATGACAGTTACAAACTGCGTGTAGACTCTGCAATGGCAGGTCTGAGTTACCTAAGGGGAGTATTGCCTGCATCCTGGGTAGAAAGTGTTATTGTACCAATTTTTTAAAGAGGAGATAGAGGAAAGGCCAATTACTACTGCCCCATATCACTTCTGGATTCTACTTCCAAACTAATGGGGAAAATAATGTTGGGGAGGTTAGAAAAATGGGCCAAAGAAAATAACATCTTAACTGAGGCCCAGTACGGATTCAGAAGAGGTATTGGGACAGTGGAACAATGTGTGAACCTGGAGCTATTGATAGACAAATATACCTTAGCGAAGGAAGGGCTTTTGCACCTCTGTTTTGTCGATCTCACTAGCGGCTTCGATCTTGTTTATCATGCCAAACTATGGCAGACCTTGAGGGCGCTAGGTGCTACCGATGACATAATTGTTTATTTATTCCAAATGTACACCCTTTTAACCTCAAGAGTTCGATTTGACCCATCTGGGGTATAGACCCCAGATTTTAAAGTAACACGAGGTATTCGACAAGGATGCATATTGGCTCCTCTTTTATTTTCATTATACATTAATAACGTAGATGCCTTTTAAAAAAATCAAATTGCAGACGCACCAAAAGTTGGGGTGTGTCTGACCTCTGTACTTTTATATGCAGACGATGCTGTCCTGATATCAAGGACAGCAAATGGTCTGCAAAAACCAATTGATAATTTTGCACTGTATATGTCTGAAAAAGACCTACATATAAACTTTAAAAAAAACTTTTGTTATGACTTGCGGGAGTATTAGGTCTAGGAACAGACAACATTACGTGGGAGGGGTAGTTATAAACAGAGGTGCAACCTTCTCTGACCTGGGTTTGCTATTTAAAAGGAATGGTACCTGGAACTCTCATATAGAATTGTGTAACTTGAAATTTTTAAGAACTATTGAGGGGATTTTTAGATTTGCTATGAAAATAGGTAATGAACCTATACGGGGAATCCTAGCTTTATATCAAAGTAAGTGTGTTACAGGAGTTTGCTATGGGGCCGCAGTATGAGCTATCATCATCTCCCTTCAAATACAAGAAAATAAATTCCTGAAAAGACTGTGCCTAGCTCTACCGCAAATTACATAGCTCATAGAGAATTATCTGTTCCTTTCCGTTGCGATCTAATAAATAGGCAAGCTCTCACCTTTTGGCAAGGAATATGGTGCAAAAACGGGACAGCAAAGCAAAAAAATTTCATAGTTGGAGCATATTTATACCCTTTTGAAATTTTGCAAGATAGATACTGATAGAAAGAACCCTGTAGCTATCCAGGATTTTAGTAAAGTTAAGATACATGAATACTATAGAATGCGTAAGGGAGGTCGAAGTTAGTCAAATGCATAGCGTTATTTCTTACTGTAAAACTATACCTCTAAGGGGTCCACAAATGTACTTAATACAGGTCAGAAATACACAACACAGATTCAATCTAACTCAGCTTAGATTAGGCACGCCCCACTACTTGACAGCCTTCCCCAAAAGGGAAAAGTGGTGCCATAAACTCCCAAATTGCCCAAGTGATGGTAAAACATCCCAATCCACAATGCATTTTATTCTCTTTTGTAGTTTTTATACGGACATACCAAAATCAATTTTAAAACCTCAGTTTTTATCTAAAGTGCTCTTCCACTACAAACATGCTTTTAACTTTATATGTAGCTTGGGCAAGGAAAAAGTTATTCATGCTGCTATCCTGTTTATACAATTGGCAATAAGGAGAAGAAAGGCCTTTGCACTCCTGGATGCTCTGCAAAATGAAAACCCTGATGATTAAATACAGCCTGTTATATACCCTGTTTTTTTCATGTCCAATAGCACCATGCACTTTATCTATCTGTATGAAACAGGTTATTTTGTATTCATCCTGTCAGGATTCCGCACTTTGCACTTCAACATTTATCTTATGTATTAGCTTTTAGCAATTTAGGTAACCATTGGTCTTTTTGTTTTATTCAGTATATAAAAGTGGACTATGTTGTGTTATATTAATGCTCATGAAATATGTTTTTAGCTTTTTATTGTCTAAATTTGAGAATTAACTGCAGCTTGTATTTGCTCCCCTCGCCGAATAAAGTTGTTTTGACTTGACTTGAGTTACCTTTTTAGGGCTACACACATGGGTGGCACAATCAGTGCTGCAAGCCCACTAGTAAGCATTCGATTGACAGCCCTGGCACACTCAGTGCACTTTACTAGGAACTAACAAGTAAATCAAATATCCAATCCATAACACAATTTACAGAGAGAGCATATGTACTTTTGCACTGCTTAGCAGTAGTAAAGTGTACAGAGTCCTTAAAACAACACAAACAGGTTAGGACAAAATAGGAGGAAAAAGCAAACAAAAAGTTTAGGGATAACCCTGCTAAAAGGGCCATTTCCAACAATAGTTGATTTGGTGTCCAAGCTATCTGGTTGCTAACAGTCCCTAAAAAGGGGTCAGAGATACAATGGTAATGCAAACTCAATATGTTTCTTTATATTATCACACACAGGTACTTCACTAAGAGAAAGACACTATAGTTGTAAAGTGAGTTATTTTAGAATTCTCATCCAGTTGTTTATCATATATAAAATAACCATACACAATATTAGTAAAAAAGTACAAATGCATGTTGCCAACAACGAAAATAATATGAACATTTCTAACATTTTGGCAATAATATTTGGCAACCTAACACCCTAACATGTACCTCCCTGTGCTAAACTATGAGAGCATGGAGTATCTTAATATGTATCTAGAGCTTCTTAGGAATCAGTGCGCTGCACAATTTCTTTAGAGCAAGAAGCTGTAGTGATCAGTAGCCAGGAGAGAAAAGAGAAAACAAATGTCAGCTAGGCTTAGCTCTTCTCCTCCCAGACTTTGCTGCGTATCAGTTCTCAGAGCAGAACTGGATGCTGCAGCAGTATGGCAATCTGGCAGTCTCTGTCAAAATCTACTTGCAGTAAAATGTGATAATCTGTGGCAAATTACCTCTCTATCTAGGTGGCTTCTTGAAGAATCTTTTGTGCTGTTGGTCACTGATCTTATTTGATATGGGAGATTTTTAAGGATTTGTGTGTATGAATATACTAAGCCGATCCTGTTCATGAGTGCTCATACAGAGTGTTGACACCATTATGCAGATCTTTTTACAGACCTTTATTCAGTCACAGATAGGTAGTGGTGTAGTAGCGCTTGGCATCGATGTAGAGAAGCCTTGTAGGGCACAGCTGGCTGAAGGACTGTGTCATAGACCCCACACCTCTTGCTTGTTACTCTTTTCATGTTCGGCAAATCAGATTCTTGTGAAACACTGATTGTCTTCTAAGGGGTCGATTACTATGTTGTTTGGAAACTGTGCTGAACGAATCAGTTCCGGACTAGTTTCCAACTGAATCGGGTCCTCTGAGTCTGGGTGACTGATTATGATGCTTCCCAACATCGTTCGGTCGGACTCGCATTGACTTCAATGGGAGCCTGGGTTCCGAACGAGAACACAGGCTCCCATTCAAAAAAGGGGTTGTTGGAGAAAACCTTTAACTCTGTGGCGGGCAACCCATGGTGCCTGCCACATTGTGCATTGATGGGAAGAGGGGTCACTTCGGTAACCCCACAGGCTACTTTTGTCTGTCTTCGGATAAAGGGGGGCCTGCAACCGGCCCTCAAAGACCGATTCCGGCAGCAGTTTCGTCTCGGGCAAACCGAATCAGAACGGCTGTCGGAATCATCATCGTAATAGCTCGTCCGGCAATCATGTCCACAGAGCTGTACAAATTGGCTCTGAAAGACTCGGGCTGTCTGGATGCCTTTCGGATTGCTCGAACAGTTTCCGGGCATCGTAATCGTCCATTGGGAAATCTGTATGATTTGTTCGGAAACAGGGGTTCCGAATCAAATTCTGCAATACTGAATCCCATTCGCAGCCCTTCCTAACAGCATCGAAATCGGCCCCTATGTGTACTAGAAGACAGACTGCCCGACAGTTACTGTAATTGCCATATGTCACAAATGGGGAGTGCCTTTCATCAAAATCACCTGCACAATCATAGAAAGAAGGCAAGTCTCTTGGAGGTGAATTCCTACTTAATTCTTCTTGCTCTGTAGCTGCAAAGCTGCCTATTGACTGCATACAAACAAAAGCACTGTAAACAGCAAGACTTTTGAGGGCATATTTACAAAATAATAGCACAGCACGGCGCCGCAAGCCATCTTGAAGTGCTGAGTTGTGCCATTAGGAGAGATCAGGGTTGAGTTGTATTTACAGCAATACAATGCATCCCAGTGATTTCGTCATTGCTGGCGCACAATAGGCTGCCTAGCGCCAATACCATGCACCTTTGCACGGTGCCTTCATTGTAGGAATGATTGTGCTTGTGCAAGAAGGGACACCTTTCTCCACAAAAACAATAATTGATGGTGTTTTCTTGCTATGTGTGCTGCAGAATACAGCACCCAAGGAAAGAGGAAAAAATGAGGAGAAATAACAGCCTCATCTACAAAACAATGATGCAGCGGGGTGCCACAAGCCATTTAGCTGTGCCATGCTGTGTTATTTTTTCAAAACACAGGGATGCATTGTATTAACAACAATACGATGCATCCCTGTGCTTTCCTCTGCGCTGGCACAAAATTGGCCGCCATACACCAGCACAGGCACCCTTGCATCATTTTTCAAGGGTGCCTGCGCTGCAGGGTTGATTGTTTTGTGCAGGAAGGGATACATTTCTGCCCAAAAATAATCATTTATGGCATTTTCCTCTCAAGGATTGAAAGAGGAAAAAATGAGAAGAAATAAAAGTACTTCTCCTCATTGAGCCATTCTTACTCATCTTCTGGGAAGGTGTGGAATTCTGACGCAATCCTAGTTTTACACAATGTTGTAAATCTAGAAATGCTTGAGGTTGCATGGATGTTGTTCGGGAAAATCCACAGGAACACCCATGATATGCGCCTTTCACACAGAGTAATGCGTGAAAGGGCTCCGTATTTACAAGGCCATGAAAAGTCACACAGGGTGACTTTAGGTGACCTTGTAAATATGGGCAAGCCCATTGTGCCACTGGTGTGTCAAAAAACGTGATGCACGGGCGGCACAATGGGCATTTCCTAAATAAGCCCTTAAAGATATCTCTCCTCATTGCACCACTTTTGCAACTCCCCTGGAGTGACATGGGCGTTTGATGCATTCCAAGGTTTACAAATCCTTGCAAATCCGGCAATGCAGCGAAATCAATAGGACTGCGTGGGAACACCCAAAGAAAGCCCCTTTCACGCAGATTACGGCATTGCCTTACTCAGAAGCTTATTTGAAAGCCCCTTGTGCCACCGTTGCGTCACTTTTAATATGGGAAACAGTGACATACTGGCGGTGCAAGGGGCTTGTAAATATGCCCCTTCATATTTACAAGGCCAAGAAAATCCACAAAAGTGACGCTCTGGTGCCGCAAATATGCCCTTGGAGTTTTGGCAGTCCTTGCATCACAAAAGCAGCAGAAACATATGATTCAGTCCAGGCCATTTAATATTTTCTCGCCCTCGGAGTAGCAGAGGGTCTTGTAGTTGCAGGGTAATCAAATTTACTATTGTAACTCTAATCCGGGAATGTTTTGGGTAAAGTAAAAAAAAATCCACATAAGAGTTGAAAAGTTCAAATTGCACATTATCTGGAGGTTCTGCCCTGAGGATGCAGCTAAAGGAAAAACGAGAAATACTCCGCATTCACGTCACTTTAAAAATTAATAATGCTTACATATTTGTCGGTTGATTGATTTTGCAGATGCTGTTATGCCATAAATCCGGCAGTTCAGCAGCGACAAGAATTCTCAGGGTATACCAAGCATTAGTCTGCGATAAAATCTGAGCGCTTCCCTCCCTAGGTGTAGAGCGTGGGGGTGGAAAACAGTTTTATCTATCATAGAGTTCAGTGTTCACACTTTAGACTTTCTGAATATGAGACCTTTGGTGAACACCTTTGGCCAAGTAGGAGAACTGACTTTGCTTCTTAATGCAATACGTGCCTGTTGCTTCTGCCTCGCCGCTTACATTTTCACCAGTCCTCACCGTCCCTACAATAATTCGGTCTAGTACTGACTAATACCATTTTACATGACGCACAAGCAAAATATATGTGCAGAGATGTACATTTCATTTATATTACCTTATTTGTGCACTACCGGTGTTACTGCAAAGCTGGTTCTGTGATGCAGTTTTATTGCATCAGTTACTCTGTGAAAACTGAATGCACATTAGACCATCTGACATTAATTACCACCACCTAAAGTTTGATGGTAATTACCATGGATGAAGGCCCAAAATACCTCAATAGTGGTGTTGCCACGTGGTATGCTCCTTCTCCCCGATCCCACAAATGCTAAACCAGGAGATAGAGACACGCAGGACAGTTTTTTTTTATTATATCAGATTCACAGCTGGAAATAGCGTCATATATAAGTTGAAGCAATACTTATCTAGCATGTCAATGTGAGAAGCAGCAAGAGGCACTTTCTTGAACCCAGCATCGACTGTCTGAAATCTGAGATTAGGTTAGTGCTAGATTTACTAAGAGTTGCACTAGCACTTGCGTGGCGGTGTGCAAATTTGCACTGTGCCACTAGGCTTTTATAATGATGAGTAAGTCTATGCAAGGGTGTGTGTCCCTTTGTGCCGCAGGAGCACCAGCGTATTTATCACGTGATCCAGGCTTAAAGACTTCACATACCAGACTGTCCATATCTCTCTTACCCATTCTGTAGGACTGTAGTTCCTGCATATTGTCTCACACCTATATTGTACGAATAGTGTATATCTAAGGCTGCCTATACAAGGCATCAATATGCTGCACAGTGCACATTGTGGGACGAGGCTAGAAAGGAGGGACCAGGTTTCCCAACATTAGACCTCTTTCATTAAGTAGTGTCACTCTATGGGGTCGAGTTTAGGGTGCCCTTAAGAAGTACACTAAGCAGTGCAGAACACAGGTTGCAATTTACTCATAGAACGCCATCATGTATGTTCATCTGAAGCAAGTCTTTTAACAATTCTTCGAGTATAAATGTTGAAGCTTTTTCGACCAATTTGATATATAGTAGAGCACTTAACTCGCTATGACGGCCCAGGATGGAAGGGCAACGGCGGAATTTCATGCTCTCCAAAAGCCCAAAGAACATAAGATATTTTGTAAACTTTCCGTTTACTCTGAGGAGTGTGTATTTTACTGTTAAAAACACCCGGGCAGAGTCAAAGACTGTTCGAAGTAGGTGTGGAAAAACCTACCTGTGTAGTACTCCTAGTTTACTCCTGGAGCTCACAAGTATTACAGGAGTACTACAAGAGTAAGACACAGCAAAATCATTGTGAAAGGGCCCAGTGTGTTTCATGACTGTGAAAGTCGAGCAACGACACCGGCAGAGTGGAAGAAGAATATGTTGAGCCTGCAGTATTTGTTGATAAAGAGGGCTCTATTTCTATCGTGCACTTGTACTGCACTGCATATGTGACTAACCTGCACAGTTTGAGGTGTGTAGGGGCTGTCTCATTAAAGTGGGGCCTTTTGCCTTATTGACATGTCAACTGTCTTTAAATACCCACGCACCTGTTCATTTTATTGATCCGAACCAGCAGATGAATTAGTTGGAACAGACCTCATGGTGGTAGCAATAATTAATCTTTCTCTCAGCGGTAAAAAGGGCAATTTGTGTTAGCTTGCTGGTGATCTATATATAATGATTACCCCTGGACTTCCCACACAAAATCAATCAGTCGTTTGAATGAAATTGTCGAATTATTTCATTAGTTGAGAATGTTTAGAGAATTGTTTCAAACAAGATTAAACGTGTTAATTGGGTAGTTCGCAAACGCGCTTGTGTCTGCCACAACTAGACATAAAGGTAACTAGATACTTAGGGGCAGATTTACAAGCCCCTTGCGCCGCTTTTACGCCGCCGTTGCGTCACTTTTGTGATGCAGCGGCGGCGCAAAAGATGCGCCATGGTGCGGGGTATTTACAACGTGACGCATCTCCCAGATGCGTCACGATGTAAAGCCCTGCACTTGAAGAGGCGTACCATCGCAAGGGGAGGCGTTCCGGCACAGGAACGCCTCCCAAAAGTCACTTTTGGGCCCATGCTGCGTCAAAACCCTGCGCCTGCTTGAAGCAGGCGTAAGGATTGACGCAGCATTGTGCACACAGGGCCCCCCTGATCATTGCTGGAGCTGCGTCACGCTTGCAATGCAACTCCAGCAATGCGCCACTTTTACGGCACAGATGCGTGCCGCATCTTTGCCGTTTTTGCCTCATGTTGCGCCGCATTGTAAATGCGGCGCACCAAGGGTGGCGGAGCTGCGGCGCACAATTACTGGCGCATCCCTGCCGATATGCAGGAATGCACCAGTAATTGTAAATCTGCCCCCAAACGTTTTAGCATGCTAAAACAGCTGTATAACTATCAAACATGGCATGTGTGGCAATAATATCAATAGCGTAACATGTTCTTTAACACGCCCAGTGGTCGTTTTCAAAGCTTACATTTAATTACCAAAATATGTCACATAGAAACATTATAATGTATTTAATGTATTTGTAATGTTTCGAAATGGCAATCAATCAATCAATCAATCATTTATAGAGCGTGCTACTCATCCGTGAGGGTCTCAAGGCGCTGGGGGCTGACGGGGCGCTGCTACTGCTCGAAGAGCCAGGTCTTGAGGTGCTTCCTGAAGCCGAGATGGTCCTGGGTCAGTAGTAGGTAAGTGGGTAGGAAGTGCCAGTTCTTCGCTGCAAGGTAGGAGAATGATCTTCCTCTGGAGGTGGTTCTGCAAATTCGTGGGACGATGGCGAGGGCGAGGCTGGTGGAGCAAAGCTGGTGGGTGGGGTTGTAGAATGAGAGTCAGCTGTTGAGGTAGTCGGGCCCATGTTGTGGAGCGCTTTGTTTGCGTGGGTGAGCAGTCTGAACGTGATCCTTTTGTTGACGGGGAGCCAGTGGAGGTTTCTTAGGTGGGTGAATATGTAGCTGTGACGAGGGATGTTGAGGATGAGACGTGCGGAGGCGTTTTGTATGCGCTGAAGTTTGACGGTGGTTCCTGCATATAGGGTGTTCCCCTAGTCCAGTCGGCTGGTGACGAGGGCCTGGGTGACTGTTTTTCTGGTTTCAGTGGGGATCAATCTGAAGATCTTTCGGAGCATTTGCAGAGTGTTGAAGCATTAGGATGAGACAGCGTTGACTTGTTTGGTCATCGTGAGGAGGAGTCCAGGATGAAACCCATGTTGCGTGCATGGTCCGTGGGGGTTGGTGCGGTTCCCAGCGCCGAGGGCCACCATGAGTCATCCCAGGCAGATGGGGATTGTCTGAGGATGAGGACCTCCATCTTGTCTGAGTTGAGCTTGAGACGGCTGGGCTTCATCCAGTCTGCTACCTCTTTCATTCATTCCTGGAAGTTGGCTTTAGCGGTGGCTGGGTCCTTGGTGAGGGTGAGTATCAGCTGGGTGTCATCGGCGTAGGAGATGATGTTGATGTTGTGTTTTCGTACGATGGTGGCGAGGGGGCTCATGTAGATATTGAAGAGTGTTGAACTGAGTGAAGATTCTTGAGGTGCACCGCAGGTGATCTCGGTGGCCCCGGACCGGAAGGGAGGGAGGCGGTCTCTTTGGGTTCTGTCAGAGAGGAACAAGGTGATCCATTCCAGGGCCTTTCCTTGGATTCCAGTGTTGCTGAGGCGGTGTATTAGGGTGCGGTGGCATACGGTGTCAAAGGCTGCTGAGAGGTCCAGAAGGATGATGGTGGCTGTTTCCCCGTTGTCTATCAGGGTTCTGATGTCGTCGGTGGCTGCGATGAGGGCGGTCTCGGTGCTGTTGTTGGCTCGGAATCCGGACTGGGATGGGTCGAGTGAGTTGTTGTCCTTGTGGAAAGCAGTCAGCTGTTTGTTGACAGTCTTCTCGATGACTTTAGCCGGGAAGGGGAGAAGAGAGATGGGACGGAAGTTCTTGAGGTCCTTGGGGTCTGCTGTGGGTTTCTTCAGGAGGGCTTTGATCTCTGCGTGTTTCCAGCTCTCAGGGAAGGTTGCTGACGTTAAGGAGCTGTTTATGATGTTCCGCAGGTGGGGTGCGATGGTGGTGCCGGCTTTGTTGAAGATGTGATGGGGGCATGGGTCGGAGGGGGAGCCGGAGTGGATGGTGCTCATGACGTGGATGGTGTCTTCACTGCTGATGGGCATCCAGGAGTTGATGATGATGCTGAGGGTCGCTGGTTTGGTATCCGGAAGTGGAGTTTGGAGTCCGAAGCTGTCGTGTATGTCTGTGATTTTGCGGTGGAAGAACGTGGCGAGGGAGTTGCAGAGGTCTTGTGAGGGGGTGATGTTGTTGTTGCTGGCGTTGCGGTTGGAGAGCTCTTTGACGATGCTGAAGATTTCCTTGCTGTTATGGGTGTTGTTGTCAAGTTCAAGTTCAAAGATTTGTATAGCGCACTACTCACCCAGAGGGTCTCAAGGCGCTTGGGGGAGGGGGGGTACTTTACTTATCGAATATCCAAGTTTTTAATTGCTTTCTGAAGGAGAGGTGGTTCTGTACAAGGCGGAGGTGGGTGGGGAGAGAATTCCAGGTTTTGGCCGCTAAGTAGGAGAAGGATCTTCCACCCATGGTGGATCTATGGATGCGCGAAATTGCGGCGAGGGATTGATTGGACGATCGTAGTTGGCGGGTGGGGGTGTAGAAGGACAGTCGCGTGTTGAGGCATTCGGGTCGTAGAGGGCTTTGTGTGCATGGGTGAGGAGATGGAACGTTATTCTCTTGTTGACGGGAGCCAGTGGAGGTCTTTCAGGTGACCCGAAATGTGAGCTTGACGGGGGATGTCCAGTATGAGTCTAGCTGAGGCGATTTGGATGCGTTGGAGTTTTTTCTGTAGTTTGGCTGTGGTTCCGGCGTAAAGGGTGTTTCCGTAATCCAGTCGGCTTTTGACCAGTGCATGGGTCATCGTCTTTCTTGTTTCGGTGGGGATCCAGCTGAAGATTTTTTTGAGCATGCGTAGGATGTTGAAGCATGAAGATGAGACGGCGTTGACTTGTCTGGTCATCGAGAGGGAGGAGTCCCAGATGAAGCCCAGGTTACGTGCGTGGTCCGTAGGTATGGGTGCGGTTCTCAGGGCCGGTGGCCAACATGAGTCGTCCCAGGCGGAGGGGGATGATCCTAAGATGAGGACTTCTGTTTTGTCCGAGTTCAGTTTTAAATGGCTGTTCTTCATCCACTCGGCTACTTCTTTCATTCCTTCGTGTAAGTTGGTTTTGGCGGTGTTTGGGTCTTTGGTGAGGGAGAGGATCAGCTGGGTGTCGTCTGCGTAGGAGATGATGTTGAGGTTGTGTTGGCGTGCGATGGATGCGAGGGGACTCATGTATATGTTGAAGAGGGTGGGACTGAGTGATGATCCTTGTGGTATGCCGCAGATGACTTTGGTGGCCTCTGATCTAAAAGGGGTTAGGCGGACTCTCTGTGTTCTTCTGCGAGGAACGAGATGATCCAGTCCAATGCTTTTCCTTGTATTCCGACGTTGCTGAGGTATTGTATGAGGGTGCTATGACAGACTGTGTCGAAGGCTGCGGAGAGGTCAAGTAGGATGAGGGCAGCCGTTTCTCCGTTGTCCAGTAGAGTTCGAATGTCATCTGTTGCTGCGATGAGGGCGGTTTCGGTGCTGTGTTTGGCTCGGAAGCCGGACTGTGAGGGGTCGAGGGATTTGTTGGATTCGAGGAAGGTGGCAAGCTGACTGTTGACGGCTTTCTCAATAACTTTGGCAGGGAATGGGAGGAGCGATAATGGGCAGTAGTTCTTAAGTTCAGTGGGGTCTGCTGTGGGTTTCTTCAGAAGGGCGCTGAGTTCGGCGTGCTTCCAGCTTTCCGGGAAGGTGGCGGAGTTGAGGGAGCAGTTAATGATGTCTCGGAGATGGGGTGCGATGATGGAGTCTGCTTTGTTGAAAATGTGGTGGGGACATGGGTCGGTTGGCGATCCTGAGTGGATGGAGTTCATCAGGCGGATGGTGTCTTCAGTGGTGATTGGGTTCCAGGTGCAAAGGTTGTTGGAGGGGGGTTTAAGATCGGAGGTGGGTGGAGTGGACTGGTCTCCGGACTGGTTTTCAAAGCTGTTATGTATGTCGGCGATTTTGTTGTAGAAGAAAGAGGCTAGGGAGTCGCAGAGGTCTTGGGAGGGAGTGATGTCGCTGGTGCCGGCGGTGGGGTTGGTAAATTCTTTGACGGTGTTGAATAGTTCCTTGCTGTTGTGGGCGTTGTTGTCAAGTCGATCCTTGAATGCTGATTTCTTGGTGGATTGGATCAGTTGGTGGTGTTTGCGGGTGGCGTTCTTGAATGGTGGTCAGGTTGTCAGTGGTTGGGTTTTTTCTCCAGGCCTTCTCGAGGGTGCGACATAACTTCTTGGATTTCTTAAGGTCATCGTTGAACCAGGGGGCTTTTTTGCTACCTTGCTCGATTTGATGGTTTTTCAAGGGTGCTAGTTCGTCGGCGCTGTGGGTGATCCATTGTGTGAGGTTGGTGGCTGCTTGGTTTGGGTCCGATGTTTTGGCAGGAGGGTTTTGGTGAAGCGATGTGAAGAGCTGGTCAGTAGTAATTTTGTTCCAGTTTCTTCGGGGAATAGGTTGTGGGGGGTTGTTGGTCGTGGTCTTTTTGTAGTTGAAGTGAACGCAGCGGTGGTCCCTCCAGTGGAGAGCTGTGGGGTGATTGAAGGAGATGTGCTTGCTGGAGGTGAAGATTGGGTCGAGCGTGTGTCTGGCATAGTGGGTGGGGGTATTGACAAGTTGCTCGAGTCCGAGGTTGGCCAGGTTGTCCAGAAGGGTGGTGGTGTTGCAGTCGTTTTTCTTTTCCAGGTGGTAGTTGAGGTTTCCCAGTAGAATGTAGTCATCGGAGGGGAGGGCGTGTGGGCTGATGAAGTCAGTGATGTCTTCGCTGAATTGTGTGCGGGGTCCTGGTGGCCTGTAGATGAGGGTGCCTCTGAGTGTGGTCTTGAGGTCGGTGTGGATCTGGAAGTGAAGGTGTTCGGCGGTGGAGAGGTGGTCGTCGGAACTGGTCGTGGTGCGGATGGTGTTCTTATGGACGATGGCTATGCCTCCTCCTGTTTCGTTGGTGCGGTCCTTTCGGATAATCTTGTAGCCGACCGGGATGGCTATGGCGATGTCGGGTGCTGATGAGGCGTTCATCCAGGTTTCTGTAAGGAAGGCGACATCCGGCGATGTAGTGTCGAGTAGGTTGCAGAGTTCAATGGCGTGTCTGTGGACCGAGCGGGTGTTGAGTAGTATGCACTTTAGGTGGTTAGTGTCGGAGCTCTGATTGGAGTCTGTGGATTTGGTGTGGGTCCTGATGCAGTCGAACTTGTAGGAGTGGCAGGTGAAGGGTCCATGGGTGTGTCCTGGGGTGGCTTGATAGCAGTTTGGTGGGCGGCCGATGTTAAGGGCTGAGAGGGTTGCGGCGTCGTATGTTAAGTGGGCGGAGTGGAGTTTGCGGGGGGCAGGGGGTCTGGCTCTGGGCGTGGTCCAGGCGCGGACGGGCGTAGACGGGCTTACCTTTGGCGCACCTTCGGTGCGCATGGGGCGCGACCGCTGCGCGTGGACGCTGCACGCAGATGCATCTGTCAGTTGGTGATCCACTGTGCGAAGTTGAGAGCTGCGTCATTGGTGTCGGGTATATTAGTGTCGGCAGGTGGGTTCTCGCTCAGTGACGTGGTGAGCTGGTCAGTGGTGATTTTGCACCAGTATCTGTGGGGGATCCGATGCGTGTTGTGGTGAGATGTAGTCTTCTTGAAAGTGAAGTGTATGCAGCTGTGGTCGGTCCCGTGTAGTCCTGTGGAGTGGTTGAAGGCGACGTGGTTACTGGCGGAGAAGATGGCATTGAGGGTGTGGCCAGGGAGGTGAGTGGGGGTGTCCACCTGTTGCTTGAGTCCCAGGTTGGCGAGGTTGGCGAGCAGGGTGGTGGTGGTGTTGTCGTTGCTATTCTCCAGGTGAAAGTTTATGTCTCCTAGGAGGATGTATTCTGATGAGGCTAGGGTGTGCAGGCTGATGAGGTCGGCAATGGTTTCACTGAATTGTGTGCGTGGGCCCGGTGGTCTGTAGATGAGTGCTCCTCTGAGGGTGGTCTGGGGGTTGGTGTGGATCTGGAAGTGTAGGTGCTCGGCGGAGGAGATGGTGTCTTCGGTGTTGGTTGTGATGCTGATGGTGTTCCTGTAGATGAAGGAGATACCCCCTCCTGTTTTGTTGATGCGGTCCTTCTGGGTGATTTTGTAGCCGTCCGGGATGGCCATGGCGATGTCGGGGGCTGAGGAGGCGTTGATCCAGGTTTCCGTGAGGAAGGCGACCTTAGGTGTTGCTGTGTCGAGGAGGTCCCAGAGTTCGATGAACGGAGCGGGTGTTGAGGAGGATGCACTTGAGGTGGTTGTTGTTGCTGTTTGCTTTGGCGGGCGGGGTATGTGGTCTGAGCAGGTGAATTTACAGGCTTGATAGGTTAAGGGTCCGTGGGTACGTCTAGGGGTGGCTTGATAGCAGGCGGGCGGTCGTCGGATGTTGAGTGCGTTGAGGGCTGCGCTGTCGTATTTCAGTCAGTTGGTCTGGGTCCGTCGGGGTCCAGGGGTGCTGGCGCGGTCCAGGCGCGGACGGGCGTAGACGGGCTTGCCTTTGGCGCAACTTTGGTGCGCAATCGGCGCGCCTGCTGTGCGCGTCCGCTGCGCTTCCGCACGGTTTCCTTCATATATGGCCAAGTGGGAGGGAGGAGCAGCTGGGAGGCGGGAGTGGGGCGGCAAATGGGAGTTGGGGAACCGGATACAGAAGGAAAAAAGGGACAGGCTACCGAGGAGCATCGGCGGGGAGCGGGGAGCGGAGGGACACAAAGCGGGAAAAAACAATAGGGGCAGAGCAGAAATGAATAAAGCTACAGGCAGAACAACAGTGGGCACAAACAAATGCAAAGGGGCACAGAACAGCAAAACACAGAATACTTAGGGGGCAGGAGCAGGGGCAAACTCGCGGAAGCAGCGGTGAAGTCCTGGAAACACACGGGGAGCTGTGCGGTGCGTGGAGCGACCGGCCCTGCGAGCAGGGTCAAGGGTCACAGCTCACCACCACACAGACTCCTCCATATATGGCAAAGTGGGAGGGAAGAGCAGCTGTGAGGCAGGAGCGGGGCGGCGAATGGGCATCGGGGAAGCGGGTACAGAAGGAAAAACGGGACGGGCAGCCGGGGAGCAGCAGTGGGGAGCGGAGGGGCACAAAGCGGGAAAAAACAATACGGGCAGAGCAAAAATGAATAAAGCTACAGGCAGAACAACAGTGGGCACAAACTAATACAACGGGGCACAGAACAGCAAAACACAGAATACTTAGGGCGCAGGAGCAACGGCAAACTCGCGGAAGCAGCGGTGAAGTCCTGGAAACACATGGGGAGCCGTGCGGTGCGTGGAGCGACCGGCCCTGCGAGCAGGGTCAAGGGTCACAAATGACCTGTTCATTTTTCTGTCACATATTCCACAAGTTCATACTCAACGTTATTATAAAATATATTGATTTAGCTGTATCTCTAAATGATATTGGGCCTGATTCACAAAGGTTGCTTACACTTTTGATAAGTTTACTACTTGTCAGTGTTCACAAACTGCACTTTTGTATTAACTTTCACTTTTGTAGTAAACACACATTTTTGTAGTAAGTCTAATTCTACACATGGCCTGCCACTAGTACTGCAACACCCTCTCATAGGGTAAATGACAGTTGGGTGTACGAAATTGGGTTATCAGTTGAAGGTGGGAGCCCCCCTCAAGTAATAAACACAATCCTTGTCAGGGTTAGCCTTAAAAGGCAATAAATAAACCTGTACTCAACCCTCTGGTAGCTTGGACAAAACGGCAAGGCTTAACTTAGAGGCAATGTGTAAAGTATTTATGCCGCACACAAACAGTATTAATGTGAATACGCAACACAAGGAAAATAGAGTCAATTGTAATCAATACAATGACAACAAAATAGTAAACATCCAATCAGTAAAATTGGAGTCAGGGGTCTTCAACATGTTAAGTAAAAACAGAGCAGGAGATGCAAAGAGTCAACTGCAGATATCTGGTCCTGCTGGACCTGGACAAAGTTCAGGCCAACTACAATGGAGATGCAGTCTGAATACAAGACCAAGATTTTCTTTCAACTTAATTTTTCATTTTCATAAATAGAGTCATGTCCACAAAGCCAATGTCATATACAGAAAATGCATAGAATATGAATATATCAGAGTACCACACATATTTCACAGAACGGTATATGCAACCTACATTAAGTTCACGGGGTCTGAGAAGAGACACATAGCACATCAGAGGGGTGATAGCCCATCATGGTATTCCAGTCTGCTGGGGTGATGGCTCCAGCCTTGTTTGCCCATCAGGGAAGGGGTCTATTATGTGGATGTAGGATCAAAGTAGCTGCCAGATATCAAAGGGTCTGGAAGTGAGAGGTTGTAAAGCTGAGTTCAGCTCGGTTTTGGTGTTGCAGTGGATCAGGCTGTTAATCCACATGTGTTTATTGCACGGGTGTTTACTGCCTTAATGTATGGCAAGTTCCCTTTTAGCCAGGACTAGTGCAATTGCTACATATCTGCATGTTGTTTTGGGGACAGTCTATACATAGAATGCCAGTAGCGGGAAGGATTCAAATGTGGCTTGTGTCATAAGGGAATGGAGTCGTGAATATGTCCTGTCAGTACAATGCTATTTTTTTGTATGTCCATGTAATATGGGCAAAATCTGCTATTGGCGCTGAGGTTCTTCAATTTCTGATTTTGACCCGTATCTAGCCGCCATTTTGTGGTTTGTCGCCATTTTGTGTTGCCCTCACTCAGGCAGCACGGCGAACAATGTGCTTTTGCTTTTCAAGCTGCTATGTGTCCTTTCGGTTAAAAGGTAACTTAATTGCCCTTGTCTACGAAACCTGATGTCAGGGTCTGGCTGAGTTCGTTAATCCATGTCTGGCTCGATTGATCCCTGTCTCGGCCGACTATTTGCCCTCTCCTATTTTTTCCTTATACTATCTTATCCGACTGGCCTTCGCTATTCTCTCCTTGTATGCTCCTATTACACAACCATCCTTTGAGATACACAATTGCGTCCTGCCACCTGCAAGAAGGGATTGTGGACGCCATCACTGATTAATTTGTTGGGAGGGTGTAAGGATCTATGCTTAATGGAACACTGAGCGGGTTGCTAGGAGCTTGAAGGACAGGGCTATTTAAGGCCCAGCGGTGCCAGGGGACAACACCTGAAACCTTCGTGGGTTACCTGTTCTGGCGAACAAATCACAGAGACACGGAACACTTCCTTCGGCGTCAAAGATCAGCGTTTATTTACTGCAGGGACACAGAAATCGCTAGAAGTACAACAAAGTGTATGTTCAGAGAGTCTGCTTCGAATTGCAAAAGTGGATCGCTCCTTTTATACACATTTTCGCCATTGCACAACATACGAGCACAAGGTTACAACTCAGTTCCCACAGTAAACTTAAAAAGGGTCGCATTCATGTTTTCAGAAGCCCGGAACATAATTACAGTAGCATTGCTGGTTCCCAACTGTAAAAACACGCTATCCCACCATTAGGCACATTCCATTCTGTCTGTAAACAAGCGAAGAGAAGAGACAGAAACAGGTGCAAGGAAAACAAAGACAGACAACAGATTGAAAAGAGTGTGGGGGTGTAAAAGGGTAGCTAGACAACCAGTGACCAAAGACCCTTTTGTGTTGCCCGGCGGTGTCGCCTCTATTACCCACAAAATATTAATTAATGAAGAAGCAGGCGCTGGAGACTGAAAGGCAGGAAACGAGGGTTTATTCTCTCCGGAGGAGAACACATCAATTCGGACAGCAAGTATCGTCACGAGGTGCTCTAACCGCATCTCTGAGGCCTGGCCTCTTATACCCAGGTTTATTGCTTTATTACATGAAACACATATTTGTCAATACTTTGATGTACGGAAAAGCATCCTAGGAATCCCCGCTTCAAGCCCGTTCCCACACGTTTACAGTTGAAATCCCCACCCCGGTCACAACAGGTGACGATTATCGCGCAGCTGGACATTCCGCCGATTCACGGAATGTGTGGAGTTGATCGGATCTCATGGGGTGAAGGGTGTTCGATCGACTCGAGGGTCCTTTGATAGGGGGAAGCTTCCTACTGTACGGGGGTGTGATAAACAGTATCCGCAGGGCCAGGTGGCGGCCTGGGAACATGGGAGACAAACGGGCACACAGGAAAAGGGGGTTTGTATCAAAGGACTTGGGACCATGAAAGGGATGAAGGGAGGTGTCGCGCTGGGAACAGGATGGGGTTCCGAGGCAGAGCTGCGCTGAAGAGGGGTTTATGACCCGAGGCATATAAGAGCGAGGGGGGGTTGTCAGCATGCGGAGGGATGCCTGCGGGGCTAAGAGAGAGTGAGAGACGCGCTGGCTATCAGCTAGGGGCAGAGGGGCCATGGTGCTCAAAATGGCTGCCGCTTACGCGCAAGGCATCGGAGAGCGGGGGTGATCAGTGCGTGGGGGTGCTTGTGAGGGTGAAGAGCCGTGCTGGGGGTCAGGGGTGTGCAGAGGGTGGTTCTGATCAAGGCAGCTAAAGTGGAGGGGGTGTGCAACAAAGAGTGTGGCATCGGGGCAAAGGGAAGGTGGCGCAGATAATGTTCACCAAACCGTATTAATTTTCCACAGTCCTCCTTCTAACATTTCTAAGACATCTTGCTGGCCTATTTCCTATCTATGTCTACTGCGGTGGTCATAAGTAAGGAAGTGAAAAACCCAGGCGAAGGAACTGTACACAAACATCACATTTTAAAATCTTCTCATCTTAGCGGGCGGCTCATCGTTAAGCTCGTTGCAGGAAAGTCATAGTAATGCAATATCAGACAAAAATTATGTAGTGAGAGCGTTGGGTACAGATCATAGATGCTTATAGTCATTCGGAATAGGAACTGATAGGTTACCACGAAAGTAAGTTCTTTTTGTACTCAGTTGGAGCATAGTCAATTCAATGGCGGTTGGGAGAGAAATGAGACATAGTAAAAACAATAATCAGGGTTTCCAGTGTCTTGTGGTCGTGGACCATTATTAGTGAGTTCTCAGCATTCTTTGTCATCTTCTGTTGGCACTGTTGAGCACCTGCATTACACTTCATTCTTTAGTAGGAATGTCCATGTGGGTTGAGCCGTTGGAGGTCTGCGGGCAGGAGTGTGTCTTTGTTTTGTTTCGCCAGACCTCGTGGGAGAAATGCGTTACGGCTTTGGAGCAGGTGCATTTTCTTCCATAATCCAGAGCGTGGTCATTAGAAGGAGACAGAAAAGGATTGTGATGAAGAGTGCAATTGTCTTTGAGCTGTGGAGTCTGTCTGTCCTTGGGTCTCTGTAGTGGGTATTTCCTGTTGCTTCCATCATCTTCAAGGTGCTCGGTAGCGGGCAGAACCACAGACTTCGTTTAGCTTCTCTTTGGGGTGACCCTTGGTGGTGTTTAGGTCACCATTCTGAGATTTAACACAGTTCGTGGTCTACTTAGTCGGAGTTCCCTCCCTTTTGACGCAGGAAATACCCTTCTCTGAATGGCACAGTAGGATTTAGAGGATGTTTGAAAGTTCAGGTGGAGGGAGGGGGGTGTGCGAGTAGTCCTTATGGTAGGTAGGAGGAGGAGGGGATGGAGCAGGGCCAGATCGGGAACAGACCAGGGGGACGGAAAATTCGGACAGGCGGGTCCATAACCAGGTTCAGAGAGCGGGGACTTTTCGGCACATGTCGATCATAAAGCAGGGGCCTCAGGTCAGCCCTTTCCTTTCATTCTGTCAGAATCAGTGCCTCGTCCTGCGACTCCTTACTGCTGCGGTCTCGCCTTGGCCAATGTCGCCGATGTTCCACGATCTGCAGTCAGGCCGCGTGCTCCCACATCCGGTCTCTTTCTCCTCCGACAGTGGTACCCTTAAATGAGTTTGAAAAGACAGTCTTTTGAGATTTTGCAGAGGAAGGTAATCACATAAATCTATTTCTCTCCCAACACTAAGCAACTGGGTAAGCGTCCGTTACATTGAGGTTTTGCAGCCAACGTATAAATAATCGATGATAGGTTTGCTGGGTTCCCTACAGTTTTTCCTTCGTGACTATTTCTTTGGCGTTTGGTTGGTATTACATTCATTGTCGTGGAACGAAGTCTGATACTTATTTATTGCATTTTATCACAGTCACGTCAATTCTTCTGGCAGAGACCCACTTTCCTAGTACGAGTCCCACGAAGCTTATGCCGTTCTTCAGGGCTTTGTATTTTACGAAAAAGTGCAACGTGCTATTCACCATGGTCTGATAGGTATCTTTCTGAGGAATGAACATAGGCTAAACGATTTTTCATTATATCAATGCATCCTATCTTTCGGCTAAACAGTTTACTTTCAACAGGGTTTACTTGCAACAAGTTCTTTCATTTTCTTGACTTAATTCTAACTTCGCAAACATTATTCTAAATTCTACATAGTTTCTTACAACCTGGCTACTTTATTAAAAAAATTCGGGGCTTGCGATGACTATTCAACTCATCCTTGGGGTGAGCGAGGTCTAATGGAAAACGACTAGGAATATAGCGAACTGGGGCAAGGGACATTTTTCAAACTCTCGTCCAGGGCAGCTGATACAAAACTGGGGGCATTCTGGGAAAACGGGGATGTCTCGATCACTTTTACTGTTTGGGTATTGAGATAATTTCGGGACGGGGAAGGTCGCGTTTACCAGAGATATTTTATCATGGACGCCACTGACAAGTAGTTCCCTCAAAATGGGTCAGATTAGAGAACCTTAGTCGTCTTACCTGTCCCTTTCTTTTCGGCCAATCTAGGTTTCATCAATATTTAGCAGAAAAGGAGAGGTAGTAACGTGGTATCGATGTAATTTTTATTTAGGACAAATTTGTGCAAATACTTGTGGTATTTGGAGCCAATCAGGTGGTGCACCAGGGGTAGTGGTTCGCCAATTAGGTGCCAGTCGCTAGAAAGAGTGAAAGTGTGGAGGAGAGAGAGAGAGAGAAAGAGAGAGAGATAGAGAGAGGCAGATAGAGAGAGAGAGAGAGAGAGAGAGAGAGAGATAGAGGGAGGCAGATAGAGAGAGAGAGAAATCAATAATAGGCTAAATAGTACACGTGTGACATGGAGAGTGGCCGTGTACTATTTAGGCTATTCAGTGCATTACCCAACATGAGACATTTCGGGTCTGTGTTAGAATGTAGAAAGCATGCAGTTTGGGACGGAAGAGCATTAGGCCGGGTACATAAGGACATGTATTGAGTTGGGTGTCTTTAGGTGCCATCTTGCAGCGTAGGTCCGCTTCGGGTATCGGACATGGCGTGGCTCCGGATCTTTACTATACCCTAGTCGTGATTCCAATGTAACCTGTAGAGGGAGAAAAAGGAAGAAAGGGAGGGGGAACAACATTCAAGCATATCAAATGTACGGGCACGAAAGTTCTTTACTTACCACATACTCGTCTTATCTCTTCGAGATATAACCCCTAGGGTCTTGGTTTCTGAAGTCAAGGGGGCGGGCAGTGTGATAGGTTGTTCATGGGGGGGTCCGAGGGTGGCATTATAGATCAGGTGTAGGGAAACGCTAAAAAGAAATCAGAGGCGCCTAGCGCGAGGTATCTGGTTTGTAGATGTATCTAGCTATCGAGATCCTTAAATCATTCCCAACGCTGTGATGTTCTAAGGCATATCAGTTCTTCGGCCAACCCTGTCCCTTAGTACCTTCGAGCATCATACCTTTATAACATTCTAACATTCACACCGCTTCGCTTTACCCATTCTCAGAAGTCGAAGTCCTTCTTCATGCGTTAGTTCCTGAGCTTAGTCGCACATTTGGAGGCGGCGTATCATACCTTAGATTCGATCATCGATCCGGGGCCGAACAACCATTTTCTAATAACCTTAAAAAGAGAGCAAAACGGTTGCGCACAGAATAGCCCTCCCGCCAATTTCCACATTTACAAAAGTATGCGATACCTGTTCACAGTTTGGAAAAGCTTTATTTGCATAATCGTTCAGTAACTAAATTTGTGAGTGCAATCGTATTTGGCCGGACACGGCGATGGCTGAAGCACATACAGTAGGGGGCTATTTTGCAGCATTTTAAAAAACATTGAAAAACGTCTACTTAGTTATTTGCAAGAAACTAAAAATGTCTATTAATAATTGAGGGATCAGAGGGTATTTATTTCATAAATTGAAACACAGTCAGACTAGCTGTAATCACATTTCCTAGATATATACCATGGGCGTGCGTCATATGCTACGTTATGTATCGGTTACAATAAATATCATAATAAATCGTACATTGAAATCAACATTATAACGGGATCCTTTCAAATGTTCGCCAAATGAACCCTCCTCCCTTTTTCATCAAGTGTACAAAGGTTCACATACATATCTCAGAACATCAAGTCTTGTTAGCTAAAGAACACCACGCGGTGTTCGTAAGTTCCTATTGATACCGGCGCCATTTTGGGCGATGTCGGGTTGGTTGCACCAGAATCCCTTTCGGCAGTTCAAAAACCTGTGCTAACAGAGGGGCTGGTAATGTGGACCGTCAATCAAAAGGGGAGGGAGGTAAATCTTCCTTACCGGGTCATGTTGAGGTTCAGCCGGAACTTACTCGAATCCGTTAGCCCACAATATTTTTGGATGATTCAGACTGAGGCTGGTGCTGACACGAGAGCACCACCATCTTGTGGCTATGTCGTGGTATCAAGGCAGTTGTTCCCCACCGGAAGCCTGTAGGGGTCGAGGGCTCCTAGGACTCTGGTAGAATCTTCAAAGCTGTGGGGATGTTGTCGGAGGTGGGGGCTTGTGCCCAGGCAGGCAAGCGCCCGAGTTGCAATACCGGACAAAGTTACTCCAGCGGCCTAGACCCGCCTTCCAGGGGGCCCAGACGCCATTTTGAGACCCTGCAGCAGCCGCCCTTCGTTGCGTCTTCAAGAGTGGAAGAGACTTCTTTGGGGCGAGAAAAAAAAAATGGAACACCGTGCCGTTGGAGCAGGACATTTGGCTCAGGGCGTTAGGGTGCAGCTGTGGCGCCTTTACCTGGGGAGGTGAGGGAGGCTCGTTCGCGCCGCCTCCCTCTCCCAGTGCATCCCACGCCGTTCCTTCAAGTCAGGGGTGCACATGATGACCACCCTACACCCCTGACTCTGCGAGTACTCTGGAGGACCATTGTATGTCCGGTGCTGCGCAAGTATGCCCGTCGAACATTGTATGTTCTGTGCTGCGCAAATAGATCCGTCGGACATTGTATGTTCTGTGTTGCACAAGTAGGTCCGTCGCCCGGCTGGAGGGTTTCGGCGCCGGGCCGGGGCTGGGAAACCTCCTACCTGTGGAGGTGGAAGAGGCTCGTCCGCGTCGCCTCTTCCTCCCAGCCCACCCTGCACCAGTTCAGCAGAGGAATTTGCGATGGCCGGACTAGGAGATACGAGGGAGGGGGTCATCTGCATCTGCCCCCTCCCTACTCGTGGCCCGGGCTGCGGCGGAGAAAACCAGGAATCTCAACCGCTAGACCATATGGGAGAAGAGGATGGGAAGACCATTTCATGCCGGGCCTGTGGAGCCTCCTGTACATTCTCGCCGGCGGCCTCTTTGGTCTGTGGCTGTCGGCAGGCCCCGCCCCACACGTGCTGTGTGTTTCACCTTCCAGATGGTCGGGACCGTTGACCTGTTACATTTTGGGAACTTCCGGAGTGAGCGTAATATGTTTTGTATTGCTCCTATTAGTACAGTTTTACTTTAAAGAATGTTTTACTAGTTTTTTTTTTTCTATTTATCGTTGGTCGTGTGTTATTTTTATTGTTATTAAATCTTAAATTATATAACAGAGACTTGGCTTCCTTGAATCCTTTCACTACGAGAACCTCATTACAGTGGGGGTAGGTATTTATGCCTGGGTAATGGGGGCGGGGTATCCACGAGCACAGATTTCCTGCATGGGGGGTTGTCTATGCAGGCCTGTAATTGCTTTTGTTTTTCAGAGTGGGGGGGTAATCAGTCCCAGAACTCCAATATGTCGTTGAAATTGGTCTGACGAAATCTGTGCCATCGGGCATAATCAAATGTTGTAGTTCTATCTGTCTTGTCCGTGTTAGTCTGATTCGTCTTTGTCTCGCGTCTTTTCCCTTTCTGACGGCCTGTTATTTCTGTCGACCCTCCGCTCTTACCTATGTTCCGTAGAGTCGGGCATTGGGCTTTCCAGTGCCCGAGTCTTTTACAAAAAGCACATTGGTTTTGCCTTAAGTCTGTTCGTCCTACGCGTAGTGTCGGGGGGTTACTTTTGGGTCGTTGTGTCTCGGGGTTGACCTGTCGGTACGTCCCTTTACACTGTTCCCTTTTTGTGTCTAATCCTTGGAACTGTGTCGTCGCTGCCCCTTCCTTTGGCCTACCAGACGCTTGGAAGGTCGCCTGTCGCGTTTCTTTACCTACTCTGACTTCGTCTCTTTCCTTTCGTTGCGTTGCTTCTTTGCGCCACATACCGAGACTGTCGAGCATAATAGGCGTGGTCTTGCTACTACGAAGGGCTATTTCTAACGTTTCTATTTTGTCAAGATCGAAGGATCCTACCAGTGGCCACTGTTTCTCTTGATTTGCTTTGGTATACTTGTGCCATAGCTTACTATAGGCTATGGTAATTAATCCATACTTTGTGAACATTTCTTTATTAGGGGTGCCTTCCAGCGGAGCTAGATGGTCCACCTCTAATAAACGGTCCGGGCTGAACTAGCTATCTATCAGTGGGGAGAAGACAGGCATGACGGGTCACAATGGGGACAATAGTCAGCACTACCTATCTTATCACTGTGTGCAAAGACTAGACAGAATATTTCTATTCTACGTTGTTTGCAGGCAGTGAATACCTCAAGAACCAATATCAATCAAAAAATGGTCAATGGGGAGAATAAGTAGGCCCGCAAAAAGGTCTGCGTCACCTACCCTTTCACTGTCTGCAAAGAGGGAACCTATTCTTTCCTGTTTGCAGACAGAGAATCTCCAGAAAACAATCCGTAACAGTTAATCAATGGGGAGGGGCAATCGATCAGTGGGGGAGAAAGATAGGCAGGACGGGTGCGTTACCTATCCTTCACTGTTTGCAAAGGGAGAGCCGGTTGTTTCTCCGTTTGCCGACAGCGAAACTCCAAATAAATTAACAAAGGGTAATACTAGTATTTTTTTCAATCAATCAAACAATTTCTTAATTCGTCGTGTCTACACGACCTTACCCGGACCGCATGGACAGTTTCTTGTCTTCCGAATCCAGCGCCCGATCGTCCTCTTTTCGTCGTAATCCTCGCAGCACTCCTGATGGTTCCCAGTCAGGACCGTAGATCACTCGAGAGAGGTCTGTTCGGAACCAGTGAAGTTCGGATGATCGGCTGTCAGACGAGGGTCTATCGGACAAGGTACCTCCCGATCGTTGCAGTCGTTCACTCTGTCGTCAGGACCTCTCCCACTGGATCCACGAGTCACTGATGGGCCCCACGCTTGGGACGCCAATTGTAAAAGGGTAGCTAGACAACCAGTGACCAAAGACCCTTTTGTGTTGCCCGGCGGTGTCGCCTCTATTACCCACAAAATATTAATTAATGAAGAAGCAGGCGCTGGAGACTGAAAGGCAGGAAACGAGGGTTTATTCTCTCCGGAGGAGAACACATCAATTCGGACAGCAAGTATCGTCACGAGGTGCTCTAACCGCATCTCTGAGGCCTGGCCTCTTATACCCAGGTTTATTGCTTTATTACATGAAACACATATTTGTCAATACTTTGATGTACGGAAAAGCATCCTAGGAATCCCCGCTTCAAGCCCGTTCCCACACGTTTACAGTTGAAATCCCCACCCCGGTCACAACAGGTGACGATTATCGCGCAGCTGGACATTCCGCCGATTCATGGAATGTGTGGAGTTGATCGGATCTCATGGGGTGAAGGGTGTTCGATCGACTCGAGGGTCCTTTGATAGGGGGAAGCTTCCTACTGTACGGGGGTGTGATAAACAGTATCCGCAGGGCCAGGTGGCGGCCTGGGAACATGGGAGACAAATGGGCACACAGGAAAAGGGGGTTTGTATCAAAGGACTTGGGACCATGAAAGGGATGAAGGGAGGTGTCGCGCTGGGAACAGGATGGGGTTCCGAGGCAGAGTTGCGCTGAAGAGGGGTTTATGACCCGAGGCATATGAGAGCGAGGGGGGGTTGTCAGCATGCGGAGGGATGCCTGCGGGGCTAAGAAAGAGTGAGAGACGCGCTGGCTATCAGCTAGGGGCAGAGGGGCCATGGTGCTCAAAATGGCTGCCGCTTACGCGCAAGGCATGTGAGAGCGGGGGTGATCAGTGCGTGGGGGTGCTTGTGAGGGTGAAGAGCCGTGCTGGGGGTCAGGGGTGTGCAGAGGGTGGTTCTGATCAAGGCAGCTAAAGTGGAGGGGGTGTGCAACAAAGAGTGTGGCATCGGGGCAAAGGGAAGATGGCGCAGATAATGTTCACCAAACCGTATTAATTTTCCACAGGGGCAATATCGGAAGCATGATCACAGGATCAAAGGATTCGAGCCTAGCGCATGCAAGGCTGAAACAATAGACCGGCACGGCAAGATGAGCCTCGAGCGGAGCCATCTGCCTTTGCCGTGTCATTCCCCTAATCACAAAGACACACTCAAAGGAATATGCATCTTCCGCAAGAGCTTGGGAGTACCAGGGTCATCAGGCGGACATTGTTCGTTCGCCGGCTACGTGAGGGCAAGAAACAAAATGGATGCTGTATCTAAAATGGAACCCGAGGGTTCAAATGAAGAAACCCGTAAATGAGACGAACCCTTCTGAGTAGTGTAGCGAAAACACGTACACCCACTAAACTCGTCATTTGCGGTTCGTAGATACCAAACTCATCCATATTCGATCAAACCCAGAACGTCAATATGATTCTCACGGAACCTCAGGCGCTCCTTTTGCCCTCATGTAGGCAAGCACTAGTCGATATCAGAATCAATATCGATATTCATCAGATCGTTCAGATGTTGCTGGAACATTATCTTATCCATCAATGTCTCTCTGGTAACAGATGGCCTTCTTATACACGTTGTAGCACAGAGGCTACATAAGGCAGGACCACACTGTACGCAAAGACAACACGTGAACAGAAACGTCACAACAACCCCTGCAATCATCAGAATCTTCCAACCCCAAGTCGACATCAGACCCCAAAACCACCCTAGAAGCGTCCAATCACCTTCGTCCACGTGTATGGACTCGGAGATTTTATGCAACTTCGAGATGGCTTGATAAACAGTTGGAGCGTTATCAGGTATGAAAATACAGCAGCTCGAATGGATCACCTTGTACACACCACCTCAGTCTGCGAGTACAACATCTAGAACCATACGGTTCTGTAACGTAATAAGTCTATCCTCTTGAAGCTCTGCTGTCAGGTTACCAAGAGCACTTGCAGTTATGTTAGCAGTCAATTCCACCACACGAGTCAACTGTCTCAGGTTCCTACTATTAACCATAGGTCCCCAAAAGGGTAGGAAACCCTTAAAGAAGTCTCCTGCTTCTTGACCGGCAGTGTCCTCTTTTCTAATAACACCTCTCACAACTCTAGTCTTGTGATAATCTGAGGCGACTGTAAAAGTCGGTGGTAAAAGATTCGCGATATAACAGGTGCCCAAAAAATCACGGGGCAACCACATATAAGCGCGATCATAACAGACAAAATAGGTACCCTTGGCAGTCAGGAAGACAGGGGAAGAGAGCATCGGTAAAACGTACGTATCAGTACAAGCACTCTTCCCAAGCTGAGCTCTCGGATTTCGACCAAGACCTTGCAGACAAAAATTACCTAGGTGGGGTACGATCCAGATGGGAGACGAGCTCTTAAGCTGTCTATCACCCACTGACATACTATACTCAGCCTCACTCAGATCCTTGTATGATCGCACCTCTTCCTCTGGAATAAGCGATGCATCAAAAATATCTCTATCCAGATCAGCAATCGCTATCGCTAACGACTTGTGGTACGGGCCAGGACCAAGGTCTGTGGAGCGTGGCTCTCGACGGGGGTAGGAATCTAGTGCACTACGGAACATGGTTTGAAATGCTCGAGCTGACCCCTGGGAGCTATAGGGAAGAACCAAATACGGAATACCCTTATCCATGGTATGTGGCAATAACCCACACACCCAACAGTTGGTAGTATTCATCACCAACTGATGCTGATGCAGAAGTTGGACAAAGGAATTGTTCATAAATTCCGCACATCTAACTTGTTTATGTTGGGGCAGAAGATGAAAGGAATGTGGAGAAATAGTGGGAACAGAATTCAGATCATGAGAAGGAGGGGTAGGTGAAGTGGAAGGTAATAACGACTGAATCCCGAAATACACTCCACCCACCAGTAGCATAAAAGCAGTTAGGAACAACATGAAAACCTGAAACAAAAAACATTTTGTTCGCAAAATCTTATGCAATTTGGATCTTTGCGCCAACATCCTCTCCATTTCCGACAGCTTAGAGAAATCCATCCTCTAAAGACCGTCCGTAACGTTCTTGACGCACCTCGTTCTGATTAGCGATTATCAATTCCCAGGAGTTCCCAGAAACCGACAAAAGTAACCGACCTAGTGTCAGAAACCTGCTAAACAGAAGGAGGTACCCGCACGGCCCTACGGTCAACCCAGATGGTAGGTTTTAATCAATTGAACATTCAGTTTAATAAAAGTCTCCTAGCTGCACAAAAGAGAAACACATGTGATATATAAAAAGAACTCAAAAATCAGGAAAAAATGCAAATGTCCACAATGTTCATAGCAACAGTGAGGGGGTAATGTACATTCAAAAATAGAAGAGAAGTTTTATTTGTCCATGTCACACGATCGAAGGAAATATCGACATTTTCCAGGTCGAGTTTGCTCTTCAAACAACGGTTCAGATGGCAAAACAGTGTTCGATTGTTCAGATGACAGTTCAGGACTTGAATTCTCCAATGCTGAAGACAAAGGTACAGTTTCAGATGATTCAACAGGTGTATCTGGCTGAGCTGAATCGTTCTCTACAAGTTGAGCATCACTAAATGGCACGTAGTGTAAAATGGTATCGGTCTCAGTCGGGGCAACTCCTTTCTTTATCCAGTTATCTGCTGGCAAAGGAAGCAGGACTTTCTTTGTATGGGTGGCATGCACCCAATGCTTCCTGCCGTCCAGCCGAACTGCAGTCCTCGTTGCCAACAGAACTTGGTAGGGTCCCACGAACCTCGGCTCAAGATTCCGTTTTCTCCCAAAGTTGCAGGTTACCACCCAGTCGCCAGGTTGGAGCCGATGACCAGGTCCTTCTGTTTGTGCCGGTAGAGCCTCAAAAACCTGTTGATGAATCAAACTCATTTTAGCAGTCAGATCGTAAAGATAGTCAATCAACATTGGATATTCAAGACTGTCAAATTCCTTAGGCCTTGGAACTCCCCAAATGTTCGCAGGACGGCCGAACACAATCTCATATGGGCTAAACCCTACTCGAGAGTGCACAGTCGCCCTGGTCGATAAGAGAGCGAAAGGCAATGCGTCAGGCCATGATAAACCAGTCGTTGCTTGAATTTTAGCAAGTTTCAGTTTCAGAGTACCATTGTACCCTTCCACCAAACCAGCCGACTGGGGATGATTAGCACTATGACATTTTTGGCGAATTCCCAGGCCCTTACACACACTCTTCATCACACTTCCCACAAACTCACTTCCATTATCCGACCATACGATCCGTGGCATGCCATACCTGGGGAAATATTCCTTGAGCAGAACTTTTGCTGTGGACAGGGCAGTATTATCCTTAAGAGGGTAGGCCTCAATCCATCTGGAGAATGCGCAAACCACAACCAACACATATTTTAGATTATTGCATCTCTCCATATGGATGAAGTCCAATTGGATAACTTCAAAGGGGCATGTAGGAGGAGCAAAATGACCAGGTGGAGTGGGAGTGCCCTTGCCAGGATTATGCATCAAACATACCATACAGTTCTTAACCACTCTCTCAGCACACTTAGCAATCCCATCATTCTTCCATACAGGAGACAACAACTTATATATACCTTTCGCGCTAATATGTGACATGCCGTGGGCCATAGTAACAACGGCAAGCACATATGCATCCGGTAACACCCATCTCTGATATTCTGACAAATCAACCCAACATCCATTTGTGTCTAACTTCCCCGTGCTTTCTTTCCACTTAGTCTTTTCAGTTTCGGTAGCCTCATTCTGAATCGCTTTCACACTCTCAACTGTGTCCTCACACATACCAGTCTCCGCCGGCCATCTCACTGAACTCGTAACATACATTCGACTCATCAAATTCTTGGCCGTTTCCTTAGCAATCTCATCCGCAAACGCATTACCACAACCAACATCATCTGTAACCTTTCGATGCGCGCTGCATTTAATGATTGCCACCTGCTTAGGCAATGTAAGTGCATCCAAAAGATCGTTCACAAGCTGTCCGTGTTGGATCTTCGTGCCATGCGACGTCATAAATCCTCTTTCTCTCCACAATCGACCAAAGCTATGAGCTACGCCAAATGCATACTGACTGTCTGTAAACACATTCACTCACTTCCCTTTAGACAAAACACACGCACTCGTTAACGCAATCAACTCTGCCGCTTGCGCCGAATTCTGACTCAATCTCGCAGTTTCCACAACCGTACTCAACGTCACTACAGCATACGCAGTCGTCACATCACCATTCGGCAACTTGAAGCATGAGCCATCAACATACAAAGTACCATCGGGATCTACCAATGGAGTGTTTTTCAGGTCAATACGACCCTTCGTCTCTTCTTCAGTTCTTAAGTAACAGTCATGTGGCGCTACATCACCTGATTCCATATTGATCGGCAGCAATGTTGCTAGGTTCAACACATTACAACGTTTTATCTGTATATGACTTGCCAAAAGTGTCAACTCATAACCGGACAACCTTGCACTCATCAGATGTTGAGTCTTTGTTCGATTCAAGAGAGTGTCAACTGCATGCTGAACCATCACTGTAAGCATATTATCCATGACCAGACCTGCGGACTGTCGAATGGACACCGCAGCTGCCGCTGTCGCTCTTAGACAACTCTGCAACGCTCTAGCTACTGGGTCTAAGGTTGAAGAAAAATATGCACATGGACGCTGTTTGCCGCCAAATTGTTGCGTCAAAACACTTAACGCACAACCTTCCCTCTCGTGAACGTATAGTGTAAACGGCTTACTGTAATCAGGAGTACCTAAAACAGGAGCCGAACACAACGCATTACGCAATTCAGAAAAACTTTTCTGACAATCTTCAGTCCATGGCAAAGGAGTCGGAACATCCTTGCACGTGAGAGCTAACAATGGCTTTGCTAACAATGAAAAGTTTGGAATCCATTGCCTGCAGTATGACGTGATCCCTAGAAAGGCACGTACATCTCTCTGAGTTGTTGGCACAGTCATTCGAGCAATCGCTGCAATTCTTTCTGGGGTCAACCTTCTTCCCTCCTTTGACAATAAGTGACCTAAATAGGTTACTTCTTGACAACAATACTGTAGCTTAGAAGGTGACACCTTGTGATGTAAGTCACATAAATTCTGTAACAACGATACTGTAGCAGTTTTGCAAATTTGCTCCGTGTCGGCAGCAACTAACAGGTCATCAACGTATTGAATCAAGGCTGCACCCGTCGGTAACACAAATGAATCAAGTTGACTCTTGAGGGCCTGACTGTAGATCAATGGACTGTCACAGTAGCCCTGTGGTGCGCGTTTAAACCGAAAACTGTGACCACCCAATGAGAAGCCAAATAGATCTCTGCTTTCCTCAGCAATCGGAATGCTAAAGAAAGCATTCTTCAGGTCGATCACCGTAAACCAGGAGGCAGAGGCTGGAATCAGGGTTAGCAAAGCTGTAATGCCGGGCACCACTGGAAACTGTGGGATCACGATTTTATTCACTTCTCTCAAATCAATTACAAAACGGTACACAGGAGGCTTGGATGGATCAACGTTTCAAAATGGGTAACACAGGACTATTACACACATTTCCCCGAGTTTCTTCAATAACATCCTTTTCGATCAAGTCATAAATGATCGCTAATAGCGCTCGCTCGCCATCAAGAGAGATACGATACTGAGGAATACGTGGTAATCTCACATTTGATTTCAATTGGACTACATAAGGTGGTATGTCCAGTAGGCCCACATCATTGGGACCTGTTGCCCATAAAGACTCAGGAAGGGAACTCAATTCAGGCGGGAACTTATCAGTTGACAAGTACATAGGAGAGATCACTTTCTTACCTAAAGTAAGCTCCACTCCCGTAGGAGACCAATACAGAGTCGCATATAACCGCTTTAACAAATCCAGACCCAATAGATTCTCACCACAACCAGTAGTTAAAATCAAAGGAGCCTCTAGCTCACGTTGCCCGATCGTAAGGGACAAAGGGCTAGAAACTGGATTGCTAACCGGGGCGCCAGAGAATCCAACGGAAACATTCGTTAAGCCAGACAAAGGTGCGCCAGGGAGTTTCGAATGCATGATGGAACTTTTTGGTGCACCAGTGTCCAACAAAAAAGGCTCAACTACGCCCGATGTGGCAACTGCGACGTAAGGCCCTCTCTGATCAACCGGAACTGATACTACTCCCTCTCTTTGTCTACGGCTGGCCTAATAATTGTCGTCTGCACCAATCTCATGCTCAACATAATAGTCATCCACATGATACTGTGCAGATCTACCAGATGATATATTTCGCTGATCAAAACAATTGTTCGCGTCCGATGAAGGAGTAGAACGCTCATTTTGATTTTGAGAGGTGCCACGACCTCTACCTCGAGATGCCTGCTGAGGACCACTACGACCTCCTCGGGCCAAAACACCATTATTTCGGTCACGTAAAACAGGACAATTAAACTTTAAATGGCCCTCACCCCTACAATATACACACTGATTATACCCAAGCATAGCTCTGGATGCAGAGGAGTCAGAGCGCGACTGCATCCTAGAAGACTGCGCTTGTGGTCGATATTGCTGTTGCGAGTCATTTTGATTCGAGGGCGGAGGATACGCTTGCTGCAACAAGACCTTAGTTTTAAGCTCCTTCGTTTTCTTGTCAGTACGATCATTCTCTTCTTTTTCCCTATTCTCATAATATTGAGCCGTCGCTAATATTTGAGCAGTGGTTGAAACAGCCCATGCACTTTCTGAATTTTTCAATTTGTTGCATAGCTCAGGTAACAGATTTAACACAAACTTATCAACGAACAACCGCTGACCTCCCTCAGTGCTCATATCCTGACCACTATGATCGATAAATGCCTCCTCAAATCTAGTAAAGAAATCGGAGACGCTCTCGTCTTTCTTTTGTTTGCAAGCAGACAATTTATCCCAGTTTACCCTCATCGCTGGCATAAGCGTTTTCATGAGCGTAATAATTCTTTGGGGCAGATCCGTAATTAACTGTTCAGGCTTAGCCCCACCAACTTGCCGTCCATCAGCCGCTACAAGTGCAGCCCAATCACCACCTAAGTCGGCCGCATGATTCTCTTGACGAATTTTCGCCCAGACTGGTTGCGGTACAACATTACCAAACAGCATGTCGATATCGGCAAGGTTCATAATAGAAGCATCCACGAGTTGGGATAACTCCTTGTAATAACCTGCGGGATTCTTTCGTGGATCAGGCAAAGATTGCTTCACCTGCAAAACCTCTGATCGCTCCATGGGAGGTGTATCCAAACTCTCTGGAAGTGTGGCAAAATTGGAGAAATGACAGCAGCATTACCTGGCATCCACACTGGGGGAACTTCTCGCATAGGATACTGACCAGATTTCGCTTTCAGGTCATCAGAGTCGTCATCAAACGACATTGGAGAAGGCACTGCGGACCTAAAAGCTAACAATCGCTCTAATGCACGCCGTACATCTCCACCTACAATCATACAGTTCGAAAACTGACCCTGAAGTTCAGTCAAATCGGGCGGTACGATATCTAACTCAACATTATCCCACTCTTCTCTCAATGGTTTGCACATCTCCTCAAACACGAATCTCTGTGTGGGCTCATTAAACTGAGAGAATGTATCAAAAACTATGCGCGAAGTGTACTTAGCAGGGTGTCTAATCCACCTGCGCGCCATAGTTACTAGCGTCGCACTCCCCCTTCCACCAGGGATTTGACTTCGTCTCTGGGGAGTTTCAGAGACATCGGATTGAAGTAACGATCCGAGAAGCGGAGAATAGAGAGTAGCAACAGAAGTAGAAATACGATTACGAACAGAAGGAGAAGAAGAAAGAAGAACAGGGGCAACAAGATTAGGACTAGGAGTAAACGTAGGAGCAGTAGGAAGAGGAGGTGGTAAAGGAGCAGGGCCCACTTGAGGAACAAGGGGATTCGGAGGAACAGGACCAACTACGGGCTGACCAGCAGCCGCCGGAACAACAGGCGGAAGAACAGGAGGAACTATAGGAGCTATAGTACCCTGTACATAAGGGGGTGGTGATTTTAGTAAATAAGATAACAAAGGATCCTCTTTCGATTCTTCTTCCTTCTTTTCAGAACTCGACGGTAAAACAGGATAACATTTATCCACCGCCATGCGATGCAGTCTGGTAGAAACTTCCTTTTCCTTCTCTGCTTTATCTCGCTGATACTGTTCTGCACCTTGCATCATCGTAATCATACCCTCTCTCTTATTTTTCTTAATCTGCTTGATTTCTTTCTGTTTGGCCTCTTTGCGCCATAACCGAAAGGAATCAAACATTGCTGGCCTAGCTTTCCTTTTAAACAATCTTGCTTCGAGATTATCTAAAATCTCAGTTTCAAAACTACCATGGGGTGGCCATCTAAGGACACCATCGTTTTTCGTATAACGGATCCAACATTCATTATATACAATAGGGCCCATTCCGTGTCGACTATAGAGCTCATAAATCGGAGTTCCAACTGGAGGTATCGGACACGAGTCCTCCAACCGGGAATCCATGTTGCAACACTTAAGGAAACCAGACAAAATACTACGGCCAGGCATCGTGCACACTAACCGAGTTTCAAACTTCAAGGGTTATCGAATTAGGATATCCTCGCAAAAATACGAGACCCTCGGTTTTTGGCAATTGCAATCGTCAAAGAAAAACCCAAAAGAGAGAACCAACAACTAAGGACCACAAATGCAATGGAACCATGCAACCAACCAAGTTTCAACAACAACAACCAAGTTTCAAAGTACAAAGCAAATATCCTAAAAATGAACCAAAGAATTAACCTAAGGACTGGGAGCGACCCACAAATACTTAACTGAAAGAACAATGGCATCACCAGGAAGGCCCGCCTATCGTCTCGCCGTACAAAGGACTACGCCAGGCGCCAAAACAGGTCGACAGTCAGGGCATCAGTCCATCGCAGCCGTCTGGAAGCGGGAATCTTCGCGGGAAAAATCTTCGGACCACTTATTTCGACAACAGGGTCGATGAAGCGGGGTGCACCTTCCCTCGGAGATTTCACACGAAGTTCCTCACGATCATCAGGCTTTGGACCGGTACCACATGATGTCACCCCACGTTGGGCGCCTACTAAAGGACTGGGCTATTTAAGGCCCAGCGGTGCCAGGGGACAACACCTGAAAACTTCGTGGGTTACTTGTTCTGGCGTACAAATCACAGAGACACGGAACACTTCCTTCGGCGTCAAAGATCAGCGTTTATTTACTGCAGGGACACAGAAATCGCTAGAAGTATAACAAAGTGTATGTTCAGAGAGTCTGCTTCAAATTGCAAAAGTGGATTGCTCCTTTTATACACATTTTCGCCATTGCACAACATACGAACAAAAGGTTACAACTCAGTTCCCACAGTAAACTTAAAAAGGGTTGCATTCATGTTTTCAGAAGCCCGGAACATAATTACAGTAGCATTGCTGGTTCCCAACTGTAAAAACACGCTATCCCACCATTAGGCACATTCCATTCTGGCTGTAAACGAGCGAAGAGAAGAGACAGAAACAGGTGCAAGGAAAACGCTCTTGTCTTTCTTTTGTTTGCAAGCAGACAATTTATCCCAGTTTACCCTCATCGCTGGCATAAGCGTTTTCATGAGCGTAATCATTCTTTGGGGCAGATCCGTAATTAACTGTTCAGGCTTAGCCCCAACAACTTGCCGTCCATCAGCCGCTACAAGTGCAGCCCAATCACCACCTAACTCGGCCGCATGATTCTCTTGACGAATTTTTGCCCAGACTGGTTGCGGTACAACATTACCAAACAGCATGTCGATATCGGCAAGGTTCATAATAGAAGCATCCACGAGTTGGGATAACTCCTTGTAATAACCTGCGGGATTCTTTCGTGGATCAGGCAAAGATTGCTTCACCTGCAAAACCTCTGATCGCTCCATGGGAGGTGTATCCAAACTCTCTGGAAGTGTGGCAAAATTGGAGGAACGACAGCAGCATTACCTGGCATCCACACTGGGGGAACTTCTCGCATAGGATACTGACCAGATTTCGCTTTCCGGTCATCAGAGTCGTCATCAAACGACATTCGAGAAGGCACTGCGGACCTAAAAGCTAACAATCGCTCTAATGCATGCCGTACATCTCCACCTACAATCATACCATTCGAAAACTGACCCTGAAGTTCAGTCAAATCGGGCGGTACGATATCTAACTCATCATTATCCCACTCTTCTCTCAATGATTTGCACATCTCCTCAAACACGAATCTCTGTGTGGGCTCATTAAACTGAGAGAATGTATCAAAAACTATGCGCGAAGTGTACTTAGCAAGGTGTCTAATCCACCTGCGTGCCATAGTTACTAGCGTCGCACTCTCCCTTCCACCAGGGATTTGACTTCGTCTCTGGGGAGTTTCAGAGACATCGGATTCAAGTAACGATCCAAGAAGCGGAGAATAGAGAATAGCAACAGAAGTAGAAATACGATTACGAACAGAAGGAGAAGAAGAAAGAAGAACAGGGGCAACAAGATTAGGAGTAAACGTAGGAGCAGTAGGAAGAGGAGGTGGTAAAGGAGCAGGGCCCACTTGAGGAACAAGGGGATTCGGAGGAACAGGACCAACTACGGGCTGACCAGCAGCCGCCGGAACAACAGGCGGAAGAACAGGAGGAACTATAGGAGCTATAGTACCCTGTACATAAGGGGGTGGTGATTTTAGTAAATAAGATAACAAAGGATCCTCTTTCGATTCTTCTTCCTTCTTTTCAGAACTCGACGGTAAAACCGGATAACATTTATCCACCGCCATGCGATGCAGTCTGGTAGAAACTTCCTTTTCCTTCTCTGCTTTATCTCGCTGATACTGTTCTGCACCTTGCATCATCGTAATGATATCCTCTCTCTTATTTTTCTTAATCTGCTTGATTTCTTTCTGTTTGGCCTCTTTGCGCCATAACCGAATGGAATCAAACATTGCTGGCCTAGCTTTCCTTTTAACCACTTGGACGCTATTGGAGTTAGGCCCCTTATAATGAGATTTCCATTGAAATGAATGGGCAGTGCATGACGAGTTACCCTTGTCATTAGCATTGAAGAGGTTAAACAATCTTGCTTCGAGATTATCTAAAATCTCAGTTTCAAAACTACCATGGGGTGGCCAACTAAGGACACCATCATTTTTCGTATAACGGATCCAACATTCATTATATACAATAGGGCCCACTCCGTGTCGACTATAGAGCTCATAAATCGGAGTTCCAACTGGAGGTATCGGACACGAGTCCTCCAACCGGGAATCCATGTTGCAACACTTAAGGAAACCAAACAAAATACTACGGCCAGGCATCGTGCACACTAACCGAGTTTCAAACTTCAAGGGTTTTCGAATTACGATATCCTCGCAAAAATACGAGACCCTCGGTTTTTGGCAGTTGCAATCGTCAAAGAAAAATCCAAAAGAGAGAACCAACAACTAAGGACCACACATGCAATGGAACCATGCAACCAACCAAGTTTCAACAACAACAACCAAGTTTCAAAGTACAAAGCAAATATCCTAAAAAGGAACCAAAGAATTAACCTAAGGACTGGGAGCGACCCACAAATACTTAACTGAAAGAACAATGGCGTCACCAGGAAGGCCCGTCTATCGTCTCGCCGTACAAAGGACTACGCCAGGCGCCAAAACAGGTCGACAGTCAGGGCATTAGTCCTTCACAGCCGTCTGGAAGCGGGAATCTTCGCGGGAAAAATCTTCGGACCACTTATTTCGACAACAGGATCGATGAAGCGGGGTGCACCTTCCCTCTGAGATTTCACACGAAGTTCCTCACGATCGTCAGGCTTTGGACCGGTACCACATGATGTCGCCCTACGTTGGGCGCCAACTAAAGGACTGGGCTATTTAAGGCCCAGCGGTGCCAGGGGACAACACCTGAAACGTTCGTGGGTTACTTGTTCTGGCGTACAAATCACAGAGACACGGAACACTTCCTTCGGCGTCAAAGATCAGCGTTTATTTACTGCAGGGACACAGAAATCGCTAGAAGTACAACAAAGTGTATGTTCAGAGAGTCTGCTTCGAATTGCAAAAGTGGATCGCTCCTTTTATACACATTTTCGCCATTTCACAACATACGAACAAAAGGTTACAACTCAGTTCCCACAGTAAACTTAAAAAGGGTCGCATTCATGTTTTCAGAAGCCCGGAACATAATTACAGTAGCATTGCTGGTTCCCAACTGTAAAAACACGCTATCCCACCATTAGGCACATTCCATTCTGGCTGTAAACGAGCGAAGAGAAGAGACAGAAACAGGTGCAAGGGAAACAAAGACAGACAACAGATTGAAAAGAGTGTGGGGGCAATATCGGAAGCATGATCACAGGATCAAAGGATTCGAGCCTAGCGCATGCAAGGCTGAAACAATAGACCGGCACGGCAAGATGAGCCTCGAGCGGAGCCATCTGCCTTTGCCGTGTCATTCCCCTAATCATAAAGACACACTCAAAGGAATATGCATCTTCCGCAAGAGCTTGGGAGTCCCAGGGTCATCAGGCGGACATTGTTCTTTCGCCGGCTACGTGAGGGCAAGAAACAAAATGGATGCCGTATCTAAAATGGAACCCGAGGGTTCAAATGAAGAAACCCGTAAATGAGACGAACCCTTATGAGTAGTGTAGCGAAAACACGTACACCCACTAAACTCGTCATTTGCGGATCGTAGATACCAAACTCATCCATATTCGATCAAACCCAGAACGTCATTACGATTCTCACGGAACCTCAAGCTCAGAATGTTATGTTGTGAAGTGTAGACCAGTAAGAAGAAGTTGGAGAAGGAGCTGAAGGTCTCTTCATGTATGCCTATTAAAGTAAAGCTTATTTCCTTCTACTTATTGTATTGGATTCATCTTTACAGAGGGGTAGCACACGGGGTCTGAGAGAAGGGCGTAGTTTGAGACACCTGATAGCTTGTTTTCCAACTTTTCTCATTGGTTCGTTTTGTATGTGTAAAGATTAAACTCCTTGAATGTGTCTCCTATAAAAGACTGTGCGCCACGGATTGAAGTGGCAGTCTCCTTAGAATCCACCTTGAGTGTAACTTCTGGGACAACTGTGCTTAGCTGCAGCTAACAAACCTGGCTTCCACGCTCAATGGAGTGTCTCGTGTCTCTGTTTTGTACAAGGCAGGTGAACTCGGGGATAAAGGCGTGTCCTGCGCCGTCTGGCCCATAAGGCCCGGTTCTCCAGGGCATGCCCTCTGGGACAGTCAGTTGGTTGGCTTGGGTCAAGCCGATGTAGTTTAGCAGGGGTAGCATATGTGTGCCAGAGGAACTTAAAGTGCAGTAGTTTATTGAAAGTAGTTCAATGACATCAGTTTCAATTGCGCACAGCATGCATACCATTTCTGATCTGGCAGAGGGTATCCCAAATCCCTGTACCATGCGGCCCGGATGTTGGCAACGTGGTTGGGGAGTAATGCTAGGCTAGCATAATATACTTTAGAGATAAGAGGGTCCCGATTGTTTACATTGTAATCATGGTCAGTGGTGTGAACTCATCTGGTTCTAATGGGTAAGTTGGCATTGGAGCCCTGACCCCTCCTTGTAGTGTTCTCAGGACAAAGTGGTCTATCAGGGTTTTTCTTGAAGAGCACATCTTCAGTATGTGACAATATATGTTCAGTATGTGAGAATATATGTCCTTCTGGTAAAAGTCCAAAACTTTTTCAAGGAGTACCTAGATATTGTACATTGAACCAAAGCTTCCTGTGTCATGGGTACCCACCGGTTGGCGGCTGATGGATGTGCAGGAGAGTATAGCAGATGTCCTCCCATCATGCACAGCAGCCTCATCCATACTCAACTAGTTTTAGATACAGTTTGTATATCTTGTGGGCCATGTGGCAAGCCCGCTGGTAGTATAGAAGCTCCCGCTATAGGGTAGGCTAAATCTGCCACAGGTTTGGCATAGAGCATACGAACAACCAGGTGATACCAGTGTCTCGCGAAGCAGCACTGAGCAACTGAGTAATAACAATGTAAGTTTGGCATGCTAAAGCCTCCATGATCATATGGGAGAGTCAGTGTGGCTTATCCTATTTGTGGTTGATGACCCATATACCAGTCTCGTAAGAGTTGTAGGAAGCGTTACAAATAATGCGTTTGTTATTGATATGGGAATATTTTGGAAGAAATATAGAAATTGGGGCAATACCACCATTTTGAAAATGGCTATACAGCCTGCCATCGACAAGGGGAGTTGGCCCCATCGTTCGGCCCGTTCCACCAGTCTATCCATTGCCGGACCATAGTTAAGCTGCAATATCTACTGTTTCGCTCTATGAACTCACTCACCACGGGCTGCATTTCTACTGTCAGGGTGAATAGCTTTAATTTCCTCCTGTTATTATGTAAGCCTGACAGATCCCCAGAGCGTATTTTTTCCCAGAGAATTAGTGTCAAGTTGTCATTCGTCTAATATAAAGGATGTTATCGTCTACATATTATGTGATCAGCAATGGGCAGGGCTGCAGTTGCAGTCCCCTGTAAATATGTTTTGTCTGCAAGTGTCGTATTAATGGATCTAGCGCTATGATGAATAATAAGGGTGACAATTGACACCCATGCCTGATTCCCTGCGACAGGGAAAATGGCTGTGTATTGTGCCATTAAGCCAGATTCAGGCTGCATGTCGGGTATACAATAATCTGATAAGGGAGGAAGATCCTAGGGAGAGTCCCATCTTTTTATTGTGGTGTGTGAAAAGGCCCACTCTAGCAAGTCAAACACCTTCTCTGCATCTAAAAGTGCCACAGTGGCTGGCACCGAGGGGTTCACTCTGTGTAGTACCGCTAAATGGAAACTCTGATTCAGATCCATAGATCTGTGTGGGATGAACCCGGATTGAGAAGGGGGTAATATTTGTCCCATGAGTAGTGAGAGGTGGGTTGCCAGCATTTTAGATAATATTTTGTTATTGAGATTGGGCAGTGAGAGCGGATGATACGATCCGCATGGAGTTGGGTCTTTCCTGGGTTTGAGAAGCAAAATGATAACTCATACCCGGGGAATGGGTGGGAGTTCGCCCTGCTACATCGCCTCATTGTGCACTTCTAGGGGCTGAGGGGCCAGGAGATGTTTATATGTCTTGTAAAATATAAAAGTGTATTCATCTAAGCCTGGTGATTTGGACCCATCCATGGAGTCAATGGCTTGTGGGATCTCCTCCACTGTGAAAGGCTCAGCAAGAAACTGTTGGTGTGCCTTAGTGAACCACACTATTGCAATCTCCTCGAGTTATTGGGCCCAGTACTTGGCTTCTGGTGATACCTTGGAAGTGCAAAGGTCAGCGTAATGTGCAAGAACTGGGGTCTGGATACCAACGGTGTTGGTGATCAGTGTGCCATCAGGGAGCCTAATTGTGGAGATATAAGATTGACCAAGTGGGGGGTACTGCAGTTTTGCCCATGTGGGTCCGGCCTCTCCCCCTCCCCACACCATCTAGTTGTTGCATATTTCCCCAAGTGGCAAGCCTCCCTCTCAGTGGCTTCTCAAAAATCAGAAAGCAGAGACATGTGCATCTAAATATAGTTTGGGATATGCCAGCTGCGTTTATAGTAGCCCAGCGCAGTCAGTTTATCCTCAATCTGGGCCAAGGTATTACGTAGGTTTTGCAGGATCCCCGCGTGTTTGCAGCTACAGACTCCTCTAGTTTACGCTTTGAAGGCTTCCCATAGTGTAACCCATGATTTTACAGTTCCCTTATTGATTTGAAAGTACTCCACAATGGCAGTGCAGAGTTCCGAATGGAGCACCTCATCCTGTAGGGCCATACCGAGAATCTTCACAGCCTTTCGATTCACCATCCTCTATGGACACGCAGCTTGAGTAGTACAGGGGAGTGGTCCAACAATGTACGAGGGAGGTGTGCGATAGAGGATAGAAATGGCAGAAGGCTAGGGGGTAGCAGTCAGTAATTGAGACGGGTCCATGTGTCGTACTGTGCTGAAAGGTAAGTGAATGCAATTTGGAGGGGATTACGCTGGTGCCAGGTGTTCATCAAGGTGAAAACATCCCAGAACTCTTGCAGCGATCGTCTCATCCAGGGATTCGTAGAGGGTGCCGGTGCAGTGCTATTTAGTTTGGGCTCAAGTAATATGTTAATGCCCCCCCATGCAAACGTAGTCTGCCTCGAGCATGCCCATTTTTGTCTGTGGTTGAGTGCATATTTCCGGGCTGTCCGTGTTTGGAGAGTATATATTCACAAGTAAGATACAGTGACCTAGGAGCTGACCCAGCACTAGTAAGTACTGTCCTTCAGCATCTCTGCGGAGCTCCAGCAGCTGGAAAGGTAGTCGTTTATGAATCAGTATTGAGACCCCACTGGCATATGAGCTATAATTAGAAAAGAAGCGGTGTTGACCCCATGTTGATGCAAACATGTGCGATATCTTAGGGGGCAAGTGTGTCTCCTGTAGGAATACTATGTCTACCTGATGATGTTGCAGGTAGCGCAACACCTGTTTGCCATTGCGTTGGTTATTAAGCCCTCCAATATTTTAGGTCGCCAGAGTGATATTTATAAATGAGTTTATATTTTCGGTTCTCAACATGGTATAGTGAGTGGTGTAATAAATTCATCAGTTTTTATAACTGAAGCACACCATTCTCTCATCGGCCAAATTCTTTTTGAGATCGGATATTTTTTCAAAGTTGGCGTGCATGCACTCTTTGTGTGCTCCGTCCCAGTGCACATGGATAATATATGAACAAATTGAGAAGCGCTGTTTGCGAATCTGCGAAGAGTTGCACAGCCTTGTATACATATGTGATCCAAATATTTCACGTAAACCTTTATTTTATCAAAAACTCATCCTCTTTATTCCATATTTTTTCACAGTTTTATCCATCACGTTAAAAGGTTGAATTTGGGAGTCAATGTTTTATTTAAAGTCCTCGAGGTCTCAAGGTCGCAAAAGAAAGGGTAGCTAATCTTCTTATGAACATCATGCAATGTTTGGTTGACATATATTTTTTACATTATAGATACCCCTGACAAAGGTCATAGACAGAAATGCATTGGGTGAATTTCCATGTGACAAAGGAATTGAGTGTTTCAAAAAACCCGTTAATAGGCCTGGATGGGCAATTCTTGAGTCAATAAATATGCATCTTTTGATGGGTAAACAGTCAAAATATCGAGTAAAAAATATCGAATGAACATAATATCGAGTTTAAAATATAGAATGGACAAAATATCGAATGGACAGACTATAGATATCAAAAATATCGTTTGTTAAGGTAAGTAATGTAATATCGAATGTTAAAAATATAGAAAGGTCAAATATCGAAGTATATAATATAGGTTATTAATACAATTATCACATTTTTAATAATATCGATTTTTTTATAGTGTTTTTTATGTATTATATGTGTGAAAAGTGTGTATTTATGTTTTAATTAATGAATTTTGTTTTTTAAATTTTTGCGTAATTTGATTCTGTAGCGGGTTGTGGGTTTATAGGGGAATAGGGTGGGAAGTAATTTAATTACAATTAATTAAATATGTAAATTTATTTATTGGTATTCATTTTTAATTAATAGTTAAATGATTTATATTTTAATTAATAGTTAAATGATTTATATTTGGTAATTTTATTTAATTGATTAATTGCTAATTATGTTAATTTTACTAATGTATTTTATTTAGCGGGTAATGGGTTTAAAGGGGAATAGGGTGGGAAGTAATTTATTTATAATTAATTAAATATATCAATTTATTTAATTGTTTTTAATTTGAATTAATTGTTAATTAATTACATTTTAATTGCCAATTAATTTTATTTAATTGATTAATTGCTAATTATGTCAATTTTACTAATTTATTTTCTGTAGCGGGTTGTGGGTTTAAAGGGGAATAGGGTGGGAAGTAATTTATTTATAATTACTTAAACATATCAATGTATTTCATTGTTTTTAATTTGAATAAATTGTTAATTGATTTTTAATTGTTGATTAATTAATAGTTAATTTGTAATTAATGTGTAGTAATAGGTAACTAATTGTAATAATTAATTTTAATTTGTAATTTTAATTTATTAATTATTATATTATATTAAACTGGTAATATTAATTCATTTTTTATAGATATTAATTTAGAATTTTTTAAATAATATATGAAGTTTTTACTTTCCCTACTGCTGCACTCTCTGGGGTGGGAATAGTAATTTTTACCCCTACATTATCCAACGCTTTCCCTACTGTTGCACTCTTTGGAGTTGGTATAGTAATTTTAACCCCTACGCTATCCAATGCTTTCCCTACTGTTGCACTCTTTGGAGTGGGAATAGAAATGTTAACCGCTACGCTATCCAACGCTTTCCTTACTGTTGCACTCTTTGGAATGGGAATTGTAATTTTTACCCCTACGCTATCCAACGCTTTCCCTACTGTTGCACTCACTGGAGTGGGAATAGTAATTTTTACCCCTACGCTATCCAATGCTTTCCCTACTGTTGCACCCACTGGAGTGGGAATAGTAATTTTTACCTCTACGCTATCCAACGCTTTTCCTACTGTTGCACTCACTGGAGTGGTAATAGTAATTTTTACCCCTATGTTATCCAATGCTTTCCCTACTGTTGCACCCACTCTAGTGGGAATAGTAATTTTTACCCCAAAGGTATCCAACGCTTTCCCTACTGTTGCACTCTTTGGAGTGGGAATAGTAATTTTAACCCCTACGCTATCCAACGCTTTCCCTACTGTTGCACTCTTTGGAGTGAGAATAGTAATTTTTACCCCTACGCTATCCAACGCTTTCACTACTGTTGCACTCTGTGCGCAATAAGAGATATGAAATAAGAAAATGGGCAGTGGTTCAGGAAGTGAGATGCGGGGGCACATTTATGTGCCTGATCCCGGTGCCTCAGAAATGGGCGACCCCGGTGCGGAGACGTCCCCGATCTCCGGCACCTCAAGCACAGGCCTTCTAGATACATATAGGGGCCAAATATTTTTGGGCCTGTTGCAGGGCGGGAGCAGCTTGCTGTATGCCTCAGTCTGGGTGCAGCAGAACAACATATCCCTAGACTATTGTGTAATAGTAGGAGTCGGTCCTCTCAACCAGCATATGGCGACACATCTCCTAGCTATGAGGAAGGCCATACCCACCAGTCGTCTATGTGATTTAGGAAGTGGCTTAGAGTACCCAGTAGGGCTAAAAGCGGGTACGAGGAGAGAGTCAAGTCTGTGATGCGGTTAACCTCAGCAAATACTTCCCCCCAGAAAGCAGCAACTCCAGGACAGTCCCATGCCACGTGCACAAAATCTGCAACCAGCGTACCACACCTTTCGCACTGCGGGCTCTCACGCAGACCGTATCTATGTGAATGCTCCGGAGTGTAATACACCCTGTTCAAAAACTTAAAGTGTACCAGTCTATGGCGCCCATTAAGCGATAAACATTTAGTACTAGTGCAGCAATAGTGCCATTTGTCATCAGTTAGTTCCACCTGCAGGTCCCGCTGCCATTCCAAACGGGGCTTAGTGTATGTTCTGTCCCTCTCGGAGAGTGCTGCTCGATATAACGTAGACATCAACCTGGTGGGCGATTTGGCCCCCACTATCGCGGTCAGGGCCCAAACCTCCGGGGCTCCGCCATATCCTCACCGAGCTGATCCCTGAGTGCATGCCTCACCCTGTGAAATTGGAACTGCGCAAGCGTGGATGTCGTCCCCTCCCCGCTAAAGACCTCATCCCAGGAGTGTGCTGTACCATTTACAAAGAGGTTCCCAGCTGTATTTATATCCAGTGTCCGCAATGCCACTATGACACCTCTGTCCCGACAGGGCGCCAGCCAGTGGCACCACTCCAGATGGGCCAATGGGGAATATAACAGGTTACCTGCCTGAGCGTTCAACAGCCACTACAATGCGTGAGTTAAGAGAGTCCAGTATCACAGTACGCCTATCACGTGGTTGAAACAGCAAGGCTGGCAGGGGAACTGGAGCAGCCACAAGTGTTTCAATCAGTGTGTGCGGTATATCAGAAGGGCTGTGTATCCAGTAGTATGCATGCGAACCCTGAGCTGCCCTATAAGTCCAAATCAGGGGCGCCCAGTCCTCCCATTGAATATGGCAGGGTCAGTATCCGCCAGGCCACTCACGGCTGCTTGCCAGCCCACGCCAGGCGGACCATCAAAGATTGTAGACGTTGGAAGAAGGCTCTAGACAGTACCATAGGGATGTTTGTGAAAAGGAACAGGTACAGTGGCAGTACCACCATCTTCATAAGGGAAATCAAACCCATCAGTGACAACGGGAGGTTGATCCATCTTTCGATTTCATCCTCCAGTTTGGAACTAACGACTCTGTAACTCTCCCTCAGAACAATTTCTGAATCTGTGTGTGGCCGGATGCCCAGATATCTCACTGCATCCGTGGTCCATTGAAGTGGGTACTCCGGGTCTATTCGCGTCGTAGCAGGGGTAAGTGGAAACATGATGGACTTGCCCCAATTCACTTGTATGCCCGAAAGTGAGCAAAACAGAACCACCTCCTGTAGGACTGGGGACAGATTGGTATTAGGTTCCCTGATATATAGTAAAGTGTTGTTGGCATATTTAGACACTATTAACCTGTAATTTGGAAATCTAATGCCCCTGTATCCTTGATACTCCTGCAGACCACATGCCAGGGGTTCCGCCGTCAACGCATAAAGTATCGGGGACAAGGGACGGCCCTGCCTATTGGTATAGGGTCAGTGACTAACGAACCTATCTGAACTCTGGCCATGGGCGCTGAGTACAATGTCGCGAGCAACTGTAAAAAGACCTCTCCCACTCCCATTCTGCTCAAGACCAGTCTCATAAAGGGCCACTCAACAAAGTCAAAGGCCTTTTCCATGTCCAGAAAAACTGCATTCACAGGAATCTCCGGGCTAGTATGTTGCATAGCCGCAAAAACAGTCCACAAATTATATGTTAAGTTTCGCGTAGGGAAGAATCGGCCTGCTCTGGGCCTACCAATGTGGTCACCAGGGGGTGGAGACGATTGGCTAGTATCTTCGTAAAGATTTTCGTGTCCACGTTCATTGAAGATAGAGGCCTGTAGGAGGCGCAATCGTCCGGGGGCTACCCAGGCTTGAGTATGGTAACCATGATCGCCTCTCGCAGAGTCGTGGGCATCGTCCCTGAAGTGCATAAGTCATCGTAAAATGCGGTATCAGTATTTCCTGGAAAGCTTTTCACTGCCTGGGGCGCTACCTGCTCTCATCTGGGATAAGGCTAAAGTGATCTCTTCACGCTCTATAGGTCGCATCAGGAAATTACTGTGCACATTAGACAGCCAGGGCAGCTGAATATGAGTCAAGTAATCAAGGATACGCTCCTCTGAGCCACTTCCCCGGGAAGAGTACAGCCCTCCATAATATTCCCGGAACTTCTCCTCCACCTGTACTTACGTGGGTGGTGGCGCTTCCGGGCTTGACGCAATATTCGGGACCACTGTAGTACCACTGCATTGTTTGAGAATTTGCGCTAAAACCTTCCTCGGTCGTTCACCCTCGCCATAGGATCCGGCAGTGGCGTATTTCCCAAGATGTTTAAGTTCCGCATCAGCCTTCTCGTGGAATTCACGTAGAGTCTGAGCCAGCTCCCGGGTATTTTCCTCAGTCCGAGCCATGGAGCGAGTTAATTTAATTTGCGCTCTATGGTCATCAGCCTACCACGTATAGATTTGAGGACTCCTGCGTGCTTAGAGATAGTGAATCCCCTAATGTATGCCTTAAAATCCTTCCATACCATTTGGAAGGAGTCTACCGATCCAATCTTCTTCTTAAACAATGTTGCAATGGACTCAACCAGCTCCTCTCTAAAAGCAGCGTTCAGTAGGGAGTAGGGCGGGAATGGCCATTGGAACGGAGGGATTAGTTTCTTAGGAGAGGGTAATGTCAATAACAGGCGGGAGGGTTCCGAGTATGTGCGCGGAAGGATCATGCACCCTCGGATCTGCTGGAGAAGCTGTCTGGAGGCAAACCAATAATCAATGTGAATATTGTATTGTGCAGAATAGTGTGTGTAGCCGCCCTGGAGAGGGGACCTGTGCTGCCATACATCCGTCATGTCAAAGCGCAATAACTCTGTCTCCACCACCCTAGCCGCGGCCGAAGGGCGTCTGTCTGGGCCGTCCGATCTGTCCATGGCTGGCTGTCTGGTGAAGTTGAAATCCCCCCCTCAAAGTTTGGGCCTGGTCATATGACTGGACCTCTGGGAATAACTTTGTAAAAAAGTCGGGGTTATCATAGTTGGGACCATAAACATTGAGAAGGAGGAGTTACAACCCCTTACCACTACATCTGGACAGTACGAACCTGCCCTCCCTCAGTCACAAGAGGCTCCAACGCCAGCGCAGACCTCGGGTTAACCCATGTCAGGACCCCTTTAGCATGCGACGTGAACCCCGCAGAGTGGATATTGCCCAGAAGTCCTTTGGAGCGCAAGATGGGGCTGTCTGGGCATAGGTGGGTCTCCTGTAGGAGAGTCACATCTACATTGTGCCTGTTAAAATAATTCAAGATTTTTCTAAGCTTGTGGTGGTCATTAAGACCATGTACATTCAATCAATCAATCAATCACTGCATTTCTAAAGCGCGCTACATACCCGTTAGGGTCTCAAGGCGCTAGGGGGGTGGGGGGGGGGGGGGGTTGCTACAGATCGAAGAGCCAGGTCTTGAGAAGTCCTCTGAAGGCCAGCAGGTCCTGGGTCTGTCGTAGGCTGGTAGGGAGAGCGTTCCAGGTTTTGGCGGAGAGGTAGGAGAAGGATCTGCTGCCGGTGGTGGTTTTCCAGGTATGAGGAACTTATGCGAGGGCGAGGCTGGCAGAGCGGAGGCTGTGGGTGGGGGTGTGGAAGCTGAGTCGGTCGTATGTAGGTCCGGTGTTGTGGAGGGCTTTGTGTGCGTGGATGAGGAGTTGAAGGTGATACTCTTGTTGACGGGGAGCCAGTGTAGGCTTCTCAGATGGGGTGTGATGTGGCTGCGTCCGGGGATGTTGAGGATCAGTCGTGACGAGGCGTTCTGGATTCGTTGTAGTTGTCTCAGGAGCTTGGTTGTTGTTCCTGAGTAGAGGGCGTTCCCGTAGTCGAGTCTGATGGTGATGAGGGCCTGGGTGATGGTTTTTCTCGTGTCCGGGGAGATCCATTTGAAGATCCTGTGGAGCATTCAGAGGGTGTTGAAGCAGGACGCGGCGTTGACTTGCTTGGTCATGGAGAGAGCGGAGTCGAGGATGACCCCTAGGTTGCGTGAGTGGTCGGTGGGTTCCGGGGCAGTGCCTAGCGATGTGGGCCACCAGGAGTCGTCCCAGGATGATGGGGTGGGTCCCAGGATGAGGACCTCCGTTTTGTCTGAATTCAGCTTCAGTCTGCTGTCTATCATCCAGTTGGCGACGACCTTCATTCCTCTGTGGAGATTGGCTTTGGCGGTGTGGGGGTCTTCGGTGAGGGAGATGATCAGCTGGGTGTCGTCGGCGTAGTGGATGATGTTGAGGCTATGTTGTGGTGCGACGTGGGCGAGTGGTGCCATGCAGATATTGAACAGCGTCGGGCTGAGGGAGGATCCCTGAGGGACTCCACAGATGACCTTGGTGGTTTTCGACAGGAAGGGTAAGAGGCGGACGCTCTGGGTTCTGCCGGTGAGTAAGGATGTGGTCCAGGCCAGGGCCTTCTCGTGGATTCCGGTATCATGGAGGCGTGCTGATAAGGTGCGGTTGCACACAAAAGGAGTTAGGTCCAATGGGGCTGAGGGAGGGCTGGACCATTTAATCAGAACATACACAGAAAATGCCCCCTTCTCACACTACAAATAATATGATTTAGAACAAACTCCAAATAAAAAAATTCATTGAATCTGGTCTGGTACATTTATTTATACCTTTTACTTGTATTTTGATAGAATCTAAATTGCTCCTAGAGTTCTTGAAAGGCAGAACCAGGGATACACAATTCGATCTTATTCAGTTAGTAAAAAACATTTCGAGCTCACAAAGAACATCATAACGACAATTAAAGAAAAAACATTCAAATTACATCCAAACAAACATGTACAAAAATACATTTCAAAAATTCAACAAACACATTAGGTTATTTCATTATTCACATTCCTATGTAGACAAAAGTTCTGACAAGAGCAAACAACGCTTTTTGTCTCCTAATTCAAATCAATAAATGAAATCATTGGCTCTTGTTTGTTTTGCCAACTCGTTTCAGGTTAGAGTAATTACTCCCCCAACCCTCATCAGGGCTCTTTTACTGATCTGTAAGGGATGTAGAAAAACAAGGTTTTAATGACAACCCTTTTTGGTCTCTTTTCTATCTGTCTCACCATTTGGACCACATAGTTTTTGTACCTGTATTTCCTTGTGCAGGGAACCATTGGTAACTTCTGTCAATAAATATGGACTCTTTTCATCAAGTAGCAGCTGGTGCACCTTATATTCTAAAAAGGTAATCACAAAATACTGCTATGTGTAGGTTCTGTTTTAATAAACTAGTCTTAGACTAGATAAAGACCAATAGAATTAGAGAAGTTCATACCTCTGTCTACGCAAACCGTGCTGTGTGGAGGGGCGGAGGAGTGTCTATGTTTCTTTGCCTTTTTCCTACATGACAAAATGACAACATGGGGCTTTTAGTCCCATTTATCAGCACACTAGGCATTTCTACCTTACATGCAGACACACCGTGTCTCCTACCTTGTTCTTGGATGAATCTCCCGTTCTAGCGAGGCTGCGTCGCCTATTTGCAAGACTTCATTGCTGCCGCCTAAAAGAAGCAATGCCATTCCATTATATTAGGGCATAAAGCACTGTGGCTTGTTAAGGCAAAAAAATCGACCTTTCGTCTGTACCTGCCAAAGTTGGTTGAGGAAATGATTCCTCGCGCCCCCTTCTCGGGCCCCGTCTGGGGCGAAATGTTCAAGATCGGAAACAAATTCCTGTTGTCCCTCGTTGTTAACTGCACGCCGAGGTCAAATACGCTGTAAACGCACAAGACGCGGTAGGTTAAGCAATCGCGTCTTTATCAGTTTTAGAAATACAACGAGCGGGTGACTAGCCGCTTCCCCCTTGTTACACGTTACCTGCATGGCAGTCTGTTCAACTTGACCTCCTGCGCGTAGCCGCTACTGCAAATCGGTGCTGGCGCCGCCTGAGCTGGCTGCAAATAACAACCGGCGATTACCTTGGATCACCGGCAAGACCCGGTTTTGTTTCTCGGTGCATTGTGGGGTCAGTAGTTTATACTAGGTTGTGTTTTTTACCAAAAGCATCGTTATTAATGCGAGGGCGCTTCGGTGTTGGAGGGGCGGCGGGGGCGGGAAGAGGGGCGAACAAAGAAAGATTTACCTAATTGATGGCATTGTATGCAGGAATATTATTGTGTTTCTCCCTTGTCCATCAGGATCCTGATGGCTTCGGTGGCGGCGATGAGGGCAGTCTCGGTGCTGTGGTTGCTGCGAAAACCGGATTGGGAAGGGTCCAGGATGTTGTTGTCTTCGAGGTAGCAGGTTAGCTGTTTGTTGACAATCTTCTCTGTCACTTTTGCTGGGAACGGAAGCAGGAAGATGGGCCGGAAGTTCTTGAGGTCCTTTGGGTCCGCCTTGGGTTTCTTCAGTAGGGCGTTGATCTTGGCGTGCTTCCAGCTTTCGGAAGGTTGCTGTTTCGAAGGAGATGTTGATTGTCTTCCGGAGGCGGGGTGCGATAGTAGTGCTGGCTTTGTTGAAAACGTGGTGAGGGCAGGGGTCGGAAGGGGTTCCGGAGTGGATGGAGTTCATGGTTTTGATGGTGTCTTCGTCGCTAACGGTGGACCAGGCGGTCAGGCGGCTGGTGTGGGTGGAGGACAAAGGGGTGGTGGTCTCGGTGGTGGGTGTGGGGGTGTCGGAGTTGAAGCTGTCGTGGATGTCGGTGATCTTGCGATGAAAGAAGGTGGCCAGGGAGTCGCATAGGTCCTGTGATGGTGGAATGTCGTTGGTGTTGGAACTGGGGTTGGAGAGTTCTTTCACAATGCTGAATAGCTCTTTGGTGTTGTGTGCGTTGTTGTCTAGGCGGTCCTTGAAGGCGGTCCTCTTGGTCCTGATGAGTTGGTGGTGTCTGCGGGTGGCGTTCTTGTGGGCTGTGTGGTTGTCTGGTGTTCGGTCGTGGAGCCATTTCTTCTCCAGCTTCCGGCAGGTGCGCTTGGATGTCTGGAGGTCTTCGGTGAACCAGTCGGCTTTCTTGTTGGTGTGGTTGGTTGTCGAGATCCTGAGAAGGGCGAGGGTGTTGGCGCAGTCGCTGATCCACTGTTTGAGGTTGGTTGCGAGGGTGTCGGGGTCGATGGGGTCGGCGGGTGGTCTCAGGGCGAGGGTGGTTGTTAGTTGGTCCTTGGTGACCTTGCCCCAGCAGCGGCGTGGCAGCTGTTGGGTGCGGTGGTGTGTGGTGGGTTTCCTGAAGGTGAAGCGGACGCATCTGTGGTTGGTCCAGTGGGGTTTGGTGGTGTGGTTGAAGGAGACGTGGGGGCTTGCGGATAAGATGGGGTCCATCGTCTGTCCGGCGGCGTGGGTGGGGGTCGTTATGAGCTGATTGAGTCCGAGGTTGGCGAGGTTGTTGATGAGGGCGGTGGAGTTCGCATTGTTGTTGTTTTTGAGGTGGAAGTTAAGGTCTCCGAGAAGGATGTAGTCCGTGGAGGTGAGGGCGTGGGTGATGATGAGGTCAACGATGGTGTTGTTGAACAGTGGTCGTGGTCCGGGTGGTCTGTAGACGAGTGTTCCTCTGAGGGTCAAGTTGGGGTCGGTGTGGATCGGGAAGTGCATGTGTTCGGCAGTGGTGAGGGTGACGTCGGCGTTGGTCGAGACTCTGAGGGTGTCTTAGTGGACGATGGCGATTCCCCCTCCAACTCCGTTGGCGCAGGCTCTGCAGCAGATCTTGTACCCTGTCGGATGGCTATGGCGATGTTCGGTGCTGAGGTGGCGTTCAGCCAGGTCTCTATCAGGAAGGCGACGTCGGGCGGTGGATTCAAGGAGGTCCCAGAGTTCAATGGCGTGCTTGCGGGCGAAGCGGGTGTTGAGGCATGCTTGCAAGCCGGATGCTGGTGAAGCTGCAGTTTCGGCAGGTGAAGGGTCCTTGGGTGTGCTTCGAAGTTGCCTGGCAGCAGGGATGGTATTGTCCGGTGTTGAGTGCGCGGAGGGTGCTTGAGTCGTAGTGCAGTCTGGCGTTGCGGCGGGCGCAGGGTCCAGGGGTTCTGGCACTGGGCGCAGGCCAGGCGCAGACGGACGCAGACGGCCTCGCCTTTGGCGCACATTTGGCGCACCAGCGGCCCGCCCACTGCACGCGTCTGCTGTGCTTCCGCGCGGTGTCCTCCATAAGAGGCGAAGTGGGAGGGAGTAGCAGCTGGGAAGCGGGAGCGGGGCAGCCAATGGGCGAGGGCACAGGACACGGAGGCAAAAGGGGGCAGGCCACAGGGGAGCAGCAGCGGGAAGCGGGGAGCGGGGGAGGCACAGAGGGCAGGGGCACAGAAAAGAATCGCCTAAAACAAAATACAAGATACAAGCACAGTGGGGAAATAACAGAAATCAGTGCAGAGGAGACAAAAGAAAACAGATACCAGGTGCACACCAGCAGCGAGCCCTCGGCAGCGGCAGCAGTGGGGGAGAGTCACGGACACGGACACCTGGGAGGAGTTGTGCAGCGTGGGGAGTGACCAGAGGACAGGTCACCCAGGTGAGTAGGACTATAGAATCTAGAGCACCCTCCTGTGCTGTCAAAAGTTTGTCAGAAGCAATAGTGAAGTGTAACTTGTGGTTGTGTATCTGGGTTGTACCTCCTCATAGCTGTAAACCTTAAGATTAAGAACTCTAAAGCAACGCCGTAGAACATTCCCCCAACCTGACTTCTTCCCACCCAACCGCGGCTCAGTACCTGTTGCAGGAATCTATGGATGCATTTTCCTACAATGCTGCAAGTGAACATATCCAATATCAGCAAACTCAACCGGCCCTCATCCACCATCCCTCCCCTGGATCCCTCCCACGTCTGCCCTGCTTCAACTCAGCAGCGAAACCTACCCCCTGCCCCAGATAGAACCCTACCCAAACAACAAAACACATCCCAGGTGTGATTCACTCAGGGGTGGATGTAGCTCGCAACGGAAAACAAAATAGTACAGTTTCAAATGACCACACTCCGCATACCGCCAATTAGGAGCTTTTGCAGTTGCAAGAAAAAATTATAAAGACATTATACAAGTACCGACCCTCCATGGCCCCCGCGGCCCACGAACCAGGCTCAACCACATCTTTCAACCCCCCACCTGCTCCCCTCACAATCCCGCGCCCGAGAGGGTATGTCAAAGCAAACAGACTCAATCCCATCTATTCCTCGGCCCCAGAGAAGACATTTTAAACAAAGTAGAGAACATTCCCCACAGAATAGGGCACATCGATCTAAACACATCTTCGTGCCCCCCTGCGCAATCCGCCCCCTTCCCCTCTCACAAGCAATTCAGAAGAATACTCAGCAGTGATATATCGCGCTCCCCAGTCAGTCCTGCTCCTCCAAGGATCCACCCGCCTCCTCGTCCAGTAAGAGTGTGTCTGGAGACTTGCCGTTCCTTCGACCAGTCTTTTAGGGCCTTATGCAGAGCATTAGGGTCAGTGAAGAGGAACGAGCGGCCCTGCCGGTTAACTCTTAGCTTTGCAGGATAAAGCATCGCATAATCTGCACCCATGTCTCTGAGCTGTCTCTTCATCGGGGCAAACAAACGCCTCGCCTCCTGCACCCTAGCAGTAAAATCCAGAAATAGGGAGATAGTGGACCCCTCAAAGTTCAGCGGCTGTTTTTCATGCGCCAGTTTAAGGGCCACGTCTCTGTCTCTGTAGGTTAATAACTTCGCTATAATTGGTTGAGGGGGGCGCCTGGCTTAGGGCGAGGTGAGAGAGTGGTGCGCCCTCTCCACCACAAACATCTCTGAGAAGTTTCTCAATATAGAGTTCCGTGTTTCCTGTTGAGGTGGACTCCAGCAGTCCCGTGATGCACAGATTACAGCGCCTAGAGCGTGCTTCCAAGTCCTCTGTTTTGTCCTGTAGTAGCTGTATCACCCTGCCCAACTGTTTGTGCTCCGTATCCAGGCCAGTTTGTGCCTCCTCCATCTCAGTTATCCTGCGTTCCGACATATCAAGCCTCTATGCATGCTTATCTAATCTTTCAGCCATGCGGTCCATCCGATACGTGAGCGCATCCATCTTGGTGCCCAAGGAGGTGATCCCACTCTGTGGGTTCTTCTCCATTTTAACCAACAAGCTGCGGATATCCTGTTGTTGGTCGCTTGCTGTCTGCTCCTGCTCCCCAAGACCGTCCTTAGTGGAAGTCTCCCCGGGCTTGGGCCTCTTAGGGTTAAAAGACAGTTTAGTTTATGCCCTCTCCGCTCGGTCCCCGATCTCACGGGGTCACAGAAGACTGTATGCAAGCCTCCGCAGGGCTTACGAAACAATGCAGCTGCAGGCTAATTTACGAATTATCTGGCGGACTAGCGGAGCTCACGACTCAAGCAGCCATCTTGGCTGGGAGCTAGCTCCACCCCCAAAATCCATGGTTTACATGAAATATTTGGATTACATATGTATGCAAGGCTGTGCAACTCTTCGCAGATTCGCAAACAGCGCTTCTCAATTTGTTCATAGTGAGTGGTGTGACAGGTGTGGCTGTGGCTTACGACAAGGCTCAAGTAACATTACATGTAATTGCAAGAAGTCCCAACGTAGGACATCTACCCACGTCCCCTCCTCCCCATCCCCAGATTCCTTATTTCAAGGACATCCCCCCAAATAGAAGCAATTAAACCTTTTAATTTATAGCAAAGCAAATGTGCCCGTCTTGTTCTATGTTTACCACATCTAGAAGTGGCAACGCTGCATCTGGCTCCGTCAGTGTGACAGAATGGTGTTCTAAGCAGAAGCAAACACAAGGACTGAAACTTTTCATACACTCACCACCAGTCACAGATCTGGGTTGAATTCATCGTCATTCTTTAGCTCAATTTGCCACCCCGGATCAGACACATCTATATGTAAATCAGGTTTGACCCTGTGCTTCATGGGAACAGTCCAACCCAAACTACCAAGCCACGTCTTCCCTGGACCGGAAAAAAGCATCCTGAGACAGGTTTGGGGCTAAAAACCCTCATCAGCTGGGCTAGCTTGAATCTAGTGGCAAAGTATGCAAGGGACCCACGTCTGGGCACACCCTGACAACATAGGGTGAACAAGGCAAACACAAGGACATGATGGATGGAGGGCGGAATCTTTTCAGACACTCACCCCCAGTTACAGATTAAGGTTGAATCAATCATTGTTCTTTAGCTCACTTTGCCACCCCAGTTCAGACACAGCTATATGCCAATCAGTCTTGACCCTAAGCCTCATGGGAACAGTCTAGCCCGAACTGCCAAGCCATGTCTTCCCTGGACCGGAAAAAAGCATTGTGGACCGGTTTCAGGCAAACGGCCCCTATCAGCCAGGCTAGCTAAAATCCAGTGGCAAAGTGAGCAAGGGACCCATGTCTGGGCATACCCTGCCAGAATAGGGCAAACAAAGCAAACACAAGGACATGATGGACAGAGTGCTAAAACTTTTTACTCACCCCGAGTTACACATCTGGATTGAATCCATCATTGTTCTTCACTTCGCCACCCCAGTTCAGACACAGCTATATGTAAATCAGTCTTGACTCTGTGCCTCTGTACTGAGGTGGCAAAGTGAGCTAAACAATGATGATGGATTCAACCCAGATCTGTGACTGGGGGTGAGTGGCGGAAAAGTTTCAGTGCTCCGTCCATCATCTCCATGTGTTTGCTTTGTTCGTTCTAAGCAGAAGCAAGCAACATGTTTCCAGTAATGCGTTAAGAAGTATATTCCAGATTCTGGCACATTACCCCGATTACCTGGGCATCAGACAGGACAGGATTTGTCCCCCCTGGATTGCAGCCCATTATGTTGTCGAGACAAGGTCCACACTAGCACTGCAGTGAGCATCCGGTGGCATGCCCCCAGAAAACAGGACCAAGTTCGGCCCACTGGGAGTTGAGCCTTTTGTCTTTGTTACAAGGTTGTTGTAGATAGATCTCAGGAAACTTCTTTTTAGGTTACATGCAGATTTATTGTAGAGCACAGCTGAGCGCAGACCTCGCCAGCTGACCACACCATAAACTGACAAGAGTAGAACACTCCGGTTCAAGTTAGAACACACATAGGTATTCTGTGTGGCTAAGGAGTGAAGAACACAAGGAAGGGTTAACAACCACTGTCAGCCATGTTACATGAAGAACTAATTTACAACACATCTTCCTGCTTTACAGAAAAATGAAATAAATAAACAAATCACAAAAAAATTAAGCTTGATGTATGGGAGACAACACCAATAATAATTAAGACAGATAGGAGGTATAAGACTTCTTGAACTATTTTTAGTTCATGAAGGCAAACAAGCGTTTAGGGGCAAAGAGTGTTAAGAGTGATGCGTGAGGTGAGACACATCACCCAAAACAACTAATAGGTATCACCACCACCTTCTCCCCTTAGACCGACAACAACAGGAAATGACAGTTCACTTTCTCCAATTTGTCCTTGACCAGCAAAAAAGAGGAAGAGACAGTTCACTTTCTTCAGTCCGTTTCTGTCCACCATCGCTTTCCACTCCAAGTTGAAGATGAACAGCTCCACAGATGCCTCCAAGCTTTACAGGTACTACAGCCCTGAGTACTCTTTGCATTTGATGTTAGGAGTTTTTATTTTAGCTTGAAGTTTCCTTTCTTCAAAAGGTGTACACAAAGTCCCTGTTGTGATGCACTTTGTCTCGGTTCTAATTCTGGGACCATTATCGCCGTTGTGGGCCCCCTCTCAGTTGTGGTTCTCAGACTTTTGTCCGCTCTTGGTGTTAGTACTGGGACCTTTGTCCCCGTTGTGGACTTTCTGTCCAGGCTCTCCATCTTGGTACTGGGACATTTGCCCCCTCTTAGACCCTTTCTGTCCAGGCTCTCCATCTTGGTACTGGAACATTTGCCCCCTCTTAGTACGGATGTATGTCGTTACAACGCGATGTTTTAAATCGCAGTACTTTACGACGCATGTTTTACAACGCAAGTCGTTACCACGACTTGCGTTGTTGGGGGCTGGATAGTGAATAGTTTCATTTACTATTTCAACTCCAGTCCCCGTGGAAAGTAGGGAAGGAGTTGGATAGTAAATTAAACTATTTACTATCCTGGAGCGCCCCCAAGCGCAATTCGTTGTTACAACTTGCGTTGTAAAAGTTGCGTCATAAGGGAACTGCTGTGTAATATCCGCGTTGTAAAGGATATTCCCCTCTTAATACTTATGCTGGGACCTTTGTACACTCCTTGTTCTGGGACTTTGTCCCTGTTGTAGGCTCCCCGTCAAGGCTCACCATAATGGTTCCAGAACCTTTGTCCCTAGCTGATTCTGCTACTGGGACCTTTGTCGCCATTGAGGATTCCTTGTCACAGCTCTCCATTGTGGGTACAGAACCTTTGTCCCCTCTTGGTAGTGGTACTGGGACCTTTGTCCCCATTTGAATTGGGTTAAAAATTATCTGTGCTGATTTTGAGTTTTGACAAGGTTCTGGACTCTCCGCCCTAGTTCTGGGGACTTTGTCCTTGATATGATCCAGGTCTGGCCTCTTTATCACAGTTCTGTGGGCACTCCAACCTGTTTCAAGTCATGGGAGTTCCGAGCCCGTTTATAGTTCTCTGTCGTGGTACACTGGGCCAGTCCTGTGCTCTTGGACCCGGTTCAGGACTCACTGTCCTTGACACTCTGTGCCAGTGCTGGGCTTTCTGTCTCTGTCTCTAGTATTGAGCTCTTTCACTCAGATCTGGGAGAGCATGGCAATTTAAAAACAACTGGTGATGTAATTACCACACAACAACTGACAGACTTTCCACTCTCAAATAAGTTATGCTGCCTTAATTTCTTTTGACTTTCGGATGTAGAAAAAAACTGTGACTTTCAACACATTGAACACTTTAAAAATACAGGTCTGATTTGCATATGGCCATGTCTGAACTGGGGTGGTGAGGAGTGCAAAAAAACTATGGATTTAGGCCCAGGTCTCTGTTGTGGGGTGAATGTATTACATTGTTCTGCATTCTGTCCATCAACTGTTATTTTTGCATTTGTTACCCCGAGTGGGATGGGTATGTTCAGACGTGAGTCCCATGCTCTCCACACCACTGGAGTCAAGCTATCCTGGCTTAAGATGGCTGATAGCCAGAAACCGGTCCTAGGATGCTTGTTTCCGGTCCAGGAAAGTCATGGCTTGTCAGTTCGGGCTGGACTGTTCCCATGAGGCACAGGGTCAAGGCTGATTTGCATATGGCCATGTCTGAACTGGGGTGGTGTGGAGTGCAAAAAAACGATGGATTTAGGTCCAGATCTCTGTACTGGGGTGAATGTATGACATTGCTCTGCATTCTGTCCATCAACTGTTATGTTTACAATTTTATGCATTTCCATTAGATTGTGGTTTACCTGTGCCCTCAATGAACAAAACGCTATAGTTAGGATGGCACCGCTTACCTCAAAGACAGTGTATGTCTGTGATTGCTGTCAAAAATCCAGCCACAGGAAATGAGTGTGAGAGTGTTGCGGTACAGTGGAAAATGACACACAAGATGGCGGCACGTAGTAAAGACGCCTGCCGGGTGACTGAGGGCACGTTAGTGCAGAGAAAACGTCCATGAGCAGCACAATTGATGTTGTCATCAGGAAAGACAAATAGCTCCTGAATGCAACCGTCACAGAATGGGTAAGCTAAACACCTTTCAACTAGCTCGCGCAACATATTCAAAATGGCACAGTTACAGTTAAATTATCCACAGCAGAGAAGGGTATGGAAGAGCACACAGTAACTCATAAATAGCTCTAAATGTCTCAGCACTGACATTCCTCACTTTCACTACTTTGAAAGTGCTTGTTATTTTCAAAAATGAACTGTAGATGTATGCTGTCAAGCTCACGAGCGAGGAAGTAAAAGTGCCAGAGTTAGTGATTATCAAAAGTAACTACCAGTCTTTGTCTTCACTAATCAAAGTAAAAACACCAACACTTCGGTCCTTGCTCCCTATCAGTACATTTTAGACGTGAGTTTTAGAAACTTTAGGCCTTTACGCCAGGTCCCGTGCCTGTCAGTTTTAAAGATGAGCTGTTGTCCTGACTTCTCAAAGCAGCGGGCCCAATTTTCACCCCCGATCAACACTTAATAGCAGGACCAGATCATGCGTTCGATATATAAATGTGTGAATGCTTAAAGTGGTCTGAACTATCTATGTCCCTGATATTGGACTCTTTCAAACGGGATACAATCTTTGCGTAGGTGAACACATTTTAAGATTTAAATCATCCCTGTTAAACACTATCAGATAACACCGGGGCGCAATCTTAGCTTCCGCTGGTCAACAGATCTGGGTTTAATCCATCACCGTTCTTTAGCCCACTCTGCCACCCCAGATCAGACATGGCCAAATGCAAATCAGTCTGACCCTGTGACTCATGGAAACAGTCCGGCCCTTACTGCCAAGCCATGCCTTCCCTGGACCCGAAACAAGCTTCCCAGGACCGGGTTCTGGCATTTCAGCCGTCTTCTGCCCGGTTTGCTTGAATCCAGTGGCAAAGTGAGCAAGGGACTCACGTCTGAGCATACCCTGCCAACTTATGGCGAACAAAGCGGTACAAAAGGCGGTGGTGATGGACGGAGCATCTGAACCAATCAAACACTCACACCCAGTCAACAGATCTGGGTTTAATCCATCAACGTTCTTTAGCCCACTCTGCCACCGCAGTTCAGACATGGCCATATGCAAATCAGTCTGACCCTGTGCCTCATGGGAACAGCCCAGCCTGAACTGCCAAGCCATGCCTTCCCTGGACCAGAAATAAGCTTCTGAGGACCGGTTTCTGGCATTTCAGCCGTCTTCAGCCCGGCTTGCTTGAATCCAGTGGCAATGCCAACTTATGGCGAACAAAGCGGTACAAAAGGGGGTGGTGATGGACAGAGCATCTGAACCAATCAAACACTCACACCCAGTCAACAGATCTGGGTGGCCACATTGCTTGCAGTAGATGGGTAGGTTGCCTTGGGTTCTTAGTGCGAGGTGCTGCTCAAAGCTTTGAGGGTTTCTTCTCTGGTGTGGTAAGCTAAATCATGGCAAAAATTGTTGTAGATAGATCTCAAGACACTTCTAGTTAGGTTACATGTAGATTTATTGTCGAGCACAGCTGAGTGCACACCTCGCCAGCTGACCAGACCATCTACTGACAAGAGTAGAACACTCCAGTACAAGTTAGAACACACATAGGTATTCTGTGAGGCTAATGAGGTAAGAACACAAAGGAAGGGCTAACGACCACTGTCAGCCATGTTACATGAAGAACTAATTTACAACAGAGATTTTCATGGCATGGATCTGCAAGGCTTCACGTCACTCAGCGTTGGACCCGGTAGTGCTTTCATCTGCACAGTGAAGGTTTGCAGGGCTTTGCATCGCTTGACGTTGGAACTGGTGATGTTTTGAGAGGGGACCGGCTCTGCATGGCTCTGAAAGGCTGTGACTCGGTTTAAGTGAATCATTTGGTTTGGAGCTGCATGGGTTTGTGGGGCCCGCATCACTTCCCATCAGATCTGATGGTCCAGACCCTGGAGGATAGAACCCAAAGGTCAGAACCTGCCTCCACAGTCACCAGCAGAGGAAGCCAGGTCAGATCCAGTCGGTCTGGTCTTCTGAAAAGTAGCAAAGGCCTGTAGAAACCTGTTGTAACCCTTGGAGTCACTTCTAGGGATCCTGTGTTTGAGCCAATCAGGTCCAGTCTTCCTTCTTTAGACAGCATGGAAGACCTTCTGAATCTTTCACAAGTCCAGCAGCATTCAGATGAAATGTTCTTAAGGTGGTGCCACTTTTAGCCCCAGTGTCAGCCTGTGGGCAGGGATGCACACTTTGTCTAACATTCTGCTTTTCCTGGCTTTGACTCCAAACTGTCTAGGGCAGGCAGGCTTAGGTATGATCATCAACACATGCAAAACACAGGGGGAAAGATGTAACACCCTTCTGTTCATCCTCCCTACTAAAACACTTAATAACACAAAGGAAAGTAAGGGGAATCCAAACCGATCTCTTATCTCCGTGTGAGCTGCTCAATTTTCTACACTGGAAAATCCTTTTGTGTTTCAATACTGACCTCACACACTAAATAGTGTTATGCTTCATCATAGGGTGCACATTGACATTCTGACTCAGACCAATGTACAGAATGGAGCAAAAAATGTTTCTCAGTATTGTCAGATATTGATGAACTAGAGGAAGTCCCTCTGTCTCATCTAAGTCAAGGATCCTCTCAACACAAAATAAATTTCTAAAACTACCTAGGGGATAGTCCGCTACATGTTATTTTGAACTTCTCCTGGCAGGATTAAAATTGTATGGGAGTGATATTCCCGGATCATTGGTAAACGTGCCACCTAATAATTGTGTTAATATTATCTATTTGCTTCGGCCTTCCGCATGCCCTGTGGGGCAACAGGCCTTCCTCAGGATTTTGATTCCTCTTGAACGGGCGTACTCTGCACCCCCTACATTCAATACCTTATATGCTCAAGTATGTGTGGGGACTTGTAATCACGCCGTTATCTTACTTGTTCGTAATGTAACTCTCCTCAAAAATTTCCTGCAAGGAAACAAACTCTCATGAACATGATTTCCTTCCAGGGATGCAACTTCCTCATTCAACACTCTTGTTGTGGTCTCCATCCCACATCTCATCATCTTTCCTACTCTCATTCTACTCTACGCCCAACACGGAGTGACCAATTCCAGGTGTGCATGCACATACTTCTTTTTGCGTTTCATGCATTCACTTCTTATGTCTCCATTCATTCCTGCCAGCCAAATATCATCTGTTTTCTCCGAAACCGGGGTAGTGCTGAAAACCCTCCCTCTAGCCACCTTCTGTATTGAACACAATCAAATAGTGTAAAAGAATACAAAAGTTAGATTGTACATATTTCCCTGTAGTGTCTGTCTAATTCCTCCTCACTGGGTTCATGAGCCCTTTGTGGTTAAACCGACGAGGGTACATTCTTCTATTCTAATATTTTATTATTGCAATTCTCTCTCACGCACATGGTTACCACCTGGCTTGTATCCCCAGATGGAGTTATTGCGATGCATCCAATCTTGTGTACTCTAGCCTAATATGCTAGTGTAAGATGCTGTGTGGTTAGCAGTACCCCAAATCTGTCATTTTGGCTTGAAAGCCATACCAGGTTAAGCTGCACAACTCACAGTGATGATAAAGCTGTTACCTCCATCAAATAAACTAAAATTCTAAGCGCCATTTATTTTCAGAAATCCAGAGTACGGTACATTGCATGCAATTCCATCTGTGTGCCCAGTTATTCATCAAAAGCCGTCTGGGTATACCTCTTTTCTCGCACCCACCTTTTGCACCCTTCACAGGAAATTCAGGTGGGTATCTTCCCTCTGTCCTGTTCAGACCGTTGCAGATCAGTACCGCTCTGGGCCTGACTCTTAACCTCTAGGTCTTTCACCCCCATCAAGTCACCCACAACTTACTTCTTCAAGGGACTGCTGTTGGCCTCTTGCCTTCTGCTACCCTCCATTGTTCGTCGGCTACTCATGCACTCGCCATTTTATCTGTACTGATTGTACTGCTACGTGCCATTCTCTGTTTGCCCCGCCTACTTTAATGCAAGAACACTTTTCACTGTTGGGTTTTGCAGATCCTAGCTGCCATCTTGAAATTCTTGTGTTATTCTTCTCTTATTCTCAGTATAAGGATTCACATCAGTCCTGTCGGCTGCCTATCCTCCCTTATCCTAGGATCTGCATCACTTAGTTTTTTATGTATATATATGTGTCTCTCTATATGCAGTTTGAAGAGAAACAGGGTGGGGGAAGAGGATTTATTTTTAAATGTTTCAAGTTTTAAGGGACCTGGTAAAAAGGTACATATTTCTTAATTTGATAAGGGACCTGGCAAAAAGACATGCCTTCAGTACCCATAATAAGCCACATCTCAGGGCATGCTTATCCAAACCCTCTATGGTTTTTATATCCAATATTAGGGTTGTTCCAAGTACTTCCACTAAGTGCTACTTAGTTGATGCCATGGTATGTCATCGTTAAGCCCTCTGTGGTTACTACTGATTCTATAAACCCATCTCTGCTCCCTCTTTAGGAATTCCCTTTTGACATCTGTACCCACCGTATCAAGTTGGGGTTGTCTATGACCACCCTCCTCATATCTCCCACTTTGTGCTGCTGTTCTAGATAGTGTATAGTGAATTTATTAATTGATTTTTTTATATCTGATGTTGCTCATATGCTCCATGATACTGACTTTAACTTTTCTTGTGGTAATTGCTATATTCAGTAGGTTACATTGACTTCTAATTGCGTAGATGACATTTTTCTGAATTACATGTAGTGTGATTTTTAAGGATCCAAGAGGTTGCGAGTCCCAAGTCCACTGTCCTGGTAGAACTAGTATGTGGGCACACTTTGCATTCACCACATGCATTATTACCCATTACTACTGGTAAGGGCCATAACCTTTGTATTCTCTCTTGCTTACCTGGTTGCAGTCCCTGGGTTTATGCAGTACCATTTACTGAAGACTTAAGAGAAAATTAAATGTACTAATCAGGAGTAGGCCAATTTTACCATGTTTAAATTAGAGAGCACACACCGTTTACTCCTTATACGCAGAGAAAAAGTGCACAGAGTCAAAAAAGCCAACAAAAGTGGGTTCAGCAAAGAAGGCAAAAATCTGGTTGACCATGCATAGAGAACCTGGTCCAATATAGGAACTTACAACAAATGTATAAGTTACGTCAATAGTGTAAGTTTCCTCAAAAGTGCATTTGTGAATGCTGAAAAGTAGTTAACTTAATCAAAAATAGCCCTGGCAGAATTTCCATTACCGCAAAGTAATTGGAGTAATTTCAGGAATTCCACATTACTCTTTGATGCGGAATTACCGATAATAACACGATTATGCCCGCTTAAGTCATGAAGAATAATTTTGAGGAAAAATCCTACTGCAAGAGCGCATTAAACAAGAGCGAGCAACTAAGCCCAAATTGCATCCTCCCATCTATTTTGGATGCAAAGGTGTATTTTGCACTAAAAAACTAGAACTAAATGCAGAGATTAATTCGGGTGAAATTCTACCCAACGTTCACATTTACCTAGCATGAGCAACAGCTTGTGTTCCCTATTCATGTTCTCTGTCATTTAGCGCTAAATGCAGAATTTCCCTTCTCCTGTAATTCTGTGTAATCTTGCTGAATTTGGGGGTAATTCCTCAAAATTACGCTACATGAAATTACATGTTACACCGGCGCCTACTCAAAAAGTGTAAATGACTGCAAAAGTGTAGTTTTCATATAGTACTTTGTAACAAGTATTGTAGTACTACAGTAGTACTACGGAATGTAGTACAAAGTGCAGTTTGTGAATCAGGCCCTGTGCTTTGTAGATTTATGCCATTTTTATAATATTAATTATTTAAATTCATTCATCAGAACCATATAAGTACATGCATAATAGAAATATCAAAAATCAATCCATAACAAAACTCCTAGCAGCAATTAAGATAGCAACAGTATTTACAAAGCATAACAAAGTGAAGGGTGCATGGGCTCTGTTATTTTTAATGGATACCAGAGAGGGCTCTATTATCTGTGTTGTTGTCAACAACACATACCTCCCAACCAAAGGTTTCTGGAAGTCTACGTCCCTTCATGCTACAGATCTTTTTTCTAAAAAAACTGATATTTATCCATGCCCTATCTGACTTACAGATACCTTCAGGGTTTGAAGAAGGCTCTCCCCTACCTAACTGTATAAAGAAATCCATTTAAGCTAGGGAACGTTTGAAACCCCATCAAGCAGCATGCAATACTTCAGTATCGGTTGATTTAGGAAAAGGGCATCATTAGACCATAACCTGATCCAGCCCAACAGGGGATGCAGAGGTAAAATATCACTAAGATAACCCACTGCCAGCTCTTCATTCACACACATAGAAGGGGTGATCTGGGGATACAGAGTAATCGCCGCAATCGTTTGTTTTTGCTCACCTGAAAGTGGTCAGGAGCCATATACCCCCAAATCTTACTGCAATATTCAGCCTTAGAAGTTCGTTTGGCCTGATATATCTTCATCAGGGTCTTAGGGTGTTTGCTGCCCATCCTCGAATCAAACTGGAGATCTACAGCAATAGATCTAGAAAGCTCCATAGTCTTAGCATCCAGCAAAGGTTTTACAATATATCAGAGTCAAACACAATTCCTAGATATGAGAAACCCTTCCCCTTAGCAACTGTGTAGTTACATATACTATAGGACTGTGATTTGTTTGAACTAGAGCCCACAACCATCACATAGGATTTCGAGAAGTTAACTGCTAAGTCTAGCTTAACCATGAAATTAGCAAATGTGTTAAGGAGAATTTGCAGACCCCTTGCAGTCCAGGCCATGAGGATTGCCTCATTCGCATATATATCAGAATAGGAAGTGGTCAGTTACCTACCCTGCATGTGCTCTCGCCTTTAAACATGTGTTGGAGTATCCTCTTGTGGACCTGCAGGTTTGTACTTCCGACGTACCGCAGGCCACATGGACACTTCAACACATACACTGCATATTCGGTTTTGCAGGTCAATTTTTTAGTGATGGCCACGGGCTCTGTCTTGATTTTTTTTTTTTTTGGATCCAAGTTTTTTTATTTTTTTCCATCAACATCAGAATTACATATTCATAATACATTGCCAGAGAAACAGAAACAACAAAAAAAATAAAAATATATATATATTCCTGCAATTCGGAGAGCATTAACGCCAATTTTAAAACTAATGAAGCACTTTTTTCCAAATACACAAAGAGCTTTAGACACAATGGAAGACCATCATTAAGAGATATCACATATTCTTAATTGCGTCTGACTTTCCACCTATTTCATCTTAAGTCTCTCCCAGCCTTCTTTTCCATTCAATTATTGGGGCCCATATCCTCCGTCCAGCCTCTTTTTTTTCCCTACCTTTTTTTTCATATAGAGCCATTTCTAATATATAAATGGCCAGTACACGAGAGATCCATTGTTGTAATGTTGGGGGGTTTGGGTCTTTCCAGAGTGTTGCTATACATAGTCTGCTGAGAGTCATAGCTAGGTACAGAAATTCATGGTGAAGAACGTCTCCACCCGCCCTCACTACACCCAAAATCATGACTTCATCTGTCAGAGTTAAATGTATCCCCAGAGAATCGGAGAAGAATTGTTCCAAAGATTTTTTATATATATCCAGAGAGGGGCATGATGCAAACATATGGATTGTATCTGCTTGTGTGGATTGGCATCTCGGACAGATGCCCCCGTTATTTCCCCCCCACTGCGCTATTTTTTGAGGGGTATAATAAAGTTCAAACATAGTCTTATATTGCTGAGATTGTAAATTTGCTACTCTTAAGACCGAATTTGACAGTTTTAATGACTTCTCTGCCTCATTTCCTGTTAGACCTAGTTTAACTCTCCACTTCACATACATTCTATCACAATCATCCTTTTTATATTTACAGATTTCCTCGTATAATTGCTAGATGGAGGATCCCCCTTCTTCCCTTACACATTCCAGTAGTTCGACCCTCTGGAAATTCATGTCTCCTCCCTGTTTCTTTACCAGAACTGACCTCACCTGTAAGTACTTAAAAAAGTCTCTGCGTCCTAAGTTATATAAGCATTGTGCTTGCTCAAACGAGATCAGACCGGTTGCCCCTATAAGGTCCCCAATGGTTTTAACCCCTAATGCATCCCATCCCCTCATAACTGAGTCGTGAAATACCCCCGGCAGTGATGGGTTCCCATACAGAGGGGTATAGTAATTCATTCTCCCTAGTTTTAATTTTCTCCTTATCCCAGACCAGACTGATCTTGCGGCCACCAAGGTCTTAAACCTTACTTTTTTGTGATAGCTCCTCTCCTCATAAGTGAGTAACCATTGACTAGAGTTTTTCACTACGAGTTCGTATACGTCTGGGATCCCATCTCTGCCTCTCCATCTGTCTATAACACTCCCCCCCAGCATGCCTCTGGTATATTGCAAGACCGTTGCCCAATAATATGCCTTAAAGTCTGGTAGCGCCAGCCCACCTCTCTCTCTTGGGAGTGACAGAAATTTTCGGCTGCGACGTGTTTTTCCCTTGGCCCAAATAAATCTGTTTGTTACCTTTTCTAGCTCCCTGAACCAGCTATTGTTAAAAATTAATGGTATGGTCCTAAATAAATAAAGCACTTTTGGCATAAACACCATTTTGATAACATTGCAGCGACCAATTGTTGTTAGGTGTAGGTTATTCAGTTTGTCAAAATCAATTTTGGCCTTATCTATAATGGGGCTTAAATTCTTCGATACCACTTTCGAGAGGTCTGAGGTTATGCGAACCCCCAAATATACTGCTGTCTCTACCACTCTTGGATCGACCAAAGATATATTCTGATTTATCACTACTTGGGTCTTATTTACATTTAATTTATACCCAGACAGTCTTCCAAATGTAGCCGCTTCCTGTTCTATTTCTGTTAGGGCTGACATTGGTTCGCTTGATGTTATGGCCAAGTCATCCGCATATCCTAGTATTTTAGTTTCATACCCGTTCAATGCTATGGGCAAGATGTTTCTGTTCTGCTCTATTCTCCTAATGAATGTATCTATGTATAGAGCGAAGAGTAGCGGGGAGCAGGGGCACCCTTGCCTAGTTCCTCGTCCAATAACTATTGTACCACTCAGCTCCCCCATGGTTCTAACTCTTATTCTTGGATTGTGGTATAAGGCTTTCAGAGCTCCCACATAGCCCTCCCCCAGATTCAGCTTCTCCAACGCAGCCCAGAGGAATCCCCACGAGACCCTATCAAAAGCCTTCTCAGCATCTAAAAGGATCAATGCCATAGGGTCTCGTGAGGATGCCGTACCATCGAATAACGTGAGCACTCTTCTGACATGTTCCGCTGTTCCTCTCCCAGGTATAAATCCGTGCTGCCATGGGGAAACAATCTTGCCAATTACTGCACCTAGCCTATTTGCCAGCATCTTGGAGTAAATTTTCACATCACTGTTCATTAGGCTTATCGGCCTATACGACCCAGGATTGGTTGCAGGTTTATCTTTTTTCAGAAAGACAATCATAGTTGCCTCTCCCATGACTCCGGAGGTATCGCACCCTCTTGTATACTTACAGCCAACTCATATAGTTCTTCTTCTATCTCTGGCAAAAATGTTTTGTAAAACTCCAAGGGTATAAAGTCCGGGCCTACTGCTTTGCCAGATGGTTGTTCATGAATTGCCCTCTGTATTTCTACTTTATTAAATGCCGTCTCCAATGTCCCTCTGTCCTCGGTCGTTAGTTTCTCTAATCTGACACTCCCAAGATAATTATATATATCTTCGCTAGATGCCATATAGTCAGCTTCATATAGCTTCTGATAGTAGTCTCGAAAGCTAGCACATATACTCTCGGGTGTTGTTGCGACACTTCCATTCTCAGATCTGATCTCAGATATATCCCCCTTTGTAGCAGCCTGCCTTGTTCGAACAGCTAGCGTTCGACCTATCTGCTCACTATACTCATATTGATCTTTCCTCCAAGCCAAATATTTCCCTGCTGCTTTAGACGCAAATAGTTCCCCAACCACTGCCTTAGCCATAGCAAGCTCGTATGTTATTCTAACAATATCCTGATTCGCCCTAATTGCGCTACTGAGTTAATGTTCTAGTCTGGCAACTGTCCTTATTCTCGTTTCTACTTCCTCCCTCTCTGCCTTATTCCGCCTAATCGAGTATCTGATTGTCTCCCCCCTTATACCTGCTTTTAGGGTGTCCCATACTACTGCAGGGGGAGCAGAACCTTTGTTTAGTACCAAAAAGTTTCTTATCCATTCTTTCATTGGAGCAGTGTATTCTGAGTCCTGTAACAAAGCTCTCTCAAAAGTCCAATTTGTCATCTTCTTTTGTTGGACAGCGGTTGTTATATCTAAGATAAGCGGGTTATGGTCGGACATTACCCGGGGTAGTATGCTAATCTTTGCGGTGGATGCTACTGCTGGTGATACCAGAAAATAGGCTCTGTCTTGAATGGTGTGGTTTACTCTGTTTTGCTCACACCGTGTTTGCTGGCCTTACATTTAGCACTCAAAAACACACGAGGGTCTCTGAATATGAATGCTAGGGGGAGGAGGCAGGGAAAACACTGTAGTCAAGAACAAGAAAACCTCCCCTAGAGCAAAATATAAAGAACGGCAGACACTCTAATCTTTGATTCAAAACATCATCATTGTCCCACACAAGGATTATTTATTTGAAAGACATATATCTATTTATTGTTATTTTCTGAAATTTTTCATTTGTAAATCCAAAAGCAATAAGGACATAAATGTATATACATACTCTATTTACATTTCAAAACAAATGTGAAGCATGCCCTCTCACAGCTTCAATGCAAACACCAATCACACCCATCCAAACCATCATCAACCATACCACTCAACAATATATACAAAAAACACAAACAAATTACAAAAAATTGACATTCATGTATATACACCATTTAAAAACAACATACAAAGAGGAAGAAGCAAAAGGAAACACAACAAAACAACAGGAGCAGACGCGCATTTCGGAACAGGACCTATATCCACCATTCCTTCATCAGGGTGCAAATGGATACATGTAATTTCTTCTGTAATTTATCAGAACACCAGAAGTATACCAATAAGTTCAAAGTATAATTAAATACAATTAATTTTATAAAGTTTGCGTTGAGAAATGAAATCAGGGCTGCAGCTTCACATCACAGTATTCGATCATATCTGCGGGGACAATAAGACAACCCATAAATAGTCCTGATAGATAAAATATATGTTGCTGAAAAACGTATACCGAAGAGATAAGAATACCCGAAAAAAGTAGTGGCCAGAAAGGGAATAAAAACGATAAAAATAATCAAAAGGAGATAAGAAGACAATAAGAAGAAAAAGGGGGTCCACAGGGTATCCATGCATACCCACAAAGCCAGATAAATTCAGACCAGCTCCAAAAAGTGCGTGAAAAATAAATAACATACCATCACCATATAGCCAATTACGGAATACATTCAACCTGTGTACTGTACTTCCATGCATCTGATGGAGAAGTCAGTTAAAAAAGCAGCACATACCCCTATCTTCAGGAAGGGAACAACATAGGTGATACACGATGACAGAAAGGTGCTTCACTGAAGGGCTGATTTTCGGCTCTAGAACATATAAAACAATAGTTAAGTCAAACTGATCCCCACCTGGACAGTCTCACAATTCGTTCTCCCTCTCCTCATGGGTGACAAAGAGCAGCGCTCGAAAGGTAGTGTTGCTACACTTCTTTAAAGAACCGTCAGGCTCACCATCAACTTTTTGCTCAAAAAGATTCAAAATGATGGGCCCCCCTCTCTCTAAATGCCGAAGGTTACACTGAATATCTGCCTCCACTCGGGAGGTAAATATAGTCTATTGCATAATAGCTCTCATATCTAAGGAGAGTATTGCGTGCCGTGGGCTTAACATACAGTGACACTTCAATTCGACCCTTCGATGCCAAAATCCAGATGTCTAAGAATTCAATCTTGATCTTACTTTTGTTGGTACTAAATTTGAGGTAAGGATTGCATAGATTGAGCCACAGAGTGAATTCCTCCAGTTGCTATTCTGGTCTGCTCCAAATAAAAAAGACATTGTCAATATAACAATGCCAATGAAAGATGTTTTCAAAAAAGGGAGCGATTTCATTATAGATAAAATGATTCTCGAACTCACCCATATATATATTGGCCACGTTCGGGGCGCAAACCGCGCCCATAGATAATCCTTGTACCTGCTTTTAGATGGATCTATTGAATTCGAAGTAGTTCTCTTGGAGCACTGTGCTCAAAATTTTTAGAACAAATAAATTCTCCAGGTGACTATTTGTCCTTTCTAGAGCCATCTTGACTGCTTTGAGTGCACCCCTTTGAGGGATTGAGGTATACAGTGCCTCAATATCCATTGCAACGAGTATATCTGCCTGATGGGTAAATGTCAGGCCTTCTATGACACTGATGGAATGGCCAGTGTCTCTAATATAAGCTGGCAGACTCAGGACAAGAGGTTTCAAAAATTTGTCAACATATTTCGACAAAGGTTCCGTAATTGAACCAATTGTCGAGACAATTGGCCTATATGGAGGCGACAGAATACTCTTATGGGTTTTGGGTAACCCATATAACACAGGAATACTGGTATACGGGGGTTCAGATACTCAAACTCCTGTTTGCAAATGGTACCTCTGTTGAGGGCATTCTGAGTAAAGAGTAGTATATCACTTCTGATTCTCCTTTCAGGGTAGCTCACCACACGTTAGTAGTGTTCCGGAATACTCAACATGGTTGCAATTTGTGAGACATAGTTCTGTGTATTAAGAGCCACAATCCCTCCTCCCTAGTCACAGGGTTTAAAGGTAATCTCTTTATTTTGTGACAGGGACTTGAGGGCCATATATTCCTCATATTCAAGATTGTATGTAATTTTGGGAACAAATTCGATCATGTTATGAATTTTAGAACACAAAACTTTCTCAAAAACCCTTACCTCGGGACCAACTTCATCTAGGGAAGGTCTAAACAGAGAATCCGGTCTTAGGCCTGATAAATTTAGAACTGTGGACGGATCATGATTCTCGAAGAATTTCTTAAGTCTTATCTTTCGAAAGAAAGATTGTAGATCTCGATTAAGCTCAAATCTGTCCATTCCAGTGCTGGAGACAAATTAAAGCCCTTTAGAGAGAAGATTTATGGTTGAATTGTCAAATGGGACTTTAGAGAGGTTAAATATCGGAATCACGTCTTATTGTCCTGATACCCCCATATTACCAGAGCTTTGATCTGCTGTATTAATCACTTTCAATATCTCCAATATTGATTCCCCCACCTGTTCTGATACTGAGGGTAGTTCTCTGGGTAGTGATATTCTTCCGTCGGTTGGTATTGACCCCTCCCTTGGGACCTGAATTTGGTCCTCAGTGTAAACTGTCGGTAGCCTAAACAAAGTCCCCCTCTTTGTTGTTGATTGGCTCACGGTCTTCTGTAGTTGTTGCCCCTATATGTATTGGGTCCTGTGTCTCCCTCAGAATCAGAAGAATCTGAGAAGGTCAAGATTTTTCTGTTGGACCGATGGACAGTGTCTCCTTGATATCCCTGATCCCTAGAGGTATTGGAGTAATATTGGGCCCCCAGGCATGGATAGACTCTCTCCTCAGAGAAATACCGAATATCTTTCTTCAGTTTCTCCGTTTTTTTCTTTATGAGATAATCATTAAAGAAAGCTAGTTCAGAATTAACTTCTTCCAGCTTCTTTTTGGCCTCTATTTCTGCTATCTCCTTCAAAAGGGTATCCACAACCTCTCGAGCTGTTTCTTTTTTTTATTTCAAGTCGTTTTTATTGAAGTAGAAAACAAAAGGAAAAACAATACAATAACTCTTCCATCAAATAGATTACTTGATTCAGTTATTGATAGACAGTTACAAAAAATGAAATGAAATATAAAGTAATGATGGTAAGGATGATGCATCCCAAATGCAAAAATACCAGTCACAAATAGAAAGATCCTGAGAATCTGCCCGTTTGCCACCTTTTTTTTGCTTGATGCAACTTCTTTAAAATACTCGTAAATACCAAAGAGGGTTTCAAGGATAACATTTATTTTGCAAACTACCTTTTCAATGGTTAGCATTGCTATTATGATTCCCTAATATACATTTGTTTTACATTTACAGTCTATTGAAAAGTATTGTGGTGTCTGCAACCAAAAAGCTTCAGCAACTTATACAGAAAACTTTATGGTAAGAATCTTTTCGGAGTTGCGTACATTATATTTGAAAACTGACTATGCACCGTCAAGGATATGTAATTGCTATATCCCGATGCACAGCATATGTTGTTTGAGGTCAAGGGCAACAAGTTTTCATGTGTATTGTGTCCTTGGCACAAGTAGACCCAACTCCCACCAGTACAAACCCTAAGGCTGACAGTTAGCAGTACCACATAATGGGTCAGAAAAGGGTACTGTCTGTAGTTAACGTAATATGTTTGCCCATACTGTTCAAACCTGTATTTATGGTTCATTAAACAAATGCATTTATTACTCTGGCGCGTTGTAACCTCTGAGTGCACAACTGTCAGTTGCTCCTGTATACAAAAGCGTGCAGCTCTGAAACACGCCTGACCCACGTATACTTATCAGAAATGTCTACTGCTGAGTTAATATCTCTGTCCATATGTTAAAGGCCTTCAAACTTGTACAACATCGATGCAGTCATTATTATTAGTTAGAGTGACTTTTCCAAATAAATGTTGTAAACTCAGACTGCACTACTAACAATTTCTGTAGTAAGAAACGTGTACACACACTTCCAAAGTTTAGCACTATGAGGCTATGTATACTGCTCCCACAGTACTCTGCAATTTGACGTAAATAATTTCAGAAGCTTAAAAGCAAGTTTGATAATACTCTGCTTTCAAAATAAAATGTTCATAAAAAAGAGAAAGCAGGAAAAAAAACATTTTGCTAAACTACTATAACATTTCTGTTACAATTTTTTGCAGCATTATTTAATAACGTGGTCATCATTGCTGGTAGTTCCCAAAAATATTCATTATGGAAAATCTCTGTAACTACTTTCAATAAGATTATGGGAAACAAAATTCAACAAGCATTGGCAAACACAGTAGGTCTGAAATTGAGGGTCACCTTTTTACTTTTGTCATTGTGTGACTGGTTTTGGCATTGTGTCTGTAAAACTTAATTGCCATGTACGCTGCTGCCCCCACACTATTATAACAAACTTTGGCAAAAGCAAAAAATATTTTTGGTTTTGGAAAGCACAAACTTCCACAGTAGTTACTGGCACTGAACAAAACTACTTTGTGTGCTGATATACTCCTTGTGAAACAGCATAATGCTGTCGCTCACAGTGAATCCATACGATACAAAGACAGAGAGAGAGAGAGAGAGACAGGAGAGAGAGCAGAGTGGATGAGATTGGAGGGAACAGAGAGAGAGAGAGATAGAGAGAGAGAGAGATGTAATAAAAGCAAAAGGTCACGGTTATTGCCAGACCAAATTAGGGGCCCAATTATTCAAGAAAGTCTCAAAAGTGCACCCATGGAATATGTCCTAGCATTAAGTGCACGTATATAGCTTTTGTGAATTCCCCAAAATGTACACAAGTAGGACAAGAAATAGTACTCCTAGAAAATATTTGTGAACTACATTTTAGCATGAGCAAATTTGCATGTGTAGATTTGCTCATGCGAAAATCTGAATGTTTACAAATTCACTTTTCCTCCAACACCTTTTTTACCCAGTCAGAAAGAAGGTTGATGTCTGCCATTGTCGGGAAGAAATTTCCAACATTCTTCACTATAACAAAAGATTAGAGAAGAGTTCTTAAGAACGCATAAAACATGGTAGTTAGTGCGATTGCACAGACTCAAAAGGCCATTCTGACCCTGGAACTATGTTTACCATGTAAATACATAAAAAGTTTTTATTTCAAAAAGCTATTCATCTTTAAACCATGCAATATTATTTACAACTTACTTTTCACTTTCTTTTCAACAGGCCCAATGTTTCGAATGCAGCAGATGACCACCTTTAATCCATAAAAGAAAATGTAAATCATACTTACCTGTTACTGTCTATATATGTAAATAGAAAAATCATTTTGTTCAGTCTAAACGCTCCTTTTCCATTAGGACTATGAAATAGTGGTGTAAAAATATCATTCATTCTATTGTCAGATATCTAACTTGGTGACAGTGGAATTACCACTACTTTTTAGACTTTTCAGAACAATATTGTGAAGAGCGGTGTTGCTTCTTGACCTTCAAAGAGGAACATTGAAATGTATACTTCAACAGTTAAACAAAATAATTGCTAAATTTCAAAAAGAAAATTAAGTATCAATGTTACAGGAACTCTGCTCCAACTCTAAAAAGATTACTATCTCAAGCTTTTACAATCCTGAATTCTATGTTTTCTGTGAGACGATGCCCATGCATAACCATGCTAAGTTTTCCTTAGCTCCATGTACACATGTAGTTTAACCTATCAAACACTTTACAATGCTACCCTCCCACTAGTTTTAAAGGCGATGTATAATTCAGCAGTTCTTCACAAAATAGAATTGGACGTCAGAAAGTACAAAGTGTTTCTGTATTATAAAAGCTCTAATGTGTCCCTTAAAGATTTCAGCAAAGTCCACACACATACTAACTGAAACACACCAACCATTAGTAACCTGTTAAATTCAGCAAACAACTCTTTCAAGGTGTGATCAATCCAAAAAATCCTCCTTTGGCACAGAAATTATAGTGCAACACAATTTAGCTGCACTGCAACACAGAGATTGTAGAACAACCGACTTCCTGCTGCATCAAGCACATCAACTACTGCAACAGCATCTTCAGCAAACAGTCCATACTCACATATTGATCTTCAATTTGGTCAACTTAAATTTCTATGCATTTATTGTGAATAACTTTTGTGTTACGCGAAAAATGTGTTACCTCATCAAAAACAACAAACAGAAGCGTCACTGTCCTTAACATTAATTATTAGACATTTATCAAACTTTTTTGTTGTAAAATCTACCCCGTCCAAAGGCAGTGGAATATTTCCCACTTGCTGCCTTTCTTGGCTGGAGTTATGAATTATTCTAAAATTAATTCAAATTCAAAATGCAGATCCTTTATTCAGTGAGTAATTTGCACACTTGTGTCCTTTCTAACGCACCGTGACTGTACTTTCTGCACTTGCACTGTTTGCTTAGATGTGATACCCACTTCTCAGGCTCCCACTACCGAATCTGACGCACAGTCTGTGTAATGGACTTCAAAACCAAATACCCACTTCCTTTACAAAGCCATCAGTAGTTTCCACATCTCCTGTCTTTCTTAATTTTCACCTTGTTCTGGATCCACTAGCACAAACACACCTACCTGCTGCCTTTCTTGACTGTCTATCCAAACTCTTATTCTAATTCAAAGTAGAGACCCTGAAAAGAGTCTGGTGTTCTTATTTTTAAACTCTACGGCCCACAGTGGGAACTTAGTACACTTGCTTTGCTTCCTTAGATGTGGTAGTCATTTCTCAGCCTCCCACTGCGGAATATGACACCCTCTCTGTATAATAAAAAGGATATTGGAAGATTCACTTCACTGACAAGACAGAGAGTAGTTTGCATATCTGCAGCCTTTCTTATTGTTCACCTAATTCATCTTGTACTTGATGTAGACACCATCCACATGTACACCCACCTACTTGCTGCTTTTTTCGGCTGGGGTTATCAATTATTCTTCAATTTCATATTCTAATTCAAAGACACAGCCCTTTATCAAGCCTTTTTGTTGTGACTACTTCCCCAATTAAACACACTCGATAATTTGCACTTTTGCAGCCAATAACAATATTGGAAATTTTAATAAAAAATGTTGTAGCTGGTCAAGTTTCAATATCAGGAAGAACTTTTGTAACTGTTGCAATTATTTTTCATAATGGACCTTCTACAAAATCTGGACATTACACTGTTTATTTAAAATCACTGAAGCTTGGATACATTGTAATGATAGGCAATTAGTTTATAAGCAACATTTGCCTAAAGAGTAACCAAAATGTTACCTAGTGTTTTTAAAGTCAAAATTTTACGATCAAAATTTGGCCTTTTTATGATTACTACTGTTAAGGTAGTTTACTCTGGTGTTGTACAGTATTTTATAAGTGAGGGTGAGCAGCTTGAAGATGATCCTATTCTTGGTATTCAGGCAGTGTAGGTGTATCAGGTGGTGAATGCTGTGGCTGCAGCAGAGGACACTGATAATCACTCAGGTGGAATTCTTTTAGACTTGTTGTAACTGTTGTAGATGTTTGACTGGAATTCCTATATACAGTGTTTAGCCATTGTGTAGTCTGCTGCTCATGAAGGACGGTGTTACTGTTTTTCTTTTGTTTACGATCCAATTGTAAATGTTCCAGAGCATGTGGAGGGTGTTATAGCAGTACGAGGAGACGGTGTAGACTTGCTTACACATACAAAGGGAGGAGTTTAGAATGAACCTAGGTTGTGCACATGCTTGATAGGTGTTGGTACTGTCCACAATGTACTCAGTTAGCATAAGTCATCTGAGGCTGAGAGGGTGGGTCTGAGGAAGACTACCTTCATTTTGTACGACTTCATGTTTAGAGAGCTGCTCTTTATTACTTGGTGACGTTTCAGCTGCTCTTATTTTTTACATTATTCATCTTCCACTCAATCAACACATTATCTACACACACACAAAAATACTTTCTACCTTTCTTGCCTATGGTTAACAACTGTTTCTTACGCTCCCACTGCAGAATCCGACTAACACTCTGTAATATACTGGAAAACAAAACACCCATTTCCTTTACAAGACATTAGGTTCTTTCTGCTTCTGCTACCTTTCTTCCTTTTCAGCTTATTCTACATCCACTACCTCAAATACACCTACCTACTACATTTCTTGCTGCCTTTGCCAAGTATTATTTAATTCAAAATGGAGTCCCTGAAATGGGCCTAGTGTTGTAATTTTTCAGCCCAAACGCCGCAGTGGTAACTTAGTATACTTACATTCCTTCATTTCATGTGGTAGTCATTTCTCAGACTCCACTACGAAATTCAACAATCTATCTGTATAATGAGGTGTGAAACCAAACATCCACTTCCCTGACAAAGCAGTGGGTACTTTGCACCTCTGCAGCCTTTCTAATTTTTCACCTTTTTTATCTTCTCAATCAACACATCATCTACACATAACACACACCAACTTGCTGCCTCTTCTTGGCAATGCTTATCAATTATCCTTTAATTTTATATTCTGATTTAAACTCATGCCCTTTATTGAGCCTTTTTGTTCTAACTAAAGTGGAAACAATACTATTTTGGAATGGCTAAGGTGACTAGAGATATTCTAAATTTTTTAGTACTGTATTTTGCTATAACAGCCTGAACCTTTTCCTAAAGTCATAAGTAATGACTGATTTCAAAATTTAAGGAAAAATAAGAACACAATATCCTTCTAAGTAATTATATTTATATAACTTTGTAAATGAGTAAAACTCTACTAATGAAATGTTATTAGATAATAGTCTTTATATAATATGTTTTATAATCCAAAATATGTGAAAACGCTAATTTTGTATTTATATATTACGAAAACTGATAAAATTAACTGTTTATATTTTTATACAAGGACCAACAACATAAAGAAAAAAATATGGAAATGAACAGCCTCATACTGAGGAGATTTTGGATATTACCTTGAGTGTAATTCAAGAACTAATCGTATCTGTCACAGGAATGAGAGTGAAGAGGGGAAATTAGTGCTCCAGACATGAGCTTTGATTTCAAAGACGAAAGCTTTGATACACACTTTCTAGAAGCATTAAATTATGTTGAAAATTTAGAACAAATGAATTCCGATACTGCTAACGAGAAAATTGAAGTGTATGAAATACCTGATGAACTGATTCTAAGTCAAGGCCCTTTATTGAGCCTTTCTGTTCTAGCTACTACCGCGGCCTAAAGCAGTTGGAAATTTGCACACCTGCAGACTTTTTTCACCGGGGTTATCAATTATTCTTGAAGTAATTCAAAGTTCAGGCCCTTTATTGAACCTTCTTCGTAACTACTACCCATGAATGGCAGTGGGTAATTTGTACACTTGCATCCTTTTAGTGTCCTTTCTACCGCACTGTGTGTGTACTTTGTGCACTCGCTAAACTCTTTAGATGAGATACCCATTTCTCAGGCTCCCACTGCACAATCCGACACACACTCTCTGTAATGGACTGGAAGTCCAAACACCCAACTTCTTTACAAAGCAGTGGGTAGTTTGTGTGTCTGCTCTTTCTTATTTTTCACCTTTTTTATCTTCCACTTAATCAACACATCATGTACACGCACACACACACCTACTTTCTACCTTTCTTTGCTATGGTTAACTAATCTACTATTTCATATCCATATTCAAAATGCAGGCCATTTATCGAACCTTTTTATTGTAGCTACTACCCCGGCCAAAGACAGTGGGAAGTTTGCACACTTACTGCCTCATTTGACTGTGATTATCAATTATTCTTCAATTTCATATTCTGATTCAAAGTCCTTTTTCCAGTCTTTTTGTTATAGCTACTACCTCAACCGAAAGCAGTGGGAAATTTGCACACTTGCTGCCTTACTTTCCTAGGGTTATCAAATACTCTTGAATTTCATATTCTAATTCAAACTCGTGTCTCTTTATCACGCCTTTTTCATGTAGATATTGCATGCCAGAAGACAGTGGGAAATGTGCGCACTTGCTACCTTTCTTAAGTGGGCTTATCAATTATTCCTCTTAAAATTCAAATTCAACGTGCAGTCCCTTTATTGAGCCTTTTTGGTAACTGTTAGTCGTCAATGAGTAGGTAATTTGCCCACTTCCTACCATTCATGTATAATAAAAAGCTTAACAAAAGTCTACCAATATTAAAAAGAGCCACTATGCTCTAAGTTAATCAAATCTACTGTTTCTTATCCTAATTCAAAGTACAGACCCTTTATTGACCCTTCTTGGTAACTACTACTCATGAATTGCAGTGGATAACTTCCACACTTTCATCCTTTCTTATTTTTTCACATTACTCATCTTCTACTCAATCAACACATCATCTACACATACACACACCTACTTGCAGCCTATCTTGGCTATGGTTATCCACTATTCTTCTATTTCATATCCGTATTCAAAGAACAGGCCCTTTCTCGGACATTATTGTTGTAGCTACTAACCCAGGCGATGGCAGTGCAAAATTTGCACACTTCCTCCCTTTCTTGGCTGACATTATCAAATACTCTTCAATTTCATATTCTGATTCAAACTCATGTCCCTTTATCAAACCTTTTTCATGTAGATATTGCACGGCCAGAAGGCAGTGAGAAATTTGCACAGTTGTTGTCTTTCTTAGCTGGGCTTATCAATTATGTTTCTTCAAATTGGAATTCAAAGTACAGGCCCTTTATTGAGCCTTCTTCATAAATATTACTCATCAATGGCTGTGGATATTTTGCGCACTTCCTGCCGTTCATGTATAATAATGATATAATAATAATAATATAATAATATGGTCTATGGTTATCAAATCTTCTATTTTTGTTATCCTAATTCAATGTACAGACCCTTTATTGAGCCTTCTTGGTAACTACTACTTGTGAATGGCTGCGGATAACTTCCACATTTACAGCCTTTCTTATTTTTTCACATTATTCATCTTCCACTCAATCAACACAACATCTACACACACACACAACTACTTGCTGCCTTTCCTACCTATGGTTCTCAACTGTTCTTCTATTTCATATTCCTATTCAAAATGCAAGCCCTTTATCAAGCCTTTTTATAGTAACAACTACCCCAGCCGAAAACAGTAAGAAATGTTCATACTTGCTGCCTTTCTTCTCTGGGGTTATCAATCATTCTTCAATTTCATATTCTGATTCAAAGTCAAGGTCCTTTTTCAAGCCTTTTCATTGTAGCTACTACCCCAGCCGAAGGCAATGGGAAATTTGCACACTTGCTGCCTTTCTTAACTGCGGTGATCAATTATCCTTCTTGCAATACAAATTGAAAGTACAGGCACTTTATTGAGCCTTCTTGGTAACTACTACCCGTGAATGGGAGTGGGTAATTAGCACACTTTCAACCTTTCTTGTTTTTTTACATTATTCATCTTCCACTCAATGAATACAACATCTACACATACACACACACACACCTACTTTCTAGCTTTCTTGGCTTTGGTTAACAACTATTCTTCTATTTCATATCCGTATTCAAAATGCAGGTCCTTTATCTAACCTTTTTGTTATAGCTACTAACCCAGCCGATGGCAGTGCGAGATTTGTACACTTCCTACCTTTCTTGGCAGGGATTATCACATACTCTTGAATTTCATATTCTGATTCAAACTCAAGTCCCTTTATCAAGCCTTTTTCATGTAGATACTGGACTGCCAGGAGGCAGTGGGAAATGTTTGCACTTCCTGCCTTTCTCATCTGGCCTTATCAATTATTTTTCTTAAAATTCAAAGTGCAGACACCTTATTGAGCCTTCTTCGTAACTATTACTCATCAATGGCAGTGGGAAATATGCGCACTTCCTGCAGTTCATGTATAGTAAAAAACTTAATAAAAGTCTACCAATATTAAAAAAGAGCCAGTATGGTCTATGGTTAACAAATTATACTGTGTCCTCATGTTATGCAAACAGTGACTAAATAGCTTTCATCGATCTTTCTGTCAACAACTGCCTTCAATCTACACTTCAGACAGCTGGGTTCACAACTTGCATTCAGTTTTCCTTCTACATTAAGGACAGCATTACATGGAACCTTGCTTTCCTTAAGGCACACACAATTATACTGTATCCTGATATTCTATTATCTGTGACTAAATGGCATTCATCGGCCTTTGTGTGAACAACTGCCTTCAATCTACACTATGGACAGCTGTGTTCACACCTTCACTGTAGCTTATCTTCTACATTAAGGAGAGCATTGTATTCAGCCTTGCTTTCCTTAAGCCAGAGACAATTCTACAATGACCTCAAATTCTGTTATCTGCAACTAAATAGCATTCTTCAATCTTTGTGTCAACAACTGCCTTCAATCTACATTGCAGACAGCTCAGTTCACAACTTGAATTCAGCGTTCCTTCTATATTAAGGACAGCATTGCATTCAGCCTTGCTTTCCTTAAGGCAGAGACAACTCTACTGTGACCTCAAATTCTGTTATCTGTAACTAAATTGCATTCTTCAATCTTTGTGTCAACAACTGCCTTCAATCTACACTGCAGACAGCAGAGTTCACTACTTCAATTGAGCTTTCCTTCTACATTAAGGACCACATTACATTTAACACTGTTTTCCTTCTCACAAATACAATTCTATATCCTCAAATTTTGCTATCTGTAACTAAATAGCATTCTTCAATCTTTCTGTCAACAACTACCTTCAATCTACACTGCGGACAACTGGGTTGACAACTTGCATTCACCGATCTTTCAGTCGACAACTACCTTCGATCTACACTGCAGACTGCAGGGTTCACAACTTCATTTCACCTTTCCTTCTACATTAAGGACCGCATTAAATTCAACACTGTTTTCCTTATCACAGATACAATTCTACTCTGTCCTCAGATTCTGTTATCTGTAACTAAATAGCAATCTTCAATCTTTGTCTCAGCCACTGCCTTCAATCTACACTGCAGACAGCAGAGTTCACAACTTCAATTGAGCTTTCCTTCTACATTAAGGACCGCATTACATTCAACACTGTATTCCTTATCACAAATACAATTCTATGTCCTCAGATTCTGTTATCTGTTACTAAATAGCATTCTTCAATCTTTGTCTCAACCACTGCCTTCAATTTATACTGCAGACACCACAGTTCACAACTTCAATAGAGCTTTCATTCTACATTAAGGACTGCATTACATTCAACACTGTTTTCCTTATCACAAATACAATTCTATGTCCTCAGATTCTATTATCTGTAACTAAATAGCATTCTTCAATCTTTCTGTCAACAGCAACCTTCAATCTACACTGCGGACAACAGCCTTGACAACTTGTATTCACCGATCTTTCTGTCAACAACTACCTTCGATCTACACTGCAGACAGCAGGGTTCACAACTTCAATTCACCTTTCCTTCTACATTAACAACCGCATTACATGCAACACTGTTTTCCTTATCACAGATACAATTCTACTCTGTCCTCAGATTCTGTTATCTGTAACTAAATAGCAATCTTCAATCTTTGTCTCAACAACTGCCTTCAATCTACACTGATGAGAGACTTCACAACTTCAACTGAGCTTTCCTTCTACATTAAGACCGTATTACATTCAACACTGTTTTCCTTATCACAAATACAATTCTATGTACTCGGGTTCTGTTATCTTTAACTAAATATCATTCTTCAATCTTTATCTTCACAGATCTTCACAGAGGTGAAGTAGTGTGGCTCAATGGTTAGAGGCGGCAGACCCGAGAGCAGAGGACGGCCCGGGACCAGGGTTCGATTCCCGGCGCAGGCAGGTTTCTGGACCAGGGTCAGCGGACTCGATAATTCTCTCGCCTCGGTGCCCACTCTGATCAGCGATCAAACTCGGCAACTCTGGGCATTAGCTTGCCTCATCTTCACTAACGGCCCCACCAGACCGCCGGGGATGCCTGATCTCACCCTGGAGATACCCATTAAGGGACCATCTCTCAGGGAAGCCAGGAAGGGTTTCGCAGCGGTCGAAGCGCCTTGGGACCCTACGGGTAAGTAGTGCGCTATATAAATGCCTATACATTTACATTTACATCTCAACAACTGCCTTCAATCTACACTGCAGACAGCACAGTTCACAACTTCAATTGAGCTTTCCTTCTACATTAAGGACCGCATTACATGCAACACTGTTTTCCTTATCAGAAATACAATTCAATGTCCTCAAATTCTGTTATCTGTAACTAAATAGCATTCTTCAATCTTTCTGTCAACAACTACCTTCAATCTACACTGCGGAAAACTGGGTTGACAACTTGCATTCACCGATCTTTCTGTCAACAAGTAACTTCTATCTAAACTGCAGACAGCAGGGTTCACAACTTCAATTCACCTTTCCTTCTACATTAAGGACCGCATTACATTCAGCACTGTTTTCCATTTCACAAATACAATTCTACTCTGTCCTCAGATTCTGTTATCTGTAACTAAATAGCAATCTTCAATCTTTGTCTCAACAACTGCCTTCAATCTACACTGCAGACAGAAAGTTCCCAACTTCAATTGAGCTTTCCTTCTACATTAAGGACCGCATTACATTCAATACCGTTTTCCTTATCACAAATACGATTCTATGTCCTCAGATTCTTTTATCTGTAACTAAATACCATTCTTCAATCTTTATCTCAACAACTGCCTTCAATCTACACTGCAGGCAGCAGAGTTCACAACTTCAATTGAGCTTTCCTTCTACAATAAGGACCGTATTACATTCAACACTGTTTTCCTTATCACAAATACAATTCTACATCCTCAGATTCTGTTATCTGTAACTAAATAGCATTCTTCAATCTTTGTCTCAACAACTGCCTTCAATCTACACTGCAGACAGCAGAGTTCACAACTTCAATTCAGCTTTCCTTCTACATTAAGGACCGCATTAAATTTAACACTGTTTTCCTTATCACAAATACAAGTCTATGTCCTCAGATTCTGTTATCCGTAACTAAATAGCATTCTTCAATCTTTCTGTCAACAACTACCTTCAATCTATACTGCGGACAACTGGGTTGACAACTTGCATTTACCGATCTTTCTGTCAACAACTACCTTCGTTCTACACTGCAGACAGCAGGGTTCACAACTTCAATTCACCTTTCCTTCTACATTAGGGACCCCCTTACATTCAACACTGTTTTCCTTATCATACAGTTCTACTCTGTCCTCAGATTCTGTTATCTGTAACTAAATAGCAATCTTAAATCGTTGTCTCAACAACTACATTTAATCTACACTGCAGACAGCACAGTTAACAACTTAAATTGAGCTTTCCTTCTACAATAAGGACCGCATCACATTCAACACTGTTTTCTTTATCACAAATACACTTCTATGTCCTCAGATTATGTTATCTGTAACTAAATAGCATTCTTCAATCTTTCTCTCAACATCTACCTTCAATTTAGACTCCGGACAACTGGGTTGACAACTTGCATTCACCGATCTTTCTGTCAACAACTACCTTCGATCTACACTGCAGACAGCAGGGTTCACAACTTCAATTCACCTTTTCTTCTACATTAAGGACTGCATTACATTCAACACTGTTTTCCATTTCACAGATACAATTCTACTCTGTCCTCAGATTCTGTTATCTGTAACTAAATAGCAATGTTCAATCTTTGTCTCAACAACTGCCTTCAATCTACACTGCAGACAGCAGAGTTCACAACTTCAATTCAGCTTTCCTTCTACATTAAGGACCGCATTAAATTTAACACTGTTTTCCTTATCACAAATACAAGTCTATGTCCTCAGATTCTGTTATCCGTAACTAAATAGCATTCTTCAATCTTTCTGTCAACAACTACCTTCAATCTATACTGCGGACAACTGGGTTGACAACTTGCATTTACCGATCTTTCTGTCAACAACTACCTTCGTTCTACACTGCAGACAGCAGGGTTCACAACTTCAATTCACCTTTCCTTCTACATTAGGGACCCCCTTACATTCAACACTGTTTTCCTTATCATACAGTTCTACTCTGTCCTCAGATTCTGTTATCTGTAACTAAATAGCAATCTTAAATCGTTGTCTCAACAACTACATTTAATCTACACTGCAGACAGCACAGTTAACAACTTAAATTGAGCTTTCCTTGTACAATAAGGACCGCATCACATTCAACACTGTTTTCTTTATCACAAATACACTTCTATGTCCTCAGATTATGTTATCTGTAACTAAATAGCATTCTTCAATCTTTCTCTCAACATCTACCTTCAATTTAGACTCCGGACAACTGGGTTGACAACTTGCATTCACCGATCTTTCTGTCAACAACTACCTTCGATCTACACTGCAGACAGCAGGGTTCACAACTTCAATTCACCTTTTCTTCTACATTAAGGACTGCATTACATTCAACACTGTTTTCCATTTCACAGATACAATTCTACTCTGTCCTCAGATTCTGTTATCTGTAACTAAATAGCAATGTTCAATCTTTGTCTCAACAACTGCCTTCAATCTACACTTCAGACAGAGAGTTCACAACTTCAATTGAGCTTCCCTTCTACATTAAGTACCGTATTACATTCAACACTATTTTCCTTATTACAAATACAATTTTATGTCCTCAGATTCTGTTATCTGTAACTAAATACCATTCTTCAATCTTTATCTCAACAACTGCCTTCAATCTACACTGCAGACAGCACAGTTCACAACTTCAATTCAGCGTTCCTTCTTCATTAAGGACACCATTGTATTCAACCTTGCTTTCCTTAACCCAAACACAATGCTGCTGGGACCTCAAATTCTGTTATCTGAAACTAAATAGCATTCTTCAATCTTTGTATCAACTGCCTTCAATCTAACCTTCATACAGCAGGGTACACAACTTGCATTCAGCTTTGCTTCTACATTAAGGACAACATTGTATTCAGCCTTGCTTTTCTTAAGGCAGAGACAATTATACCATGTCCTCACATTCTGTTAACTGTACTAAATAGCATTCATCAATATTTGTATCGATTAGTACCTTCGATATACATTACGAACAGCAGGGTTCACAACTTCAATTCACTTTTGCATCTAAATTTCTCTTATATCCACAAAGAAGAGCCTTCAATAAAATCTGCGCTCACTAGAGTTCACAACTAGATACCAATACCGCCAATAGTACAAAAACATTCAATACAATCTTGATTTTTTTACAACAGACAATTTCGCAATGTCATCACATTTCCTTACAGTTTGTACACTACGGACAAGAGGATTAACAACTTCAATTCACCTTTCCATGTACTCTAAGGACAACATTGAATGAAGCGTTGCTTTATTTAAAACAGACAATTGTACTGTGTCCACACATTCTGTTAACTGTGACAAAATTGCATTCATCGATCCCTTTAATGAAGGCCAAAAGTAAATTGATAAGAGAAAGTAAAACATAATTTTTCAGACATTTTTCTTAGGAAAATGGAACGATAGATCAAGTTCTAGGCCTTTTTTTAATTGCATGTTATCTTCAGAGTAATGATTTGCATACAGATGACACTAGTATTCGTACCTATGAGGTTAGAAATGATTGTGCTATTGTGAAACACAAAATTGTTCCTAGAAATGCAAAAGAAGTGTTACCTGAGGAACTTTTAGGGACACGTTCTAAAACTCCAGTGAACACTGCCAATTGTAGTAGTATTTAGGCAACTTTTTACCTAAGTATAATAACAAAAGTGTTAAACAAAAGATTAAGATGTGGCACGCACTAGACTCTTGCAGAGTGAGAGAAAATACTGGCTTGCAAAGTCATTCACTGCCTTGTCTTTCTAAAAAAGTATGCCAAAGTATTTTTCACCAATTCAGAATGTCACCAGTTCATCATACTCAAATTAGAAAATGAATCAGAACATTGTATTACTCAAAAATTCCAGCACTAATGTTAAAAAAATTGAACAGTACTCTTCTCCGTGGATCTGTATCAGATGTAACAAACGTCTCTGAAGAAATTCAGCTTAGTTACTTTGGTCCTCAGGAAAACCGTGCAAAACTGAGATATTAATAGAAGAAAATGTGGAACAGAATGTACAATGTTGTGCTGTAGATAATTGTGAGCAACATATTACAAAGTTGTAGGTGATTTCACTAACACCAAAACACCAAATTATTCTTTCATTTGTTTTCAACAAACTCGTTATAAAAATCAAACCAGTTTTGTTCATCTGTATTTAAAAAGGAAAATAATAATGACAAAACATTTTGCAACTTATTTATCACAGAATTGTTTTTTAATTGCATTCTAATCACCGTATTTCAATTTTTTTTTTAACAAATTAGATAAGAACAAAATGCCTCCTAGTGCTGTGCATAATAATGTAGACTTCGTAATAATTCCTTCTGAACTGATGGATTTAAATACCTATGAGTCTATTCTTATCAAATGTGTCCATCCATTTCAGGCTATTATTCGTATGGAGCCTAACACGGAAAAATGTCCTCCTTTTCATTTACAGAGAGAACCCACCTACTGCTGCACCAAGCACAGCAATTGCTGCAGCTGCATATTCAGCAAGCAATCTACACCAAACAAATTAATCCTCATTTCGGTGAAATTAACATTCTATGCATTTATTGTGATGAAGTTTTGTCGTTAGAAGAGCAGTCTATCGACCGAATAAAATGCATGAATCAGGAGCATCACTATGCTCAACATTCCTTTTTGACATTATCTTCTAATTAGTATGAACTACCTCAGCCGAAAGCAGTGCTTAAATTGCACACTTTCTGCCTGTCTTGACTGGTATTATTAATTATTCTTCAATATCACATTCTGATTGAACATCAAGGCCCTGCATCGAGCCGTTTTGTTGTAACTACTTCCCCGGCTAATGGCACTGGGTAATTTGCACACTTGCCACCATTTTAATAAATGTATTCTTATGACATCTCATAACTTAATAGACCTAAAATAATTTCATTATGTATTTCATATACCTCATTATCAAATTCAAAACTCATATGATCATACTTGATGTCATGTAATTCTTACAGAAAATCAACATCTAACCTTTAATCTAGGAAATCACAGCTAATATCTCCAGCATTATCTTCCTCTTCATTCTCGCTACTTGTAAAAGTATGTTCAGCTCTTCTATGACACTGTTACTAATTTAAAAAATGTGTTCAAATTGTGTTATTGATTTTCGATACTGAATTTCTTCTGTTGTAGCTCCTTGTACATAACACTTCTTGTGGTCAGCTGTAAGTCGCCCCCATATGCGAATGTATTCCTGTCAGGGTGGGCATTTTTGCCCAGGGGCAATATCAGGGATTTCCCTCTATTTATTTTGAAGCCAGAGACAGCACCAAAAGCTTCCAGTTCCTCCAAAAAAGCGGGGACAGACCATTCTGGATGGTCGAGAGCGGCTAGTATGTCGTCGGCGTAAAGGCCTACAATGTGAGGTTCTCGGCCGAAGGTGATGCCCTGGATAGCTGGGTTTTCCCGGATCTTCTGCGCTAGGGGCTCTATGTACAAGGCAAACAGGAGGGGTGAGAGGGAACACCCCGGCCTCGTGCCGCGCTGGATCTCAATAGTGCTCGATCGGAGGCCACCCAAGCGGACCTGAGCTTGGGGGCGGTGGTAACAACTTGCGATCCAGGACTGAAAGCGGTCTCCTAGCCGAAAGCGCATCAATACTCGCTGTAAGTAGGTCCAGTCAACTCGATCGAACGCCTTTTCAGCATCGATGGCCAACAACGCAGAGTCTGAGTCCTGGAAATGGGCCTTGCCAACCAGATGGAGTACCCGTTTGGTGTTATCGCTGCATTGGCGATTAGTGACAAAGCCCGACTGATCAGGCTCCAAAATCCCAGGCAGGCATGGACTGAGACGCGCAGCCAAAATTCCGGTAAATAGCTTCAGGTCCAGGTTGAGTAACGAAATAGGGCGGAACATGGAGCAGTTTGTAGGTTTCTTACCCGGTTTAGGTAACATAACTATTTCGGCTGCCAGCATGTTCGGGGGGGTTTGAGCTTGGGCCTTCAAAGGAATTGAAAAGCCGGGTGAGAACAGGAGCTAGCAGCTGACTAAAGGTTTTGTAAAAACCAGCCGAGAAGCCGTCCGGTCCTGGGGAGACAGTTCGGTGATCGTTGCCGAGTCCAAATAAGCATCGATGTCCTCGAGGGACACCGCATCGGCCCCGTATAAAGAGGTGTAGAAGGTCCGAAACGCCTCCGCAACCTGAGTCTCCTCAGTGAGGACTGCGCCTGAGTCATTAGTAAGGCCAGAGATTTTTGAACATTGGGTTTTAGCTTTCAGGGCACTAGCAAGTAAGCAGCCGGTTTGGATACCCCCAACGTAATACGTATGGCGGAGATGGAGAGCAGCAAATTCCGCCCTGTCAGTGTCTAGGCTGGCTAATTGGGTCCTGGCTGCCTTCAGTTGTCTCCAGACCCGTGGAGCACAAGTGCGGCTATGAACTCTCTCCGGCTCAGAAACCTGAGTGGTGAGGTCGTCTCTTTTTGCTTTACGGACCTTGGCCTCTGCTGCGGCTATCGCGATAAGTTCACCGTGGGCCACTGATTTCAGGGCTCCCCACACCGACATCTCAGAAGTATCATTAATGGCTAAATTTTCAAAGATACATTTATGAAGCTGCCTGGTGACTTTCGGTCGCTGTAGGAGGGTTTCACGCAGTCGCCATGACCCGTGGGGGCGTAAGGATCTTGAGCGACAGCTCCACCACGTCGTGATCCGAGAGGGCCGCTGGCACTATGCAAGCATCTCTGAGGGTCGGGAGAAGCTCAGAGGAGCCCAAGTAATGGTCTAACTTGGCATATGCACGCTGCACATGGGAATAAAAGGTAAATTGCATCATGTTAGGGTGCTTGGTCCTCCAGAGGTCCATCAGGCCTCTTTCCCGTAACCACTCCGTACCGGTGGCTGTTATAGCGCCTGAATCCCCATAGTTATGCCCTGACCTGTCTTTGTTTGTGTCCATAACCAGATTGAGGTCCCCCCCTATGAGCAAGAGAGAATTAGAGGGTTGAAGTGACTCCGAAACTGCGCCTTTTTAAAAAGGCCTCCTGTCCCGCATTCGGGGTGTAGATGGAGCCTATCGTCAAGCGTCGGTCTCCTATTAGAAAGGTGTAAGCCAAGAGACGACCCTTGATCTCCCCCGTCTTGTCCCCCACCCATCCCTGGAAGCGCCTAGATACTAGAATGGCCACCCCAGCCTTCTTCGTTGGGAGAGAGGAAAAGAACTGTTTGGGGAAGGCACGGGAGCGCGTCCTGTGCTAATCCTTGGGCAAAAGGTGAGTTTCTTGTAATAAACAAATTTCGGCCCCAGAGTTCTCCAGATATGAAATCACAGCCCTTCTCTTGACAGGATTGTTCAACCCTTTCACATTAAGGGTTAGTACCTTCAAACTGGAGTCTGCCATAGTAAGTAGGGTGAGTTGAATGTCACATGATGGGAATCACGCTTCTGCGGCAAATGGAGATGTAGCAAATGATTCAGCACTGTAAGGCCCCTCAGCACCCTGGTCCCTAAAGTAAGTGTACATGGAGCACTGCGCGTGGATAAAGGTACATCTGAAGGTGGACGAAGAGAAGGCACTAGCAGAAGAGGCAAACAAGCAACAGAAGACAGATGTGAAGCAGAGATATTCCAATTCCATCAATCCCCCTTTGGCACACTGGTTCCCACCCGCAGTCCCACCCGTTACCCCAAACCGACTCCAACTGAAACCATACCCCCCATCCCCATTCCCACCCCGGGAGCTCTAAACGCGAACCCCAACTCCCAAACCCGAATGCTCATCACCCCCACCCACCGCCCACTCCCCAACACCCAAACCATGAGAATGCATAGTCCCAGTCGTGTCAGTTCACACAGGGCCGAGGTAAAGTTACTTACAAGGGTCATGTCCAGCGGCAGCCATCGTGGCCCCCCGCTCGTCACCCCCCCCAGCCTATGAGCATGCTATATGCTATGATTAACCCCCCCCACAGGGTGTAGAAATCAGTCAGAGATGATGTTTCCCTGGCCACCTCTACCACGGCTATTGCCTTCTCCTTTGTGATGATGTGGGCCTCGGGTTTCAAGCGCTGTGTCGAGGATCGTCTACGGCACACTATTTGCCAGTCTCATTTGGAAGGCCCCTGCGGTGCTCTGACCAGTGGCGCGTCCTCCTCCAAGTCAAGTCCCAGTAGAGCACAAGTGTCTTTGAGTGAACGCATCTGTTGTAGGGGCCAATTCCACTTAAAGATCAGCCGGAACAGGTGGCCCCAAGAATATGGAACCTCTTGTTGCCGTAAAAAATCAGTCGCTCTTTTAAATGCTTTCCGTTTTTGCAGCGTGATGGCCGAAAGGTCCTGATACAGGGCAACAGGGTGACCCTGAAACTGAAGAGGCTGCACCAGCCTGGCCTCCCGAAGAATCCTTTCCTTGAGCGGGAAGTCAGGGAGAAAGGCTAAGATGTCCGGCGGCGGGGCGGCAGCTCGCCTGGGGAGCCCCACTCTATGTGCCCTGTCTATCCGGATGACAAAGTCGGCGGGTTCCCGCAAGATGTTACGGAAGAGGTCCTGTAAGTAGCCAGTGATATCCGCCCCCTCTGCTTTCTGAGGTGCCCCCCGGACCCGTATGTTGTTGCGACGGGACCGATTTTCAAGGTCCTCTGCATGGGCCTGGAGGTCTAGCTGTTGATCCGTGAGTCTCAGGACTTCCTGCTGGAGCTGTTTGATCTCGTTGCTCCTCTTCTGGTCAGCCTCCTCAATGGCAACCACTCGTTCCCTAAGTCCCTCCACGTCCCTCCTGAGTTCCCGAACCTCCCCGGCCACTTCCTGCTTCAGGGACTTGAAGTCATCCCTGAGGGAATTTAACAAGGTCTCCAGAAAGGACCTGGTGATGGGCACGTGGTCCCCGGATGGCTCCGGCGGCGTTCTTGCAACTTCAGGGGAGGGTGGCTATTTGCCAGTCTTGTGTTGGGTTTTTGCCAGCATTTCTGGGAGTATCTGAGTCCCTTTCTTTCCCCTGAGACCCGCCATGTCGTGCCAGATCGGTCCCACACGTCGGCCGTTAGGGGTTTTGGGAAGAAATGTAGAGGCCTGGAGACCACAAGTGCGTCTGCAGTCAGCGATATTGCGGATAGCAACGTAGCCCAGGAAATATGCAGTCTCGGGGGCCGTCGATGGGGAGTGAGGTGGAAGGCCGCTGCGTCAGGGATGCCCCACACCTCACCTCCCACCCCCAGATTTCCACTAGTCGGGAGGTGACTACCGCTACGCAGGATCCTGCATGAGGTCCGGCACCCCAAGCACGCCTCAAGGAGGCCCAGGGTAGAGTTAGTGGCGACACCTAGGCGGGTGGTCGCTGCGCCCAAAATCTGCTCAGAGTGCGGCCCCCCAGACGCTCCCCCGGCATTCCCAGATGTGTAGGCAGGTGGGGAATGGGATCCCCATAGCCGATGGCCCCAGTGCTGGCACAGAAAGCTGTTTGGCCCCACCACCTCTCCACCGGTGCAGCCCAACCTATGGTCGCAGCCAGGCCCAACACCGGGGGCTCGATTATGCCCCCCGAGCCGTGTACCCTCAGCCGCCTCGTATCGCTCTCCTCACCTCCAACAGGCTGCAGCTCCGGTCGTCCCCGGGGATGTCAGGAGTCTCGTGGTGTCCCGGTGCCGGTCCCAGCTTGATGGGAGGCGTTCACCTCAGCTTTCTTGTGAGTCTAGTGTTAAGGCCCACTTGCTGCTGCCCTCGATTATCTCTGCCGTCCTCTGTCTGTAGCGGCGGCTCTGTGGCAACTTTCACGCCGTTCCTAGCTGCTCTCCACAGTCACTCCCGGCCCGGCGCGCTAGGCAGGCCCCGCCGTGCACTTCTCATAGGCTCCAGGCCGAGGAACCAAGGTCTGCAGCCTCTAGCCTGTTCCACCCCGTGCCATCAGGGGCGACGCCGCAGCAACGATGCGCACCGGGCCTCACTCGTGCATCCAGGGTACAAGCTGGCAAGGCAACGGCGTGGGTCTCCGCAGGGCCCTCCTCGTCGGCCCGAAGCCAGGGCCTCAAGTTTCGCGACTCCCGGCCGGCTTCACCTCACGCCGCCGGGAGTGTCGCGGGGGCAGTTCTTTGCTTCCGGCACCGCCTCCCCAGCCAGGGCTCAGTTCGATGGGGCAACGGCACAGTCCCGTATGGCTGCAGGAGGACCCCGGCGATGATCGGAGGTCGGGGCAGAGCTGTTCAAAGCACCGGGCCGGCCGCCATTTCCCACTCGTGGGTCAGCCGCTTCACTCCGCCGGCACGGATCTGGGGGCCCCGGCGACCCGACAACCACACTCCGGGGGCGACTGCTGAGTACCTTCACCGGGCGGCCAAGATACCAAGAGCTGGGGGGGCAAAATGCTCTTTAAGGGTCTCTAGGAGGGATCGGGGCAGGGAGCCACTGAAGCCCACGTCCGATCAGGTCGCCATCTTGGCCACGTCCCCTTTGTTTTTTTTTAACTGTTTTCTTCTGACTCGGTTCTAGCGACCAACAACACGGCTGCCAACACTTCCTGGTTTGGAGTGTCGACAACCAATCAGCATGCAGCTCGTGCACGTAAATATGCGTACTCCACCATTTTTCTATTCAAAATAAAATAAAAAAATATCCTAAAAATTCTAAACCTAACCCCTGACGAAGCCTACAGGGTCAGGATGGTTCTACCCTGCCCCCTTTCCTTATTTCTCTTTGTTTACTGTTTTCTTGTGACTCGCTTCTAGCGACGAACAAGATGGCTGCCAACACTTCCTGGTATCAAGTGTTCACAGACAGTTCACAACCAATCAGCATGAAGCTCCTGCTCGTAATTCTACGTATTTCCGTACACGTACTCTGCGATTTTTCTTTTTTATTTAAAAACAAGAAAAATTGAGCCTAAACATTCATGTACAACCCCCTGAGCAAGCGTAAAGGATCAAAATGTTTGTAGCCTACCCCCTTCCCTCATTTCTCAACTTTCCCTACTGTTTTCTTGTTACTCGATTCTACCGAGGCACAAGATGCCCACCAAAAATTCCTGGTTTCGAGCGTTGACAGACAGTTGACAGCCAATCAGCATGCAGCTCGTGCTTGTAGTAATTGAACGAATTTCCGTACGCGTGCTGCACCCTGTCGCTAGATATCGCTATGATTTTACTTGCAATTTTCTCAGAAACTACTGAAAAGATTTACACCATTTAACAAAAAGCACAAGCTGCGAACCGAACTCTACCTCTCTGCCAAATTTCGAGTAATTCCTTTCAGCCGTTCGGGCTGTAGCCCTGGCTAAAGGTCCCTATGGAAAATTGCATGGTGAAAACATGTTTTGGGACCCCCCTTTTTTCTCGGCCCCCGCTTGACGAATCACCCCCAAACTTTCAGGGAAGGAGCGGAACCAAGCAGGCCATTTTCTTTGAGAAACTCACAAAGATTCGCTCAAAGGCGCCAAAGTTATTCCAAATAGAATGTTGTGGATTTCCTATGGAAACTAGTTCCTAACTATAACTACAATATATATATATATATAATCGTGGAAAAAAGGACTATAGGAATATGGCATGAAAATTAAACATCGCCCACCGAAGGGTAGTATTGAAGACTGGGTTGGACTACAGGTACCAGAAGGCTCGGTATTGAAATTGAAGGTTACACCCACTGGACGGTAATGAAGAACAAACATTTAAAATGAGGGAAGCTGGTGCTGTCAGTGCAATCACAGCCGTGCGATGTTTCAGCCGTGCTCCTCCTCTGACGAAGGCCCAAGGTGGGCTGAAATGCATTAGGAAAATAGGAGCGTTTTAATTAAACCTTAAAATTCACCACGACGTGTGCGGCTCACTTCTTTCTTTTGGAAAGGTACAGGTGATATATATATAACGCTTCATGCAGGACTGCTTGGGTTTTACATTTTGAAAATAAAGAACACTTAACTTTTGCACGAAGCTTTGGGTCCGACTTGTTCGTTTTCCTGAGGAATGGAGGAGTGATGCTGTGGCATTAAATGATATCGGACTTCATACCATGCACCGTTTTCTGACTTCTACGGTGTAAGTTGGACCCCTCCCCCTTTGTTTGGCTTAGCGGCAGGAAGCAGAAACGGTTCCCTAACCCGGAACCGCAACTTTACACGGCTCCGCCGAGGAGAAAACCGCGTACAGCCCCTGGCGTCCATGAGAAGTGTCTACACGAAAATGGGAGTTGGAAATCGTTGATAACGGTGAAAAACCGATCCCACCTGACGACAGCCCAATTCAAGGTAGGACGAACGGGAACGGCCAGTGGGGAGGAGTGCAGACTTTATTTAGCACGTCAGCTAACTTGGGAAACCAAGGAGAAATCGCTTTTTAAGGTCGAAGTGTTCTTTAACCACAACAGTAACCCTAAACACAGCGACTTGTTGAGTCGTAAGCAGTAATGTCTGCAGATACGCTACGCAGCAGGGAGGAGGCAGCGGACAATATGTTTGATAAGGCTCCGGCTGGAGGCACAAACATACAGGGACCATCAACGTCCGGCAGCGCCACCACCGCAACTAATCCCACACTTAAAGACACGTTCAGGAAACTAGAGAAACTAATGAAGAAGGAACAGTCTAAGTGGTGGGAAAATAAATCCTTATCCCGTTACTTGGAAGTCGGAAGGGTGCCCAGGGGACTTAGAATTACATTGGCTCCTAGCTATGAGGCACCGGACCCGACAATGCTTACCAGATGGGCTGAAACAAACTTGGAATGCTCCGCCAAATTGATGAACTTATTGGTGGAATATGCAGAAAGTGATAGATTAAAGATTCAAGCGGAAATCGACCAAATCGAAATTGAGCTAACCAGCTTAGAACCCAATGAGCTAATGAACAAACTACGCACGGAGATGTTGCTGAGGGTGAAAAAAGATGAAGAGGTAATCAAAAAAAGAAAAGCTTATAAATTCGAGCGCGACCGCCTAGATTACCAAAATGGGCAAATATTTACATACGCAAAAAAGTATGAAAATGTGAAGGCACGCGCAAGGAAAACCAGACAGACTAACTCTGCAAACAAAACGGTATCAGTCTCCTCCACTGATAGAAGTGTTACATCAGGAAGTGAGACGGAAAACGAGGCTGCGGGATCCTCCACGGTAGGATCAGAAAAGCTTACATTAGCCCAGGAAGTCAGCTGTTTGTGCCAGGATCGCCGCGATACCCTTCGACCAAGGATAGAAGGGAAAACAGTGACAAGCGGCTCTGGAACAACCAAAAAAGACGGGCCAGAAGAAAATGCCGGTACCGCAAACAACAAAAAGCAAACAGTGAAAAGTCGCTGGAACAGGTCAAAGAAAAAAGTAGTGGGGAATTAAAACAAGATAATTCCATCATTAACCTCTCAAAAATTCCATTAACGGCAAAAGATGAGATGATCCTAAGTCTGGGACTAACCTATTGTCCCCCATCTAACTTCAATTATGCCGATGTAAGAATGGACTCATTTTTTTTTTTTTTTTTTTTTTAGACCAACGGTCCCAAACTTTATTTAGTTTCACAGAGGAGGTAATTAGTTGCCACACGATATCATAACAATGAATCATTACTACAAATGGCACCCAGCTAGTAGCACATACTGACATATCAATTATACATGAGTGAAAATAAACAGTAGCCAGCGGAGATGCAGTAGTTCACAATTGGCAATGTTAGAAAATGTCTCGCATTGCAGTGCTCACGGCTCGTAGCACTGCGAAAGGACCAGGGTGGTCATGAAAACCAACAGTCATTGTTTCAAGTAGTGTTCCCTGATGTGCACAGTAGTGAGCAAGGGCAGGGCCATATCCTCCGTTGTCATGTAGGTCGCCGAATTTCCGCCTCCCGTACATGGGAGTATCCAGCCGGCATTGTGTGATAAGGAGACAGGGAGGGGGGGGAGCGAGCATCATCATGAGTACAGTATCAACTACCTCTACGTCAACCAAGAGATACAACTGGGAAGTAAAAGAAAAGGGGGAAGGAAAAACATTTCAACAACTGTTGGACTAGTATTTGTGTGTGTGGTTGTGTATTTGGGATCCTAGCTGTGTGTGGTGCACCCTATGTGGGCCGTGCAGGGGCGGGGATAGTTGAGGATATGGTGTCGCTGCGCTTGCAATGCGGGGGGGCGGTGGGGGGGGGGGGAAAGGCCAGGTGGGGGGAGCGGCAGGGGACATCTCTTGTCGTGTAAGGTCACGTCGGTCGGGGAAGGCGGTGGGGGGGAAGGGGGGGCGGGGGGGAGGGGTCGGGTGGTGGGGAGGGGGGGGGGAGGGGGGGAACGTTCGCGCTCAACATAGACAGCAATTAACTGGGTCTCCTCTAGTCCGTGTCCGGGTGGCACTCTATGCCGGCCTGGGCGCATGTCCGATGATATGTATTCAGGGTAACGTCCCAGTCTTGAGCGATCGGGTTTTTCCGTAGTCCAGCGGTCTCCTCTCTGCGTAGAGACACACTCTCCGCACTGGCCCAGTTGCCAAGGGAGCGACGCCAGTCCGCAGGGCGCGGCGGAGCGGCACTTTTCCACCGTTTCGTGATAAGGCGCTTAGCCGCAATGAGGCCTAAGTCCCAAAAACGCGCCCGCAGTTTGGTCTGCTTGGTTCTCTTGTAGAGTCCCAGTAGGCATACTTCCCACGTCTTGGGGAGAGTTTTGCCTGTGGCTGCAGTCAGCGTGTCTGCGACCGCTGACCAGTACGAGGCAAGGTGGGCGCAACTCCAGAGTGCGTGCAGGAAGTCCGAATCCGGAAGGCCACATCTGGGACACGCCGACGAGGTGAGTCCGAAATAGCGATTCAGTTTGTCAGGGGACAAATATGCGCGGTGAATGATATAATATTGGATGGTTTTAAATCGCGCATTGCGAGGAATGTTTCTGGCGCCCGCTAGTATCGCGGCCCATTGTTTGTCCGTCCAGTCGGATCCCCGGTCAGTCGCCCACTTCTCCCTCAGTCTTTGGGAGGAGAATTGGGTATGACTGTGTAGTGCCTGTGCTAGCCAGTGCACTATATGGGACCCATCGCCCATCACGTGTAGGTACTGGATGAGTAGATGAGTGGACGGTTCGTGGCTCATGTCACCCCATGTCTTCGTCAGCTCATGTAGGAGTCTGGCATGCACCAGGAATTGACCCACTGGCAGCTCGGTGTCTGTGGCCAGGGTCTCGAAGGGCAACAGCTCTCCGTCGCTATATAGTCCGCTCAGGTCGTCTAAGTCTGCCGCAGTCCAGCTGCGTAGCTTAGTCAAGGACAGTATGTCAGTGCCTAAGGGAGTCCCTAGTAGAGGCAGATTCGGAGCATAGGGCACTGTATCTTTGGTGAGTCTGAGGGCCCGCGCAAAGCACCGCTTCGCGATTGCCACATGGATTTGTGTGGGGGGTCGTCTCTGAGTTAGAGGGTGGAAGAGTGTTAGCACCTGTACGGTGGACAGTGTGGTGTCGGCCGTAGCGGTGTCTATCAGGTTCTTGCCGCTCAGCCAGTAAGCGACCCATTGTAGTTGGGCTGCTAAGTAATATAGTTCCTGATTGGGGACCGCTAAGCCTCCGGCGTCCGTGGCCGCATATAGAGTCTTTAACGCTACCCGGGGTCTCCCTTTGTTCCAAATAAGGCGCCTGGTGAGGGTTTCTAACCCTTTGAATATGCGTGTTGGCACGTACACTGGCAGGTTGGTATAATAATAGAGGAGCCGGGGGAGCATTATCATCTTGGTTAGCGCCACTCTGGCCGGCACATTCAGTGGGAGGGAGTTCCAGAACGTGACCTGGGCCAAGAGCGAGGATATAGCTCTCACTAGGTTGCCCTCCAGGAGATCCACGGGTTCTCGATATATCAAGATCCCTAGGTACCTGAATACCGTCGGGTGCCACCGGAGCGTCTCCCCCATCATGCGCACCTCACATTGCGGCATCTCACCACTAAATGCATATGTTCCCGATTTGGCCCAGTTAACGTGGAGCCCCGACATGTCCCCGAACGTTCTGAAGATGTCTGTGAGTGCCGCGGGTATACACGTGAGGTCTCTGATATAAAGTAATAAATCGTCGGCATACAGGGACACCGAGTGTGTGCCGTCTGCCAGTGGGATGCCCCAAGTGGCGCCGGAGGTGCGGAGCAGTTCCGCCAACGGCTCCATCGCCAAGGCGAATAACAGAGGGGAGAGGGGGCAGCCCTGTCTGGTGCCCCTCCCTATGCGGATCCTGTCAGAGAACAACCGTCCAGTCCGGACGCGTACCTCGGGTGCTTGATATAGGAGCCCCACCATCTGGATATAGACCTCGCCCAGTTCGCATTTCTCGAGGACTCGGAGGAGATACGGCCATTCCACCGAGTCAAACGCTTTTTCCAGATCGAGTACGATGCATCCTGAGCGTGGCCAGGTGGGGGTCGCATATCGTTGGATCTTAAAAAAATGGCGTAGATTGTAGGACGTGCTCCGGGTTGGCACAAAGCCATTTTGATCAGCGTGGACCAGCGTGGGGACCAGCGGTGAAAGTCTCCGAGCCAGAGTGGCCGCTAATATTTTGTAATCGGTGTTGAGGAGCGCCAATGGCCTGTAGGAGCCGAGTTCGTTCGCTTCTCTACCCGGTTTCAGCAGAGAGACCACGTTAGCCTCGTTTAGGGACGCCGGGAGTTCAGCATCTTCCAATGCCGCCTTATACATTCTCAACAGTTCCGGTATTAACACCAGTGAGTAGGCTTTGTAGAACTCTGCCGGGAGTCCGTCAGGGCCCGGCGCTTTGCTATTGGAGAGGGAGAAAATCACCTCCCTTAGTTCCTCACCAGTGAGCGCAGCACCCAGCTCTGCCTGGTGGGCGGCAGTAGCTGTTGGGAGCTGCAGCGTCATCAGATAGTCCGTGATCTCCACCACAGTGGCCCGCAGCCGTGAGCTGTACAGGGACCTGTAATGTGTCGTGAACGCCTCATGGATCTGTGTCTGGGTGTAGACCTCGACGCCCTGGGCTGTGCGGATCGACAGTACCAACGCGGATTGCGTGTCTTGCCGTATCAGCCACGACAGCAGCCTGCCCGGTTTATCCCCCGCGTTGTGGGTGCGCGCGGAGTGTGCTGCGAAGTTAATTTTCTTTAGGCGCTCCATCAATACAGCGTGTTCCGCCCTGGCCGATATCAGCTGGGAATCGTCCCCCCCTGTCGCCTCCCGCTCTTTATCTAGTAGCGCCTCCTCCGCCCTTATCAGATCTCTCTCTACCTGTCCTCGTAGGCCCGCCTGTATGCCGAGGCAGCTTCCCCTGGTAACCACCTTGAAGGCGTCCCACTCGACTCTCGGGGAGGAGGTCGAGTCGTTGTTGTCTTCGAAATATTGTATGATTCTCCTTGATAGCTCCTCTCGGAATGGGGTGTCTATTAGGAGATCTGGTTGCGAGCGCCATGTGGGTACAGGCGGGTGTGGGTGCCTCCATCCATATACCAGTGTGTGCGGGTTATGGTCTGAGTGCGTCCGTCCCAGGTAGTCTGCGTCTGTCACGGAGGGAATCAGGTCGCGGGACAGCATGTATCTATCTAACCTTACATGCAGTGAGTGGGCTCCCGAGTAGTAGGAATACACCTTGGCGGTGGGGTTTCTGACTCGCCAGGCATCCTGTAAGTTCCATTGCGTTGCCCAATCAAGTAGGGCTCTGGAGGTTGCGTGTGCTGGGGCGATTGCCGTCGGGGGGGACGAGCGGTCAAGGGAGACATCTAGCACGCAGTTGTAATCCCCACCCATCATCAAGGGTACGTCCGGCCAGGGCGCAATTACTGCCGATAAGCGTGTGAAAATTTCCCCTGCTCTACATTAGGTGCGTAGATGGAGGCTATGACTAACTGTTGCCCGTCTAGTCTACCCTGTATGAAGACGTAGCGCCCCTTGGTGTCGATATTGCTGTGTGTCAGTGCGAATGGAACCCCGGGCCTAACCCAGATCAGGGTCCCTCGTGCAAATGCTGAAAAGGTCGTGGCGAATATCTGCCCCCTCCACCTACGGCGAAGTGTGGCTACTTCAGTGGCGACCAGGTGTGTCTCTTGTAGTAGTGCAATCTGGACCTGATGCCTCTTAAGATATGAGTACACTTGGTATCTGCGTGAGGGTGTATGCATGCCCCTGACATTCCAGGTACAAAATTTAACCATAGCCATCACAGTGTTCATTGCGCCCAAGCACCCGTCCCTCCCCCCCGACCCCCAGCCCGCCCCAGCCACGCACGTACAGCAGCAGCAAGCAATGACCATTTTGTCCCCCCGCTCTCTCCCACAGACCCAGGGATGCACGTTGTAACACTTCAGTGTCCACACTAGTCCCAAAAGGAAGAACTTTAACAGAAACATAATACCAAAAGGGCAGCAACAGAACAAGTCGCCGCCCAAATGCTCTATTGAGCTCAATCAGTCCGTGAGTTCAATGGGGGGATGACTAAGTTCAGCACTTGAGTAAAACAAGTTAGTTCGATACGCCAAGAGAGCCGCGGCTCCCCTCCACGGGCAGTGGGTTCCCCTCCACGGGCAGTGGGTTTAGGGGCACCAGAAGCCGGTGGTAGTGTCCGCAGACCGGACAGAGTTCCCAATGTCACTGGTCGTGGGTTGTCCGCCCCAGGGGGGAATCCCATCTGCTATTCCCTCGGGGGAGAGCACTCACCTCTAGGGGTCCGTCCACCCCTCCAACCTTATGTTCCCGGTGGTGCTCCAGCGGAACTGCTCCGGCTCTCCTCCCGGCGCCACGGAGGTTCCGTGACGACTCGGTAGGTGGGGGGATTCGGGAGTAGAGCTCAAGTCTCGGAGATGGGGCTGGACACAGCTGCCGGGGTCCCCAGATGTGTCGGTGTGGAACTCCAATCGGGTCGGCCCCGGTAGAGATCAAACTGCTCCATGATGCCAGTCGCATTGGCCCAGCCAGGGCTAGGCTGAGGAAGGTGGCTTATACTATCTGGTCCGATGTTTGGGGTGTGACATCCGATAGGCCCTCTGCATTCGAATCATCTGGCAGTCCGTACATGAAGTCGTCGTCTTCGCTCCCGCGCAATCTAGGGCTTGCGTTGGAGATCAGGATAGGTGATTGTGACCCGCTGATCTCAGCTGCTATACGGATGGCCTCTTGTTGTTCATTCTGTATTTGCTCCGGAGTGGGGCCGATTTCTGCGTCTGCGGTCGGCGACCCGGCTCTCGAGGCGTGTCATTGTCTCCGCCTGCGGGTACCTCGGTTTCGGCGTTGCTCCTTCGGCGCGGGCTCGTGGTTCGCATCCACTCCCGAATCCAGCCAGGCCGCCGCCGCCTCTGGGGTATCAAAGAAGTGGGTTTTGTCCTGTGCCACCACTCTGAGGCGCGCTGGGAACAGCAAGGAGTACTTGAGGGCCAGGCGTCTGAGCCGTTGTTTCACCTCTAGGAACGATTGACGCCGGCGTTGAACTTGAATGGTGTAGTCAGGGAAGAACATCACTTTGGCGTTGTCTACCTGTATATCCGATAGTTTCTGCGTTTTGCGGAGAATGGCGTCCCGGTCACGGTAATTCAACACCCGCATAAGCATTGGTCTCGGGTTGGAGCCCTCAGGGGTGGACGGGACGGTACCCTGTGCGCTCTTTCCACCACAAAGTGCGGTGACAGTGTGCCTTCAGGCAGTAGCTCCCTGAGCCAGGTCTCCATATGTTCCGCCGTCTCCCTCCGTTCCCATCGTTCCGGTAGGCCTACTATGCGTACATTGTTTCTTCTGGCCCGTCCTTCTGCATCCTCTGCTCTATCCTCAAGGAACTCCACCCGGTTGAGCAGGTCACGGACGTGCTTATCTGTCTGCGTCAGCTTGGGTATGGTCTCCGCCATCGTTTGTTCCAGGGTCGTGGTGCGGTCGGACAATTTCTTGTGGTCTGGTCGGAGAAGCGTCAGGTCCACAGCCACCTTATCGATCCTGTTCTCCAGTGATGTACGGGTTAGCTGCATGGACTTCTCCAGGCGTTCCACCATGGCCGCCAGCATAGTGTCCAGTTTGGAGGCGGTTTGGTCAGTCTCTGTGCTCTTCACCATTTTTCCTTTGCTCAGTGTCCCACCGGTGTCGGTCTTTGCTCTGGTCCCCCCTGACATGTGGGTGGTCGTCACAGTCAGGCAGCCGATTGGGCGGGCTCTTGCGATGAACACTGTTGGGGCCTGTGCGCGCTGGTTTCCTGGTCAGGCACTCTACTCCGCCCGTGTCGGGCGGTGTATGGCACGCGTGGGGGGATGGGTGGACCGTTTCACCGTAGGACTTTGGGTTTCTCTGCTATGTTACCGTCCGGGGAGGACGCGATGGCCGTTTTTTGTCAGGTATGAGGATCCCCAAGCGTGCTGGTCGGCACTGCGAGTGTCTTTAGTGCAAATCACCTCTCGGCTGTGCCATGTGGCGGTCCTCCGGGTCGTGCCGTTTGTTCCCTCCGTTTGCGTCTGTCCTGCGGGCCTGGGAAGGCACACCCTGCCGGGTGATCCTAGGTGCCGTTAGGCGTCGTGTGGGGCACTGTGAAGTTCAGTACAGGGTTAGCTAAAGTGGAGAGTGCGGGGTTGCTCTGGTTCCTTGCCCGCTTGGGCCTGGTCGATCCTCCTGGTGCAAGGCTGGCTGCCAGATGGGCCGCCCCAGCGTGGCTGCAGTTTGCGTGTTGTGCGGGCCGGGCTCCCCGGTGTTAGACGGGTCTGGCGTTGACCAGTGTCTTTTTCTGGGCGGTGGGCAGGTACAGGTGTCCAGGGGATAGGGCCACACAGCCTCCGTTGTCGTTCGTTCAGACCCAGGGGTGATGCTGTCAGTGCGGGTCTCCAAACAATTGAGCAAGATTGTCTACCGGCGCCCGTCAAGTTTGGCGGGATGTCCCCAGTGCCGGCCGGTGAGGCGGGTCAGTGGCTCAGTGCGCCGCGAGCCAGTGTGGCGTGCTTGCTTGCAGTTTCTGGGATCCCTGAGCAGTGAGGTCGTTGGGGGTATCGGGTGTTGCGGTGCGGTCTCTTCCCCCTTGCTGGGCCCGTCGCAGGGCGGTGGGCTAGTGTGGGGGCCCAGGGGACCGAGCGGGTCAGCTCCCGTTGTTGTCTACCGGGAGCCAGGGGTAACGCTGCCTGTGCGGGCCCCTAAATGATCGAGCGCGATCTCTCTCTGGTGTTCCCCGGGTTTGGCAGGGCGCCCCTAGTGTCAGTTGGCAGGGTGAGCGGATTCACAGCTCATTGCGAGCCGGGGTGCTATGTCTTCTATTCGTGCCTAGGGCCCCTGCGTAGATGGGGCGCTGGGGGGCATCCGTTGTTGTTGCGCGATCTCTTTCCCCCACTCGTTCGCGCTGGGGAGTTCACACGTGTCGCGGCCTACCTCGCTGGGTCAGATCCCCGGACTCAGGTAGAAGGGGCCGCCGGCCGGAAGTGAGCTCTGGGCGGGTAGCTGCCGCAGCTGTCGGCGGTCGGAAGAACTGGTACTCTGATCTGCCTGGAAATTGCTGTGGTGGTGGATCGGGTTCCCGGGTGCACTCGGTACGAGTTTGGGCCCGGTGTTGCTGGAAATGGAGGAGAAATGGCCCGTGGTAGGGGAGCTTCGCTCGGAGCTCAGCCCGGGCACGTCTTCTCACATCGCGTACTTGGCCATGCCCCCCGTAAGAATGGACTCATATCGATTGATTCGCAAGCTTAAGTTGAGCAAGCACTTTCTATTGCAACCTAAAAAGAGAAAACAAACGGAATTACAAATGAGCCCATCTTTACTGGAAGCGGCTGATCGTTCCAGTTTTGATCAAATTTGGGATCTGCAACAAGAAGGAGAGACTGTTGATGATTTACCCTTGACAACATCAAGAGAGGATAGAGCAACAAGTTGTACCCCCTTCAAACCAAAGTCTATCTTTCAACCCATTCTTATTAATGACAATATTGATGTGTATCACGATCTGATAATTAAGGACCTGAAACAGTTATATATCAAAATTAACCAACAAGGAAAAATGGCGAACAAAAAGAACCAATGTTACTACAGTCTAATCAAGAAATTAGAAACAGACAAAAATGTAATCGTCCGCCAGGCCGATAAAGGCGTAAATATTGTACTGTGGCCCAGAGACTTGTATGTAGCGGAAGCCGAGAAACAACTACTAGATACCGTATGCTACAGAAAAAGCAATATGGCAATATTGAAATTATCTTGGCAGGAACAGAGCGCCAAATTGGTAGCATGGAGAAGTGCAAAACTGTTGACAGATGATGAATATAAATTCCTTAGGAAAGGTCATCCAGTGATCCCATCATTTTACTTAATCCCAAAGATACATAAGGATGCCACCACACCACCAGGTCGCCCAATAATATCGGCGATTAATAGCTCTACGGAGAATATTTCCCGGTACATAGACTTCTTTCTCTAGGACTGGGTCAAAGGCCTAAATTCCTATGTACAGGACACGTCTGATTTCATCAGAAAGGTGAACAATACAGTGTGGGATGAAGAATGTTTGCTCATAACACTTGACGTTACATCACTGTATACATCAATTAGACATGCAGATGGAGTGCGGGCAGTGGAATTCTATTTGAACAAACGGCCTATGAATTTCACTGCGCACAACAAAATGCTGTTATCAATGAAAAGAATCTGCCTTGAACAAAACTTCTTCTTATTTAACAATCAAATATATCAGCAGGTGCGAGGAGTCGCCATGGGGTCGTGCTTCTCTCCGAGTCTGGCATGTCTCCACATGGGACTCTGGGAGGAGTGCGTGCTGGGCGGCCCCTTGCTAGACACCATGCGACAACATGTACCTCTGTACTTACGGTACATAGATGATTTGTTCTTAATATGGCGGGGTACGAAAACAGCAGCACAACTATTCATTTCAGATTTAAATAAGAACGACCTAAATTTGGAATTCACTTCATGCATAAATGACAGAGTAGTTGTTTTCCTAGATACTGAAGTGTACGTATCTGGTGACAGATTAGCTACTAGAATGCACAGAAAGCCAACGGCAGGTAATACAATCCTGCATGCATCTAGTCAGCACCCCCGGCACCTGATAGACAGCATTCCCTTTGGGGAAATGCTGCGAATCAGGCGGATTTGTAGCTCGGAAACAGAGTGCCACGAATTACAACTTGAAAGCAAAAAACGCTTTATGGCTCGTGGTTATTCTGGCAAAACAATTCAGCGAGCTATAAATAGATCACTCACAATATCTAGAGATGAGGCTCTCTGCAAAAAAGTTGGATCTAAGAAAGGGGTCACGGATAATACTAATCTAATTGCACCCAGAGTAATTGTCACCTTTTGTAAGCAACATAAAGAGATCAGACGTATCTTTTACAAGAATTGGAATCTAATCACGGGGGATCCCGTCATTGGCAGGCATATAGTTAAAAAACCTGACATCACCTTCAGAAAGTCAGTTTCTATGTCGGACAGACTTGTCAAGAACTTCCTGGAAAAACCTATTTCTGATACTTGGGGGGCTTTGGGAGGCGGTTTCAAAAAATGTGCTTCATGCAAGGCATGTAAAAATGGGTGTAGTAAAACCCAATACATATCACCGTTTTCTAGCAAGCCATTGCAAATAAAAAAACGCATGTCCTGTAAGACTGATTTTGCCGTATATGTGTTGCAGTGCCCGTGTGAGCTCCGTTATATAGGCAGCACACGCTTGCCTGTGCACAGACGGGTATTGCAACACATCAGGGCTATAGTGGGGAAAGACCAGACCTACCCGGTGGCACGCCATTTTGAGAAGGTCCATAACAGTGATCCGAAGGGCCTTCTGTATTATGCCATAGATTGCGTGCCGCCACTAAAAAGAGGAGGAGACAGGGATGCCAAACTACGCCTTTTGGAGACAAGGTACATTATCGAACTGGACACTAAGGCCCCTAGGGGCCTGAATGCAGGGGAAGATCTGTACACTTGCCTATAATTAATAAACAACATAGCTAGCAGCCCTGTGTATAATGAAATAATACCCCAGGATAGAAACCCATAGGGTGTTCTTGAATTAAAGAATTTAACTGAATGAGTCATAACGTGTGGAATTAGTGGTAAAAGTTACATCTTAAAGGTGGTGTGCGTGGTCCACCACATACAAGAAAGGAATAACATCTAATACAAGGTTCAAATGTATTCTTTCACCTCCCACTCCATGATTGTGACAATATAGTGAATGTCACATTTTTTTCAACACTTAGAAAAATATAAAATATAGAAAAAAAACGAAAAAGGAAAATAAATAATCACTTTATTATTATTTTGTTCACAGTTGTATATTATTTGCACTGGGGTCTTCTTTTTCGTGGAGTCTTTAAGAGGTTACAATAAGGAGGCACAGAATAACCAATAATTTTGTGGAAACCATTGTATAAATGTGTTCTTGTGGAGTTGCTTTCCAAAATCAATAGGGGTCTCATTCCCTTAGATGCATATATAAATTGTATGTTTATGCTCTGAGAAAATACACGATAAATGTGATATTATAGGCAAAAATGTAAACAGCACGTTGCACTTTACCTGTTAGAATTTGCACACTTTGATATTTCTACAAAAATGAATTACATATAGGATTTGCACTGTGGACACTATGTCTTTTATTGTAAATAATATGTATATATCATGAATTTTAATTATTTATGAAATTGTATATATATATTTTTCTTAAATAGATGTAATTCCTTAAGTGTGTAAATATGAGATATACTCTTTTATGATAGTTCCAATAGAAATTTGGAGACCACTAAGAGCGTGAATAATTGAGGCACTATGCCTTTCATTACAACTTTAAGCACAATACCGCTATGTATATATGTATAGGAAGCGAAACCACAAGGAGTTAATTTGGGCGGTGTTTTCTATGTACAGAACTCCGCCTTTTATTGGTTTACAAATGCCTTAAATACCCTCTTTTTAGCTCTACTAGCGTATCATGTGATCAAGCCTCTGGCTAGAGGCGAAACGCGTCATGCAGGACTGCTTGGGTTTTACATTTTGAAAATAAAGAACACTTAACTTTTGCACGAAGCTTTGGGTCCGACTTGTTCATTTTCCTTAGGAATGGAGGAGTGATGCTGTGGCATTAAACAATATCGGACTTCATATATATATATATATATATATATATATATATATATATATGATATGCAAATGCCCTGTGCATATATATACAGCATCTCTGCAACCAGGGGACTGGTATCTTCGAAGTCCACCACGACCGACTGGAAGGAGTGTGTGGATCGAGGCATTCTACTTCAATGGGGCGCTTTGTCTCGCATTTGACTGCCCCAACTCATTTTCCAACTAGACGCAACTGGAAGCTGCAGTATGCAAGGGGACACTGAAAGGACTCATCCTGTTTGATTTGCTCCATGACCCGCCCGACACACCTGAAGCCCGCACCGCAAACATCTGACACTCACTCCCCCACACCCCCATCTCGGGACGCTAATACGAGGCATGCTGGGACTTGCAGTTCGTTTCACCGCACACGAACTGTGATTGGTGCGCAGACAGCGTAAGGAGGAGGGGATTAGGTGCCGACGGATATATTAAAAACACAAGGAGGTTATCAGGGATGTGTTCTTTGCAGCTGAAGACGCTGAAGAAGGCTATTTTGCCGAAATGCATCCGCCAGAGCTGGGACCTTGTGAAATAAAGCTGTGTCCACCCTGTTCTCCCCCTGTGGCCTCTGTTCTTTTTCGTCGAAAAGGATTTTCTTCATATATACTGAGCGAGCCAGCAGCTCAGACCAGAAGGCCATGCAACACTAAGCGGCTCAAAGAAAAACTGGCACAACGCTGCTCGCAGCATCTCTGCAACCAGGGGACTGGTAGCTTCGAAGTCCACCACGACCGACTGGAAGGAGTGAGTGGATCGAGGTATTCTACTTCAATGGGGCGCTTTGTCTCGCATTTGACTGCCCCCACTCATTTTCCAACTAGACGCAACTGGAAGCTGCAGTATGCAAGGGGACACAGAAAGAACTCATCCTGTTTCATTTGCTCCATGACCCGCCTGACTCACCTGAAGCCCGCACCGCAAACATCTGACACTCACTCCCCCACACCACCATCCTGGGATGCTAATACGAGGCATGCTGGGACTTGGAGTTCATTTCACCACACATGAACTCTGATTGGTGCGCAGACAGCGTAAGGAGGAGGGGATTAGGTGCCGGCGGATATATTAAAAACAGGAGGAGAATATCAGGGACGTGTTATTTGCAGCTGAAGGCGCTGAAGAAGGCTATTTTGCCGAAATGCATCCGCCAGAGCTGGGACCTTGAGAAATAAAGCTGTGTCCACCCTGTTCTCCCCTTGTGGCCTCTGTTCTTTTTTGTCGAAAAGGATTTTCTTCATATATATATATATATATTACCTACTGGCTATCGCCAGTAGGTATATATAGTTAGGATTAATTCCCTATGGGATTTCTGAAAATTCTATGTCTAATAACTTTGGCGTTTGTGGACGGAATCGGCTGAAATTTTCAGGAAAATGGCACATTTTGTTTCTGAGCAGCCCCTGAAAATTTGGTGGGGTTTCGTCAAGGGGGGGCTGAGAAAAAAGGGGGGTCCCAAAACGCGTTTTTTACATTGAGTTTTCCATAGGGCGGTTGGCCTCACTTTTAGCTCGAACGGCTGAATGGATTTGCACGAAACTTGGCAAAATTGTAGGGACTGGTAGCCCGATGTGCCTTTGCTAGGTCTCAATATATGTGCTTCAGTGGATTTTGAGAAATTAACGTTTAAATCAAGATATATATCTGTAACAGCGCTCCGGGGAGCGATCCGGTCCGCTTACTTTTTGCGTTTCGGAACTTTGCGCGCAGAAAGCTGATTGGCTCTCCGGTGTCTGTCAACATTCTAAACAGTCCGGAGCGGCCGCCATCTTGTCTCTCGGTAGGATCGAGAGAGAAGAAGAGGTGAAAAACGAAAGGGGAATTTAATGAAAGGGGGCAAGGTATCCCCCTCTTGACCCCCTAGGAATGTTGTTGGGGTTATTAAAGGGTCCCGTGGGGAAAAGGAAAAAAAAATGATTTTTCACGGTAGAAGCGCTTCACGGGCCGCGAACTGGGCCGCAAACTGGTAGCGAAACGGGAATTCGCCATTTTGTGCTTCGTTAATTAAATTACTAGGTATAAGGGGGTGCGGGAGACGTATCCTAATCCCCTATGTTTCCTGAGGGTGGCTGAGGAGGCTGATATATGTTGATACATCTCTTCCAGCGGCTGTGCGTGAGCTTTTTTTTATTTTGCTGCGTGACAGTCCGGAGCGGCCGCCATCTTGTCTCTCGGTAGGATCGAGAGAGAAGAAGAGGTGAAAAACTAAGGGGGAATTTAATGAAAGGGGGCAAGGTATCCCCCTCTTGACCCCCTAGGAATGTTGTTGGGGTTATTAAAGGGTCCCGTGGGGAAAAGAAAAAAAAAATGATTTTTCACGGTAGAAGCGCTTCACGGGCCGCGAACTGGGCCGCAAACTGGTAGCGAAACGGGAATTCGCCATTTTGTGCTTCGTTAATTAAATTACTAGGTATAAGGGGGTGCGGGAGACGTATCCTAATCCCCTATGTTTCCTGAGGGTGGCTGAGGAGGCTCATATATGTTGATACATCTCTTCCAGCGGCTGCGCCATCTTGCCTTTTTTCCAATGCCACAATTTTGTCGTGCACGGCAGCCATTTTAGATGCCAGGCTGGTCCCAGGCTATCACCTACCCCTGCGGATGTAGTTTATGGCCCCAGCTGTAGAGAATTCAGACATGCCAACCCTCCTGATTCAGGCGTGTGACTACTGATTTCAGTGCTAGTCTCCCGCCTCCCGATTTCTGCAAGCAAAAACCCGGGGGCATATTACGAACAACTAGCGATAATTTTTGTCTCTAACTTGTTTAGAGACAAAAATTATCGCCGCACATCGGCGATTTTTATCGCAGATAAACCTTGCTATTATCGCAGAAAAGTCAGCGATATTCATGTATTATCGAGCAAATGCTCTTAGCCATGTTATCCACCTCCCATTGGATAACATGGCTAAGAACTGCTCAGGGCAGGTGTTAGATTTTGGAGATATTCGCGCTTAGCGCGAATATCTCCAAAAGTTGGTAATAGAAGATAGCGATGTTAGGGACTGTTTCCAGTCGCTAACATCTTGGTACGCCACTTTGCATGTCATTAGTGATAAGTATCACTGACATGCAAAGCGGGGCCCAAGATGGTCGCTATCTCCTTTTAGCTGTCACTAACTGGTGTTAGCGACAGCTTGGTAATAGGGAGATAATTTTATCTCCGCTTTCATGGCTTTTAAAGCCAAAAAAGCGGAGATAAACCCCCTTGATAATATGCCCCACGATTCCTTGGGGGTTTCAGCTGACAGGGCTTGGTATTGTGTTACATGGTAATTTTTCCAGGAAACGTCAGAGGGTCGATGCAGGGGTTCTAGAAGAGGTGATAAACCATTTAAGCCTCATGAACAAGCGCATGGTCTTTTAAAGATTTGTGAAGTACTCGGGGCGGCGGTGTGTGTGTGCCCTCTTTTAGGAGCGGGCGGGGGGGCACTGCCAGCAACTTGCCAGGTCAGGTAGTGTTCAACACGTGCATCACCCTTTCTCTGCCTGCTATTGCGCTCCATGCTTCGGAAAGGTAAGAAAAAGAACGTGCATTTGAGTTTGAAATGTCCGATCCTGCAGCAGCACACTTCCAAAGCCCACACATGACAATAACCCGATTCAAGGCCCCATTCACCCGTTTTAAAAAAAATAGATAACACTCCAACAAAGTAAGATTATAAAACTTTATTAACTATTAACTATAACGAACGGAACAAAAACTAAAAACATTTAAACATTTTTCAACACAAAAAGCAACAATGGTTAGAAGCTGTCTTTTGTGCGAATAGTCCCAAGGCAGCACAACGTGCAGAGTTCTGGACGGCACCCAGGTGATGTCGCCTGGGTGCCGCACTGGTTTTGGGATCCTACAATGCAGCACAGAAAAACAGCGTGGGGCGTCCCGGGTGGTGCGGGGGGAGGCCTCGTCAGTAGCGGTCTGTTGTGCGAATAGTCCCAAGGCAGCAGAACGCGTTGAGATGTTGATGGGACTGTGTCCAGTGTCACATGGCTGACACAACATGTACGACAGGCACCCAGGTGATGTCCAGTAAACTGCCGCACTGGTTTTGGTATCCTACAATGCTGCTCCGAAAATTGGCGTGCGGCGGCCCGGGGGTGGGGGAGGCGGCGTGAACGGGCCTCCCCAGGTGGCGGCCATCTAGCTGAGTTGCGCCCGCTCTTGCGGCTACAGCGTCTCGCTCACCATGTTGTTGAGTTGCTCCCACTCTTGCAGTGCAGCGATAGGCGGCTGCCACATGGCTCTTAAAATGGCGGACGGCTCCTCGGTTTTGGGCCTGGTCCACTGAAATGGCCCTGGGACACCTTGGAACTCGGACGCTTGCCTGCTAGGGCTTGGGCTCCATTCTCTAAAAGCGTCCCCTCAGCCGTGAAGATTCTACAAAAGTCTTGGGGGCCCTCGACTCCCGCAGGCTTCCGGTGGGGAGCGGCTGCCATGATTGCTCGCGGAATGACCACGACGGAGCCACGAGATGGTGGTGCTCTCATGCTGACGCCAGCTTCAGTCTGAATGATCCAGAAACAAGGTGGGGCTTTCATCGTTTGGGAAAAAAAATGTTCTAAACCAATGAAAAGTGTTATTTTTAGGTCATATGACCAAGCCTTCCATCTTTAGGAAACCAAAAGTAAAATGAACCAATGAAAAGTTTTATAAACAAGTCACATGACCTGTTATGCGGCATAGGGCTACAAAAAGCGTAGAAAATCCGTTGGCACGTGAGGCGGCGTCAGTAGCGGACCGATGTGCGAATAGGCCGAAGGCAGCACAACGCGCCGAGATTCGGATGGCACCGAGGTGGTGTCCAGCAAATTGCCGCACTGGTGTGGCCATCCTACAATGCTGCGCCGAAAGACGGCGTGTCCAGCTGAGTTGCGGTCACTGTTGCGGTACAGTGACTCGAACGCGCTGAGATTCGGATGGCACCGAGGTGGTGTCCAGCAAATTGCCGCACTGGTGTGGCCATCCTACAATGCTGCGCCGAAAGACGGCGTGTCCAGCTGAGTTGCGGTCACTGTTGCGGTACAGTGACTCGAACGCGCCGAGATCCGGATGGCACCGAGGTGGTGTCCAGCAAATTGCCGCACTGGTGTGGCCATCCTACAATGCTGCGCCGAAAGATGGCGTGTCCAGCTGAGTTGCGGTCACTCTTGCGGTACAGTGAGTCGAACGCGCCGAGATCTGGATGGCCCCGATGTTGTGTCCAGCAAGTTGCCGCACTGGTGTGGCCATCCTACAATGCTGCGCCGAAAGTCGGCGTGGGGTGCCCCGTTGGCTTATGAGGTGATGTCAGTAGTGGACTGATGTGTGAATAGGTCGGAACCAGCACAAGGCGCCAAGATCCGAATGGCAAGTCCTGGATGTTGAGTGCCTCAGTTGAGAGTTCTGAGCAGTGCTTGTAAGACTGTCTGAAGCTTATTTGCACCTGCTGCAGCTTCACTATTGCCCTGGTGTGGCCAAAGGTGGCACATGACATAGGCGGCCGGCTCCCGAGGTCCGGCGGAACTTTTTTCCTTTTCCTTTCTGCTTCTTTTCCTACAATCCATTTCATCTGAAGACACGACCAGGTCCCTGAATGTGTGCAGCGGGACGCTATTGATTGAATGAAAATGGCGGCTTGACACAAAGCTGACTCAAGCGTTACTGTTGATGCTATACAGACAAAAATTGGTTTTCAGTTTGTACATTCTTCAGGTTTTTTTTTTCCATCCAAGTCTGATTGAGAGTTTGTAGAAAAATGGCTTCAGATTTTCCACATACTACTCTTCAACATTCTTCCTAAATGTAACAATGTGAAACTCACTAGGAGAAAGGCTGTTTCTGTTTCCTTTCAAAATGCTGCCAACAATATTTTCTGAATGGAAGACACCATCTTGTAGCATAAAGGGACGAAAGGGGTTCTGGTCTGGCCGATGGTTGGTGGAGACATTTTGACTATATCTTGGACCTGCCCGGCCTCGCCCAAAATGGCGCCGGTATAAATGGGACTCGTAACTCCTTGCCCGCAAATGTATATCTAGAAAATGTTATTGTAAGTGGCCGTGTCGTATTTTAATTACAAAATGTACGTCCACCGATTCCGCAACTGTTAGACACCTTTGTTCTTGCAACCTAATGGCCCGCTCGTTACGTTCTTCTACAGTGTAAATGTCTCCTCATCATATACGATTTCAGTTTGCTCCGTGGCCGGCCCACGTGGTTATAGGCCCGTATTTGTATACTGACATTTTCACAATAAAGGTTTTTAAAACAAAACACGGTAGTAGTATTTACATTGGTAAAGTTTTTACTTTTAGTCACTGTTTTCGAATCAGTAAAGGCAAGTGAAATAAAGCAGTCCAATTACATGACGGATAAAAGGTATAATATGTAGGAACGCAGTAAAGATAAATGCTTAATAGCAGTTGTGTTTTTCATGTCTGCAATATAAAGTGATCGATAAGAATCTGATAATCAGGCGTATCGGCGACTAAGATAGCAGGCCAAATCTCTTTTACTCAACGGCTCCGTCATGGAAGGAAGAAACGCCCTTTTTCTCGAAAAAGGAATATATTTTACTTACAAGACAGTTGTAAATTTTCCGGGAAAGTACATTAGCCTGGAATATTATAACATATGTTTGAAAAAAAAATATTGTTCGAAAACAATAAAAAGCGTAATTTTTAGGTCATATGACCAAGCTTTTCATCATTAAATTAACAAAAGTAAAATGAATCAATGAAAAGTTTTATTAACAAGTCACATGTCCTGTTATGCTTACGTTACGCGCTGCGCGCTGCGCCTCGGATCACTTCCGGGTGCGGTAACGCGGCGTGTCATATAACGCATTACGCGACAACGTAGGTCAAGAATATAGTCAAAATGTCTCCACCAACCAGCGTTCGGAACACAACTCCTTTCAGCAGTCCAAAAAGTTCTGTTAAATGACAACAGAGGGGACAGGCAACAAGAACCATCAGTCAAAGAGGGGAGGGCAAGTTCTTCTCTTCCGGGTCATGTTGGGGCGCTACCGGAACTGATCGAATTGGTAGTCTACAGTGTTTCTGGATGTTTCAGACTAAAGCTGGCGTCAGCATGAGACCACTACCATCTCGTAGCTCCGTCGTGGCCATTCCACGAGCAATCATGGCAGCCGCTCCCCACCAGAAGCCTGCGGGAGTCGGAGGCCCCCAAGACTTTTGTAGAATCTTCACGGCTGAGGGGACGCTTTTCGAGAATGGGACCCAAGCCCTATCAGGGAAGCGTCCGAGTTCAAAGGTGTCCCAGGGCCATTTTAGTGGACCAGGCCCAAAACCGAGGAGCCGGCCGCCATTTTGAGAGTCCTGTGGCAGCCGCCTATCGCTGCACCGCAAGAGTGGGCGCAATTCAGCTGGATGGTGGGCAAGACGCTGTAGCCGCAAGAGTGGGCGCAACTCAGCTAGATGGGACAAGGTTCAGAATTGAAGAGTCATCAAAAGGCAAAAAGTTCCGCCGGATCCCGGGAGCCGGCCGCCTATGTCGGGGGCGATCTCAGGCTACACCAGTGCTATAAGACTTGGGGAGGGTGTCGGAGCCAAGCGTCTTCTCCGAGTCCATGGCCATCACACCGCCCCTCAGGGGCCTCCGTCAAGCTGTTTAGGAAGGTAACATATCACATTGTTTTCTAATGCAGTCAGGTCCACAAACGACACTCACTTACTTTGAGAATAGTGAAGCTGCAGTAGGTGGAAATAAGCTTCAGACAGTGTTACAAGCGCTGCTCAGAACTCTTACCTATGGCACCCAACATCCAGAACTTATGCTATTTGAGAATGGCAGTGACATCGAAGCATCTCAGGGACCAAAACCATTAACGTACTTTCACGTATGAAAATCTTACTTGGGGAGGGGGGAGGAGCGAAGCGCCCCCTCCCAGTCAGCGCCACCACACCGTATGTTGAAAATTTGAAGCCATCGTTCTACAAAGTCAACCAAACTTGGATTAAAAATCTAGAAAAATGTACAAACTGAAAACCAGTTTTGGTCTGCATAGCATCAGTAGCAACGCTTGAGTCAGCTTTGTGTCAAGCCGCAAATTTGATTCAACAAAGCACAGACATTGAAAAAGGCTCAAATTCAGAACTCTAAACTATGGCACCCAACATCCAGGAGCTTGCCATCCGGATCTTGGAGCCTTGTGCTGCTTTCGATCTATTCACACATCGGTCCACTACTGACATCATCTTATAAACCAACGTTATGTAAATAGTTTTTTAATAAAATGTTTTACCCTGTTTCTTTGCTGGTGTGTTGTCTATATTTTTAATATTTGCATAGGGTTTGTCGTTATTTTGTGCGGGATGGGTGATGGAGCCGAGCTGTCTTGCAGCCCTCATGGTGTGGAGCTCAGTTCATCTCACTATTTTCGTATTTCTCATGAAGGGTTGTTCCTAATATTTCTATTTTAGCGAGATCAAAAAGAGATCCAATTAGTGGCCTACTGATTTTGCTCGATTACTTTTATTTTTTTTACACGATTTTTCACTATCTGCAAAGACTAAACAGAGTATTGCGACTTTGTGCTTGTTTGTAAATAGAGAATGATCCAAAGAGAACCAATTCTAAAACAGTAAATGCTTGGACAACAATCAATCAAATGGAGAGACAAGCAGCCACGACGGATTACAACGGGGGTAAAGGCCTGCGTTAACTACCCTTCAGTATCTGCAAAGAGAGAGTACTACTAAGACAAAAGAGGGGAGGGGGGGGGTGCAGCGTTCAAAGCACATCAGCGTGCATAAATACGAAAATGTTTTTATTTATCACGTACTTGACATTTTTAAGCTTTTCATATTTGCTATTAAAAAACCAATGAAATTCACAGAAAAAACCATAGGTTATAGTGGATATATAGTTAGGAATTTGCATTTACAAAACCTTGAAAATTCAATGAAAAAACCATTGGTTTTAGGCCATATATAGTTAGGGATTTGCATTTACAAAACCTTATTTTACTCGCATAAAACCATTGAAATTCCATATATAGTTATAAGCGCTAACTATATATCGCGCACCCGCAATCCACTGCTGATGATGTCACATATTACATCATTCATGACATGGTTAGTGACATCACTGATGACATCACTGATGACATCTCAAATGACATCACTGATGACATCACTGAAAACATCTCATTTGACATGACTGATAACATCACTGATGATATCATTCATGTGATAATACGATGAACCTCTTCAGACTCTAATATAACCTTAGATACAATCAGTGTAAACAGACACTCACAGACTGTCACTCATCCATGGAGTTACTCACACACCTAGTCAGTCATGCAAAGAATCAATCACACCTCCATTTCCTCAACTATACAGTTATACAAACTTTACTTATTCAAACATATACTAACACATATTTACTCTCTTATACAATCCCTGATACAAGTTCACAATGATCCATACAGCCACTCACACATTCACTGGCTCTTATGCACAGTTATTTATATATGTCAACTCTCACATGTACTGAGTTTTACATATGTACTTACTTTGACATGTAGCACTGAGATATCCATTCACTCACCAATACACTCATGCACACAGTCAACCGCCCATACAGCTGTTTCCACATGCACTTTTGAAACCATACATCTAGTGAATCAACTGCTCACACATCTATGCACAGAGTCACACACCTCCCAGCTACCCACACACACACTCAGTATCCCATACAAATACTTGGGCAACCAATCAATAACCCATATAGTTACTCATATAGCTACTTATCAACACATGGAACAGTTTACAGAACAACAGACATAATGATGCACAAATTAAGACAGTTTAGTCATTAACCCATGCACTCAGTGAGACACATTTAATCACTCACTCATACAGTCAGTCATGCACCTACTAAATCCTTCATCCAGACACTTATATATCCACTCATTCTTCAATATGTAAGAGATATTTTAACTTTACAGAAACATACAGTCACTGGATGATGTCATCAGTGATGTCATCAGTGATGTCATTTGAGATGTCATCAGTGATGTCATCAGTGATGTCACTAACCATGTCATGAATGATGTAATATGTGACATCATCAGCAGTGGATTGAGGGTGCGCGATATATAGTTAGCGCTAATAACTATATATGGAATTTCAATGGTTTTATGCGAGTAAAATAAGGTTTTGTAAATGCAAATCCCTAACTATATATGGCCTAAAACCAATGGTTTTTTCATTGAATTTTCAAGGTTTTGTAAATGCAAATTCCTAACTATATATCCACTATAACCTATGGTTTTTTCTGTGAATATATATATATATATATATATATATATATATATATATATATATATATATATATATATATATATTGTTTACCAATCCATTTCCCTCTGATTAAAGGAAGGCACTGACACCATGACTTTAACTCAAGGAAAGTTTCTTTAATCCGACATGCTGCACAGACGCGTTTCGGCGGAAGCCTCCGCCTTGTTCACTTGACTCTGCAGTAATTGGCATATGCTTATATACTGACATTACATGCTGACACATCTAGGGCAACGTCATACAACATGATAGGTTGTTGGTTGTTATGACAACGGGTGAGTCATGGCTCAAACATACTAATGGCATAGACACAGAAGAGTCTGTAGTATATATATATATATATATATATATATATATAAATATATACATGTGAATATATTACCTACTGTCGGTTGCCAGAGGGTAGTTATAGTTAGGACCTAGTTTCCATAGGAAGAGCATTTTTCCATTTGCCAAAATCTTTGCCGTCGCTTGATGAATCTTTGAATTTTTTTTTAATACGCCCAAAAAAATGGGGGGGGGTCCAAATACACCTTTTTTTCCATGTTAATTTTCACAGGAATCTTTAGACATGTCTACAGCCCGAACTGCTGAACAGAATTTCACCAAATTTGACAAAATGGTAGCTCTTGGTCCAGAAAGCACTCTTATTGTTAAATGGTGTACATCTGTTCATTAGTTTTCTAAAAACAAAATACAATTTCTCAGATATACAACCGTGGCGGCGATGGATCCACAAACCCTCCAAATCTGATGCCTGAGATCAGATTGGCTTCCAACACTTCAAATCCGGAAGTGTTGGCAGCCATCTTGTGACTTGGTTGAACTGAGTCACAAGAATAAACATTTTAAAACAAGAAACGGGGGCAGGGTAAAAACACCCTGACCCCCAAGGCCTGTTAAGAGGATCCCACAAGGACCCCCAGGGCCCAGAAAAAGCATTTTTCTAAAATAATGTCAGCGGGATTCACAATAGATCGGCGAATATGGCCCTATGGATCTAGCGCTGTATTTACTTTAGGCTCCCAGGTTGGCCAGGTCTCTGGGGCAATTAAAAATAAAGATGCTGCAGCACACAGTCCCGGGATTGCCACCTCCCTGGGGCTAATTGTTTGAAGTACAGGGCCACACAGGACCGCAAGACTTCAGGCGCCCTCCTCGGTCGCCAATGAGATGGCAATAGCCCGGAGGGATGGGGTCCCCATGGCGAAAATGGCCCAGGATGGGGGCCACTTGGCCCCTGTTCCATTAAAGAATAACACAATTGGAAAACAAATGAAGGGCCTCGCCCCAGGGGATGGGTCCCTGGGGCAGGAAGGGGGTCTTGTGGCCCCCTCCCCTTTTATTATGAAACAAAGGCCCAGCCCCAGAGGAGGTACACTCATAAAATGGCCTCAGGAGGGGAGCCACGCGGCCCCCCTCCAAAATACAAAAAAAGGCCATATCTACAACATCCTGTGTTTCCACATGCATGGAATCTATAGAAGTGATGGAGTTTACTTTACAGACGAAGGTAACAGGAAGTGTCTCCGCAACCTGAAACTCTGCATCCAGTCTTATATATACACACAGTGAACTCAAAGATTGTTCTTAGAGCCATCCTAGTGCCACAAATGTCATTTATTCTCTTTATAAATATCTTTTTTTCCCCAATTTTTTTAAATATTTGTGACAATGTGACGACAATGTCGCGACATTTGCGAATACGTCACTATATCACCAAAGCAGACATTCAATAGCCACCAGCACTTTCAACACTTATAACCATATAATTGATTCTAACTGTCACACTACATATATTAGTATCTAAATACCTCTATAATAAAATGTATAAGTCTATGACTATGACAACATGTATGAGTATTTCAGTGGAATCTGTGACTGGGTGCCTAACTGTGTCAAAGGGACTCTGAGTGGGTGTATAAGTGTCTTAGTCGGTCTGTGAGTGTGTGAGTGCGTGAGTGCTGCAGTGATTCTGTAGGTGGGCGCATGAGTGACTGAGTGAATCTGTGAGAGAGTGCATATGTATATCGGTGGGTCTGTGAGTGGGTTATAAGGTTCTGAGTGAGAATGTGAGTGGGTGCAGGAGTTTCTGAGTGGGTTGTGAGTGAATACATGAGTCTCTGAGTGGGTCTCTGAGTGTGTGTGTGAGTCTCTTAATGGGTCTGTGCGTGGAAGTGTGCATTTTTGAGTGATTATGTGACCAGATGCATGAGTCTCTGAGTGGGTATGTGAGTCTCTGAGTAGGTCCGTGAGTGGGTGAATGAATGTCTGAGTGGGTATGTCATTGGGTGACTGAGTCCCTGAGTAGGTCTGTAATTGGGTATGCAATTCTCTGAGTGGGTCTGTCAGCAGGTACACGTGTATAGTAAGTATGCAGCGGCAGAACATTACTTCTTGTAGATTTATTTTCACAGGCTACACAGTTGTGGAGCACACAGGGTGCATTACCTCCAGCAGTAACTGCTCAATAACTAATCAAAATATTCAAAGCTTAACATTATATAGTTTCTAGGCTACAAGCAGGTACAAATTATGGAGATCAACAAGTCGCCTTGGTCATCTGACATCTCAAAACCTGAAAGTATGAGAATGGTGGAGGGGAAAAGGGTTGGAGGAGAAGCCAATGGAAGATTTGAATAATTTAGTAAATACTTTTTAAAGACTTTTGACTCCAACCCACTTAGAGTAGCATTTGATTACACACATAAATGAAGCACTCTGCAGGGTCACTGATTTGTAGAACAGAGTGGGGGAGAAAAAGTGCTTCTAAACAACATCAGTCAGACAGTAGAGCGACAGACGGGCCAAAGAAAATCAATAATGACAAACTTCCAGAAGTAAGGGCTTAGAAACAAGATAATGATTCAAACAAAACCTACCACTGCTGTGATTTATCAAACAAATCCTTGGATGTAGACTAATTGGTGATCTAAGGTATGAAGTAGAAATAAACAGAGTTTAATCTCGGGGGGTGTCATGAGGATTTTGGGGATGCTTGTCCATGCCTCCAGTTCAAAGTGTGATTTCCTGCAGAAGTGGAAAGGGTGGGTGTTCTGAAAGAAGAGTTGTGAGGAGAACCAGAATGTCAGATGTTCGTCAAACTTGTAATCAGGCCCTTAGTCCAGATTTTTGGAAGTGCCTTCATACACCTTGATTGGCACATGGAATTTGAAGCATGATCTTTGTTAGACAGGTAGAAATTATGGAAGTGATGCAGTGTGAGTGAGCAAGCGAGCAGCAGGCTTCTTGGAAAACGAGGTGCCTGTATCACCCTAGGAGTGCTTTCAAGTCTGAGTGATTAAATCATCGAACCCCTAATAGGATACTGGGGGTTGTGAATAATGATGAAAGGCGAATGGACAGCAGGTAGTGGACTGTGGTGCAGTAGGAGTCTGGGAGTCTGACCGAGCCATGAGAGCTCGCTGAGTTTGTCATCGGACCTGGTTGAAGCTGCTGGTCTGGTTTTTGAGAGTTGAGCTGCCGGGGTTTGGCCTGACAATCTTCAGCGAAACCAGACTTGCTGTGTATTCCCTAGGAGGGTGAGAAGTGAGCAGGGTGAAGTGGCTTTTTGGCTGGAGTCCCCTAATAGGAGGGCAGGAGGAAATTGTGAGAGGCAGTGGAGATGGCTGCGCATAAGATGCAGTGTGGCTTGTCATCTTGCTTTCCTCTTTTCCCACCATCTCATCCCCTCTTCATCTCCACTGCAGCTAGAAAAGAAACTAGGGCCTTCTGCTTATGCCCCTGGGTTGGAGGATATTGTAGAAGAAATATTAATCTCACTTGTATAGGGTTCTGCAGGCTGGTGCTGAGCCCTTGAAAGGTTGAAATTCATAAAAGTGCCAGAGGAGCCACCCCCTCCCGATTATAAGAAGCAGGTTGCACCTATTGGCAGCGGGCGCTCCAGAGGAGCATGATGACCAATAAGAAGTTGAGATCTGGCTGGCTGCTCTTGGGGAGGGCATGCACCAAAACCAAATTAACCTGAGTTGTTACAGCGCTGAAGGGTAGGAATCAAATCTTCACCCAAATGCTAAAGGAGAAGTTAACGCAGGAGGATCTGAAAAGAAATGCAAACCTCAATGGGAGTTAAATGGAGCTCCGTGGCCTGAACGCCCAAGTGGAACAAGATCTGAGGGTCTTATTCTATCCACAATACATTCTAAGACGACCATGGTAGCGAAAATGTCTCACAAGGCCCCCTAAAAAAGATCAGGGCCCTCACAGGGCTATCTCTAACCTGCCTTCTTTACTCTACTCCCCTTTACACCTCACATCATATACCCCATTACTAGTCTTTGACATGGCAGGTAAGTCCGCTTTTTCTCCTCTTGAGGCCACAGCACAAATAATAGACTCTGAGGCTCAGGATGAGGATTTCACATTGCCAGACCTAAATCTAGATGTATGCAAGAGATACAGGTCATCAGATGGGTTGCAAGATAAGGATCATAAATTGCGGCCCTGACTCTACCAATGGGGTTGCATCTCTTCAGTAGTACTCCTTCAAATCTTCTATTTTGAAGCTGTTGGAAATATTTCTAGGAGTGTCAGTTTGCATCTTTGAGACTGTGACTGCAATTTTGAATGACATCATTAATTGCAGAAATGACAGGGAATTGAGCCTTGGAGATCCTGCTGCAAGGGAAGGGATTCCAATGATAGCCAGAATGTCTGATCACAAAGTTGCTTGTTCACAAATTATTATTGGTTCCCATGTAGGAAAACAGCAGTGCAAAGAGCCCCCCAAAAAAAGCTTCCCTCACTTAAAGTCCAGTTGGCTTTTTTAGATTCATTTTTGACACCACACCGGTTAAGAGGCGTTTAGTTGAAAAATGTCTCTGTATGAAATAAGAAGGGTTCACAATTTTAAGCCCCGCTCTAAGCAGGGTATTATGTTGGTGAGTTTTATGCATCTCATCTGAACCACTCCTAAGGACAAGAAGAAAAAAGAGAGAGGAATGAAAAGTTCTAATCATAGAATTTCGAACTGGGGACGGAGAAAAATACTATACAGAGAGAAGGCAGTTTTCCCTCAAAGGCCAGAGGCATCGTTGTAAAATTCTCAATCAGTCCCTCTTGCAGTGGACTCTGTTTATGGATCCTCAAGTTAGTCAGTTGAGAGTATCATAGAGGTAACACTGGAAGAGGCCTCTAAATGTCAGCCTCCTTGTATGTTGTTTTCTCTAAATCCAGTGGCCTCACCATTTGTGGACTCAGGCACAAAGATGGGTCTATTAGAGTCACATAAACTGGAAGAAAAAATCTTCATGTGGTATGATGTGAACACCCACATATTGGATTTTATTCCCCTCTTTGAAGCTGATTTAATTTGTAATAGGTCTTCCCTGTCTAAATGCTTTATGGACTTTGAGACCTTGATTTCGATTTTAATCTGGTTTCTTTGCTGCACTTAAAATATTGATTTTAAAAATATCAACTCCCTATACTTATAATTACAATATAAAAAAATATAGTATTCTAAAAACATTGCCTAAAACATTGATTTTTAAATATATATACATTTAAATAATAATAATTGTTTAAAAAAAATAATCATACTAATACAATCAAAATAAAGTATATGTAACTTGTTTGGGAAAAAATATAAATTTTAATTATTTTAATATTTTTTTAAAGAAATGTATATATTAATATACATATTTTATTTACATATATCAAATTAAAAAATATTACAAAATTAATATTTGTGAAGTATATTTTTTTAATACTTTTTTAAATGTAATACTATACAAAACATATATACATATATCTAATAACATAAAATATCTAAAAAACAAACCATTGTTACAAATAAAAAACTCAAACAAAATAAAACAAATCATTTACAAAAATATATATATATATATATATATATATATATATATATATATATATATATATATATATATATATATAGTATAATTTTAAATAACTTAAAAAATATTAATAGAAATCTGAACAATAAAAGGTAAACTACATTTTAAAATCAATACATATACTTTTCCCCCTGCAACCTATGACAAAGTGTCAAACTCTGGAGGTGTCAAATTTACAAGTCCCACTACAGTCAATGCAACAGTAGGGAAAGTCTTGGATCTTGGAGGGGTAAAAGTTACTATTCCTACCCCACTCAGTAGTACAGTTGGGAAAGTTTTGGATTACGGAGGGGTAATATTTACTATACCCACTCCAAAGTGAGCAACTGTAGGGAAAGGGTTGGATTGCCGGGGGATGGGGGGGGGTAAATGTAGCTTTTCAGCAGCCTTATTGGGCTGAATTTCTGGATTTTATTAGAGAAACAGAGGCCAATCTTATGCAATAAATCCTTTATTGCCACCACTCAGCAGCATCTTAAAAGCTTCTAGAGCTTAGAACTTTTAAACATTCCAAACATAATAAACCCCCAGCAACCAGTCCTCTTCCTTCTTTTATGAACTGTGAACCTGAATAAAAATGTATGCTCTTAATAAAGTTCCTTAAGCTGAACAACAAAACTTAGGGATAGATTACGATCTCGTTAGGAAGGCCTACTGATGGGTACCGGAACTTGTGAATCAGATTTGGTGCCTATGTTTCTGACCGAGTTGTCACCCACTCCAAACATCAAGTACGATGCGAAGATCTTGTCTGCATTGACCGAATCATTTCCGGAACCCAATCATGTCCGACCACGTTCACAGACAAATCGTGCTTCGCAATGGAGCCGGATTCCGACCGAACGAGTATGATGCATGATTTGGACAGCTGCATCGCCTTGGTCTCAGTGACATGAAACAGCTGTCGGAATCAGACTTTCCGGGTCTGTCGCAGGCCCCCCTTCACCAAGAGCCCTTTGAATTGGTCACGGGGGTGCCCATGCGTCTCCTCGATTCATGCATGCACAGTGTGGTGGGCAAAATGGGGTGCCTCCTACAGGGTGTACACTTTTCCTCTCCGAACCTTTTTTGCCATGGGAGCCTGTGTATGTGACGGTACATGGGCCTCCACAGAGTTGAATGGGAGTCCAAGGAACCTGAGTCTGTCAGCATACAGCTGCATCGTACTCGTTCGGTTGGACTCGCATAACTCAATTCACTTGGAAAGCCCTCCAGGTCAGAGTCATACGGAGGGCTTTTCAAGCGAGATCGTAATCTGGGCTTTAGTCTTTTCCAAACTCTTCTTCTCATTAAAACTGCCCAAGCTATCTTTTATGAGGAGAAAATCATCTCAGCCTCTGACTCCCCTAAGGAGATCTACCGAATTGACAAAACCTTAGTAAGCGTGCCCCAGAAAGCATTAGCCCCAGAGGGGGCACAAACCTGTTGTAATAACTTAGCAGAATCATTCTTCTTGACCTCAGTGCCACATTCAATACTGTCCATCACTATATCCTCAAGAACCTTGGAGTAACTGGTACGGCCCTAGCCTGGTACACGTCCTTCCTCACAAATCGCTCTTGTCAGGTGTTCGAAGGTGATGCAGTGTCTAACCAGTTACTGCTCAGTTGTGGGGTTCCTCAGGGTTCATACCTGAGCCCCATGTTTTTTAACATCTATATGAGCCCTTTGGCCGAGATTGTCTATCCGTTCGGCATAAAGATCGTTAACTTCTCAGATGACACTCAGCTCGTGGTGGCATTAAACCATCCCAAGAGGTCATCTAGCTCCTTGGGTACCTGCCTAAAGGCAGTAGCCAAATGGATTGAACTCTCATGCCTCAAGTTCAACGGGGATAAGACTGAGCTAATGCTCCTCAGCAATTCTACCTCCTTTAACCCTGCTCTCCTCTGGCCGGACCGCCTCTGCCTACCCCAGATCCAAAAGCCCAGATCAAGAGCCTGGGGATGGGGCTTGATAGTGCTCTCAATTTCAATTTCCAGGCTACCAAGCTCTCAGCCACCTGTTATGACTTAACGAGGTAGCTGCGAAAGATCCTTCCCCTTCTTCCCCCACAGGCAAGAAGGATTATCGTTCAAGCTCTTATTCTGTTTTGCCTGGATTATAAAAATGCCTTATATCTAGGATCCCCTCATTCTACTATATATAAGCTTCAGGTGATTCAGAGCTGTGCGGCCCACTTGCTCTCCCACACCCCCCGCGGGCAATCTGCCAAACCTGCTTTAAGGAGCCTTCATTGGCTCCCTGGTAGGGCGAGAATACAATTCAAAGCTATTTGTTTGGCCCACAAGGCCTTTTGGAGGAAGGGCCCGGACATTATCCATTCCCTCATCACTCCCTACCATCCATCGCGGAACCTCATTCCAGTTCCTCTTTCCTTGCCGTCTCTACAAAAATACGAAGATCAAGATGGGGCGGACGCTTTTTTTCTTTCAATGCCTCTACTCTCTGGAATACCCTTCCTTTAGACCTCAGGAAGGAGCAAAATGTATTGGCGTTCCGGAAAGTTTTAAAAACCTGTCTCTTTAAGGACTCTTTCTAAGCTCTCTGTCCCATAACCATATGCATCAGTCCCCAGCGCTGGGAGGCCTCGTGGTAGCCATGCGCTATATAAATCTAAATTCATTCATTCATTCATTCATAACGCCATAGGAAAATGTATACTCCAATGAAAATCCACTGGTTCATTAAAGTTGTCCTGTAGTGGAAGAATTAATAACATCAGGGATAGGTGGAATAATGGGGTGGGGTAATATTAGTCACTGTATCTTTAATAAAATACAGATTGTCATCCCACATTGGCTGCGGATAATCTATATTTTATGTCAAGACTCAGAGGCCAATATTATGCAATTTTATAGCTTATCTATCAAACATCTAGCTGTACTCTCAATTCAGCAAGACGTAAAACTCTTGCAGACTTAGACCAACTATCCAGGATTTAGAAGCAGCCGCACCTCTCACTAAATGTGCACCAAATGTATTCACATCCATTTCTTTCATCCATCTCATTAGAGTGTGAGAGGAAACAGCTCTATCGGGATGTCTGAAAGAAATGAGTAATTGTTGCTCTCCAGAGGGCCTTAACAACTTTGTACTACTTTCATATTCCTTCACACACCAAACCATGCACAATTTTTCCCTTTCGTCTAGGTATGGATAAAACATTGTCTTAATTTGAAACAAATACCTTCAGGTTTATAACATCTGCTAGACACCTCCAAAGTGTGAACATAAGAAACCCTACGGAAAGACAACACGCACCTCAGCATCATCAACTTGAAGGACAAATCCTTTAAACTCAAATCAATATTATTTCTCTAAGACTCTAAAAAAAGGATTACTTTTGAAACATCCCAGAGGGTAGAATACTTGCTGCCTGGATGTTTAGCAATTCTAATGTTCCTTAACAGTCTCTTCACAGTAACATCTAGTCCAACTGAAAAACCATTCACCAAATTATGACCTGCTGAAATAACCGATCAATACAAGTTCACTGACCTATAAGCCAAACCTGTAGAAAATAAATCTGTCAAGAAACTTAAGACCTTTATCTGCCGAAGTGGGTTCTAAATTCTCTTCCACTCACCAGCTGCACTACGTTCCCCACACCGGTCTATATGCCTTGCTAGTTCCAAGTGCCCATGACTGCTCAATGAGTCTTGAAGCTTCTTGTGAAAGTCCTGGCTTTCTCCAGACTCTCCGGAAAGTTTCTGTTCCACCAGCTGATGTTGCCCTGTTTCTACCAGACAATATACCTCCCTTTGAGGCCCTTGTGAAATCTCTGTGAAGATTGTTAACAGTACCAGAAAATCAACACTCAACTCCAACATTATCGGGTATCACGTCTGAGAACTCAAAATTGGGCGATCACCACCACTGTCTCCCTCCATCTATGAATCATTCTTGTCACTCTGCTGATCATGACAAAAGGAAGGAAAGTGTAAGGATGAAGACCTCTCCGATCCTGCCATGAAGCATCTATTCTGGCAGCCTCCCGATCTGGATGCCAACTGTAAAATTTCTCCACTTCAGCATTGAGTCTATGCGCAAATAAATCTACTTGAAATGGACCCCATAATCGGTTCAAATGCTTGAGCACACTCCTTTCTAGTATCTAATCGCTGGAATGGTGGAAATTCTTTGAAAGCCATTTCACTGCTGAATTTGACATTCCTGGAATGTGTTATGCAATACTCACAAAATATTTTCTCTAAATCCATCAAACCCTTCAGACACGGGCCTCCAAGTCTGTTTACATACCTCACTGCAGACACATTGTCTATTCTCAAGACCACAGAACACTTGACAGTTCGTTCTGCAAATCACTTTATTGCAAAAAAACTGCTAATAACCCCGAACAATTTTTATGCAAATTCTCTACCTGTTCTGTCCAATGAACACCAATTCTTAGCAACCCACAGCTTGCATCCCAACCTTTCAAACTTGCATCCGATTCTATAATCAAATCTGCATTATCTCCAAAAATTGTGCGCCTGTACGAAGCACTCTACCCAGGTAACCCCCCTTGCAAAAGCTGGTGGTTTTGACATAGGCAATTTTGAAGTTGCTTATGTCAAAACCACCAACTTTTGCAAGGGGGTCACCTGGGTTTTTGGCCCCGTGCTAGACTGCAATCTAGGGAAACCTACCAAACCCACACATTTCTGCAAAGTTGACACCCGGGGGCTTCCAAAGAGGTATGGCTTGGGTGGATCCTGCAACGTTCCTTTACCCAAAATCCCTTGCAAACCTCAATTTAGCTGAAAAAATCAGTTTTTTCACACATTTCCGTGTGGGAAAGAGTGGCATCACTGGACTCTCACAAGTGAGGTATCATTTTACTTGGATAACAAGGGGAACGCTGGGTGGTAGGACATTTGTGCCGGCACAGAGATCCCACGCAAAAATGTATGGAAAAGTGTGTTTTTTACCTAATTTTAAGGTTTGCAGGGAAATCTGGGTAGGAAAACGTTGGGGGACCCATGCATGCCATACTTCCCTGGACTCCCCCGGGTGTCTAGTTTTCAGAACTGTTTGAGTTTGGTAGTTTCCAAAGTTTGCCGCCGAGCCCCGGGCCAAAAACCCAGGTGCCCCCCCCCCCAACAATAAGGTAGTTTTGCTATAGGTTATTTTTAAGTCTCCACCGTACGATTTGGGCATTTTCCTGTTGCAGCCACTATGCCGACCCACGCAAGTGAGGTACCATTTTTTTTGGGAGACCTGGGGTAACACTGGGTGGGTGAGAATTTGTTGCTCCACGCAGATTCCAGAACTTTCCACCACAGAAATGTGAGGAAAATGCATTTTATTGTCAATTTTTTAGCTTTGCAAGGGATTCTTGGTAACAGAACCTGGTGGGAGGCAGTCGAGTCACCCCATCCTAAATTCCCCTGGGTGTCTAGGTTTCAAAAATGTATAGGTTTGCTAGGTTTCCCTAGGTGCCGGCAGAGCTGGGGTTTCAAAAACGAAAAGTACGCTCTTTGCCAAAAAAGCGCCAGTTTTCACTGCAAAATTGAGGTGCGACCACATTGGCATTTGCGCTGCTTCCTGTCGCAGGCGCTAGGCAGACCCAGGCAAGTGAGGTACCTTTTTTTGGGGAGACCTGGGGGAACGCTGGGTGGGTAGCAATTTGGAATCCTTGCAGATTCAAGAACTTTCCACCAAATAAATGTGAGGAAAATGTGTTTTTTTGTCAATTTTTTAGCTTTGCAAGGGATTCTGGGTAACAGAACCTGGTGGGAGGCAGTCAAGTCACCCCATCCTGAATTCCCCTGGGTGTCTAGTTTAAAAAAATGTATAGGTTTGCTAGGTTTCCCTATGTGCCGGCAGAGCTATGGTTCAAAAACAAAACATAGGCACTTTGCCAAAAAAGGGCCAGATTTCACTGCGAAATTGAGGTGCGACCACGTTGCGTTTTGCGCTGTTTCCTGTCGCAGACACTAGGCAGACCCAGGCAAGTGAGGTACCATTTTTTTTGGGAGAACTAGGAGAACGTTGGGTGGGTGGAAATTTGTGTGAGCCCAGTGATGCCACACTTTTACACACAAAAATGTTAGAATAAACAAATTTTTTCAGCTACATTTAAAGTTTGCTAGGGATTCTGAGAAAAGAAATATTGGAGGATCCACGCAAGCCATACCCCCTTGAAATCCCCCGGGTGTCTACTTTCCAAAAATGTGTGGGTTTGCTAGGTTTCCCTAGATGGCAACCGAGGAAGGAGTGAAAAACCCATGTGACCCCCCTAGCTAAACCAATTAGTTTTGACAAAATTAGTTGTTTACTTGTGCAGCGTGACAATTTGGGCGCAATATTGCAAGGAAAATATGATGGACATTGTGAGTTTTGCAGGATATTGTGGATAAAATTAATTGTTAGATTTCACCAGAGAGACATCACCATGTAGTCCCATGGGTTTAACATTATCTACAATTGGCAGGTTAATCGTAGGCGGAATGTACACCTTGGCAGAGAGACTTAAAAAAAACAAGATCCCTGCACAGCTATCTATTCCTCAAACACACACACATACTGGCTGGATTTGGCACGAGGGCGAGTGATGGTTCAGTATATATAATATTATTAACAAGAGATTTTGCAAAAATGAAATGCACTGTCAATTACATTGACAAAAAAACTGAACCAATGACTCGCAGCTCGTAAGCTGTAAAGCCACTTCAAGGCACCAACCGCTTTACAGGCCATTCACACACCTTTATACCTGACACACAGAAGACCCTTTACACCACCAGGCACAAAAGCAACACATCACTACATTTATAAAAAAAGTGACAAAGTGCGTCCTGCTTAAAAAATAAACTACACAGACATCAGGTTTTCCAACAAACACACATACTGGTTAGATTTGGCACGAGGGTGAGTGATGGTTCAGTATATACCATTGTATTGGCGAGTGATTTCACAAAAAATGAAATACACTGTTAATAATGGAAAGGACAAGAAACTGAACCATTGACTCACAGCTCGTGAGCTGCAAAGCCACGACAAGGCACCAACCTCTATACAGGCCATTCATACACCTTTCATACATGTGACACATGCAAAACATTCACATCGCCAGCTGCAGACCAATCACATTACTACACTTCCACCAGCAGACAACGCCAATCAAGGGCTTTACACGCACACATTCCTGACACAGCAACTACACAAACTCATGGATTACATGGAGTGGCACTCAGCTAGCACTGTGTGTAGTAACCAGCATTAGGTCACTTCCCACACACCGCCAGCCAAGCACCAGTCCACGCACACCACCAGCCAAGCACCAGACCACACACACCGCCAGTCAAGCACCAGACCATGCACACTGCCAGCCAAGCACCAGTCCACACACACACCGCAAGGAAAGCACCAGTCCACAGACACCGCCAGCGAAGCACCAGTCCAGGCACACCACCAGCCAAGCACCAATCCAAACACAACACCAGGCAAGCGCAAGACCACACACACCGCCAACCAAACACCAGACCACGCACACCGCCCGGCAAGCAAGAGTCCACACGCACCGCCAGGACAGCACCATTGCACACACACCGCCAGCCAAGCACCAGTCCAGGCACACCACCAGCCAAGCTCCAATCCAAACACACCACCAGGCAAGCACAAGACCACACACACTGCCAGCCAAACACAAGACCACACACACCACCAGCCAAACACCAGTCCACACACACCACCAGGCAAGCGCCATTCCACACACACCACAAGCCAAGCTCCAGTCCAGGCACACCACCAGCCAAGCACCAATACCAACACACCACCAGGCAAGCGCAAGACCACGCACACCGTAAACCAAGCACCAGACCACGCACACCATCAGCCAAGCACCAGTTCACAGACTACGCCAGCCAAGCATCAGTCCACAGACACCGCCAGCCAAGCGCCAAACCATGCACACCATCAGACAATGGACACTACACACAAACCAACATCATACTTTAGTTTTTTTTCAATACAAATAAAAAACATAAACAAATTGCAAATTGATACAAATCTACTAACACAACAACTAAATCTAAATACACTACACAAATGCCAACTTTGAAACTGAACAATAAGTTTTAAAGGATAGAGACCAGCCAGTTCACTTTACCACTTATGGATGCTCCCAAAAATTATTTTGGGTGTGGTACATTCTAAAACAAGCAGGTACACACAGCCCAGGGTTAGAAAGACAGTCGGGGCAGTACATACGAACCTCCTTCCGTAAACCTCTTCGCCAACAGACTCTACATCTCCGACTGGGAAAGTCTTTTGAGGTTGTAGGAGGAATTTCATCAGGAAAGTGGCGATATTTCAATCTGGCAACATCCTCCACCACTCCAACTCTAGGAACACTTTCCTGTTCCACTAAAACAAGGCTGCCTATTACAGACCCCTCAAACTTTACAAAAGTCATCTTTGACTGAGGACAAGATTGCATTAAAGGTTGCCAAGTGGAAAAGATGGATAGCCAACTTCTTGTACCAAATGTAAGCCTTACGAAGAGCAGCATACGGTTCCAACCTCTGATCTACTCTGTCAACACCACTCATGTGCCAATTATAGTCTAAAATGCACACAGGTTTGCCCGCTTCTGCAACCTGACCCCAAACAGTCACCACTTCAGTGCTTTCATCATGTATGGAAGTCAACATATAGACATCTTTCCTGTCTGAAAAAGTCACAGCTAGAAGCTCCTCACAACGCAATGCACTGCACTGTCCCCGAGGAAGCTTTTGACAAACAAGTTCTTTTGGGAAACCTTTACGGATAGAGCGGAATGTGCCACACGCAACAGTGTCCACTTTGGCCAATTCCCTGAACAACCAGTGTAGAAGTTATCTACATATAAATGATGGCCTTTGTTAAAAAGTCCTCGACCAAGTTCCCACACAATTTTCTCAGTCACTCCAAAAGTCGACGGACAACCAGGGGGGTTAATCCTGGATTCCTTACCGGTGTACACCCTGAAATTAGAGACATATCCAGTCCAACTGTCACACAGCATATAAAGCTTAATTCCATAGCGTGCCCTCTTACTAGGAATGTATTGCCTAAATACCAAGCGGCCCTTGAACAACAGCAAAGACTCATCCACTGCAATTTCTTTCCCAGGGGCAAAGATCTCAGGAAATTGATCAAAAAAATGATCAATGACAGGCCGAATCTTGAAAAGACGGTCACAATCAGGGTGATCTCGTGGCAAAGCTAAACCATTGTCAACAAAATGCATCATCGCAAGCAGAAGCAAATACCTATCACGACGCATGACTGCTGGAAATATAGCTGTTGCCATCAAGGAACTAATAGACCAATATGAAGCCATTGATGGTTTCCTAAGCAAGCCCATCAAAAAAGATAAACCCAACAACTTTTTAATTTCCTCCAAATTTGTCAGAGTCCACCGGGTAGCTCTAGTGTGGGGCTTAAGGCTGGCACTGTTCTCCCTCAAAAACTGTTCTGCATACAAATTAGTTTGCTCTACAATCTCTGCCAAAAACACATCATCCATAAACAACTTGAAAAAATCTATTGGCAGAAAGTTTTCAGTGTTCACCCCAGACCCTGGAACACCAGTAAATTCAGGCAATGCCGGCTGCACCATGCCTGGGTAAACCCAGAGGTCAGAACTTTCAACGACAAGTCTTGCAGCCTCAGGCTGCCGCCCATCTGCCTCTTGTCTCACTACACCAACTGGAAGTCTAGCAGCCCCAGGCTGCAGCCCAGATGCATCGGCACAGCAATGTCCTCCGCAACCACAATACCACAGGACCTTCATCCACACCAAAAGTAGCTTCATCATCACTCAGAGTATCTTCATCATCAGATGAAGCCATGTGTAGAGAAAACTCACTACCTGAATCTTCACCTCCCACCTCTGCCTCAGAATCAGAGTCAGTCTCTGGACCATGGTCAGAGGAATAATTAAAAAGCATTCCAACAACTTGCTGAGCTGTAATCCGGCGGCTAGCCATTATCCTTACTAAGAAAGTAGTCTGCACAAACACCTCAACAACCAACAGTGTGCAAAGTAAGTAAAAAAATTCTATACACTGAAAAAATATACAATTCACTTACAAGAGACAGCTACACTCACCAGCACCTACTCTGCAAAGACACAGCAAATAGGCAAAAATATCCCACTAGAAAGAAGAAAAAAAACTTACATCTACAGAAGTACACATCAAAAACAAATACAAAACATGTTTTACAGTCACAAAATAACAGAAACCAAACATACTCGTATTATTACACACTTTGCAAAAAACAATTACATTAAAATTGAACAAAAAAGGTCTCTTACCAAACACATGCAACTACACAAACAGCAGAACAGCAGAACCACCAGTAACGGAACTGCACACTGCAACAATCTGAAGAGAAAATAAAACAATACACATTAGAAGAAAAAAAACAATACACATTACAACAGGGTATGTCACAGGGTATGTCACAAATGGGGTGTCTGTCCCCATGGGGGGCAAAATATAAATCTTTTTAAATTTGGGTCTCCTGGAAGCAACCCTTGCCAAGGAGTCGCTTCCATTTAAAAAAAAGATTTCCCTGGTGATTAGTGCGTTTTTTTTTTATCCCTCCAGATGGCAGAAAGGCCAAATTAAGACACTAATCTGCCCCCAGAGGGGGCAGAACATATTTTTGAAAACATATGGGCCCAAGGAAGCAACCCTTGGCCAAGGGGTCGCTTCCTATACAAAAAAAACCAATCCCTGGTGTCTAGTGGGCTTTTCTACCCCCCCCCCCGAGTCCAGATACGGTAAAAAAAACATGGGGGGGGGGGGCAGAACAGTCTAAAATATTTATATTGCCCCCTGGAAGCAACCCTTGCCCAAGGGGTCGCTTTCTTTATAAAAAAAGAAATGAACCCCTGTTGTCTAGTGGGCTAATCTAGCCCCCGGGTCCAGATTCGGCCCAAAAAATGGCCGATCTGCCCCCACTGAGGGCAGAAAAGTCTAAGAAAATTATTTAGCCCCCTGGAAGCGACCCTTGCCCAAGGGGTCACTTCCTTTATAAAAAAAAGAACAATCCCTGGTGTCTAGTGGGCTTTTCTACCCCCCCCCCCCCGGGTCCAGATTAGGCCCAAAAACGGTCGATCTGCCCCCAGGGGGGGAAGAAAAGTCTAAAATTATTTATAAGCCCCTAGGCAGCGACCCTTGCCCAAGGGGTCGCATCCTTTATAAAAAAAGACCAATCCCTGGTATCTAGTGGGCTTTTCTACCCCCCTGGGTCCAGATTCCGCCCAAAAAATGGCTGATCTGCCCCCAGGGAGGGCACAAAAGTCTCAAAAATGTGTTTTCCCCTAGGAATCGATCCTTACCCAAGGGGTCGCTTCCTTTATAAAAAAAAAGAACAATCCCTGGTATCTAGTGGGCTTTTCTACCCCCCCCCCGGGTCCAGATTCAGGAAAAATAGTCCTGATCTGCCCCCGGGGGGGCAGGAAAGTCTGAAATTAAAATTGCATTCCAAGGAAGCGACACTTGCCCATGGGGCCGCTTCCTATGCCAAGAAAAAAACATCCCTGGTGTCCAGTGGGGGCATTTCTGGTGCAGGATCGTGACGCTGTGCGCGATCCTGCACCAGAAATGCCATGCATTGGGACATCAGGGGAGAGGAAACACTGTTTCCTCCCCCCCAATGCCTCAAGGCACCGTGAAACGGCCCCCCACCGGAGAGCACAAAACCTACCTTGCTAGCTGGACCTGCTGGAAACAAATGGCTTCCAGCTTGTCCAGCGCTTCCTGACGACGTCGGCGCGTGCTGTGCGCGCTGAAGTCACCAGGAAGCGTGGGGGGCCAGGGGATGGCATCAGAAAGTCTTCCGCTGCCACCCCTGCTAAAATGACAAAAATTGATGCCCTTGGGGGGGAGCTGTGCCGATGACGGAGCGGTTCCGTCATCAGCACAGCCCAACCAACGCTGATGACGGAACCGCTCCGTCATCAGCATCGAAGGGGTTAATAAACTTAAAAATGGTATTTAACAATAGTTAAAAAATGTTTATCTAACTTCTATCTTCTTACATAAACTTCCTAAAAGAAAAACCCATGCCTAGAAACACAGATAAAATGGCTGAAAATAGCAAATATCAAAACCATTAAAAAGACGGGAAAATAAGTATACATGAATTAATATAAAGTCACCCAAACAGCAGGCAAAAATAATCCTAATGTCATCACCCTCGACAAAGTAACAACAAGTGAAACCTATGGTTATTTTTTTATCCAACAGAAAAGAAAGTACCTACTTCACATAAGAGCACATGTAATAGAAAACCTGCAAAATTGTGAGAAACACTTAGGGCCTGCTTACGAATCTGGCAGTCCACAGACTGCAAGACTTGATGGGGGCATGGCCGAGGCAGTCTTCCAATTACCCTAATACAGCTACTGCAGTCAGACCGCCATTACACTGTCGCAACCGCCAGGTATCAGAGATTCCTGATGCTTTGCGAGAAAATCTTGACTGTGCAATACGCTTGGTGGGACTGTTGCCTCCACCACTTGAGCCAACTTCCACAGATGTATGATGAACCTCACCGACTGGATGAAGGACAATTTTCTCAAGTTCAACACGGATGACACAAGAAGCTCTTATCTTTGGGAACAGCAGCTCATCATGGAATGATTTGGTGGCTTGCTGAACTCGGCCCATCCCAACTTGACAGAATAAGCCCACAACCTCAGCATCATCTTGGACAGAAAGCTATCTATGAAGAAACAGGAAAATGCAGTCTCATCCACCTGCTCCCACACCCTATGCATGCTCTGCAAGATCTTCAGGTGGCTCACATTTAACACCAGAAGGACCATCACACGGGCACTTGTCACCAGCAGGCTGTACTACGGGAACACACTCTACGTAGGAATCACTGCACACCTCCCAAAGGCTACATACAATACAATACTCAGTGCAAGTTTCATCCTCGACCTCCCCAGACAGATCAACAGCTCATCCCAGCTAAAGAAGCTACACAGGCTCCCGATCTGGTAGAGTTGCCAGTTCAATATGTTGACCCACATATACAAACGCCCGCACCACGAAAGACCAGCATACATAAATCAACGGAGGACCTTCCTCCACCTGACCAGACACCTATGGTCTGCCTCTCTCTTCTCCGCAGACACCCCGGATGCGGAGAAGCAGCAGCGGGCACTCCTTATCGCACCAGGCAGCCAAAGCTTGCAACAACCTTGTAGATTTGCGCATAAGCTACCACTATATGCCCTGGCACTGCCACTACATCACCACCCAGAATTATCGGTCACTCAGGAAGAGGTAGGCATGGGTCTGCTAAAACAAGTGGGTATCGATACTATGGGGGAATTTTACTGCAATGGCATATTTAAAGCACCTAAGGATCTTACTTACATAAGTAATCAAACCTTATTGTTTAAATTCACATATCATAGATTACAGGGAGCGGTCAAGAAGTTATATCCCTGTTATCCAGCGGAACCTCCACAGCTATCAGCGTTACAATTGCTGATTACTACTCCTACTAACACGCACATGGTATCTTAACTATATATTAAATTACAGGAGGGCATAGCAGGCACCACGTACAATACCTTAAGGAAATGAAATGCTATCCTTGATGACCCATTAACAGAGGAGGAATGGGCTATATCGTGTTTTCTAACTGGTATGTTAACACCCAATGGAAATTTACATATGTTGCACTATAAGTATCTCCACCAAACATACCACACCCCAGCAAGGCTATGTAAATATGGTCTACGTACAGATTCAAAGTCTCAACGCTGCAGAGCCGAAATAGCAGATTTTATACACCTTGCATGGTCCTGCACAGCAGTGAATGAGTATTGGGTAAAACTAATGCAGACGCGAAGTAACATGGTGGGCATTAACATTGTATGCACTATTCATACCTGCTTGCTGGGCCTTTGTTCCGGGTGTGCGCTCTACTAAGCGCACAAATTGCATAATTGCATTGCTCCTAGCTAAAACCGATTTTCAATGTCCTGGGGTAGTAGAGAGATCCCAAAAGTTAGACAGTGGAGGCAGGATATGACGTATTGTAAAGATGCTTTGAATACTTACCGACTGGTTCCAAGCCTAGAGACTTGATTGAGTATTTGCAAACGTAACAAGTAGATTAATTGTGCATAGCAGCTGTATTGTAGCAAGTGTGTTTACAGGTAACAATGTAAAGTCACAGCAAACTGGATGATGGATGTTGTTGTAAATGGTCTGTATGTTGTTCACATGTTTGGACATTGTATGTCTTTTAAAATGCTAATAAAAAAATTTAAAAAAAGTTTGGAACGACCTTTTCCTGCAACACAGGACCGCCGCATAGCTCCGGCAATTCAGGAAAGAACTCAAGACCTGACTGTTCAAATTTACAGATCATCACAAAGCAGCTAGCTACTCCGGTGCCTTGAGACCCTCATAAGTGATTTGTGGCGCTTATAAATCCTTGATTGCTTCATTGATTAATATATAATAATTTTAAGTCATTCTGGAAAGTTTCAAAATGTTCACGTTCCACTGTAAACAAAAATTAACTAATTTGTTCATTCAATTCGTATTCTTTCAAAATGTATGCCTCTGTCATTTCTATTTTTCATCCTAATGTAACATTCATATAGGCAAAACTCATTGTAACAGAAAGCACGTGGAGTGCTGAGAGTTTTTAAAAACAAGTGTCTTGTTAATACACATGTGATATAAACCTTTTAATATGGCGGAAACTTTACTTCCATACCTACTAAAAAAAGGCATTTCCTAAACTGAAATATGGCTTTTGGAAATGAATAAGATGACCCTTTCAGTGCACTGACTTTGATAAAATTATTACTCATCTAGGTATGTGCAAAACGGATTCATTTCTTTTCAGGACTCATACAGTCATAACAAACATAAAAGCATCAGATAAAGTTAGGTGACTGTCCTTGACATGTAAGTAGTACTTTAAACAATTAGATGATAAAAGACAAGCGAGTATCGTTGAGCCAGAGAAACAAATACGGAGAAAGTAATGGAGGCAGCAGTAAGAGGTTCAATGATAGTGACTTGGAAGGCAGGAGAGAGAGTAAAATCACAACTTTGCAAGTGCTTCCTGTGAAAAAAGACATCAGACGAAATAACAAAGAAGCAGCATATTCAATAGCTTTTGTAGAGAGGAAATTGATTCAATGGCCTTTGTGGAGAGGAAATTGATCGATAGTTTAGGAATAAGTTCGTCAGTCTTTCAACATCAAAGGTATACTGCACTGTACAGTGAAGAACATATAACTGCCCAATCAAAATGTCCTTCGGCCTTGGAAGCAAAGGGGCAGATTTACAAGAAAGTGACTCAGTGCCATTTGGCTGCGCCGCACTGAGCCACTTTCAAACCACAGGGATACGACATATTTACAACAATATGTCACATCTCTGTGCTTCCCCCTGCGATGGCGCGCAAACTGCTGCCATGCGCCGGTGCAGGCACCCTTGCACCATGGTCCAAGGATGCCTGCATCGTGGGGAGATTGTTTTTGTTCAGGAAAGGAACGCTTCCTGAACAAAAACAATCATTAGAGGCGATTTCCTCTTTCTATGCGTGCTGCAGAATGCAGCGGGCATAGAAAGAGGAAAAGAAAATGAGGAGAAATTAAAACATTTCTCCTTGTTGCGCCTGCGGAGCATTTACACGCATTTCCAGATTTACGATTCCTCGTAAATCAGGAAATGTGTCTGGTTCCATGGGTGTTGCGTGGAAACACCCATAGCAACACACATGAAACACCCCTTTCATGCAAAGTGCTGCGTGCAAAGGGGCCATATTTACGAGGACAGGAAAAGTCACACAGGGTTCTTTTCCTGCTTTGTAAAAACGGAGCAGTAAAATGCGCCACCTGTATGACACAAAAAAGGGACACACCGGTGGCGCCAGGGGCTTTAAATCTGCCCCAAAATATTTAAAACAGACAGAAAGAAGCCTGAAAACTAGTGGCCAGACTTACGAAGTGATGCAGCTCAGAACAGCAAGACAAATTGCTGTGCTGCATCATATTTAGAGGGCAGGAATACACCATACTAAATTAAAGACTATCTAGTCAGCTATATAGATACTCCAGCTCCCTCCCTATGCTGATGCACCCGGTGAAGCCTAGCACAAAGGCAGATACCCTTGCACTGTGGGGAAGGATGCCTGGGTTGCAGACAGGATTGTGTTTGCGCAGGGACACCTTCTTGCACAAAAGGAATAATTGCAAGCCTTTTCCTCCTTCTATGTGTGCTGCAGAAGGCAACACATGTTCAAAGAATAAAAAAGAAGGAAGCTATTTCTCCTTGTTGTGCCTCACCTGGGATGGCGTACCTTTCAAACAGATTCCCAGATTTAAATCTGGAAAAGTGCCAAAATCCAGGGATGGATACGTGGGAACAACCATGCTCCACCCACGGAATTGCTTCCTAGGGCAGAGTAATAAAGGAAGCGACTTTCGCTGCATTGCGTTTCTCGAATAACAACAGTTCATCAAACTTAGATATCTGCCATGTCATCCTGGATAATGGTTGCCTAGTCTCTAAGTAACCATCAAGAAACAGTTTAGTAACTGTATCCCTGCAATGCTAGTCATTGCCAACTGAGTGTCAATGAACCTCTCCTTGCTGGGTACGCGGCGGAGGTTCTGGCAGTTACATCAACATTCACTCCAAAACCACTTACTGCCGAACATCTTGTGGGCAGGTGCCTTTGACATGATTGTGGCAATCACATTAACACATTCCTCATCAAGTCTCTCACCAGGGTTTTACAACCCACTCCTCGGACTCCGTATCCATCTAAGTTTAATGAACTGTTGTTATTTGGTCTGTCATCCCTTTCCTGCTTTCCTTAACCAATAGGACAGTACAAATGGTTTGGGGTAATGTAATTTTGTGCACACAAGGCATTGAAAAAGGCGACATGCTGAAACCGGTCTGCTTCTGAAATAAAGTAATTTGAATCATTCATATATATAACATGATCTTCTAAAAACACGTCCTCCAGTGATACCTACTATTTACTTTATACCAAAGATACATAAGAAACCAGTGAACCCTCCGGGAAGACCTATAATATCAGCGATTGGTGGTATGTTGGAACACATGTCACAATACGTAGATTATTATCTTCAGGATCTGTTCAAAATGTTGCCCTCTTATGTAAGAGATACCAGTGACTATCTCCTGAAACTTTCTGGATTTAAATGGGAACCGGGGTACCTACTTATTGCCATTGATTTTTCCTCATCATGTACCTGCATTAGACATGAAGATTGAGTAAATGCATTATCTTATTGTTTGAAAAATAGAACATCGAACACAGTGAGCCACAATGAAATGCTAATTGAAATGGTTCAATTTTGCTTGTCGAACAATATTTTCATGTTTAACAGTGTTCTGTAACAACAAATGCAGGGTGTTGCCATGGGGGACAGTTTTTCCCCCAGCTATGCCTGTTTTATCAATCAATCAATCAAAGATAGCTTTATTCGATTTTTACACAAGAAAATCATAAAAGCAAAATTTAATACAACATAAAAGTTAAATTCAGAACACAGATATAAAAAGTAAAAAAAAAAAAAAAGATGGAAAAAAAAAAAGATGTTTTACAAGAGTGTTCAAAATAATCGAAAGGTAACTATCAGAAATAAATCAGTTCATGGACGCTCTACACCTTACTGCGAATTTCAGAAACCTGGCAGCTGCAGTAATCGTAAGTTCATCCTCAAGCATGTATAGTTTAAGTAAAGCTGGCCTACATTGTCTTAGACCCCATAACTTCAGGAGTGGGAGTAGATGTTTCTTTCTTCCCCAGTCATGAAATTTACAGAACAAGACAACGTGTATGTTGGACTGCTTAGAAACATTGTCACAAGGGCAAGCCGCCAGGTCGGCAGACCAGTCATTTATAGTGGGGAATGTTAACCGACGATATAAGCAGTCCGTCCTCATCCTTGTTAGCAGCAATCTCGTATAGGCCGGAAGGGTCGGGGAGAGATAAAGGGGAATGCCTGCGTCATGCAGCAAAAGGTAATGATGGACAATCGTTGGTTTATTTCCTTCAAGGTAGGAGCGCCTATCCTCGAGCAGACCTAGACAACGGGCCTTGAGATCCTTTTTCGAGATTGATACACATGAAGTAGGATTATCATACAATTCAGCTAGTCCCAGTGAAGTTAAGAATTTCTTGATATAAAAAAGCCAGGGTATTTTCCTTGAGTCTGTTAGAGCCATACAGTCCTTAATCACATCTCGATTGAGAGCTGCCTTTTCCGAGGACCATATTTTATGCCATAGCAGAATTGGTGTGGTCTTGATTATGTCTGAAATGTGTACCCGGGCAAGCTCATTATGGCAGACTGTGGTAGAGATGGAACGAGGGACAGCCAACAGATATCTCAAAAATGCGTTCTCACTGGTTTGTATCTCGCGGCAGTCCGCCATGCCCCAGATTCCAGCGCCATATATTGCTGTAGAGACGCATTTGGCTGCATAGATGTTCAGGAAAATCCCAACCGGTTTCCCACCTAGTTTTATTGCAAACTTCTTTAGGGCTCCGATTTGTCTAATGAAAGCCAAATTGCGTGTGTGGATGGCTGCGTTCCATGTCCCTTTGTTGTTAAAGTGTACACCCAGATAGCTAAAGGTTTTCGTTAGACTTATCTTTGTTGAGTTTAAGAAAGTGTTACATGAAATGTTCTTTTTGTTACTGCAGCACATGGTAAAAGTTTTACTCACGTTGATCTTAAGGCCTCTCGAGCCCAAGAATATGGAAAAGGCTGACAGCGCTTTTTGTAAGCCTAGTTGTGTCCTGGACATAATGACAGCGTCGTCCGCGTATAAAAGGATTGGGACTGCATGGCCATTTATTTTAGGATAGTCAACGTCCAATTTGGCCAGACAGTCTGCAACACTGTTAATATAAAGATTAAGAAGAAAAGGGGCGAGGATGCAGCCCTGCCTGACCCCCTTTTTTATAGGAAATTTATGTGTACAGGTTCCATCCTTTCCATAACGGACCTTGGCCCCAGCTCCTCGGTACAGTTCCTTTATGAAAGCAAGTATATTTGGATCGACTCCCAGGTCTGTGAGGGTAGACCAAAGTATGCTATGATTAAGACAGTCAAAAGCAGAGCTTAAGTCTACAAAAGTCATGTATAAATTGCTCTTCTTAGCCATTAGATATTTATCTGTAATCAGGGCTAAGTTAAGACATTGCTCCACTGTCCCAAGGCCGGAAACAAAACCATATTGAAATTTAGAGAGAATGTCATTGTCATGGGCCCACACTTGTAGTTGATTTAAAAAGACTCTCCCGGCCACCTTCATCATAGAGTCCAGTAAAGAAATCGGTCTATAGCATTTTGGGTCCATTCTTTCTCCTTTTTTAAAAATAGGTATTTGCCATGTTGCAGGGAAACCTTCGAGAGCATAAGAATTAAGTACATTTGTGATGATTGGCGCCCAGAGATGGATATTATCTTTGAATACATCATTGGGAATTCCGTCCGTACCTGGTGCTTTAGCATTAGAGCTTTCAAGTATAGCCATTTCCACCTCTGCGTAATTAAAGTGGGTGAGAAGCGGAAATGACTCTGTCTGGCTTCTGTGCGAGTCATTTCCCTCCGCTGGCAGTATTTCGAGGTTGGGTGGTTCGATCTGCTCATCTAATTTATACAGTTCTGTAAAATAGTTTATCCAGACTTCCTCGGTGATGGCGATTTCTATTAGGTCAGACGTCCTATCCTTAAAGAAGGGGACGTTAACCTCCCTCCAAAAGGCTGTGTTGTCCCTTAGGGTGCTTGCTTTTATTAATGCCTCCCAGGCGGCATCTTTCAGTTCCCTTTTCCTGTTTTTGATTGCCTGTCTATAAGCAGCACGTGCAGATCTTATTTCAAATAAGTTTTTAGGAGATTTTTTGAGTGTGTCCTTTAGAATGTTATGTGTTTTTGAACATTCATGATTAAACCAGCCTGGACTCTTGGCCGCAGTACTTTATTTATATTTTCTGGTTAGATTTTTCCTAATTTGTATTGCGATTTTTTCAAAGGCAGATTTAATTGCTCGTGGATTAGGGGGGTGTTCGAGGCAAGTCTGAAAGAGGTCAGGGTCAGACGTTATCAGTTTTTCCAGGAACTTGGTCGTATCAACTTTAGACCATTTTATGGTGTAACCATTTCTAGATGATAGAAATATAGAATGTGAGTAAAGATTTTCTATTATGCCCCCGGATTGAATCCTGCTAGAGGGAGTGTATATTTTGGCGCTAATCAGATAGTGATCACTCATAACTAAGTCTTCTCTCCTTGCTTCTAGGGCATCTCCATGGTAACTATTGGACATCAAAATGAAGTCTATTGTCGTGAGTGACCCCCTTCCATGAAATGTAGGTAAAAAATCAGTCATGGGCACAGTTAGATCATTGAAGAAGCCCAAATCCCATTCATGTAGTAAGTTGTTCAGTTGGTTCCCAGCAGTTGTGTGCTCGAAGTGGGTAATATAGTCGCCATTTGGGGCTCTTAAATCACAGACCCTTGTTCCGCTATGTGGACATAAATGACAATTAAAGTCTCCTAGAATTACTATGCGACTATCGGATCTGTCCCCTCCCGCTCCCTTCTTCAAAAGTTTAGACAAGTGCTCTGTAAATTGTAGTTGGTCGTCCCTCGGTACGTTGTTATATAGGTTGATAATGAGGGAACTGACAACCTCTTTCCCAGTCAATCGAAAAGCCTGTAGAGAGAGACCAATTTTGTTATTGCTGGGGTTAGGTGAAGAGAAATCTACACACTCTAGTGAAATATTAATCCTATTTGAGACATATAAACAGAGTATTCCCGAACATCTACCTTTATTAGACTGAATAGCTGGGGTAAAATGTGTAGTGAAACCATCTAAATTGGTAGGTGCCAAATCCCAGCATTCCTGCAACGCTATTATGTCAAAGGTATTTATAAAATTCAGGAAGATTGGGTCATTTGCTTTTTTTGAAAGTCCTGAGATGTTCCAAGTTAAGAGAGACATATTTTGATTTGGATCAGGGTTGTTTGATGGGAAAATGGACTGTGTTGGTCCAAGGACTGGGTTCAAAGGGAAGGCTAAGGTTCCTTCAGATAGTACATTTGTGCACCATGGTATAAGCATATTAGGAGGGCCCACAGAAATAGACTCCGGATAAGGTTCGCTGGCTTGACTTTGGGATACCCCTAGGATTACAGATGGCAGAGGAATTATTGGCTCGTGCTTAGGAGATGTTTGGTTACATGATGGTCAATCCACCATTTCTAAAGCTGAAAAGCGATTGCTGGTCGGTGCCCCTCTCCATCCCTCTGTGTATGGTTGCTCTCTTCGAGAATTCCAAGACTGGGCTCTTTAAGACCCAGCGGTGCCAGGGCACAACACCTGAAACCTTCGTGGGTAACCTGCTCCGGCGTACAAATGACAGAGACACGGGACACTTCCTTCGACGTCAAAGATTCAAGGTTTATTTGCTGCAGGGAACACAGAGATCACGACAAGTACACAGCGTGCAACTTGGGGAGACTGCTTCAAATTGGTTCTGTGGATCGCTCCTTTTATACAGTTTTTACCCATAGGATAACATTGAACACAAAAGTTTACAACCCGGTTCCCACCATTATCCCCCAGAGGGGTCGCTTTGGTCACTTTGAAACACATGAGGTCCGGAACATAAGTGCGGAAACATTTGGCGGTTCCCAACTGTAAAAACCATCTTCCCACCATTAGCAAATTCCAATCAGCAGTAAAATAAATCGAAATAGGAACAAGGACAGGTGTAGAGGAAGACGGAGACAGTGGGGAGATCGGAAAGGGTGTAAAAGGGGAGGTATCGAGAAACACGAGATGCAGGCATCAAAGGGGCGTGCCTAATGAGATGCACGGCTGAGATAATAAGTCCGTGCGGCGAGATGAGCCTCGAGCGGCGCCATCTGCCTTACAGTAGCAACCCCCTCATCATAAAGACACTCACAAAGAACATGTGTCTTCCGCAGATATCTTGAGAGTCCCAGGGTCGCGAAGCGGACAACGTCCGTTCGCTGGCTACTTGAGGGCAAGAGACAAAATGGATGCCGTATCTAAGATGGAACCCGTGGGTACAGATGAAAAACCCACATAACAAACGAACGGTTTAAGTTAGCACAGCGAAACTGCGCACACTCACTAAACTCGTCATTTGCGGTTCATAGATACCAGACTCGACTATACTCGTACGAGTCGAAAACACCACTTACAATTGTCACGGAACCTCAGACGCTCCTTTTGCCCTCATGTAGGCAAGCACTAGTCGGAATCATATTCGATATTCATCAGACCATCGAGATGTTGCTGTAGCATAGCTCTGTCCAACCGAGTCCCCTTGGTAACAGGTGGTTGTCTCATACACGTTGTAGCACAGAGGCCACATAAGGCAGGACCACACTGCACACAAAGGCAACACGTGAACAGGAACACTACAACGACTCCGATGATCATTAGAATCTTCCAACCCCTAGTCGACATCAGGCCCAAAAACCATCCAAGTAGCGTCCAATCCCCTACGTCCACGTGTATGGATTCGGAGATCTTATGCAACCTCGAGATGGCTTGATAGACAGTAGGAGCATTATCTGGAATAAAAATGCAGCAGCTCGAATGGATCACCTTACATACCCCACCTCGATCTGCTAAGATGACATCTAAAACCATACGGTTTTGTAACGTCATAAGTCTCTCCGCCTGAAGTTCTGTGGTGATATTACCAAGGGCACTGGCAGTAATATTAGCTGTCGATTCTACCACTCGAGTCAACTGTCTCAGGTTCCTACTATTGACCATAGGTCCCCAAAACGGGAGGAAACCCTTGAAAAAGTCTCCTGCCTCTTGACCGGCAGTATCCTCTTCACTAATTACGCCTTGCACAACTCTAGTCTTATGATAATCGGCATCTACAGTAAACGTCGGAGGCAACAGATTTGCAATGAAACATGAGCCCATGAAGTCTGCGGGCAACCATGTGTATGCACGATCATAGCAGATAAAGTATGTACCCTTGGCAGCCAGAAACACAGGGGACGAGGACATCGACAGAATGTAATTTTCAGTGCAAGCACTTGCTCCAAGTCGGGCTTGCGATCTTCGGCCACGACCCATAAGACAGAAATTACCAGTGTGGGGTACGACCCATATCGGAGGCGAGCTCTTAAGCTGCTTTTCGCTAGTGAACACACTATATGCACCTCTACTTAGGAATCGATAGGCTTGTACCTCTTCTTCGGGAATAAGCGAAGGATCATAGATATCACTATCTAAATCCTCTATTGCTATCGACAAAGGTTTCTGATACGAGGTAGGACCAGAGTAGGGGGAACGTGGTTCTCGAATGGGGTGGAAACCCAGTGCGCTTCGAAACATTGTTTGAAATGCTCGAGCTGACCCTTGGGAACTATACGGTAACACCAGATATGGAATTCCCTTATCCGTAGTGTGTGGCATCAACCCACACACCCAACAATTAGTAGTGTTAATCACTAACTGATGCTGATGAAGGAGCTGAATAAAGGAATTGTTGCGAAACTCTACACGTCTAGCCTGTTCGTGTTCCGGTAACATGTGAAAGGAATGAGGAGAAACAGTAGAGGTAAGATTAGAGTCAGGAGTAGGAGTAGGTGTAGCAGAAGGTAAGAAGTAAGACATCGTGTAATACACCCCACCCGCCAATAATGCAGAAGCAGTCAAGAACAATACAAACAGTTGGAATATGAAACATTTGGTACGACTGAGTTGCTGCAGCTTGAATCTGTGGACTTGAACTCCCTCCAAATCATTCAGCTTCGAGAATGCCATTCCCTACGACCGTCCGCAACGTTTCTTGACGCACTTCGTTCTGTGCAGCAATAGTCAATCCCTAGGAGTTCCCAGGAACCGACGGCCTTTAACCTAGCGTCAAGACCTACTGTCCAGAAGGAAGTACGCGCGCGGCCCTACGGCCTTCAATGCACAATATGTACGTATGCAAAAACAAAGTCTCTCAGCTGTGGAAGCAAAAAAGGTACAAGGAGTGAAGCTCAAAATATATGTACAAAAATAATTACAGTAATACGAAAGTTCAAAACTGATCACGGAAAACAGGGTAATGCAATCGTCGATACAGCAAAGCAAGATCTTTTTATTTGTCCTTAGTGCGAGATCGCAAAAAGTATCGGGTTTTCCCAGGACGTGTCTGCTCGTCAAACAAAGGATCCGTTGAAGAGACAGCGTCCTGCTGATCAGTTGAGTGTTCTGGTCTTGAGTCTTTTGATGCTAATTGTTCAACAGTGTCTTTCTGCTGCGCTGAGGGTTCTTCAACAAGCTGTGCGTCGCTAAAAGGCACAAACGCCGGCAAGGTTTCTGTTTCAGATGACGCAATGCCTCTCCTTACCCACGGGTCTGCCGGCAAAGGGATGGGGACTCGTTTGGTGTGCGTAGCATGCACCCAATTCTTACGTCCCTCAAGACGAACGGCATTCCTCGTGGCCAGGAGCACTTGGTAGGGTCCGGTGAACCTCGGGTCCAGGTTATTTTTGCGTGAAAAGTTCCTTGTCACCACCCAGTCTCCGGGCTGGAGCTGGTGGCCTGGACCTTCCGTCTGCGTCGGCAATGCGTCGTAAACCTGTTGGTGAATTAACCTCAGTTTAGCAGTCAAGTCATGTAGATAGTCGATCAACATTGGGTACTCAAGATCAGAAAACATTCCTGGCCTAGGAACCCCCCACACATTCGCAGGACGGCCGAACACTATCTCATAGGGACTAAGCCCTACTCGGGAGTGTACAGTCGCCCTAGTTGACAGTAATGCCAAAGGTAAAGCGTCAGGCCACGAAAGACCAGTCGTAGCCTGAATCTTTGCTAACTTTAGTTTAAGGGTGCCATTGTACCCTTCAACCAATCCAGCTGACTGGGGATGATTGGCGCTGTGGAATTTCTGATTAATTCCAAGGCCCTTACACACACTCTTCATCACACTTCCAACAAACTCACTTCCGTTATCTGACCACACGACTCTAGGCATTCCATACCGAGGAAAATATTCCTTCAGTAGGATTTTCGCAGTAGACAAAGCAGTATTGTCTTTGAGGGGATAGGCCTCAATCCATCGGGAGAATGCGCAAACCACAACTAAAACGTATTTCAGGTTATTGCATCGCTCCATATGGATGAAGTCCAATTGAATCACCTCAAAGGGATACGAAGGAGGAGCAAAACTGCCAGGAGGAGTTGGGGTTCCTTTGCCAGGATTGTACATCATACACACCATACAATTCTTCACCAGACGTTCAGCACATTTCGTAATACCATCATTCTTCCACACAGGAGACAGCAACTTGCAAATACCTTTCGCGCTAATATGTGCTAACCCATGCGCCATTGTCACAACGGCCAGCACATACGCATCAGGCAACAACCATCTTTTCTGATCCGACAAATCAATCCAACAACCATTCGCATCCAATTTTCCCGTACTTTCTTTCCACTTCGTCTTTTCAGTCTCGGTGGCCTCATTCTGAATTGCTTTCACACTCTCGATAGTGTCTTCACACATACTCGATTCTGTAGGCCACCTAACCGAACTCGTCACATACATCCGAGTGCTAAGGTTTCGGGCAGTCTCCTTAGCAGTCTCATCCGCAAACGCGTTACCACGACCAACATCATCCGTCACCTTACGATGCGCACTACATTTAACAATCGCAACTTGCGTAGGCAAAGTCAATGCATCCAAAAGATCATTCACAAGCTGGCCATGCTGAATCTTCGTACCGTGCGACGTCAAGAAACCTCTCTCTCTCCACAATCGTCCAAAACTGTGAGCAACACCAAACGCGTATTGACTGTCGGTAAACACATTCACACGTTTCCCTTTCGCCAACACACACGCTCTAGTAAGAGCAATCAGCTCCGCAGCTTGGGCAGAATTCTGATTCAACCTTGCAGTCTCAACAACAGTATTCAATGTTACAACAGCATAAGCAGTAGTCACATCGCCATTCGGCAACTTAAAACATGACCCATCCACATACAAAGTGCCATCCGGATCTTCCAATGGGGTGTTTTTAAGGTCCACTCGACCTTTTGTTTCCTCTTCAGTCCTCAAGTAGCAGTCATGTTCTGCTATTTCATCTGACTCTGAGCTAATTGGTAACAGAGTTGCCGGGTTCAGAACGTTACAACGTTTTATCTGAATGTGGCTTGCCAAGAGCGTCAACTCGTACCCAGACAACCTCGCACTCGTCAAGTGCTGAGTTTTCGTTCGATTCAAAAGAGTATCGACTGCATGCGGAACCATCACCGTAAGCATATTATCCATGACCAATCCTGCTGATTGTCGGATGGAGACCGCAGCTGCCGCTGTTGCTCGTAAACAACTCGGCAATGCTCTAGCTACTGGGTCTAAGGTCGAGGAAAAATATGCACATGGACGTTGCTTACCACCAAAAGGTTGCGTTAAGACACTCAAAGCACAACCTTCTCTCTCATGAACATATAACGTAAACGGCTTACTGTAGTCAGGAGTACCCAACACAGGAGCCGAACACAATGAATCACGCAGCTCAGAAAAACTTTTCTGACATTCTTCCGTCCATGGTAAAGGAGTTGAAACATCCTTGCACGTAAGAGCCACCAATGGTTTCGCTAGCAATGAAAAATTTGGAATCCATTGTCTGCAGTACGACGTGATACCTAGAAAGGCACGGACATCTCTTTGGGTTTTTGGCACAGCCATTCGCGCAATTGCTGCAATTCTCTCTGGGGTCAATCTCCTTCCCTCCTTTGACAATAAGTGACCTAGATAGGTTACTTCTTGACAACAATATTGGAGTTTAGAAGGTGACACCTTGTGATTTAACTCACAGAGATGTTGCAGCAACGACACCGTAGCAATTTTGCAAATGTCCTGAGTATCAGCAGCCACCAATAAGTCGTCGACATATTGGATCAAGGCCGCACCAACCGGCAACCTAAACGCATCCAGTTGACCCTTCAAGGCTTGGCTGTAAATAGATGGACTTTCACAGTAGCCCTGAGGAGCGCGTTTGAACCGGAAGCTACGTCCACCGAGAGAGAAGCCGAAAAGGTCCCTGCTCTCCTCGGCAATCGGGATGCTGAAAAACGCATTTTTCAGGTCAATCACCGAAAACCACGATGCAGAAGCTGGAATCAGAGTCAGTAGCGCCGTGATGTCAGGCACAACAGGAAATTGAGGAACCACAATTTTATTTACCTCCCGTAAATCGATAACAAAGCGATAAACAGGCGGCTTTGAAGGATCTGTACGTTTAAGAATGGGCAGCACAGGGCTGTTGCACACGTTTCCCCTAGTCTCCTCAATAACATCTTTCTCGATCAAATCATAGATGATCGCCAACAGTGCTCGTTCACCATCAAGGGAGATACGATATTGGGGAATACGTGGCAATCGCACATTGGATTTCAACTGAACAACATAAGGGGAGATATCAAGCAGGCCCACGTCATTTGGACCTGTTGCCCACAAAGACACAGGAAGAGAACTCAATTCCGGTGGGAGCTTATCGAGGGACAAATACATAGGAGAGACAACCCTCTCTCCTAAAGTAAGCTTTACACCCGCAGGAGAACAATACAAAGTTGCGTACAACCGTTTAAGCAAATCCAGGCCCAAAAGATTTTCACCACAACCCGTGGTTAAAATCAACGGAGCTTCTAGCTCACGTGGCCCAATTTTAAGGGGCAAAGGGCGCGAAACTGGATTGCTAACAGGGGCGCCAGAGAATCCAACGGAAACGTTTGTTAAGCCAGACAAAGGTGCGCCAGGGAGTTTCGAATACATGATAGAACTTTTCGCTGCACCAGTGTCCAACAGAAAAGGCTCAACGACGCCCGATGTAGCAATTGCGACGTAAGGCCCTCTCTGATCAACCGGAACTGATACCACTCCCTCTCCTTGTCTATGGCTGTCCTAGTAATTAATGTCATCAGTTCCCTGATCGACGTAATAATCGTCTACATTGTACTGCGCAGATCGTCCTTGCGACGATCCACGTTGATTGAAACAATTATTAGAATTGGATGAGTTATCTGAGTGGTCGTTCTGAGCACCACGACCTCTACCACGTGATGTTTGCTGCGAACCACCACGACCTCCTCTAGATGAGTTACCATTGTTACGTTCATTCAAAACAGGACAATTGAATTTTATGTGACCCTCTTGTCTACAATAAGCACATTGATTGTACCCTAACGAGGATCTTTGGGAGGAGGAATCATTACGGGTTTGGGATCTGTTCGATTGTGGCTGTGACCTATTCTGTTGCGAATTATTCTGATTTGAACGTGGAGGATACGCTTGTTGCAACAACACTTTAGTTTTGAGCTCTTTTGTCTTTTTATCAGCACGGTCGTTCTCTTCTTTCTCTCTATTCTCATAGTATTGTGCCGTAGCCAATATCTGAGCCGAAGTAGAAACGGCCCATGCACTTTCCGAATTCTTTAACTTATTGCTCAAATCGGGCAATAAATTCGAAACAAATTTATCCACAAACAATCTCTGACCACCCTCGGTACCCATATCCTGTCCACTATGGTCAATGAATGCTTCCTCGAACCTCGTAAAGAAGTCGGAAACATTCTCATCCCTCTTCTGCTTACAGGCTGACAATTTGTCCCAATTCACTCTCATAGCTGGCATAAGAGTTTTCATTAATGTTATTATTCTTTGAGGGAGAGCAGCAATCAACTGTTCAGGCTTAGCGCCGCCAACTTGCAACCCATCTGCCGCTATAATGGCCGCCCAATCACCACCTAGTTCATTTGTGTGATTTTCCTGACGAATCTTAGCCCATACCGGTTGCGGTACGACATTGCCAAACAACATGTCGATATCGGCAAGATTCATTATCGTAGCATCTACGAGCTGCGATAATTCTTTGTAATACCCTGCAGGATTTTTGCGAGGGTCAGGCAAAGATTGCTTCACCTGCAATACTTCCGATCTTTTCCATGGGAGATGTATCCATACTCTCTGGAAATACGGCGGGACCGGAGGGGCAGCTGCGGGGTTACCTGGCATCCAAACCGGTGGAACTTCACGCATAGGGTATTGGCCAGACTCGTCTGGCTGTTTTTCAATATCTTCAACAAACAATGCATGAGGTATCGGAGCGGGACGAAGAGATAGCAAACGTTCAACGGCACGTCGAACATTAGTATCCACTATCAGTCCATTTGCGAACTGAAGCTGAAGATCAGACAGGGCGGTCAGCACCTCGTCAGGCGCATCAGCCGCTATTTGATCATAAAGGAACTTACACATTTCATTAAACACATATCTCTGGGTTGGTACATTGAATTGACAAAATGTATCGAGAACAACACGGGGTGGACACCTAAGAGGATTTACCATCCAACCCATCGCCATATTATATAACGCTACGCGTTCTCTGTTTCCAGGAAGCTGACTACGTCTCTGAGGACCATCAGAACCAGCGGACCCATGAACAGGTCCGAGAGAATGAAAGAAGCTAGCCGCAAGAGGAGAATTGCGACTACGAGTAGAGGGAGAAGCATATGATACAGGACTAACAAGAGAAGGAGTAGAAACAGTAGCAACAGCAGGAGTTAACAAAACAGGAGCAGTAGCAGGAACAGAAGCGGGAACAGAAGTATGTGGAAGCGGAGGAGCAGTAGGAATAGAACCAGGCAAAGGAGCAGGAACAGTCGGAAGAACGGGTGCAGGTTGAGGAACAGGCACAGGCGGATTAGGTGGAAGAACAGGTACGGCAGGGACCACAGGAACTGCGGTACCCTGTACGTACGGAGGTGGCGACTTCATAAGATAAGACATTAAGGGATCCTCAACTGGCTCTTCCTTCTTTTCCGACTCCGTTGGTAAAGCGGGGTAACATTTATCTACAGTCATACGCTGTAATCGGTCAAACACTTCCTTATCCTTAACCTCCTTATCATGCTGAAATTGCTCTGCTTTCTTCACTATGGTAGCAACATTATCTCGCTGATTACGTTTAGTCTGTCTGATTTCTTTCTGTCGGGCTTCCTTGCGCCACAACCGAAAGGCATCAAACATGGCCGGCCTTGACTTTCTTTCAAACAATTTAATCTCTAGATTATCTAAGATCGGGGCCTCGAAGCTACCATGAGGTGGCCAGCGAAGGTCACCGTCCTTTTTCGTGTATTTAATCCAATAATCGTTAAAAGTAATTGGGCCTAGCCCATGTTTACTATAGAGCTCATAAGTGGGAGTTCCAACCGGAGGTATCGGACACGAGTCCTCCAGTCGGGAATCCGTTCCACAAGGTCTGAAACAACTAAACAAAGTACTACGACCAGGCATCTTGCACACTAGCCGAGTTTCACAAACTTCAAGGGTTACGGGATTTACCAAGTCCCAGCAAAGAACAAAACCCTCGGTTTTTGGCGGCTGCAGTCGTCAAACAACACAACAAAGTACGCTAGCAAAGTGTCACCGACAAAAACACTCACACAACGTTAACAACAAAAACACTCGCTAAAGTGTCAACAACCAAGAACTATGGGAGCGACCCACAAATACTTAACTCAAAAATCGATGGCGTCACCAGGAAGGCCCGTCAATCGTCTCGCTATACCAAGGTCTACGCCAGGCGCCAAAACAGGTCTACAGTCAGGGCAGCAGTCCGTCGCAGCCGTCAGGAGGCGGGAATCTTCGCGGGAAAAGTCTTCGGGCCACTTATTTCGACAACAGGATCGATGAAGCGGAGTGCACCTTCCCTCGGAGATTTCACACGAAGTTCCTCACGATCGTCGGGCTTGGACCGGTACCACTGATGCAGCCCCACGTTGGGCGCCAACTGAAGGACTGGGCTCTTTAAGACCCAGCGGTGCCAGGGCACAACACCTGAAACCTTCGTGGGTAACCTGCTCCGGCGTACAAATGACAGAGACACGGGACACTTCCTTCGACGTCAAAGATTCAAGGTTTATTTGCTGCAGGGAACACAGAGATCACGACAAGTACACAGCGTGCAACTTGGGGAGACTGCTTCAAATTGGTTCTGTGGATCGCTCCTTTTATACAGTTTTTACCCATAGGATAACATTGAACACAAAAGTTTACAACCCGGTTCCCACCATTATCCCCCAGAGGGGTCGCTTTGGTCACTTTGAAACACATGAGGTCCGGAACATAAGTGCGGAAACATTTGGCGGTTCCCAACTGTAAAAACCATCTTCCCACCATTAGCAAATTCCAATCAGCAGTAAAACAAATCGAAATAGGAACAAGGACAGGTGTAGAGGAAGACGGAGACAGTGGGGAGATCGGAAAGGGTGTAAAAGGGGAGGTATCGAGAAACACGAGATGCAGGCATCAAAGGGGCGTGCCTAATGAGATGCACGGCTGAGATAATAAGTCCGTGCGGCGAGATGAGCCTCGAGCGGCGCCATCTGCCTTACAGTAGCAACCCCCTCATCATAAAGACACTCACAAAGAACATGTGTCTTCCGCAGATATCTTGAGAGTCCCAGGGTCGCGAAGCGGACAACGTCCGTTCGCTGGCTACTTGAGGGCAAGAGACAAAATGGATGCCGTATCTAAGATGGAACCCGTGGGTACAGATGAAAAACCCACATAACAAACGAACGGTTTAAGTTAGCACAGCGAAACTGCGCACACTCACTAAACTCGTCATTTGCGGTTCATAGATACCAGACTCGACTATACTTGTACGAGTCGAAAACACCACTTACAATTGTCACGGAACCTCAAAGGTTCCCATTCCCGTCTCCTACTGTGTGTGTCTACTTGGGACCAACTCCACCCAGGGGATTGATTCCAACTAAAAGGGTGATCTTGTTCATAGGTGAACCTTGGAGGATAAAAGAAGGACAGACGGTTGGCATCTATACCTCCCTTTTTTTCCAAGGTTGTCCAAGAACATATGTATCTTACCGTATCTGGGTCATCAAAATTTATGATGATACAGTCCCCCTGTGTTCTTTTTCTTGTATCCCCAATCCAAGAGACCCTACGTACCATGGAGAATCTACTGTTACAGTTAGAGGGAAGGGGTCTATTGATATTAAGCCATTGCATTACTTTATTCGTTAAAGACCAGGTAGATTCTCTCGAGTTTTCCTCGAGTTCTGGAACCCCCGTAAGGATCACGGTAAAGGGGCTTGCCTCTGGGGGAAGGTGGATAGGCCTCTTGGGTCTTACTGATTTTTTGGTGGTATCACCTCCCTGTTGAATATCTAGGGTTTTGGGAGGGAAAAACTTAGGTTTAGTTTTATGTAGGTCAGCGGGTACTCCCGTCTTCCTCTGTACTTGCTGTGTGATGCCCTTGGCCTCTTTTAGATTATCTTGCAAGTTAGTAGGGATCGTAGGGGTTTTAGGTGTTGGTAATGAAACTAAGGGTTTCTGTACGGTAGTTGCCTTGATGGTGTTCACATTAGTAGGAGCTAAGGAGCTAAAGTACTGTTAGCAGGTTTTAGGTGACTTGAATGGTTGATAAGCCTGGCAATTTGTTTCTCGATGTTCATTAAGGATCGTTCAATTGGAAGTAATTGGGTCTTTATTAGATCCTTAATGGTGGCTAGCAGTTGCGCATTTAAATCAGGGTTGTTTTTATGGCTAGCAACAAGCCCCCTCTCATCAGCATCCGTAAATGCAGCTGCTGCAGGGAGGTCATCTGTATCTACAGGTAAGGAGTTTAATGAATTATTTCTTAGAGATACACGGGGAGATTTTCTGGGTCTTTTATGCTTTGGAGGGCAGTGTTGTTTATATTTATCTATTGGCCTAGCGCCGTTTTGTTTAGGGATAGCTCCCTCCCTTGTCCCCTTATCCGTTATAATCGGAAGATCTACTAAGGTTTGCGGGACCGATTGGGTGGGGCTTATCACCATGATCGGTGTTTTCTCCAGGTCTTCCATGGTATCTTCGCCCAAAGAGAGACATGTGGCAGATAGGTCAACACTCCTTGGGATGGTGTGTATGTCAGCACAGGCTTCATGCAATAATGGGGCATTAATACCCGTCTGTATTGGTGTTGTGGCTAGGGCCAAAAGGCCCATTGAAGACCTTCGTGCCGCAGCAAGGTCCTGCGAGACACGTCTTTCTAGCAGTACAATCCCCTGGTTGATTGCTTCGTTAGCTTTGGTAATAAATTGATCAATTGGGCCAGTAATCTGGCCCAACCCCTGAGCCGTCTTGCTCCTGCTTCCCCTTGTGGACATGATTTCGCTATAGAATCACGTTAGGAGCGCAAATAAAACTTATATGATGGAAGGCTACTAAAATACAAAGGGATGCCAGGAAGTTAATGTAAGGGAGTAGGCCCAGTCCAGTCTTGCTCAGGCTTGAACGGGCTTAAACGGGCCCGCCCTTTGCCCGGGCTTCGCCCCGGGCGACGGTCCGCGCGCGTCCCGCGATGCGCGTTGAAGGTCTTGTTTAAATTCAATTTCGGACAGTAGAGGCGGGCTCTGGGAGGGGGCGCGGCTCACGCGGGTAGAGGACCCAGCTGCTGATGGTGAATGCTGGTCCTCGCAGTCCCGGGGCCGCGCCTCTCACCTCCTCTGCGGCCACGCAGGTAGTCTTCTCCTCGGGGATATTTCACGGGCAGAAAAGAACAGCAGAGCTACTCCTGTAGCAGCGGACAAGGTTGCAGGACAAAGACCTCTAGGCGAGCGGCACCTGTTTATAAATGGGCTGGTGGGAGGAACTGGTCCTCATGGAGCAACACAGAGACAGTATCACCAGCAATGTTCGATTGTGGTTGAGGTATATTGATGACTTGATGGTGGTATGGAATGGTAGTCAGGAGGAGGCAACCCTTTTCATTAATGATATCAATTACAATAACCTGAATTTTCAGTATACAGCAACAATCAGTTCAACAGAAGTAAGCTTTTTAGATACATTGGTCTACATAGAGCATGATAAGATCAAAACTAAACTTTTCAGAAAGGCCACGGCTGGCAATTCGACACTGCACGCCAACAGCTCTCATCCTCATCATCTTATAAATAGCATCCCCTATGGGGAGATGCTGCGTCTACGACGCATACATAGTGAGGACAGTGATTTGCATGTTGCACAGATGGCCTGGAAAGAGAGGTTCCTGGATAGGGGCTACTCTGAAAAAACTATAAATAGTGCCATCGAAAAGTCAATGAAATGCTCTGATAGCCAATTGCTAAAAAATGAATCTAACATTAGCACCAACAATGACACAACACCACCTGTGAATTCAGGATTATCACTGAATATAAAAAACAATATAGATAGATCAAAACCATCATTGAGAAAAATTGGCCCCTTGTGACTAGTGATAGGGTAATAGGACCATTCCTTCCTTCCAAACCTTCCATCACGTATAGTAGGGGACCCTCTATGCGTGAAGAGCTAGTGAAAACAAACCTGGAAGTAATTGAAGGTACATCATGGCTACAAACACATAAAGGATTCTATAAGTGTAAAAGCTGTAAAGCTTGCCAACTTGGGGTTAATACTTTGACTTACATAACACCTTTTAGCTCCAAACAAGATATGATCACCAAACTCCTTACCTGCAAAACAGAATATGCAATCTACATTTTGTATTGTCCATGTAATCTTCGTTATGTAGGTAGTACAAAATTACCAGTCCACAAAAGAATATTACAACCTATACGAGCAATAACAAATCACGATAATGCTTATCCTGTGGCTCGTCACTTTCGTGAGAAACACGATGCTGATAAAAAACATCTTAGGTATTTTGTAATAGATTCTGTGCCAGCGAGCAGAAGAGGAGGTGCTCGGGAATCAAAATTGAGGAAACTGGAGACTAAATTTATATTGGAGCTAGATTCAAAACACCCCAATGGTCTTAATATCACGGCAGATTTGCATATTTGCTTAAATTAAGGAGATGCAAATTGACAAAACATCTAATACAGTATTAGAGACAATACTGAGAAGAATAGTCTCAAGATACTGCACAACAAAATGTTATATTGGATCATCTCTTTCTATACTTTACTGTGCTTAACATCAAATGAACTAAGTTCCATTACAGCATTCACTATATACCCCCTTTTTTTCTAATATAAACATGACTTGGTGAGTGATTTTAATAAGTATATATTTATTGATCTATTTATTCATCTATTTATATTAATCTATTTATTTATTTATTTATTGAGTCATGTTTACAATATGCAGTACACACACTGGTGTTAATTGATCACAATCCGTGCTTCCCGTGATATCAGATGCGTGGTCTTCGGTAGGGCAAATAGTTGATTAACTTTCGACATCAAAATATAGATAAAAAAATATTAATGATTTGCACAATGAAACATGAATAGAAATCTTCAAAAATGGGTATTTAGACCGCAATTGTGACCTAAACTAACAAAATATTAAAGCATTAGATCTAGGGTGCTAGACCCCACCATTTACATATCATATGTTTTATATTAGGCGCACTCTTTATCAAATATCAAGTATTCTAGGCTTTATGGGTATTGGAACTGAAACTTTAATGCATTCATCTTAAACTTGATTTAAAGACAAAATAATGGATTGCGAATTTTGCACAAACAAACATTTTGCACATACACTTAGCACTTTTGGGTTTGCACTAGCACTTTTTCTATAGACATGAAATAAAGACCTGCCGAAAAACATTTACCTCATTTTGAACGTACCTCAATCAATTTGGAACATCTCATGAATTAAGATACAAGCATTGGTCAAATGTCATGGCTTTGTTATTTATGGAATGTTAGATAACAGAGTATGTGAATATGCTTTACGATAGATTTAATGCATTAATATGTCATCGGTAAGGCATTGGAAAAATACGTTTAAACCACTTGATATATATTGTTATCATTCGGATGGTTGAGGAGATTTCCTATCAACTGTTTTACATGATGCTTTAAAGTCCATTGCTTTACAATTCGAAATTTAACTAGGATGGTTTTAAAATTCAATGTATAAATTCATGTGGTACTGTATTAATACAATTATAATGTTGTCATTTAAATGCAATGAGGTTATATTCACATATACATATGGCAGATAAAATGTTGTCTATGTCTATGGTATTGCTTGCACATGTGACAACAATTTATGAGCACCTTTCACTTTAAATAACGGCAACTATGCGTATCCCATGTCATGTGATCAAGGCCTGTAGTGGGCTGAAATGCGCAATTGCGAGATTCTGCACCCTGATGAAATAAAGAAGCAAAAGGCACATTACGGTGGTCCGTTGCATGTTTTCCTTCCAAAGGACGCGTGGCGGTGGTTTGGAATATATATATATATAAATTGAAACTAAGAATACTCCAACACCTACATGCGATGAAGAGCAAGGACCCCAATTACCCGCTGGCAAAACACTTTGAGGAATACCATCTAAGCGATTGCAGCCAATTAAAATACTCAGGGATAAAGATTAGCAAACAATCACAAAGAGGGGGTGATCGCTCTATGCAACTTCGCAAACTGGAATCTAGGATGATCCTGGGAATGGGAACGGAGTACCCTTATGGGCATAACCAAGGTGCAGAACTGTATGTACATCTGTAAATAGACTATAAGACTTTGAAAATGAATAATTCAGAAAAGTGAGACGTGGATCTCCAATATCAATTAGCTTAATGTATATAGGTGTACATATCTCAGAAAAGAGTGACTTAACCAACCCATCAAACTTGAGTGGTAATGAAACATAACAGCTGCAATACCAGTTGATCACAAAAGTCGACATTACCAGTTTTTTCTTTTGAACATCATAAACTATGTACCTACAAAAGACAAATATAAAAGAATAACTCAATTCATATAAGTTTCATAACATGAAATCTGTAAATAATGTACGAACGAATGAGGAATTAAATTGCTCATAATAGGACAATTTGGAAGTACATCACTAGAGAACAGATCTTGGTACTTTACAGAAATGGATAAGTTACTAATACAATGAGATCGTACTAGGAAGTACAGGAGAAATATACATATATAAAAAATCATTTGCAAAAAGTATATCAATGGATTGAGAATTTGGGAAGTTCTGTAAATCATTGTAAATAGTGTTCATAGTGGGACTGACAATGGAAAAACTAATTTATCAACTGTCGAAAGAGTAAATGAAGTGTTAGAATGGACAATAGCTAATTACTTTAATTTGACATGGTGATCAACAAGTACTTTACTATGAATGAGATAACTCTAATTGGAGTTAAAATGCATGCTGCGTATAATGAAATCGGTACATTTAATTCAAACTCAATTATGATTATATACGTGTACTTTACTGTAAATATCATATGAAATTTGAGTTAGAATTTTTTCATTCAGGAAAATGGTGCCTACCTTTTGGCCGTAATTTGTAAACAAGGTTGACTGTCTAGAGGAGCATTAGAAAGGGAAAAAGGGCACGCTCACTAAGTATTTTAAGAAGGTCAAGACATCGGGGACTCTATGGTCCAGTGGAAGGCTGCAGAAGCCGAAACGCGTAGGCCATCCTATTTTGCACGTAATTTTGCACATGGTGTGTAAAAAATAAAACTTTTGAAAACTTACCTGCTGCTGTGCTGTGACATCTGCCAGAAGAGAACCAGAGGGCTAGAAGAATCGAAGTAATATATATAAATATATATTCACTTAAAAAACCATAGGTTTCAGGCCTTATATGGTTAGGAATTAGCATTTAAAAAACCATTGAAATTGCTCCTATGTAGTTAGTTGTACTAACTATATTTCGCGCACCCGCAATCCACTGCTGATGATGTCATATATAACATCATTCATGACATGGTCAGTGACATCACTGATGACATCTCAAATAACATCACTGATGACATCTCATTTGACATCACTGATGACATCATCCAGTGACTGTGTGTTTCGGTAAAGTTTAAATATGTTTTACATATTGAAGAATGAGTGGATGTATAAGTGTCTGGATGAAGGATTTAGTAGGTGCGTGACTGACTTTATGAGTGAGTTATTAAATGTTAGTGACTAAACTGTCTGAATGTGTGCCTCAGTATGTCTGTTGATGTGTAAGCTGCTGCATGTGTTGATCAGTAGCTATATGAGTGGCTATATGGGTTATTGATTGGTTGCCCAAGTATTTGAATGGGAGACTGAGTGTGTGTGGGGGTGGCTGGGAGGTGTGTGACTCTGTGCATAGATGTGTGAGCAGTTGATTCACTAGGTGTAAGAGTTCAAGAGTGCATGTGGAAACAGCTATGTGGGCGGTTGACTGTGTGCATGGGTGTGTTGGTGAGTGAATAGATATCTCAGTGCTACATGTGCAAGTAAGTACATATGTAAAACACAGTGCATGGGAGAGTTGGCATATATAAATGACTATACATGAGAGCCAGTGAATGTGCGAGTGGCTATATGGATCATTGTGTACTTGTATCAGTGATTGTATAATAGAGTAAGTATGTGTTAGTATATGTTTGAATAAGTAAGGTGTTGTGTGTATAACTGTGTAGTTGAGGAAATGGAAGTGTGATTGATTCTTTGCATGACTGACTAGGTGTGTGAGTAACTCCATGGATGAGTGGCAGTGTGTGAGTGTCTGTATAGGTGTATGAGTGCATATGATAGTGTTGTATTGATGAGTGACTGTATGTATGAGTGATTCTATGGGTGAATGAGTGAATGTGTTTGTAGACCTAGGAATCAGTGAGTGCGTATGTAGTAGTTAGTATTGGTGTGTGAATGGTTTTAGGAATGGTATTCTGTATTTAACACTGGGTGTATCAAATGTTATATTAGAGTGTGATGAGGTGCATCGTATTATCACATGAATGATATCATCAGTGATGTCAAATGAAATGTCATCAGTGATGTCATCAGTGATGTCATTTGAGATGTCATCAGTGATGTTATCAGTGATGTCACTGACCATGTCATGAATGATGTAATATGTGACATCATCAGCAGTGGATTGCGGGTGCGCGAAATATAGTTAGTACAACTAACTATATAGGAGCAATTTCAATGGTTTTTTAAATGCTAATTCCTAACTATGGGGGTCATTACGATCGCGGACGGACTTGAGTCCGTCCGCGACCCCAGAGCATGAGGGACCGTCCGCATGGGCTGCGGCGTTCCCTCTGTGCAGATTAAAATGTGACCGCCTGGGTGGCGGTCACATCCTCTATTTTAACATTGCGGCGGGTGGAGCTTCAAGCTGCACCCGCAGGAATGTTAAAAAAGCATGCACAGCATTTGCGTGCACAAAGTGCCTGCTGCATTGTGCACGCAAATGCAGGGGGGTACCATAGGTACCCCCCATGTGCACCCCCCACTACACCTAGGGGGCCCGCAACGGGCCTCCGCAGTGCAGTTACACATGCTTTTCCACGGCGGAAAAGCCGCCGCGGAAAAGCATGTTCAAAAGCACATCCTAATCTGGCTGACGGTGTCTGAGAGACACCGTCACCATTTTAGTGCTTTTCCGCCGCGGTTGTAAGCCAGCCGCGGCGGAAAAGCTGCGGACCTAAACCATGACCCACCAGCCATCCTAATGTGGCGGTGGGTCCTGGTGGGTCCGCAGAGGATTTTCCGCATCCTCCGGGCCGGTGGTGGCTTCCGCCGGCCCGGAGGATGCGGAAAATCCTCCATCGTAATGACCCCCTATATACGGCCTGAAACCTATCGTTTTTTAAGTGAATTTGCGAGGTTTTTAAAATGCTAATTCCTAATTATATAAGGCCTGAAACCTATGTTTTTTTAAGTGAATTTGCAAGGTTTTTTAAATGCTAATTCCTAACTATATAAGTCCTGAAACCTATGGTTTTTTAAGTGAATTTGCAAGGTTTTTTAAATGCTAATTCCTAACTATGTAAGGCTTGAAGCCTATGGTTTTTTCAGTGAATTTGCAAGGTTTTTTAAATGCTAATTCCTAACTATATCAGGCGTGAAACCTATATTTTTGTTCAATAAATTTCAAAGGTTTTGTAAATGCTAATACTATTAGCGGACAATGTTTATATATGTTATTATCCTTCTGGGACCAACTGAGCAGTCATTTTGTTTCTCAGGAGAAGTGAGGCACAAGAGAGCACAAAACCAGAGTGGAAAACGCGACAAGGGGGACTTGTAGTGCCTCATGTCCCATCCAGGGCGAGCATCTAAGCAAGAAGGGGTGTGGTGCCTCAAGTGCTCCTTCATAACTGCCAAAGCCTCTGAAGAGAAGTGGGGACACTTCGAAACGCGTCAGGCATCCAAGGCCGTCTGAACAGTTAAAGTATATCATTGTGCTGGAGGCGTGCCTGCCATTCAAGGCTCCTTGTGTGCAGCTAAAGTCCGGGTGCTCCTTTGTACGTTGGATACTTTGGAGCTGGAATATTTACGCGGCAACCCTTGCCGCGGAAGGAGCACCACCCTAAAAGAATCGCGGGCCATGCGGTCTTGACTACGGGCCGAGAACATGGTACAGCAGCGTATTGATTCTGCACGAAATCCACACAGAGAGGCCCATCTGTGGGCTTGAAAAGTTACCGACTGAACATTGGCGCGACATGAGGCACTACAAGTCCCAGAAGTGCCATCCAGGGCGTGCATCTAAGCAAGAAGGGGTGTGGTGCCTCAAGCGCTCCTTCATAACTTCCAAAGCCTCTGAAGAGAAGTGGGGACACTTCCAAACACGTCAGGCATCCAAGGCAGTCTGAACAGTTAAAGGATGTCATTGTGCTGGAGGCTTGCTTACCATTCAAGGCTCCTTGTGTGCAGCTGAGGTCCGGGTGCTCCTTTGTACGTCGGGTACTTTGGAGCTGGAATTTATATATATATATATATATATATATATATATATATATATATATATATATATATATATATATATATTTATTTATATATTACCTACTGGCGGTCGCCAGTAGGTAGTTATAGTTAGGACCTAGTTTCCATAGGAAATCTGCAACATTCTATTTGGAATAACTTTGGCGTCCGTCGACGAATCTTCGCGAAATTCTCCAAGAAGATGGGGCGCTCCTATCCTGAAAGTTTCAGGGTGATTTGTCAAGTGCGGGTTGAGAAAAAAGGGGGTCCCAAAAAGTGTTTTCCCCATGCAATTTTCTATATGGACCATCAGACACTGCCACAGCCTGAACTGTTGAACGGAATTACACCAAATTTGGAAAAAAGGTAGATTTTGGTTCTCGGATTACACTTTTTGTTAAATGGTGTAAATCCGTTCAGTAGTTCCTGAGAAAATCAAAAGTAAAATCATAGATATATCTATGGACAAAGTACCGTATGCATACCGTCCATGGACTATACATGTACTATCAAGAGCACGAGCTGCCTGCTAATTGGCTTTCAACTGTCTGTCAACACTCCAAACCAGGAAGTGGTGGCAGCCATCTTGTGTCTCTATAGATCCGAGGCACAAGAAAACTGAAAAACAAGTGGGCAAAAGACGCAAAGGGGGCAGGGTAGAAACACTGTGACCCCTTAGGCCTGCTCAGGGGCTCCCAAAAGGACCCTCAAGGCATAAAAAATATTTTTTTAAACAAAAATCATGTGGTACGCGTACGGTTTTAACAATATGTATGCGGGGGAGCTCACAACCCCCGCAGCCCCAGGGACCACCACCCCTGGGGCTTCTTTTTAATAAAAAATATAGAAATACCTGTGTGGGGGGCTCATGCCCCCCCACACATCCCAGGGACTGCCACCTCCCCGGGGCACTACATTTTTAAATTGGGGGGGTCCGTGAAGGACCCCCAGCCCCCGGGACCACCACCCCCGGGGCTTTTAAATGTTGGGAGGAAAGCCGTGAGGCCCCCTTCCTTGAGCCTTGTGGTGGCCTTGGGGACCTCCACACTCCAGGGCCGGCTGCTGCAATGTCCCGGGGTGCCTACCCTGGGACACTGTCGTTTGCAAACTGCTTTCCTGTTTAGAAGAGAGAGCAGGTTAACCTGCTCGCTCTTGCAAATCGAAAAGCAGATTGCTTTTCATCAGGGGAAGCAGCATGTTAGTTGCTCACCCTGACGAATAGCTATGCCGGCTCCTGAAGGACGTGGGGAGCCGGCTTGCACCGTCGGGGCATTGGGGCTCCCCTCACGGTCCCCAACGTTTTATATAAGCCCCGGGGGATGGGGTCCCCGGGGAAAATAAAAATTATTGATAGGGGCTATTTTTTTTAACGGTAAAATTAGAGTACGCGTACCATGCGCGGCCGTACCACATATGCTGCAAGGTTTCTAAGTCGTCCCGTACGAGTACCAAGCAAGAAAAAAAACAATAAAAAATATATATTTTTGATATATCTATCAAGCCTATGTCTTTAGATGTTGGTTGATTCTTCTTTTTATTGGTACTTATTAGTAAGTACCTATGCAGAGTCTAAACTTGTTGAGGAGGAGTGTTTTACAGTGTGCTGAACTTTCGACCTCTGTGGTCAGTTGAGTTTTGCATGATCTGTTGGGGGTAGGGTACAAAGTTATGTCAGTTGGAAAGGGTTCAAATGTTCGAAATGTGTATTTGCTTTTGAATTAATGTGGGAAGCAATATGATTTGTTATTTACATGTATAAATGTGTAGATTGAGAGAGAAAGTTTGCCATTTTCTGGTTTTGCTGAGAACACTGAAGTAGAGAGATTCTGTAAAAGAATATCTGCTGTGTGACTATCATTCTTCTTAATCTACAAATCAATTTGAAAGGTGAGTTGTTAGCTTGTAAGGCGATGTATGTGGTGCATTTTGTTTTTAATACAACTAATGTGTTTTTCCTTCTAAAGTGCAAGGAGCAGATTAGTTGTGCAGAATCACATTCTGAGTTTGTCTGCATTTGGAGACCCATTGTGATAAAAGCATTTGGTAAGGTAATGTGATTGATGAGTCAGCTTTGTGTAGTAAAGTGCAGTAGTAAAACATGTAGAATGTGTGCAGTCAGTTTTCCAGTTGTAGAGTAGTTAATAGTGTTGCTTGTCTAGAATCAGAATTGTGTTTCAAATCTACAATTTTCCAGTCAGCATATATACACTACTGCATACACTCTGGGGCAGATTTACAAGCATCTTGTGCCTCTTTGAGGTTGTACTGTGCCACTTTTTTGATATAATGTTGGCGCCAATAATGCAGTAAATTGCTTATGTATTTGCAAAAGGAATCAGGATTGTATAGTAAAATGCAGCAGACATATATATATATAGATTGTGTTTAGTCACTTTACCGTTTCTAGGCTAGTAAATGTGTTTTGATAAAACGCAAGATCTAATATTTTTTGTCTAGAATCACACTGTGCTTCTGTGTGCATTTAGGAATTATTCTGAGTGAAGCAATTTTTTATGTTTTGTGTTTGCAGACACATTAGTGCTCAAAAATGTATCCTTTTTTCAAGTTTTGGTAGAATTAGAAACTAGTTATACCTTTTGTAAATGCAAAATGACTTAGAGTTGTATATTAAAATGCAGTATTTAGATATAAAGTAGGCCTTACGGTATGGACTGCTTCAAACTCCTACGCACTATGCATGCACTATTGTATGTAATTGCACACTTGTTTTTTATACCTTCAATTCCCCAGTCTATATCATTACACTTCCACCAAACACTCTGTGACTGCTGTTGCACTATTGTAGTAACCCATTTTTCAAAAACACTATATGGACAGTGGACCACTTTTAGCACCCTATAAGCACCAATCCATCTATTACCAATATATACATTTGAGTTGTCTTTCAGCTCGTGTGCAGTATTCAGAATACTCCCTGTCCGGAGAGTTTCCACGGTACTCGCGCCAAATCCGCTCCGGCCAATATTGGAGCGGATTTGGCGCGAGTACCGTGGAAACGCCGACTGGGGACATCGGATGGGACCCCCACAGGTAACTACCTGAATGTGACTACTTCGCCATAGTTGATTAGGGATCTACAAATCCGAACAAGTGACAGTGAATAATACGAACCTTCCATACACTTTAAGGTCATTATCCAGCAATAAACTGCACAGCCTATTGTCACTTATGATGAAGAAAAAATAAGAAATAATAGAAAAAATAGAAAAAACAGCAGGAAGGCTTTTACAAGGAGCATTCCTTTTGGAAGATACAAGGCAACTACCTTTCAAAAATTGACATCTGGTGACCTCATTTACTCACCAACATCCAGACATAGGATACAGATAATTACGGCTATTTGTGATCCCGGCTCAGAAAATCTCTACACTCGTCAACTACCATCACTGCCCTGAAGAAGTTCCACTTGAGGGAACGAAACGCGTTGGCTGGCTTTTCAAATTGGAGTATTAAAGGAACCCTGAACACTTGCTTGCAATTTTGGACTCAGCGTTCTCTTATTTGGATTATTTCTTTTTGAACATAGACTCCTTCACCGACACATGGTGCAAATCTGACTGTCGAAGTGGTGCATTTCGGAACTTGTTGTAAATATTGTAGTAACCCATTTAGCAGTATGTGCTTATCAATTCACTGTGCTAAAACTGAACCACTTATAAATTCGGTCAGGCACTCTCCTTGCAGAACTGTAATCATTCAGTCAGTACTCAAGTACCATGCAGCAAAGTAGGCCTTAGGGCATGAACTGCTTCAAACCACTATACATTATGCAAGCAGTCTTCTATGCACCTGCAAACTTGTCTTTTATACCTTCAATTCCCCAGTCTCTATTCTTACACTTCTACTAAACACTATGTCACTGCCGTTTCAGTATTGTAGTGAGCCATTCAGCAGTATGTGCTTATCTATTCACTGTGCTAAGACTGAAGCACTTATAAATTCAGGCAGGCACTCTCCTTGCAGAACTGTAATCATTCAGTCAGTACCCAAGTACTCATGCAGCAAAGTAGGCCTTAGGGCACGGGCTGCTTGACATCCCTACGCACTATGCATGCAGTGTTGTATCCACCTGCAAACTTGTCTTTTATACCTTCAATTCCCCAGTCTGTATCCTTACACTTCCACCAAACACTTTATCACTGCTGTTTCAGTATTGTAGTGAGCCATTCATCAGTATGTGCGTATCTATGCACAGTGCTAAAACTGAAGCAGTTATAAATTCAGTCAGGCACTCTCCTTGCAGAACTGTAATCATTCAGTCAGTACCAAAGTACTCATGCAGCAAAGTAGGCCTTAGGGCATGGACTGCTTCAAACCCCTATACACTATGCATGCCGTCTTCTATGCACCCGCAAACTTGTCTGTTATACCATCAATTCCCTAGTCTGTATCTTTACAATTCCACCAAACACTCTGGCACTGCTGTTTCAGTGTTGTAGTGACCCATTCAGTAGTACGTGCTTATCCATTGAGTGTGCTAAAAGTGAAGCACTTATGAATTCAGTCAGACACTCTGCAGAACTGTAATCATTCAGTCAGCACCCAAGTACCCATGCAGCAAAGTAGGCCTTAGGGTATGGACTGCTTCAAACCGCTATACACTATGCATGAAGTCTTCTATGCACCTGCAAACATGCCTTTTATACCTTCAATTCCTCAGTCTGTATCCTTACACTTCCACCAAACACTCTGTCACTGCTGTTTCAGTATTATGTGCTTATCTATTCACTTTGCTAAAAGTGAAGCACTTATAAATTCAGTCAGGCACGCTCCTTGCAGAACTGTAGTCATTCAGGTAGCACCCAAGTACTCATGCAGCAAAGTAGGCCTGTAGTGTAGTTCCTAGTTTCCCACTAGGCCCTGCGCATTGGAATAACATAAACAGTAGTATCGACGTGGAACTGCTTATATTCCAGGCCTCCACTGACTATGCTAAACTTAATTGGGTTGTGTTACCAACTAGCTCAGAGGTCACTGGAAACTTTCTTCTCTGCATAGGAAGTGATCAGCTTCTTTGGCACAGACAAGAAGGGATTCAGTTTTCCAACAACCGTGCAACATGACAACTTTGCTCCTCAGATCAAGAGTCAATCTCTAGGGTCGTGTGAAACAATAGACATAGATTTCACTCAGTCAGTCTAGTGCAGTTTACTTTCACAGTATGTAGAGAATAGAGAGACGGGCGTTTATCAATAAAGGGTTAACATTTATTGAACAGTCTTTCTTCTCATACAAGAGAAATGTATTGCCACAATTGCAATAACTGTTATTATAAAAAGTACATACAGTAAGATAAGTATTGCGAAATAGAACTGTAAAAGCATTGATATGGTTTCTTAGCCATACAATGGTTTAAAAGTAATAAAACATATATACAGTCATATATACATTAGGCTAACATACTCAACTGGTGCTTCTAACTAAGCCTACCCCAGTGTGCCTGACCTAAGCCTAACACGTGAGAAGGGGAGTAAGTAAGTAGCTTAAGTTAAGTTGGTTTTGCCAAGGTTTGTTTCAAGAATTCTCGTCTAAGGGTTTAGTCAACACCATACCTCTGAATAGAATGATGGAGGATTGGTATCTCCTTCAGGGGTCTCTCTCGATATCCCAGTCACCCGCGAGGGTAAACCGGAAGCGCCGGGACTGGATTTCTCTGCACGAGAAATGCAGCGGCTTCTCTCAGCGCGTCGAGGAAGGAGGGGTGACAGCGTCCGCGGGCAGCTGGGCTGGATGTCTTCGCAGAGGACGGCTGCACGGCTCCTCAAGCGTACTGCACCATAGGTCGCGCTTTAGCGGCGATAATGGTAATCAGCAGCTTCACCACCACAGGATAGCAGGCTGCAGCGACAGAGTGCTAGTTTTTACCAACACGGGGTCATGCAGGCAGCTGGCATCAGCAACATGTTCGCTCATTGCTTAAGGCAATGTTGGTAATATTTATACCTGACAGGTGGCGGGTTTGACGCAAGTTTGCTGGACATAAGACGTCAATTAAAGATGTCACTAGGAAGTGACAGTTATCAGTTGCTCATTAGAGTTCCATTACTAATCAAAACAAAGCAAGCGGGGATTCCCAGGTTTGCTAAGTTTTTATCTTGTTGAAGAACTCGGAGTGTTATCTAGGAATATCAGATAGTGGCTGCTGCTCTGTCATTGCACTAATTGGTCGCAAAGGAAGTAGCAGAGAGTCATGCTGGAATGTGGCTCTGTTCGTGTGAGGCCAGAGATGACTTTTCAGAAAATCGCACTTGAACGGTTATGCCAATATAGGGAATAAATGGATTTATAGCCGAATAGGGGCATAAGGTCACAGTATCGATCAGGAACCTAGATAAGCACGCAACACCCACTCCACGTTTTCATGTCCATCAAAATTACTAAAACTAAAGCAATTAGATGTATGTGTAACATTGCCCACCCCAAAATACATAAATGCATTCGAAATAGGCGTACTTGTAATACATGGAATTTAGGTACTGTACGTTTTTTAAAGCATAGTAATCATTCAAAAAGTATTGCATATGAAATCAATGAACGATTATGCAAAAAGAATTACACATGAAGTATCTCTGACAGAAGAAATGCGAGATAAATCATCACATAAAAATGCATTGTAATAACATGTGTGCTAGAGGCTGGTGTTATGTTGTTATGTAAAATTTGTGACACGTCTAACTCAATATCAGCTGTTGTATTTTCAGGTTTTGGCTTTGGTATAGACGGTGTTTTAAGGTCTTTGTTCTTAGCTAGGCCAAGACAAGATGTTTGGTGTATTGTGTCATTTAAAAATAACATTTGTTCAGGTATCATGCAGGTTCTAAATAGTGCTTCAATGCCTTGCACCTGCCAATCTTTTGTACCCCAAATTGTTTTCGTTTCAATATTATTTTTCCAATAATCAAAACCAAATGTCATCATTTTGTCATAAAATGCTTCTGAATATATCAATTTAGAATTTGTCAGCATTGTTTTCATTCCTGTTTTATCTAACAGTTTGTAATAAAACGTTTCTGCATCACTTGTGTTAAACCCTGAGAAGTATTTGAATTTCTCAAAAAATGCTTTAGAACTGCTTTTAGGTGGTGTAGCACAATGTTCCCATTGATTATACATAAAAACATTTCTAGGCTGTGCAGATTTATGCAAGTAATGATCCCCATAGTGGGTATAACAGAATAACTGCTCATAACTAGATGAACCTTGTAAATAATCATGATCTGTGAATCTAGCTGACATTACTAAATCAGACATCATGTCATTAATACTGTTAAAGTCCCAATCATCAGAGAATGTACTTGGTGTCAAAAAGTCACTTAAGGAAACCTTTAGTTGATGAGGATACTTCAGGATTTCTACCGGACCATAGATCTCATAGTCTGTTTTCTCCCATACTACCCCACCAGGTATTGGAATTGCTGTGACATTTACTGTTGACAGTTCTCTTTTCTTCACGTGGGATGATCTGTGTGGTTTCAGGACTAGGTTGATGTTCTGACTTGCTGTGTCCATTCAATTGTAATGAACTTCCCTAAAATTAAAACTAAAATTAGGCATAGTAGGAGTATGAATACCCCTGAGATAATCCAATGCTCAATCAACGGTGAATCCAGATATAGTTCTTTGATTTGTTGAAGGAGTCCTGTTGTATTTTCTTTAGAATACTTTTTTGTTTCTGGCATCACTTCGGGGTCGTTAAAATCTTCAGAGAAGTTGTCGAAGTTGATGAAATAACCAGAGGCAGTTCTGTCAATTGATGGGATTGTTCTTTCAATCTGTCTTTCAAGAGGCACGAGTTCCATGGCATTATTGCATAGTCCTTCATTGTGCACTGCAGGCTGATCGAATGTGATGAGTCTTTCAGTTTGAACCTCTTGGATTGTTGCAAGTTTGGGTATTCTGTTGTTTCTTGGGAGTCCACTGGGCCTACTGTTGATTATAGGCCACATGCTTGTGGTTTTACCAGATCGATAGACACGACTCTGTTCTCCTTTTTACCAGCAAGGGTCGGTAGCACAACTGATCTTGTTCCGGTGACTGCTAAGACAGGTACTGCTTTTCTGTAAGAAGGCCCAAATTCCTTCTTAACCGCGATCTTTTCTCTGACTAGATCCCCAATCTTTGGAATCCAGACAGGCCTTGCTGGGGCTGTTGCGGGTGGTGCCTCGTCAGTGGTACTTGGCTGTTGCTTTAATTTTATGTTGCTTAATGATGTTCTTGTTTCATTCAGTTCCTGTAAAACAGCCAAACGGTCTTTTACATCAAAGTGCTTTGTTTCTTCTTGTACCACTGACATCTGACTATCGAGGTCCTGAACGTTCATTCTAATACCGAACAATAGTTCGTATGGGCTGAAACCTTTTAGAGAATTTCTTGGCATGTTGTTAAGACTAGTCTGGACACTTATTAAATGTTTGACCCACCCAGCGCCTGAACCTAATACCTTCGCTGTTATAGATTGCTTTATGTCCCGGTTTTTTCTTTCTACCACACTTGTGCGACGGACAAGAATACCGCAACCCAATTCCCATGCTGGCCATGGCCTCCCCATAAGCTCGAGAGCTGAAAGCAGGACCCTGGTCAGAATGGAACGTGGTAATTGCGTATATGCCGATATGGACTCGCAAATCTTTTATAACCGTTCTAGCGTCAGCCGAGCGCTGGAGGCCTCATGTATTTAAGTGCTTTTCGTCTTAATGGTGTACACTGGGACGCGCTTCTCTTCTTTGATTGCGCAGATAGACCGCCTTATGCTGTCTAGAAGGGATCCTGAAACTACACTGGCCTGTTCATTTCTGCGATCTCTGTTGCAGTTTTCACAATTTTGAGCAAAACATTGAATATCTATACTCATTCCTGGCCACCAGTACTCTGATTGCAATTCTTTCAGAGAGGCTTTGATTGTTTGGTGTTTCAGACCCAACCCCATGTGTGCTTCCAGTAAGAGGAAGCCCCTCCTGCTCCTGTTTGGAATTACTCTGTCCCCCACTCCAGGGATTCGAGCAAAAGGAACGGAGTTTGCATCGATTATGTATGCATAATTGAGTGGATAGTTTACGGGTAGTGCTGCACAGTCGCCTTTTACGGTCGTTTTTACTGCCAGCATGGTTTCCCCGTCTATGTACTTATCTGTACGCTTTTTTGTGGCTACGGAAGCCGGTTTAGTTACTTCCGCTATGGCTGTATTAGCCAATGAATTCCCTGCAACGTGAACGCCATCACGTTGAAGACTCTGTGCGTGAATCACGTGAGTCTTTTGTAGTTCTTTGTGTAAAAGAGCTACCTCGTTCCAGAGCAATTTATGCTTTATTGTGGCACCTGTGTCATCTTTGTAGTCGTTTTCGATCCAACTCTGCAGTTTATTGTTGTAAGAGTTGACGCAAAAATGAGAATCGCACACGATAAGTGTGGGGAATTCGCGTTCTGCATTTTCGAGCGCCATCTTTAAAGATCTGATTTCAGTTCTTTGAACCGAACAGTTTCTTACAGATTCAGTTTTTGTTACTTTCGGTCTGAATTTACCGCACAGCCAACGACCTTTAATGATCGCACATGCTGCATCGTAGGATTTTCTCTCTACGTTGAAATGCTGTACAAAGCTATCTGTATAGATTATACAGGCGTATTGTGGGAGAGGCAGGATTTCGATTGGCAGAGGATATTCTTCTTCATACTCTAAATCATTCAGTTCTTCATATTGCGGGGCGAAATAGTATTTCACGTCTTCCGCTCCTAGAGAATCTATACACTGTATCCATTTCGGATCCAGTGACACTGTAGGCAGGTTTACTGGGCTGAATAGCGCCTCGAAGGCGGATTCCGCTGTAAGGATATTAATCCGTTTGCCGTGTGCTAGTTCTCGTTCATTTGCTAATGCGATTTGCACTGCGTTCACAGTTCTTTCTGTGTGACTGAATGTTTTTTTCTGCTTGTGTGTACAAGTGAGATTTAATTGAAATTGGTACCTTTTCTCCCTCATTAGAGGTCAGGTACGTGAATCCGCATCTTCCTGGGATGACTCGGATTACAAGATCGCGTGTATTGTCACGTGTATCTAATTTTGTTTTTGCTAACATGTCTGTTTGCAGTGATCTCAAAATTTCTGTGTGTTTTTGAGTCCAATTGATTTGTTTTAAATCAGGTTTAATTAGTTCGTAGAGAGGTTTAACCCTCTCTGCGTAATTTAGTATGTAAGTTCTTCCGAAATTCAGAAAACCTAGTATTGATTGTAAATTCTTCAGCGTTTTTGGAGCTTGGAGTACAGCGCACTTCTCTAAGAAGTTGTCCGCTAGGCTTTTCCCTTCACTTGATAATTCGTACCCTAAAAACAGTACTGTCAGATGGGCAATTCGGGACTTTTTAAAGTTGAATTTGTAACCCTCTGCTGCGAACCCAAGTATAATGGTGTTCACTCTTTTCAAGTGAGTATCCAAGTCGTCGTCTGTGAGATAAATATCATCCACGTAAGATAATGCTTCATCATCATAGATTTGTAGTAACTCTGTTACCCTAGCTGAGAATAGTCCTGGGCTGTTCTTGAACCCCTGTGGGAGTCGACAGAATTTTTTCTGTGACCCAAATGCGGAGAAAGCGGTCAAGTATCTGCTTTCTGGTGCAATGTTTTGACAAAAGAAACCATTAGAAATGTCTAATGTCGTTTTATATTTTTTCCTAACTATATTATTCATTAGGGCTGCACTATGCGAGTTTTGTACTGCAAAAGTTTTGCAACATGTATTAAGGTGTCTGTAGTCCAAAACTAGACGATATGAATTGTCTGGCTTGGAGACAGGAAACAAAGGATTGTTCATTTGAGAGGTGCATGTTTCAATCACCCCCTGGTACTCAAGTTGATCTAAGATCTCCCTGACTTGTTTTTTAGCTTCTTGCTTTATGGGATACTGCCGTTGGGCAGTTGGTTCACTTTTTAGTTGGATTTTGTGAGGCGGTGAATCCTCATCCCATCCTACATGATTTTTATACAATGCAGGTGCCTGGGCTACTGCCCATTTCCTTGCATATGTATATTTTTTGTGAATCGGTATGTGATTCGAGAAGGCAGGCATAATCACTTCTTCGCCACGAGGGCACTCCCTGACAAACTCCGGGGGCCAATCTTTTTCAGCTAACAGAATATCATAGCCTTTTGAGAGCTTATCCCAAAATAGACCCTTAATTTTCCTAGTCATATCACCCTCTATACGCAATGTTATTTTGTATATTTTTTGGGGCTCGCTAAGTCTGGTGTCGGCAGTTTCAACCTGAATGTATTCATTCGTGTCCACTGTCTCCAGATGATTCATCAAGATCTTGCGCGCTATACTGATTTCTGCTGCACTGTCCAACATTGTCAATGCCCACTCCCCGTTTTTCAACTGTGTCCTCAGTATTCTCGGCATGGTTGATTACTCTAATACTGGCTACCTTCTTTTTCTGAAATTGAGATTTCTTATTTTGAGCAGGTTCCTTGTCTTTGGACTTGGTGTGCTCTCCTGGGTCTGACCGTCCTCTTCTTTCCGAATTCTGTGGAAAAGATCGAGAGGGACGTGTATCAATACTTTGATATCTATCAGGTTTTTTCAGATTATCCCTATTTCTAAGGTTATATCTTTTCTCAGAGGGCTCCCGTTGGGGAGACTGGCGTTCTCGAGTCGGAGTTCTCTCCCTCCGTCGAGGAGACCTTCCTCTGGACTGGAAAACTTTTTCCTTGGGAGTGGATTGTTTCTTTCCATCCCAGCTCTTTTTAGGAGTGTTTAAATTATTTTTAATAAATAATTTTTCAGGATTTTCGAGCAGTTGGGGCTTAACTAGTTTTCCACCCAAGCTGTCTCTACCTAATTCTTCATAGCATTTTTCTATGATTTTTGCAAGCTCAACAGGATCTTTTATATCTGTTTCCCTCAACTTCTGGCGGATCGCCACAGATGCTGCTTCTCCCTTTACGTTGGCTAATAATATAGCGGTGACCTGCTTGAAGTCTTTCAGTAATTTCATACCTAGATTTAAAGCGGGCTCTGGACCGAATTCATTTTGAATCTGTTTTAGCACTTCTGGTATTACCGCCATAGACGGAACACCGTGTGTTTTTGTGTAAATGGAAGCAAAGACTGTACCCCAAGTGTCGCAGTCCTCCACGTGTGGTGCGATTCCCATAGGAAGGCAGATGGTCAAGATTCTGTGTTTCTCAATAGGGGTAGTATCAGGAAATACTGCCTCTATTTGAGTGATTTTCTGGGCTAACCAGAAAGGAAATTGGTCCCGTTTTACGGGTGTTTTACCAAGACATGACTGTATGTTCTGTGGTGTAATTTTATTTGTGTTCCCCTGATGAGGGGTCAGCTGTGGTGAATTAACAGCTGGCTGGACTGTTGCAGTCCGTATTACATATTGGACTAATTGCCTATGTATTTTTATTAATGTGTTTAGCTGTGCTAACAGCTCTTCTCTAGACATTCTTGCAATGTCAGGATGTGGTGTGTAGCTGGCTAAAACCGGCCACGTGGCTCCTGGTCTACCTAGTGGACCGAGCCTAGTTATTTGATCAGTATGTTTTAGGGCACCATTAAACCAGAGCAGGTGCTCTTGAAATTTAAGTGGGATTTCAATCTCCTCGAAAGGAGCGTACTCTCCCGGAGGTTCCTCTATTTTGTAATAGTGAAACTCTTGTGTTATAGCGTTTACCGCTGGAAAGTTTATCCATGAATAAAATACCTCTGTCTGCCGATACTCGTGAGCCTCTATCACGAAAATTACTGTACCACCTTGAGGTGGCAGTCCGTTTTCTATAAGTTTTAAAGTTATAGATCTTCTTAACTGGACCGGGATGATAATAGCACCCGGGTCTGTGTATTCGGGACCTTGCTGAGTCGCATCTGCTGCGGCCCCAGTGGTTCCGTTATTTTCTCCTGGCATTGTAAAAATGCGAGGTTTGCAGAGTAGGTCTCCAAGGAGACAAAGATTAGATGCACAATATTTTGGAACACTGTATCCTTCAACGTTGAATAAACCAGAGCTTTACATAGGAATCTCTTCCTACTAAGGTCGGGCGGATTTTAACCTTTCACCCACTCCAGACGTCTATTGGAGTATTTACGGGAGGAAGGGGTGTGAAATATGCACGACTGAGTTACTCTACAAGTCTTACGTTAGTTTATCGCCTTACCAAACGTTAGGGCGCCATGTAGTGTAGTTCCTAGTTTCCCACTAGGCCCTGCGCATTGGAATAACATAAACAGTAGTATCGACGTGGAACTGCTTATATTCCAGGCCTCCACTGACTATGCTAAACTTAATTGGGTTGTGTTACCAACTAGCTCAGAGGTCACTGGAAACTTTCTTCTCTGCATAGGAAGTGATCAGCTTCTTTGGCACAGACAAGAAGGGATTCAGTTTTCCAACAACCGTGCAACATGACAACTTTGCTCCTCAGATCAAGAGTCAATCTCTAGGGTCGTGTGAAACAATAGACATAGATTTCACTCAGTCAGTCTAGTGCAGTTTACTTTCACAGTATGTAGAGAATAGAGAGACGGGCGTTTATCAATAAAGGGTTAACATTTATTGAACAGTCTTTCTTCTCATACAAGAGAAATGTATTGCCACAATTGCAATAACTGTTATTATAAAAAGTACGTACAGTAAGATAAGTATTGCGAAATAGAACTGTAAAAGCATTGATATGGTTTCTTAGCCATACAATGGTTTAAAAGTAATAAAACATATATACAGTCATATATACATTAGGCTAACATACTCAACTGGTGCTTCTAACTAAGCCTACCCCAGTGTGCCTGACCTAAGCCTAACACGTGAGAAGGGGAGTAAGTAAGTAGCTTAAGTTAAGTTGGTTTTGCCAAGGTTTGTTTCAAGAATTCTCGTCTAAGGGTTTAGTCAACACCATACCTCTGAATAGAATGATGGAGGATTGGTATCTCCTTCAGGGGTCTCTCTCGATATCCCAGTCACCCGCGAGGGTAAACCGGAAGCGCCGGGACTGGATTTCTCTGCACGAGAAATGCAGCGGCTTCTCTCAGCGCGTCGAGGAAGGAGGGGTGACAGCGTCCGCGGGCAGCTGGGCTGGATGTCTTCGCAGAGGACGGCTGCACGGCTCCTCAAGCGTACTGCACCATAGGTCGCGCTTTAGCGGCGATAATGGTAATCAGCAGCTTCACCACCACAGGATAGCAGGCTGCAGCGACAGAGTGCTAGTTTTTACCAACACGGGGTCATGCAGGCAGCTGGCATCAGCAACATGTTCGCTCATTGCTTAAGGCAACGTTGGTAATATTTATACCTGACAGGTGCCGGGTTGGACGCAAGTTTGCTGGACATAAGACGTCAATTAAAGATGTCACTAGGAAGTGACAGTTATCAGTTGCTCATTAGAGTTCCATTACTAATCAAAACATAGTAAGCGGGGATTCCCAGGTTTGCTAAGTTTTTATCTTGTTGAAGAACTCGGAGTGTTATCTAGGAATATCAGATAGTGGCTGCTGCTCTGTCATTGCACTAATTGGTCGCAAAGGAAGTAGCAGAGAGTCATGCTGGAATGTGGCTCTGTTCGTGTGAGGCCAGAGATGACTTTTCAGAAAATCGCACTTGAACGGTTATGCCAATATAGGGAATAAATGGATTTATAGCCGAATAGGGGCATAAGGTCACAGTATCGATCAGGAACCTAGATAAGCACGCAACAGGCCTTAGGGCGTGGACTGCTTAAAAACCCTATACACTATGCATGCAGTCTTCTATGCACCTGCAAACTTCTCTTTTATACCTTCAATTCCCCAGTCTGTATACGTACACTTCCACCAAAAACACTTGGTCACTGCTGTTTCAGTATTTTAGCGAGCCGTTTAGCCGTATTTGCTAATACATTCACTGTGTTAAAAGTGAAGAACTTACAAATTCCGTCAGGCACTCTTCTTGCAGAACTGTAATCATTCAGTCAGTGCCCAAGTACTCGTGCAGCAAAGTAGGCCTTAGGGCATGGACTGCTTCAAACCCCTATACACTATGCATGCAGTCTTCTATGCACCTGCAAACTTGTCTTTTATACCTTCAATTCCTCAGTCTGTATCATTACACTTGCACCAAACACTCTGTCACTGTTGATTCAGTATTGTAGTTAGCCATTCAGCAGTATGTGCTTATCTATGCACTGTGCTAAAACGGAAGCAGTTATAAATTCAGTCAGGCACTCTCCTTGCAAAGCTGTAATCATTCAGTTAGTACCCAAGTACTCCTGCAGCAAAGTAGGCCTTAGGGCATGGACTGCTTCAAACCACAATACACTATGAATGCAGTCTTCTATGCACCTGCAAACTTGTATTTTATACCTTCATTTCCCCAGTCTGTATCCTTAAACTTCCAACAAACACTCTGTCACTGCTTATTAAGTATTGTAGTGAGCCATTCAGCAGTATATGCCTATCTATGCACTGTGCTAAAACGGAAGCAGTTATAAATTCAGTCAGGCACTCTCCTTGCAAAGCTGTAATCATTCAGTCAGTACCCAAGTACTCCTGCAGCAAAGTAGGCCTTAGGGCATGGACTGCTTCAAACCCCAATACACTATGCATGCAGTCTTCTATGCACCTGCAAACTTATGTTTTATACCTTCATTTCCCCAGTCTGTATCCTTAAACTTCCAACAAACACTCTGTCACTGTTTATTAAGTATTGTAGTGAGCCATTCAGCAGTATGTGCCTATCTATGCACTGCACTAAAACTGAAGCAGTTATACATGCACTCAGACATTTTCCTTGCAGAACTGTAATCATTCAGTCAGTACCCAAGTACCCATGCAGCAAAGTAGGCCTTGGGGTATGGACTGCTTCAAACCGCTATACACTATGCTTGAAGTCTTCTATGCACCTGCAAACACGCCTTTTATACCTTCAATTCCTCAGTCTGTATCCTTACACTTCCACCAAACACTCTGTCACTGCTGTTTCAGTGTTGTAGTGACCCATTCAGTAGTATGTGCTTATCCATTCACTGTGCTAAAAGTGAAGCACTTATAAATTCAGTCAGGCACTCTCCTAGCAGAACTGTAATCATTCAGTCAGCACCCAAGTACTCATGCAGCAAAGTAGTCCTTAGGGCATGGACTGCTTCAAACCCCTATACACTATGCCTGCAGTCTTCTATGCACCTGCAAACTTTATTTTATACCTCCAATTCCCCAGTCTGTATCCTTAAACTTCCAACAAACACTCTGTCACTGCTGTTTTAGTATTGTAGTAGCTCATTCATCAATGTGTAGTAATCCATTCACTGCATTAAAACACTAAGGGGCAGATACGCAATAACTGGAGCATCCCCAGGGACCACCACCATGGATGCGCCGCATTTACAATGCGGCGCACCATGGGGCAAAAACGGCACAGATGCGTGATGCATCTGTGCCCTAAAGGCGGCGCATTGCTGGAGTTGCGTTGCAAGCGCAACGCAGCTACAGCAATGCTCTGGGGGCCCTATGCTCACAATGCTATGCCAATCATTATGCCTGCTTCAAGCAGGTGCAGGGTTTTGACGCAGCATGGGCCCAAAAGTGACTGAGTGAAATCTTGTAGATTTCACTCAGCCACTTTTAGGAGGTGTTCCTGCGCTGGAACACCCGCCCCCCCTGCGCAGGAACGTCTCCTTCTGGCGCAGGGTTTTACAACGTGACGCACCTCCCAGATGCGTCACCATGGCGCGTCTTTTGCACCGCCGCTGCATCACGAAAGTGATGCAACGGCGGCGTAAAAGAGGCGCAAGGAGGTTGTAAATCGGCCCTTAACACTTACAAATTCACCTAGACAGTTTCACCAGCAGTGCAAAGGGAAGCATAGACTTGTTACATATTTATGTACATATGTTACATTCAAGTGCTTCTGAAGTACTACAGTATACTATAAGTAAACACCTTATAGATTTATGCTGTAGCACTTCCTTTTAGTTCTGCACTTTCACATTCACCATACACTACTAATGTATTCTTTCATTCATGTACGCATTCCACATTCATTCGAAAAAACTTTTAAACACTATTATACTAATGTAGCTCTTTTCTTGACCAGTGAAGTTAGTTCTTAAAATAACTCTTTCTTTGTCTTTTCTGTATTATTGTAATTTGTTTTGCTTTTTTTTTAAAGGAGAAAAGGAACTGTGCAAACAAAAAAGTCTCCAACTGGAATAAAAAAAGAAAAAAGAATTAACAGCGGGAGCAACGGTGCTCCTGTTTGCGCCTGCAAATCAAATCAATTGATTGCTCCCCATAGCAAAATGTCTCTTTACAAAATTTTCAAAGAATTATCAAGGGGGCAAAATCGGGACGGATGTCAGGATGCCGGCTTGAAGATCCAGTAAATGTACTTGGTTGAGCAGCTGCAGTCTCCTCTCTAACTGGTGCATGCAGCACAAGCATAATTCACAGGATGTTGATTTTTTACATGCCTTACCATGCTCCCAGTTCCGAAGGAATAATGTTTGTTGGGATTCCCTCGAGAGAGCACGACAGAGCGGATCTTGCACGTAACTTTCGCTGCATTCACCTTTTTTTCACCTTCTGGAAAGGATTTTCTTTTCCATATGAGTGCCTCCTTCCTCTTTGTGGGTGGATCTTCTGTCACAAATTCTTCCTCAGAAGAGTATTCAGAAATATCTACTTGCTGAGCAGCCATGATGAAGATATGAAGAGACATCTTCTTCACAAAAAAAAGTTCCTTCAGTGAAGGTCAAAGAAGAATGATTAAAATGGGTGGGTCCTTCAACAGTTACAACAGGAAGTATTATGAAACACATGATTTGCGTAATTGCTTTTAAAAGTAATGTACGCTTATTACCCTTATGAAAACTCAATGAATACTATTTTCATGATTATCCCAGATTATCCCAGGTAATGTCTTCCCTTAATATTTAAATTAAATACATAAATATATATTTTTAATCATTTAGAAACTTTCGCAGAGTACGCGTACGGGGCGCCGTACAAACGTACCTGATGTCACGCAGAATCGCTGATTTGACGTGCAATGTCAAAACGTATTCATAAAGTATGCACGTGTACAATACGATTACAGGATGGTGCGAGGTCGGTATGCGTACCGTATGTTTACCGCAAAAAAATGCAAAAATAATATAGAAATGAATTTTAATATATTGCATTTTTTTATTGAATTTTATTTTTTTATTATTTTACATAAAAAATATGTACGGTAATTTAAACAATAAAATAACTAAAAATACGGGAGGGGGATTATCCGGCCCAATAAGATAAGGAAGGGGAGTTAGGCAAGGGTGCAGTTTAGCACCACTGCTTTTTATTATTTATATCAATGGCCTCAGTAACTATCTTGAAAATTCCACACCGGATGTTCCTATAATAAATGGCAAATTGCTACCAGCGCTTCTTTACGCAGATGATGCGGTCCTAATGAGCCGCACCCCTAACTCGCTGCGTATTTTAGTAAAAAGTTTTAAGACATTCATGGATGAATTAGATCTGCGGGTTAATTTAAAAAAATCTTTTATAATGTCCTTTGGCCCAGGGAAAAGACCGCTGAACTCTATACAGGTAGGGGATGAAAGACTCACTACTACTCAAACTTTCCCATATTTAGGAGTGGCCTTTGCTGCGAATGGCTCGTGGTCTGGGCATTTGGCCCAGGCCACGAGCAATTTCTCAAAGGCCATCAACTCTATTTTAAGCAGCCCCAGACCGAAGAGCTCTGGAGCCATAATAGAATTGTTAACATTTTTAAATTACAATGTGTGCCCGTAGCTACCTATGGGGCAGAAGTATGGTGTATTGGAAATAATTGTCACATACAACAAGAAGAAAACCGGTTTTGCAGAAAGTTGCTAAGCTTACCAATCTCCACATCTAACTATATTGTGCACAGATAATTAAACTTACATTTTGTTTCAGATTTTATTAGTGCACGACCGGTGCTATTCTGGCACTCGGTATGGAGGAATAGCTTAGCCCCTCTGACTCAAGAAATATAAACTGACTGCCTAAGTTGTGACAGGGGGATGGAGATCCCATGGCTCTCGTTTCTCCACAAAAGTTTGTGCAAGATAGGGAAAGATAACATCTTCACCAATCCAAGCAATGTTAATATGGTGAAAAAAACTGAATTGAAGGAAGCACTTTATGCACTTTATACAACGGCTCGAAACAGGATAGAATCAGAGAAAACTACAGTTGTTAGGTATATGGATATGGAATTATACAGACATCCCCAAGCACTGTACCTTACTGTACCAATGACGCATTGGGAAAGAAGTCTCCTGTTTCGATTAAGGGCTGGATCCATTCGATTCTTGTTAAACTTTCCCCTGGGTTGCTACCCCAATCTAAATAAAATAAGCTTCCCCTGTAATGGGCTAAGTAAACAAAGTGACATACATTTTCTTTTTTCATTCAATTTTTATTTGAAATATACCAAAATGGCTTTTAATCCCATTTTTTTAAGAACATAGACCTATTACTTTGGACGAATCTTATCTGTTGTTGCTTACCTAGGCTAATGAGGAGATAATTTGCAGCATTTGCACTTTCCTAAAAATTGCAGTTTGTGCTCGTAAGATGATGGACAATGCTTAAATTTGAATCATCAGTGCTTATTTGTAATAATATTATTAGTGTTATGGATTTTATGAAACTGTATAATTATATATGTGCTTTTATGAATTCTTGAAATTCGAATAAAGAAATTTGATTTGATTTTGACTGAACTAAAAATAATTATAAAAAATGTAGGAAATTAATATAAAAAAATAAAAATAACAAACAAAACATTTAAATATTGGCATTTACAAAACCTATGAAATTCACTGAAAAAAACGTACATCTTAAGCACCTTATAGTTAGGAATTAGCATTTAAAAAACCTTTGAAATTCACTGAAAAAAACATAGGTTTTGCCCACGTTACAGTTAGGAATTAGCATTTAAAAAACCTAGCAAATTCACTGAAAACAACATAGGTTTCAGCAATGTTATAGTTAGGAATAAGCATTTATAAAACCTTAGAAATTCACTGAAAAAAACATAGGTTTCACACATGGTATAGTTGGCTGGACATTTCCCTCATACAAAACCATTGAAATTCCCCGTTATATTTAGTTCAGCTAACTATAACTCACGCACCCGCAATCCACTGCTGATGACGTCACATATTACATCACCACTCAGGACATGGTCAGTGACATCACTCATGACATCACTGATGACATCTCAAATGACATCACTGATGACATTATCCTTGTGAAAGAGTGGCAGACCTCCTCTCACCCTAATATAACCTTTGATACACACATTGAAAAATAGAAACTAAAAATTTTCAAAACAATGAAGATACTAATACAAGTTAGAACAACCTATTCAGTAATTCCAAAATCTACATACACATCCACTCATTGACCAACAGTTCTACAAAGTAACTCATGTACTCACGCATTATATGTACTCATACACCTATACATCCTGTTACACACCTACACTTTTACATAGAGTTACTCACACACATACTCATACGTGCAAATAAACTATCAAACATCCATTTACTTGCATATACAGCTATACACACACCACTACACTTACTTCTACAGAAACATACACATACTTACTCTCTTAAACAATCACTTATAGAAACACCTACTTATTTATGCAGGAACTCTTCCAATCTCTCACTCTCATATATAATCTGGTCTTCTGACTGGTGGCCTGCTGAGCTGGGGAAGCCCCTGTTCCCAAAAGTTGGGCTAAGAACCTTGGCATCAGGATAGATGATAAATTATCAATGGAGGAACAGGTGAAGTCTTTGGCAGGTACCTGCTTTGGTACGTTGAAGATGCTTAGGAATATCTTTCCTGGATCCCCCTTTCAGCAAGAAAAACCCTCATCCAGTTGCTCCTGGTGAGCAGACTGGACTTTGGTAATTCATTGCTGGTAGGAGTAAGGGAGGACCTCCTATCGAGGCCACAGGTGGTACAGAACACAGCAGCCCATCTGGCCCTCAACAAGCCGGCGCATACCCCTTCCGCCCCTCAATTGTACCAGCTTCACTGGCTTCCAGTCAGAAAACGAGCTATTTTTAAGAAGCTCTGCATGGTTTTTAGAACACTACAGGGGAAAAGCCCCGCCTATCTCAGGAATAAACTCATATGATATCAACCAGCCTGATAATTAAGATCGAGCAATGGTAACCTGTTGTGTACTCAGAGAAAATACATGGCAAGGATGGGTGGGAGAGCTGTCTCTTATCAAGCTGCCAGCCACTGGAATAACCTGCCACAGAATATTAAGGCCTGTGGTGAACTAACCAGCTTTAAAAAACGTTTAAAGACATGGCTATTTTAGATGTGTACACCTACCAAGTACCTGCTGTCTCAAAGCACTGCGAGATCCCCCTGGGGATGATTCACTTCCGCTTTATAAATGAATAAAAAGGCTGTTGGTTGGAGATTTTAGTTCCCAGCATTTGTAGGCCCATCATATGAGGCATTTGTGGCATCCCTTGGTTATAGGGATTCATCCAGCCGGCATATGGTGGCATGTACGGATACCCGAGATCTTCTCAACCAAGTGCTAGATATGCCGTATGACCAAACAACAATGTTACTGGTAGGACTTGATGTAGAGTCATTATATACAAGCCTACCACAGAAAGAGACACTGCAAATGCTTGAGGATACATTATTTATGGAAGAATGGAACTACCAAACACCACACCACTTTGTCCTAGAATGTTGCCTGCTGGCACTGACAGAGAATTATTTTGAATTCGATGGAAACTTGTTTTTTCAGAGCCATGGTACTTCTATGGGGAGTGCGTTTTCTCCTTCCGTAGCAGGCCTGTATGTCAGCAATCTTGAAACTGTCAATGTGTTTGCTGACACCAATCCCTTCGCTACCAGTATTTTATACTGGAAGCGTTACATAGATGATATCCTGATGATTTGGAAGAATGAGAAAGATCTGAATCTATTCATAGACTGGTTGAATACAAGAGACAAGTGTTTAAAATTTACATTTACATCAGACAATACCAGAATAGATTTCTTAGATCTGACGATTTTTATTAAAGATGGACAGATCGAAACTAAAACCTTCACCAAACCAACAGCCAAGAACAGCTTTTTATCATACAAAAGTTTCCATCCTAAACCTTTGAGGGACAATCTGCCTTATAGTCAATTTTTAAGGCTGAAAAGAAACTGCAGCCAAGAGAATGACTACAGAAAACAAGCATAAGAGCTGAGCTTGAAACTTCAGAGTCGGGATTACAAACCAACCATTATCTCAAAATGCAGAAAGAGAGCAAAAAAACCAACCCAGAACATCTGTTTCGCATTGCGTACAATTAAAATGTTTTCTTCTTCTCCGTTCTCTTTTCTTTTTCTCTTTTTTCCCTGTTGCTGCTGTGCACTCCCTTGTCCTGTCCAGTCGGTGCCCACCGTCCTTCTCTGCCCCAGCGCCAAGAAACTGTATAGTGTATGCTGCGCTTTACAAATCCCTTTCACATCACATCACATCACAACATGCCTAATTGAAACCATCATAAAGGAACCTGTCAGAGACTTGGTCACTTGTGTTACAACTTATTGTCCGGCAACTTACATGGTCCAGAAGCTAGTGAATAAGAACTGGTGGATATTGACATCAGGAAATCTAAAATGGCCTAAACCCAGATTTGCTAACCGACGAATGCGAAACCTAAAAGATATACTTGTCCACACCCGTCCGAGGAAACAAATCACAAGCGGACACAAGGAATACTGAGATGGCTATCGTGACAGGACACCATCACTGTGGAACGTGTCTCGTTTGCAATTTAACAACCACAACAAAAACTCTACAACTGACAGACACATTACTTTGGACTCAAAGGCAGCATACGAACTGCAACTCGACACATGTAATTTATATGATTACATGTCCCTGTGGTAAACAATACATAGGTATGACTTGCAGAAAAGTAAAGCTAAGAATTGGGGAACATAAAAGTAAAATAAAGCTGAAGAAAAACAACACAAAACTCTGTACCCATTTTGTTGAAACTGGCCATAGAGCAGAGGACTTAAAATGGACAGTAATTGAAATGTTAAGAGATAGGATCGGAACGCAGAGAAAATTCTATATGAGAAGGAACAGAGATGGGTAGACAGACTTAAAACCCACCAGTGTGGACTGAATGACAATGTTCCTTGGCATCAGTTTGCGTAATTATCTCTATACTGATATGACTAACTATGCATTGAAGTGTAATGGTCCAGACTCAGGACACTCGATCTGAGTCCGTTATATTATCACCTCCACTACACTGATATGACCATAACAATTCTGTGTAAAAGTCATGTGTTCATCAAAAGAAGATAAATTCTGATTATGCCTTATCAGGTGATCAAGACACACTATATTGGTATCGTAAACCTGTCAGGATTACAATGAACGAATTAGAACCTAATATACTCAAAGAAAGCCACAGGACAAGTTGAGGACTACTGTCCTAAGCCTAAACTCAGCACTTTTATGAATTAATCATTACAGTACACAAAAGATAAAATAAAATACTGCTGGCAGAACATATTGGAGTTTCTAAATACTTTGTTTTGAATTCCCAACAATTGTGCCTTTAAATTGTATAAATACTCATTGACATTAGGCACAGCTTCACGCCTCCCTTAGTATTTGTTATATGCCCTGGAAGTCACCTATTTTTTTTCTTCAAATTATTAGATTTTTCCCTGTACCCCCTACCTGCCATAGTTGTTTCATAGGCTATAGGTACCCACCTGAAAGTTCGGGCTGGACTATTCCCATGGGGCACATGGTCAAGACTGATTTGCATATGGCTGGGTCCAAATGCGAAACAACCTTTACAACGCAACTTTTACAACACACTACCATTACAACGAAACTTTTACAACGCAACATCCAATACAACGCATGCATTTACAACGTAACCATTACAACGCATGACACTACAATGCACACCACTATAACGCATGCCATTACAACGCAGTCATTACAACGCATACCATTACAACGCATAGCATTAAAACACATAATACCCTTACACTATCCAACACTTACCCTACTGTTGCACCCCCTGGAGTTAGAATAGTAATTTTAACCCCTACACTATCCAACACTTACCCTACTGTTGCACCCCCTGGAGTTAGAATAGTAATTTTTACCTCTACACTATCCAATACTTACCTTACATGCAATGTAATGTTATGCGTTGTAATGGTATGCGTTGTAAATGTAGTAGGCGTTGTAGTGGAATACGTTGTAAAGGTAGTTTCAAAGAATTTGTTGTAATGGCATGCGTTGTAATGGTATGCGTTGTAATGGATGTTGCGGTGTAAAATATGCATTTTAAAGGTAGACGTTGTAAAAGTATGCTTTGTAACGTCATACATCCGTCCAAACTGTAATGACATGGTGAGCAAAAAAACAATGGATTTAGGCCCAGATCTCTGTACTAGGGTGAATGGAACATATAGACAGAATGTGGAACATTGTTCCACATTCTGTCCATCAATTGTTTTTTTTGCATTTGTCACCCCGAGTAGGACGGGTATGCCCAGACGTGGGTCCCGTGCTCTCCATGACACTGGAGTCAAGCTATCCTGGCTGATGAAGACAGAAAGCCCGAAACCGGTCCTTGAATGCTTTTTTCCAGTCCAGGGAGGACCTGGCCTGGCAGTTCCGGCTGGCCTGTCCCCAAGGGGCACAAGGTCAGGACTGACCTGCTGAGGAATCTGCACTACTTTTTTGTCATTCTTTTAAAGCCCAGAAGGAGATGAGTATCATTCAGCATGCTAATAGAGTACTGGTTAAAGCTATCTCTGGGCACAGTTTGCTGAGTTGCACTATGCGGAGCTAAGCGAAGTGCAAAAAAACTCTGTTGCTCTACGCGGAGCAACGCAAGCGGCGGAGTACGGTAGTAAAATGCCGCTCGCGGTGATTGTACAGTGCTGGATGCTTGTCCGCACTGTGCAATCTTTGTGAAGAGCACCATGCACTGCACAAGCTTACCTTTTCTGCCGCTCGAGTAGACTTTTACTCAAGCTGGAAAATACACCTCGCAGTAGATTTCTCAACGTGAGCACTCGCAATGAGAAACCTGAACTCCCCCCGCGTTTTCCCTGCCCACGCTTGCCATCTTGATGTTGGCAGTCATGACCGAGGAAGAATCTCACCAGGAGGTGGATTTTTCGTGCTCGCCAACTTGACGTTGGTGAACACGAGCGAGGAAAAAAACTTCGCTTTGCGCATCATAGTGCAGAGAACTGAAATCTTCACAAAGTTCGCGAGCGGAGTGGAGTTCACCACCCAGGGTTAGTTAAAGCCCTCATGCAGGAGGTGCCAACATATTTGAACTCAACATATTACATGCTGCAATGTCTGTTTGAGCAGCACAGAACGATCACCTAGTATGTCTTTTAAAAAAGAGGGGATGCACCTGGGAAAAGCATGACAATGGAGATAGACAAATGGGGATTAGTCTAGTGCCTGACAAAAATGTTACTTCCGTTTGAGGCTTTCACAAGGGAACTCAGCAAGTAGGACATTATGATGAGTCAAGTAATCCTGTTGTTACATCTGCTATAAGAACAGTTGAAAAAGGTGTCACAAAGGTTTGCCGGTATGAACGAGGAAGCAGATCAGTTGGTTCGGTGCAGTGCTTAATCCTTCAATTGGCTGTTAATCAAAGGCTGCAAAGAGAAATCGCTTCCTCCAAAGAGTACATATTTGCCACATCACTTGAACCACAGTACAAAATAATACTTACTACTTTGATTCCTTTTTCAAAGGGGACTTTTCACTTTACAAGACTTGGATTTTGAGACAAGCGAAAAACCTGGAAGTAATATGGCTGGAAGTTAGAGGTCTGGGCAGACGTTCTGGCATGCAGCCTTCAACCTCCAGAGAGGGTAGTGCTGTTGTCTCAACACCAACACCATCATTATCAGCAAGACAAGAATGCAACCCAGTTTTTGCAAAGGATTGGTTTCAAGTGGAAGGGCCTAAGTCCTGTGCAGAGATGAAGGTAACAGAGATCGAGCAAGTGGCAGCACCAATGACCATTCAGCGGATGGTCTAAGACTATGACCCAAAAGATGTTTACCTGGTTCAAAAAACATTGGTCAATTGGTATGGGATGATGTGACAATGGCCAGGGCGTACCAGGCTGGCAATAACGTATGAGGTGTTTCCATCAACCAGAGTGTCTTTTGAGTGTGTGTTCCATGCAGCTGCCACAGTTGACACAGTCACAAGGACTAGTCTCTCACCTCAAACTGTGGAGAGATTGACCATGATTAAAATGAACAAACGTTTCACACCAAAAGCTTCCACTGTACCTGAAACAGCACAGGAGTTGGATCAGCACAAATAATCACACTCAAGTGCGTTAGTTATAAATATATATGCTAAAGCAGGAAGGGCCCTTCCGGGATCGGCTCCCGCATCGGGTGGCACGTTAAACGGCGAACCCAAAAGCCGGTCAATTTCAATTCCAAATCCAAAAGTTGCTTGCAAGCAAACGCGCACTCAGGGGTTAATCTTTGCCGTAAAGTATTTTATTTTAAGGTAACGCTACGCGTTTCGCCAAACAGGTGGCTTGATCACTCGATAACCATACAGTCGGTACCGGCATATTGAAATAGTAGACAGTGACGAGGCAACGTAGTTTATGTGTTACGTGACAGTGAGAGTGGCAGCCATTATTGAGTGGTCAACATTTGAACAAAGGCTCACATGTATACTCAATGATGCAGTTATACATTGTGATTTGGTAATTATTACTCGTGCAGAAAAACTGGACTGGCCACCCCCCCCCCTCCCACCCGTTGTTGCCTCCTGTTACCTTAGAATAAAATACTTTACGGCAAAGATTAACCCCTGAGTGCGCGTCTGGTTGCAAGCAACTTGTGGATTTGGAATATATATATATATTAAATTACAAATTGTAACAAATACATTGGAGAAAATTCTGAAAACATACCAATTTAATTACACACAAAAAATAAACAAAATAAACAATACAAAATGTAATTTTACTGAAGATATATTACACATTACAACAATAATACATAACATAAATATAATGTTAAATACACAGAAACATCATAATAATATTAATTTAAACAATATAAACAAAACTATTCAATTCTAGGAATATTACATATACTTTTCACACTCCGATCTCTGTCTGTGCAACAGTAGGGAAAGTGTTGGACTCTGGTGGGGTAACATTTACAATACAGTCTGTGAAACAGTAAGGAAAATGTTAAATTTTGGAGGGGTAAAATTTACTATTTTCAACTCAGTTGGTGAAACAGTAGGGAAAGCGTTGGACTCAGGAGGGGTACAAATTCCCATTCGCACTCCAGTTGGTGCAAAGGTAGGGAAAGCATTGGATAGCGGAGGGGTAACATTTACTATTCCCACTTCAGTCTGTGCAACGGTAGAGAGAGTGTAGTTCAATTTCAAACAAATAACATATTTACTAACTACATTAAATAACATAAAATATAAATATTTAAATGTAAAATATATAAATATAGTTTTTTAATAGTACAAATTAAATGAGTATTAAAATATTCAATAATAATATTTTTAATTAAAATACCACACTATATTTTTACAATGATAACAATCAACAAATGTAATGTTATTTACAATTAAAAAGCTTAATACAATAAACAAATAACATAATAAATAATATTTTTTTAAACAATAAATAGCTATTTTCCATGTTTATCAACATTAATGATTAATTATTAAAATTAATTTCCTTTACACCCTTTACCCCTACAAAAACCGCAACTCACACCAAAAGTACTAAATAAAAAAAGAATTAATTATACAACTAACATTATTGATTATCGATTAAATATTTAATATTAATACAAAATAATAAATAATTATGTTACGTTAACAGGTATTTATTAAGTGCACAGCTACTCCCAGAAGTGTCCTGGTGCTCAAGACAAAAGACCCGCAACACTGAGCCAAAGTACTCAAGTTTAAGGCTTCTTTTGGAACAACCAGGTTTTTAAATTCCTTCTGAAGGTGAGGAGATCCTGGGATTTCCTCAACGAGAGAGGCAGGCCATTCCAGAGGCGAGCAGCCATCACTTAGAAAGATCTGCCACCCCTCCGAGAGAGCTGGATACGTAAGGTGATGATCAGTGACTGGGCGGATGACCTCAGAGTTCGACACGGAATATAGTGTTGCAATCTGTCCTCAAGCTATGGGGCATCAATTTTATGAAAGGCCTTAATAAACCAGCACTAAAGATTTAAAGGTGATCCGTTTCCTAATAGGTAGCCAGTGGAGGGAGGCTAGGAGAGGTGTGGAATGGGTTCTAGGCCCAGCCAAAAAAATAGCTCTGGCCGCCACATTTTGAATCACCTGGAGGTGGCTAAGTAAAAATTCAGGAAGGCCAAGATACAGAGCATTTGCATAGTCCAATCTCAACACCACCAGGGCTTGGACTTTCGTCATCCGGCGGGGGACCGGGAGAAGAGACAGAAAGTTCCTCAGCATCCTGAAACAGGTCCCGGCCCCTGATTGAATTTGGGCCTTCATTGAGAGAGAGTCATCAAATTTGATGCCCACATTTTTTACATTCTGAACGGCTGCAGTGGGAGGAGATATGTCTTGCAGCCACCAATGATGCCATAGATCACAGGACCGAGAGTCTAAGAACATCATCTCTGACTTCCCAGAGTTGCACGTCAGTTGTTTTTTTCCTGTGCCAGTGGAAAACCTCTGATAAGCATGTGTTTATCTTCTTACTGTTAAATGCTGAGCTCTTCCCGCAGGTGAACAGTAATTGTGTGTCATCAGCATATGACACTATCTTGGCCCCATAGTTCTCTGCGAGACGCGCTACAGGCGCCATATACAAATTTAACAAAGTGGGGCTAAGAATTGAGCCCTGAGGGACTCCCACATTCATTGGGGAAATGGGTGCAGAGAAAGAAGGGCACCAAATGGTTTGCTGGTGGTTATTCAGGAAGGAATCAAACCATCTCAACACCGAACCTCAGATCCCGCCCTCTTGGAGCCCTCCGTAAAAGTCCACTGTCGGGCACGGTATCGGAGGCCGCATAGAGATCCAGCAGCACCAGAGCAGCCCTGCCCGCCCTTGTCCAGAACGATTTTAATAGTTTCCATGACTTCCAGGAGGGCAGTCTCCATGCTAAAATTGGCTCTATAGCCGATTGGCTTGGTTGGAGGAGACTGTTGGCCTCAACATAGTCTGTGGTCACTGAATTAACATAGCTCTCTAGAACTTTAGAGAAATATGGTAATAAAGATATCGACCTATAATTACTGACCACCGAGGGACCAGCCAGAGGTTTTTTAAAAGAGGAAAGATTTTGGCATTTTTCCAGATCTAAGGCATTTCTCCCGCCTGGAGGGCAGTATTCAAAACTGCATTAACTGCCGGATTAATTACCTCTGTAATGGTGGTCAGAATTGTGGCCGGACATGGGTCAGAGGGTGACCCAGATTTTAGGGCTTTCATCAGTGCCAGGGATTTATCCAGTGATATGGGGGGAACTGAGTAAGTGCGGGGCCTATGACACAACAGCTGGGACAGGGCAGATCTCTGTCTCCTCCTACTACTGGTAGTTGAGCCACAAAAGAGTCTTGAATGATCTTAATTTTGTCATAGAAGAAAAAGGCCATCTGGTTAGCCAAGACCTCACTGGGGACACATGGGCTGCTAATAGCTTTAGGGGAGGAGAAATCTTTAACAATATTGAAAAGTTCACTGCAACTATTCCCTGCATGCTCAATTTTAGCAGCTAGAAAGAGTATTTTCCCCTCACCCACATTCCTATAGTGCTCCTTAAGGGCATGATTGTGAACTGTTTATCTGTCAGCTCGTAGTTAGTGCTCCACACCCTTTCCAGGGGTTACAAGCACTCTTACTTTTCCAAAGTGCCTCCGTGAAGCAGGGGTTTGAGGCTCTATTAATTTTTGACTTCCGCCTAGTAAAAGGGGCTAGTTCTAGGATGCGAAGTTGGAGCCATTTATCCAATATCAGTACATCCTCTTCCAAGCTCCCACTGAGGGGAATAGGATGGAGACAGAGAGCTATTTGCAAAGCCTCTGGAGTGATCAAATGAAAGGGCATGTAGCTGCTCTTCTTGGGAAGATTGTGTGATTGAAGGCTGTCCCGTCCCTGTTAATTCTAAATTTGAGCAGATAATGGTCCGGCCAGGCTAACGGTAATGGGGTGTCCAAATCGATCCGTTTAGAAGAGAAAACCTGGTTCACAGTGTGGCCTTTTTCATGTGTCGGGAGATGAACATATGGGGTCATGTTAAGAAAGTCTAAGGCTTCAAACAGCCCTCTAGACTCGGGTTCCATCAAGTTATTCATATGAATATTAAAATCCCAGAGTAACAGGCAGTGGCTATATTTTGACGTAATCAGAGCAATGAAGCGGCTGATTGATTCCAAGAACTTCCCGGCAGGCCCAGGAGGGCGATAACCAACTACCCCTGCAATGGACTGTTGGGCAGAGATAGTAATAAGGAAGCCCAGGATTTCAGCCCCCTCTATCTTCCCACTAGTTAGTGGAGAACAATTGAGAGGGATTGGGACAATGAGCGCCACTCCCCCTCCCCTCCCCATCGGGTGATCTTTCCTAATAATCAGGTAGCCCAGCGGGACCGCAATGGCAATCGCGGGATTGGAGGCTTCTGTTAGCCAAGTTACTGTTACAAACACTAGGTCGGAGGAGGACTCAGTTAGCAGAACAAAAATTTCAGGTTGGTGCTTCTTTGTTGAACGACCATTGAGAAACAATAAGGCCATGAACCAAAACTTCCCCCACCCCCCTCCCCGCACTGCTGTCTCCCCTTAAATACTGTTCAGCTCAGTTAGTAGGCTCCCTTGCCCACTAGGCGTGAGTAATGGTGCTGTGCCGGGACCTTCCATTGCGACCCCCATCCTTTCCTGTGAGTGTCGATATAGTGAGGCGCTCCCATTATCCTGTCTCTACTGATTTGTTCTGGCCTGATCTGTTCCCTGGGGGCTCTGCCAATCCATGTTTAGTCTGAGATCAGCCTCTCCCATGCCTGGGCTCGTTCCGGCTTGCCTACTCCCCGCTGTGCATTCAGAAGTAAGACCCTGCCCTCCCAACCCGCCCATTTCACCAACTCTTGTTTCCATCTGAGGACCTTGGGGACCCCCGGTTTTTTCCAGCTACTGCTTATTTCTCGTTTCACCAGAATAAATGCCAGGTCCTGGAACCCAGCTGTGGGTTTGTACAAATCGTTATTTAATGCAATTTACAATTCTGTTTTAGGAATCATATACATCAGGCCCTTAGTTGTTTATTTTTTTTGTTGATCCACAAGAGAAATAATCCCTTAAAATCCCAAATGTTGGCATAATTTTTTTCTGATTTTTCACACTGAGGGCCTGATTCACAAAGGTAAACTTAAACCTTTATATATGTTTATGATTGTTTGCTATTCATACTAGTAGTATCTTTACGACTGGTGAGTTTATGCGCATAAAAAGATAGGATTGTCACTAACCAGTGGGTGGGGATGACTCCTGGACAGACTCAAACTGTTGCCGTATTACAAACTATCTCACATTTTACCATTCTGAGTAAAATCCAACATGGCTGAGCCCTTCTGCCCGTGGAGGTGGCTGGTTTCCAGACATGGGTGTGTCTAGGAAAATGAGCAGACCCCTCCTCCTGAACCACACTAGGCTTGGTCTGGGACCAGCTGTCCCTCCCTTTGAGCCATGCTGGCTCCAGTTGGCCCAGGAGAAAAAGGTTTCTCTTTTCAAAGTCTCCTTTAACACTTTACTCTGAATGAAGACATCTCACTCTGCTACCTTTCAAGTTAATGACAATTCCGAACCATTCACAGCTAAAAAAGAAAGAAGGAAGAAGACAGTCAGTCTTGACCGCTTGAGTCAATGCAATACAGGTCATCATCATCATTATCATCATGACAATAACACGGACACCATATATTAGCTGTTTTGTTAGACGGGGCATTACTTTAATGTACAAGAAACAACATAAATATACCTGTTGTCCCTACAGGAACCTTGGTATCCTACTGCGTGCAAAGAGGGATGCTGGCAAAAATGTATTAACCAATTATAAATGCCTGGTGTACATCCAGGGGATATGGTACCAAAATGGGAGCCTGGGCCAGGCTGGCAAAAATTTACTAAATTAATTTATAAATAGTGGTGTCCCTACAGGGACTTTGAGAGTGACCCCTATGAGAGCCAGGGTGAGAATGGAAAAATAAATTAAATTAATTCAAATCAATGACAACAACCATGTAGTATAGACTACTATAAGCAAACACAAGCAAAAATAAATATAACAGGATATATATATGGAAAAATAAACAAAAAATAACATTCAATAGTCCTAAAAAAAGAAAAACCATAAAATGGTTAATAATGAGAAAACACACACTGGTGTCACAAAACCACAGTGGACTACACAGCAACAAACATAAGTGAAAGGGGACTAAAAGCAAAATGGCGGCCTCTGAGGTTCACACTAGTTTTACAAAATGGTTGAGGATAACATGGCAAGGAATGAAGGAGACATTGAGACCAAGGACAAAACAGCTGCCTAAAATAAATGCAGATTTCATTAAATGATGAGCAGCCACATGACAAAGTAAGAAGTAGGCATAGAGAACAAATAGAACATGGCTGCCCTTACCTAGCTGGACCTCCGTCGGTCAACTCCACTATATAAATGTGATGCGTTGCAGGGAAAGGTCTGTGCAAATAAACAGCTAGGTACGGGGACCATATGTCAGCCTATGCACACCACCAATAAAACAGAAACAATAATTTTAAAAAAATCAACCAAGATTAAAATTTAAAAAAAGCACAGCAACAAAGAAAATGTAAAAAAAGATTAAACAAAACTAAATAAAAGTTCCCCAAGCACAAAAATCTCTAGTCAACAATTAACCCAGCAGGATACTTTTAAAAGTTTGGAGAAAGTAATGTTAATTCACCATCTCAATCATACACAAACTTACACACAAAATAGTGAGCTAGCACATGGGGAACAAGGTGGGTGTCTCAAGAGATGGCCATAGTTGGTTTTTGTTGCGATGGTAAGTCTTGGATTTGAAGCTCGGCTGATGTCCTGTGGAAGCCACTTTACCAGTCAGTGAACTGGGAAACACAAGACTAGAGGAAGCCCTTTAAATAAAAAAGCTAAAGCAGGAAAAGCCATAAGGCCGAAAAAAATCTCCTTAGTGGAACGACTCAATGGACATGGTAAAAGCACAGAGAATAAAAAAAAGGATAGCTGAAAGTAGCATAATCAGTAGGGAAACGCTGGAAGGGGAGGTCATAGTGCGAAGAACCTGCTGAGATGCATTGCAATCTAATTGCATTGGGCTAAACACTGAGGGGCTGATTCACAATGGTAAACGAATTTTATTTTTAAAAATGTTTTCTATTGTCAAACTATGAGTTAATAGTAAATTTATGACTACGGAGACTCCACAGTCGAGTCAGAGAACTCTGCACATAAAAGATATTCCTGTCCTTTTTTAATATGCGGAGCTCTCCGCCTCAAATGTGGAGTCTCCGCAATTTACATTGTAATTAATCATAAAATAAGGCAATCTTACCTGATTCGAAGAAACCTGAGAGCTGCACCTGCATCTTCAAACAATGGCGTGAAATGTTGCAGTACTACATCATAGGCATAAGCAAAAAACTATGCCTTTATTGAAATAAAAAATTAATAGCAAAATGCCCTCAAATGTAAATATATTTTTTAACAAAGATAATGTGTTCTAATTTTGTACTGTTAAAATGGTGTAACGTTTAAAATAAACAGAAAGAATGTGTATGTTCTAAAATGTTTGATTAAACCGAATCATTATTATACATTATAATAATGTGTAAAATTGGGGGGAGGAGCTACGCTAGCAACCAAGATGGCCGCTTAGGCGCCCGGCTCCGCCGACCTCCGTCCCTCGCCAGATGATCCTGCTACGAATCCTGAATTTACACACTGCCTCCGGGCGTGTGAACTGCTGTGCTGTACTTTGGAGCGATCCCGGGACTTTTACCAGCTTGGTGGACGGAGTTATGTCGAGTTTCAGTTTGGGGCCTACACCAGCTTGTGAGCCGGGCACTCGCGTACTGGCCCAGCCGGGTTCCAGTTGAATAACATCGGCCGTGGGTGATAGACAGGGTCCGGTCCTTGGATGTGGAGAACTTTCTAAGCCCAATTTTGACGGCGGTTGTCGCTCTGGCCTAAACATCGACGGAGGGTTGATGAGGCACGATTGTGGCTGTGGGTGGAGGTTCCTGACTAAGCATGGGCGGAAAATCCGTTCCGCTCGCGGATTTTGGGGATTTTCGGTAAATTCGCAATCCGCGAGATTCGCGAATTTCCCGCAAAATCCGCAAATCCGCGAGCAGCGGATTTTATGTCTTGCTCGCACTGTTCGCATGAGTTCGCGGCTTCCCAGTTCAACTTCGCGCCCCGCGAATAAGCGCTAAATTGCAGAAATACGATTTTAGCAAAACTGAAACTACTTACCAGGTTCAAAAGTTCAAGCTCATCATTAGTAGCCATTTCCTGTAGTGCTTCCTGAGGGGCCCCTCCAGAGTTCATTTGCCTACTTGCAACTATTATGTGACCCTGCTCTGACCCTCAGAATAGTTACACAAAGGTCCTGAATTACAGCTAAGGCAGACAAGCAGGAGCCAGGCTGGAAGTTCAAATCCAGTGACACATTAATCAGCCCCTAATTCATTATTGCCAGTTGGGGCAGGGCAGGTGTTGTAACTAATTTTGCAACAATGAAAGCACTTAGCAAGTGCAAAAGATCACTAATCAGGAAGCACTAAGGAAGCAGGTGCCAGCTAAAAAAATATTCTGTGACACATTAATCAGCCCCAAATTAATTCAGGTCACTTGAGGCAGGGAAGGTGTGCTTTGCTTTGCCGAAAATAATGTACACTGGACAACCAGAGGGTGCGGTGATGAAACAGAGGGTGGCATGGGTGGGCCAGAGGGTGGCATGAGTAGTCAGAGAGTGGCAGTGGTGACAGAGAGTGGCAGTGATGAAGAAGAGTGTCCCAAACAGGCTGGACACGTAGAAACAACAAGTTCGCAAAACTTGCGACCCGACAGGTAAGTTCGCGTTTGCGAAATTGTACAAAACCCTCGCGAACTGGCAGAAACCCGTGCGAACACAAAAAAAAAAAATCCGCAAATTCGCGAGAATTCGCAGATTTTGCGGATTGTGAGTTCGCAAATCCGCAAAATCCGCGAACGCGAGATTCGCAAAATTCGCCCATGCTTATTCCTGACCCGGAGACCCGGTTTGCCGCCGCCGGTGTTCCCTGAGTCGGGGTCTTCGCTTGCAGTAGTGGAGCGTGGACTGTGGCCTTGGTACACCCTAAGTCTCCCTCCGTGACAGTACGTCCCAATTTTGCCAGTTCCCCCGGGGAAGTCCGGTGCCTCTGGGGGACGCGATCATGGTCGACTCAGAACTAAATGTGGTGGGACGGACTGAGTCTGAACCGTCGATGCGGACTGTACTGGTAGCTATCGGGGCACTACATTCCCATGTGGAGTCCATTGTCCAGAAAATGATAGCGGTCGCATACGGACATGGGCATGAGGGACCGGACCCTGATCCGGTGCAATATCCTGATCGGCCTACACCACCCACGGAGGTCCTTGTAACGGCAGTGGGCCCTGTGCCACGAGGGGTGTCTGAGCTTCATGGCAGTTTGATGGCCGACGACCTTGAACTCTGTGCTCTCTACGGATTGTCAAGCCCACCATCATTGCCTACTGTGTGTGGATTAATTGGTGCTTTCTTTCCGGATACTCTTGGTGGGAACTGTCTACGGGATGTAACAGCGTTTTTCCTATCTCGGACATCTTCATTACGATCACAGAGACAGCGACGTTGGGAGCTCATGGCGGTGAGGGACATCGTCGATGTCGATGGAGTTCCCAGTGATTTTAAAACTTTGCCTCGCCTCGGAAGGAACTATACTGAACTGTTTTGGCATTTTGACTATCCTGCGGAGGTGACAGTCCATCCGGAAGGGGCTTGCACGACTGAGCGGAAGGGTCAAGAATGAGACTGATTGTTGGGGCTTGGCACCGTGGACTTGCTGAAGTGGGATTCGCTACCATTGTATTTACGGGAGGTCGGGTGGTGTTTACTGTTTCCCCTGTTTCCTTTTATATCGCTCTAATAGTTGTGGGTTTTATCCTGGGGGATTCTTAGTTCTGGCGAGGGGGAGGGGGGACCGGGGGCCCGTACTGAGGTGTCCTCCTCCACTTTTTCTACTTTTAGTACCTAGTTAGATGGGGCGACAGGCACACTGCTAGTTGGGGACAGGCGCAAGCCATATGCAGGGGTGCAGGGTGGGGTGTTCGTCTTGTTAGTGTTTGTAGTTTTTATGTTTGAAATCCTTTCGAATCCTGATATCGGTGGTCTTATTGAGGCGCCAATTTGTGTTTTGGGTGAATGGGCTCTGGTGGGGGTATTATTAGCATAAATAGCCAACTGTTGCGTCATCCGCTATTGTATTCAGGATGCGGCTGTAGTCTTGTAACCTTTTTACTGCTGCGCCCCCCCCTCCTCCCTTCTACTCTGGACTGCTGCTCAATGTTTATCCTGTTTCCAGGGGAGGTGGAGTTGGTGGTTGGCATTTGTTTGATTATCCTGAATGTCATGCGGCCGCTTGCCCGATGTAGCTTGTGAGTAGGCTTTATTGATAGTTCTCCATCCATCATGCCCGTATGTATATTGCTCATCCTTTCATTCCGCGATGTAAGTCACCTGTTATTGTTTTTCTTTGCTTTTTCAATAAAAAGATTTACCAAAAAAAAAATAATGTGTAAAATTAAAATAAATAAAATATACTTTTATATACAAACAGTATTCAAAAAAGGTCAGGTTTGATTTTTTTTTACTTAATAAATTTGTATTTTTGAAAAAAAGCTAAAAAATGTTTCTAGCTTTGCCACATTTTCTTCTAACAATAAAATCTCTACAACTGTTTGTTTTTTGCCTGAATATATAACAAAATGTGTTATTTAAATATGAAACTGCAGGTGTAAACCATTAATTTTGTTGTTTTATGTAAAGAAAAACAATTGAAAAGTATTGCAAGTTAAAACATGCAACATTTTAATGCATATTTTATTATAGCAAAAATGAATGGATTTTTTGTTAAATATTCTACCTTCAGTTCCAGAAGCATTGTTCCAAGTGCATACATTAAGGAGGCAAAGTTACTAATATAAGTTCATTCATACAAATATTGGAAAAAGTGGACACTTTTACCTCTAGTTCCCATAAACAATGGGAAAAGTATGTAAAAGTATGAGGTTTTACTTTACTGTTCTAACCACTGTCCCACAAAACCCTGATCCATAAATTTGGGTGTGTGGGGCAGATTTACTCTTCTTACACAAGACCGTCAATTTTGGGAAACTGGATACACTTTTGGGATGTTAATATACTATTAACACCAAATGCATAAACTTTGGGCAAGGTACATACATTATTAGGGTTTTTATTAACTGTTCTTACTCCAATCCAACACATAATTGGCAAAGTTCATAAGTTCAGAGAGGCAAATTTAGTATTCTAACTCCAATCCTGCACGCATTAAGAAAGCTACATAAAGAAATGGCGTTTTAACTTACTATTGTAACCAAGACCAACATACCTTGAGGAAAGAGCATAGACTTGGTGATGAAGAAGATTTATCATTTGCTAAATGCATTCCTACAGAACATTGGAGAAAGTTTATAAATTCAGGATAGCAGATTTACAACCCCAAAACACAAACTTCAAGGCGGGGGAGGAGATGTGGCCTAACTGCCAGAGCAACCAACTTTAAAACTGAGGAACCTGGTTTTAGTCCCATCGTCAGCTCTACTCCAGTGATTCTCAACAAATCACTTAATCTTCCCATGCCTTTAAAAAAGTAGACTGGGTTTAATGTAATCTAGTGCCCTTGGACCACATTTGTGCTATATAAAAACTGCAAAAAACCTTAACATAATACATAATCATCCAAACAATATCACCTACACCCATAAATATGTCCACTTCAATCTTTTAAAAAAAACATTGTTTACAAAAACAATGCATTGCTTACAAAACTTATATGGCTGGATGTATAGGTTAAGCTAGTGTGCTGTGACACAGCCCCCTCATACTGTGCCATGACATGTGATGCCACATCCAAGATTCTCCCCTGCCACTTATGAAGATAGTTGTTGGTTCTTCCCAGCTTGATAGCAGCCTTTGTTGTTATTTTCTATCCCTCCCTCACTTTGGTGTCACCTGATATTGACTGGGGTGTCATTGGACACTGAGGAGCAAACAGGACAGGCAGAACCCCTTTGGTTATCAGAATGCCATGGAATGCAATTACATTTTCATTGAATCTATATGTGATTTCCTTCTAGCACCAGCACTTGCAGATGTTATGAGGCTTCATCTTGTATCTCCTTGGTGGGGTAAGATAAGTATTCCTGATCTTTGGGTCAGAAGGATATTTATTCAAGAGATACATAATAAATCACTTGTTTTAAGGAGATGGGGATGATTCTATAGACAAAGGAAGAAATGATCACACTTGAGAATGTATTGAATGATGGTTGGAATTGCTACATTTACATGGCTTTACAGGGTTATGCAAGCCTGTTGGAAAATTCTGTTTTTGAGTCAGACTTGAACAGTTATTGAACCATTTATTGGGTGGAATGAGGAGAATTTCGATTGAAGAGATGTAAGAGGTGAAACTAAAGACTGGTCAAACAAAGGTGCTGAGTTGCTAATTTTGTAATCTTAAGTTTGGTGAGTTTATTATAAAGAACAATTGAACATCTTTGAAATACTGGCCGGCCAGACAGGTGTTGTTTGAAGGATTGGCCATCACCTGGAAATGTGGAAAATCAGACTCATTTTGCTGGAGGTATTTCTACTGCCAATGGTGATGTACACTTTTTTGACTCTCCTGTGTAAAATTAGTTGTTTTCAATAGTACCATACAGAGATACGAATAACTAAAACAAGTTTCACAAGTATGACACAGTTTTGCCTGCTAAGTATCTCAAAACAAGGAACAATAACTAAACCTCCTGCCTCACCCCCAACATCACTCACATCTGAAGCACCAGTGAATCCCACACATCTTATACAATGAAGTGTCTGTTAGTCTTGAATTTCCCACTTTGCTTACAATTACATGATTGTCTTTTGCTTGATCATTGTGATAATGTTTTGTCCTCTGGCTGTATGAAAAGTTCCAAAGTCTGGTAGTGCAGGCTAAATTCATCAAACCTACTGACAGATAGTTTAACAATGGCCTCCGGACTGTATCACGGTTGCTGCTTAACCCTTTAATATTGTTAGATAATTATTCCATTGTTAGAATGTTCTACAGTTACTAATGCCACTTGTTTACACATAGCCTTTCTTTTTCCACTGCCATGTTATGACCAGTTAGCCTGCCTATTGAACTTGTCATGCAAGCCAAACCTTCTGGTTTCAAGCCCAGTACTGTCACCCCTGGAGTCTCAGTAATGAGGTAGTCCAAAACCACTAAGACATCATTCCAAAATGTGTGACAGACCCAGCCAGACCATCAAGTATGGAATGTGTCATCTGCTTGGCCATATCATTTCAAATACTAGGTCCCATATTACGGAGTTGTGTGGGAACATAGTACCAATTATGTAGCAGTTTGCAATTAACCTCTTCATTTTGATTGTTAATGGTTATTTTCACTGTATCTCAGGATAGGGTGTCACACTGTCTTCCTGGGGTAGTTTTTCCATAGTAAGGCTCCTAATTTGCTTTAGTCTCCCAACAGTAGAAGCATTGCAAGTTTAACAGCATTGTGTAGAGCCATTATTGCCGGTATAAATCCTTACTCTGCTGATTCCAATAAGCAGCAATCAAACACATTCCATAACTAAGATTCTTGGAAACATGGTTTTATATTTTGAAGGGTATAGCCTCTCGCAGACATAGATTTCTGTGGTAGATTAATACAATTCTGGGCTGAGACCTCTACCAAATAAACTTTCGATATAGATGTTTTAATAGTCTCTAGGAAGTCTGCTTTGTCCAGGGCCTAACCTACTATAATAGTCTGGGGTGGAAATGTATTTTCATTTTATTTGTTCTTCCGAACCATGTGAGGAAAAGAGGGAATCATCTACATAGCCCATTGTGAATGTCAGCCAAAAAAGAGGGAAAACTGACCCTGAATAGTATATCCTTATGTGATGTGATTTACACCCTGAGATTCTCAACAACGAATGATGCCAATCTAAACTCCTTTTGGGTTTCCAAGAGCTTCTCCTCTCTACTATCGTGAGTCAGGTTTATAATCTCTATCTTTCCCATGTTTATTTTGTACCCCAACACTCATTTGTAGGTATGTAGTTTATGTGTTAACCCCAGGACGGAACTCAGTGCAGAGGTCAGGAAAAGTAGCACTAGATCCCAGAATAGTGTGACCCTGTGCTCTTTTACCCTTAATAATATACTAGCTTATGAAAAGACTAGTCCATGTTGTCAAATACCTTTTTGGCATCCAGCAAAACTGAAACACCTAGAGACCTTTTTTTTAGCTGTATCTACTAAATTAACTATCTGTCCCATACTGGCATGTGCTTTTCCCCATGTCTACTTCCGAATGGGAGACACTTTTTTTTATATCTTGAAGCAAGCACTCAAGTTTAGGTGCCTGCTAATTTGGAATATATACTTTTACATCAATATTAAGAAGCAAAATTGGGCTAAAGAAGGTATAGTGTTTAGAGTCATTTTCTGCCGTATGGCTCACCAAAATAACTCACTTGTAATGGAAGACGCTACTCTTCCTGGTTTGCTCATATAATAAGAGACATTTAGCAACTTAGGCACAAGTTGGGAAGCAAATTGTTAAAGCAATCAATCAATGAAGGTTGGTAAAATGCAACTACTCACTCGTAAGGGTCTTAGGGCGCTGGAGGGAGGGAAGGTGACTTTGTTAAATGCTGGAGTCATCCAAACAGCCAGGTCTTGTGGTCCTTCCTTATTGGGAACTTGCCAGCGCTGGAGCGGGAAGTTCCATCCAGGCCTTGGCTATGAGGTGGGAGAAGGACTTTCCTTCCATTTAGGTCTTGTAGATGCATGGGACGGAAGCCAGAGAGAGATCAACTGATTAGATGTCTTTTGGTGTGTGGTAGAAGAGATGTCTGTTCAGATATGTGGGTCCAGTGTGTGAAGGGCCTTGTATGTGTGGTGGAGGAGTTTGAAGGGTATTCTTCTTTTAACTGCGCGCCAGTGGAGGTCACGGAGGAGTTTGGTGATGTGACTGAGATGGGGGATGTTATGGATCAGTCTGGCTGTGGTGTTTTGGATGGTCTGGAGTTTGAAAAGGAGTTTTGCTTGATTCTTGTTGATAGAAGCACTCAGGGTCTTCTTCTTGCCCTGGCGCTTTGAGTGATTTAATAGATTCGTTTGCCTGCTTAACATCTACTGCTATAATTGGGGCATCTAAAAAGTCTGCCTGAGTTTTTGGTATGTTTGGTAGCTCTAGGGCCAAATCGATTGCAGTGCATAAAGTCAGGTAATTTAACCTGATATTCATCCACGTTTGTGCTCTGTTTTCAGACTGCAAAGCTCAGAAGAGGCATGTCATGCTCTCTTTGTCTAAGACATCTTACCTATAAATGTAGCTCTAACTCGGCGATATAGCATATTAAATTAACTGACTTTACCCAGTGCACTCAACTCTGCGCTGCACCAGCAAAAGCCTATAATAATACAGCCAATGATTGAGTCATTTAGTCTCTATACTTCTCCTTGTCATAGCTGTCCTCATAAAATTGATAAAATTCCGCACGTTTCTAATTGTTTCCTGCTAATTAAGTACTACAGCCAGATCTAATCTGCCTAATATTTGCCTTCTCAACTTGAGTACCTCTCGGGCCAATGTAGTCCCCTCCCTATTTCTAAACCTGCAGGAGCCCCCTGTAAGTTAGAAGAAAGTAATCTCTGCTCTGTTTATGAAATTTGCTTTAATTTGCTCTTTGAGTGTGCACAATGTTGATTGTGCAAATTTTCAGATCGTTCTCATCAATTCTGCCAAATCCCAATGTGTCAATTGTTTATGGACTTGACGTATGCTACTAGATTTTCAGTTCAGAGTGGATAAACCTTTTCATATATGGATAAAATATTGTTGTGGGAATTTATGTCCAACTGGACATACAGATTAGAGGCACGAGAAGTTTTTTCTTTGAAAGTACCCTTGGTTTCTACAAAGTCCTCCGCATTAGTGTTTTAGAGCATTTGATTGCACAATACTCTGGTCTTAATTAATCTCCGTTTAAGTTGACTGTTGTCATAAATAGATAACTAATGTGCTTGCCATACGTGTACTGTGTAGGCCGTGTAGATCAATGTTCAAGAAAAAAAGTGTTCTTCTGAGTTGGTTACAGTAGCAATTTAGGGGGCTGCAGAAATGCGGTCAGTGGTAGCAAATACTATATCATCAATTATTATGGGTGATATTTCCTCAGAAAGCCTGGGTCCTTGACTCTGAATGTACTAGTTAATTTGTAGCTTTCATGTAAACAACTGTATAATTAGAGTACTGATGCAAACTGCCTCGTATACATATAAAAAAATACTCTATGAATTGCCACACACAAGCACATTACGTTCAATTGCAATATAGTATCAGCCATTGCCAGTTCATTAGCGAAGTTGTGCATGCTTGATGCAATCTAAACATGTTTTTGCGGATACAACAATAGCATTGAAATACAACATTAGACTTTGAGCAATGGATGAGGCGGTGCAATGACATTTAGCCAGCTGTTATTACGTAGTCCCCTGAAGCAAGAGAGACAAATAAACCCTATCCATCAGCTCCCTAACAGGTGGTATTGACAACTCCAAGTTAATGTGTATGAATGAAAGTGCTGCTGGTTGTGTAAAAGCAAAGCGATTCAAACAGTCTGCAGCTTTCTCTAATACTTTATCTCATCCAATAAAAACACAAAGAAGAGTTTCTGTCACAGTGATTGATCTTAGAGAAAGTGTGTAGACTTGAGAGATGCATTGCAGAATAATGTAGCTTTTCTACAACACTCTTCTTATGAAACACTGACAGCAAGACCAGTGAACTCCGTTTCAGCAGATAGTAGAATAACTGCAATCCCATAGAATATCTGAAGAAAGATATGGTACATACTGGGCACACTTCTTCAAAATGACCAGTATAGTCCTGGCCTAATACCCATTTAGAAATATTGGAACTGCATTTTGCATACGTGTTTCATTGTTGCATTTCTGTGGAGTGTAAAGTGCTAGACTTATTTTCAAATAAACCTCTGAACCGGAGAATAAAGGGTTCGATTTTATATATAGAAATTGCAAACATAGATCCAATGTTAATATTAATAAAATCGATGCCAATGTCTATAACAATACATTTTTAAATGAGAACGAAATCGCAATTCTATTATCAAATTTAACCGTGATGAATTTCCCATCAGCCCTGACTTAGAAATACGTGGTCAGGCAGGTGAGGAGACCAAGGCCTGAGGTAAGGGATTGACAGGTCATAGGTGGGGTTGCACGTAGCTGGCAGACAAGCGTGTGAACAGGAAAATCAGGTCAATCCCTCAGATCCTCACAGTGACTCCACAATGGTCAAGGGAGATTGGCCCCAAAAGCACAAATGGCGGAAGGGGAGTGCGTATTCCCAAAAACACCATAAAATCAGATGACACATGTAGTTAGGGACACAATGCCAATCAGGGCACTGCAATCATCGTACACGCAGTGATCAAGCACCCCTCATGCCGGATATCTGGACACGTTACCCAGTGGCCTCCATTGTGTCCAAGCATGGTCGTGGCCCACCTGCATTTGCTATCAGGGACCTTATTTATGACTCCAAAGACAAGGCCCGCATTCTTTTACCAAAAAGGATAGATGGAAACACTTTATGATACCCAAAGACATTTTTAAACGTGTTCAGACTGATTGTATTTTGCCAAACCGCTCTTGTCTTTTTGTTATTTAAAATTAAATTCATATTCGAGCAACACTTTAAAACTTCAGGAGGCGGCCAAAATGAACTGCCAAAGTCTTGGTAATTTGCACTATTGTGCTATTTATCAAAATATCACAATTGTAAGGGTGACCCTATTCACTCCGTTTCCTTTTGCAGTTGATTTGAGGTGGAGGATACATCATAATTGTACGTAAAATTATAACATTGTTTTTGCTGCCACAAAACAGCACGGAACAGGAAGTAAGTTTATTTAACAACACTCTCTAGTATGATGCTAAATAGTGCTTCCCTGTAAGAAAATGGGTTATTTTTTTAGTAGGATGTCAGTCCTACTCAGGAAATAAGTCCCCAAATCCTAAAAGGTTAAACATACATGGCCACATTTTTCAATGTTTTGGGTCACCCTTGCACCATGCAAAAGCGACACGAAACCCAAGTGAGATTTTTCAAGCAACACAAAGCCACCATCCGTGGCCCTGCGTGGCTTGATAAATCTGGAGTTGCAAAAGCCTGCTCAAATCTCTGCCTTGTGTAACTCTGCTCAAGAGAGGCTTTCCTTGGGTGGAGCATAGGTGTTCCCACAATCCAGCCATGAATTTTGGTCCATTCCCAGAAATACTATTAGTGGTAGATATGGGAACACGTCAAATGCTTTGCCTCCCCTGGTGATTAAATATAATGGGATTACCCTGTGTCCCTCAGACCCTGGGTATAAAGGTATAAACTCCAAAGAGTTATGTCCAGTTACACAGTTCTGACACAAGAATTGTGAAAAATGTTGACCATTCAACATTAATGCCAAAGGAAGAGTTCCCTTCCTGCACAAAAACCATTCTGCCTACAACACAAGCACTCTTGCACCGTGATGCAAGATTGCCTGCATTGGCCCTAGTCAACAACAAGTGTGGCAGTGCTAGGGAAGTACAGAAATGCACCCTATCATGTTAAATAGGGTGCATTGACCTGGTAAAACACAGCTCAGGTGTCGCCACAGCAGTCTAGCTTGAAACTTTAATACTGCCATTTTAACCTGTTGAGATCACCCTTTTATCAGGCCTAAGCCACCTTTTTAAATACTTGTAAGTCACACCTAAGGGAAGCCCTAAATGCCCAAAGGGTGGCTTGCGTGGTATTTAAAAAGTAGGACATATATGCTTGAGTTTTACATGTCCTGGCAGTGAAAAATCTCCAAAGAAGTATTTCACTGCGGAAATGCTGGCTCCCCCAAGGAAAAGCACTGTGTTACATTATAACACCTTATAATAGATAACTTTAGTTTGGTAATAGCCTCAACCATTGTTAAAAAATTAAAATTCACTGTAATTAAAAATCCAATCTGATAGTAAAGTCGGATTTTAAATTCATATTTCAAAAATGCCACTTTTAGAGAGTTGGAGGTTTCATGCCCAAAGCTTCTTGGAGCCTTTTTAGAGTTGTCCCCAACTGTGATCCATCAGTCTTCTGTGAGGTGTAAATTGGTTCAAGGAAAGGGAGCAAAACGGCCTTGCATGGGAGAAGGTGGGCCTACTCCTGAAAAGATGGCTTGGGGAATGTGCCCACCAACTGCACAAGCTTTAAAGGGGCATCACCAAGTTACAGACAGATGTAACTCACACGTAGGCCTACCTCTGCCACTTACCAAGCAGCCTGAGTGGCAACGTTCCCAGTGAGGGGACAACTTATTCCAGAACTGGTTTCAAAGGGGACTTCTTGTGTGAAAGTATCAAGGACCCCCTGAACAAATAGATACTACAAGTCCTAGGTCAGGGATAAACAGAGTGAAATGTAACAACCTAGGCACTTAAACTACAGACTAGTTCTGTTTCAATGAGTTAAACAAAGGAGAAGGGATGTAAGTAGGTCTAAAATCAGTTTATTATTATTTATCAAATTAAAAAAGGGGGACAGACAGAAATTCAATTCATATATTTTCAAAGGAAAAATTAAATCAAACAGCAAATTATCAACAAAACACATTCAATATAAAATTTGAAACATTAAGTGCAAAAACATATTAAGAAAATAGCATCAACAAATTAATTCTCAAACAACAAGTAAAAAGACATATTAAAAAAGTGGCATTAACAGATTAAATCTCTACGTGCGTTTCGGCGACCAGCGCCTTCTTCTGGAGTAGCCACGTGTATCACAATTTTAACCAAGGCACCGAGAAGTAAAAAATTCATCAAATGCAATCTTGTCTTTTATGCAACAGCATTCAGGATGAGAAACTGAATAAGTAAGGAAGGGCCGTTGAAGTTTTAAATTCTTTATTAATGATTTCTGTTTATTTTGAGGCCAGTCAGGGTCCTGATCTGGTTTAATAAGGCTCAACACTCGCTCTTCAGATCGTTTTATGGAGATCTCGTGAAGTTAAAAATTTATTCACGAAAAGTGGTCAACAAGGAAGCCTTCTTAATGCGAAGATCTCTCCTTAGAGCAGTACAATGCTGCAGCGGGATATGCTATTTCACGGATATAAACGTTCGAAGAGTGAGGCGCGGGGTTCTGTGGCTTCTCAGGATGATTGCAACCCTTGTGAGGACTTAGAAACACCATAGGGGTGTTCCCAGAGCTCTGGCCTAAGAAGTTTCTGTCATATTGTCTTTTGGCAAAGCAGTGCTCTGTGGGATAGTTTAAGGCCAACTCCCAGTAGCAGATGTCAAAGTGGGTAGGTTGCCTTTCCTTTACTGTTAAGGGAGTCAATCGCACCAACAAGAGAGTCATAGGCCAGTTCAAGGCATATACGTGGGACCCCTTGATTCCTTTCTCAGAACACTGCTCGACCTAATGAAGACAGAAGAAGAGCTACACCAGATGAACCCTGACTCCGGAATGAGGACCACTACTGCTATAACATATAGTGAGAAACCCAGAGGGCTGGAATTGCTCCCAAATGAATCCAGGACAGAAGAGGGAACTCCAAGGTCTAGTCAGCTCTATCTTGTTAAGCTTTAGGTACGCAAATGCTGCAAGAAGCCCAAATATCTGCTGAGCCCAGCTGACCAGTTACAACTGAATTTGCACTGAACCCTGCTGTTGGCTTCTGTGAGATTGTCTCTCTTTTTTTAGAATTCTTTATTTTGGATTGTCAGAGTGCAAAATACAGAACCATCTGAAACTAAATCAAGACAAAACGGAAAACCTTCTCATAGCCAACAAAGAACGGACCTCCCCAAATCACGGAATGGATAAAGTCTATTGATGCTCTCGACTGTACTCTCATCCCAGCAGACTCAGTGAAGTCATTTGGTATCACTCTAGACCCCAACCTGGAAATGATCAAACACATCAAGAACACAGCAAGAGGTGCCTTCTTCAACTTAAAGCTACTGAGCTAAATCAAACCCTTCATCCCACCAACTGACCTTAAGCATGCAATGCAAACCCTTGTGCTATCCAGATTCGACTATGGGATCGCCACTTTCACAGGCACGGCTAAACTTCACCTTGCTCCTCTCAGAACAACACTAAATGCAGCAGCCAAAATGGTGACGGGAGAAAAGAAATGCGAACACATCACCCCCGCTCAAAAAGAGCTTAAATGGCTTCCAATAGAAATGTGGGCCAATTTCAGAACTGCTTGCCTCACACACAAAGCTCTGCACACTGGCAAACCCACCTATACAGCTGCCAAACTCAAAAAAGCGGGACAGACAAGAAACCTCAGAAGCGCAAACTCTCTGTTACTCATCCCCCCGAAAACCTGCAAATAAAAGACCTTATCTAGGTCTTTTACCGGAAATGCACCCAAAATCTGGAATGCCATCCCTATACATATTAGGACAAACCCTTCCTACAAAGCATTCAAGAGCCAGCTTAAAGCGCTCTTCCTCAATCAAGTCTTCACAAAGTGACAACGGACCTACTTGAATTTTCTGTGTACTAGACTGTTCTGAACAAATGTCGTAAAGCGCCTCGATACCTCCGGGTCTGGCTAGCGCTATATAAAACTCCCAAAAATAAAAAATAAAAAATAAACAAGGTACATGCACAGGCATCCCTATACATATTAGGACAAACCATTCCTACAAAGCATTCAAGAGCCAGCTCAAAGCGCTCTTCCTCAATCAAGTCCTAACAAAGTGACAACAGACCTACTTGAATTTTCTGTGTACTAGACTGTTATGAACAAATGTCGTAAAGCGCCTCAATACCTCCGGGTCTCGCTAGCGCTAAATAAAAGTCCCAAAAATAAAAAATAAACAAGGTACAGGCACAGCAGAACAACATTGTGAGATATTGTAAAATGCAACAGTAGTAATATCAGTGAATTTACTGAGAGCACCAACGGTCAATCAGAAATACAACAATGGAAGGGCTAAGACAAATGGGGTGGGTAAATAAGGGGGTGAGGGAAAAAATGGGGGTGGTGCGATTTGGGATACGGTGGTCTTTTTGGAAGAGAGACACGTCAGAGGCATGCAACAGGCTGTGTTTATGTGCCCTAGAGGGTGGATTGAGGATGGAGCTCCCAGGATCTAAAGTGCCTGTTTCGATAAGGAGGAAGTCCCTAGTGAGGGTCAGGGGTCAAAGGGATCCATATGCCCAAGACAATGTCATTGGCAGCCAATCACGAATGGAGCTCACAACTGCAGATACGTATCTAGTTTATCAGTCAGTGGGTAAATGAGCTTCTCATAGGAAGCAGTTTTAAACATTTTGGTTAACCATTCTGCATGTGTGGCCATCAACACCAATGACAAGAACATGGCACTCAAGGTTTGTCATCGGGGAAACAACTGTCATGTCATCTAGAAGTACCACTTGACGGGGTAGGGGGGAGGGCAGAGGCAGAATTTTGTGAAGTGTCTTTGTAAACGATGTCCATTGATCTCGAGGTCCAAGCAATTATTCAAGATATGCATCGTATCATAGCTAGAGAGGTTGCAGCGCCAGCATCGTGAATGGTGTAGCAGGTCCCCACATTCTAATTTCGAGGGGATCCAATACCAACTCTGCACTATTTGAAAAAGACAGAATTTGATCCTAAACTCCCTCACACAAGAATCCAGCGTTTTGAGTACTTTGGGCCAGTCGTTCATCATCATAATCAATTTGCAGTATCACCTGTCACCCAGCCCACAGGCGCTGTGATTGGGGCAATGATTACTTATTCAGACCTGACATCACTCTGTTGTAGCAGCCTCAAAGGGGACCATGGATAATAATGGGTGCTAATTCCCATGATGAGGCACCAAAACTACTGAAGAGGCAATGGTGGAGTTGGAGATATTTCCATTTGCTGGTGCGAGGGTAGGTGGAATTCCTCGCACAGGGCCGCAAATTGATTGAGGGATCCATGATCGAGTATCTGAGAGACAGAGTGTTGATGCCTACCTGCCGCTAAATAGGCCAGTCAGGCAAAGCTCCCCAATACGGATGCTAGCATCTTCCCAAATGGGGGGAGGCTCGCTCATGCATCTCAGGGTCAATCACAAGGAGGGCGTGGGTACATTTCTAGGTCTGAGCCATAGCCTGCATCATGGGGTAGGCGAAGCACACTGGAGGTGCATGATATGCATCAGGCAGGTGAAGATCAGGTGTGCTATGTAATATGTTCCTCTCCATTAGGACACATGGAGCGGACTTAAATACCTTGTTGCATAAGTGAGTTGCGTGAGGTGGAGTACCAAGGAGTAATGCTCGATCAAGGGAAGCCCTAAACAGCCACACTACCTATGGGTGATAATTTTGGACATCGCTTGGCGCAGTCTGGTATTCCCCCAGATGAAGTCATTGATGTTACCATCAATGGATTGAAGCAGCAAGATTGGGATCAAAAAAAGGAGCATGTCTAAGATCGAAGCTGAGAGCTGAGGATTGGGGTTAGTGGCCTTCCTTCCGGCCTTCCAGAAGAGGGTAAAGAAAGAGCAGGTCCCAAGGTGGGGGAGACCCTTCAATTCCATACAAAATACAAAGAGTCTACAACAGCATGCAATGCAATATAAAATGGCAGATAATAGTAGATAACATCAGTCAATGAATTTCAACAAAGAACCCCTGAGATTGGGAGACTTGGGCATTTTGTAGAAGAGTTAAACATTTCAAAAAGAACCAAGGGTACTAATCCGGCCATTGATGCAGGGTGCTGGAAGAATGCCCAGTAGTCATCTTCTATCACATATGCGGCCCCAGATTATTTTACAGGGGAGTGGGACTGGTCTCTTCTCGAGTCCTATGCAAGTTCTACTACCACCCTGACGGCTCTGTCCTTCCTGCTTTGGGTGGGTAATTGTGAGACTCATTCATGCGGTCTGCACTGTCAGCATGTTTGGCCATTGGCCTTGCATGCAGAGCATCATGGGGTGTGGAATGTGGCCGTAGTGGAGTCCTGAAAAGTGTCCAGAAAAGGTTGCAAGTCCTCCGGCTCTAGATAATCTCAGGACTTGCAATCCTTGGTGATCTACATGCAGTACGATTCCAGCAATCTGTATTTAATGTCCCATTTAAGCAAAGCGGGTCAAAGAGGAAAGAAGGACAACTGCTATTTGTGGGTCTCTGTAGAAATATGCTGCCATACAATTTTCATAGTCATAGGATCAATGGTTGCAGGGCCTTGACAGGATCTGACTGATCTGGGGGTGTCTCAGAAAGCATACCATGATTGGGTGTTGTTTATCACCATTGGCAGGTCTGTGGGCATGGTTGTGATTGGTGTGTTGTACCTCCAGAGGTGAAGTGAAAGTAAATCCCATACGGTGTGGGAGCAAGTCACAGATGAGGTGCCCAACTTCACACCGCTTAACCTCCTTTGGGATGTCAGAAATGCATATGTTGTCCCTCTGGCTTCTGCTTTCCAAGTCTGTGACCTTGTGAGGTAAGCACCAGAGTTCCGGGTCCCAGGCGTCTTATCATGTTGCCTGTGATTGAAGTGCAGTAACATGGGTGTCAATGTCATTAAGTTGTTGCTGAAACACTCCTATTTCTGTCCTGATAGATTTCATATCAGTGGTGAGGTTGGTGACCTTGGCATGATATACTGTAGAATGAGGTCCATCAGCTCTTCCATGCGCCCTAGTGGCACAGACGATGTAGGTTTGTGCTAGACCATGATTTTGGTGTCAAGTAGCTGGCGAGTCACCTTCCTGGCAGCCTTGAACAACAGTCACAGTTAGCAAGCGGGGGGTGGGGTTGTGTGACATCCAGGGTTGGGTTAGATCCGAAGCTCCTGCCAGTCCCCTTCAGCTGGGCAAGTACCCCAAAACTGCAGGACCAGTGGTGGGAGTGTCATAAACGTCCATGGCAGGAAGTAGGAAACCGCCTACCTCCAGTGTAAAGAAAGATGGGCAGGTGTAGGTGCACACAGACTGAAAGAGGTAAACCAGGCTGGGTGGTTTGCCCCTTCAGGTGGTGCACAGGTGTGGTGATGAGGCAGCTGGTGGGAACAAGTGTTCAATGATGCTGGGTTTTGCCGCTGATGTACCACAGAGTATGTTACAGCACTCAGGGATGAAGAAGCTGGGTGCTGCATGATGACAGCACCTGCAGACACAGTTAAAAAGGGCTGTGGGTCCCATGCTGGGGTGGTAAGCCTTGTGCCACAGAGGAAGTGAGGCATTGGAGTAGCCAGCCAAAAAGGAGGTTCTCTAAGGGGGTCTTCCCCACCAGAACAAACCCACCACAGAGAAATGTCCAGCTCTAGGCCTCACAAGGACTGTGCGATACCAAAGGGGATGATGGACGGAGCGTTTGAGCAAATCAAACACTCACCCACAGTCAACTGATCTGGTTTTAATCCATCACCATTCTTTAGCTCACTCCGCCACCCCAGTTCAGACATGGCCATATGCAAATCAGTCTGACCCTGTGCCTCAAGGGAACAGTCCAGCCCGAACTGCCAAGCCATGTCTTCCCTGGACCGGAAACAATCATCCTGGGACCGGTTTCGGATTCATAATCCTCATCAGCCAGGCTATCTTGAATCCAGCGGAAGAGTGAGCAAGGGACCCTCGTCTGGGCATACCCTGCCAACTTAGGGCGAACAAAGCGATACCAAAGGGGATGATGGACGGAGCGTTTGAGCAAATCAAACACTCACCGCCAGTCAACTGATCTGGGTTTAATCCATCACCATTCTTTAGCTCACTCTACCACCCCAGTTCAGACATGGCCATATGCAAATCAGTCTGACCCAGTGCCTCATGGGAACAGTCCAGCTCGAACTGCCAAGCCATGTCTTCCCTGGACCGGAAACAATCATCCTGGGACCGGATGAGGATTCATAATCCTCATCAGCCAGGCTATCTTGAATACTTCCCCGCAAGGACATCTGCTCTGCAGCCGCATTAGGCGGAGCCTACCGGCCAAGAAATTGGAGGGCAGCAGGGGGGTCCCCTTCATGACAGGACATCCGCGGGCCTGGCGTGCATGTGTCAAGAGGCTAATATGCCCAAGTGCAAGCCAGAGGCCCTCCTCTAGGTGCAGCGTTGCTAGCCAAGCGGGCCTGCAGTGATGCAGCTAATCAGGAAGGGGAGGAGGAGTTCCAGTCCTCAGAGCACGTGGATGGTTAAGCATGACACCTCTTCACGAAGGCAGTTCTCCAGCAACCACCACCACCAAAGGCATGTTAGCTGGGGATGAAGAAGGGCCACCAATATCTTGCCGCCCCTCAGGACTTCAACTATGGTAGCGGAAGGTGTCCATTGGTGTCCCAGGAAGTAATTAGGATGATGCGGGCCATGGGGTAGGTGAACAGGGTTGTATTCCCTTAGGTAATAGGGAGCCTTTGCATCAGGTGGCAAGCTTTGTCAGCGGCCATGCTCCACGCCCTGGGAGATTGAGTTGGAACCCCCAAGTGGTGCCTAAAAGCTCCTTGAGCCCTGTCTGGTGTAAGGGTGTAGTCTACCCCCCTCCCCCACAAATGCAAGGCTGGACACATAAAGTTTTCCAAACTTTTAGAAAAAAGAAACAGAGGCTACCATCAGACCACCGCCAATACACAGTCACCAAACCACATCCACTGATATTGAATCACTGGTGGGATTCAACTCACTGGTTTGCCCTGCTGAAAGAGATTTGACTTTCAAAAACTCCAAACGTAGATTGATTTCACTGAGGCTGATGCCCATGAGCAGCCAACCACTGGCAAGACCTTATTGGGCACAGGCTTTGGACTTCCACCACTCAAAACGCTCCAGCTGTGAATACCTGTAGTGCTAGAGGCACTCTTGTGACTATCATTATTTTAACTGACTTTAGTGTGTTCTTTTATCCCAGCCTGGATGTACGATGTCCTGAATATGCCTTGCTTCTCTTACAAGTTTCTTTCTCGAAATCTTGCTGTCTTTCAGTGGGAGCTGTCATGGAGTAGGACAGCCTTGCCAAGAACAGAGGTGTGGAATGTACTTTTTAGTCTTGAAATGCAGTGTTGTGGGCAGTGATGCACACATGTGCTAGCTGTTGTACATTGAGAGATGAAGTATGTCAATCTATAAGCAGTTGTGCACAATTGTGCATTGTGTTGTACATTGATGAGAATTTTGAAGTTCTTACTATTGGCTTTGACATGGCCTCATGTGATACTTTTTCCTGACTCTGCCTTGCTTCAGCTTTTCTGCGTGCATAGCAGTGCTTGCAAGTTGTTTGAGTTATTCACGTTCAAGGTTTGCTTTTTCTATAATGTGCTCTGAAATGCTTTGTGAGCTTCATCAAGATAAAGGCTGGCACATGCGAGAGTTCTAGAAGGGGACGTGAGAACTCCTTCCTGCCATAGGAATGCTTGCTGGGAACCTGGCCAGTTCTGGTAAGATCTCTCTGGCCCTGGGGGAGGTCTTTCCTGAACCTTCTAGTGGGCTTTAGATCATAAAGCTGAGGGTTGTTAACTCAGAAACCAGGAGTTTGGAATACGAGTGGGGACAGACGGGTGTACCTCGGAACGTGGACCCTGGTTGCTGAGGCTCTCAATCACAGCTTTTTAACTTCCTCAGACAGGAGTGGGCTGAGATTCAGTGTTTGCACTAGGTAAAGTATTGAGTTTTGGTTATTGCCATTGTGGTGTTTGGCCAGTGGCTTTGATCATTTGATGTCTTTTCTTTGTGATGTGTGAGTGAGTCAAGGTGCACCTCCAAAGTAATCATATATATATATATATATATCCAACGAAAAAGGTTGCCCCAAGGAAAGCCTCCAGCAGATACGTGTTGCAAACTTTTAATGGGCACAACTTGCACACGAGCAGCAGCACAGGTAACAATATCAGCTTGTATTCCCAACCAGCCAGACACGTTTCGGGGACCGCGTCCCCTTTTTCAATGGCTGAGGTGCTTGAACAACAAGAAAGATTGGCTCCATGCACTTTTCAATTCAGAGACCCCGCCCATGTGGGCATGCCATTCGCATGGAATTGTGGCTCTCAAAGTGTAGGAGCTTAATTCTCAAGTGAGTCCATCTTGAATCCAAAATTAAATAAAATGTCTAGTCCATGTGGATTGATGCACACTATGCTTACTTCTCGCTCCGCTTTCTTGTTGTGACTCATTGCATAGTGCCTCCCCAATAGCGCTGGCACCTCCCTGGCGCCAACTGGGCCCGCTTCAACCGGCAGTGGGCTTCTTTCCGCAGCCAGACACAGCCGCTAATATCCAACGAAAAAGGTTGCTCCAAGGAAAGAGCCTCCAGCAGATACGTGTTGCAATCTTTTAATGGGCACAACTTGCACACGAGCAGGAGCACACGTAACAACATCAGCTTGTATTCCCGACCAGCCAGACGCGTTTCGGGGACCGCGTCCCCTTCTTCAATGGCTGGGGTGCTTGAACAACAAGACAGATTGGCTCCATGCACTTTTCAATTCAGAGACCCCGCCCACGTGGGCATGCCATTCGCATGGAATTGTGGCTCTCATAGTGTAGGAGCTTAATTCTTAAGTGAGTCCATCTTGAATCCAAAATTAAATAAAATGTCTAGTCCATGTGGATTGATGCGCACTATGCTTACTTCTCGTTCCGCTTTCTTGTTGTGACTCGTTGCACAGTGCCTCCCCAATAGCGCTGGCACCTCCCTGGCGCCAACTGGGCCCGCTTCAACTGGCAGTGGGCTTCTTTCCGCAGCCAGACACAGCCGCTAATATCCAACGAAAAAGGTTGCCCAAAGGAAAGAGCCTCCAGCAGATACGTGTTGCAATCTTTTAATGGGCACAACTTGCACACGAGCAGGAGCACACGTAACAACATCAGCTTGTATTCCCGACCAGCCAGACGCGTTTCGGGGACCGCGTCCCCTTCTTCAATGGCTGAGGTGCTTGAACAACAAGACAGATTGGCTCCGTGCACTTTTCAATTCAGAGACCCCGCCATGTGGGTATGACCATTCGCATGGAATTGTGGTTCTCGTAGTGTAGGAGCTTAATTCTCAAGTGAGTCCATCTTGAATCCAAAATTAAATAAAATGTCTAGTCCATGTGGATTGATGCGCACTATGCTTACTTCTCGCTCCGCTCTCTTGTAGTGACTCGTTGCATACTGCCTCCCCAATAGCGCTGGCACCTCCCTGGAGCCAACTGGGCCCGCTTCTTTCCACGGCCGGACACAGCCGCTAATATATATATCTTCCTGATCTCTCGCAGGACATCCAGTATATTTGCTTGAGTCTTATTTCATATTATTTACTGCTTGTTTATTTATCAGTATTATTCATGGATTATATTTACCAAGTGTGTTATTATTGATTGCATATAAACATATATATCTCTTTGTGTATTTGAATCTTGTGTATTTGGCATCTGGGAAAGCCTTTTTGCATTGTGTAAAATAAAACCCCAAGCCTTATTCTAAAAGAGAGAGATTCCTTGCATTTTGTAAAATAAAACCCTTTTCTAAAGGTGTAGTTTGTTTTGTGTTAAAGTATTTTGCTTCGCTGAGTGTTGAGCCATTGTGTGGGTGCTTTATTATCTGATATACAAAAGAGGGTGGTTATGGACGGAGCATCTGAATCAATCAAACACTCACACAAAGTCAAAAGATCTGGGTTTAATCTAACACCGTTCTTTAGCCCACTCTGCCATCCCAGTTCAGACATGGCTATATGCAAATCAGTCTGACCCTGTGCCTCATGAGAACAGTCCAGCCCGAACTGCCAAGCCATGTCTACCCTGGACCGGAAACAAGCTTCTGAGGACCGGATTCTGGCATTTCAGCCGTCCTCAGCCCGGCTTGCTTGAATCCAGTGGCAAAGTGAGCAAGGGACTCACGTCTGAGCATACCCTGCCACACTTATGGTGGCCAAAAGCGATACAAAAGAGGGTGGTGATGGACGGAGTATCTGAATCAATCAAACATTCACACCCAGTCAAAAGATCTGGGTTTAATCTATCACCGTTCTTTAGCCCACTCTGCCTCCCCAGTTCAGACATGGCTATATGCAAATCAGTCTGACCCTGTGCCTCATGGGAACAGTCCAGCCCGAACTGCCAAGCCATGTCTTCCCTGGACCGGAAACAAGCTTCTGAGGACCAATTTCGGGCATTCCAGAGTGTTTGATTGATTCAGATGCTCGTCCATCACCACCCCCTTTTGTACCGCTTTCGGCCGCCATAAGTGTGGCGGGGTTATGATCAGACATGAGTCCCTTGCTCACTTTGCCACTGGATTTAAGCAAGCCGGGCTGAAGACGGCTGGAATGCCAGAAACCGGTCCTCGGTAGCTTGTTTCCGGTCCATTGTCGCCTTTGGTATCGCTTTGTTCGCCCTAAGTTGGCAGGGTAAGCCCAGACGTGGGTCCCTTGCTCACTCTACCACTGGATTCAAGATAGCCTGGCTGATGAGGATTTTGAATCCGAAACCGGTCCCAGGATGATTGTTTCCGGTCCAGGCAAGACATGGCTTGGCAGTTCAGGCTGGACTAATCCCATGAGGCACAGGGTCAGACTGATTTGCATATAGCCATGTCTGAACTGGGGTGGCAGAGTGGGCTAAAGAACGGTGATGGATTAAACCCAGATCTTTTGACTGGGTGTGAGTGTTTGATTGATTCAGATGCTCCGTCCATCACCACCCCCTTTTGTACTGTATTATCTGATAGGAGCAAGCAAGACAATACCGAGAACCTCAGAATTCTCATTGAAGCTGTGGGTTCCAGCAAGGTCCTTTTCTCCAGTCAACTGATGACAACAAGCCCTGAATTTGATCTAGCCTGCAGCCCAAAACCATATTGATTCGATTTTTCTCCAGAAAAACAACAAAGTCAGAAATTAAAATTACCAGTGGAGCAATTCTTGTACCTGTATTCCATCCATGCTGCATTGCAATAGGCCTTAACTTTTGACTATGACAGAGTCTAGCATGACTGGATATAGGAGGTTGGCACTCTGCACTTTTTGGTGCTAGAAACACATAACAATTTTAAAACATATATCTCTGGGTCCTTACATCCAGTTTTTGTTGTTGTAGTGTCTATTTAAGGATTCAAATGTGTACTATTTTTGTAAATTGGAGTGAGATTGTAATTATGTTGTGTTTTCTACTTATTAACTATTTTGGTACTGATGAATGCTTTACACTTTTTATCCTACGTTAAACCAATCTGCTTTCTGTTTTCACCTATCAAAGGTTGAACTCAGGTTAAAATTACTGAAAAATATCTGGACCTAGTTACGGATTGTGCCATTATTACTTGAAGAGGACTATTACTCACTTTTCTCACAAGTTCCATGTGTAGCTGGATCACTAGTCACTCAAGGAAAAATGCTCCTTGTAGCTTATGTTCCTGTCGCAAAACAAGAGGTCAGCCCACTGACCCTGGGAGTCTTGGTCCTAGATGTAAGTGGAAGCAGGGCAAGCCCTTTCCTCACAGGTTGCAGAGAGCAGGCCAGTCTTCTTCTGTTCTGCCACTGCTCCAAAAAGTGTTCTGAGCAAATGGGAGTGAGGTGCTTCCTTTGTTAATTCACTAGCTTGTGGTGGGGGGTGACTCCAGGACACTCCCTGACCAATGGTCAAATAGCTCCTGAGGGCAAATCTTCCCACCTTTGCAACATGTCCTCTTTGCCTTGGGGCAATGTATTGAACCTTTTTTGTGAACTCCAACATGACAAAATCTTTCTACCTCTAGAAGGGGCATGTGGTGCACCTAGGGGTGTCTTAAAGGTAATAAGCAGTCCTTTTGCACTCAACCACTGTAAACTGGTTCTGGGAATAGATTCCTCTTCCTTCTGAAACAAAAGTCAGGACCCTAAAGTGTGTTTTGGGAACAAAAGGCCCATCTTCGCCAGACTTCCCTGGTCACTAAACTGGGAATAAATGTGTAGGTCTCCCCTGGCCACTTTTAAGGTAGTGAAGTTCCTGGATGCCCCTAAACTGCACTGCTTGAGTTAGGCTGGGTTACAGTCCTCCTCTGAGCTTCCCTTTTGTGCTAAAACCATTATGTCTGCCCTAAAGGCATTATTTGAAACCTTACCAGTTCTGACACGCCTTCTTTAGTTAGGCCTAATGCAAATTAGTCTATTATAGTTGCAGGCTGAGAAAGTATAACTTTTCAAAAGTTACTTTTTCTGTATGTTTATCAAGAATCCAACTTTACAGTTGAATTGGATTTTTAATAGATATTACATTCTCTGGTTTAACCAACTGAGTAGCTTAGTCCTGCCCAAAGATACAGAATTAACGTATTAACTGTACTTTAATTTTATCTTTATAGAACCAGATATAGTCTTACTAGTTAACAGTGAACACAGCTTTTATGGTCTAATCACTGTAGGAACATGGAAACATTGAATTCTTCCTCTAATTTTAAATGCCAAGCACCCTACTTTGTGGACTATAAGGCATACGTAGGGGTGACTTACTTAATATTTAAAAGTAGGGTCTTGCTTCTGTCAAAAGGTAAATTTGAACAGGTCTGCCTGCAGGTTTAACAGCTAATCATGCTGATCAGAGACATGTTTTCCCTGTCATCCTAGTGAATGGCACAATAGGTGCTGCAGCCCACAGTTGACATTAAAGTTTCTATGCCATTGGTGTACTTTCTTACACCATATTCTCTGGACTCACTGGAAAGTTAAATATACCAACTGAGGATTAGCCAGTTTTACCAGGCTTTAAGGGAAAGAGCAGGAAGACTGGACAGTAGTGCCCTTGTGTTAAAAAACCCAGCTGCATCAGTTCACAAGAAAAATAGGGGTGGCCACACACAAGAAACACTTTATTCTACTCACTGTTAAATAACTTGGACATATTGTGCGGTTCTGATACAGATGCGTAAACTAGAGATAAAGAGTGATAGTTAGAGCCTTCCAACAAAGTCCTAAATGTAATTGATCACCTATGAATGACAGAAAAAACTTACATGTATGTATCTAATTAAACATGTATTGGCAAATATGTAAACTACATAAAATGAGAATAGAAGGTTGCATGGCTTGTTTTTAAAGAGGTGCTAGCATGCTACAAAAGGCCTAATTTATACTGCTTTAGGGATAGAAAATCCTAAAAAGTTTGGCAAAAATGATAAATCCTCCATTGGAGGCTTCTTTGACTATGAATACATATGTCACGATGAGTCAGGCTTCTGTCACTGTGAAGACATATGTCATAGTCAATTAATGAACGTGGGTTGCTAATATAACAGAAATACTGTATAACCCTTACAAAAATATCCAAACTTGAATTACCTAATTTAATACAACCTTAGCCCAATTCGATATTAATCAGCAATACCTAATCTAAAACACTATAAACTAATTTTCTCTACAGCTAAACTTCCTTACAATTGTATTTGTGGAGAAGAAAGAAATGGATGGTCATGATATCTCATACCTGCCCTTTAAAACAAAAACTAAAAACATGTTGTCATGGTCAGTGATTCACACGAATTAATACTCTAAGGGGCACATGCATCAAAGGATTTTGCAATCTCAAACGGTGTGAATCGCAAAATCGTCCGTTTGCGATCGCAAAATCTGCTTTTGGAATGCATGAAGGGTGAAGGCCCTCGCAATTTGAGAATTTGCAAAGATTTGCGAATTCTCAAATTGCGATTGCATTTAAGGAATCGCATTTTGCCATTCCTTAAATGTAATGCATGAAATTTAAAATAATTGCGATTTTGCAATTAGGGGGAGCAAATTACCATGAGGTTGAACCTCATGGTAATTTGCGAAAACTTTGAAAAATGCACTTTTGTGCATTTTTCAAAGTTTCATGTTGTGCACACACATGCCCTTAGGGCATGTGTGTGCACAACATATGTGCACAGATTGATTTCAGGGGTGCAACAGGGAGTCCTTTGGACACCCCTGCACCCTTGAAATCGCATTATCAATTTGCAATTCGCTAATTGCTAATTGCAAATTGAGAATGTCTTCCCATTCATTCCTATATGCCTCTAGGCCCATAGGAATGAATGGGGAGGTAGTCCTTAATTGCGACTCACAATTTGCGACTCGCAATTAAGGAATATCAAGAAATCACAATTTTTTAGCGATTTCTTGATGCATTGCATTTTGCGATTCCTTAATTGCAATTTCCTATTCTTCGCAATTAAGGAATCGCAAAAAGCAATATTGATGCATGTGCCCCTTAGTAGAAATGTCAGCTCTTACAGCCGCCTACAAACTGCTTTAATGAATTTAATGAAACCACTTGCAAGGTGCATTTTGGGCATGTTAAAGGAGGGGGAAAGGGTACTGTTACATGTGTGAATGTCCAATCTTCAAAGAGGGCTTTACAAAAAAAATTCCCTTGACATGGAAAACCTGAGAAACATTATAATACGTGAGAAAGGCTCTAGTACATTTTCACAGAACCTGTAGCCAACTATAATTGTTTGATATCTCCATAATTGCTGGAATTTACCAAGATCGAATAGCCCAAAAATCAAACTTATATAGTCCATTTTTATCTTCAGTGCCATTAACTTCAAGCTTGATAAAACCAGGACAATACAAGTAAGCTTCCAACCTGGACTGTCATTTATTTGAACACTCCACATGCTTTTCTTCAAATGACTTCAGATGTGACTGCTTTTTAAAGATATTTTGTGAAGTTTGAAAAGGGCACTGTTTCTTCCCAGGAGGACCATACGTTTAGCACACTATTATTGTAAAATAATAGTGCCATGGCCTAATGTTTCTCTCAGACATTTGCCACCGGAGCTGCTGAATGGGGGTTGCCAAATACAAAGTCTGCTTAGTCTTGATTAGAAACAATGCCTGTGTCATTCACCATCCTACTCTGCCTCCTCTCTTGTGCATGCTCTTTTTAATCCCTGTCTTTCTCTTTACTCTTCTTTCTCCCTTTTCTGCATTACTCTCTTCTGTTTTTGATCAATGAGTGATGAGAAGAAACAAGTTCCGGTTCATAGATGTGACTGTTGGTGAGCCCCACCTGCAACCATAGGCTCAGATTATGTACTGAGCTCATCCAAATCATTGGCCCTTATTATGAGTTTGGCGGTGCAGTGCAGGACTGGCCTGCTCGTGAAGAGCCAAACCCATGTTTGAGCCGCCCTTCAGATTAGGAGTTTTCTCCTGTCTGGCAGGCTGTTCTTTGGGATGCCCAGGGCGGTGCCTATAAAATAGCACACATGTTGTGCCCCCCTATGTGCATTCACATGGCATAAGGGACAAGGGACCTCCTTTGTTACCTCACCACCACCCTTTTCATGGCAGTCACATCACTATGAAAAGTGTGGTGGTGAGGAAATGTGTAATATGCTTGGCGGTTTGCAATGACCCTGCCAAGCATATTGCAGCCTGAGGACTGCCATGCAACCACCAGGGAATGGCGTTCCCTGGCAGTTGTGGCAGATGCGGTGGTCCCATGGTGGCCAGATCACCCTAGTTGTAATCGGCGGTCAGGAGCCTACCACTGTGAGTCTGGCAGTCTGTGGACTGCCAGACTCATCATAAGGCCCATAGACACAGACTTTCTTTAACCACAAGTTATCTGGCAACAATCATAGGCTCTGCAGATCCTGCCAGAGCACACCTTGACCATCCCACCCTCTCTACAACAGTACTAAATGGTGGGGCTTGAACAGGCTCACAATCATGAATAAGGGTACCCTCCAGCAACTGCTAGATTTCTTTGTGGATGCTGCCTTGATCTCTTCCTGACAATTGAATCTAAAGTCTGACTCAAAAAACAAAATAATCTTCTAGTTTTTCAGTTGTTTGTGGAATGAGGACAATGCAGCTAGTTCAAAGGTAACACCTACCTTACGGCATCCTTTAGTTTGTCTTTCTAATATAAAAAAAATGTTAACAAAAACAACTATTCTAGACGTTGATTTATACTGCAATGTATTTTGTGTGGCATTTACACCACATGATGTTGATTGTCTGTGGTGCTTCTCAAAACCTAGCTAGAACAGATGTATAAAGTACAGGGGTATACATTTCATGAGCAATATGTATTATAAAATAGAATTAAATAGCATGAGGAAAGAGCATTACATCTGAAAACAAATGTTAACACAAAGGCCTTTGTTTGTGACGTGTTACTTGTGCAAGACTTTGCTGCAGCTCATCAGATGAGCTTATACTTGATAGTATCTTTAGCAAATGTAATAAATACATCTCAATGGCAACGCATATCAAGGAATCCCTAAGATCTAGATCAGGCAATGTAAATGAGAGAGGGTGGTGTGAGAGACTAACAGGAACTTTCATTTTTCTGGAGCTTGTCAGCTATTTATCATTAATTCAGTAAACTTTTAGATATTTATTAGAACCAGGCCCGGTCAGGGAACTACAACCGGCGCTTGCAAAAGATCGGCCCACCACCCCCCCCTGCCCCCAAGCGGGGGCGGTTGGGGGTGCCGCCGATCTCTTTGCCAGGGCTGGTTTTCTGCCGATTTTGTTACAGGGACGATTTTGCAGCTATGCTGCAAAAACGGCCCTGTAACAAAAACGGCCCCAAACCCATGCAGCGCACCGAGGGATTGCCAGCTGCCCGTTACGGCCAGTCCAGGCTGATTAGAACCAAAATAATACAAATATAAAGCAAAGATTACTGTATGAACACTACAGATAATCCAGGAATGTAGGTGTGTTGGAGTTTTAGAGTAGGATGGGTGTGACTGAACTTCAACATTGTCAAAACCTTTTAGCACCTAAAAGTATGTTTCAGGAAGTAGTTTCAAACTTACAATTGGAAGCTTGGTACACGCATTAAACCTATCCTCAGAGAAAAGTTGATATGACACATGTACAACAATATTAAAGTATAATTACAGTTAATAAATATATATGTTATTAATTGTCATCCCAATGTAGATAAAAATAAAATAATTTCCTGAGTACAAATATGTCAAGGCAAAATAAAATGCGCTAGAAATCATGAGTTATATAACAAAACAAGTAATAGTAAGAGATTGGGTTAGTGGTTGGGGGGTGGTGTAACCTTACTCAAGCAGCAACCACAATCCCTCTCAGGATGAAACACAAGTAAACCCCAAATTAACCTGTGCTTAATGCTCTGGTAGCTTGACATAAAGCAGTCAGGCTTAACTTAGCAGAAATATTTGAAGTATTTATGCAGCACACAAACAATAATTAAGTGAAAATACAACATAAGAAAATCCCATACCAATTTAGAAAACTAGAGTAAAATAAAATAAATATTCTACACCAAAGTGACAAAAATCCAGTTAGTAGAACTTGAGATAGACAATTTTTAAAGATTTAGATAACAAAACAAATTGTGCTTTAGAGCGCAAAGCACCAACTGTGGTTATCTGGTTGCAAGAGAACGGGAAAGAATTCACACTTTTAGGCCAAACACAATGGAGTTTTGGCCAGATACAGGGACCACGTTAGGCCTGCTGAATATAGTAGCTCAAGTCCTGGTTGCGGAGTATTGCAGGGTCCCAAGTCAAAGATGTATCACGCAGTGACCGTTCTGAGAAGCTATGGGTCTATGATCTCTCATTGGATGTTTGCTGAATTGTACAGCACACATACAATGCATAGGATCCTCCTTAATGTATCAATGCACAGGAATTTAGGATATTTAGACAGAATATTGGAAACAAATAAAATGGACCAAAATCTTGTGTCAAGAATATAGATGACACAAATATTGTGAAGGTACGGTTCTAAGGGTAAGCAAAGTGTTACTATATATAACACCACATACATGTAGCTTGGCAATATATATCTTCAAGGTATGTAGATGTGGAGATAGGAACAGCAAATTATACTTACCTATTTGGACTTACCTTCTATTTTGGTCTCCGATATGTTTGACACAATATTATGTTCACACAATATTTCTCTTTCTGATATTCTACATGTGATCAAGAATTTAAACTGGAAGAGTATGCTTCTTGTGCAAATCCAATGATAGACTGTAAACACTCACCTCAGACGATGAGGCAAAGCTGTATTTCACGTATGGCAGCTAATTAGTGCACTTGCGCAGCTAAGACAGCTGCAGGCCAAACTTAGGTTATATGGCTATCTGCAGTGGTTTTTTTCCTTTCACAACACATCTCAGCAAATGTAACTGCTGTACTACTTTTTGTGAGAAATTTGTAAATTTGCCCCTTTGAATTTATTTTCCTCTGTATCACCAAAAGCCAGTCCAATTATTTTACAGGTTTTATAGAAGTTTAGGCTCATATTGACAGAATATTTTTGGGTGTTATTTCAGTGACGGCTACTCTGCTAAGGCAGAGGAATGCCGCCCCACTTCTTTGCAGTAGTGAAATAAAGGAAACATAAAATGATAATAACTCGTTATTATTCTAATTTTATGTTTCTCTGCTGTGGCAGCTTTGCGGCTGGGCATGGCTGCTCTGCTTACAGAGCAGTGCGGGGGAGGAGTGGTGTGCACTCCCTACTTGTACATGACTGTTTGGCCGGCCATCTCGGTCCTGCCAAACAGTCATGGGCACTTTACTTGTTCACCATGCAGCTGCATTACAGCCTGCTTGGAGAACATGCCCAAGGTCCCCATTTCCTGGCTGAGCGCCAAACCACGGTACTCAGACCATTCACAATGCTGCATTGCTATGGGGATTGTGGGAGCTGGGTGCTTCCTGCTTACCTGTTCCTGCCTGGAGAAATGACAGGTGAACAACAGTGTAGAGATCCGTCAATCACATATGTTTTTATTTTTTAATTTAGACCCCTTCTACCCCCCCAACCGCCCATCTGTGCGGGCTTCCACTGTCTTGCTTTTGGATGTTCTCATTTGAGGTTTCCAAGTGGAGCTATTACATCAGTGTAGTTGTATTTTGCAACATGTGGTTAATTTGAACCAATTTAAAAAACATGTATGAAACAGAATTGACATGCCATTTGATAATATCTGTGAAATTTTGATTTGCAAGCTTTTCAACTATAATATATTAACAGGCAACACTGTTTCCATACATTATTGGGTGCCTAAATAAGATACTGAATCTTCTACTGACACATTTGGCAGTGTGAGTAGCTCAATCAAATCCTGCCTTTAATTTGCTTATTCATATGTTTATCTGTACCACTTAAATATGTTCTGTTACTGCCACTTCAAATTATTTTGTCACATACAAGGTGTAAATATAGCTGAGTGACTTTTAGGTGACTTACGAAATATGAGTGCGGTCACATACCGTTTGATATTTCCAATTCTTCAGCTCGCCAATGACGCAGGAATACCAGGAGAGTAATTCTGACTGGTGCAGGAGTTACCAAGTTTGCACGTTGTCTGCAGTTCATGTCCAGGATGATCCTCACAGTTAAAACCAAGATTAAGAAGCATATTTCAAAGAGTCCACACAATGCAGCACAGCAAGCAACATTGCTGTGTTGCTGCATTGCTGCATCTGTGAATGGTAGAGAGCAGAACTGGTTCATATATCCATGTGCTGGCAAACCAGTACCAGCCTAGTGGCAATGCAAGCCCCCTCGCACCATGGTGCAAGAATGTCTGTGTACCTTCCTGCACAAAAACTATCCTTTGAGGCTATATCCTTTTAGCATGTCACATAGAATGCAGCACTTTTGCAACAAGGAGAAATAAATATATTTCTTCTTTCTACCCCAGGTTTAGGCAGGTACACCATTTTTGTGTGAGCCCATGTCTAAGTCTTTGTAAATATAGTTTAGCATCAACATCCATCAGTGGATACATGGGAATGCCCATGAGCCAAAAACGAAACACCTATCTGGTGCAAAGTAATGCAAGGTGGTGCAATGTGCTACGTTGTGTTACTGTTTCTTTTACAAACCATCACAAATAAACATTTGCATTGCTTTGTAAATACCACAAAGGATTTTGTTGGATCTGAGTTACAAAAGTGACAGAAACCTGTGGCAAAATCTCTGGAAACTTGTCCCTCAACTTTTTTGCATCTCTCGGAAGAGGTTATAGCTTTGATGTCCTCTCACGTAAAGTTCGCAGACGTTGTGTAAAAGACACATTTTTGTAGTTATTTTTGCTTCTGGTACAAATATTATGGGGTTGGTTAATATATTATTTGGTCTGAGAGGGGAAGCATCAGGGAAGAGCGTATTTTGCAGTTACAATACTCCGTTGTTCAAAGATGCCCTGTGCCTGGTGCCAGGGTTTTGAAATTGACTCTCGATTGCATTGGGAGGAAAGGAAGTGTTTTTATGCGTGTTTCAAGTGGCTTTGACAGTTCAAAGCATGATCTAGACTGGCTGCTTTAATCATCCATAAAAATTGTACTGCTACAATTGCGGTGTTCCTTCATCCTACCTTGCCCAGTTTCAAAGTTTCAAAGTGGAAAATCATTAGTGGGTGGAGGGCTCAAAATGTAGATCAGTTTTTAGATGGTGCACACTCAGCACCTGCCTTGGGAGCTGCAGCACCCCATCACATGTGATCTAATGAACCATGGGACCAGCCAACCAGGCAGGGCCCAAAGAGAAGAAAAATACACACACTAACGCGAAGTCAACATCCTTTTGCGAAAGTGAAATGCATCAGATGGACGTCTACTATATGTGCGCTTGAACTAGTTCTGTGTGTTGTATGCTGTCCCCTGGAGCTTTCCCTAGACTTCTGAAGTCAGCCACTGCTACATGGCAACACCTATGTATCATTATTGGAGACAGAGTATTGAGAAGAGGCCTTATAGGGTACTGATTGTAATTTTTCATCAATTGTCAATCAATCAAATGAACTGACTTTAACATCACTAATCCCAGAGTAGGTATCCCAAATCTTAACTCTGAAGATTCAAATCTCAAATTCACCATCTAAAAGGCCACGAAATGTGACTTTCGTGCATAAAAGAACATATTTGAAAGAAAATAGCTCAGTCTCATAAAATAAAATATGAGTCTTAAAAATTTATATTTGTTTACACAAAAAACCTGAGTTCACTTTCAAAAAATGTACTGGGAAAATAGAAAGCATCTCATTTTAGCCAAAAATGCTGTTTACTGTGTGATCTTTTTTCTCAATTTATCTGTACATATGCTGTGTTTCTTACAAGATCATTAACTGCACTTTTTTCTTTCAGTGCCTTTTATTCTCAAGTACAGCCACTCATTTCCTGTGTGATTGTTTGCCGCCTTGCTACGAGGATGAGAAACACTCTTTAATGGCAAACCCTTTTATTCCCAGCACCTTGTGAAACACATCCTACATCAGCGTTTTGGGAAGCGTGTTTCCTTGATAAAGGCATACACTGTTAAAAGAAAATTAAAGGGCACTCTCCAGTCGTTTTTGATGAATATCTAGTTCATATTAAAGAAATTCAAGAGCACATCTCGAGGTGCATAATGGGATTAATGTTCTCTGAAGTGGATCCTTATTCCAGTCTTAGTTCTCCTATAGTACTCACTGTTTCTGTATTTTCATTTACATATATGTGTGTTTAATTAAATTAAGGCAAATAACAAAAATGCAGATTGTTTAGATTAGAGTTAGTATTAGTTTCTATTTGTAAAATCTTAAAGTCATAAAATATAGTAATGAACGTTCACCGCAAAGCTTAAAACTTTATTTTATGTTGCTTGCACACATTAACACAAAATTCGTTATTGTCGCTACATTTGCGACTTCCCCTGTATGTAAGAAAATCAGTATCAAAACACGAAATGCACCAAAATGTGTGGAATTTTGTAACATAAATGTAAGAAGAACCCTGCGCAACAACTAAGCACAGGGTAGGACTAGCCCATAGTGTAAATTGGCAATGTCTGGTGGGCCACTCTGACAGGTTAGTGTATAGGCTGGATTTGTGGCTATGTGGGGTCTGGCTTTGTGTGTGGACTGGTGTTGCCAACATCTTTAAGGCTGCAATCACAAGCAGCAATCTGCAGGCTGGTGATGCTATTTTGATGCAATTATCTCACCACATGCAGCAGGGATGGACAAATAGCATTTTGCACGGATGTGTTAGTGATCTATCTTTTTGTTAGCGAAGGAACATGTATATTTCACTTCCGCATTTGTCAAATATTACTACTCGCCTCCCCACATCAAGCACCAATAGCTATGGTTCCCTACCCATCAGATATCAACATGTCTTGAAAAGTAAAAAAAAATCGATTTACAAATTGGGGCACTTTTCTTTAACTAATCAGTTCATGAACATAGGGCACTTTTATTTTGGAGCCCTGGTCTATTTTATGACGCTGTCAGACTGTGCCAAAACGTGAATTTGATTGTTGGAATGTACTTTATTAGTAGGGGTAATTAGGTATCTACCATTAGTAATAAGGCCCCAATCACAAAATAAGATCCAGTCATGGTCTTAATAAATGATTCGCTTGCTTACTCTAGGTGGCTGGCTGCGAGCAGTGAGGCTTAACTTTGGAGGCAGGTGTGTAAAGCATTTAAAAACACAAATACATGAAATAAGTACGACACAATACACAATAAACACCCAATTTTTAACAATAGGACAAATTTTTATGATTAAAATGACACAAAAAACAAACTTGGGACATCTGGAGCCCCTGGGGTTGTTTAAGCCTGCTTTGCGTGCCCCGTGCACTTTGTTAATACAGAAGAGTGCGCAGACGCCTATGCGTCCCCTTCAGTAATACCGATAATGCTGGTGTACTTAAAGCATCAGTGCTACTGACAGCGGGTGTTCCCTCATTTGCATAAGGGTGTGCTCTATGGAAATGAAGGACTTTCTTTGCCTCTGTGCCTGCGCCATATTACATATTACAGACGTGGGCAGGGGCACAGAATCTCACAGGGTGCGCTCTTACAATGCACCACCTTATAGGGAGCGCTCTGTGAGTGCACCCCCTGAGAGAAGCCCTATGGAGAGGAGAAAGGGGGTTCTGTGGACCCCCCATACATCCCATTGCAGGTTCCCCTCGCAAAAAAACATAGATGACAAGGAGGATGATACATGGATAGACGTTTTTGAAAACTATAAACGATGTGCAGCAACATTCACGGAAACATGGTTAAAAGACAGTAGTATTCTTGTGAGAAGATAGAGAGTAGACCTCTTCTCAATAGCGTGCTTACATTTTATTGGTCAACATGAAGTAGAAAGAATAATAATGTTGCGACATAGAAAATATGTGTTTATATTAATGAGTGTTCCTAGACAAGGGGAAAGAGAATCCGATTTGCAGCAGTAGTGTAAGTCCTCTGTCCCAAACTCTCTGAGAAGAGAATCTTTGCTGAGTTTTCTTGGACATCTCTTTATGAGAAGTCTTACTTTATTCTTGGTCAGCTGTTAAGAGGGCTGAGAATACTTTCCAGATTATTTTTCTAAAGTTTTTTGTTTATGCTTGATTCTCTCAACAGGACCCTTTTCGGGCGTCTGAACTGACACCTTTAATCCTTCCCTAATTGAACTTGACTTGTTCTACAATAGGGAAGCTTCTTTATGGAATGGATTTGTTACAATATATTGTCTTGATGCTGTATTTGATTTGCTAAATTAACATACCTTATTAATAAATGTTGATTGTATATGTTAACCTTTGATTATGAAACTTGGAGAATAATCTTAAATAGAATCAATAACTAAAAGTTTTGAAAATAAAACCTTTAACACAAGGGTAACTCGTTTTATCGACTAAACTGAAAGTAATGACAAATAGAACCTATTTATTTTGAAATACAGTTCCTTCCTTCTCTGCAGACATCAAAGATCCATCAACCTATACACGGGGTTCATGCAAATGAGCAAGTGACAATGGAACCCATGCTCTAGTGAGCATTACTTTAACACTTTGCCAAAACAAACACATTGTAAACACTGTGCTGTGTGTATTTGTATTTTTAAGAACATGATGGATTGCTATCCGCACTAAACAGTAGTTCTTAATAAACGGTTTCTGTTCACAATCTAATCATGATTTCAACGAAAATGGCACCAAGTATACATTCTAAATTAAACAGATGGAGGGAGAGAGAGAGAGAGAGGAACTCTGTTTATTTAGACCATAGTCTTTAAACCTCGAAATCGAATAAAATTCAGAACATTGTACAAAACGAATCAATATCCAGACAATACAAAAATGTATTAAATCAGACAAATACTTTCTGTACAGTTCCACATGTCTACTTCTATACTAAAATCAATTTCATGAGTATTCTAGATTGTAGAATCTTTAAAATTCTAAAAACCCACTATACATAATAAAACTGGAAATTATTATCTTTTAAGATAAAGCAAGTTCTTTACATTTAGCGTTATTCATTTACAGTACAATCTAGGACCTTTTGAGCTTGCCTCACCTCGGTTTTTACCCTTCAATTTTTGCTGGTGATGGGGTACTAGTAGATTCCTCACTATACCTTCTTAAGCTTTTCCCTCACCAATTGGTTGACTCCTTTCAGATAGTTACCAAGTGCAATTGCTATATACAAATGTTCCATTCCTATTAGTAATTTGATTGCTTGGGCGCGTAGTCTTATGCCATATTTTATAAATAAGGGTCGTAAGAACCGTTTTCTCGCTTCTACACACGTCAGACAATCAAGTAATATGTGCAATATTTCACACTTGGGCCCCAGTCCACACTTGCATATACCATCAGGATATAACATTTCTGCCTTAACTCTCCCCTCCAGTAGCCAAGGGATGGTACCAATTCAGATTTTCAAAATGTCCCGCCTAAATCCGTAGTTCGGCAGGGTTTCTAAATACGGATACCCTGCCTCATTTTCCCATGCTTCTATCATGCATTGGACTGATTTTTTATTTCACAGGTATCCTAAGTCTTGCATTCTGGAATACTCCCTTCCTTGTGCTCTGAGTGCACGCTTCGTGAATTCTATATCTGAGGAGTTCTGATTCACTCCCACGTTTAGACTCCAAATTATCTCCTTCATTTTCCTTTTTGCCTCTAACGCCCATTTTAGTTTACTGTGACGGATTTCATCGCTGCACCAATGTGAGACCTTTCGGGCTTCCCCTTGGGATTGGCGTTTCCAGAATCTTGCCACCGCCATTTTGGCCTGGGTATTCCATCCTATCATTCCTGTTTCCAGTCTAATTGCCTGTATCATTGCTGACTTTGGCAGGAACAGTAGCATTTTTAAAGCCTCAGCTTCCTCCCGATCCCATCCTCCTTTACCCCTAAAGAGGAGCACCTCTGCACCGTACAGTAGTTGGGGCGGGACCATGGCTGCATACGCCTTTAGCAGGGGTTTGTGTGACATGTCCCCATAGTTTTTATTGAATTTTTTCAAACCACAAATGGAGGAAGATGCTTTTGCCTTTTGTTTTTCCAAATGTTTATCCAATTTTAACGAGGAATCGAACCATAGACCTAGGTATTTATATTCTTTTACTGTTTCTAATTTTGTTTTATCTAGATACCAACTGAAGCTCTTGGACCTTTTTCCAAAATACAGGATCTTTGTTTTTTCCATGTTTACTACCAACAATTTACCCTTACAGTAATCATTAAAAGCATTTAATTTTCTCTGTAGCCCTAGCTCTGTGGTCAGTGATCACTAGGTCATCTGCATATAACAGACTTGAGACCTTTCTTCCACTTATTCTGGGGCTCGCACTCTTTTCCACCTCCAATGCTGCTGGCAGGCCTGCTAAAAAGATTGAAAAGAGGAGGGGGGCAAAGACGCAGCCCTGTCTCAGCCCATTCCCTATTTCTATTCTCCTTGTCAATGCCCCATGTGTATCTTTTATTACTTGGGCCCAGTTCCCTCTATGTAAATCTTTTAAGATTTCTAGTAGGCAAACTGGGATATTATATTTGATCAGGCAATCCCATAATTTCCCGCGGTCCACCGAGTCAAAGGCTGCCCGGAAGTCGACAAAACAACAGAACATGTTCCCCTTTTGTTTTATCGACTTCCGGGCAAGAGCCCAAAGGGCATAACAGTGGTCCACTGTGGAGTGCCCTTCTTTAATACGCCCCTGCTCCACCGGGATGATTGAGTTCTCATCTACCCAGTTTTTTAGTTGACCTAGCACTATTTTTGCAAATATCTTCTCCCCAATGTCAAGTAGATTGATTAATCTATAGTTTTCTGGGTTTTGCATATCCCCTTTCTTATGTATGGGCCTTATTATAGCCCCTTTCCAGTTATCGGGGAGTCTCCCAGTGTCTAAGATAACTCGGAACATATTTGCAAAGAATTCCGCCCACCAGCCTGGGTGAGTTTTAATTATCTGAGCAGGGAGGTTATCCGGGCCTGCCGCTCTTGTTAAATTCAAGCCCTTTATCGTTTTTTTTTACCTCAGTGACTGAAAAACCGAGTTTAATGTCTGCTACCAGACCGCTCCAGTCTGTGTACAGATTCTCTTCCCGGTTAGTCCCGGGGCTATACAAATCCTGTAAAAACTCCTCCCAAGCTGCTTCTTCTACTATACAATTCATTGCCCCTGGCTGGCGGTCTGCTGCTGAGTGCACTAGCTTCCAGAACTGGCGTAAGTTCTTTGTTTTGATTGCCTCAAGTAATTTTAGCCAGCATCCCTCTTTAAATTCCCTTTTTGCCCTCCTAATTGGAATGTTATATTCTCTTTTTAAGGCCACTAGGGCGTTTACACTACCCTGATCCCTCTTTAGGGGTTTACAGTGTGCCATTCTCCTGACTTCTCTTTTTTTCTCCTGACATTCCCTTGTGAACCAGCCAGTCGATTTCTCTGTATTTAGACTGCTCACTTTATTTTTGTTTTTACCACTATTTCAATTTTTTGTCCCTTGCTGAGCATTTGGACCACCTCCTCAATTTATCTTACGTACCAATCTAGGCTCTGACCCCTTGCTGTCTCCAGGTCTAGATTCTGTTGTAAGTTTATTAATCTAGAGACATGTTCTTCCATTAGACTAGTTGTACAACGTCAGGATAGTCCATCTGTTGTTCTTTCACCTGTGGACGGAATTCTAGTTGTACATCTCCAAGATTACCACATTATGGTCACTTCCTTCTCTATTCAAGATCCTAAACCCAGAGATGAATTGGAAATTCCAGGGTGCCATGAGGACATAATCAATAGGGCAGATTTGGGTACCCAGCTTGAATGTTTTTTTTGCAGGACAATCTAAGTGGCATCGTCCATTTAAACAAAAGAGATTTTTAGCTCCCAGAAAGTTTCCCAACTGCATATCCTTAGCGCTTGTTATACATTCTGGGAAGGTAGCTTCTGGTATCTCATAGGCCTCTAATATTTCTTGAAACCAGCAGTCTACATTCTTGGGGTGTAGTTTATGATTAAAATCGCCCATTAATATAATCATATCCCTGCAACACTTTTCACAAAGTTAATCCATATCATTTTTAAAAAGAACCATTTCCTGCGCATATTGCTCTGTGAAGCCCCATTGCATGTACACATTTATAACCAAAATCGTATCCACTTTTGTGCATCCTGATAACAGTATTCTGCAGACCAACAGCCATTTACATTTCACAGTTATTTCAATTACTTTCTTCATAATTTCTGTTGATACCAGGGTCGTTATTCCACCAGCCGGGCGACCAAATCTATATTTCTTAGCTAGTCGGTTTAGCTGGTAGAAACCACCGAAAATTGGGGTCTTGCCACATAGCCAAGTCTCCTGGATACCAATGATCTCTGTATTTTCTACAAAAGTTCCCTTATGTTTTTTTGTTTCACATCATCTCATAGGCCATTTATATTCCAGGAGGCTAGTCTTATGCTATGTGGCATACCTTTTCCTATTCAATATCATCTAGCAAACCTTCCTCCCCCAAGTCTTTGTCAGATGGAGGGGGAAAAATAAGGTTCTAGCATGAAAAGCAGATATGCCACTGTTTGTCGACACATGTTTTGCAGCTAAGAATCCTAACAACGACTCCACGTTTAGTGTTAGGAGTGGAAGATACCTGGACATTTCAGCATCTCATGATCTAGAAATTCTACTGAAATTTGTTGAGGATCTTTATAGTCAGCAAATCTTGAAATGGAAGGGCAAAGATAGGAATCCTTAGTACCTGATTACAAGAGCAACAGCTTTATCCCCTTTATTTCATTGGCCTGGAATAACCTTCACACTGGATCCCAGTTAATTCAGGAGCAGGAAAATACCAGTGATAACTTGGAATAATTGAGTTACTCTTTGAGGGGGTGAAATCCTACCCCAGCAGCAACCTTGTCAGGGTACAACACAAACAAACCCCAAATTAACCTGTGCGTAAACATCTTGTAGCTTGGCACAGAAGTAGTTAAGCTTAACTTGGAGGCAATGTGTAAACGTATGTATGCAGCACTTCAAACTTTATTAAGGTGAAAACATCATGCAAGAAAAATCCCACACCATTCTCGAAAAATAGAGTAAAATGTAATATACATCACAAAAATTTGAAAAATCCAATCAGTAGAACAGTAAAACAGGAGGTATGCAATTTTCAATGTTTTGAAAAAATCAAGAGATAGGCAGCAATGAGTGCCAACTTTAATTACCTGGTTGTGATGGGCTGGATCAAAGTCACAAGCTTAGGCCGACCGAAATGGAGCATGTGACTCAGACAATCAACTTTAGGTGGTTTCTTTGTCATTTTATGTATTTAACTCAACTTGAGTTTTCTTATAAACAGATACATATCAATGCAGGCCTGTACGTAATTAAAACAGTAATGGGGCAAAAAGACAAACCCAACTCAGGAAGTGCAATTTCATCATTAGTTAATTCTCAGTTGAATAAATTCAGAACAGCTAATTTAGGGCTAAACTCTTCTTCATCTTCTGATGTGTTGTCTGTCTGCATTGTGATCAAACAATCTTGCTTTTTTTGTATACCTTCCTGATGCATCTCTTTCCTGTAGATGTCATTCTTCCTTGCACAGGTTAAAATTAGGGCTGGGCCTAGTTTGTGAAGTAGCGCTACGCAAAGCTACCCAAAGTGAAATACTCGTAGTACTACGCGAACTGAGTAGTACCATGTTCGCACTATGCAAGATGCCATTTTCAATGATTGCACAGTGCAAACAAGGTTCCGGCACTGTGCAATCATTGAAAACGGCATGGTGCTGTAGTTTTCTGCCGCTCAAGTAGATTTTTACTCGTGCAGCAGTTTTGTCAACGTGGACTGGTAGTTTCTCAACGCGAGCGGTTGCGAGCATACGTGAGCACTCGCAATTATAAACCTAACCTCCCCGCGTTCAGAATCTCCCCGGGAGGTTTATTTTCCATGTTCGTGATCAGCAACTTGATGTTGCTGATCGGGAACGAGGAAAAAGTCTAGCCAGGATGTCATTTTGCTTGCTCGCGCTCGCCAACTTGACGTTGAGGACATCGAGCAAGCAAAAAATGACCGCTGCACTACGCTACGCTACGCGTGTTTGCACTGTGCTACGTGCAGTTCACGTAGTGCGAAGTAGCACAAACTTCGCAAACTACGCGAGCGCAGCGAAAAGCTTTGCCCAGGGTTAGTTAAAATCCATACCTCTGCATACTCACATTTGTCAGGTTGGGAGGTTTTTTTTGCATTTTAAATGTAACCTCCTCTTCATGTTTTGACAGTCTCATTCATGTTAATTTGTAATTCCTTTAATGCATCATTATCTGCTGTATTGTCTATGATCTTTTTTAATTCTCTCGTTCGTTCTGTATACTGGCTTAGTCCAGTTCTGCATATTTAACTACAATTTCCATCATGCCTTTACAGGATTTGGCATTATGACCAATGGGGTCACCCTGTATCCCTCGGAAGCTGGGTTAATAGTTATAAAGCTACAAGTGGTTCCATTAATTAAGTACCACAGGATACTGGTTCAGAACCTGATTATTTCTTTCACAATCAATAGTAATTTTGGGCAAGACTTTTATAAATGTACCAAACCTCTGTTAGTTTTTATCAAAAATATTTATATTTATTAAATCATTTGTTTTGTTTCTCTTTTTTTCTCGATAATCATATAAACAATTGTATACAAAAAGGTAATTCCAATGGGGGCTGTCTGAAGAAAAAACACAATAACAAATACGCGGACAATGTGGTGACGTTTAGTGCAAATGGGTGAGCTTTCAAATTTAAACAATAAACAAGACAATAACATAAATTCTCTGTCCTTTTTAGGTCTTTCTCTTCAGCTAGTCCCATTTTCTAAAATAATTGCTTGAGTGAGCCAGGACCTGAGATGGTTGTATGTCCATGTTTCGTTCCTGTATATATATGTGCTTGTAGATACATCTAGTAGGGTCTTCTTCAGGACAAAAGAAGGAAGTGCGACAGCCCTTGGTGGTTGGAAATTCACAAGATTAATCTATTAACTCCTCCAAGCCCGGAAGCACTTTGGCATTGACACATGATGACCTCTAAGGACTGAATACTACTAATATTTTGAACCCACTACCCCATGGCGGCCGACGAGCACATCCAGAGGGTTAAAAAGATAAAGTTTGAAACGCTGGATGATTGATGATCCTTAATTAAGCACTCCCTCCAGGCTCAGAGGAGTTAATATATATAGAGAATCGGCGGTGAGAAAAGAATAAGAACAAGCATTTTTTAAGATTATCGGCATCACCCACTGGACGGTTTTAAATGTAACGTGCAACAAGAAACCACAAGTCCCAGCAGACATTGGAACAGCACACTGAGTGAGCCCTTTAAAAAGAACTGGGCGGAACTTGTTAATTATCTGAAAGGTCTATGGAATCCTGTCACACGAGATGCCTCACGCTCAAACCCTCTGAAGAAAGTCAATGATGACTGAAACGCGTCAGGATGTTAATGTGAGCAAATAAAAGACTCTTATCACTGCTGAGAGTGCGGCTCGTTTACCTTTCTCGAGGAGAAGGGTGTTGTTAAGATATTTACGGCGTGGTTCAGCCGGGAAGATCGCACCACCAGTATAGCGCGCCATTGCTGCCCGAAAGTGAACTGCTTTGGAGGACCCGTGCAAACGGAAAGGGTTCAGCAGGCGACACCGAAGACTGGCTTCGGGATGGTGTTAAGGCAGCCTTTCAAAGGAGGCATTGCTAGAGAATCGGCGGTGAGAAAAAAATAAGAACAAGCATTTTTTAAGATTATCGGCATCACCCACTGGAGGGTTTTAAATGTAACGTGCAACAAGAAACCACAAGTCCCAGCAGACATTGGAACAGCACACTGAGTGAGGCCTTTAAAAAGAACTGGGCGGAACTTGTTAATTATCTGAAAGGTCTGTGGAATCCTGTCACACGAGATGCCTCACGCTCAAACCCTCTGAAGAAAGTCAATGATGACTGAAACGCGTCAGGATGTTAATGTGAGCAAATAAAAGACTCTTATCACTGCTGAGAGTGCGGCTCGTTTACCTTTCTCGAGGAGAAGGGTGTTGTTAAGATATTTACGGCGTGGTTCAGCCGGGAAGATCGCACCACCAGTATAGCGCGCCATTGCTGCCCGAAAGTGAACCGCTTTGGAGGACCCGTGCAAATGGAAAGGGTTCAGCAGGCGACACCGAAGACTGGCTTCGGGATGGTGTTATAGCAGCCTTTCAAAGGAGGCATTGCTAGAGAATCGGCGGTGAGAAAAGAATAAGAACAAGCCTTTTTTAAGATTATCGGCATCACCCACTGGAGGGTTTTAAATGTAACGTGCAACAAGAAAGCACAAGTACCAGCAGACATTGGAACAGCACACTGAGTGAGCCCTTTAAAAAGAACTGGGCGGAACTTGTTAATTATCTGAAAGGTCTGTGGAATCCTGTCACACGAGATGCCTCACGCTCAAACCCTCTGAAGAAAGTCAATGATGACTGAAACGCGTCAGGATGTTAATGTGAGCAAATAAAAGACTCTTATCACTGCTGAGAGTGCGGCTCATTTACCTTTCTCGAGGAGAAGGGTGTTGTTAAGATATTTACGGCGTGGTTCAGCCGGGAAGATCGCACCACCACTATAGCGCGCCATTGCTGCCCGAAAGTGAACCGCTTTGGAGGACCCGTGCAAATGGAAAGGGTTCAGCAGGCGACACCGAAGACTGGCTTCGGGATGGTGTTAAAGCAGCCTTTCAAAGGAGGCATTGCTAGAGAATTGGCGGTGAGAAAAGAATAAGAACAAGCATTTTTTAAGATTATCGGCATCACCCACTGGAGGGTTTTAAATGTAACGTGCAACAAGAAACCACAAGTCCCAGCAGACATTGGAACAGCACACTGAGTGAGCCCTTTAAAAAGAACTGGGCGGAACTTGTTAATTATCTGAGAGGTCTGTGGAATCCTGTTACACGAGATGCCTCACGCTCAAACCCTCTGAAGAAAGTCAATGATGACTGAAACGCGTCAGGATGTTAATGTGAGCAAATAAAAGACTCTTATCACTGCTGAGAGTGCGGCTCGTTTACCTTTCTCGAGGAGAAGGGTGTTGTTAAGATATATATATATATATATATATATATATATATATATATATATATATATATATATATATATATATATATGTATGTATATATATATATATATATATATGTATATATATTACCTACTGGCGGTCGCCAGTAGGTAGTTATAGTTAGGATATTTTTCAATGCAAAATCTCAAAATTCTATGGTGAATAACTTTGGCGCCGGTTGACGAATCTGCCTGAAAATTTCCACAATATTGCCTCGAGATATATAACTTCCTACCTCTGTTCTTCATCTTCTACTTTCTCCTTTCAAATTCTCTTGGAAAGACCTTATCAAGCCTTCAAGAGAAAAAGTAATAAGGCTGGAAAACCACTTTATATGTGAGCTCTTTATGCCATCCTAATACCCAATCATCTAATTACATGCTTGCTACCTTTCTGTAATGCACTTCAGTTGCAGTGTCCATTCTTGTCTGGCTGTGTGCGTCACGACAATTAAAGGGACCATTTTTCTGCATATTTTTAATAAAGCACTTGACACAATGCCTAGTGAGACCGTATTTATTGTAAATATTTATTGAAAGTTTTGAAAATAATTTTCACAAGTCTTAAAAAACATGAAAGCAAAAAAAGTTACTTGCAGCACATGCAAGACTGCTTTGAAGAGGAGACCCCAATAAAAAGTACTTGTTTGGAACTGAAAGTATGTGGAAGCACTTGCAGTCCAAGCATCCGGTCAAGGGAAGAGTTAAGGAGATTGAGAGAGGCTCCTCCTGCTTCACAGAAGGCCCAAGTACCAGTGGAGCAACACCGTCAACCTCAACTGCCCAGCCTAATATTCATCCCTAATTTGGAACCCTTTAAGAGAAAAAGTAAGAAGGTTGGGAGCTCTGTATGCCATTCTATACCTAATCATCCATTAGTTATACAGAGATCCACCCTGTATCAGACCCATTCGTACAAGTGTGAATTGGAGATTATCTGCCACCAAAAACCCCTCAAGTACTTATATCCGTTACTTTTTAACTTCGTCGACTAGTCATATTGAGAGTACTTACTTTAACATTATCCATTAAAATTTGTGAATCTTTTTGGCTGCAAACAGTAGAGAAAGACTCTAAATGTAAAAAAGAAGTACATTAGCGCATCATAACAGCAATGGTAAAAATTGTAATACCTAATTTGCAATATTTTCTACATGTTTCCAGCAGTTTACCGATCGAGTGCATGGGACAATCACAACTGTTCAAAACAATTTGTAATGGCAGGATAAGAAACATAATCTTAAATTCACAAACATAATTGAAATATCTTACTATACTATGTTCAAAATTTAAGCTGTGCCATTTTATAAAAAAAATTCAAAGCCAAAACAAAGTACCAAGTAATCCGACGTTTATGACACCACTAAGGTATTATACATTTTCTATCGTGAAATGTTAAAGTCAAACCTGATGACTTCATTAGGTCCATTGCAATTTTAATTGAGCTTGTCACGACTAGTACGTCCCATGTTTGAGACATCGTTTATAATGAGCTAAAACAGGAGGATATACTTTCTTCAATCTCGGCAATTGGCTGCTGAACATTCTGCAAAGTGAAAAAAGAGTTAAAAATGTATATGTTGTATAAATGTCCAAGCTTAATTTTAATGTACATAAAAACAATTGTTCTCAATAGGATTGGGGTTGAAAAGCAATCATCAGAGGTTTCAAACCAACCGCGTTAGGACCATACTAGTGGTTAGACAAAATCATATGCGAATACCAATATGCTTCCGATGGGCACTATGGACGCGTTCGGAAGCCGCTCTCAAGTGTCATCCCTAAAAGCCCTCTTTCCTATTTACAACTATTCTAACGAAAACAGTTGTTAACATAAAATAACATTAATGTTTCAAAAAACCATAATGGAAGTATCATTACCAGCATCTAAAAAACACCACAATTGTAGCTGTCCTGTTATTTCTGGTTAGATTCTATCACTAACTGCCATTGGTCATATTCGGGATGTTTCAATATCTGTAGGAAAACCTTTTTGAGACATACGAATGGTTATGTTAAATATTTCGTTTTGATTCAACATGTCGAGATTATAAATTGTACGCAAAGGTATCTTGGTAGTATTATTGACTCATTTTACAAGCTTTTTTTGCATATCGGCAATACGGTACGGTCCACTAAACTTATGCTCCAAAATACCTCCTTTTCTTGTTGCTCGCTTGCAATTTGTCAGAAGTGCTAACTCTCCTTCTCTGAAGGTGTACAGCTAATTTATTAGTGTGCTCATATAAACCATTTGTCTGTGGGTGATAGGTTGCACTTACAGAACGTTCTATTTGTAAAAGCTTAGATAACTCTCAAATAACCTAAAAAAATAGGTATATTTATATTTGGCAAGCAAAATAGGAAATGATACAAATGTTATACCGAGATTTGTCATTCACTTCATTCACAAACTCCTGGCCTTGATCTGATAGAACCCTTTTTGAACTTCCATGATCTAGAAATTGAGAAATAAACATCAAGGTAAATTGAAAGACATGTCCTCAAATAAAAACATTCAAAACAACATTTCCACTTTGTATCTCAAGTGCAGGCGGAAAACTTGTAACGAGTATTTAAATGAGAAACATATGGGTTTCAGAAACAAACTTCTATAAGACTATCACAATGGAGATTTACATTTCATAAAAAAATTTATAGAAGAAAGAAAAATTATAACTCACACATTGTTCAATTTCAAATGACATATTTGGCCAATATAATCAGGAGGACATACTTTTTTTTCTTTTTGTTGACACCAGAATGTGCACTAATAAGAGACGAATGGAATTCAGAAAAGAAGTTTTTGGGCTGCTTCAGCACCATGACAACTTTAGTGTTCTTTTCTTGACTAGTTTAGAACAAGCTACCATCTATTGAAAAAAAGAGAAAAGAAAAATGTTACAGTAACTATGCATGTCAAAAAATTACATGAAATGAGACCATGCCTTTTCTCAACCAGCCTTAAAACTTTACAATGGAAAAACATGAATTAAAAAATTATAGTACCGTCAATGGTGAATTTTTTAGACAGCCTATGCAATCCATGCTTCTGGACTTTAGTGAAACCTTCAGAATACACATTATGTGTCACATAATGAAAAAGGTCTTGGTACTTAGTGGCGTCCATTTCTATTTAAAATGAGGATAAACATAATAACAAGGTTAAGAGAATATCATCACATGCTCACAGTGCATTACAATACCATAAATAACTAAGTATGTCAGTGAATACACCAATAATATAACAACTGCCCCCACACCTGTGACCCCTCACTCTGCTCACAAACTTTAAAGAAGGGACGGCCACTTGGTGCAGCACTTCACAATCATGTCGCCTCACATTTAGGGCCGAGGTGAATCAGTAGTTGCTGTAAATACCCAGAAACAGAGGCCACAAGGAAGCCCCAAAGGAAAGGCCACTTTGATGAAGATGCCAAGTTGTAATTTAGTGAAAAGAAGTCGCTTCAGCAATGAGACCATGTGGTGCAGTGCTTCACAATCAGCGTGGGAGAGATTAAGTGCCATGGAGAGATTAAGTGATTTGCAAATACGCAGGTTGGACTCTGTTTGTAAAGTGGTCGGCCCTACGCACTGTGGTTATTTCAAGTTGGTGATACCAGAACGTGCTGACTAACTTGTCAATTGTATATCAATGATTACCACTGGTACCCTAAAGCCTTAAATAAAACCTGCCCTACAAATAGGGACCACAAAACCTTGTCACTCTGGCACAGCACTTACCAATACGCCACAGGGAACAGGAGCAGCGCCTCTCACCCCTCTTGTCGAAGTTTCAGAACATTTGACAACTTACCAAGCTTTAATTCCTAAGAAAGATGTTTGTACAGAAATACTACTCCACCTTTCCAACTTCAAAATATGAATTACCTTACAAGCTACCTTTCTTCCCAAATGCAGCACAGAACATAGTCCCTTCAAATACTCAATGACGTTCCATATATTTAACATGAAGGCAGCACCGGTTATCTTGAGATTCTAAACCAAGACAAGTTAAAGAAGCAGGAAACCGAGCTAAAATACACTGCTTCAAGAACGGCCACGTGGCGCTTGGCAAAATAAAGAAACGCAGCAGGATTAAGTGATTTGCACAGAAGAAAGGATAGCAAATCAAGCTTAATTTTATTAAAAAACATGGAGAGCGTGCTAACATACAACATTGGCCAATCGATTACATGTGCAGTGCATGGTGAGGAAGCAGCACGTGGCGCACTATTTAGATAATGAAAGGCAGCAGGATTAAGTGATTTGCCCAGAAACAGCGGCTACCAAGGCAAGTTATTTGACGTACAAAAGCTTGAAACCGTGCTAAAATACACTATTGCCGAAAACATTACTTTTGCAATGCATGTGGCACGTGACGCACTACTTACAGGAGAAAAACTACATTGCATTAACTTGAACCGCATGTGGCACACTTCTACGGGAACGGCCAAGTGGCGCTTGGCAAATTAAAGAAACGCAGCAGGATTAAGTGATTTGCACAGAAACAAAAGTTTACTAAGTCAACTTTAACAATATAAAAAAGCAGGAAAGCGTGCTTAAAAACAATATTGCCAAATCGAACAAAAATTTACATTTACGCTGTACTTAAAGTTCGTTGAGATTAATTAACTTAATTAGCCTTAAAAAAAGTGCTCAGCTACGATGAAGTAGATATGAACACAATCAATGGCTGTGACTGCGGAATAGGAAAAGTTTGAGTTCTGCGACACAATGCAAGAAGTGAACACTATCGGCAGGGCTGTGAAGGTGGAATAGGAAAAGTTTGAGAAGGTTGTAAGGTTACAACTGCTTTGCAGAATGATGATTGGTTGAGCATGATGTCACTGGGTGTGAGAGTTGTGATTGGACATATTGTAATTGAGCATGCGCAAATGAAATGAAATACGTTAGGGGTACACAGCCAGATGGTGGGACGTATTGTGCGCATGCATAATATTAACACGCATGCGCCACCACAAACATGAATACGCAAAGTGAAGGCAAGTCCTAGGGGGTACACACTTAGATGGAGTTCAGATATCGATAGAACACCAGCTCCCACAGGAGGCGGGTAGCCGGGGGGACCTTGGGGGGATTGGAGACACCCCCACGGTCCCCAATGGTGCGGGACAGATCTGGGGGATGGGCTCCCCAGGCCTACAAGTCGCATGGGAGGGGGGCGCCACGTGGCCTCCTCCCCATTAACAAAAATACATTTTAAAAAAGCCGGCCGCGGGGAATGGAGTCCCCGGGGCCATGAAGTGGCCTCAGGAGGGGGGCCCTCCTCCATTAAAAACAAAAAAATAATTACCCATGCCCCGGGAGATGGGGTCCCCGGTGCCCGAATTGGCCACAGGAAGAGGAAATTAGTCTGTCCCTGGCCCAGTGCATTATGGGAACAGGGCAGTCCAAACTACCAAGCCAATTCTTTTACTGGAAAGGAAACAAGCTTCCGGTGACCAGTTTCTAGCATTACAGCCGTCTTCGGCCCGGCTTGCTTGAATCCTGATGGTGCAGTGAGCAAGGGACTCACATCTGAGCATACCCTTCCACCCTTATGGTGGACAAAACAATTCAGAAAAGGGGGTGGTGATGGACAGAGTCTCTGAATTAAGCAGAACACTCCTACCCAGTCAACAGATCAGGGCTTGATCCATCACCTTTTTTTAGCTCACTGCACCATCCCAGCTCAGAACCTGGCTACATGCAAATTAGTCTGTCCCTGGCCCAGTGCATCATGCGAACAGGGCAGACCAAACTACCAAGCCAATTCTTTTACTGGAAAGGAAAAAAGCTTCAGCGGACCGGTTTCTGGCATTACAGCCGTCTTCGGCCCGGCTTGCTTGAATCCTGATGGTGCAGTGAGCAAGGGACTCACATCTGAGCATACCCTTCCACGCTTATGGTGGACAAAACGATTCAGAAAAGGGGGTGGTGATGGACAGAGTCTCTGAATTAAGCAGAACACTCCTACCCAGTCAACAGATCAGGGCTTGATCCATCACCGTTTTTTAGCTCACTGCACCATCCCAGCTCAGAACCTGGCTACATGCAAATTAGTCTGTCCCTGGCCCAGTGCATCATGCGAACAGGGCAGACCAAACTACCAAGCCAATTCTTTTACTGGAAAGGAAAAAAGCTTCCGCGGACCGGTTTCTGGCATTACAGCCGTCTTCGGCCCGGCTTGCTTGAATCCTGATGGTGCAGTGAGGAAGGGACTCACATCTGAGCATACCCTTCCACGCTTATGGTGGACAAAATGATTCAGAAAAGGGGGTGGTGATGGACAGAGTCTCTGAATTAAGCAGAACACTCCTACCCAGTCAACAGATCAGGGCTTGATCCATCACCGTTTTTTAGCTCACTGCACCATCCCAGCTCAGAACCTGGCTACATGCAAATTAGTCTGTCCCTGGCCCAGTGCATCTTTTAGCCCAGCACTGACCCTGAAAAGTAATGCTAAGCATACTTACAGGTAACTTGTATTTCCTTCCATAGGAATCCCCTTCCTATGAAAAAAAAAGAATAAATTTAGATTTTCGGGTCAAGCCCTGGGGGATGGGGTCCCCAGGGCCCAAAAAAAGTAAATGGAAGGGGAGCCACACAATGTAATGTAATGTAATTTAAAAAATTAAATATCTAAAAATGAATAGTTTTAAAAAAATTTAGTAAATCAGTATCAAAAAAATAAATAGAAGAATACATACATTTAAAAATTGTTATTTAAAAAACCTTAGAAATTCACTGAAAAAACCATATGTTTGAGACATGTTATAGATATTAATTAGCATTTAAAAAAACTCATAAATTCACTGAAAAAAACACAGGTTTCAGAGGTGTTATAGTAATTTGGACATTTCACTCGAACAAAACCATTGAAATTCCCCCGTTATAGTTAGTTGTACTATCTATAACTCACACGCCCGCAATCCGCTGCTGATGATGTCACATATTACATCATTCATGACATGGTCAGTGACATCACTGATGACATCACTGATGACATCTCAAATGACATCACTGATGACATCATCCAGTGAATGTGGTTTAGTTCGATATTTAAATAAGTATTATATATATATCAATCTGCCTTGAAGACTAAGTGCATGTATAAGTGTCTGAATGGAGGATTTAGTAGCAATGTGATTGACTGTCCAAGTGACGAATTTAAAGTGTCTCACTAAATATATGGGATAGTGATTAAACTGTGTGAATACCTGTATCACTCTATCTCTTGTTGTGTAAACTACTACATACGTTGGTTACTAGCTATGTGAAAGTGTATTAGTTATTAATTAGTTAAGTGAGTATTTCTATGAGATAGTGAATGAACATGTGTGTGGTTGGGTGGGAGGTGTGTGACTGTTAAGCATGGGCGAATTTTACGAATACGCGATCCGCGAATTTGCGGATTTGCGAATTCGCGATCCGCAAAATTCGTGAATTTGTGCAAATTTTTGGTTTTTTGCGTGTTCGCTGGGTTTTTTGCGTGTTCACGGGGTTTTTTTGCGTGTTCGCGGGGATTTTTGCATCTTCAGGAGCCGCTTGCATAGTGAAGTTACCCATGCAGTCATTTATGGGAGAGGGAGAGAGAGATAGATAGATAGATAGATAGATAGATAGATAGATAGATAGATAGATAGATAGATAGATAGATAGATAGATAGATAGATAGATAGATAGATAGATAGATAGATAGATAGATAGATAGAGAAAGAGAGGGAAAGAGAGAGGGAGAGAGAGAACGAGAGAAAGAAAGAGAGGCCGGATCTCTGAAGGGCCAGATTCCTGAGTTGCCCCTACAGAACATACAACTTTTTATTTTTAGCAAAATGCATATGAAAATTGTGCTCTAAAGGTCTCTTTTAGTTTAACCCCTCCTGACAACTCAAAATGGGTGTATTTGCCATCCTCTCCCTTCTTCCTGTTTTTTATATCTGTAAGTGCTTCCTGATGAGGTTTAATTCCTTGGACAGGTGCCTCGTTGCCTACTTGTAACTATTCTCTGACCCTGCTTCAAGGGTCAGAGCAGGGTCAGAGAATAGTTGCAAGTAGGCAACGAGGCGCCAGGAAGCAATTAGCAGCAGGTGTCCAAGGTGAAGTTAATTTGTTTGTAACCCTTTTGTAAAAGGTTACAAAGAAATTAGGTTCAACTTTTGCACCTTGCTGCTGTAACCCTTGCTTGGCTGAAAATTCGTCCCCGCTGATTTGCGGATTTTACCGCGATTTCGCGAGATTCGCGGATCGCGAAATCGCGGAAAATCCGCAAATTTGCCCGCGAAACGGATTTTACGCCCACCCTTAGTGACTGTCCAAAGATGTGAAAATAGTTGATTTAGTAGGTATATGAGGTTAAGAATGTATGTGGAAACAGTTGTTTGGGTGAGTGAATCTCTTTATGGGTGTGGTGATGAGTAAATATATTTCTCAATGATACATGTCCAACAAACTAGAAATAGAGAAGGCAGTTCATGTGACAGTTGTATATAAATAAGTATACACAAGACTAAATGACTGTATGAGTGAAGTATGGATAACTGTATTCTTGTAATAGTGATTTTATAAAACACTAAGTATGAGTTACTATCTATTGAACAAATAAAGTGGTGTTTGTGTAAGTGTGTAGCTTAGTAAATAAAAGTATGATGAATTGTTTGCATAAGTGGATAGGATGTTACTGGTGTGTAATATTGATGTAGGTGTATAAGTATATTTAATAGTGTTCTATTGATCTTTGTTAGCATGTATGAGTGAATCTATAGGTAAGTGTTTAGATGTGTGTGTAGATGTAGAAATCACTTAGTGGGTTTTTAGAAATGTGTATTGGTGTTTCAATTGTTTCAAATATAGTACTCCATATTTTATAATGAGAGTTCAAAGATTATACTAGTGTATGATAAGATGTATCAGATTGTCATGTGGATGATGTCACCAATGATGTCATCAGTGATGTCATTTGAGATGTCATCAGTGATGTCACTGACCATGTCATGAATGATGTATTATGTGACATCATCAGCATTGGATTGCGGGCACGCGAGTTATAGTAAGTACAACTAACTATAACGGGGGAATTTCAATCGTTTTGTACGAGTGAAATGTCCAACTAACTATAATACCCCTGAAACCTGTGGTTTTTTCAGTGAATATCTGAGGTTTTTTAAATGCTAATTCCTGACTATAACATGTCTGAAACCTATGGTTTTTTAGTGAATTTCTAAGGTTTTTTAAATGCTAATTACTAACTATAACAGTCCTCAAACCTATGGTTTTTTCAGTGAATATATATATATAACTTCCCACAAAAATGTATTGAAATATATATTCAATATTATATCATAAAATAAACTCTAGTTAGCGTTTGCCACAAAAAGGCAATAATTGAAATAATATAAAACTAAAAGAACACTAATCAATAAAAACAAACTGTAAGCAAAATTACCCAAAACCATTATACAAACAATTAAACTAACAATATAAAAGGTGCACACAATGTGACTACTTACTACTTACTACTCCTGAAATCCACAAACCTGCAACAACACAATACTCTGCTGAACCTGAAAACAGAAGTGGAAAAATATATGCAACTGCCTTCAAAAATAAGTAAGTCAGTACAATTCAGTTCAAATCACTTTATTTCTGCCACCAAAGCCATAAAAGTACAGATAATTTAAAATATATAGATTAAATATAACACTCTTAAGAAATTCACTTGTGGGATGAGTAAAGGGGTAAAAGACATACATTATTATAAATGTAGCAAAAGAGAAAATTACATTAATTCATGATTACGTTCTTTAATAGTCTGAAAAGTGTAAAAATATACACAATTACTTATATAAGAAAAATATGCCATTATATAAGGCTATTATTGAGGCAACAATAAAAAGGTGCACAGTAACCATACACTTAGATAGAATCAAGTAACAGGGCATCAAAGAGCTTTATTACGGAGCACCAACATAGCACCCAGGAATTTAGAGATAGAAATAGCTATTTCTGGGGGGGGTTCAATCTAACAATACAAAAGGCTTCCTGGTGGGTCAGTACTTATAGCCTGCATGCAGGTGTGAGTCCAAACTGACGAGTGGATGTATAACCTGGACAGACAAACAATATATGGAAAATGCTCTCTTTTGAAAAGTTGCAAGTAGGACAGCAGGTGTCTCCTTTGCCAACTCATCCAGAAGTAATCACTCTGAATGGCAAGGTGCCTATTCAAAACTCAAAATATAATTTCCTATGTAATGGAACAGCCACGAGATACGAGAATGACTCAATCCGACATGTAGGCCTAATAGCAATAAAGTCACTAGTTGATTTGAAGTTAGCTGCTCCCCGTGATCCATCAGCCTCCACCAATGACCCATATTTCTATTTCAAAATAGCCTTAGATTGAAACACAGTTGAGGCTGGGTGATCCTCAGGGTCATGCAGCCCTTGTGAGTACCGTAGTGACTTCATATTTTGAGCCAAGGAATTTCATTTAATTATTAAGCGGCCTTCAAATTGTCCTTTACAATTTCCACATGTGGGAACGCTTGGGGGTGGTCCACAGGTGTCTCCAATACAACAGAGGCCGTAAATGGATTTTACCCGATGCCCCTCTGACTCCCAGATCACTAACCAATGGCTATAACAGGGTACTGAGTGGAAGAGAAGCAAGATTCCTAAGGAATTTACTCTCAGCTCTTATAAGATCATCATGTTTAGAAACCCCCATTGTTCAACCTATAAAGAGCTGAAACCAGGACCTTAGCCTCATTTATCTAAATTGGTGGTGAAATATGTTTGGTGTGGGACATTGAAAAGTCCTTGAGTATCACACCCGAGCTCTGCGAATGTGATTCCTAGATATGCAAAGAACCGACCCTGTTGAGATAAACTCTCCACAGGCATAGGTGGATTTGAAAGACCTGTGTTAATTAAAGAACATCACCTTGGTTTTGAGAGTGTTGATTTCCAAGCCAATTTCACACGGTGGAAACCTCTAGATTTAGAAGCTACCTCAAATTCCAAATACCATGATGGAATGTCTACAACTGCACAATAGCTTAAGAAGCCAAAACCAACAACACAGTAGAGTACCGAACAGCCTTAGAATCCACACTAGGCACAAACCAACCTACACTCTATACATTTGTAAAGCCTACAAAAAGAACAAAACTAACAACCATGAATGGAACAATCAGTAACCAGTGCTAAATCTAAAGTTAGCACAAAAAACAATAGAGTGGGGGGTGTGGTCTGCTGCGCAGCTGAATGGCCACTCGGTGAGTGAGCTCCGCCAGCCGGGAACTAATCCTTATACAATCCTTGCATATGGGGAGCTGCTGAGGAGGTCACTACTGCCCACGGGTGGCGGAACACTTGCGGATCCCGATGCTGCCATTCCTTTGTCCCGCGGATTTATTGCGTCTGAGTTAAGCGATGTTTTGGACAGCCGTCAGCTGCCCACAGTAATCCGGCTGTTGGCTTGAGCTGTGGGGTGGGCAGCCTTAAAATTGAGCCCGCGGCTCCTGGAGGGCCGTGCACCACAGACCAGGGAATAAGGAAAAATTCCCCCGCTGGTGTGACCCGGCGCTCCGAGGTATGTGCGCAGCCTTAGGTGGGGGAACAACTGGTGAACATTTACTTGCAGCTGCTGTTGCCTACCACTGCGTGTGAAGGAGAGGTGGGCCGTCTTCCCCGGAACCCCGTGCCACCATTTAAAAACAGGACATGCACCTGGGCCCTAGATCGTTAATTCCCACGAGCTTGCACTGAGAGGGGTTGTGGCTCCAATGTGGCTGTTTGAATTGAGGGATAGAGCGCTAAAAGGTATGTAGTATTTTTGCCAAAAATTCATCATTTACAGACAAGACTGGCTTTAGCTGAGGAGGACCACCTGATGGGTGCACATGATAATCAAAGGAAGCTGTGCTATGTGCCATTGTGGGTGTTCGTGAAGAAGTCCTGTGAATGAGCGGCCCTGCACATGGAGTGCTTTGGGGAACCCCAGGCTGTGGCTAGTGGTGGGTGTTACCACGCTAGCGGCCCATATAGCAGATTACGACTGCTGGCATTCAATAACCTATCTGCACACAAGGAGGCCCTTGGTGGATGGTGCCCATCTGTCTCCCACGGGCCTGGTACGACGAGCTGTCCTTGTGACACTGATTGGTGTGGAGTGGCCTTCTAGGGGCAAGCAGCCTCTGTGGTAGGATCCCATAATGGTTCCTGTGGAGGTACATAATACCCGCGCAGCTACTGGTAAACCCCGGTGAGCTGGTGCATGACATGAGGCGTGAGGTGACCTGAGGGTCACTCCAAGACAGGAAGGTTACGGGTATGACCGGTGTTGCTCTGGTTGTAGGCTGCTGCTGACGGGACGTGACAGGTGCAAGTTGACCATTCTTGTCATATATACCTCCCTCCTGCCTCTGCAACATGGGTAAGCAAGATGCTAAGCAAACAAAACTTACTTTTGAAAATAAATGTGCCATGCGTTATACTGAATCAGATCCAGATACGCAGGTGGATGGCCAACATGATCCACATGCAGAAGATCAGGGTGAAGACCGGCGTACCCTCATGCTGGAATTGCGCTCTAGTCTGCATAATATAGACTCGCAGCTGGATACCCTGACTGTGCAGCTAGACTCGATCAAGACCCAGGTTAATGTGCACGAGACTCGCCTTGATGCCCTGGAAAACCGCCACACAGAATTCCACAAATTTCAGGTTAAAACTAAGGAACAGCTACTACATATGGACAAATTACTTGGAATTTTGCGGGCTAAGAACAATGATTTGGAGGCGAGGTCATGTAGAAACCACCTACGCATTACAGGTATCCCGGAAAAAACTGCTATATTGAAAATGGAGACCTTCGTAATGGATCTACAGCACAAACTTTTCGATCTTCATCTATCCTCTGTCTTCATGGTGGAGAAACCACACAGGTCCCTAGGACCGAGGCCTCCAGTCGGAGAAACGCCTAGACCCATCCTGGCGAAGCTATTTAACCACACTGGACGCTGGAGGTCATTGTAACTCTCCCTTAAAACGTCCTATTGCCTTTTTAACCTGCTAACAGAGGCCCAGTTTATTAAATATTGCTAAACCCTCGGGTGCTGGGACCTCCTGGATAGCATTTTAATTTCTCACCTTCACACCCCTTCACTGCACACTCAGCAAAATACCAGCTCCGCAGTCACCTGGCGTTGAAGCACACCCGGGGCACATTCGGTGCCACTGTGGTGGGCCCGATGATGAAGCATGCCACCGACTAGGTCGGTGGGTGAGGGCTTTCAAAGGAAAACAGTGTTTTTTCCACATATTGTTACTGCTGACGTACCTGAGTCTCCAAAATATTTCCCTTAAACTAGCTAGCCTTTATTGATTTATAAATGAAGCTATTTAACTATCAGGACAGCAATTTTATCTTGCGGCTGGCTAGAGAGAAGGGTCAAATATCACACAAATACAACACCATCTCTTTCTACCCAGACTTCACCCCTGCTGTACAGGCGGCACATCAAGAATTTCTCCCTGCCAAGCGTATCCTTTTGCATGCACAGATCCCTTATTCCCTTCTATACGCAGCCAAGCTAAAGGTTTCGTATGATGGCACTGCCCACTTTTTCACCAATGCAAAGTCTGCACTGAAATTTGCAAACATGTCAGAAGGAAGATAAACAAAGAACTCCAGGGAGCTGAGATGTCCGAAACTGGTCACTTTAGTGACAATGACGGGTATCGTATGGACCATCAGCTTAGGTGACTGTACTGATGTGATGCCGGGTTGGGGGGGTTGCTGAATATTTTGAAACTAGGGGCTGTGAGTTTCCGTGATGTGTTGCTGTCCTGTATGATTTAATATGTTGGATATAGGCCTAAAGAACTCTCTGCAGTACTCCCGGCCACCCTGTGTGAACAGGGAGGTTTGCCAGTGCTGCTGCGCCCACATGGGGAGGTTCCCTGTACCACACTGTGGTTTTTTTAGACTAAGTTTGTTAAGGATGGGTATTCTACAACATGATTGGGGGGGGCTGGAGTGGAAGGTGGGAGGAGGGTTGGAATTGTTTTATTGTTCGTTGCCAGTAAAATTGTCTTTTGTTGGTCAAAATGCATAGTCTGTGATTGGAAGATGTCGCACCTCCTATGTTCACAGTGAAGTCTTGGTAATGCACATGTAACCATGCCACAACACTGAATGTTCCTACGTGGAACATCAAAGGGTTGAATGACAGCAGGAAATCTAGACTTGTTCATGCTTATCTTTCCAGACATAATGTAGACCTGTGTTAATTGCGGGAGACTCGCTTAAATGTAACACCATCCCAAAGGCTAAGACATAACAGGTGGGGGAATGTGTACTCCTCTCTTTACTCTAACTATGCTAGTGGAGTGGCTGTGCTGGTCAGGAGGGGAGTGTATTGGCAGGAAGGTGAGGTACATGGGGATCCAGAAGGGAGATATACCCTCCTGCATGGTGTGCTTTGGGCGGTCTGCCTGGTCATTTTGGCGGTATATGGCCCAAATGTACACTCCCCGGAGTTCTTTCAGGATATCTGGACGAAGATTAGAGCAACAGGTTGTGGCACAATACTGTGGGGAGGGTATTTTAATGCTATTCTAGATGATGACATGGACAGAAAGGGTGCAGTTTGCCCATTACATTTGGCTGCCAGCCCCACCTTAAATGCTATAGCCTCAGATGTGGAATTAATAGACATATGGCCTAGGAGACACCCCCTAGTTGGAGAAGGCATATTTATTTTAGATCATCACATTGCTAGGTCCCGACTGAACTTTTGGTTAATTTCCTGTGATATAGCTGCCTGGACTACTGACGTTGTGCATTTACCACGCTCCCTATCAGATCACGCCCTGTGCTTATTCAAACTGTCACTCCTGGGATCGCTCCACCGTGCTTTCTCCTGGCACCTCCCATCGTATGCACTGCTGGATGAAGCCTACAAGTAGGAAATCTGAACGGATATCAATGAATATTTCACCCTTAATGTGGGATCGGTAGATACTGAGGCCTCACTTTGGGAGGCATTCAAGGTAGTCATCAGGGGACAGTGTATTGCCCGGCAGGCGGGAGTGTTAAAAGCTATTCGCGGCACGATAGCAACACTGGAACTCAGATAAAGGAACTTGAGGAGCGATTCTATTCCAAATGAGCCCCAAACAATGGTTCTCCAAAAATCCAAATTGCTGGACTTTGCCTGAAGAGGTTCAACGCGCAGTTAAATTCTTGGGAAAATATGCTGAGGCCCGTAGGTATGCGGAAGGGGATAGGCCAGGATGCATATTGGCTGACATGATCCGACCCTCTTGGTCAACGACATTCATCCACGAAATACAAACCTTGCAAAGTGTCGTTGTCAGAGGTCAGGCAGGGAGTCTAGAAACTTTCACCTCGTTCTATTCTCAATTGTACGCTACTACTCAAGAGACATTTCCAGGGGGACTGCAAGCGTTTCTGGATTCACTGGCACTGGTCTGGTTTAACCAAAACCATAGAGAGTATATGGATCTCCCGTTTACTGTGGAAGATGTAGCCCAGGTTATAAAAAGTTTGCCATTAGATAAGGCCCCTGGGCCTGATGGCCTGACTAAATCCTTTTATAAAACATATGTGGAGGAGCTAGCCCCTCGGCTGTTTGCGATATATGAGGAGGCTCTGGAGGATGGAGTGCTGCCTTCGTCCATGAGGGAAGGGATCATCACCACCCTTTTAAAACCTGGGAAGCCGGAATGGGAGTTAAATTCTTACCAGCCACTATTGATGATAGATAAACGGGGATGTTAAAATCCTAGCCAAGCTGATAGCAAACAGATTGCAGCCCCTGCTCCCCATTATTGCCCTCCCTGACCAGTCAGGCTTCATTCCTGGGACGTCGACCTCTCACAAACTATTTTCTCGGTGCTGCAATATTTACACCCAGACGTAAAAGCCGTGGCTGTATTCTTAGATGCCACCAAGGCGTTCTACCTGCTCGAATGGCCGTTCTTATTTGCAATTTTAGGCCGCTTGGGGTCCAGCCCGCTCTTCATCAACCGCATCAGGCTATTGTACACTTTACTCAGCACTTGTATTAGAGTGAATGGTTTAATTTCAGACCCCTTTCTTATTTTGATGGGCCCTGGCTCAATTATTACACTATTGGGTCCACCCGACGCTCTTCCAATCATATGTCGCAGACAAAAGTGATGCCATGGCTACTGTCCCACTTAAGGTAGCGATTTACCAAAAACGACGTTGCCCGCGCGGAGACATAGATACATCTGGGACACTGCGTTGGGCTTGGGACAAGTTGCGCGAAAAAGAGGACATTCCAGTGCTGTATGCCCCCTCCATCCCCCTAGCGCAGAATCCAATGCTACCTTGCATCCAAGATGGGGTCAGTAAGACACTGGAACAGAAGATGTTACGTCACACGTTTGCTGATCTATATCCTGGAGATACGTTCAGGCCCCCCCAGAGGTGGTTAAAGGGACAAACGGTGTCATTTGCTGAGCTCTTCCTATATCATAAGGTCCGAGCAGCTTGCCACACCCTCTGGGACGGTTTCGCATTGGCCCCTCCGCCGCTGCCCGCATTGGAAAACTTATTGAAATCCCAATCTCCCCGGAAGCTCATTACACGACTGTACGCAAACATGCAAAACACTGCCCCGTTAGTGACACCTAAATCCCTGCAGAACTGGAACAATGGGAATTCTGATGTGGGCAGCTTACAGAGCTCTCCCCTAACTACAAGCTTAGATTCATTCATTTTAAATATCTACATAGATTGTATAGAACACCTGTGAGTCTATATCGCATAGGAATCAAGGACAGTGAGAGCTGCTGGCGCTGCAGATACACTCCTTTTTCCGTGTAGCATGGGATTGTCCCAAAATTGCTGAATTCTGGTGGCATATTTTCACCTCATTAAATCAAATTCTTGGTATGACAAATGCCCCTTCCCCCACCCTAGGCCTCTTAGGCTATGTAAAGGACACTCCGCCTAAGCTGCGTAAATTACATGCACTCCTTTTATTGTTCACCAAATGGCAAGTTGCAGTCCACTGGGGAAGGAGAAAGGTACCTTCCATTAAGAGGTGGCTTGCTGATGTTACATATATTCACACACAGCTAAATATATTTTGGGAGCCTATGCCCTCTACTTCTAGGCCTCGAAACATTTGGGAGCCATTCCTGACCTGGGCGCAGAAACAACAAGAAGCCACTGAGGGATTAAGCGCGGGTGACACTCAGGCTGAGGCACTGCTTTTGAGTCTGCTCCCCCTCCAAAACCCCTGTGAAAGTGGAGTCAATAGAAAAAGTTTGAGATGTATAGGACCCTCTATGGGGTATTATGTATTGTGACCTTAATTTTTTTTTTTTTTTTTTATGCTTACAGCTATGTGAATATACGATGAATAGGTACTTTTCATTGGATGTAAACAAGTGAGGTGTGCATTATTACAGATGTCTTATGTACTGTATGGACTGTGTCCTTTTAACTCCCGTACAGCGTTGATATTATGCTGGCCTGTTGTGTTGTAACATGGCCTTTTCTTGAAAATGTCAATAAAAAAAAAACAATAGAATGTATGACATGCTACAATGTAAAGTTAAACAACAAAGTATTACACTCCTTAGAATTAATAGCCAAAACTATATGATAAAAAATGAATTTCCTAAGCAACACACAGTAAATCAAAGGAAGAATCCATTCCAAACTAGCATAACTAAAATATTATCAGCGAATTATTAAACAAATTATTTTTGTACATCAGTCAAAAAATAAATCTGAAATTTCAAATAAGACTGAGGATTTTCTTTTGCATATTAATCAGTAAATAAAATGAAAAACTCACAAACTATAAACCTTTAAATTACAAATAGAATCAAATGGAAATATTTAACTACAGCATACAATATAATATAGCAAATGTCAATCACATTAAATATACAATCATAATAAAATATAACATTTCCCACCCATAAAACAGGCCCCCTCTGATTTAGCCAATGGTGCAATCATATCACACCACTCGGACACTTAGATCTAACAACAAACAACTTCTTGTAGTCCCTAGGATTGAACGGTCGCGGATGGGAGGTCGACGGTTCCCTTACCACACGGCTAAATTCTGGAACCAGCTTCCTGACCATATTCGTCTTGAACATAACTATCTCCGGTTAAGGAAGCCGTTGAAAACTTTTCTTTTTCCATGAGCAGTAGTGAATGATAAGGTGTCACAGGAAGCGATGGGATGCCCTTGGGTAGCCATGTGCTATACAAGAGCTTATTCATTCATTCATTCATTCATTCACATGCTCAGGGACATCTTTTGTCCAGGGAATCTGTCTGGAGTGTTGGTCATGGAGAGGGCACATAGGTTGTTGGTGGCTAAGGCGCGTGTGTTGGACCATCACATTCACATGGTGTGATTTTTTTGCCACTCTTATCCACTCACCCAGTCCTTAAGGAAGCCCTTTCACACGTTTATGCTGGGCTGAAACATGTAGACCATAACCTGTCAACTAGGAGCAAATCCCTCCATTAGTTGCACCACTTGTTTTTAATGATATCCTTGGCTGTCATTAATAAATTTATCAGGCAAGGATTCCCAGAGATATTTTTTAACCCACACTTAATCACACACCACTCCACACCCGCTAAGCTGTAATCCGGCGTCATAGCACAACTGGGGTGCATTCGGCCACCCGGTTGAGACCCCAATGCTGAAGCATGACACCAATTAGGTTGGTGTGTGAGAGGTCTTTTAAGAAAATCTAATAGTTCCCTGAGATAGCTTACCAAAACTGTGAGTTTTCAAACGTTTTTCTTTCAGTGGGTTTGTCCACATTGTTTAGCCCAGCGTATACGAACAGTCAGTGGGCCGCCTATTGGGGATAACTTAACTCTATGGGCACTCTGGATGACCAATTGCAGGGAAAGGCGCACAAAGGTGATGTAATTAACTTCATTACATGAATTGTGAGGACCTCAATAATCCTAAGAAATTACGCCATGTTCTAATGTATTTGGACAGATATATTATTCATGTGGCGTTTCTAAAGGAGACCCACCTCACAAAGCACACTGAGCACAAGGTAGGGAAAAGATGGGCTGCAGTGAAGGCAGTGTCATCGTACTCTGCATATTCCAGAGGAGTAGTAATATTAGTAGGACGGGGAACACCCTTTGCCTTAACGCACACTGAGGCAGACGAACACAGAAGGTTGATCTTGAAGCAGGGAAGAGTGGGAGGGCAGATAATTCTGTTTTAAAAACACACATGGCCCCAACATAGATGACCCTTAATTCTATAACAACGTCTGGAGGCGCATAGATAGCCTAGGGACACCATTAGTTATTTGGGGTGGGGATCTCAATGTGTACTTAGATCCACACCTGGACCACTCGGCCTCTACAGCCACACATGCCAAGCAAGCAGCTATTATAATCAGGGAAATGATGGAGGCCGAGGGGCTAGTAGATATGTGGAGGAGTCAGAATTTAACTGCCAGGGAGGGAACGTATGTGTCAACAGTACATGGCTCATGGTGCAGACTGGACTGCTGGCTGATCCCTAGAGAGGGGAGCGCATGGATGAAGGGGGCCAAGAATCTGGCCAGGACATTATCAGATCACACTTTGGTGTTGCTGGAATTAGTAATCCCCACATTCACCAGGCCACCATTCCAATGGAGACTGCAATCTTCTGCACTGATAGACCAAGTATTCCTCACCACTGTGGGTGCAGCCATCACAAATTTCTTTTGAGAAAATGAAGGCTCGGGTATGACATGGGAAGGAAGATGGCGGACTTTTGCCACCACTGCTTGCAGACACTGAGAGAAGCTCCCGTCCTCTTGAAGCTGATAAGATGAAAATGGTATAGCGGCAAGAGAGGGAAATGAGAAACAGAGGCAAAGTGGGGAAAAACAAGATATCCAGATGAAAGGGACTCACTTGCGGGTCTCATGAGCAAATGTTTGCTTAAGCGATGACAAATGTCAGTGGCTCTGAATCTCAATCCGACTTGCCTACTGGACCGCTGGCTGATACCTGTCAGGAATCCATTGTCTGGTCTGGCAGTAGCCCTGGCTCTCTTCTGGGACAAGGAAATGGTCCAACTGAAAACCACTGTGAGGGGATGCCGAGCAGCCAGAGCCTCAGTAACACCAGGAGGAGCAGCATCGTTAGTGGGAGCGGAGGATTCACGATCAGGAACTCTGTGGGGTGCAACAGCAAAAGGAAGCTCCTCATGTATGGGTAAGCCTATAATTAAGCTGCTGCAGTCAGGAACAGCTGCAGACATGTTTTCCTCCAGCGATGTAATAGAGTTGACAGCAGATGCTAAAATCATAAACACCTTATTGAGGGCAATTCCGGTAGGTTGTACAGGCATGGCTGGGAGCCAAGGGGAGCATCCACTCGGACTTGAATTAAAAGAGGTCTTAGAGCGATCAGGGACTGCCGGCAGTATGGGGAAGAGCGCTAAAACTTGGATACAACTGACTCATTGCAAGAGGACAGAAACAATGTTGCAGAGAAGCCTGGCGGCAATACCATCTACAATGGTCCCCCGTCTGAGGCCAGATTTTTAACGAAAGGGCAGGTATCAACACCAAGGCTCGTCAGGATAGATGGCCCTGACTTAGGCAGCCTGAGGGAGGCACCGCTAACAGCCCAGTGCAGCCAGGAGAGAGGTAACGTTGGGTTGGACCAGTCTAGTAATTACTCTGACTCTCTAACACAAACAGCCATCCGCAAACTGCCTCAGTTTAAAAAAGGCGGACACAAAGGGCTCACGACACATGAGGCCCAAGAGGCCAACAATTGTCCATTATCAACTATGGGGACAGGATCTGAAATGTCCCCCTCGCTGGGCCTGGTTAAATCAGAGGTTAGCTCACGCTCAGATCGAGCACAACCTCAAGGAGAAAGAAGGGTAAACCTAAGCCGTGCAAACCCTGGAAAGAAGGCATGGAGCTGCATGGTAACAATCAACATAACAGCCCCAGCACTCGCACAAAAGTTACCACAGATGGCAGCCCCCTGCGCAAATGGGTTCCATCAAAGGGGGAAGTGAAATCCCTAATCTTGTGGTTATTGGGCCCAGGCTTGGGACTAGGGTCGGACCTCAAATCTTTAGTCGGTGTTCTGAGGGATTTATCTGGCTTATTCCCTGGCCCTGGCCAGATGCATCTGCCCTGCCTAGCCTCCCTCGCACAAACCCGAATATACAATAGCTCCCAGTGAAACTCAACCTTGCTGGGGAAAGGGAAGGGGAGGTTTCTGGTGGGAGCATACTACCAAAGAACACTTTAAGCAGCAAAGAGCCATCATTCTATTTAATCTTGCAGGCACTGCAGGATCAAAGGCTGAAGGCACAAGAACAATATGCGCAGGCTAGGGCCGATAACCTCAGCATTCAGCAATCTTTAACTGAGGTGACAAGCAAGGTGGGGGCACTAACAAGAGACATTGAGGAGCTGCAACAACGGGTCGCAGATACAGAAGAGACTAACACTACAATAATTAGAACTGTACACAACCACAATGAGCAACTATTAGCTATGCAAACTAAGATAGAGGATCTGGAAAACCAGCAGCGCTGGAATAACTTAAGGCTATGTGGGTTCCCAGAAGGCAAGGAGGGCTCTGACCCTCGTGCCTACGCCATCCAACTACTTCAGAAGGCCTTTTCAGACTTAGCAGACTAGTATTGGGACTGCCAAATTCAGCAAGCGCATGGACTGCAGATATTCCTGCATAAGCCAAACCCTTGCTACCCGAAACTCCTTCTGATTTGCTTTGGCAACTATTTATTAACCCAGGCAATATCCACCAAAGCTCGCCCCAGCACCCCTGTAGCTGTTCATACCCTCACTATATTTGTTAGATCAGATCTGTGCAGAGCCACCATGGATAAACAGTAGAAACTGAGGCAGCTTATTGATCCATTAAAGGCGGAAGGTGCGCAGGTATTCTCACAAGAGACGGCCTGTTTAAAGGTCATAAAAGGTGAACACTCGCAGTTCTTCTTCACGGATCAAGAGGCCAAGCAAGCTTTAAGCCAATTAAGCTCGCCCCAGCACCCCTGTAGCTGTTCATACCCTCACTATATTTGTTAGATCAGATCTGTGCAGAGCCACCATGGATAAACAGTAGAAACTGAGGCAGCTTATTGATCCATTAAAGGCGGAAGGTGCGCAGGTATTCTCACAAGAGACGGCCTGTTTAAAGGTCATAAAAGGTGAACAATCGCAGTTCTTCTTCACGGATCAAGAGGCCAAGCAAGCTTTAAGCCAATTAAGGAGATTATTTATATTTTCTTCTGTGGAATATGACTCAATTGATAGTTGGAGCTGCGTTTTTTCCGTATCTCTCACTTTGATTTTAATCTTCGATGTTTTTTCCTCTCTTATCAGTTTTGTATTTTAGTGGTGGGTGGACTGGGAGCTGCCCTGGGTGTGCTGTGGGCTGATAGCTGCCAATCCAACGGCAGCCTGTAAGGAGGTTGATTCCTCCTTAACGACACTGGAGGGAGGGGGGAAGAACAGGGGTAGAGGGAACAAGTGGGATAGAGGAAAAGGTCAGAAAGGGTACACATAAGAGAGCAAGGAGTGTGGCAGGAAGCAAGATTAGGGGATATAAAGACAGTTTGAGGATAGACGGAGAGTCCAATTTTAAGGCACTCTGTAGGGACAGTAGTATAGATTATCAACAAACATGGCTATGATTAAATGTATGGCCTGGAACATGTCAGGCCTAACTAATGGAGTAAAACACCAGGTAGTCCCGGAGGAGCTGAAAGCGTACAGGTCCCATATTGTGCTCTTTACAGAAACACACATAACTTATTAAGATTGAGGCTTTCCTAAACCTCTTGGGTACCAAACAATCATCGGTACTTCCCAGACTGCTTCTATAAGGGGAACTGCAATACTGATGTGCAAGTCATTTGATCATAGAGTCCTTAAGACTCTGGCCAATCAGCGGGGGAGAAGGGTGCTGGTGCAGCTGGAAATTGAGGGTGTAAAGTATGTTTTCTGCTCAATTTACGGACCCAATATCGATAACCCTGCTGTCTTCAACTTTGTCAATTTAGAATTACAATACTGCCAGGAAGAGCGCTTAATTAAGCAGAATTTTAACTGAGTTGTGAATTATGCCATTGAGTCTTTAAACCTAGCAGCCACTCATAGAATAGGGAAGGTGAGAGCTTTGATCCTTGAATTGGTGTGGCCGCACTCCTTAAATGATGCTTGGCATTCACTTCACGCAGATGCTCCTGGGTATAGTTACTATTCTGCCCCGTATAGACAGTGCTCAAGAATAGACATGGCTTGGGTCTTGGACAAAATACTGTTAACAGCTAGTATGGAAGTATGCCCTAGGATTACCTCCCATTTTATTATCCTTTCAGGTCAAGACTGAGATTAAAGCACCACAGTTTTTCTCAGTTCTGCGTTACTTACTCTCTGATAGTGACTACTTAGCTTTTACCCATAACAAACTAGCGGATTCCCTGGAGGACAATATGAGGACAGCTTCCCCCTGGGTAGTGTGGGATGTGATGAAGGTATATATTAGAGGGGTGGTTACCCAGCAGTACATATGCTGGTACAATTTAGAGCGGGAGATCCCGGATAGGGCTGCTCTCCAAAAACTATTAGCTAGCGAACTGTGCCATGCAGATGCAATCTGGCGAGGCGCCCTAGATCAGGACTTGCTGTACAACTCCTTAATGGATGAGCAGATGGCTATAAGCTGATCTTTTAGTGAGAAAGTGGCAGTGAGATATAACAAGCACTAGTTGCTATCATATGAAGATGGGGACCCAATTGGGAAGCTGTTCTCCCATCAGCTAACGGATAACCGACCTAAAACACTGATAAAGGCTATTAAGGGGAAGAATGGTCTAATACACACGCAACCTAAAGCAATAGATGAGAAATACTCCATCTTTTATAAGAAACTTTATACACAAAAGGCAGTGGCAATTGAGGGAGGACTTCAGGAATATCTAAGGGGAAGTAAGTTGCCGTCCTTGTGTGAAGAGGACGCGGCCTTGCTGGAACAGGAAATCACACATGAGAAAATCGTAGAGTCAATATCTGGGTTATCATTGGGGAAAGTGGCCAGGGAAGACTCAATTCCAGCTGAGTTTTATAAAGCCTTTAAGAGTGCAGTTGTTCCTCTCCTGGGGGAGGTCATTTAACTTACTGGATCAAAAGGCCTGGCTCCTGAGTCAAGGAATATGACAAATATAGTTTTCATCTTGAATAAGGATAAGCCACCAGAGGAGTGCAGCTCTTACCCAACATTATCCCTTATAAAATAGATGCTAAGATTTTTGCTAAAACATTTGCCACCTGGTTGGCTCCCATGATGCAACACTTTGTTTCTAGTCAGCAGCCTGCATCATACAAGGTTGAGACACCACAGCTCATGTCAACACAGCAGTGGAGGCCTTTGACTTAGCTAGGAAATCGGCGCTGAAACTGGGCATGGTTCTGCTAGGTGGCGAAAAGGCCTTTGACCGGGTGGCTTGGGTTTATCTGTGGCCAACACTTATATCATTTGGTCTTAAGGGGAGATACAGCAAATGGATAGAAGCCTTGTACAGTAAACCCCAGGCTAAATTGTATTATGTCAGCCTACAATCTCCCTTCCCAATTAGGTGTGGTTCCAGACAAGGCTGCCCTCTTTCCCTTCTCCTTTTTGAATTATACATTGAGCCATTCATTAGGGCATTGCAGAATAATGTACAGCTATCTCCTCTGACTATAGGGCAGAGCCAGCTCAAAGTCACCGCTTACGCGGGTGACATAGCCTTCTGTACCACTTATCCAGCACCTGCAATGGATGATATAGAAATTGAAGCAAATAAATTTGGCCTCATTTCTGGTTGCAGACTGAATATTAGGAAGACGAAAATGCTCCTTAACGTACAGCCAGAACAAACTATTTTATTTGTCTGTGTGACAGCTACCATCTTAGGGGTAGGCATCTCTCCAAAAGATTGAGCTCATTCCTGTATTAAACTATGACCCACTGCTGGAAGTCGTAACAAAGCAATTGAGAAGTTGGCATAAATTGCCTATTAGTATAATGGGGAGGTGTATCATTATAAAAATGAAGGTGCTCCACAAATTTGTGTACGTATTCCGGTCAATTCCTATACGTATTCCCAACTCTTTTTATAGGAAACTGGACAGGGTGCTGAGCTGTTTTATTTGGAGGTATAGAAAATTATGACAGGCTAGAGGGGTAATTAAAATTCTTTTCAGTCGGGGGTTAGGACTCCCGGATTTTAAAATGTACTGCTGGGTAGATTTTGTGGAGCGGCTTCATAGCCTTTTGAACACTGAAATACAAGATTTTTGGCATTGGTTGATATTGGGATCTGACAGTCATATTTTTCCATATAGAGTCAGTGACCCTAATTATTTCAAATGGGCCCGGTTTAGGACCATCAGGGATAGCGTACATATATGGCAGGGAATCATAGCCAAGTGTTCTATCTCTCGTCTCAATGACAATCTCCCCCTATGGAGTAATCCAATGCTGCTGATGGTATTTCAGGACGCGGCGGGTAGATGGTGGCCAAGCTACAGCATTGACCGACTGGGCCACCTGTATGACCATAATGGTTTTCGGTCATTTGAAAGTCTGCAGCTCGCATTTGTATTTGGCACCAGATGTTCTTTAAATAGCTTCAGATCAGTGAATATTTTATGAGATACCAGGCACTACGTCTACGACAAACTGCCCTCCTCACACCATACTCTTGTGTCCTCACCTGAGCAACCTTCAAGAGACTTTTTACAGTATCTCATGCAGGAGGTAGGTGCTAGCCCTTCTGACAGCTCTCCCTGCAGGCTAAACATCTGCAAGAGTCTCAGCCTAACGCTATTCGCAGCAATTAGGATCCAGGCTCTAGCTCTTTGCGGTTACTACCCTTGTATCCTGAGCCTATAGATGACCACTTTTGGTGTGAAGTACCAAATCTCACATGGTCTTGTTTCCCAAAATGTTTCAGCAACTAACTTTCTCAGTAGCGGTGTCTGGCACAAAGGCCAAGCCACAGCTGGGAGATATATCTGGGAAGCAGTGTCTTAACATTAAGGCACTGAAAGATATCGAAAGTTCCATTCAAATGGTGAAAGCATCATCGTCCACTACAATGGCCTGGCTGAAATCTATGTAAGATGAATTATCTACCTTCAAAACCAAATTTTGCTTTCTAGACACCAAGGCTATGATACTGGAGGACAAATTCTACTGCTTCCCTGATTGAGGGCTGGCGATATGGACCATACAATGAAAAGTCAGAGATTTGGAGAACTGTAGCAAGTGGAACAATATCCGTTTGCATGGTGTACCCGAGAAAGAAGAGGGCGATGACAATCAGGGTTTATGGAGTACCTTCCTCCCATGCTTGCTTGATATAACATTTCAAACCCATCCCCCCAGAGCTGGAAAGAGAACCTGTGGTGGAAAAGAAACACTGAACTGTCCTCAACCAATCATAATTTATATGTGGAGAAGTGTGGCTCAATGGTTAGAGCGGCAGACCCTGATGCAGAGGTCTGGCCGGGACCAGGGTTCAATCCCCGACGCGGCAGGGTCTTGGGCTCAATGTCCACGGACTCGATAATTCTCGCCTCAGTGCCTACTCTAATCATGGGTCCCCACTCTGAAACTCTGGGCAATAGCTTGCTTAATCTCCACAACGGCCCTAAAGCGCTGGGATGCCTGGTTTCACCTTGGGGGTGCCCAGTAGGGAGCATCTCACAGGAAAAGCCGGGATGGGTTCCACAGCGGTATACAGCACCAAGATGCCTGTCAGGTGATAGTGCGCTTTACAAGTATACATACATTTACATTTTATAATATGCCTGCTGTGCCATATGCAGGTCTAAAAACACAAGATGATGGATGGAATGTTGCACAATGGCAAAACATTCACCCCCAGTCACAGATCTAGGTTTTGCTCACCAAGCCACCCCAGTTCAGACATGGCCATGTGCAAATCAGTTTTGACCCTGTGCCTCATGGGAACAGTCCAGCCAGAACTGCCAAGCCATGTCTTCCCTGGACCGGAATCAAGCATCCTAGGACCGGTTTCTGGCTATCAGCCGTCTTCAGCCAGGATAGCTTGACTCCAGTGGCTTAGTGAGCACGAGACCCACGTCTGGGCATACCCAGGCAGTTGCAGTCTTCTTGAGAACAAGTAGATATTGTTGGGATACCTACAAGGGTACATGGAGCAAAATTAGAGCTCAGTATGCCCCCCATACGTATTGTGGATAGAGGGTGAAATATACCAGAGAGTAACCCTGGGCGGTAAAATCTGCTCCGCTTGCGGATTTTGCAGATTTTTGGCAACTCCAAGTTCCGCATAGAACACAGACTTACCAAAAACTCAGCTCTCCGCAGCGGAGCAGAGTTTTTTCTTCTTCCCGCTTTCAAAGTGCGTTTTTGCGCACACGGTAGCGACTTACCAGGATCCCTGCATTCGCCGACGAGATTTCCTAACCGTTCGCATGTGCCACTTGATTTGGTAGCGGGCCTCACAGTCCCCCGAGAGTGTGCGATCGCGAACACATCATTCGGATGCGTCATCGGGTATTCGGCGGATGTTCCGTGAAGATCGCAATGCCGAACATGCAGAATTTGCAATCTGGACAAGAATATCTCTCGAGCAGCATAAAACCTTCTAGAAAATGATGATTTGGATTAATAAAACTCCCCAGATTGACATTTGGCTGTACTTTTTGTGCAAGGAGTCCCTTTTCTTTTTTACTTTTTTTTTAAGGGGAAGGAAGTGCCCCAGAGTCTCCAACTTTCTGTTCCTGTCCAGCAGGCTCCTCCCAATGCTTCGTCCATGTCCTGAACACTTTTGATTTGGATTTGGAGCTGGAAGGATCACTCTTTGTGCCTGCTGCTTTATATATCTTTGGATTTGAGGACTTTTGGATTGGAAATTTTACAAGTAAGTTGGAGAATTGGTGTGCTTGTTTGATTGGGGTTGTGAATCTACATTTTTTGGTAATTTTCATTGTTTTTTTAAATTTATTGTTGTAGGTGGCCTGTAGTTTCAGGAGGGGGCCTAGTTGTTTTTCTTTGTATGTCATTTTTCTACTAGTTTTATTTTTATAAAGGAAACATGTTGCAATGTTCACTACATTTTCTCCAACTTCTGCAATCAATTTGAAATATTTATTTAATTCACTATCCCAGTAGTCTGGCCCAATAGGCCTTTCAGCTAGTAGGTCCAGAGCTACTCATGGGTGCATGAAACAACTGTTTCTGTGCTGTTTGTTGAATTGAAACATCAGTTAGGGCATGGATGGCATTAGATTGAATTACAAAATGTGTTTTTTGGGGTATTTTACTTTTTGGGTGTTTGTTAAATAAATGCCTTTGTTGGATGTGTGTTGTGTAACTTGCAAACCTTTTTCAGCCCTGTGGATTTTAGTTTTTGCATTTTTACATTAAATCTGTGTTGTTTAGCATGCCTCCTTTGTCTGGCCATATAGGCCTGCTTGAGTGCATTGTTTTCCAGGCCTCCTGCTTGTTGTGACTGTGAGTGACCATGTGGCTGGTGGACATTTTGTGGTGGTAGTTTTGTAGTGTGCTGCTTTTGCCATATAGGCCAGCGTGTCTTTCCTTTGTTCCTCTTGGCTTATGCTTCTTATTGTTGTTGCCTGGCCATGTGGCTGGCAGCCATTTTGTCAAGCCAGGCAGTGTGCTTTTGCCACAGCCCTGTATTGTCTGACTTCCCTTTCTTGTTGTTGTGGTGGCATGGCCATGTGGCTGGCAGCCATTTTGTGGAGCCAGCCAGTGTGCTTCTGACATAGGCCAGCAAGCCTGGGGCCTAGTCTGCCAATAGGCCGGTATTGTCTGACTTCCCTTTCTTGTTGTTGTGGTGGCATGGCCATGTGGCTGGCGGCCATTTCGTGGAGCCAGTCAGTGTGCTTCTGACATAGGCCTGCAAGCCTGGGGCCTAGTCTGCCAATAGGCCTTTCAGCCAGTAGGTCCGGAGCTACTCATGGGTGCATGAAACAGCTGTTTCTGTGGTGCCTGTTGAATTTAAACATAATTTAGGGCATGGATGACATTTGATTGAATTGCAACATGTGTTTTTTTCAGGGTATTTAACTTTTTTGTGTGTGTTAAATAAATGGCTTTGTTGGATGTGTGTGTGTGGTGTGGTTGTTGTGTAACTTGCAAACCTTTTTAGCCCTGTGGATTTTCGGTTTTGCATTTTTGCATTAAAGCTGTGTTGTTTAGCATGCCTCCTTTGTCTGGCAATATTATAGGCCTGCTTGAGTTTTCCAGACCACCTGCTTGTTGTGACTGTGGGTGACCATGTGGCCATTTTCTAGTGGTAGTTTAGTAATGGGCCTGCTTTTGTCATATGGGCCTGCATGACTTTCCTTTGTTTCTCTTGGCTTACTGCTTCCATCCCCTTTTCCAGCTACAGCTCCCTAAATGACGTGATGTGCAAATTAATGCCAAACAGGTTCCACTTCCATTACATTTGTATTTTTGTTTTTGTTCTTCTTATTTCCTATCCTTCCTGAATGTACACAGTATACCATGCAAGCCCTTGTTGTTAAAGTCTCACAAATGGCTACTCTGTTGTTATGTTTTTTTAATAACTGAGTTAATAAAATGTAATAATATAACACTAACAAGTGTGACCACCACAAACTAAGTTCTACATTATATTTGTTTGCTTGTGCTAGTAGTAATTGAACCACAACAACAAATGCCACATTTCACTGATGTTCTTCTGGCTTCTTTGCTTTTAGCTGCACAAAATATTGAGGAGGTAGTGTCATCATCACTCGTTGTGCTGCCCTCAGAGGTCCTGCTGTGCACAACGTCAAATGACATGTGACCACAGACATCTCTGCAACTTGTGCAACTGTGTCCTGCTGACATCTGAAGAATATGGCACCAAAGAAGGGTCCCAGGTCCTCCAGTACCAAGAAATTTGCCAGTAAGAAGAAGAACCAGAAGAAGGAAGTGGCACTTACCAAGACTGGTGTGCCGCCTAAGATGCTTTTTGGGAAACTAAAAATTAATCCTGGAGCAGCGGAGTCCAGGGAGCAAGCTGGGAGCAGCACCTCCGCATCAATGGGCTCCCCCCACCAACCTAGGCCCAAGCCCATGAGTGTCGCAGAGGCAGCCAGCCTAATCGCAAAAACGCCAATGAGCAGTGATGTTGAAATTGACTTATCCTTATCACAAAATTAGAGCCCTATCAACGCAGTAGGAAATTCAGCATATAAGTAGGCAACAACAGCTGCAACAACAGCTGGAACAATGTAGTGTAGTTCCTATTTTCCCAATAAACAATCGTTTAGACGTACGACAGAGGTCGACTACGTCTCTATTGAATATGTTAGACTTAATTTAGGTTTGCCAGCTAGCTCAGAGGTCACTAGAAACTTTCTCGAATGAAAAGGGAGGAGTGAACTTCCCTGATTAGACAAGAAGGGATTCAGCTTCTGACAACCGCATAAACATGACAACTTTGCTCCCCCAGAATAAGGAGTATATCTCCAGAGTCGTGTGAAAACAATAGATAGCTATTTCACTCAGTCAGTTGTGCATACTTAGTTTCACCAGAGTGCAGAGAAATAGAGAGACGGGCGTTTTTAATAAAAAGGTGTTATTTATTGAACAGTCTTCTTTCTCATGCAAGAGAAATGAATTGCTATGATTGCAATACTTGTTATAAAGTAAAGTGCGTACAGTAAAAGGAGTATTATGAAATAATACTGTAAAAGCATTGATATGGTTTCTGAGCCATATGATACTTAAAAGGTATAAAATATATACAGTTACATACAAAGATAAAAGCTTGACTAAACGTACTCAACTGGTGCTTCCATATACGCGTACCCCTGTGTACCTAACCTAAGCCTAGTACGTGGGAAGGAGTAGATGGGCTGCAGTTTAAGTTAAGTTCGTTTTTTGCCAAGTATCGGACCCAAGAATTCTCTAAGGATCTAATCAGCTCCGTACCTTGGTTTTTAGAATGGAGGAGGTCTTGTATCTCGCTCTCAGGACTTGATCTCCCAGTAACCCGCGAAGGTGACCGGAAACACCGGAGCTGGATTTTCTCTGCAGGAGAAAAAGACAGCGTCTTTCTCAGTGCGTCAAATGGGAAGGACGGCTTCCTTCGGCACTCGCATCAGCTGGGCTTCGGATAAGTAGATAGCCACTCTGCTCCACACCACCGTGTGTTGCTTAAGGCAAACGTTGGTATATTTATACCTAGAAGGTGCCGTGTTTGACGTAAGGTTGGACATAAGACGTCAATTAAAGATGTCACTAAGAACTGACCGTTCTTTCAGTGCTTGCAGGAGTTCTAAGACAAATCAAAACAAAAGCATGTGGAATTCCCAGGTTGTTGGAGGTTTGGTATGTTGTAAGAACTCGTTGTGCTTTCTAGGAGTCTAAGGAAGTAGCCTTGCCGCATTTGGTTTGCATTGGCTAATTATTAAATGTGAAATATTTAATTAGGGTCCTAGATAAAACACAACAACAACAGCTGCAACAACAGCCGCAACCACCGCCCACAATAATAGTTGTTCCTCCCGAAGTAGGGCCAGTTCAGGAAATCGAGCTTCCTGTAGAGGAAGAAGAAGCAAGCCACTCTTTCAGAAGATCCATTGTCTTCCAGACTTTCAGCCAGGAAAAGGAGGGTTGGTCCATCAACTTCTTCTTCAAATGACCTAGATGCAACTTAAAAGCCACAAGCTCAGTCTGACAATGAGATACGCCACAAGACAAGGCTAGGGAAAAGGAAGGTTCCAGAAAGCCTTAGAATTATGGAGGTAGATGAAGAAGCGGAGTATGATGGTGAGCCAGTCATCATAAATATCACTCCCGCCCAAAATTGCTGTGAGGGATGTGGCACGGATACCACCAGCACAGGTAACACCAACACCACCTCTAGCTTCCATATTTGCATTTGCCCAACATCCAGCACAACCACCACCTCAGTGGGTAGGGGAACTGCAGAGTCGAATTCCACGCACACCCTCCAGTTCATCTGGCATTTCAAGTGGCACCTCCAGCAGCGCAAAAAAGTTCACCCCCCAAGTTTGAGACTTCTTTTCGGTTAGCAATAAGGAGGAGAACATTGCTACATGCTCAATTTGTAGACACAATGTACTGAACAACCCATCTGAAAAAACACCACTTGATCCAGTGGGAGGCGCACCTTAGCGGCCTAAAAACTGCACCCATTGCTGTTGCTGGTGATGAAGAAGTAGTAGTAGATACGATCGCGGTGGAATGTGGACAAGAGGGAGAGCACACAAAGTAGCCCTGTCCCCAGCAGTGAAGTGGTACCAATACCGCCCACATCGTCATCAGCCTCACCAACATCTCAGTGGCACCGTAGTAAAAGTCAGGCTGAGACACCAAGGCAACACAGTACCACAATAAAAAAAAGTGTGATGTTGAGCCTAACAACATCTAGGTTCAAGAAGTCACCTGCATCAGCAGCACCAGAAAGCAAAAAATCCAGCCTACCATGCTCAGCATGCTTAAGTCAGAGGGGCAGTACTAACGCTACCACCCAACGGCACGTTTGTAAAATGCGAAGCTAGCTAAAATGTTAGTGCTGGACCTTCTCACTTTTTCTTTTGTGAAAAAGGTTGGTTTTCTGGAATCTGTGACAGCCATCTACCCAAAAATGGAAGGTTCACAACAGGTCCTATTTCGCCAGAGTTGTTCTTCCAGTACTACATCACGACATGGTGGAATTGCTTGCACAAGCTTTGCAGCAGAGTGCTGCTCACAATATCCATCTGACAGCAAACATGTGGACCAGTTGCCAAGCCACTGATTACATGTACATCACTGCACACTGGATTTATTTTGTGGGGGTTAGAGAAACAATATCTGCAGGTGTTGACGTTAATGCAGTGCGCCAAACACAAGACCCTGAAATAGTCACCAGTGCGCAAGGCCTTAACTGTAGCCATTGTCCGTGGCAACAAAACCAATGCTAAGTCCTCTTGGGTGCAGCCATTCAAAGACAGTGCTGTAAACTCTTCTAAAATGTTTGCAGCAGTATGAGATTTCACAAGGAGTGAGGAATCAATCACATTTTTGGACGTACTTATTTCTAAAACCACCACAGGCTTTGAAACAGACCTATTCCGCAAAGAAACGTACCGCAATAATACATTGCATTTTTCTAGCTTCCACCAGGGCTCCTTGAAACGCCACCTACCGTACTCCCAAATGTTACGCGCCAAACGCATTACATCCAATGTTGAGTTGAGTGTAAACCGCATTAAAGAAATGGGTACTAGGTTCTTAGAAAGGGACTATCCCCAAGACATCATAGAACAAGCTGAAAACCGAGTAGCAATGATCTCGAGAGAAAAAGCACTTACAAGAACAACTAACCCCAAAGATACCAGGATGGTACTTGTATCGAAATTTTCTACACTGAGTGCTACATACAAAAAAATAATTTTGAAACATTGGCCTATTTTCACCTCAGAACCTGAATTCAATAACTTGTTCAAATCTCCACCCATTTTTGCATACACACGCAATAACAACATAAAGGTGATACTATCCAAAGAACTATCTAAACGGGGGGAATCAAGAGGCACCCGCCCTTGCATGAACTGCAATAGCTGTAATAACGTCATTAAAGGCAATTCAATCACCCACCCTATGAAGGATCATAACTTTAAGATTAATGTCAATGCTACATGTGATTCATATAATTTGATATGCTTATTAAAGTGTCCATGTGGAAAGATCTACATAGGAAAAACCGAAAAAAAAGAAAAATCCGACTGAATGAACATAAATCGAATATTCGGACCAGGAATGAAAAATCAAACATTGCTGCACATTTTATGGAACAATCACACAATATTGCTCAATTGAAATACTTGATACTTGAAATCATCGAAAAAGAGAGGGTAAAGACAATAATAAAAGCCTGCTGCAATGTGAAATATCGTGGATTTACCGCCTTCAAGCTATGAAGCCTTTCGGGCTTAATGATAGGACTGAATTTAGCTGCTTCCTTTAAACCACTAATCTAGGTGGCTTCCTGATGTTATATCCTTTTGATGTTGCCTGTTATGTATATACATCATTCAACTGACCAGATATTTTATGTCTTTGTTTATAATACAATGTTATTGTTCACTGTTCACTCGCACTTTTCTCTGGTCCCAAGATGGCCGCCGTTTATTTATTTTGTAGTCCGTTTTTAATTTCTACAACCCACGTGACCCCACCACGTCTGTTCACCTCCCACCCCATCACATGACTTATACCTGCAATATCGCATTTGAAATCCACACTTCGTGACACGGTCTTATACCCGTTTGAAGCCCAGACGTCGAAACGAGATCCTGCACCCATTCTACTTATAAAGTAAGTCGGTTTTTATACCGCTATGTCACAGGTTTTTTGTGTGTTTTTTGTGAAGTTCAAATATCTTTATTAGCGTACATATGTGAAGATACAGGCTTTTTCTCCTACAACCCTGGGGCCGGCAGCGCATGTTAGTCCAACAGTTTCTTAAATAACACAGCCTTTCAGCCGACAGCCCAAGGGCCCGGCGGTAAGTTTGGGTTAAGCATAATGGCCACGCCTTCTGTGCAACAATTATCAAGTATTAAGCAGTGGTTGAGAACTTCTTTTTTCATAATATCAAACAACAGAGTCGATAATGAAGGAAACACCCAACAAAATACAACGAAAATAGTAATGCCAGCACATTTCTGCATTCTTCATCCATGAGTGCGTGTCATGGTTAGTGAAATAATCGGTGTCATCGAGTCACATCGTTTAGGATATAACAATGTGGGAATATGTCTAGATAGGAGTGTCGATAGTTGGGGGAGGGAAGCCTCAACTCTTAGGACATCGTATCTACATCAATGGTTTGCAGGAAGTCAGTCAAATAGCTCCAATAATCTTTAGGGCGTGATTTGGCTGGTAGTTCTTTTTCGTAGGTGAGTAGTCTATCTTTGCAATAAGCCATGTCTTTCAGCCATTGCTTAATATTCAGTGCCGTTTTGCCCCCCCAGCACTTAGAGACTTGCCGTTTGGCGATCAAAAGGGCCACAGCACAGAATTTACGCCTCCCAGCCTTGACATTTGATAATAGACCCAAGAGGCACACCTTCATGGAGCAGCCAATGTCAGCACCGACCATGCCACTTAATGTATCACTTACTTTCACCCAATAGTCATGTATTTTGACGCAGTGCCATGCTAAATGAGCGAAATCAGCCTCCTGTGCCCTGCGTCTTTTGCAGTTAGCGTCTTCCCACAGCCCATACCTATGCAGTCTAAGTGGAGTTTGATACGTTTGGTGCAAATATTTTAAGTGCGTGATGTGCAAATTACCATTTGGTGTTAGCAATTTGAGGAGTGTGCACGCGGCAGACCATTCCTTCTCAGATAGCACATCTGTCAGGATCTCATTCCAGCGCTGCATCGCTTTGTGCGAATTGTATGGGATTTCACTCTAGGCTGTAGTGTACAATCTTGATACTAGGTGTGATGTGTTTGACAACGTTAAAATTAGTTGTAGTGTATGTAAGCTAGGTGGTTCCATCGGGTAATCTGGGTATAAATCGCGGATTGCCCTTTGTAATCTATAATAAGTAAAGCGAAACATCATGGTGGGGTTACTGATGTAAGAGAAGTCATCTGATTGACGAAAGGACCCGTCGCTAGATAGGTCCCCAAATGTGTCTACCCCAATATGTCTCAGAAGATCCATACCAACTTTTTCAGTGGTGACTGAAATCTCGGGGTGATGATGCAGTGGGAGTGCCGGTGCATACAATAGTAGCTTATGTGCTAGTTGTCCTAGTGTGTGCCACGCATGCGTTGTTGCGTCTATAGTGTTGATATCCGCTGAGTGCAATGGGGGTCGCCTGTGTGATAATTGCCGTCAATGGTATCGGGAAGACATCTCCCTCCTCAACCGCTGTATGTGTGAGGTAGAGGGTGGGATGATACCAGTGTGCAGCATACTGTGCTTGTGCGCATATGTAGTAGAGGAAGAAGTCTGGGACACCGAAGCCTCCCTTTTCAAAGGGCAACGTCAGTGTGCGTAGTTCTATGCACGCTTGTTTACCCGCCCAGATTAGTTTCAATACTAACGATGTAATGTGTTTGAAAACCGCCTTCGGTGGTGGTATCGGTATGTTATTGAATAAATACAGGAATTTAGGGAGGATATTCATCTTTACGATTGCAATGCGATCCGCCAATGACAATGGGAGCTGTATCCATCTACTGACTTTCTCCTCCAGCTTAGAGAGCACTTTGCCATAGTTGGTACGTATAACCTCCTCAGGGTCCCGACTGTACCAAATCCCTAAATATCTAGTGGGGTCAGTTTGCCAATCTAGAGGAAAATTCAGGACATGAGGTGCCGTAGAATCGGTAAGGGGAATAATTAAAGATTTGTCCCAATTAATCTGTAGTCCGGAGTGCCTATCAAATTTGACATATTCCCTCAGTAGTGGGCTTAGGGTTTGCTCGGGGTCGCGCACATATAAAAGCATATCGTCTGCATATAATGAGATGTGTAATGGCCGTCCGGGGAAGTGTAGTGCTGAGTGGTTGGTTGTGCTTCTGCCGAATGATGCAAGCCAGAGGTTCGAGGGCAAGGGTCAATAGCAACGGGGATAACGGGCAACCCTGCCTAGTGCCCCTTGCTGTAGAAAAAGGGTAGGGCTATGGCCTTTTCCAGGATTTGCCCGGCGCTAACCGCCTCTATACCATTCAAGTTACCAAGCAATGAGGCAGGCGCTGGAGACTGGAAGGCAGGAAACAGAAGTTTTTATTCCGACGGAGCAGAACACATTAGATCAGACAACAAGGTATCGTCTCGAGGTGCTCTAACAGCCTCTCTGAGGCCTGGCCTCTTATACCCTGGTTTATGACATGTGAGCATTCTTTATTGCATAAAAGACTCTTTAAACTTATGAAATGACGTCCCCATAATCCTCGTGTCAAACCCACCCCCACATACATTCACAATAGAGGTCCTCACCCTGCTGATAACAGGAGGGGGCTATCACGCGGCTGAGTGTTCCGCCGATTCTTAGGATGTGTGCGCCTGATCGTATCCCATGGGGTGGGGAGGCCATGATCAATAGTGGATCCTTTGAAGAGGAGCTACTCCATACAATAAGGGGCAGTAAACGGTATCTCCCGGCTTAGGCGATGGCCTCGGACCTGTGTGGACAGTCGGACTCGGGGGAAGGGGTCATCAAAGGAGTGGTATTCATGCCGCGTGGACAATCAAGCGCGGAGGGATGGTTTATCAACAGAGGGGTATTCATGGAAGGAGAGGAGGTGCTGGTCAGGCGCGGGCGTGACTCCCAAGGACAGGGTCATGCAGGAGGAGAAGGGTTATGCTCATGTGAGGGAGGGAGGGGGAGCCAGGGTGCGCGGAGGATGCTTGCGGGGTCAGAGGAGCGCGCTGGCGATCGATCGTGGACAGGGAGACCATGATACCTAAAATGGCTGTCGTGCACGTTGTACGTGGGTGACAAGCTGGCGCAGATGATGTTCAGCTCGTAAACTAAAATTCCACAGTAATATGTGGAAGGGTTCTGATATGTAGCCATTTACACGGACCCTTGCCATCGGATTGGTGTATAATAGTGTTATCCATGTTATGAACCTTATAGGAAATCCCATTCGGTGTAGTATCGTTTGTAGATAGGACCATTCAATGGTGTTGAATGCTTTGGCGGCATCAAGCATCACCGCCGCCGCTTTGGTGTGTGGATCAAGATAGTGAGAAAGTACAAAAAGGGTTCTCGTGTTGTGTGATGAAGCTCTAGTTGGTATGAACCCTGCCTGGTCGGGCAGGATCAAATTCGTCATCAGTAGCTGCAATCGAGTCTCTAGGAGTTTGGCCAGTATCTTCAAATCTACATTAAGTAAGGATAAAGGCCTGTACGACTCGCACAGTTCCGGGTCTTTACCGGGTTTCAGGAGAGTGATCAGTACGGCTTCGCGCAATGAAGGGGGTAGTGTTGCCTGATCGAATGCAGCTCCATACGTTGCTACTAGATGAGTGGCTAAGAGGTCCGCATATGCGCTTTTCCATTAGGGAGAAAGTGGATGATCTCAGTCACTTCCTCAACTGTTATAGGTTGTGATAAATATTCCCTTTGGTGATCAGATAACCACGCAATAGCGATGTCGTGCAGGTATCGGAAAGTTTCCAGTGGCGGCGCCGTGTGCTGGGATTGATAGAGGGTTGTGTAATTATGTACAAAACTGCGTAATATTCCCTCAGGCCATGTGTGCAGTGTGCCTGCCTCGTCTCGCACTTGTATTATGGTTTGAGGACTTCTCCCTTCCCATATTTTCAGTGCCAGTACCCTACCAGGCCTCCCACCTTCTCCAAACTGTCTAGCCATCGGCCTTTTGTTTACATATTTTAGCTCATCTGCCGCATATATCTGATGTTCAGTGTAAATCTGCCTGATCTCACCCAACAGCTCAACATTGGTAGTTCGGTCATATTCGGTTTCCAGCTCCTTCATTCTGTTTTCAAGTCTAGTGATTTGAGCTCTGATATCCCTCAGGATCCCTATCGCTGTGCTCACGCATACACCTCTCGGTGTGGCCTTGAACGCCTCCCAGAGTGTGCCCGGATCTTCAACTGTGTTAACATTTAATTGGAAGAATTCTGCGATAGCAGTGGATATGGTGTCAGCATATAACGGATCTAAGAGGGCTTTTGCAATAAATCTCCAGCTGGAAGGGGGGGTGTGTAATGAGGTATTTGCAGTGTTAATAGAACGGGATTGTGGTCAGACAGAGTTCTGGCCAGTGTTTTCATCGTTGTAGTCCATAACACAGTATTGTCCGAACCTAACAAAAAATCTATTCTAGACCAACTTCCGTGTGCCATGTTAATGTGCATTGTACCAGTTACAGTTGGATACTTTACCCTCCAAATGTCCTTGAGGGATAATTCCTCCATAATATCACTTACTTTCCCTCTCGCTCTCCTGTGTGGTTCTGAGGATGCTGAGGAACGATCTAGAGCATTATTTAGTGCTATATTGAAATCCCCCCCCAGATGATATTTGTGTCTGGGAATTCAAGCAGATGAGACCATATTTCTTGAAAGAATTCAGGGGAGTCGACATTTGGCCCATATACATTTACCACGGTTATACTCTGCCCTCGAAGCCTACCAGACACAATCACATATCTACCTTGTGTGTCCATGATTGTACGGACAATTTTGTAGTTGACACCCTTTCTGATCAATATCATAACAACTCTAGAGTGAGATGAGTAATCAGCAGAGTATCTGGATTCCGCCCATCTCGTCCTGATGTTCCTGCACGAGTGTGGGGCAATGTGCGTTTCCTGCAACAGTGCAATATCTACATGATTCTAATCTAGACCAGCAAAAATGTGTCTGATTTTTTGGGGATTTTGTAAATCCCCTCACATTTCAGGTTAAAAGGTTTAAACTGTCTTTACACGATGTACCTGTTCCCAGTCATCATATACAGTTGGCTACATTTCGACTTGGTTACTCGTAACATAGTTCGGTTTGATCTTGTGATTGCAGACTTTATCCCATGTATACGCAGCACAATATGGAGGTCAGCAATGCATCTTAAGTGTCCTGGCAGGTTCATGAAACATAAATCCCAACTTGCCGCAATCCCACCCACTCCAGCATCCCAATTTCCCTCTGAACAGCAACCAGGAACATACATTTTTGGGGACCGCCCATTTAGAGGTCCTCCGAGAGTACACTTCACCGTCCTATGTAAAGGACGGGGGCAGATTGATAATTAAAATTACAGATCACATATGGAACAAGCTGGATTAGTAGCGAGACACATGAACAATAAAAAGTCTGTCATGCATTCAAAGTCCAAGAGACCAGCCTCAAATCAGGAGGGTTCAGGGCTCTCCCATTTCGCTGTTTACCGTGCTTAGTCCCATCCCACCCAGGTTCGTTACCAATGTCAGCATGGTGTAACACCCGGTGCAAATGGTACGCAGACCATGACTCCTCCCAGTCCGTGGCTCAGTAATACATCATGACAGCCGATAGAGTGCACTTTATATCTCTGTTAGTCATCGTACGATGCATTTTCTAGAGGCCAGTGAACAGTACGGGCTGGGAATGGAGTAGGGCCACAGAGCTGATCCCACGCTCAATATTAGTGCACTTCGTGCTTCAATCTCTTACCTTTAGTCTGAGTCAGGAGGTTTATCTCTTCGTTCCCCTCTCTTACCCTTAGTTGCAACTTTCTTGATGAAGTTCAGAGCGGCTTTGAGGGTTGCTAGGAACACCGGTTTGTCCTCCCGCGTGATTTTCAGACGTGCTGGGTACAGCATGGCATAGGGAATGCGTAACTCACGAAGTTTTGCTTTGGCATCGTTAAATTCCCGTCTTGCCTGCTGAACTGCAACCGTGTAATCTGGGTAGATTTCCAGCTTGTTCCCTTGATGGTGAATCTCTCCTTTCTCACGTGCTAGTCATAGAATGGCATCACGATCCCTGTAGTTTAGGACACGGGCCACTATCGGCGGAGGTGCAGCACCAGGTGGTGGTCTCGGAGCCAGAGATCGATGTGCTCTCTCTATGATAAAGATGGGGGATAGTGCATTTTCTCCAAAGATGTCCTTGCATAATTGCTCGATGTAAATCTCCATACGTCCAGTGTTGGTGGATTCTGGCAGGCCGGCTATGCGTATATTATTTCGTTGTGAGTGTCCCTCCAACTCCTCTGCCTTGGCTCTGACCGCAGCCAGAGCTTTCTCCATCCCTGCACATTTGGCCGTTGTTGTTTACGACTCATCCTCTACAGTGGAAACTCGGGTTTAAGCCGTATCAAGTCTCTCACCCTGTTTGTCTAGTTTGGCAGCCTTGGAGTCCATTCGCCCCGTTGAGTGGTCAAGTTTACCATTGATTTCTTGCAGATTTGCTTGTATGGCTGTGAGAATACCCTCCAGCTTGCCACCTATCGCCGATTCCGCCTCCGGTTCTTCTTCTGTGGTCACGCTTTGGCCCTTTGGCGGTTTTCGCGCTGTTAAGGTGATCGTGGACTGCTGCTTATCCGGCTTACCCATTTCTAAGAATATATTAGCTATTTCACTCCCAGATAATGTTGGCCGTGGCGCTGGGGTGGTTTGGTGCGTTTACTGGATGCTGAAGTGCAGCAGCCACAACCCACGTGTCTTGGAAGAGCTGAAGCCAAGAGGTCCGATTTCGCTGTCATTGATCTTGGTCCCCCAGCGCGGTACCCACACAGTTAGTTGCGTGTGTCGAAGTGACCCTAATATATAACCTCGCTGTTTGGCTATGAATTAGTGCCTACTCAGTTAGTCACCACCTCGGTCAGCGTGGATCGTGTCAGCCACTGTAAAGTCACCCAGAGTGAGCCTTCATCCTGTAGCTCCCTCCCCCTCGCAGCACATCGATTTTTTGGCGCGTTGAAATTCTGACTGGGGGGTGGCACCGGAGCGACTGGATGTATGAGTCGTCCCTGCAGGCGAGTGTTTGAGCCTCGGGATCCGCAGTTATTAGCCTCAAATGTACGTCATTGGCAGGCACGTACATCAACCATTGCCTGGGACTGACCTTGTTGGGTGGGCAGTTGTCGGCAGCGTCATATGGCTGTATTCACGGTGCATGGGCGCCGCCATGTTGGCTCACCATCTCCGGGTGCAGTGCAGGGTGGCGCTGAGAATGGGTGAGACAGCACGAGAGATCAGAGGTCGCCTAACGCTCTTTTTGCCACAGGTTCTAAGGCGTGCAAGGCGAGGGTTTAGTCGGAGCGGTTATCACTTTGCCAGGCAGATACGGAGGGTGTAATCAATGTCCGTTACCGGCCACTCGGTAAAGCAGGAGCCGCCATTTTGAGTCATGGAGTTCTCCCACATCGGGGATGCCGATCTCCGCTCCGTATGTAGCCACAAAACAGGCGCTGTGGCGAGAAATCACACGTACCTCTAGTTTGCCATAAAAACTCGATCAGTCTCACCCTGGGTGCTTCCCACCGACATTAATAGTAAATTTCGCTTCTCCCCGAGCCGATTGGGATACCTGCTGCCATGTTGTATCCTTGCGGCCGCTATGTTCTCGCAATCCGTGCAGGGCTCAGCACGTCCGTAACACCTCCGCTCTGCTCTGCCGGCACGCAGCACATCTTCCCATCATTAAAGATGCGTTTTGTTCCTGGCAGTGATCCGTTTAATCCATTATATGTGCGATAGTTTCATCTGCCCGGCTGAGCCGCTTGCCTAAGCAGCCATCCCGCTGTGCGCCCCTAGCGCCTCTGCTATGTCACCTTTTGATCTCGCATCTGTGAGACTTCACCTTGGGATGAACGCTAAATTAACTAGTTGCTTTTTCATCTTTTTTCTCACAGTAGTTGAACTTCCTGATACCTGCACGCGTAAGTGTAGCGACCACAGTTACCTTCACATCGCCGTACGCACTCACTGGTCACACTTCGTTCACTCCTGGTTTTTCATTCACCATTTCACTCGTAACGTTAGCATGCGTTCACCTCATTACTGTTGATTGTTTTGTTTATTGATGTGTTTACTTGTATACAATAGTTATTGGCTATATCTTATTTTGACTTGTAGAGCTCCTGGAAAAAGGGCTGAGGAGCCCGAAATGCATCGGAGCATTTAAAGAATGTCATGGATCTTATGATGCTATAAGGCTGTTGAAATCTTCCATATGATATGACGTGAAATATCCATATGAACATTTGAAAAATGAATAAATGACACCATTGATTTACTCCTAAAAGGAGTCTTGTGTGAAGAACCCAAGGTGTGCCCTGAATCAGGGATGCATTTATAATTCATGTATGCACGTGTTTTTCTTTACTTCTGGTTGAACCACCGGAGTTTAAGGACAAGCTCTACTTCCCTGACAATTAGGCTTTCAACTTGTTACTTTCTTTCTTCCTTATTTACTTGTATTATTTGTGTGTGTCTCTGTCTTTCTGGTTCGAATCACAACAAATCCATCACCACCGTCTTCTCTTTTTATTGCCATTTTGGAGTTGCAGCTGTGTGCATTTATTAAAGAACTCCACTCCTCCGAGTCCTGCTCCATCCTCCTGACTTGCCCTAAATCCATTTCCCTCAAGCCAGACATTGGATGGAGAATAGTACAAGAAATGTTGCCTCGTCGAGTCCCTCCAAAAGAAGTGGTACATGATGACTATAGCTATCCTCCTTTCCGAGCCAAGAGGCACAGTCGCTTAACTTAAGATGAGAAGGAACAAGTAATGATGGCATGCATTGGATGCTGACTCTGAGTGATTGATGTTTGTGTTGTTGTGCATGAGGTCGAAGTGTACTAGTATTTATTCTACACACTAAAAGTGACTCAAGTCAATGTTTCCCTTCTTGGTGTTTAATAGAAAAATTGTACTTCTACTGCAGGCCCATCCATTTAATTTTTGAATATGGAATCTGGACTCACTCGGTACACTACAGACTGTGTTGGACAACACCATGATGATGACCACATAGTATCTTCGCAGTCGGTCATTTGGATCGGAGATGATTGATGGAATAACTCAGAGTATTTCAAGAAGTGGCAAAAAAGGTAAACAAGTCAACAACAACAGCAGACCTACATGTCTGTGTTGTGGTGGAGTCGAGTCACAAGTGTAGTAGTGGTATGACTGAACACCATGCATTTATTTAATTACTTACTTTGGAAAATGCTATGTTGCTGTATATGTGTGCTCTGACTGGCTCAGTCAAAATCTAAGCTAAGTGGAGGTTGGGTGGGTACCATGGGCCTGCTCTGTCTTGTTGCTATTGCTGGTTAGTGTTGGAAACAGACAACAGAGTAGATATGATATAGCTATGCCGCCTCTGAAAGTGTTTGCAATCCTCCGTAATTTATGCTTTTTTTCTCTTTGATTTTTCAATATCCCTTTTGTTTTTACATCTACACTTACAGGCTGGTCTTTACCCTGTGCTAAACAGAGAAAAATAACTCACACTCACCTACCAATCCACATCCGCCAGGCAGGCAATGGCACCCAAGATTGACAGGTGCAGTGTCCATGGAAGGGAAGACCAAGAGGAACACTGAGATGCAACTCCCTAATTTGACCAGGATAACATTCAGTAACTTTAGTATCATTCATCATCTTTTAAATCATTTGATTTATTTTTTCTCTCGAATCATTATGACTGTGTGTTGTTGTTATTATGTTTGCTATTTGCTTATAATTGCTCCCTACAGCTATTTTTAAATTTTCTTTGCTAGCTTTAAAAGAAAACCGGGTACAACAGAACATGAAATGTATGTAATTTGGGTCTCTCAGAGGGAAGACAGGCAAGGCGAATTGCATAATAATATTTATTAATATACTGCTGCCCTGTACTGTCTACTAGTCTAGTTAGTACTACTTATCATCATTAACCATCAAGTCATCATCATGAATGCTTTTCCTTTTTCTCCCTTAACAGATATAAGATGGTCGTCTGCCAAGATTGTGTGTGTTCAGTTGTTGTTGTCCATGTGTAGTGTTTGTCTTTATCAAACTTTCCTTCAAATACGCCTTCCCAGCCATTCATCAAACCCTAAACCTCTATCCTCGGGCTGTGTGATTTATATTGAAGTGTGACTAAATTGAATTTACACCAATAATTGATCACACACTCACTGTGGTGGATTTGGTAAAAGAAACACTAATTTAATTTCAAGGCAGGGTGAGGATTTTCTACTGCTTGCCCACCCATGCTCAGTATATTTGCAATTCAATTTATTTTTTCCAAAGGAACATAATCGCCGGCCTCGATTGGATTCATCATCCTCCTCCTTACAGCACTAAAGGTTACGATTGTATCGAGTGACTTGAGTCAACTACAGTTTGCAACTTGTTGTACTAGGCTTGTACTAGGCTATCCCCGCCACCATTATATTGAATTACAATGAATACAAAAAATCAGAAAAACATTGTAAAAAACAAAGGATTCAAAAGATTAGAGAGGGAATGAAAAATTGGCCCGGAACCAAGCAAAGAATAGGAAAACAAGATGGCCGCGCCCATTGGCGACCGCACGGTGAAGTTCTCGTGACATTTCCCCCAAACACGTAATCCGCGTTGCCAAACATCAAAAACATCTCGTGAGTGTACAGAAGCACACGCGAGAATGCAGAAACAAGCACCTCCGCATGCTCTCAAAACTCTGCGTAGCGTTGTGGAGTTTTTGTACCGCTTTGCGGAGCCTGGTGTAACGCAGCTACGCGAACTTCACCCAGGGTTACCTGAGAGGTCTGATGATTAGATACTCAGCAGTGGCAAGAACACATGGCTGAGTCTGGTGGCTTAGTGGACTAATACGTCCACTGTAGGGGCCTCTGTTTGACCTCATGGTCACAGGTTCAAATCCCAGCAGGTCCACTCAGCCCTTTATCATTCTGAGGTTGATAAAATGAGTACCAGTGAGTTGGGCAACCATAAACATCTGTTATTCAGCACCAAGATTCCCTTCTGGGTGAACTCGCCTTTACAAATACACATGTTATGTTTCTTTTAAGTACAGCAATGCCAGCTGACACTAGAACAAGAGATTCTAAACTTGACCCGCTCATACCAGTAGGCTCCTCCTCCCTCTAAGCGACCACTGAAAATCTCCTTCACAAACAAAGGAGTTGACGTTTTGAACGCTGAGTAAAAGGAGGCAGATTGTTTGCCTTTCAACGGACACAACAGTCAACGCAATACACAATACCCGCTATATATGGGCACAATGGCACCTTAGTCACCCACCCAATGATCATTGTTGCAGGGTTTGCCTTGTACTATTTTACTTTTCATGCATCAGAGGCCTCAGATGATAATGAGCAAGAATTTTCAATCTTCTGAGACCTTCCGCTTCCACCCTTAACACACAACAGCCAGATATCTTTAGATAGAGAAATAATGGATGATGAGGTTCTGGGAGCCAGCAAAGGGAATCCATTGAAGAAAGAACTGGGAATTGATGGATTACCCATTGAATTTTATAAAATTACAACTGAATGCTCAGCACCACTATTAGGGAAGAATTTCAGAGATTTCAATTCTCAAAGCTCACCACTCCTGGAATTTACACTAGCCCTGATATCATTGATACCAAAGTTGGATAGAGACCTTCTACACTGCAAAAATTACTGTGCAATTCCTCTCATTAATTCAGATATACAGATCTTTGCCAAGATCCTGGCCAACAGGCTCAAAAAGTAATTCACCACTTGTTCATGCTACCCAGACGGGCTCTGTCCTTGGACGATCATCCTGCAATCATCCGTAGACTTTATCCCACCATCTTTGGACCTCCAGGACTGTTAATTCTGTATAGATTGCCCTCTCCCTTAATGCTGAAAAGGCTTTTGATTGTTAGGAGAGTGACACTAGAGCATCAGGGTATCGACCCTAGATTTCTCAAGTTGCTGTGATGATTATACTCTACCCTGATGGCAATCATCAGTTCCAATGGCTTTCAATCACCTCCTTTGAATTGTGGCAGGCAGACCAGGCAGGGCTGCCCACTTTCTCCCTTGCTTGTTATCCGGCCCCTCGAGGCTCTGATAATAACCATCCGTAAGACACTTGTAGTAGCCGGAATGCCTACATCAGCGAGAGACTTGAAGCTCATACTCTATGCTGACTGAATGTTACTAACTTTATCTCCCCCAGCTGTCTCCATATTGGCTGTAATGGGAATTGTTGATTGCTTCTCAGTCTTCAGTGGCTACTTGATCAATTGGTCTAAAAGAGAAGCCCTCCCCATGACAATTTCACTGGACGCGGACACGGATGTAGCATCTGGGAATCTAATAGCTGACAATTTCCACTCTCTCATTGACTAGATGCAGAGAGACTTTTTGAGGTGGCAACATCTACAACTTTCAGTTATGTCTTTGGTATGCTGCTTGTGCTAGTACCCCTGCCGAAGTTACATTAAATTGACTCAACCATTAGGCAATATATCTGGCATGGGGCTGCACCATGACTGTCTGCCTCAAGGCTGTACCTTGCTACTTCATATAGAGGACTCTGTCTCCCAAAACTCGAGATGTACTACACAGCAATCCAACTTTCTCATTTTGCCTATATCTTCCAACGTACCCTGGAAACTACAGACTGGCTGCAACTCGAGAAACAGATCCTGATGTGCCTGATTATATTCCTTACAAATTAGCTTTCACTTTTTAATTTTTAATTACATACACAAAAATGTATATTTGTTTTTAAAATATTAGAGGAAATGTACATACATTAAAATATTATAATTTACAATTTTTCAAATTGATTTTCAAAATTGCTAATAATTTTATTAAGAATATTCAAAAAACATGTAAATGCAATACAATGAGAGGCATACATCGGACCTCTAACTTAGCAAAATAACCTGCATCGTACCAAGCTAGGCAATAAATGCATAAGTCAAGAACCATCAGAAAATCTCAAGGTGCATGCCAAAAATAGGAAAAGATAGGGCACATGGGGAAAGGAAAAGGATAGGTCGAGGGTCCAGCGTATGGGACATCCAAAAAATGGGGATGAAAAAGAGAGTACAACAAACAGGCCATAGAAATTATGTTGCAGGAAGCTAAGGGGAGGAGGACAGTAGGTTATAAGTAGAAGGCTGGCCCTCCCTCCATGGGGTATCAGATCCAGATTAAGGGGGGCTTGTTCAAAAAGTTGGAGGGCTCTAAGCAGGCATGGTGTAAAACATGAATCTTCCATCCTGGTTAAGTAAACAATTAGTGGCTACCAGATGTGGGGGAAGTTGGGCTTAGTATTTGCTATACTTTGTGATCTAAGTTTCATAGCGATGATATGCCAAAGGCGTGTGAACCCCAGGGTGATCGGCGGTGCAGTGGATTTCTTTCAGTGATGAGCAAGTAACTGTTTGGCTACACCTAGCATTTGGGCTATGTGGCACCATTCATAATGATTCTTACTAGTAAGTGTTGGGGGATGAATGCCAAGGATGATGGTATTATCTGAATTTGGAAGAGGGAGGCCTATGGTAACCTTAATGTGGCTCTGGACTTCTTTCCAATATAGGGTCAAAAGGGGGAAAGACCACCAAATATGAATAAAAGTCACTGGTCACCAAGTGGGAACTCCTACAGTAAGGGTAATAAGTGGGGAACGTTTTCTGTAGGCATGTCACAGTGTAATACCACCTAGTCATTAATTTATATACAGTTTCACACTGGGAAATGATCCTGTATACCCTGGGAATTTTACTCCAGAGTCGCTGCCACTGTTTCTGACAAATGCCCTCTGTGTATTCTGCGTGCCACCATACTTGATAGGTGTGTGGGTGAACAGAGGTGGAGTGTTGCAGCACCTAGTATGTGGCAAAATCACACCTTACATGCAGTCAAAGGAACTCACCAATGTCTCAAAGGGAATGAGTTTCTGTGTTGCCCTTGTGAGTTGAAGGGTAGAAGCAGCCAGTGCCTCAGTTGATAATATTTCAATCAAGAGTTGTCCGAGAGGCAAAAGTCCCCTTTGAATTGATCGAAAATATTAAACGAGCCCCCACAAAAAGGTCCTGGAATGTACAAAATTTTCTCTCCCTCCAAGAGGGCAAAGAATTTGGTTATAAGGCTGAGGGAAATCTGTGTTGCGGGCCAGGGGAGTATTATGGGAGGGGAAACTGGTGAGACCCGTTGTGGTTGCTATCTTGTCCCAAATGTCGAGAACTGTGCCAGTAGGGGTGGCAGTATAGGCACTGCAGGGTCTAAGATGCCTCGGAAGCCAGGCTAAGTCCCAAAGGGGGTGACATTCCACTGCTCAGTCCATGTTGAACCAGTGCTTTTTCGCTCTCATGGACAACCCATTTAGAGACATAACCTAAATGCGCCACCCAATAGTACACCAAAAGTTAGGAAAAGCCATGCTTCCCCCTGTCTCTTGGAAGCATAAGAATCATATTAGAAAATCTTGGGCCTTTCCCACCCCGATAGAGGTTTGTAGGTCATGTTGAAGGTGAAGGATAGAATTTTGGGGGATAGGGATGGGCAATGTCTGGAACAAGTACAGGATTTTTGGATATATGGACATTTTAACCTTGTTAGGCGGCAGAGCCAAGATATCGGGAGTGGTACACCTACGCAGATACTCCAGGACGGACTTTCAATATTCTGACCAATTGTGGTGGGTCCAAGTTGTCAAGGACGGGGTTAAATTCAAACCCAGATGTCGAAGTGAGCGTGCTGCCCACTGGAAAGGGGCCAGGGATTTCAAGCCAGCCAGTTGACGGATTGTTAAATTCAATGTTTGGGATTTTGGCCATATTGATTTTAATTCCTGAGATTTTTTCGAAGGCCTACAGAATGTTTACTAGGGCACAAATGGAAGAGGGCCAGAGTGAGCAGGAAATTGTCAGCAAAAAAAGCTATCTTCTGATCATGCCTGCAAATTTAATTCCTACTATAAATATTCCACCTGGCATATAGCTAACATGGTTGAATGTCTTCTTTGCATCTAAGTAGAGAAGGTAAGTTGGGATGTCCCAGTGGTAAGCTCTCTCAACTAAATGGGCTATTTGGTGAACAGTGCCTGCGCCCTGGCAATGGTGGATGAAGCCGACCTGGTCTGAGTCAATCAGGCCAGGAAGATATGGGTCAAGGTGATTCGCCAAGATCTTGGTGTAAATCTTAGCATCCATCTTTAACAAGACAATGAGATGGTAAGAGGTGCATAGTGAGGGGTCTTTGATTGACCTCGGCATAAGCACTATTTTGACAACAGATATAGGGGCATATTATCAAGAACGGAGTTAGAATTATCGCTGCTAAACTGCCACTAAAGCGGTGATAATGGGCTTGATAATATGCCCTTGAGAATTCCCAGAGAAGCCCAGGTTCACACCAGAACCTGGGCTTCTATGGGAATTGACAAGGGCCTATTATGAAGCTCATTATTGCCGCTTTAGCTGCAGTTTCCTGCTGCTAATGCAGCGATAATTTTAACGCTGTTTCTTGATAATATGCCCCATAATGAGGGTAAAGCATATGACTTCATTAAACAAGTTACAAAGCCATAGCAATTGATTTTGGGGTTGAGGTAGAAATATACAATGAAAAGAAACCAGGAGACGTGGATGCGCTGCGGTTTGCCTGCCTGGCGGTGATTTTTAATGGTCTTTGCGCACCTCTGTTTTTTATTCTGTAAATTGTGCTGACTACTAGCTTGCAGATATTTTATGCTACTCACCCTTTTTGCTGCTTAAATCCCTCTAGACTCCCCGGTCCACCACGAGCAGAGCTCAATTGTGGTGGAGGGAGCCTATTGGCTGAGGTAGTTTCTGTTAACTTTTTCTACTTCCGGTAGGAGGAGGTGAGCGTTCTAGAGCTCGTGCCTTCCTCCCTTCATAACCGGATGCAGGGAGTGACGCACGCTGGACGCGCTGAGACTTGCCTGCTTGGCGGTGATTTTTAATGGTCTTTGCGCACCTCTGTTTTTTATTTTGGAAATTGAGCTGACTACTAGCTTGCAGATATTTTATGCTACTCACCCTTTTTGCTGCCTAAATCCCTCTAGACTCCCCGGTCCACCGCGAGCAGAGCTCGATTGTTGTGGAGGGAGCCTATTGGCTGAGCCAGTTTCTATTAACTTTTCCTACTTCTGGTAGGAGGAGGTGAGCGATCTAGCGCTCATGCCTTCCTCACTTCATAGCCCAATGCAGGGGGCAATGTGCAGCGGACGCGCCAAAGACGCGTCAAAGACAAGCCCGTCTGCACCCGTCCCCGCCCGACCGGGACCAGGGGCCATCCACCCTGCCCTATGCACCCCGATCTACACATACTCACCTGAGGAGCTTATATCCCTGCAAGGTCATGTGCCCATCCCCAAACATCTTCTTGTCACTCTAGAGAACTACGGAATACTGCAGCACACATATCTTCCCCTGTCCCCCTTGACGGGCCTCGCCCCGCACCACCATACGCCAATCCTGACACTCTTCAGGCTGCTTCTTCCCCCAACTGTCATAACATGGACCATGACTATTTATCTATCTGGTATTTGAACACCCGCTCGCTGGTTAAAACCCAGCTGGAGATTTTGTATCACTTAGAAACACTCAAACCAGATATACTATTGTTATCCGAAACTTGGCTCACACCTGAGTCTATTCCTGATATCCTAGCCGCCATCCCCGATAATTACTATATTCTCCAGGCAAATAGGCCTCAGGGGAAGTGGGGGGTGGAGTTGCTGCCATTATTTCCCATACCTATAAAGCCAGTTCAATCACAATGCCTTCTATCCCATTGGTTGATTTTGTACTATTCAAACTTGATTCTGACAGTCTCCCCCTTACGTTTGCCCTTTTTTATCGACCTCCTGGCCAGTCACTGAGTTTCCTCCAGTTATTCGGTAGCCTGGTGGCCGAGCTGGCAATTAACCATGCCAAAATTCTCATTATAGGGGATTTTAATTATTGGCCCCATGGTCAGCACGAAAGTGCCCCCTCTAGGGAGTTTACGGATCTGTTAACTGGTCTTAATTTCATCCAGCACATCAATGTAGCCACTCATGTTAAGGGCCGCATATTGGACCAGGTCTGGTCATTAAATCTCAAACCTACAGATTTCCCCCTGTGCCTGGTCGGATCATTCCTCTATTTCCTTTTCCCTACCTAAAACTGTTGCTACCAAATTTTGCTCTTCTGACCCTCTCTCGATCCGTAACTGGGGTCGAATAGATATCCCCTCTCTATGCCACTCCTTGGCAATAACGACCCGAGTACTCTCAGCCCGTCCGGCTCACTACTCTCTGTCCATTATCAGGCCGAAAATATCTACACTTGGCTAGCTGAGGCCCGGGACTTCTTTGCCCCCCTGAAAAAACTTAAAAACAATTGGCCCCACGATGCTCAGCTCGGGTTCTCTCAGGACCAGAAAGACATGAAGGTTGCCCTTTGACAAACCGAGCGCAAGTGGAGATCAGATTACTGTCCCTTAAAGAAACTAATTTTTCTTACTGCTCTTAAAAACTACAAATAAGCCATTCTAGGGGCAAAAACCAAAAAAAAATCCGAAAAAATTCTGAACTCCTCCAATAAATCGAAAGAACTTGCGAAACCTGATCGTGTAACCATTAAGCCCTCTTCATATCAGTCTCTATGCGACTCCCTTAACAGTTATTTTGTGGATAAAATTTTCAAAATTAAAGGTAGTATTCCTAAGCCCGATCCTAATTTCAATCCAGGATGCATCCCGGGCAATTCTTCTTCTTTCCTAAACTTCCCTTACATTTCTCAAGAGATGTTCCTTTCTCTGCTTAGCAAAGTTCGATCCGGCTCACCCTTGGACAGTTGTCCCGCACACATCACTCATAAGATTTTTCTTAATCTCCCTAATGTACCTATTTCCCTGCTTAACAACTCTCTTTGCTCAGGGGTGGTCCCTAAACCATTCAAATTAGCAGTTATCGCTCCCATTCTCAAAAAACTTGGGGCGGACCGTGAGGTCTTGAGTAACTTCCACCCAATATCCTTGCTCCCTTTCCTATGTAAACTCTATGAGGCCTATGTAACTAACTGCCTTAGCTCCATTGTGGAAAGCTCTTAGTTCCTAGACCCGCATCAAGCTGGATTTAGACCCCAACACTCCACGGAGACCATTGTCGTTGCAGTCCACGACGAACTTAGAAAGGGGGTGGACCAAATCATCTCTCAGGCCTTGGTGCTCCTGGATTTGTCGGCGGCGTTCAACACCAACCATGCCTTCCTTCTCGAACGGGTTCAGAACGCCGGCATCCAGGGCAGCCCGCTGAGGTGGCTTGCATCATTCTTACAAGACCGAAAGCAAGTGGTACGGCTTACTACTTTCATGTCCGAGGCCAAAGGCCTCAGGTGTGGGGTCCCCCAGGGTTCTTCCCTCTCCCCGTTGTTATTCAACCTGTACATTCTTCCCCTTATTTTTGAACTGCGGAATATGCCGTGGTCACCTTCAATTATGCGGATGACCTCCAGCTCATCTTCAATATTGATTCTTCGCCCACTGCCACTGAGAATGTTCAGTCTACTATGAGGTTCATCAGCAGTTAGATGAATGCTAACCAGCTCAAGCTTAATCCGGATAAGACTGAGCTGGTCCTCACCGGGCCACCTGGAAACCCCTGGAACTCTAATTTCTGGCCTCACTCCCTGGGCTGTGCACCTAGCCCGGTCAACTCAGTTAAGAGCCTAGGAGTCACCATCAGTAAGGATCTCTCCATGAGACCCCAAATTAAATCAATGATGTCGGCATGCTTTTTCCATCTTCGCCGCATCAGAAAAATTAGCAGATTCCTTACCCATGATGCCCTAGTCCAAGTTACGCTGGGTCTAGTAATCTCCAGAGTTGACTACGTAAACTCATTGTATATTGGTATTCCTACTTACCAGTCCAACCAACTTCAACTCATTCAAAACCAAGCTGCGAGACTCATCTTCGGACAACCTAAGTCTAGCTCTGCTAAGCCTCTCCTGAAGAGCCTGCATTGGCTCCCGGTTGTCCAGCGCAGCCTCTTTAAAGTGGGCTGCTTGATTCACCAGGCCCTCTCTCACCAAGGCCCAGCTTTTATTGCCTCCCGCCTCCACCGATATACCCCTCCCGATGTCTCTGCTCCTCAGGTTCCAACCTGCTGTCCACCAGCTCCTTCAAGCGCAAAACATTTGGGAGGTTAAGATTTGCCTCACAAGCCCCATGTTTCTGGAATGCTCTCCCCCTTAACCTTCGTCTCACCCCCTCCTTTCCTCTATTTAGGAGGGCTCTGAAGACATTGCTATTCACTCAAGCATACAATTAAATTCCTTGCAGCCCTGTCTCTTGCTCATCCTTGAAAGCGCCCATAAACCGCTGGTGAACGTGCGCTGTATAAGTTCCTTTATCATATCATATCATATCATATCATATCATATCAGGAGACCATCTGGTGCCAGGGTTTTCCCCACTGGGAACTTGGGGTATATTCACAAGAATGTGTGATAACTACTGCAAGAGTAGAGTAATGCAACTTTCAACATCACAGACTATCACTGGAAAATAACCCTGTGTCAACGTGGAATTCAAAACAAGGCGGTAGCATGTGATAGTCTGCCAGAACTGTGGACAATGTACACAATACAACCACCTCGATGGAGACAAAAACACAAACCACAACACTAAAATACATACATTGGGCAAAAGCGCAATGAGGAAATCCACGATAAGCAGCGCCAGGCCTGCAACACACACCTGTCAGGTGGGAAAAATCACCGTAAAAGTAAAAACACCCAAACACAAACTGACAAGCACCCAAGCAGCATTGAGGCAGCCGGCGCAGGCGCAGTGGACGAGTGCAACCCGACAAGCACCCCGGATGACCAGCCCGGAACCTCAGGGACAGATAAGAGCAAGGACAAGAAGAAGTGGAAGAAGAAGTTCAGTCCGCAGGCGAACAGGCTCATAGTCACGGAGGTGATGGAACACCATCAACAACTGTTCATCACCTCCAACGTGTCATTGGGCACCAAAAATGGAATATGGCGGGACATTGTGGACAAGGTGAATGCCGTCGGAGAGCACAAGAGGACAATGGACGAGGTCAGGAGGCGATGGAATGACATCAAGCAGAGCACCAAGGAGAAACTGTCAGACATCCAGAAGGCAGCAACTCAGACTGGAGGTGGGGTCCAGCGCCACAGCTCCAGTGGGATGACATGGAGGAGCTGGCATCAACAGTCATCAGTGTGGAGACTGTGGCCGGAGTCGGGGGATCGGACACTGCTCAACAGGACACAACACAACGCAACAGGGTGAGTGACCACCAGGTACTGGGGGGACGGGTGGAGATAAGCACAATGGCACACATGCACAATCAAGCAGTGCACAGTGCACACCTACAATGACTCTGGGTTCTCGCCCAGTTCTACAGACTGTCACAATGTACAATGACATGCTGTCTGAATGTCAACATGTACCATGCGGCTACATACATGTGGACACATTGTAATACACCATCTCTCCTTCACTTTGAATGGGCGCCGTCAACACCTCCTGCAGAGCAGTCACAGCCACTCTTCACTGATGACGAGAAGGACAACACCTACATCAACACAAAACCATCAAAGACATCATTGACCTCATTCACCACTCACCTCCAGGATCAGGGATGCCCAGCTACATCGAGGCGACCCCACCTACTACCCAAAGCACCCAGAGCCCCAGCACTCCCCCAAGCCCCCCAGGAACAACACACGGCCTTCTAACGCATTGTGCTGGAGTGCCAGAGGGAGACGCCAGAGCAGGTACGTTGGGCTTCGGCATCATGGCAACCAAACTTGATGCCATCCTTGTGTGTGTAGGCCCCCTCCATGGTCTCCAATGAGCCCTGACTGACATCACTAGAGTCATGACGCAGAGAGAAGAACACCTGTCCGCTCAGAGTGGCTCCAGCGATACCAGCCATGAGCTGGCACACATGCGGAGGCTCATGGTGGGCATGGTGCAGATGGAGGTGGAAAGGATGACAGCCACCACGAACATCAGTGGAATGTAGCTGGGATCTACCATGCCCTGCAGATCCTCTTCATGGCATTGCTACCACAAGGCGTGGCGATGATAAATGCTGCTGCCCCCATACGATCCACATCTCCGCCCCCTGGTGTGTCTCTGCCTCCCAGTGTGGCAGGCCTAACCACTCCGCTTGGTCCCGCACATGGTCTCATGACCTTCCACTGACCCCCGATTAACTCAGATGCGCTCCCTTGGACAATGACATGGACTGCCACATCCTGTTTGATGACCAATGACACAGCGACCACTCTGCGGACTGTACCCTTCCTTTTCCGTAGTACTTGTCATCCCCAGACCGCTTCAGCTGCAGAACTGCACTGGATGTGCAAAAACATCCAGTGACGCACTGCTTTGTCATTTCTTTCATCATTCATGTATGTATGTGTGGATGAATGTAGCGACAGTGATTTCCCTTGCGTCAATGATGCTCATCCTGTGGGATGTCAGTCAGAGGGTGCAACATAGCAATTTGTGTTACGGGTCCCATGGCCACCGCAACATGGACACATGCTTCAGCCACTTCCAAGTCCGAACATAGACTGAACCATGCCCAGTACCCACGAGTCATTTTTGCAAGCCCTTCGCTGTTCCGGCATACGGCAGGCCAGACCACTGCACTAATGCTAAGAGGGGGGGCTCATTGCTACCCGTCGCAGGCATACTCGCTGGTGGTGTGCAGGTCACTGGTCTAGTTGTCAGCATGTCACAGTCACTCCCTGAGGACAGGTTTGCACGCACACCACACCCATCCGGCACAGGCATCACAGGCCATGTGACCCAGCAAATATAAGGGGCCGACAATGTCACATACCCCTCTGCCGGTGGTGACTCGATGATGGACCTGAGGCCTTGAGGCAGGCACGGGCCTACCATCACGTGGCGGTGACTTGTGTTGAACAGGGTTTGTGGCTTATGGTGCATTGCGGCCGGCACAGATACCCCGTCACGGGTCGCTGACGGGTTGAACATGGTTTGTGGCACACGCTGCATTGCATCTGGCACAGGCACCCTGCCAAGGGACGCTGACTGGGGTTGAACAGGGCTTGTGGCACATGCTGCTTTGCGGCCAGCACCGGCACCCCACCACGGGACAGTGACGTTGGGGGCACTGAGTCATTGGCACCTTAAGCTGCTGAGCAGTTGTGCAGCCTGGGTGCCCGGACTACTCAGGATTTGTGTGCCTTGCTGGACCACAGTGGAGGGTGAGCCAGCGGGCTGCGCGGGCCTACCGCCATGTTGCCTCACTTCCGGGATCACAGACTTAGTGGCACCCATTGGACTGAGTGGGTTTGCAGCCAGCGATGGTGCCTGGTGTCCTGGTATGTCCTATGCCATGGAGTAATCAAGACCCAGCACCAGACGTGAGACCTAGTGGCCTGCGTAGCGTGGCTGCATGGTGTGGAAGGTGCCATGTCTGGGGGCCCCAGGCTTGTGGCTTGCAGTGGCACGTGATGGGACATCCTGTCTACACACCAGTGGCAAAAGGTCAGCAGTGTGGCCTGGGTGCGAGGGGCGGCACTCTCTCTCTCTCCCCCTCTCTTCTTCTCTCTCTCCACCTCTCTTCTTCTCTCTCTCCCCCTCTCTTCTCCCTCTCTCTCCCCCCCTCTCTTCTTCTCTCTCTCTCTCTCCCCTCTCTTCTTCTCTCTCTCTCCCCCTATCTTCTTTTCTCTCTCTCCCTCTCTTCTACTCTCTCTACCCCTCTCTTTCTCTCTCTCCCCTCTCTTCTTCTTCTTCTCTCTCTCTCTCTCTCTCTCCCCCTATCTTCGTTTCTCTCTCTCCCTCTCTTCTACTCTCTCTCTCCCCCTATCTTCGTTTCTCTCTCTCCCTCTCTTCTACTCTCTCTACCCCTCTCTTTCTCTCTCTCCCCTCTCTTCTTCTTCTTCTCTCTCTCTCTCTCTCTCTCTCTCTCTCTCTCTCTCTCTCTCTCTCTTTCTCTCTCTCTCTCTCTCTCCCCCTCTCTTCTTCTATCTCTCTCTGTCCTTTGATGTGCTCAGGACACACCTTCTCATCATGTTTTTTGTCTTGCCGTCTGTGACCTACGGATTGTGTCTTCATTTCATTTCAGTGTTCATTTCAGTAAAGTACATGTTTAGGTGTAGCTGATGTGGCATGTCTTTGGACAGGGGGGCCAGAGATGGGTGGCCCTGGGTGTGGTGTTGGTGGGTGTTGTGGCCCTGTTGGGTGCCAGTGCTGCATGTTCAGTTGCTCCATGTCATCTGTTTGTCTTCAGGTGTGGCTCTGGGCTTTGCTCCCTTTTGTTGTGCAGACTGTGTTCTGACTTTACACCAGGTCAGAGCAGGTGTTAATTTCCTACTGCTAACGCGCCTTATCGCGTGTTTTGTGTTCTTATCGCCTATCTGGCTGGTTGTTGTGAATGTTGAGGTGTCATGTTGTCGTGGCTTTTGGCACGGGAACTCCTACTCTGCATCTCATTAGCGATAGTTGTGGGGGTCCTCTGTGGCAATGTTTTTTGCGGCTGCTATCGCGGGTAAACTGGTGCTGTGGGCTGTTAGCACCAGCTTGTGAATGGGGTGGTAAATTTATCATGACTTTGGCTGCGATAAAGTGCCGTTTATTCGGCGATAGCTCCTTGTAAATATGCCCCTATGTGTTTTGGGAGTCAAGGGGTGCCCGTAATCAAGTGTTCAAGAAAGAATCAATCTCATCTCAGACAGGGTTATCGTCCTCCTAAAGGACAGTGTAAACGTTATTTATAATTTTATTAAAACTACATTTAAAAAATGTCATAACAAGTACAATTTTATAAAAATTAACAATCAAGCAAATTAATATTTACCAATTTTCACACCATTATCCTGAAAAAACTCAACATCCTGCTCTTTTAGCATAATTGCATATATATTACTCATACACTTTAATAACATTCTGAAAATAAAAATGTTGGACATTTGTACAAATAACTAAAACAATTTACAAAACATATTAACACAAAAATAAACATACAACTAAAATAAAATACATTACAAAGTCAAAGTCAAAGTCAAAAAGATTTTATTTGTGTTGGTACTCGACAGAGGACCACAAATATTACATTTTACACATTAAAATAAGAATGTCATTATTTATCAATGTAAAGGTAAAAAAGATTTAAAAAATTTATAAAGATTATAGCATACAAATTCATTCGGAGGCTGCATGCACAATAATATAAGTTCTCTCACCCTTGTAATTCTGCAGGAACGGTAGATAGGGTCAAGGTATCTTGCACGAGCTAAGGTTACATTTAGATTTGTACATACGAATAATAAATGCTCTAAATTCTGAACTCCCCCTTCACACAATGTACATTTTGGCGAACCTCCTGGGAGCCATCTTGCTGTATACGCTAAAACAGGTAGGATGCCCAGTCGAAGCATAGTAACCGCCCTCCTTGCACCATGCGTCAGGGAAAACCCAATATAAGGCTGGCATTTTTTATATTCCAGTAAGTCTGCAAAGGGTCTATAAGTTGATAGTTTGTTGCAATGTTCGAAGTCCAGTTCATAGCTCAATTTAGGGGTGAAACATTTTAAGAAATTTTTTATTTGCGCTGGTGTCCAAGTAAGCAGTAAGTCTGGACTAATTTTTGCCATTCGAAATGCAACAATCATATTCTCTGAAAAAGTTTGCTTTTTGGCTTCCAGCCCGAAAGTCTCTTTTTTCAGTAATGATCTTAGAGTATTCTCTTTTGCATGCAGTAAATTGTAGGCCCACCTAATTACGTTAGCCACAGCTGTAGCAAAGGAGCTTGTGATAGATAATTCTAATCTCAGTGCTTGAACAGGTACAGAGTCAGAGATCTTCATGATCCTTCTTAGAATTTTTCCTTCTTTGCGATCCATGAAGACCCATTGCTTTATGGGGATATACTCCGTCGCATAGGATAATACTGGCGGTACTTTGACTCTGTATATTTTTAACATTGAGGAGAAATGCCTGTTCCCAGTGGTACTGTAGAGTCTTAAGAGGGCCGCGGCATGTAGTTCGGATTTCCTTTGTAGGTTTTTTATCTGTGTTGTATTTGTTAAATTCTTCGAAAGGATCCTGCCAAGGTAGGGATATTCATTAACCTCTTCTATCTTTTCTCCTCCAAGCCTCCAGCTGTATTTCGCGCTTTGTTTCCTCCCCGAAAAGGCTACCACTTTTGTTTTCTTTATATTTGGAATTAAGAAATTTTCTTTGGAATATTTGTGCAAGATATCCAATGATCTTTGTAATCCAAAAGGAGTGAGGTCTAGCAACACTATGTCATCAGCATAGAGCAATGCATGTATGCTTTGTTTGGCAATTTTAGGAGGTAAACTGGAGCCCATTTGCAGCTGATATGGCAGGTCACTTAGATATAGGGAGAATAAAATCGGGGCTAAAAGGCACCCTTGTTTTAGTCCATTATCTGTTTTAATTATTTTTGTTAGGCCTTTTTCTCCCCCCATTTGGACTTGACACCAAGTATTGGTATGAAGGCTTACTATCGTTTGCAGCAGTTGTTCATGGATTCCAAGCCTCCTTAGTTTTCTCCATAGTGTTGGGCGATCTACACGGTCGAACGCCGTAGTATAGTCAATGAATGCTGCATATACGACCTGGGTTTTCCGAGTTACATATTTATCTAGAGTGGCCTGAATGATCGCGATGTTGTCCGTAACAGAATGTTTAGGTCTAAAACCTGCTTGGAACATAGGTATTAGACCCAACGAAAAAGCCCAGTCTTTCAAGCGATTTAGTACTTCTGCTGCAAATATTTTTCCTACGGCGTCCATGAGTGCTATTTGACGGTAGTTCCCTGCTAGGATCCTACTCCCCTTTTTGTGTATGGGGATGATGATGCTCCCCTGCCATGATTTAGGTACTTGTCCGATGTTATAGATGTAGTTAAAGAGGGGGCTTAGCAACTGACTCCACTCCTTTGGGTCCGCTTGTAAAACCTTGATCGGTATCTGATCAGGGCCAGAGGCTCCTGTGCTTCTTGCTTTCCGAATGTTCATTTCAACGGATATAACTGTGGTTTTAGTTATTGGTCGATTATCTTTTTCTGTAATGTAGTCCTCGCTATTTTCATCCGATTTTGTTAGATTTGCTTTATAAAGATCTGACAAATAAGTTTCCCAATCATTCGGAGGGACCGGTATAGTTTGCAATTTCTTTTTTGATCCTGTTATTTTTGCGATTAAAAACCAATATTTGTGCTGGTTTATTTTTTTTGCTGCTAATTGAATGTCGACCCAATTGCGATCTTGCATTGCTTTTTTGTTGCTTAGATTCTCGCGTCTCAATTGATTTTTTAGTTTGTTTATTTCCTTCTTCATAGACGGTGAGGGGTTCACATGTTGGGCACGTATAAGTTTATTGAGCTTTTTCTTTATTACAGAATTCTGAATAGTGAGTTTGTTTTTGTCTTTCCTCTTGCTATTTCCTGCTGTGCCCTTTTGTAACGCATTTAAGATAAAGTTTTTGATATCCTTAATGATGAGTTCGAAGTTTTCTATTGGATTATCCGAATATATTTTTGCTAGAAATTGAGAGTGTTCAACCAGTGTTGAGATTTTATCCAGAGTCGAAGAGTTCCAGAATATGCGTCTCTTTTCACTTTTTATCATTATTGTACTTTTATGGTAAATCATGTGACAGGCTGGTGTAGGTTTGGGTATCCAGTCTGTGGTTAGATGCATTTGTGCATGATCACTCTTTTGAGTGAACTGAGTGTGCAAATACGTGACTGTATCCAGCAGATCCATACTACTGATGATGTAGTCTATAATGGATAGGGATCCATTGCCACGTCTAGTGTAATTTGCCGGGATGTCCCCTTCCATATTGCCATTCAGTATTACTCCATTTATATTCGGTAGTGCTGATAGTAACAATTTGCCTCTTTTGTCAGTTAGAATACCTTTGGGAAAGTGTGGAGTTGTTATTTCCATTGATTCTTCTATATATAATTTTGCCCACTTATTGATTTCAGAATTAGAGATTTTGCCATTGAAATCTCCCACGATTAAGTAAGACGAATAGAGTTGGTCTTCTGTTATCTTCATAATATTTTCCATAATATCGAAGAATATGGTATCCAGTTTTTTGCCAGGAGGGGCATATACATTGAAGAGCAGGATTGCCTTTTGGGGAGCTGTACTATGTATTTTTATGGAAATTTTGATGCACTGTAAGTTATCTAGTTTTGTATCTACTATTTCCTGTGCCCACGAGTGATCTTCCCTCAGTAGAATGGCCAAACTGCCTTTTGCGTGACCACGTTTGGTGAATATTGCTGGGATATCATAGACATAATAGCCTTTATGGGAGAAGGGTTCAGTCGCCCAGGTTTCTTGTAGGATCAGGCTGGTTACTCGTGGCTTCAGATATTTTGTTCTTAGTTCTACCAGCGATATTCCAGGATGTGATTTGTAATCCAGTGCTAAACAGGTTGTCGTAGAGTGGTCGTAACTTTGTTGCTGTTTAGAGTCTCCGAGACCCAAGACCAGGAGTTTATGCTGTTGTTATTTTCGTTTTCTTTTGAAATGTGATACCATACTGCCCTTTCTCCATTATCCACCTGAATTTTTAGGGTATCTTTCCCTGGGAAGTTTGATCCTGAGTACATAATTCCCAAGTCTTCTGTTACGTCAAAATTTCTATGAAGTTTTTTGACGTGTGAGTTGGAAATTAGTCGTATTTGATCGTTGTACCATATTGGGATTTTATTGACCATTGATTCCACTCTTTCAACTACGTCATATTGTTGTTTATGTAGTATCTCCTTTTCGTTGAGTATGATGCCTGGAAGAACTGATGACCAGAATGTTACCCTCACCAGTTTGATATTATCTTTTTTGGGAAAGATCACTAAATCAAGGTCATTGCTGGTCAGTGACTGTAAAGACCTTATGTGATGTAGAAGATTAATAATCCTTCCTATATTAAGTGGGGCTGAGTCAGTAGGGAAAACTTCCTCAAATTGTAGAATTTTGGAGTGTGACTCGTCACCCTTTTGTCTGTACCTAATGATATCTTTGTTTGGATTTGTGTTTCTTTGACCTGTTTGTACAGAGGGTCTGTTTGGAGCATACTCTTCTGCTCTTGGATCCAAATGGTTCATATTTTCTTCGAAATTTCTGATATTATTTTTCAACTTTTCGATAATTTGAGGCTTTATATTATCATCGGGTTGTTCCTCTTGAGATTTATAGATAATGGTAGGTTTTTGGAATTTTAGTTTACGGATTTTCTTCTTTTGGATCCTTCTTGCTGGTTTTTTCCTCTTTTTTTTTCCTCCTTCTTGGTTATGTTCCGTTTTTTTGTTAACTATCATTTCTCCTTTTTCGTCGCTTGGTATATTATTAATGCGTGTTTCCTGGGCGTCTTGTGCAGGATCATTTTTGTGTATATCTATTATACTTATTTTTGAAAAAATTGGGTATTGTTTAACTTTTTGTTGAGGTTTTTCTTTAAATAATTGTTTGAGAGAATATGTTACTGATTCGTTATGGTTATCCAACTTTTGGTTTTGTTGTGTTTGGATTTCTGATGTCTGAGTACCAAAATCCCGTTTTGTTTTCTCCTGATCGTTGTTATATTCGTTTAAGATGATCCGTTGATCATATTTAGTTTTAGATCTCACGTTACTTTTCTCTGCTTCAGGAAGATCTTTTTTCCTTTTTTCTTCAACTAGATGTTTTAATATACCAATTTGAACATCCAAGGTTTGGTCAGAATTTTCTAAGATATTCCCTAAAAATGAGAGAACTGATTCCAATATTTCTTGGAGCGAAAAGAGGGCCTTTGACATTGGTGTAGCTGTGTTAATGATATTATTGCTTTTAAGATTCAAAGGGTCCAATGAAGAATCGAGTGAGAGAACTTGAGGAGACGTTTTTTTCTGAGGACTGTTGGTTGTCCTAAGTACTGACTTTCGATCCATTAAGTTTGATTTATTAATACATAATTCCTCAAGTAGCGATGAGCTCCCACGGCTTTTTATAGGAGTTGAGGTTTTTAGATGAGTCGCCTCATGATCCAAGGATTGTAGGTCTTTTGGAGAGCAAAATAGTTTATTACTTGAGTCATGATCCAGATGGCACAATTTTTGTTGTGATTGAAGATTCATTGAGGTACTTTCTACTGCCCCAGTAGTTACTGGTGAGTTGAGAGTAACTTATTTTTCCGGTGTATGTGTTTCTAGTTCCTCTTTAGTTGTAAGGGTAGAGAAATATGTACTAATTGCCGGGGTGTGAGTTATTCGACCATGTTTTATAGCTTTATCTGAGGATTTCCGTACTGCATTGTCAGTACCCATTCTTTTCATAAATATAGTGCGGGATCGCAATTTTTTGAATCCCATAGACAGTCTGATGAAATTTCTAGGTAGCTGGATTCGCCTAGAATCAGTATTTACTATTGCTATTGGATAATTCCTGAGGTTCCTCTACCACCCTTCACTTTTCTTGCGATGTCTATATTAGGCCAGTTTCTATGGTCAGTTATTAACTGGTGAAGACCTTACTCTCATAGATCTGTAGGTTTGTGCGCAAAAGATAAGTGGGGTGGCCCGTCCCGTCCTCGTACGACCCCGGATGGCCACAGACGGCCCGCCCTTTGCCCGGGCTTCGCCCGGTGTCCCGCTCGCGTCTTGCGACGCGGGAGTAATGATGTAATTATATACTTGCCGGTGGTGGGCGTGTCCGTGGGCGGGAGCGCCGGGGGAAGAGGAACCAGCTGGGCTACCTGAAGGATGCTGGTCCTCGCAGTCCCCCGGCTCGCTAAAGTTTTGTTCCCTAGCCTCAACCCGTGGGTCTCAAGCTGGGAGCTTATCACCAGCCCTGCCGATTGCAGGGCTCGCTCACACCAGCGAGTCCTCGTCGAGGGGAGGCTTTGGGAGGCAGGCGCGGTGAAAATGCAGGACGGACTTTCTCTCCGTTGATGAGGAAACAAACAGCACAGTTCCTCTCGCTAAGGTGAGTGGCGCCCGCGAAGCGGGGGTCACGAAAGATATTCACCACAGGTGGTGGGCGTGTCCGTGGGCGGGAGCGCCGGGGGAAGAGGAACCAGCTGGGCTACCTGAAGGATGCTGGTCCTCGCAGTCCCCCGGCTCGCTAAAGTTTTGTTCCCTAGCCTCAACCCGTGGGTCTCAAGCTGGGAGCGTATCACCAGCCCTGCCGATTGCAGGGCTCGCTCACACCAGCGAGTCCTCGTGGAGGGGAGGCTTTGGGAGGCAGGCGCGGTGAAAATGCAGGACGGACTTTCTCTCCGTTGATGAGGAAACAAACAGCACAGTTCCTCTCGCTAAGGTGAAAACAATACTTATAGAATAGCTCATAAAAACAATATTATGTACAGTGATATTTTGACAAATTATATTTTTTTTATAACCATATTAAAAACAACACTTAAAATGATATTCTTACCTCTGATATTCCTGTTGACGATATGTCTGCCATCCCAATATTCTTCACACAATATTTATGTATCACGACAATTTCTGTTCTATATTCTGTCCAAACACTCACTTTACTACTACTAAACAGTGGGAAAGTGCTAGTGCTACTCCCCTAAAACATGTGCTGTAAAATTGTGAGTCATGTTTGGTCTATTTAACTTCTCTATAAGGTCACTACCTAAAATTGCCCTATGACACAGAAAGTTAAATACATTTGTCAGCTCTGGTGTGTACTTACTCCAACAAAAATATATGAAAAAAGTTCTACCATGAGCACTACTGTACTTTAACTGGACTACAGTTTAAAGGCACTGAAGTAGCACAAGGACTTAAAATGTTTTTTTTGCAATGAAGGAAAACCTATTTTTATATATTAATAGGTCACCCCACAAAGTTTCCTTGTAGGATAGGATAAACAATAAATCATATTGGGGTTGTCGACCTTGAAATCTCGTCAGGGGAGCTCAACATCCTGTGATTGTAGGAAAATCACTTAATCTCCTCGTACCTAACAGAAAAATGAATGTGTCCATCTATAACACAACTGGCGCTCATGTAAAGCGACCTGATACCTTTGGGTCGAGTTTGCGCTATATTAAACTTCCCCCACCCCCAGAAAATAGATACAAAATGGCAAAGTCCATATTAAAAGGTACGCCCTCATAGTAACTGAATGCCTAAAATCTATTTAGCTGTGTATCTACAGATACATTTTCCATAAGACAGGCCTAGGTTGGATTAAAAATTGAGGGCCAAATGTATAACCCTTACAATTAGCAGGTCGCAAATTGTGTTGTTTTGCGACACAATTTGCAACTCACTGCAAGGTACAACAGTGTCTCAGACACTGTTTGCGATTCCTTATAGGGTCGCAAATTGCATGCCTCATTAATATTCATGAGGCAGGTGCAATTTGTGACCCCATTGCAATGTGCTCTACCTTGACATCAATAAGGATTCCAACCATAAACTGCAGCTTGTACAGAATGCAGCGGCCAGACTTGTAATGTATCTTCCCAAATTCCATTCTGTTACGGCATCTATTCGTAAACTACACTGGCTTCCTTTAGAAAAAACAATTCTGCTCAAGACCCTCTGCCTTGTCCATAAGGCCTATTACAACACAGGCCCAGAAGGCATTAAACAGCTCTTACTAAGGTATATCCCTACCAAACAACTGCGGTATGCCTACAAAAACTGGCTGGTTGTTCCCAGGTTCAGGAGAGCCAGGTAGGGGGGAAGAGCCTTTTCTGTTGCTGCCTCCAAGCTCTGGAATTCTGTCCCCCTATCGATCTCTGGGCAAGACTTTTACCTTTTGTTCTGCCAGGCATTAAAAACATGGCCATTCACTCTCAATTGCTAGGCCTTTTCTGCGTTTCTTCCAACCTCCCGCTCTATCCACAGCTCCTTGACGCCCTTGGGCAAAGTTTGCGCTCTATAAGACTGATATTTATTCATTCTTTCATTGGGAATGGCTAGAACTCCCTGGGATGGTGACTTTCTGGGGTCAGTAGACCACCATGTCTGTGACTATTTTTAAATAAGTTTACACTATAGGGGTTACGTCCTTTATGGGGGGCGGGAAGGACGTTAACAACATTTTTTACCCAAAAAAGCTCCTGGCCACCAATTCTGTTACTGCTAATGAATTATGCAGATTTTAAATACAACGCAATTAGTCACTGTATTGTACTTCAAAAATTGTATTTGTTCATCTTTTGTTTAAACAAATGTCCTTCATACTTCAAAGTGCATGAGAAGAATACACATTTCCTTCATAACGGAGTACATTATTAACAAAACAGTGCAAAAGCAAATTATAAACTGATATTTTCATGAATTCATTGGCAAAACATATATGTAAAACAACTTTACATTCATATCAGGTGACTACACCAGTCAAAAGTTTGATACTGTCTGTAAGCGATAAGACTTTTATCTTATGAACATTCAATAAGGTGCTAAAACAGACAACCATGCGGGGACAAAATGCTTTGAATTCAATGAGCTCTTGGGGTGTATTTTATATGTCACCACCCTCAAATTAGAGTCTCAGTTGATGATAGTCCCTCGCAGGTACTTTGTGCGTGCCAACGCGTTTCTAGTTCCCCGGTTTCTTAAGGAATTATCATCAGGGCTTTGTTAATTAACAAAGCAACAATGTATCAAAAATATGCACTCTGTTTGCGAATCGATATTGGAGCCTGTGGCCAAATACGTCGACATCTTTTTGAAGCCATTTATCAACCATGTTCCCTCGTACTTACGAGACACCACTGGCTTCCTGAACAAAATCGAAGGTCAATCATTTGACAATAATACACAGTGGCTCGTATCCTTTGATGTAACATCACTTTACACTCAAATCCCCCAGGATGAGGCCCTTGAAGCAATGGAGATCTATCTGGAAACATGAACAAGACCACACAAAGTCCCCACAGTGTTTATATTAGACCTAGCATGGATTGCACTTAAACGCAACTTTTTCAGATTCGAGAATACCTTCTACATGCAGGTAAAAGGCTCAGCAATGGGTTGCCCTTTTGCTCCAGAGATAGCCATACTGTTTATGGCACAGTTTGAAGAAACATATATTGACAACAACAATCCTTTCAGTGAATGTATCACACAGTGGTATAGGTACATTGACGACATCTGGTGCGTGTAGAGTGGTCTTGAAAATCGACTAATCCAGTTTCATGAATGGCTGAACACAAGGCATCCAGACATCAAATTCACTATGACAAAAAGTCGCGCATCACTGACATTTCTTTGACGTCGAAGTGTTTGTAGAGAACTATAAACTGACCACAACACTACATCGGAAATCCACTGATAGGAACACCATTCTTCACTATCAAAGCTTCAACCCCAAAAATCTCAAAAACAATTTACCGTACGGACAGTTACTTCGAATAAGGCTCAACTGCGCCAGGAAGGAAGATTTCATGGCGAATGCAGCAATCTTCAGCAACCAACTAAAAGAGCGTGGTTATCCCCGCAAACTGCTCAAACATGCAGTCAAAAGAGCCTGGTATACCCCACGTGAGACGTTGCTAACGAAAAGAGCGAAACCCCCGATGGAAAAACTTGTATGTGTTTCTACATTTGGTCCTCACACAAACAAATACAAAAAAATCATTTTAACAAACTGGCACCTCCTTACAGACTTGGATTCGCCAATTGGAAAGCCCTTGTTTGCTATTCGCAAAAACAAAAACATTGGACAACAGATAATAAGGGCAGATTTGGGACGAACCCCCACCCAACAGAGTGATATACGCACCCTTTGGAACTTATCACCCGTCAGAGGACACAGAAAGTGTGGGAACTGTTCTGTTTGCTCCATGACGATCGAAGGCCATGAGTTCGCACATGAAGGCATCAAATGGGCACACAATGAATTTACCAACTGTAAAACAAAAAACAATATCTATGTGATCAAATGCCCTTGTTCCCGAATATACATTGGGAAAACGACCCAACAATTGAACCAACGAATCGTGCAGCACAGATCGCGCATCAAGAACCACGTCCTGACTGCTCCAATGGTAGAACATTTTGTAACTAAAAATCATTCTGAAAAAGACTTTCAATGGACGATTCTGTCCGGTATCAAATTCAACCCCCCGGGGAGGAAATTTGGAAGACATGTTGGCAAAGAAAGAAGCATATCTGATTTTAAAATTTCATGGAACCACCAGAGGGCTGAATGACCTGACTGAGCTCAATCAGATATTATCTTGAAACTGTGGTGCCACACATCTAGAATGGTCCCCTTAAAATACACTGATCCGTGTTACCCATCCGAAAAACAATTGGTTCATCAACCTGGAAGATCGGCCAAGTTACCGCAGTAACACCAATTTGCTCAACCCATGCAGAACCTACATGTCCTACAATCCCATTCAACACTTGAGAGGAAGGAAGCTTTGAAAAAACAGCGTCAGCACAAGCATCGTGTGTTGAGTGCCTGCGGAGAGACGTCGGATGGAGTACACGCCATAAAGAATTTCGACCCAAAAGTGAGTAAAGCGTTATGCAGCTGCGAACATGAAGTGCTAGAACTAAGTCGCACAATCATATCGACCCTATTCCAAAAAATTGCCTATTGAAATCTGGCCGTATTTTACATTACTAGGAAATTATGAAGACCGAATGAAGAAGATGTTTCTCTTTGGATGAAGGGGAACCGCCTCACAGAGTAAGATAAGTGCCCTAATAAGCTTGACCCTGCCTACAGTGAAACGAACATTAGATCTAAAACACCTGTAATATTTTATCTCGTAGGGTAAAGCTACAGAGCCCAAATTAATTATTACTTGTCGTCATGCATGAATCAGTCAACAAGAGAAGAGTCATCTGAAGAGATCCAGGAAGACTCTAGTAAGCTTTTTTTCTTACGGTTTTACAGAAAACACAATAGCTTAAAACACCAGACTCGCAACATTAACACACATCTAATTTATTCTCTTAGGTGTAGGTCTATAAAAGTAGCAGAATAAGAAAACCTCACTGCAACATAAGAAAGTACTTTTTATATACTAATCCACTTGAACCCAGGGAGAGAGGGAGTCAAACAGAGTGTATATTTTTGATACAATGTTGCTTTGTTAATTAATAGGATTGCACCATGGTCCAAAGCCCTGATGATAATTCCTTAAGAAACCGGGGAATTAGAAACGCGTCGGCACGCACAAAGTACCTGCGAGGGACTATCATCAACTGAGACTCTAATTTGAGGGTGGTGACATATAAAATACACCCCAGGAGCTAATTGAACTCAAAGCATTTTGTCCCCGCATGGTTGTCTGTTTTAGCGCCTTATTGAATGTTCATAAGATAAAAATCTTATCGCTTACACAGTATCAAACTTTTGACTGGTGTAGTCGCATGATATTAATGTGAAGTTGTTTTTCATATATGTTTTTCCAATGAATTCATGAAAATATCAGTTTATAATTTGCTTTTGCACTATTTTGTTAAAAATGTACTCCGTTATGAAGGAAATGTGTATTCTTCTCATGCACTTTGAAGTATGAATGACATTTGTTTAAACAAAAGATGAACAAATACAATTTTTGAAGTACAATACAGTGACTAATTGCGTTGTATTTAAAATCTGCATACTTTTTAAATAAAGCAGTTTTTTTTTTAAATGGGACCACTGCCTGCACTCAAAAAATATTTTCGCATCCATTTACAAAGGAGAAGGGGTCCCCTGGGGACCCCTTCCCATTTGCGAGTGGCTTACCACCTACTTGAAGTAGGTGGTAAATAGTCTTTTTATGTTCGCAATTGTTGCCTCAAAAGAATCATACATTGAATTGCGAGTTGCTATTGGGAAGGGACACTCCGAGTCGCAACCCTATTTTGCGAGTTCGTAAAAGGTTACTGAGTTGCAAAATCGGGTTTGTACATGGGGCAGACCAATTTTGCAGTTGCAAACGGGCCGATTTCCCATTTGCAACCACAAAAAACGATTGTACATCTGGCCCTTACTGTCATATTTCCACAACTTACTTGATTTCAAATTTAATTTATTAGTGAAATCAGATTTTTGAATTCTTAAATGGAAATGAAAATGTAACTTTAAAAAAATATGGATTGTAAGATGCCTAAGCCAGAGGTAGCCTTCAACAACGTCTGCCACTCTATATACTTCAAGAGCTGAAAAACACATTTTTTGCTGGGAAAATTAACAAATATAATGAAAAAGGGTCTAAGGGAAGTTTAAAGTCTTATAAGGATTCAATCCGCCTAATTCCAATACTCGCAAAAACAACTAGAACCCATAGGACTGCAACAAATGCTAAGCATATACCTCTAGATATATATCTTGAGGCTATCACGACTCACTATAATGTTGAGTGTACAGTCAAACAAAGAAAGCTAAAGAAAGACAAAAAGATAGTGCTCGGAATCACCTCAGGATAATTGGTATCCCATAAATACACAATAATGTGCCCAGTGTCATCATCTCGGGTCCCAAACAACCCTCTACTGCCTCTCTTTAATTATCAGAGAGAACAAGAAGAGAGTTGCATTCTTCTGTGAGATTCTTACAAAAGGAAGAAACGAATGGGATTATGTTCTGGAAAGTCAGTGATTTGAGATAATCTCTAAAGTGCAGTGCAAACAAAACAGTGAAAGAGTGTATTAAAAAGGATAAACCATAGAGATGGTGTACTACCCTTCTTCGCAGTATCTCATATGTTTTCCTATTAAAATCAATGTGAAAAGTGAAAAAACAATGATGGAACAGTTAGGAATTAGTCACTCTTAAATGGAAATGAAAATGTAACTTTAAAAAAAGATTGATTGTAAAATGCCTACGCCAGAGTTAGCCTTCAACAACGTCTGCCACTCAATATACTTCAGGAGCTGAAAAACACATTTTTGGCTGGGAAAATTAACACTCTTGGCTCAGAATACAATGGCCTGTCGCTGAGCCCAAAAAAGTCAGGAAGGTTTTACCTGCTGAATAATTAGGAGGGATTAGCTATCAGGGAGTGGGCAAGAACAGTTGGTAGAACAAAGGATAGCTTTGGCGTTTCCTCTTTTGAGTTGGAGAAGCCACAGAAAACTTCTCTTCCAGACTGTTTCAGGTGGGAGGAGAGGTCATACAAATAGGGGAGTGCCAGAATAGCTGGATACAGGCCTGCCTGGTGGTACAAGAGTTCTGTTTTATTGAAACAGGGGCTCTTGGACATGAACAGAATGTCAATTCTCTAAAATGCAAGGGATAGCAGAAGAGACATCACAAACTGTTTGACCTTCACTTTCACACACACATATGCTTACACATACACACACATTCACATGTACCCACACACACACTATCAAATAAACACACTCTCACCCACAAGCATGCACACAACATACATTTAACAACATTTTCTACTTACCTTAGCTGCCAGGGAGGGTCATATTTCAGCTAATTGTACTCCATTTTTATTACACTCAGGGTTATAATTTCAAAGAAACAAGTGCTGTCTCATTTACAAAAACGCAAGGATGCACTGTATTCACAAGAATAAAAGCTGCCTTACGTTAACACAGTCACCCTTGTGCCATAGTGCAAGGGTGCCTGCGTTACAGGGATGATTCCCTACACTAGTGCACCATGGAGCAAGGGTGCCTTTGTTGCAGGAATGATTGTTTATTTGCAGCAGAGGGCACCTTCCTGCACATGAACAATCTTTAAAGACAATTTGCTCTGTCTAGGTATGCAGCAGAATGTAGCACACATAGAAAGAGCAAAAGCGAGCAAGAAAAAAAAGTACTTCTCCCCATTGCGCCAATCTAACGCCTGCTATTCGGTGGCATTTTTTTTTGGCACTTTCTCGGAATTACAGATGCTTGTAAATCTGGAGCAACGTCAAAATTCAATGGGTGTTGTGATGGAACTTCCCAGAGCAACACCCATTGCACTCCCCTTTCACACAGATACCTCCAACAGTTGGTGAACCCTAAATGATGTCTGTGTTCTTAGGTAATTTTACAGTAAGGCAAAGAAGAAGGGCTGCAGAAGGGGATGAATGTTTGAGAACATGGGATTGGATGGTAAAATATCTCCAATGACTGCCAAGTGAAATGAATAAATCTGGCCCCTCAACCACCACTACATCGGAACATTACTTAACCTAGAAAGACCTGACCTGAAAGAAAAATCAAAACTCCTGACTCCTGCAGGAAGAAGAGGACTTACTCAAGGATTTCTGTTGCCTGCTATCAGAGACTGGAACTTCTCTTCAAGGGTCAAGTGAAAGACTTCTGGTTCACCGACTTCAGAGACAAACAAAGGAAGGAATGATGAGTCCAACAGGGTTTTGGTGACCCCAGAGGACTGAACATGCAGGAAAACTGGCATGAGAGAAAGAAACTTGCCTAAACCACTGTCCCAAGGAGTTAGAGGCTGCAGGACTGACTGAAAGGAACTTTCCCAGCAATTGGAGAAAAGTGGGACTTAGTAATTGTTTCTTACCATAGAGTACTGAGATAAGGTGCTGACAATATCCACAAATATTGAATCCTAGGTGGGCAAGTAAACCAGATTAGTTCCACTTGGAACTTTTTGTTGCAGTGAAAACAGGTTTAGCAGGACCTCCTGGTAAAGGTATCCAGCCTTATGGAACTCTGCCAAGCTACAGTGTTCAGCATGCTCCATTGGAGGATTTAGACTTCCAAAAAAGTCACTAAGCCCAAAATCAGAAATCTGGATGGGGTGAGATGGTAAATCTATCCAACCAATGGCGCACCCTCAGAAGCCACAAAATCGTTTTTTTTTTCTCCAGAGCTTTTGACGCCAAAAGCAGTGCCTTCAACGGGGGCTCAATGATGACAAATACATATTCAAGAGAGACTCACCAGCCACAGTCTTGGACCTTGCCCCAGAGGAAGATCTGACCTACATTTCAAAGACTGAGCCCAAAGTTAAACATTTTGACCAAGATGGCCTGTTTGATGTAGTCAACCTCTACTCCATTTTGGTCAGCTTGAAATCATGCCAAAGTCCTGGTCACCTACAAGCTGTTATTTTTCAAAGATACTTTACTTTATGTAAACACCTTTTGACTTTAAACAGCCATGTCGTTGGTTCTTCTTAACTCATTTTGATGCTATTGGTGTTGTTAAGTCTATTACATTTCTTTCTATTTTTCTAGATTGGTTTAAGAATTCAGCTTGACCTTGATACATATTTCTTTGGGTGAAGATTGCATGCTGTTTTTCCATAGCTATGAGTGATTGAGAAGAGATTCTCTCAGGACTGTGTTTTGACCTAAATAAATTGGGGCATATTCTCAAGGAGCCATCGCAGAGTTAATGGCACTTTATCGCAGCCAAAGTTGCGATATATTTATCACCCCATTCACAAGCTGGTGCTAACAGCCCATAGCACCAGTTTACCTGCGATAGCAGCCGCAAAAAACATCACTACAGATGAACACCACAACTATCGCTAATGAGATGCAGAGTAGGTGTTCCTGTGCAAAATGCTGCGCCAGCACCACTCCCCACCATTCTCAATGACCAGCCAGATCAGGGATACGATCACAAAACAACATGCAATAAGGCGCGTTAACAGCAGGAAATTAACACCTGCCCTGACCTAGTGCAAAGTCAGACGGCAGCCTGCACCACAAAAGGGAGCCCACCACAGCCACACCTGAGGAACAACAGATGCCATGGAGCTACTGATCATGCAGCTCAGAGCCCCAACAGGCGCACAACACCCCCTGCCACCACCCCCAGGCCCGCCACCACCTCCCAGAACCTTCCTGCACCACCCCCGGACCACATCAGAGGCAGCGCAGACACAGACCATGAACCATCAGAAAATGCACCAGCCTTTCAGACATGAACCAGACTATGTCATTGCCCACTACAGGATCAAAATGACAACCATCCTCCGCATCCTGAACATCATTGCCCACAGGCTGCTGGTACCAACACAGCGGAGAACCAACATCCCTCCGCAGACAAAGCTGCTGGCTGTGCTGCATCTGTTGACCTCTGGTACCTTCTAACCAACAACCGCCAGAGTCGGAGGAGTCTCACAGCCAGCCCTATCAAAGTTCCTCAAACCTGTCCTGGATGCCATCATCAGCTTGGTATCCCAGTACCTATACTTCACCCACACTGCGCAGGAACAGCTGGAGACCAAGCAAGGCTTCTATGCCATAGCTGGATGCCCACATGTTTTGGGGGCAATAGACAGCACACATGTCCTACTTGTGCCCCCTGCTGAGACTGCACACAATTATTGCGACAGAAAGCACAATCATTCCATCAATGTGCAGGCAATAGTGGACCTCAGGGGACTCTTCACTAATGTTGTTGCCAACTACCCAGGCAGTGTGCATGATTACTTCATCTTCGGACAGTCCATCACCAACCAGCGCTTCCAGAATGGCACCTACGGAACAGCACAGCTTGTTGGTAAGCACCAAATGAACACACCACACACCTCAACTTCACAATCATGCAACTCACACCTCTGGGAATGCGCACAATACAAATCCATATACAACATGCCCCACACCAGACCCGACAGCACAACTTACTCTGGGAACCTGGGCGAGCCATGCACACAAGCCATGAACGGCATTTCACCTCAGCCACAAAATAGCAGATTTTGAGGAGAGGTGGGAACCAGGCATGTGCGAAAGAGGTAAGTGACCCATGTATAACCATGTACACAATGCCAAGTGTTGCAGGGATTCTGCACATAAACAGAACTATGTGCAGGAAACCAGGACCTCAGTGTGTAGTGGTGTATCAGAAAACCCACCTCGGTGCCCAGAACCCCAATCCGACTAGCTATAGTGTCTCATTCGTTCTCCATACTACAGCGAAGCTACCAACGATTAGATATCCTAGAACACGTCACTCCGTCACTCTCATGAATCGCGGGTAGAATAACACTCTTTCGTTCAAACACTCATACTTGTCCACAACATGAGTAAACAGAGACAAAATATAGTTTAAAATGTTTATTTTAAATAACTTGCTCTATAATACAGTACACAAGGGAATTCTAGCAGCAAAATGCATAAGAATAATAGATCAGCATGGTTACAATTCCATAAAGCAGAAAAGGGGAAATCATATTATACTGACAGTGGAAACAGGACAACTGTGTCTTCCCTCCCTCCCGTGTTATAAGCTAGTTTATTATAAGTATAGAAGACCTCTAGGCTTGTCAGGGGGACCCCATACATCCAAGTTTAAATGCAAGATATTACATATCATATCCAAAGCACTAGACTTTCAGTAGTGCCGCTGTGTTGAATGTTTTGTCTATGAGCGTGGGACTGACCAAAGTGAATCAACAGGATACATTGTTATTCGATATTGAACACTCTGTGCAAATGAGGAGCACAGTGTACAGCTAAATGTATGAAAAGCAGACATTTCTCATGCGAAAATGCACCAGCAGTCTATCCACGAGAATAAAGCCATGTAGTAACGCGTGCAAAAACGGCAAGATGGCTGCCAAGCATATACTAAGTAATGCTAATTTAACAATGTCTGCAATTCATCCCAAAACCTCACTACACAAGTGTGACGTGGATGTGTTGGCCAGACTGCAGGATGCAGACCACAAACATATCCATGTTGACACACACCACTGGTGTTTGGAGTGCAGTGGAAAGTGGACGCAACCATGTCACTTCAGCCAGTGGGGAAGATTGCAGAAATGTAGCTTGTTACGTCCCCTGCTGTAAGCGTGTGTGGAGAGGGCTTGCCCGGCGTACACATGAGTGTGAATAAAAAGCATGTAACTCTGGGCGTGGTCCTCTTCCGGAATGCCCAATGTGTCTGCCAGGCTGCGCCTCTCACTCTGCCACGAGGCCGACGCCATGAGCGGTGTTGCCTGCGATCCTGTGGGCCTGATGCACTCCAGGCCGCTGGTTTCCAAACCTGTCTTGCCTGCCCCTGCGCACCCAGAACTTAATGCCTAACTGCCGACACTGGCGTGTGTCGGAGAGGGCCCACCACGTGACCGTGCATGCTCCAGGCCTGGGGCCAATGACCTTTTCAACCTCCGCGGACGATCACGGCCTCCACAAAACAGGACTGCAGAACTCCATTGCACATTGATGAGGACACACTCAGCTTGTGTGGCCCTACCTCCTTGGCGGTGTGCCTGTGCCAGCTGTTGTGCCTCTGGGGCCAAAAACTCTGTGCTGTTCAAGTCAGGGAGAAAATTACAAAAAACAATTTGATGGACAGAATGTAGATCAATGTCTTACATTCACCCCAGTACAAGGATCTGGGCCTAAATCCATCGTTTTTTGCACTCCACACCACCCTGGGTTAGATAATGGCTTTATGCAAATCAGCTCTCACCCTGTGCCCCATGGGAACAGTCCAGTCCGAACTACAACAGCCATATCTTTCCCAGACCGGAATTAAGCATCCGAGGACCGGACCGGTTCCGAGGTAACACCTCTCATCAGCCCGGCTAGCTTGACTCCAGTGGTGTGGAGGCTCTGGGACCCACGTCTGAGCTACCCCAGTACACGCAGGGAGAAAATTACAAAAAACAATTTGATGGACAGAATGTAGATCAATGTCTTACATTCACCCCAGTACAAGGATCTGGGCCTAAATCCATCGTTTTTTGCACTCCACACCACCCTGGGTTAGATAATGGCTTTATGCAAATCAGCTCTCACCCTGTGCCCCATGGGAACAGTCCAGTCCGAACTACAACAGCCATATCTTTCCCAGACCGGAATTAAGCATCCGAGGACCGGACCGGTTCCGAGGTAACACCTCTCATCAGCCCGGCTAGCTTGACTCCAGTGGTGTGGAGGCTCTGGGACCCACGTCTGAGCTACCCCAGTACACGCAGGGAGAAAATTACAAAAAACAATTTGATGGACAGAATGTAGATCAATGTCTTACATTCACCCCAGTACAAGGATCTGGGCTTAAATCCATCGTTTTTTGCACTCCACACCACCCTGGGTTAGATAATGGCTTTATGCAAATCAGCTCTCACCCTGTGCCCCATGGGAACAGTCCAGTCCGAACTACAACAGCCATATCTTTCCCAGACCGGAATTAAGCATCCGAGGACAAGTCAGGGACACATGATGTCGGTACCTTGTACTGCTGATTGTCTACTCACTGTTTTGGTTGTTGCCAGCACCACCCAACCCCTGAGTGGTGGCTTACACTACCCAACACCCATCCAGCACAGGCGTCACTGCAAATGCGACCCTGGCAATAAAAGGGGGCGGGCGCACGTGCCCGTAGCCAGTCCCACAAAGTCACTCAGGGTTTCCATGTGATCATTATTTATGCATGTGTGACCCGGGCCATTCCACATTACATTGTGATGTGTACAGCGTGTGCAACCATGTCACCGCAGGCAGTCGTGTAGACATGAGACATGTAACCGTGTTGTATCTTCATGTGTGCATAAGCAGGGTGGACAGGCAGATGACAGTACTGTGCAGGGGTGTGGCTCCTCCACACGGGGATATGGGTGTGGTTCAGCGTGGGCATTGCCTAGGATGTGGCTAATGCGTGTGTCTCTGTTGTAGTGTCTGCGCCACCTGTCCCGCAATGGACAATGTTGCTATGTGGCATGCCCCCAGTGTGCTTGGTTGGCCAAAGGGGTACATGGGAGAGGGCATGCCCGCTTGGGTTCAGGGATCACACATGCCAACTGCTGTGTGTGTCTCTGTTAGCACAGCATGAGCCAAAGATGTACCCTCAACTCCATGTTGAGTGCAGCCAGGCAGGTGCGTCAGACCTGTCCTTGCAATGGGCCTACACACATGTGGCTGGCCACATTCTGTGCAGCATCATCACTGTGTCGTACTCAGACTTGTAGACATGCGCAGACAGGCATGTCAATGGTGTGCCGTAGGGGTGCATGTGATGTAATAGCGCTGCGCACAGTAGTGAATGTGCTTGGGGGAGGTACAGCAGTGAGGGTACATAGTACACAGTTATGCAGCTCCTTTGCAACACGCAGTACATGTCCTTCAGGAATCACTAGGTCACACATATCCCACACCAATGATCCAGTGAGCCTGCCAACACATCATGCAATATGTTGTCATGACTCATGTTCCTCTGCACTGTCACAGGTGACCAAGGTTATGCACTCTTCGCTTGGACGATGACACCCCTCCGTGCCCCAAACACACAGGCCCAGATGCAGTACAATGTGGCCCCCAAACGCACCAGGGGCATGGTGGAGCGAACATTTGGTGTGTTGAAGTCACGTTTCAGGTGCCTGGACATCACAGGTGGTAAGCTCCTGTACAGGCCAGACCTCGTGTGCAAGTTCATCGTTGCATGTTGTATGTTGCACAACATATGTGTACGCAGCAAGGCCCCATGGATACGAGTGCCAGATGCACCGGATGATGATGATAAAGATGAGGCAAGTGGGCTACCTCCCACTGCAGCCACAGCAGGAATAGCCCTTAGGGACTACATCATTGACAAATTCTTCTCTGGTTGAAGTCACATTGTGTGGGTCCTTAGCAGTGATGGCACCTCCCACCAACCCACGTGCAAGCATGCGTAACTGGGAGAGAAACAGGCCCCCTTCGCCACACCCATCTTCTGTAGATGTATTTCGTTGTCAAACATAAAATAATTATTGTTTAAACACCAGGTTACTAGTTCCACTATCATTTTGTTATGACTATAACAATGTAATAGTCTAGTTCCTAAAAAATGTTCCAATGCTTTTAATCCAGTATGATGTTCTATACTTGTGTAAAGAGATTCGATATCCAAAGTAATGAATATCAAATCTCCAGTCCAAAGGATATTCCTGATCTTTCTTAAAAAATCACTGATGTCTTTAATATAAGTTGGCAAACTTGTTACCAGGTCCTGTAAAAAATAGTCAACATATTCAGTGATGTGTTCCACAACACTTTGAATGGCTGATATGATGGGACGCCCAGGAACTGGAAATATCTCTTTGTGCACTTTGGGTATTAGATATACCCTTGGTAGGACAGGATAATCTACATGTAGGAATTGAAATTCTTGCATTGAAATCATCCCCTCCGTTTTCTATTTTAAAAATATTTTTTTGAGTTGATCTCTGCAACATTGTATTGTTTTAGAGTCGATTTTGCAAGCGCAAAGGATCGCTTAGTTGTTTCTGAGCTTCTGCAATATATTCTTTTTGCGGCCAAATAACAATGTTGCCTCCCTTGTCCAAAGTGTGACAATAATTTGATGATCATTATGTAATCTTTTGATTAGGGATGCATATTCCTTTTCCTGTACACTTTTATATCTCTTTCGATGTTTGATTTTATGGTACAGCTTTTTCAAATCCTCCACTATTACATCGTGGAAAGTGTTGAGGCGTCCTTGGGCATATATAGCATAAAATTGGACTTTGGCTTGAATGGGCTTGTGTTGGCTCAAAAGTGCGAGATGGCTGCTGCAGTTAATTCTTGTTGAGATGATGTTTCATCCCCATCTGAAGCTCCAATGCTCCACCCAGAGTACGTTGACTGACCACAAGCACTGCATGTGCTAATAAAAGCATTCTTATACACATTCCCTGCATGCATGTCACATGTACAGGCACTTCACTCAGACAAGTGTGGATGCAACATGTTGTGCTGTCAATTGAGGGATTTGTTAATGGATGGTGGGTGTGTCCACTCGGTCCAGTGAGGCTGTTTATGGTGTCCGGTATTCGAACTGCAGTTATGTGTCTCATAGTTGTTAAGGTATCCCACTCCTGGGCATTTCACATGTGTCCCAAATCATTTCATTGTAGTTATCATATATGGCCTACAAGTGACAACAGGGATTCTATTGTGCTCTCATATGTGCTGCCTTGATGCAGGGATGCACCCTGTGTCTCAAGTCCCACGACATGGGTAACATGTACGTAAGGGCGGGTCACTGCCCCTACATTAGTCCATGCTTTCATTCTTGTTTGATCATGGATATGGCACGTCGGTGTGCAGGGGGTGTTGTTTGTCCCTCTTCATTTGAGGGGAAGATGCGGTTTCACAGGAAGTGCCATGTTTGTTTTCGCATTGGCACAGGTTACATACTGGATGCATCTCAATGTGCATTGTGGTTGTTTGCGGGGAATTGCATATCTGATTTGGACAATGGTCATTTGTTCTGAATCACGGCTGTGGGTTTGTGCTAGCACGTTTCACCGTCTACTTACTCTGCTTATATGGTGCATTTTCCTGCCAGACGCGCGGGATTTGCAGGCCATTTTTTGGTTTTCAGAGCTTTTTGTACCGCGATTGGCCTCTGCAGGATTTTTTGCGTTCGCGTTTTTTATTTTGGTGGCGTGGTGTTGATTTTAACGCAGACATTTAATGCATTATCTGGTGACTATCGCATGGCACCGCCATGTTGAGAATGCTTGGTTAACACGGCGTAATTTTGCCACGATAGGCTGCAATGTTGGCAGTTGCATTAAATTACTTTTGCAATGGTTATCACTCATTCTTGACAATATGCCCCCCTGTGTTTTGTAAGTTGGTAGGGGTTACCACCTACCATAACAATAACCCAGTTTCTGGCACCTGGTAACTCCTGCTGCAGCCCAGTGGAATTTATGGGCTACTTGTAACAAGGGTCCACAAGCCTAAAGGGCACTCAAGACAACACACACAACATACATAACCTATTGAGCATATGTGTCTGGGAAGTGAAAGGCAGTTTGTTACTGGATCTTTAACGAAAAAGTAGAATGACAGGAATCGGACAGCAGTATATATATATATATATATATATATATATATATATATATATATATATATATATATATATATATATATATATATATATATATATTCACTGAAAAAACCATAGGTTTCACACCAGTTATAGTTAGCTGGAAATTTTACTGACATAAAACCATTGAAAATCCCACGTTATAGTTAGTTGGACTCACTATAACTTGCACGCCTGCAATGCACTGCTGATGACGTCACATATTACATATCATGATGATTTCATGAGTGATGTCATGAGTGATGTAATTTGAGATGTCATCAGTGATGTCATCATTGATGTTACTGACCATGTCATGAGTGATGTAATATGTGACATCATCAGCAGTGTAATGAGGGCGCGCAAGTTATAGTTAGCTCAACTAACTATAGCAGGTGAATTACTCTGGTCTTGTATGAGTCAAATGTCCAACTAACTATATCGCCCCTGAAACCTATGTTTTTTTAGTGAATTTCTAAGGTTTTTTAAATGCTAATTCCTAACTATAATGTGCCTGAAACTTATGTTTTTTTTCATAGTTTAATGTTTTTAAAACCTATATTTTTTTAAAAATATTTTGGAACTCAATTATACATCTTTTTTTAACTTTAAAAATGATGTAATGTTTTATATCTTCCCCAAAAAATACTAATATGTTTTTTTTCTTGAGAAAAATACACTCCTATACTGGTAGCGTACCGAGCTCCATCACCACATGAATCCTATCCGCCATGTTGCTAAACTCGTAAATAATGCACATTTTGTATCCGGCGACTTCGCGGCACCACTTCCCGCATATCATCATATATGCATGAAGTCACCCCAGCTGCTACTTTGGTATCCAACAGGTACACCGTACCAAGCCACACGTTAAGTCATGTACGTATAGGGTCGCACCTGCCGCACGTTGCGTATGCGACAAGTACAGGCTGCCAGGCCCTGTGTTACATCACAGACATATAGTGTCGCACCAGGTACGCCAGTCCCTTGTTTTTTTTGTCTCAAAATTATATCTAAATAACTTGAAACAGTATATGAGAATAAGCAATATAAAATATTGTAAACATTTATATATTTCTAACTATAATAAACATATATTATGATAAATATATTTTGTGAAAATCGCGTCGGGTGGAGCCTCCTTGCGCCCTCGGTGCGCTATTGCCATGTGACCTGAAAAAAAAGAACATGATTACTTCATAACATTTCCTATTGTAACAGTTGGACGACCCCACCCATTTTACTCATTCTCTCTACAGAGTTTGATGAGAGACACCTCTTCTGCTTAGAGAGCTTTTTTTTTTTTTGCTGTGTACTCATATCTTATACCACACACAACATGCAACGAACATCTTGATTAATATTCATGGTCTGCACATTAGCCTTCTACGTGGGATCGCAATGCATATCAAACGATACATCAAAAAACAAATATGTGTTACACGATGCCCCTGCTGTGTTTGTGTGCACATTATTGTGCTCCCTTTCGGCCTGGGTATTCGTGGCTCTAAGAAGTATCAGGATCCACAAGCAGACTGCACATCCTAGATCACATGTGACAAACAGTAAACAGCAATGTGTAGATTTCGTTTGCTGTACGCTTAGTTGACAGGCTTTGCCAATATACTAGTGTGCTATATGTGAGACTTTCACATTCATATTTGACATGTATTCCTTGACTGTAATGAGTGTTATCACTGTGTATGACGTAGCCTCACTGCTGATCCTCCCTCCATCTGACCACATTCACATGTGTACGCTTTGTGATAGCAGCACTTTCAATAATACCATTGACATACGTGTCAGCGCATATCCATAACCTTGAGAACGATATGTGATGTTCACCAATCAATCTTTTGAAACACCATCTCATTAGTAATAGCTGCCACCCTCCCGATACATGCTACACTAATGTAAATTGCACACTCTGCAAGGTCAAAACTACGAAAGAAACACACATATGTACACTTCCTGCTGGTCAGGAACTGAACAACGCCCAGGTCCCCAGAATAATTATTCACACCCCTACGCTGGCCTAGCATACGGAAGCCCAGCCCACTTTGCGTACATATAAATAGTATATTCACGACGCCAAGCATCCCTCTTCTTCCACACTGCCCAGATGATATGACCACATCCACCTCGCATATAACAATGCACAATAAAAAAAAGAGGGATTCATGAGGTGTACAGCATCCTGGCAATCAACACAGCTCTAAATTGTGAGCCATACTGCCCGTCGTCTTCGAAAGGGATCCATGAGATGTACACCATCCTGCAATCAACACTCCATCTGAATTGTGAGCACTGCAGCCGCAGTGTTTGCTCACACAACAATGACAGTAGGTAAGCACAGAGCCTCCAATTGAACGCGGGAGCGGTGGGGTGCATCACCCTGGTTGCGCAGCTGCGAACAAACGATGTTGTAGTACGTAATGATGTGATCTCTGACCTGATTCAGTCTTATCTCTGTCTCATTTTAAAGACCTGCTGGACCGTACTATAAGCCTGTGCCAGTGGGCAGCGCTACCCTACAGACACCTGTTGAGCGCGGTGCTGCGGGAGGGGTGGGTTGCATGTGAGAAAAAGCGATGTTGCAGTGCGTAATGATATGATCTCTGACCTCATTCAGTCCCATCTGTCTCATTTGAAGGACCTGCTGGACCATACTGTAGGCCTGAGCCAGCGGGTAGCGCTGTCCTACAGATACATGGCGCTGGCTTTTAGGGCACTGTAGTGAGCTCGTTACTAATTGTACATGAACACAGCCTTCCGTCACTGCATTACACACGCACATTATGCTTCTAGCATGCGCTCTGTTCCTTTCAATATCAACATTCGTATAACGTACTAATATTTAACCTTGTGAATTCTCGAGCACTCCAACTCCTCTTTGAAACACGATTAGCACTAACAGTTGGTCGATCGTACTTCAAAAATAAAGGATGTACTCAACTCTTGTTTTCTATCAAGCTTGAAATAAACCTTCATTTAACTCCAGACGTTTCCACCATTAAATATTACTCCCTTTTCGGACATTCAATTGATTGGATCAAGAAGGGCGGAGCAGGAGCTCACCCCACAATGATGCCCCGGGCATTCTGACGCCTTCCATCGCTGTATCAAGACACCGTCCCGACCGGAGACCTGGTCTCCTACATTACAAACCTACCCCACGCTCGGAGCTTTCACCAACACGTCGGTGGACACACCAGGGGTGGCAGGTGAGCAGTGAAGCCTTGGTGTGCAGGACCTACAATTGAACACAGTGTGGGGGAAGGGGCTGGGGTGCAGCACCCTGGGTGCACAGGTGCAGGCAAGCGATTTCCCAACAGCTAATAATGTAGCACCATGTTATCAAAGAACACCAGAACCTGGGCTTCTATGGGAATTCACTAGGGCATATTATCAAGCCCCTTATCTCCGCTTCAGTGGCAGTTTCCTGCTGCTAAAGCGGCAATAATGTTATTGCTGTTCTTGATAATATGACCCCTAATCTCTGGCCTCATCTGTTTCATTTTAGGGACTTGCTGGACCACCCTCTTTCGTGCGGACCCCAGCATCCTAGACAAATAGGTGACGGGAGGGTAAACACTAAGGGCTGGGTGCAGTAGGCTGAAGTTCTGTCTCCTCCTCCCTCTCTTCTTTTGACTCCCCCTCCCGTTGTCCCTTCCACCCACTCCCTCCCATTCTCACTATCGTCCTTTCATTCGGACTATATTTCTTTACCTCTTCCACATAGCACACATACTTATGTTTCATTTTTGTCTTGAAGGTTTTCTACGCTGCTTCCACTGAAGTCCAACTCATGTTTCTTATATTATACTGTTTGTTTTATTAAACTTACGTTTCTATTAATTTGTGTTTTAATAAAGGTTACTTTAAATAAATAACTGAGTGTATAGGTCTTCTTTTTCTGACAACACTTGTCTATAATGCATTGTGAAAATCATCTGTTTATAGGATATTATGAGGGCATACCCGTCTAATATTACAGTGTATCTACCAAACATAATCTGACTGACTATTACACAAATGAAGCCTGGGTAATTCTACAACTGCAAGAGTTCTATGAGTGTATCACTTTATAACACCATGAGTACTGCTCGTGTGATTTCATAAGCAATAAGGCACTGCCTAGGACCACCGAGGCTTCAGGGACTGCCGATGCCCACCCTGCATATTTAAATAAAACCCCAGAGTGTGGCGATCCCTGGACTTTAGTTGGCCTCGAACGCCCGAACAATTAGTAAACAATACCCGGGAAGATGGCAGTCCCCTATGCTGCGAAACATCTCTGTGCCCTTCCGCGCCTAATTTACATGTGACATTAAGATCCCCAGTCCTACAGAGACCCCGCAATATAATAATTGGATTGGCCACGGAACATTACCCACCAGGATCCTCATTTAAATGAACAGGTGAGACCCCGCTTTTTTTTGTTTCTTTCTTTTTTTCTCTCCATTTTCACCAACTGCATCCCCTCTATTAAAGCGATACGAGGTTTTCCTCCCCTCGCTTCAAGTAGTCTGTTAGACCTGGCACCATTGGCGTAGGTCTTTCTTCCATTTTTGCTGTTGCCTCATGTATTTTTGCAGGTGTTAGATGCTTTGGGCACTGGACCACTGCTATCCAGTGCCACAGTGCAAATGCTCCCTTTTGTAAATTGATGTATTAATCAGTGGTTCCATGTTTGGCTATTTGGTTTAATTGTCAGACCCTAGTCTAGTGGACTGAGTGTGCCCAGGGCATGTAAATCCAAATGCTGCTAGTGGGCCTGCAGCACTGGTTGTGCCACCTACAGAAGCAGCCTTGTAAATTGTGTCTACGGTCTGCCATTGCAGAGCCTGCATACAGTCTGGTACTGTCTTGATGACTGGGCAAATGCACCCACTTCCCAGTCCCTAAACCTTCCCTTTTCTTCATGTCAGTCACCCCTATGGTAGGCCCAAGGGCAGGGTGCATTGTAAGGATAAGGTAGGACAAGCCCTAGTGTGTGTGGCATGTTCTAATAGTAAATTACAGCCATTTTCGTTGTTCACTATTGCAAGGCTAACTGTTCCCCATAGGCCAGAATGGGCTGTTAGAGTTATTACATTTTATAATCCTAACTGTCTCAAGGAACATGGTAAAGATTCGAGTTTAGTATACCTGAACTCAGAATAATAACATACATCTTTTAGTAAAGTGTATTTTAATATTCTGTGTTTGCAAATATCACTTTTAGAAAGTAGGTATTTGCTTGTCCTACCATTCAAACCTGCCTCTGCTAGGTTGTGTATACCTATGTCTGGGTTTGTGAGTGACAGGACTGGGGAATTCAAGGAGACAGGCTGAGTCACCCTGTGGTGAATAGAGAGATCTGCATCTAGATGGGTGGGAGGAGTTGCACTTGAACATTGAATAGGGCTGTGCCTGCCTTCCACAATGCTGGCTCCACCCCCTGCGTAGCGGCTGATGTATCTGCCCTGCACACTGAAAGAAGAGAAGGAGTCCTGTAAATAAAGTTCTCCAGGACTGTACTTGCCTTCCACAAAGCTGGCTCCACCTCCTGTGGGGCGTCTGATGTGCACTCCCTGCACTGTGAAAGGAAAGGGGAAGTCTGGTAAACAGACTACTTCAGAACTGGTTTGGACTGGGAAAAGGCCCCTCTCCCTCAGAGAACAAAGGATTTTGGGGTTTAAATATTGGGACCTGATCCCATGATATTAGATCATTTGTGTACTACAAGAAGAAACCTTTACTGAGGAGAGGAACCTGAAGAAACTGAGGAGAGACTATGCCCAAGCTGAAGTGCTGCTTGGGGGATTGGCCTGCAGTGGTTGCCTTACTGCCAAAGCAAGGAGAAAGGAACTTTGGGCCAGATACCGAATTGGTAAAATTACCGATTCTGTAACTCAACATGTAGGTAGCACTGTAATCAGTGCTACAAGGGTTTAAGAATTTGTTATTTACCACCAACTAGAAGTTGGTGGTAAATAATGAAAACCCTACAAAAAGCATTTTTTTTGCTTTAAAAAACGTTCCATGTTGCACACATACATGCCCTAAGGGCATGTATGTCAGCAACATGTGCACCCATGCACAATTGAGGAGTGCAACAGGGTGTCAAAGTGACACCCTGTCCGCCTTGCAAATTCGGTAATTTTACCGAATCGGTATTTACCGATTCGGTAATTGGCATTGATTCCTATGGGCCTCATGGCCAATAGGAATCAATGGCAATTACTGAATCGGCAAATACCGATTCGGTAATTACCGAATCATTCCGATTCGGTCATTTCAAAAGTTAAATTACCTACATCCCATTTACCTACTCTTAAATACCGAATTGGTATGATTCGGTATTTTAGAGTAGGTAAATCGAGATTACCTACATCTGGCCCTAAGTGTCTTTGCTTTCAACTTGTGAAGGATCTCCAAGGCCTTGGAAAAGAGCTTGCCTCCTGCTGAAGTCTCAGAGACAACAGACTTCAGCCCCCTGCTCCCCAGAGTTCTTTGGAAGTGCCTGCTGCTGTTTTGGGCCTTCTGAGGGACTGCGTGTCGCAAGGAGCTGGAAGCACGACTCAACGAGAAGAAGCGTGTCGCCGTTGCTGTGCCTGCTGTCGCAACCAAGAGCACCTTGCAGCCCCGAGAAGCGCACCGCCATTGGAGCTGCTGCCGTCGCATCTTGGATGTTGCAGCTGTAGTTGTCGCATCGAGCGGAAGCTTCATGCATCGCGGGAGAAAAGCGTCACTGCTGGAGCTGTTGTCGTCGCATTGCAAGGGTGTCGCCACTGCAGTCCACGCATCGAACCGAGAACTTCTCACATCCCCAAGAAGCGTGCCATATCTGGAAGATCTTCACAACTTTATTTCTTTGTATCTGAACTTTGCCACATTTCCCATCGCTGCAACATTGCTTGTTGTGGAAGCGCAACACAACTTAAGGTACATTGACGCAGAGTGTTGCATCTAAGAACTAAACTGAACTAAGGTTAAATCTATCATCTTAAAGTAATCATAGTGTGTATTTTTGTCGTTTATGGTCTTGTGGTAATTCTATATAAAGACTACTTATTTTTTATATAAAACCTGTGTGATGTCCATTTGCAGTGTTGTCACTGGGCTACTGTATGTGGTCACAACTGCTTAACTTACAACGCCTCTGAAGTAAAGCCCTTCTGCTTGTGCCAAGGTACAACGGGGGTGAGCAGGGGTTATTTTAGGAGTGTAATCCCCTTATCCTGACAAGTACCTACCTGTGCCAACTAGAGACCCCCAAATCTAACATAGTCAAACAAGGATTTGCTATCACAGGGTCTAAGCGATGCGCCAGCCCTCTAATAGCAAACACAAATGTCCCGCGAATGCACACCCCGGAACATTGTATGAGCTGCGCCTGAGAGGTCAACGTCCCTAGGACCATGATGCATTTGTTAGTATAAATGCATAGTAACATGACTTACACATATGTAGTACAGCGACCAGAATGTAGTGAACAAGCAGAGGAAGCGCTAAATCTAAAAATATAAATCCTACCAGAAGTCGGATGACATAGTTCAATAGGCCGACGACCCTGGCATGAGTAGAAACAGCTACACGAAGAAAATAAGTCTTCAGCACAACGCAAGCAATTTTTAAATATTGGTGAGTGGTGCCTTCTTTTTACCTTCTCCTGCTCCTTGCCAAATTTATGTAGTAAGGAGGCAGACAGAAGTGGATCCAATAAGTAGATTTATTACAGGAAAACAAGACACCTAAAACAGCCCCCAACAGGAGCAGACAGCAAAGCAACCGCCTTCTCCAGCACTGTGTACAAACTCTACAAGGTTCCCTTCATGACAGTCTTGCAATCTAACATTACATACTTACATTCTAGTAGCATTGGAATACTACACAGAGCACATGACTTTACAGCAATAAGCTCATGGTTTCATCCATGAGTCTTGACACCGATAGGGGTAAGTAGTTCGGTTCCCACTCCCTATATTGTATAAATGCATATAACACTACTTACACACTTATACTACAGCAGCTAGTATCCTACAGTGCCCAGAGCCCATAAATTTACACCAATCAGCTCACTTTCATTCCTGACTCTTCACACCGATAGGCATGAGTACTTCGCTTCCCACTTCCGGGATAGTATAAACACACTGTTCCGGTCAGTAGTTTGCTTCTCACTCCCTGTATGGTGTAAATGCCAACTAACACTACTTGCACACATATACTACAGCACCCAGAGCCCATCCCTTTACAGCAATCACCTTGATTTTATCCCCAAGTCTTCACACCGGTAGGCGTGAGTACTTCGCTTCCTGCTTCCGGTATACTATAAACACAATCGCGGTCAGTAGTTCGCTTCCCACTCCCTGTGTGGTATAAACGCCTACTAACACTACTTGCACGCATATGCTATAAACACCAGACCACATCACTTTACAGCAATGACCTCACAGTTTAGGCTCCCGGTTTCATACCTGAGTGTAGCACCATATCATATCAGCACCATGTCACTTTGAGCAACACCACACTTTCAGACCGGTAACCGTGACTACTTCGCTTCGCACTCCCCATAAAGCTTACAGTGCTCCTACCCTCCGTTCCTACTTTTTTCGCCCTTTTTTTCCCCTTACTCGCTTCAACGGAATCACAAAATGGAAGTCAACAATTCCTAGTTACAACCGCTCACAGCCAATAAGCAACAAGCTCCTGCTCATAATGCCTCAGCCAATCAGATGGCAGAATTCCCAAATATCTGTAAATTTCAATATTTCTCAAAAAGTACTGAACGGATTTACACCAAATAAACAAAAGCGTGCTTTCTACACCGAAACCCTTCTCCCTGCCAAATTTGGGGTAATTCTGTTCACCCATTCGACATGTAGCCTTTTCTAAAGTTTCCTATGGAAATTAACATGGAAAAAACACATCTTGGGATCCCTTTTTGTCTCGGGCCCCCCTTCATGAATCACCTCCAAATTGTAAAAATAGGAGCTGATATGAACAAAGAATACGTTTTCTTCAAAATTTCATGAGGATTCATCAAATGACGCCAAAGTTATAAGCAAAACAAAAAATGCTCTTCCTATGGAAACTCGGTCCTAACTCTATAACTACCTACTGGCAACCGCCAGTAGGTAATAAAGAACTAGCTAGAATAGTTCCTTGACTCTTTTAGCTTTCAAACCTTCTCTCTAATACTGTCTTTCTAATTTTCCATATAAACAGTTTTTTTTTATATATTTAAGTTCACAAGTCAGAAATTGAACGTATTCTATCAATACACTTTCTAGAATATTCTACAACACGTGGAGGTTAAAAGTTCATCAACTTTTTTAAACCTAACGTAATTTTTTTGCAGCATTTTCTTGAACATTTAATGGCACGTGCAGGTTAAAAGTCCACAATTGTTATAAGTTCTAACACTGCATTCCAAATGCAAGTAGCAGGTGTGGATGAGTTGATCACATTTTATCCTATAATATGTACTTCACGTTCAAACTGCTTTTTCTTAACCAATCACAAAGATGCTTTTCCATAAAACGAATGTGCACCCTACTTTTAAAAAACAATGCTTTTCATCTTCCAATCGGGTACCGTTTTGTATGTGAAAAGAAGCTAGTTCCCCATCTTTAAACATATCTCTTATTCTACAAAAGAACTGCATGAGCTATAGACATCTTTCCATACCTTCCAGCCAAACCTTCAAAAATGTTAGTGTGGATCGTAGGACATAGCTATGTTTTCTGGTGCAAGACGTATACAGAACAGAGACATATTGACTTAGACCTCAGTTTACAAAATGTGGACATTAAATAGTTCGGACAGAGAAGATTGAAGTGGCACCAATTAATGCCTTTGATTAAAACCTGTTTACATCTCCAACAACCTGACCTCATGATTGTGCAGTGTGGTGGAAACGACCTAGGCACATTGACTGGGGTAGGTTTGTAAATGCTTTAGAAGGACACCTTTGGACAATTGATGTTACTTCTGCCTCAAACTGTCTTTGTATATTCCAATATATGCCAAATATAGAAGTGGAAACGGTCCAAACAATTTTGTCCTCAGATTGAAAAATCTAGGAAAAAAGTCCCTAAAGCTGTCTCTGCATACCTCAGAGACCACAACATGGGGTCCATATACAACAGCAGTATACGTTTTGATATGGCAGATATGTACAGAAGTGATGGAGTATACTTCATGGACCAGGGAAACCGGGTTTTCCTGAATAACTTGGAGCTGTGCATCCGCACTTATATATACCTCCAACTAATGAACACAAGGGCTCTTTTTATAGCCACCCTATTGTTGTATTGTATTTTAGGACCCTACTGTAATTTTCTCGATTCATGCCCTTATATAGGTAAAAATCACCATATCTTTATATAGGCATAGAAATCATAACCATATTTAGACATAGCTCATGCAGTCCAAATGCAGCAGGGCTACTTCCACTAGTTCTGAAAATCCACAAAGATTTCTTGGAAAGCTCAGCTTCAGCAGCTAAGGACTTCCCCTTGCTCGAATACTGACTTGTCCAAGAACTCATGGAGTTTTCAAAGAACTGAGACTCTTTGATGACCTTATTATGTCCACCTTTGCATAAAACTCGGCACCTCAGAAAATAGGGATAATTTAAGAAAACCTGATAGATATCAAGATACTGATACATGTTCTTCTCGTACCTTTCAGACTTCTTCGCAGAAATCCGAAAGAAGAGGACGATCAGAACACAAGGAAGAACGCGTGAAGTCCAAAGACAATCAACACGTTCCGAAAAAAAAAAGAAAACTCAATTCACAAAAAGAAGGTAGCAAGTCTTACAATCAGACATGCCGAGGATCTTGAGAACACAACTCAAGAATGGGAAGTGGGCCCAGACAATGCTGGGCAGCGCAGCATAGGTTACCATAGCTTGCAAGATCCTGAAGGATCATCTGGAGACAGTGGACCTGAATGAATGCATTCAGGTTGAAACTGCGGATGCCAGGGTTAAGGTACCATATAGGTTATATGAAGTCACACTTCAAATAGAGGGGAACATAAATAGGAAAATAAAATCACTCTTTTGGGAAAAACCATCTATGGGCTATGACATTTTTCTGGCTGAAAAAGACTGGCCACCTGAATTTGTCGGGGAGTGCCCACATGCCGAAGAGATCATTATGCCATCCTTCTCAAATCATATTCCTATTCACAAAAAATACACCTAAGCCAGAAAATGGGCTGTGGCCCAGGCTCCAGCATTATATAAAAATCATGTGGGATGGGATGAGGATTCTCCTCACCATAAGATCCAGTTAAAAAATCAACCAACTGCTCAGAAGCAGTATCCAGTTAAACAAGAATCTATAAAACAGGTCAGGGAGATCCTAGATCAACTTGAATACCAAGGGGTGATTGAAACAATGCACTTCCTCAATAAACAATCCTTTGTTTCCTGTCTCCAAACCAGACAATACATATTGTCTAGTTTTGGACTACAGACATTTAAACTCCTGTTGCAAAACCTTTGCAGTACAAAATGCACACAGTGCGGCACTGATGAATAATATCGTGCGCAAAAAGTATAAAACGACATTAGATATTTCTAACGGTTTCTTCTGTCAAAACATTGCACCTGAAAGCAGGTATTTGACCGCTTTCTCAATAATGGGGACACAACGTCACTTTTGTCGCCTCCCCCAGGGATTCAAGAACAGTCCTGGATTATTTTCAGCCAGAGTAACAGAGTTACTACAAACATACGATGATGAGGCATTATCTTATGCCGATGACATCTATCTTACAGATGATGATTTGGACAGACACTTGAACAGGGTGAATACCTTAATACTAGGATTCGTCTCTGAAGGGTACAAATTCAATTTTAAAAAATCAAGAATTGCCCACCTCAACATCCTATTCTTGGGATACGAACTTTCAAGTGAAGGCAAAAGCCTGGCAGCAAACTTTCTAAAAAATGTTTGCTGCTGCAGCCTCCAATAACGCTGAAAAACTTACACTCAGTTTTAAAATTCCTGAATTTTGGAAGAATTTACATTCTAAATTACGCAGAAAGGGTTAAACCTCTTTCCGAATTAATCAAACCTGATTTAAAACCTACTAATTGGACTCAAAAACACACAGAAATGTTGCGTTCAGTGCAAACAGACATGTTAGCAACAACCCATTTACAGACACGCGTAAACGAAAACAACCTTGTAATCCGAATCATCCCGGGGAAATGCAGATTCACATACCTACACTTTAATGAAGGTGAAAAGGTACCAATAGCTTACAAATAACACTTGTACACACAAGCTGAAATGAAATTCACTTCAACAGAAAACATTCTGACAGTTGTTCAAACTGCGGTAGCAAAAGAGAGAGCCCTCGCACTGGGTAAACGCATAAAAGTTGTTACTCCTGTACCTGCCTTAGAGGCTGTGACAAAAGCGAGCATTCCAAATGCAAAGGCTTTACATCCAAGGTGGATACAATGGGTTTATTCTCTTGCTGCAACAGACGTTGAATATGTTTTTGACCCCTACTTGAAGACTGAAGAATTTCTCCAATACGAACACGAATGTCCTCTGCCCACTGAGAATCTGCCTCTAGAACATTACGGATGTATAATTTATACAGACGGATCAGCGCAACCCACGAGTGGGGGAAAACAAGCTTACAGTGCTGCGTGCGCGATTGTTAAGGTTGCTGGCGCGATGGTAAATACAGTCCTATGGTCACAAAAACTCAATCCCTAGGAGACTGTACAGCTCAGCGAGCTGAACTACAGGCTTTCAAGATGTCACTGTAAAATACCGATCGCAAATTCCCCACACTCGTAGTGTGCGATTCGTATTACTGCGTTCAATCTTACAATGAATGTCTGCAGAACTGGGTTCCAAAATAGTTTTAACGACGCAAAAGGTGGCACAATCAAGCATAAAATGCTTTGGGAACAAGTAGTTCAATTACAGAAAGAACTACAAAAGACTCACATGATCCATACAATGAGTCATCAGCGTGATGGGGTTCATGTTGAAGGGAATTCATTGGCTGATGAAGCTGTGAAGGTAGCTGTGCAAACAGCTTCCGTAGCTGCAATCACTCGTTCAAAAACAAAAATAGAAGGCGAAATAATGCAAGCTGTCACTGATTCAATAAAAGACGGTGGAAAAACATTACAAGAAGGCTTTCCACTCAAGTACTCATATATAACTGATGCAAATAATGTTCCGTTTGCTCGAATCCCTGGAGTGGGGGATAGAGTAATGCCAAACATGGAACATAGGTTAGGACAAATTTTAGCAGCACATGAAGGGCTCGCCTCTGCACACGCAGGTGTTTCTGCTACAGTGTCATTATTAAAGCAAAGATACTGGTGGCCGCGCATGAGGAAACAAACCAGAAACTATGTTTTGGAATGTGAAATCTGCCAGAAAACGAAAGTTTCAACAATGTAGCGCCCGGCGCAGACGCCCCTTATAATTTTAGATAAACCATTAGCATGTGTTTACCTGGACCACTGTGGTCCCCTACAAATGGATGGTAACTATAAATACATCATGGTCGCAGTGGATTCATGCTCAAGATTCATTTGGATGTGGCCTCATCCTTTGGCTGATGCCCGAACTGTTATAAAAGATTTGCGAGTCTTTATCGGCACATACGCAATCGGCACACTACATTCTTACCAGGGTCCTGCTTTTAGCTCTAGGGCTTACAAGGAGGCCACGGCCAGCTTGGGCATTGCATTGCGGTACTCAAGTCCATTCCATCCTGAGGGAAATTCGGTTGTGGAAAGAAAAAACTGTGACATTAAGCAATCTATTACAGCTAGGGTAATAGGTTCGGGTGAGGGGTGGGTCAAACATCTAATAAGTGTCCAACGTAGTCTTAATAACCTGCCAAGAAATTCTCTGGGTGGAATCAATCCATATGAAATCCTTTTTGGTACTAGAATGATGGTCGAAGACCTCGATCATCATACTTCAGTGGTAGAACAAAAACCCTTTGATATCAAAGATCGTATGACTGTTTTACAGGACTTAAAAGAAACAAGAAGAAGTCGAAGCAACACCATACAAAAGCCAACAACCACTGAAGAAAAACCACCTGTCCCAGCGAGATCTGTCTGGATTCCAAAGATTGGGGATCTGGTCAGAGAAAAAATAGTGGATAAGAAAGAATTTGGGCCTTCTTACAGAAAACCTGTACTAGCAATCCACGGATCAAGAACAGTGTTACTGCCGCCACTTGCTGGAAGAAAGGAGAACCGGTCCGTATCAATTGATCTGGTAAAACCACACCATGCAGCTGATAATAAGTAGTAGGCCCAGTGGTCTCCAAAGATGTAGTAGACAACCAAATCTTGCTATCATCCAAGAGGTTCAAACTGAAAGCCTCATCACCTTAGAAGAATCTGCAGTGAGAAAAGAAGGACTATGCAACAAAGCCATGGAACGTGTGCCTCTTGAAACGCAAATAACAGTTTGTCAAGAAACTCCTGTCTACAATGATGTAGCATCTGACTATACTAACATGTCAAGGGAACAAGCAGCTCCTGCGATTTCAAATAATCTGGATGCACTACCAACAATTGATAGAACTGCCTCTGGCTATTTCATCAACTTCGATACCTTTTCTGAGGATCCCGGTGAGCCTGAAACAACGCCAACAAACAAAACTTTCAAGGAACAAGTAACAGAACTTTTTCACCAGCTTACAAATACATACCTGGTATCACCATGGACTGAACTTTGGATTGTGTTAGGTGTACTTTTTTTCCTACTGCGCTCATTCTTGTTTTGACTTTGGGAAAGCTGATAGATGGGAAATATAGTAAAATGGACACAGAACATCAACTTGCTCCTGAAGTCACACAAATCATCTCATCGTGAACAAAGAGACCTGTCATCAGTGAACATCACAGCCGTTCCTCTACCTGGTGGAATAGCATGGGATAGAACTGATTATGACATTTATGGCCCGGTAGAGCTGTTGAAGATTCCACACCAATTTAGGGCTTCCTTGAGCGATTTTGTTTCACCGAGTACATTTTCTGATGATTGGGACTTTGAAACTGTTAATAACATGATGGCACTTAGAAATGTCAGCAAAATTTGCAAAGCATCAATACTTAGACGGTTCATCAAATTATGAAGAAATGTATTATTTTAATCATTTTGGTCATTATTATCTGCACAAATCTGCAAATCCTAGAAATGTATTAACTTATAATCAGTGGGAACATTGTCCAACACCACCAAAAGTTAGCTCTAGAACATTCTATGGAAAATTTCCATACTTCTCAGGCTTAAATGTCACAAATCCAGAAACCTTTTACTTTAAAAATGCTAATAAGACAGGCATGAAAAATATGTTAACTAATACTAAGCAAACTTATTCTGCAGCCTTTTATGCTCAATTGTTCCCATTAGGCTTTGACTTTTGGAAGGACAACATTGAAACGAAAACTGTCTGGGGCACAAAAGTCTGGCAGGTATAAGGTTTAGAAGCATTGTTCAGAGACTGCATCATCCCAGAACAAATAATGTTCTTAAATGAAACTGTTCAACAGACATCTTGTCTTGGCCTGGCTAAGATAAAAGATTTAAACAAACCGTCCATACCTAAGCCCACACCTGATAGTAATAGAACTACAGATGAGGAGGTAGACGTAAATTATATTTTACAACAAAACAGAACTAATCCTGAATGGAAACAATGTTTAATCTGGCCCGCAGACATGAATAACTGTCAAGATAGATTCCTGAACAAAACACAAGGGTTTACAATACCTAGGCCAGATCCAAGATATGGTCAGAGACAACATCCAGGGATATTAACGACTTACAGTATAGGAAAACTCTGCCTTGAATGGCTACAAAAATCCACACTCCTGGAAATAAAACAACACTTAACTTTACTTAAAAATGATATTGACTTACGAGAATTCCTACTCGGACCTCGCAAACCACATCATAAACATTTCAAATACGCCGGTATTTACGCTGCTTATAATGAAGCATGGAAAGTCACGCAAATGGAAACTGCAGAACGAATACGAGAAATTGATTGTATTAATTTAGCGAAAGCACTCTCTGTAGTTGACAATGGATTAACAACTCTGTCGTCCAGAATTTATTCTTAGGACAGCATCGACATAATGGAACAAGACTTGCTAATGTTACAACATGGCCAGTCTCAATTACGTTTTATAATGCTGCTAGGCTGGTCGTTACAAAACCTTCATTCTGGCTATGTTCCTTGGTGTCCAATAAACACCACGTCATTGTTTACTGTATTTAACCTTACAGATAAACAAATCTCTTTGGCACAGACGGGAGCAGACTATATGGTGCTGAGCATAGAAAAAGTGGAGAGATTACCATTGACTGTTTCTGAGAAACCAGACATTGAATGGATAATACATGGCACCATCATGATACCAGTGACGATTTTCCAGTTTCAGTATTGCTTAAAACACATACCAGCAGGCCCGTATGAAAGGTTGGGTAAAGAGTACATAAAGTCGACCTGGGATTTACCATACAGACACATATGTTGGAGTGGGGAAAAGGAGGTATTTCTTAGTGGTAAAAATTGCAAAACCACATTAAGCGGAACACTTCTATGTCAATGCATTAATTTACATGGAGCCTTTGAGGGTTCATCAAACAACTTATCATGCCACCTGCAGGGTTCCCCGGCAGCAGTGATAGATCCAATTTTTAGGCAGCTTTCCAATGGAAGCTACATACTGCTGAATGATCACAGCTGTTGTGGAATGATGCCAGGGACAGCCTATCTCGTTAGTGTTTCAGCCAGGGTCACTTGTTGTATGCAAGTATTGTTTCCAAAAACTAAGACAGACGGGGAGTCGCCACTATGGCCTTCACTGAACATCTCTTCTATACGAATTGATTCTTTAAGCAGTATGAAAGCCATTCTTTTACAAAAAACAGTGCCACTGACCTCATCCAGAGAGACGTATGATCTGCAAGTTGCAAGGTCCTCTGCAGAGATACATGCATTATTATCAACAAACTGCCCCATAAATTTTGCAGAAATGTTAGGTCGTATCTTAAACATGTCTGATACCAGTGGCATTGTACATGTATTTAAGAGGATTTTTTCAGGACTGTTAGCACCCTTTGAAGCAGTCCTTGGCATTTTTCCTAACTTTGTGCACTCTGTGTTCAGCGGCCTGCCTCTCATCTTGGGACTCGCAGCAGGGATACTATTTTTATTCCTCCTGCTCCGTTATGGCAAGTCCAGTCACCAGCGATACCCAAATTACCATGGAGAATGCTCTTCTAGCAATGCAGTATTGTGAACGCATAACACAGATCCTTGGCTTGGCTCGTTTGAGAGATATGAGTACCGTGGTTCCTGTCATTTAAACTAATCTGGCAAGATTGCATTTTACCTGTTCTACGATGCCTGGTTTGTGGAGAGGAATGAGTGTTGGATATCTGTCTAACACTTCCATCAGCTATGCCAACGGATGTGGATGCATTACTGGGTCTGGTAACGGCTCATGTATTTTTTTGCCCACAAAGGCTACCAATCCTGATGACGGCATTCATTGAGATCTCACCGGCAATTCCAGCTGTAGGTGTGATATGAGGACCACCGGGCACACAGGTACCATCAACTGCGAACATTGCTTATGCGACTGACGCTGACGGCCATGCTTCTCATCTGTGTACGATTGATCTACTTTATGAAGTGGTTCAACTTTCATCTACTGTGGTAGACAATTTATTTTCCAGCCTAGACGAATTAATGTTTTCTCCTGACACCGAGAAGAACTTTTGAAGATAGCACACAGTATTCTTTGAACTCTGAATTTGACCTTCAGTTTTTCTTAACAAAAGTTCTAACTTTGGGACTCTATATATTTTTTTATTTTAACAAAATATTTTGGCCTTTTTCCAAACACAATGAACTTTGGCACAAAGTAATCTGCTTAAAGTAGAAATATTCTTAGAGAACAAGAATTTGTTAAATACGTCCTAGAAACAATATTGACCTAATTCACATACCAAAACAGTTTGTATATTCTGCTATGGGATGGTCTCGACTTTTCTTCTGTAAATAAGAGCCATTTCATAAATGTAATTTCGTGATTCATTTGGTTAGCATTTCCAATAAGATATTATGTGCTTACAATTACATTATTGCCTTTTAATGCGTTCAGTACAAATGCTCATTTTTCTTTCTTCGTGTACAACCATTTAAAAATGCATTTTATATGTATCTTGGGGTGGGATTGAAAAACACATGCTCTAGAATATGTTTTAGTGCTTGAACTTAGTTGAACATGATAAACGTGGAGTGGGTGTTGTATTGCATTTTAGGACCCTACTGTAATTTTCCCGATTCATGCCTTATATATAGGTATAAATCACCATATCCTTATATAGACATAGAAATCATAATCAGCCTTGGTCGGTAATTGGTGTACCTGCAGGGCGGTGACGTGGGGAGGGGAGGGGCTGGGTGGGGGTAGTGATCTATGGATTACAGAGCTTTACAGGTAAGTAAACATTTAAATAAAAAAAACAAATTTAGTTGCATGCACTGCATCGCATTTGGGGATGCAGTGCACGCAACAAAATTTGTTTTATTTATTTAAATGTTTACTTACCTGTAAAGCTCCATAATCCATAGATTACTACCTCCCACCCTGCCCCTCCCCCCACGTCACCCCCCTGCAGGTACACCAATTACCGACCGCGGCTGATCATAACCATATTTAGACATAGATCATGCAGTCCAAATAAGTCAGTGCTACGTCCACTAGTTCAGAAAATCCACAATGATTTCTTGGAAAACTTGGCTTCAGCAGCTAGGGACTTCCCCTTGCTCGAATACTGACTTGTCCAAGAACTCATGGAGTTTTCAAAGAACTGAGACTCTTTGATGACGGTATTATGTCCCCCTTTACGTCAAACTCGGCACCTCCAAGGTATGAATATGCCCACACTTGCCATAGCAAGCACACGGTGGTTTGGATCAGTTCAACTATCTACTTGCCCGATGCATCCTGCAACAGCAAGTGCCGAAGGAAGCCGACCCTCCAGCAGTTTTTACTGAGATAGACGCTGTCTTTTCTCTTGCCGAGAAATCCACTTCCAGTGTTTCCAAGCTACCCTTGCGGGTTGTTGGGAAATCGAATCCTGAGCCTGACCTTCTTCATTTTAAACTAAGGAACGGAGCTGATTAGACGATTAGAGAAATCTTGGCTAGATTCTTGGCAAAGAATACTACATTTATGCTACACCTCACTTACTTCTTCCCTCGTGCTAGACTTAGGTTAGGTACATCGGGGTAGGTGTATTTTAGAAGCACCAGTTGAGTACTTTTTAGCCTCTGTTATTTATATATGTATTTATCTATGGTCTAGGAGACATACAATGCTTTTACAGTATTATTTTACCCTACTCTTTTTACTGTACGCATCATACTTTGCAACCAGTATTACGATTGTAGCAGCTCTGCTTGAGAAAGAAGACTGTTCAATACATACTGTTATTACAAACCCCTGTCTATCTATTTCCCTGCACCTCTGGTGAAACAAAGCATTCATGAATGACTGAGTAAAATATCTATCTATGGTTTCCACGACTCTGAAGATCAGTTTTATCTTGGGGAAACAAAGTTGTCATGTTTAGGCGGTTGTCAGAAACTAATCCCTTCTAGTCCATTCGAGAAAGTTTCTCGTGACCTCTGAGCTAGCTGGCACTCACAATTAAGTCTAAAATATTCGATAGAGACCTAGTCGACCTAAGTCCTACGTCATATCTATAGGATATATTATTCCAATGCGCAGAGCCTATTGGGAATATAGGAACTACACTACACTATAACTTACAACTTAGGCCCGCTATTTTAGTGCCAGATAGCGGCAACTCCCGGACCCTCGCGAAAATGTATTCTCCACACAGCTGTGGCGCAGCGGCCAGACAATCTCACTTTGCAGCACAGACCTCTCGCTTTGATCACCAGCTCTACTCACCCACAGGGGTCAGTAGTTTGCGCTTTACAAATTCTGTATTAATTTACCTTTGAACTCCCTATACAACACCAACTAAGCACCATATACAAGTTGGACAGGTGTGGCACAGCGCCCAGAGCACATGACTTCACAGCACAACACACACAGTTTAGGCTTATGGTTTCATCCCCGAGTACAGCAGCAACTCAATTTAACAGCATGAAACTCAAGGCAATACCTCACTTAATTTCTGTACCCCGCACTTTCACACCGGTAGGGGTCAGTATTTCAACACCTTTACCTCAAGTCCAGAAGCAGCTCAGCTTACGCCCCCAGCGCCATCAGATCCATAGGAGTGAGTAGTTAGCACTTCACAAATACCGAATTGATTTGATAAACACAAATGTACCTTCACACTCCCTCTATAACACCCCCTAAGCCCCATATACAAGCTACAATGTTCTAAACAAAATTTCATCCAAGTAGCTATAACTACATGCTCACAGTACTTGGACAGGTATGACACAGCGCCTAGAGCACATGACTTCACAGCATATGACACACAGTTTGGGCTTACGCTTTCATCCCCGAGTTCGACACTAGCTCAGCTTAGCAGCATGAGACTCTAGACAGTACCTCTCATATTATCTGTCCCCCAGGACTTTCAGACCAATAAGGGTCAGTACTTCGTCCTAGTAGGTATAAACACATACTGACACTACTTCCACAGTTGTAGTGCAGCTGCCACGGCACATGACTTCACAGCATAAGAAATACAATTTGGGCTCAGACTTTAATCCACGAGTCCTGCACCAGCTCACCTTAGCATCATCAGGCTCTAGGTAATACCTCACTTAATTTCCATAGCCCACCACTTTCACACCGGTAGGGGTGAATACCACGCTTCGCACCCCCTCTATAGCACACCGTAAACACCCCACAGAGGTTACAGTGCTTCTACCCTCCTCTTTCCCACTTTTTTTGCCCTTTTTTCCCCTTACTCACTTCAACATTATCACAAAATGGCAGTCAACACTTCCTAGTTGCAACCGCTCCCACTGCTCACAGCCAATCAGCAGCAAGCTTGTGCTCGTAACGCATCATCCAATCAGATGGCAGAATTCCCAAATATTGATATCTGTAAATTTCGATATTTCTCAAAAACTACTGAACGGATTTACACTAAATAAACAAAAGCAGGCTTTCTAGACCAAGACCCTTCTCCCTGCCACATTTGTGGTAATTCTGTTCACCCGTTCGACTTGTAGCCTTGTCTAAAGTTCCCTATAGAAATTAACATGGAGAAAACATGTTTTGCGACCCCACTGTTTTCTCCGCCCCCCCTTAACAAATCAACCCAATCTTTCAACATAGGAGCTGATATCAACAAAAAAATTGTTTTGAAAATTTCGCGAAGATTCGTCAATCGGCACAAAAGTTATTGACAATAGAATGCTGCGATTTTCCTATGGTAACTAGGTCCTAACTATAACTACCTACTGGCGACCACCAGTAGGTAATATATACACACACACACACACACACACACATATATGCATATGTGTGCCCTTGCAGTGGCAAACACATGCTCATCCTCTGTCAAGCCTTGCGCATGCTAACAACACAACATCGATTTGCTGTAACTACAGGGCACTGCCATACAGTGGGCACTAGGTGTTGTATATAAATAGGTACCAAGGGTAGTAACAATTACATTCATGGATATTCCCCACTAATTCCCCACTAATTTGCGTATTCATGCATTCACGGAAGTATATTTGTCCTGGGGCTTAGTATCCAGAGTCTCAACATATACATGTATATTACCACCTCCTTGCACATGCATTGGTATGCTAATTAACTTATAACGTTTAGTAGTTTTCTCCTTCAAAGTATCTCCGGAATAGACACCTTTTGTATGGCCATTCTAAGTCTCTGCATGAATAACCTAAGCCTTCCCCTCGTTCCTAAACATGAGGTGTCTAAATCCCTGTGCTATTTTTTTCACACGCTGGTGTCAATAGGATGCCAGCATATATTTTTCGACCGCCGTACTTCTCTTACCTCACGATATGCCCACCACACAACTGCAAAAACGTGTATCCAATGTTTTTTTACATTTTCTAATTCTGCAAAAACGACAGCTGGGCTATGCCGAGCATTTTCTTTGGTGTTGAAAACATTATGCAAAGTAATAACTGGATGTGCAGATCATTATTCGTATTTTATAGTCGTTTTACACGTGTGTGGTGTTTAGTTTGTTGCAACTGCCCATCATTGCTCCTGAATTGATTTATGAAAGTCTGTGAAATATTCAATCGAAACTGGGTGGGTTGGGACATTCATATAGTTTTAACATACTAATGTCACCAACGTTATAATGTATGCTGATACCTTTGTTCTTTTTCACTGCAAAGCAATGAAAATGTCCTTATACCCACGAGGGTACACCATTACAAAAAAGTCTGTTAAACTAAGTCTTTAATTAAAACTCCAGCTTCACGAGCGAACGAATAAATAGTACATTTTGAGGAAAACAGGAAACAAGTCGTATAAATGTAAATGTCACATTTGTGCAGTTACTTTAATGAGAATGTATTCGAAAGAATAAACACGCCAGTCCTTCTTATCTCAGGGGATCATAATATATGGAAAGGGTATTATAACAATAAGGTGATTGAGCCATCCAGAAGTTTCTGCTTAAAAGCAGCTTGAGTGTCTTGGCACAGGCTTGACAGTATTAAATCGCACACGATGTAGCTCGTTGTTCAAAGTGATGACATATTTAAATGGCCCTCTACTAACTGTTAAATGAGGCTGTACACTGTGCTTAACGTCTGATTCGCAACGCGTTATAGCCATCACACTCGTGAGGAAAAGAATAAAATGGTCAGTTTTTGGAGTGTCTACAGTCAGCTATCAATGAAACCGTCAACACTCATATTATCGCAGTTTTACTAGAATGTTCTTATGTGCGACTTAAGTACAAGAACATTTTTTCAGTAGCACTTAAAATTATTTTTTTTTCTGATTAAATCAAGATCTGTTAAGGAAGTACTGTTGTCCCAAGCAGTTTGCTTGATTTGATTCACGTGTCACTGATTTCATTTGAAGTTATAGGGTTTGCATGCATTCAAGGGACAGGAAAGGGGTAAAATACACACCCACCCGCCAGCTCCGATCCGCCAGCCTCGCCCTCGCCTCTGTCCCACGAATTCGCAAAGCCACCGCCGGAGGAAGATCCTTCTCCTAATTGGTGGCCAAGACATGGAACTCCCTCCCCACCCACCCACGGCTAACATAGGACCACCTCTCCTTCAGGAAACAACTCAAGACCTTGCGCAATAGAATATTTTATTTTGCCATCTCTGCCACTACGCGTTTCGGGCGCTCCCGCCATTGATGACATGACACTATGATTAATTTTCTCTCGCCATTTAAAGTGCATCGAAAAAACATAACTCAGCATGGACATAGTAGAAATATTTCATATCTTAGTTCATGAGTTCCCAAGATAGCTATTCTTATATCTCAGTAAAATACATATTTGGATATTTTGACTGCAAGTTAACTGCTTAATACATTTAATTAAATGCTCAGTCCGTAGTTGTTTTTATAGATACCCAAATAAAACGTAGCATGTATTTCACTGTGAATGTCGGCTTAAATGCCCCATTGTATAGTGGTACCCATAACTAGTTCAACAAATCTTCTTGTCCAACTGCTTAGTTAATAAATTGTGCTAATCCTTAATACAATTGTGTATACCCACAATTAAATATTGATAAAACCGTGTGCTAAACTAAGACCCTCATCCCTAAAATTCCACAATAGAAATCAATATTAACATTGTTTTTTCCTATCTTAAAGACATATTGCCATTTCAGTTTCCTAATTTCCGCATGTTCTAAGTCAAAATATGTTTGTAAACAATACCATGTGTTATTTTCTATTTTTTCTATCTTGTAGACCAAAGGCAATTATTGGGAGATGTCATGTTCTTACAAAGTGCAAATCAGCAAAAGGACTATAAATATACCAAATACAATAGATAGTAGACACATTTGATCATTGTCACCTATTGGGTTCTCAGACCATACAAATTGCATGTTTAAATACATGTACTTTCCAAAATTCACCTTTATTTAGCCATGCATGTTAGCTAATACCATATGTGTGCAAGAGTACAGCTGTGGAAAGGCCATATTGTCTGTTGCGCAAAAAAGATTCTGAGCCTCATTTATGAGGTTTTGACATAGGACAATGCTGCAAAGAATCTTGCTGCGTTGCCCTACGTCAAAACAAACGGGCAGGAATGCGCTGTGTCTATGTGACACAGCGCATTCCTGTCCGTTCCCCAGCCCCGGTGCACAATTGACTGGTGTGCGCAAACGCAGGCACCCTTGCACCATGGTGCAATGGTGCCTGCTTTGTGGAGCTAATTGATTTTGTTCAGAAAGGGACACCTTCTTTCACAAAATTCATTCAGGCAGCACACATAGATAAAGGAAAGCATGTGGAGAAATTAAAACATTTCTCCCTCTTGCGCCCCCTAATGCCACCCCTTGGGTGGCGCTAGGTTCTTACGCAGTCCCAGGTTTACAATTTCTCATACAGCTGGGTATGTGTCCGGTTCCATTGGTGTTGCATGGGAATATCCACATTAACACCCATAAAATGCCCCTTTCACACATTTTTCTGTGTGAAATGGGCACATATTAATAAGGCCATGCAAAGTCATGTAAAGTGCCTTTCCATGGTTTCGTACAAATTCTGTGGCACATTGTGCCACCAGAATTTTGAAAAAGTGATGTTCTGGGGGTGCAAAAGTGCCATAAATGAGGCCCTTTAGAATCTAAAATCAATTGGAATGTGGCAGAGAAAAATGTCAGTCCCACTTCAAATGCCAGGGCACATGTATGCTGAAAGCACTTTTAAAATGCATTAAATAGCTTGACAAAGGGCCCAATAATGCTTTGTGGGATTGCGATATATATGCCTAGCTTTTCATTTTCCCACCCTGACCCATTCACGTTGATTTCCAGGTATAAAAATAAGACAAGATTCCACATGGAAATGAAAGGATGGAGCAAAGAAAGGAAGGGGATAGAAGTGATTAAAGATACTTATACTACTATATACAGTCTTGGCAAGATCTATTTCTTCCAAAACATACACATACACACTTAGAGGGAGCTTTTGATTAGCCTCCTGCTCATCATTGGATAGCTTTGTTGTCTTTCTCCCTTCCCAGCTCCACTTCCTAATTCCTGAGTAATGACCTTCCTCCATATTCTTGTGTTTGCCCTGCCCAGGGAGCATTTCTCCTTCATAGAGTTGTGAAGGGATGATTTGTATTGCAAACATGTCAGCCTTCGAAAACCACATATTTCAAAGGCACAACACCTCAAAGGGACAAGGGTACATGAAATCAGAGTTGCAGGGGCGACTCCCCCACAATGCTGCACACACATATAGCAACCACAGTACATCACCAATGACAGCAATGTGGGACATAGTGCAACACCTACACCACAGGACAGAGGACACAACAGGTTCCGCTTGTGCGTAGTAATTGGCCACTTACATCTGGCATTGCCTGACACTGTGTGATGACAATGTACTGGTACTACCACCCATCCGTCATGTACTTGAAAAACCCACTGTCTGCCATCAAATAGCCATCTCCACCAAAACAGTCACAATGTGCATTGTCATGCAGTCTGTATGTACACATCTGCAAAGCGGCAACATACATGGGAACCTATGTTAACCTGCATCTCCCCTTCACATTGCAGGGGGACAAACAATATTTACTGCAGAGCATACCACAAATCCCATCAGTGATGATGAAGAGGACAACATGCACATATATAGAGACACCCTCCAATGGCTAATGGACAGCCTCCACACCCCACCCCAAGGAGCAGGGCAGCCCACCTGCCTCCAAGTGTGCCGACCACCTGCACAGACCGCACAGCAGGAAACACACACCACCACGGCTGTCTCCCAGGACCCCCATGAACAACACATGGAATTCCAACGCCGGGTGGAGTTGGCTGATCAGCTGCGGGTGGGTTTTGAGATAGTGGCAGCCAAATCCGATGCCATACGTGGGTGTTTGAGTCCCATCAGGTACCACTTCTAGTCCCTAACGGACGCACACTGTCACCAACATGCTCCACGACAATCCTTGGCCCACATCGCTGGGGCCATCTCTCGGATACAAGAATTGTCTAGTCAGACAGGCACCAGCTATGACAGCACAGAGTTGGCACAAATGCCCAGGACAATTAAGACCATGGAGCAGATGCCGGCTAGAAGTATGGCTGCCACAGCTGAACACCAGCGAGATGTAGGTGGGATCTTCAAGTTCTTCATCCTGCCATTGCTGCCACTGGCCGCTCCTAGATGACTGCAGCAGGAGCTGCAACACACATCTCTCCGACCCCTGATGTGTCAGTGGCACACAGTGATGCAGCCCTACCACCATCGAACCCTGATGTGTCTGTGGCACACAGTGATGCAGCCGTTACCCCGCCACACACACCGTACACAGAATAAGTATCAGAGGACTAAGATGTGGATGGTAATCACTATGTGAGGAAGGAGGTAGTAGCATCAATCTCCACCATATGACCTGTCCCTGCCTGGTTCTGCCCTATGCATAATGCCGTGGGACAACACCTTCCACTGACCCCCGGAACACTCTGCGACATACACCTGGACCCGACATGAACTCCCATATCTTCACAGGTTGACAATTTCACAGCATTCCTGCTGCGACCTGCACTCTCCCTCTCCCAAATCACTTTTCAGTCCCCAAAGGACTCAGTTTGACCCACCACTGTGCTCCATTGTAATGTGGGCTTGGCATGGCTATGTACAGCTCAAAATCACACAGACGTGTCATGATTATGTTCACTCAAGTATGAAAGTATGGGTGTATGTATGGACAATGAACAAGTAGGTACACCCTGGTAAATGAAATCAATGCACATGTTGGACCCTGAGCCCCATGGGCAGTTGGATGACTGTGAAGGTGAGTATTAGCTGTGGCCTCATTGCACATGAACTACAATCCTGCAACCCACCTACGTAGGCACAGGTCCATGTATTGAATTGGTCTATGTGTAGGAATGACCAAATCGGTAGCAGGACAGAAGTGGTGTTCTACATCACATGTGACAACAGAAGTTCACTTTGCATACCTAGTCACACACATCTGTGTGGACACATTCTGTTTAGATTCATAGCATTGCTCCACATGGTCAGAGGTTGGACACCATAATCACATTGCTGAAGACACGTAAGTGCACAGGCCTGTCAGCTACTATCCCACACATTGTGTTTGGCTCACAGAGGTGGAGCAGTCAAAAGGGACCCACCCCCATTGTACATGCATCACTCAGTCCCTCCTTCTGTAGGGACGATGCTAATTGTGGCACACGATTTTTAAATCTAATCAACACTCATCACAGTTGGACAGTAGTGAAGTTGCGTAGATTTATTGGCATTTGCATGTCAGTACGGACAAGGCAAAGGCCACAACATGCAAGGACATGCTTGAGGCACTTACAGGCAGCATGGGAACATGTCAAGGTGCAAGACATGGGGAGACAAAAATGTACAAGAAATCATTACGGATGGCAACAGTCTCAGCCCACCTTGCCTTGCTGCATGAGTCAGGTGATGTTTGTCGTCTAACCATTGCCCCGTGTGAGGGGATATGACTGACAGCCCATGGGGTCTGCATAGTGCTGTGCCACCGGACTGCACAGGCTGTCTGCTCTGCTGACAGTGATCAGGTTGAAGGTTCTGACAAGGTCACATGTTGTGCTTCATTGCCGTGTGTGTACTCTCCGCACAGCAGTATGTCTGAATTGGGAATATTGCCAACTGTGCTGTGCTGCTCTGACCATGGATGTGCATCACCTTGCACTGGTGTGTGTACACACGCGTAATTCCACGCACATGTATTCAGAGTCCTGATGAAGGCAGACATGTCAACTGTTGTGGTGGGATATGTGAGCATTCCCCACAATGCAACAAGGTGTTGGGACCTGTGCTGTGGGTGACAATCCGATGTGGCTGCAGGAGCGTAGTTACTCGTCCATGAATGCCAGCCAGCTTCATGGGCAATGTGTTCCAAATATTACGTTATTGTCAGATTCAAGGAACAACAGGGTGACCCAATCCATTAACTGGTCCGGGCAGAATGGCTCAGTCCACGCCACTTCCCCAGTCCTGGTGGCGCTACTGCTCGTGGGCCAACAGGCGGCGCACTGTCAGGTCATGATCATATTCAGCTACCATTGCATTGGATAGGCAGACCTCCATGAGGCACTCAAATGTGCATGATCGACAGTGGAACCACGGTTGGACGCAGGTGACGTAGGCAAGACGGAAACTTAGACGGTAATTGATTCACAACACTGCCATTGGCAGTGATCCCAACAGATGCAACATTCATGCATGCTACAGTTCCACATGACAGATGTTGTGCATGTGCCTGAGAATGCCTGCCATTGGGTTTGGTGGTCTCGTAGCACCGGCACTCCTCAGACTGGCGCCAGTTCTGAGGACAATATGCCGCAGCTCAGGGCAATGAGTCCTTTGTGTGTGTAACATTTGGACGTATGGGTAGTTTTTGACCAATGTGTCAAGGGCATCCCTTGCAGGTGAAGATCGTGCAGGGGCAAGTGTGTGTGGGGTGAGGGCATGTTGGTTTTTCATTAGTGCAGTTTTTGGTGTGGGAGTCGTCGCAGGCTGGTTTTGTATCTCACGCAGGGTGTGCCACCGCATTCAGGACCAAGGTTGGAGGGTCGGTTGGCCTTCCGCGTTGAGACAAAGGAGCTTTTATACCTCATTTTAGTCTGACTACTGCTTGCATTTCTGAATTGTGATGTGGCCTTCAGGCTGACTTTGATGCCAAGACTGTGATTTGGGGTGCATGAATTTCGAGACACATACAGATATTGGCATGTTTGTATGAGCCAAGGGCCCGATTGGCATTGCGCTACTTGTTCAGTCTCTCTCTTTCTCTCTCGTTCTCTCTTTCTCTCTCTCTCTCTCTCTCTCTCTCTCTCTCTCTCTCTCTCTCTCTCTCTCTCTCTCTCTCTCTTTCCCTCTCTCTCCCCGGCCTATGATGAGTGCCTGACACACCTTCTTTTCATGGATATTGTCTTGCAGGCTGTGACTCACAGATTGTCTAAGGATGCCTCGCCATGACTCTTCAAAATAGTTGTTTGTAGATGAATTAGTATGTGACATTTTGTTTCATCTTTCAATGGTGCATGCATGAATCAGGATTTCAGTACTCACATGTATGTTGATTGCTGCAAATGTGCGACATCAGGCGGGTTCTTTTTTTCATGGTTTAGGGCTATTGGGTCCGGGGAAGGTGGGGTGTGCCCGGGGTGGGGCCGGGGGGTGGGGGCTGGTCCTGGGAGTGGTGGTGGTGGGTAAAAAACGCCTGCATGCATAATCAGTGGCTCATGGCATCTTTTGCCCTTTCAGGTGTGGCTCTGGGCTGAGCTCCCTTTTGTGGTGCAGGCTGTCGTCCGACTTTGCTAACGTGCCTTATTGCATGTTTCGTAGTCTTCTCTCCAATCTGGCTGGTCGTTGAGAATTTTGCGGAGCTGTGTTGTCAAAGCTTTTTGGCATGAGAACGCATACTCTGCATCTCATTAGCGGTAGTTGGCGGGGTCGTCTATGGCGATGTTTTTTTCGGCTGCTATTGCGGGTAAACTGGTGAAGTCGGCTGTTAGCACTTGCTTGAGAATGGGGTGATAATTTTATCACGACTTTGGCTGCGATATGGTGCCAATAACTCAGCGATGACTCCTTGAGAATATGCCCCAGTATATTTTGAAAAAAACAGCTGGCAACTGCAAGTTCATTTTCAACATCAGCATGGACTCTGTTTGCTCTAGCCCCTCCCACTGTTTTCGTAGCTTATTTTACTATCCTCTCTCTGGCTGTAGAGCTTGTCAAGAAATCTAAAAATCTGAACTGCAGCCTTTTCTGTCGTTTTACCAGCAATGCTCACTTCTCTTTCCTGATGTACTAATATACAATGTTGTTCAAATGTTTCTTCAGTGAACCAATAGCTTTTTACATTTACTCAGTAAAATTAAACAAGCCATAGCACTTTTATTGGTGACCTGAAAAATGAAAATCAGTGGAATACTGTCACTGTTGATTTTGTTACCAGGTATAATGAGTTACCTACTGTAATAGAAAATATGAAACACAATGAGGCAGATTCTGTACTTGGGAATGTTCTATACAGAGCACTGACACTATTATAAAAGCTCATGATATTAAACGCAGATTGCTACAAGTGTAATTTACTACTAAAAGGAACAGTGGTAAGTGTACCATACACATGGCCAAAAACTTGTACTGCAAATAATGGAGGTAGGAACATGAAATAAAACCCCACAGAAAATAATGTTAAACTAAGTAAAATAGTTTAACATTTTTAAAAGATATACATAAATAAATATTAATATATAAAATATAAAGAATGTGCATATTATTATTTAAGTTTTATAATGTTAGTAGCCAATTTTTATTTTTTTTATTTAATATTTTTATTAAATTTTGTGTTACAGCACAGCAAGAATCCAATTTCCATATATTGAAATACAATCATAATCACCCTTCTAGGAATTACAAATATAGCTTAAAAATGTCTCATTCAATTACAACATAATTAAACAATAAGAGGGGAAGTGTATAGGAAGAAAACGAGAGAGAAAAATCACAAAACACAACAATAGTGATAACCTATTGTAGATTTTCCTTCCACCTCCGGATGGGTTCCCAGATTCGCTTCCCAAGGGATCTGCCCTATTTATCCTTTCTTGCGTAGATCCCCTTCTATAAGTTATACACGGCAAGCAACCTGGCTAACCACTGGTGCAGTGTTGGAGGCACTCTATCTAACCATGCCTTCGCAATACACATTTGTAGAACCGACATAGCCATAAATAGGAACTGAGAAGAGAGCCTCTATTCAGGCTCTTTGTTAATCTCAAGTATGATCCATGTCGGCGTAAGTGAGATCTTAATCCCCAAAGACCTGTCCAAAAAGGTTTCAATGGCTCAATGGAGTGTATACAACTGAGGACAGGAAGAAAAAATGGGGATTATATCTGCCTCCGAACAATCGCAACGGGGGCAGCTAATACCTATGGTTTCCCCCACACTGAGCTATCCTTGCGGGTGTATAATACAGGGAGTATATTGTCTTATAATGCTGGGCCTGTAGCCCGGCCGAGCTTAGTACAGTCTGTCCCAGTTCCAATAAGTCCTGAAAGCAGTCCTGGGCTATCCCTGGTTTCTCTGTCCATTTAATACCGTATTTCCCCAGATCATCAGCCTTGCAGAGAGCTCTGAGTAAAACCTACGAATAGTGCAATCTGCCCTCCTTTCTATGACAGAAATCAGAGTGGGGAATGGACCACTTGTAACTACGGTTCCAGGGGTTTTGTCTTTTCTTAATAAAGAACCCTCATACACGCACATAGTTGGAAGGCGGTGTATCTTGATTCTCTGCCAAATACAATGCGTTAGTGCATCATCATTGGGTCTTTTTAGTTGTATGCCTACCTCTAGCCAGAGGTAACCACTGGATACATAGTAGTGTTCAGATATAGTGTCTAAGGTGGTCAAAAAGGAAAGTGTGAGTTAATTTTTTTTTCCCCACTCTGATTTCTGATATTGAACAAGGAAGCTGAATGGACCCCACCTTCCTCCTCCCTCCTTGATGATTTTGAAACTGCTTTCTATTACATCAAGAATCTTATTTTTACTAAACCCTGTGGTTCCTTCCTGTTTATTAGCAGAGAAACTCTGGACTTGTCAATATTTGAAAAAGCTCCTTCCGTCAATACTATAAACAGCCTGCAGTTCTTCAAACTGGAGAACCCCATTGATCCCCATCAAATCAATGAGTTTCCGAATTTCCCGTCTTCCCCTATCAGCCATGACCGAGTCTGCAAATATTTCCCCTGGCAGGGACACATTCCTGAGCAAATGGGTATATGCATTAAACCTTCCAAGTCCAGATTTCTTAGAGAAGGCTGCCCAAATCTCATAAGCTGCCTGCAGAGTTTTGAACCTCATTCTTTTGTAATAGCTGGAGTCAGCATATTTAAGAAAGGAGTTCCCAGCTTCCTCACCCATAAGCATTGCGTATATATCTGTGGACCCAGGTTTAACTTTTGGGTTCCCCGCCACCCCACCTAGCAACTCCTGCCACGCAATAATACATTTAAAAATCCGGGACTGCCCATTCACCTCTACCCCTTGGAAGAGTCATATAGCGAAGCGCCCTCCTCATTTTACTATGTGACCTTATGAATCTATTAAGTAATTGCTCCGATGACAAAAACCATTTGGCCTTAAATGAAGTGGAATTGCCCTAAATAAATAAAGGAACTTAGGTAAAATAATCATTTTTACCACATTCGTGCGCCCAACTAATGACAACTGAAGGCTATGCATCCTGTCAAGATCTCGTTTAAGTTTAGTAATCACAGGCTAAATATTCCTATCCACTGTCTTATCAAGATCTGCCGAAATACTGATCCCTAAATATACAGCAGAATCGACCACCTGTCCGTCATTACAAACTGTACTGCTATTCTTAATTATCTGGGTATTAGCCCCATTAAGTGCATACCCTAAAGCCTACCCAAATGCCAGAGCTTCTGTCTCCACCTCTTCTATAGCACTAGCTGGCATTGGAGTAACAATTGCTACGTCGTCTGTGTATGCCAAAGTTTTGAAATCTCGACCTTGAACTTTCAGTTGCGGAATCCTGTCATTTAATTCTAATGTACGCAGCAGTGGATCAATGTATAAAGCAAAGAGGAGTGGCGAACAAGGGCACACTTGTTGGGTCCCCGCTTAATCTGGAGAAACAGAGTATACCCTATATTAATTCTAAGTGGGGCTGTGGAACCTCTATAAAGAGCCTGAATTGCTCTAATGTACCACTCTCCTATACCACCCCACCTTATAACCATCTAGAGATTGTCCCAGGGGACCCTATTGAAACGCCTTTTCTGCATTCAGCAATAGAACAGCCATAGAGTCCCCTAAGACTTCCACTGCATTGAAGAGGGTAATAACTTGATGTATGTGCTGCGTTGGACCCCTCCCTGGAATAAAACTTTGCTGGGTAGGGCTAACCAGCTCTCCTATCACTCTACACAGTCTTAGAGCCAATGCTTTAGAAATTTTTTTGCATCGGCATTCATGAGGGTTACAGGTCTATAAGACCCTGCCTCTAAAGGAGATTTGCCCTTTTTCAATATTATTACTATGTGCCCCTGCCCAAGGATTTGGTATAGAGACTTCTCCTTGTGCCTACAACATCGTATCCCACATATCCAAACGGACAGCCTCTTGAAAATCCTTATAGAATTCAATAGGTATCTGATCAGGACCTGCCGCTTTACCTGAAGGAAGGTTATTTAATGCTGTACTTATCTCATCCAAAGTCAGAGGAAGTTTGAATGCTGCCTTCTCCTCCTCGGCGAGCCAAGGAGCTGATATATCCTTGTGATATTCCTGGATAACTGTTAAATCTCTTGGCTGATCCTCATTATATAATCCTGCATAACATAGCCTAAAAACCTCCCGGATCTCTCCAGGATCCGTTACTGTGACTCCTCTGCCATCTGAGAATTTTCTTACTACCCCTGATGCTGCCTTCTGCCTTTTGTGTATTGCTAAGGTATGCCCCACCCGCTCACTTAATTCATGGCATTGCTCTTTCTTAATTAAAAAGTTAGCTGCCACCTTACTAGCAATACTCTCAATCGCCTCAGCTGTGGTAGCTACGATTTTAAGGAGTGCTTGATTTAAAGGGTTCCTTTGGTGAATTGCTGTGTACAGCTTCTCTTCTGCATCCGCCACAGCTTTAATAATTTTCTTTGATCTTAAATCTTCCTGTTTTTGTTTATGTAAGCTATAGCTCAAGGTCTCCCTGCATATGCCTGCTTTAAAGGCATCCCAAGAAACACCAGATAAGGTGCTTCCTATGTTAATCTCCCAAAAAGCTACAATCCAGTCATTCATATGTTTTATGTAACTTTCATCCTTGAGCATTGCTCTTTCAAACGTCCATGTACCTTCCCTCTCAACTACTCCAGCAGGTTTTAGAGTTATTACCAATGGATTGTGGTCTGAGATAATCCAGGGGAGTTTCTCAATCTGGGTTCTTGACATTAAAGAATTGGAAATAAAGAAATAATCCAATCTCACAAACCCCATGCTGTTCTGAATAATATGTACTGCCAGTGCCTACAGGGTTCGGACGATCCCCGACATCAACTAAAGAATTATGCTGAGCCAAGTTCACTACTGCACGACATGTCTTTTTTTATGACCAAGATAAGAGTGCCCAACCTCAGTCCCCAGTCAAGCCATCCCATTGATATTGAAATCCCACAAAAGAATATCGGCTCCAGCCATAAGGCCAGTTCTGAACTCAGAAACTCGAATATGTCGGGGCCATAGACCCATACACCGACACAATAGTCAAAGTTTCCCCATTTATTATGCATTCAAGAAGAACCCATCTGCCCCACTGATCTTCAATCTTTCTTTTAACTATAATGCCGCTTCTTTTAGCTAATATAGCCATGCCCCTGGTCTTGGAGCCCTTATTAGTGTTTGGGAGCAGGGAGAAGCCTAGTTGTTCCAGCAAGTAGCCCCTTGTCCCCTCTATATGCGTCTCCTGCAAACAGACAAGATCTAATTGCATTGATCTCAACATAGCAGTCACTCGCTGCCTTTTGAGGTGATTATTGTGCCCACAAACATTGATCGAAGCAATTCGTACACTAATTAAAATACATTGAATGCCAATCCCGCCTTCTCAGTCAATGAGTTAAAGAACCTTGGATATTGTGCTGTATTTGCCCCCCATTCCCACTACCCCCAAACCCCCCCAACCCTGCGCCCCACCCAAGAGAACCTCCCCTTGAGCCGCCCCACCCCCTGCTGTCTGTCTCCCCTTATCCCCCACCCAAGAGACCCTCCCCTTGAGCCGCCCCATCCCCATTACTTAGTAACCAATTTTGAATTTAAAAATAATGTAAGATTAAATTGTATTGAAAATAATGACAATAACTTCAACTACATTTATACACCATATTTTGAAATAAGTAATGCATATTAAAAAAATATCTTTTGATGGGAATTATTTTTTACTTTAAACTTCAGGAAAACATTTACATTTCATTTATTATATTTCCATCATTTAAAACTGCAATAAAACATGCATTTAATGATGATTTTAATGTGTGTAGTAAACATTTCTATTTCACTTACACTTTACCATGAAATATAGCAAAAATTAAAAAAAGATTGGTTAGCTCAAAAATAAATACATTTTTTATGAAGCATAGGAAAGAATAGTTGTATGTTAAATATTAATGAAAATTCATTTCACATATTTACTTTAAATGTAGAACAAAATACAAAATGCTACCACACCCTTAAATACATTTTGAATTAAAACATTAACGAATGGAAATACAACAAAATAAGTTACCATTTTGTTCTAACGTTTCAATAAAAAAAATCTTTGGATTATTATCGAAAGCGAAGTATAGAATGTATTAAAATTATTTCATTATTCATAATACAATTTTATTACATTATTTTTAAAATTGGATATAGGTAATTACATTATTTTATAATCAAATAATAAATGTGGACTATTTTTATAGCTTTTTAGAATTATTTATATTTATTTATATTTTTAACAATTTTTATATAATTTTGATTTAATTTTTACCATTACTTTCAAAGGGGTTCATTTCAAGTTTCTAGCTACATTATTATCTACGAGAGGGTGTTGCAGTACTTGATATAGCAATCTTCAGCTCGTACAATAGTTTTTCAGACTGCATCATGTTGCCACAGCAAGCAAGCATATGACTGTGCAATATATTTATCTTGAAAATGCATAACTGATTATCCTCAGAGAATGCCTTTCTGCACATGCAAAGAAAAAAAAACGATTATTAAGAGAATCATGTTTATTCATAACTCATACTTCCTGTTTTCTCAGGGTTGTGTCACACATGACTAAATTCACAGTACAGTATTCTGTGACAATACGATCTAAAGAATGTATGCACTAGTGATTACAGTTTCAGAGCCCACTGTCTTCAAGGTGTTCTTTCAATAGATTACGATACTTAGGGGTCATTAGGATGGCTTTGTCCGCCTATCATCCTTTCGGGATTGGGACCGCCCGCCAATGCTGCGGGGGTCCCGTCGTTGCCATTAGGATGCGCTCGCCACACTGGCAGGCGCATCCTGCATTCCTGACAACCCTGCAGACAAGCTAATATGGATGGCGGTGTCTCCCAGACACCACCACCATGTTAGGAGCTTTTCCGCCCGGTCCACTCTGCGACCGGGCGGAATACCGGCGGACAGTCTTTCCGTCCACTGGGTCCCCCCCACCATGGTAATGTGACGAGGGTAAATGCAGAGCGTGCAGAGGTTTTTAGCGGGCGGGTCGCCACCCTCAAACGGGTGGTGGCGATCCGCCCGCAATCCTAATGGACTTCATATTGACCAACCACCCCGTGCAGGAAGCATTTTCTGATCACCAATACCAACAGGCCAGCAGCATCATATTACACCAGCTCAGTAATGGAGGCTTCAAAAAACGCTGTCAGTGCGCATTGGGGACAAGCTTGGCAAACGCAACTGCTCAGTGTTTTTTAAACTACTTTATTTTGCTGATATATTTGGATGCCAAGATGAAGGGTCATGAAGCTGCATAAAGTGTTGCAATTAAAAAAGGCCAGCAGAGGGCGAACAACAACAAACACGTTTATTTGCTTCTGCTCTATCCCCTGGATGTCTCGATTTCCCCATACCATCAAAAGAATGGCTATATCTTTCGTGAAACTTGACTTCATACAGAGCCACTCTACTGTGCACAGTCAGCACTAACATTCCCAAGTAATATGTATGTCAACTGGTTGCAAGCAGTAAAACAGGGCTTTAAGTCTAATCAACCTCTAAGGCCATAATTATGAATCAGGCAGTCTGAGGCCTGCCTGTCTCGCGTGGTGCTGTGGTGACGGTCCTGACTCTGTTGCACTGGCGGTCCAACTGCCCTATTACAACTAGGGCAGTCGGACCTCTATTACACTGCCCCAACAGTGGCACTGCGTTCTTGAGGCTGCAATATTCTTGACAAGACCACCGTGGTCCCACCAAGCACAGTGGTTCCTACCCCATGAAAACCCTGGTGGAGAGAAAAAGAAAGGGGTCTCTACATGGCCCCATTGTGCTTCAGGGCCATGGGGCGCATGCAGGGTTGTACATGTTGTGCCCTCGTGTATGCATGGACCCCAGTAACTGCATGGCATAGACTGCACTGCCGTGGGACCACCAAATAGCCACCCACCAGTGAAAAAAATCATAATCTGACAGGCGGTCGGCACACAGGTTTGGCGGTGCGGGAGCAGGCCGCTGTCATTGCGGTCCCACTCCCGCACCGCCAAACTCGTAATCAGGCCATAAGTATGAAAGCCTTGTTGAAAGTCTCATGGCAGCAGATTTATTCATAAATGTTGTCTCCTCCATTTGCCAAGTTGTTCTGAAAATAGTGGCCACATAGACCTGATCTAAATTTTAACAAAATAGTTTCCGGATCTTTCGCTCTTTGAGGCTTTTGAAGATTAGCCCCATTCATAGGTATATTCCTAAAAAGTGGGAAAAGGCCACATGGAAGGGCATGCTGTAGGCAACAGAGTAATGTATTCAGATTCCTCCCTCCCCCCCACCCCGAGCCACACTGAGCCATAGATAAAACGTGACACCACTTATGTTTTGCTAAACAAATAATCACACATCAAGAGAAGCCTGTGCGTTTCCTGCTAAGTATTGACAGAAGCGCATCAAATGGATGTTTTAAAGTCAAACCAGGACACTGAATCTTTCATCATTTTCAGGTCTAAAAAATCCATGCCTTTTAATAAAGAAAGACTTATTCCAAGTAAAAAAACCAATACTTACTTTCAGGCTGGCACAGTGTAAATGCCCTATAATTTATTTTTTATTTTGACACCTAAATACCCAGGTGCATTTACGTGTTTACAGACGTTGGCACCTTGCCATTGTGGTACCCACTTTTAGCATTATTTAGGCCGTAGTATTATGATGGTAAACCTTAATATAATGATTGCAATTCTTGCCATAATAAAGCGATCCTGCCATGATGGTAATCGCATCGGACTCATGTTAGTCTTAGAATAATGCTGGTAACTGTTGGCATCGTTGTAATGATGCTGCCCACACCAGTGGCTCATGCTAGGTATTTAATCCATTCAATAATATCCACTTTCGTCACAGTGATGGCCCTGAAATCATGATGAAAACTCTTGACATGCTGCGAGCTCCATTTTGATGCTCTACCAGTTGCATGCAAGTAAAGATGTGAATGAGAGTATAAAACAACATTTTACAGCCTGAGTAACAGGGACACCTTACCTCTCACTATACTGACGGCTTGCCACGCTCCCAGGGTACGTAAATATTGTGAACAATACTCATTCTACTTTCTCTTTTCTCTCACCACCCTCTTTGCACTCAATCAGCTATCCATTCATCAAAGCAATGAAATATTCTTGATTATATATGGAATTCACAAAATCACTCAATCTAATGATTAATGAGTTTCAGTTATAGTCCAGAGCTAGATTCCTATATTTTGCATTTTGCACTCTATAAAAGTGCATGTGTTTTCTTGCTCTCTTCAATGCTTGTTTCTGTTCCCTCCTCAGGTGGTGTCTTTTTACTGTCATTGCCTTCGCTCACTCCCCACTCTCTATTACTCTCTCTTTTTACATGTGTTTTATTATTTTTTTCTTATAATGTCTTTCAAATGAAACTGCGTTTAACCCTCTGGTAGCTTAGCGCAAGCAGTCAGGCTTAACTTAGAGGCAATGTGTAAAGTATTTACGTAGCACTTCAAACAATAATTAAGCGCAAGCTCAACACAAGAAAAATACCATACCAATTTAGAAAAATAAAGTCAATGTTAGTTTTTTCCTATATTTACAACAGGTCACATTGAAAACCAACAATTGGCCCGAGGGAGGCTGATTCCAATACATAAGTGATTATTACAGCATGTGAAAGTACATACCAAGAAAATGACATCAGGCTCATCACATCATCCTCATAATGAGTGTTTTCTGCCGCCCCAAGCCATTTACCACATACTTTTGTATATTAAGCAGGACATCCCTGTGCCTCCTACACTGGCTTCTAATGTTGGGCACACCAGTTTACCACATATCTCCACTGTGCCATTGTCGGGGTCTTGAAAGCCTTCCAGTTGGCCACTATGTCCCGTTTAGCTACCATCAGTGCCATCACCAGGAAAGCTCGGTCTGCACGTATCCCTCCAGCACCCTCAAGTACTCCCAGTAGGATCAATAATAGAGAGAGCAATATCTCCAAATTCAAAATATAGGACAGTTCACAATCACCGATTCCTAATAATGTGACAGTTTAGGACAGAATCATGCCATATGATAAAAATCAGCGGAGACTTAGGAGCATCGAAAGCATGCAGGACTGGCGAGCAGCCGTGCTTTGTATAGCCTGTCTTGTGAGAACTATGCAGTGTATAGATAATACATTTGTGCTAAACAGAGCCTGGATGATATAGTGAGGACTTTGAGGGCCATCAAAACATTCCTCTAATCTTCATCATCTATTGGGCTGATCCAAACCTCCCAATGGGCGCTAAGGGCCATCAGCATGTCCGGGGCATTAATGACCAGTGTGCAATACATTTTTAATCCCCTCTTTTCCCAAGGCACCCATCCTGATTTTTGTCTTTATCGGATTGATCTCTGGGATCGAAGTATCATTGGCAACATGTACCCACAGTGCATGGCGCAGTAGATAATATTTATGGAACTGCGTTTCGGACAGAGGGTAAGCGTGCTAAAGTTCTTTAAAGGAAGACATGCAGTTACCCATTCACATGTCACCAAGAAGTGTAATGCCCATTGTGTCCCACTGACCAAATCATTCCAATGCTGCTACGTCTCTCAGCCATGTGCCATGTCAAAGGGGGGTTTGTTGACCAAGTTTGTGCCACTATAACCAAAACGCCTGATGTTCTCTGGATTGCAGACATTTCCTGGTGCTACCTTCTCAGAGTCAGTGGGCCCACCAACACCGTTATTTTTCTTAGCCCTCTATGGAGGGTGCGACACTAGTCTTGGTGATGGGGGACGTCCAGCAAAGCAGGGGATCATAGAAACACCGCTCACTGCCGCTTCTCGCAGGTCCGTCCCGCTGCCTCTCCTTTAATCACCTCACCAATCTCACGTCACTCTGCAGATTTAAGTGGTACCCCCAACGTGGACTCTGATTTACCAGCTCTTTCACCAAATTAGAATCCAACGTCATAGGTGTAGCAGGCAAACACAGCAAGTGACTGCTTCAGTACCTGAAGCTATGATGAGGGTACGTTCTGTCTGCTTAGGTTGCAGGCCGCATCTCATAATCAGCATTGGTTAGTGCAGTTGTGTTTGTTAGGTGAGTGGGACCCCCTGGTAGCCCCCAAGCTGCATCTGACACTAATCGGGCAACCACACAGGTCTCCTGGGGCCACTCTCTGCGGCTGCTGACTGTCAGCAGCCGCACTTGTGACCTCAGTGATAATTTCTGTTCCTTCTCCGGGGGTCACTCTTTGCACTTGCGGCCGCACTTGGGATCCCAAAGATGGTTTCTGGTACGGGGGTGGGATGGGAGGGGGGAGGCTGAGCCTTCTTAGTGCGGGGCTCTTATACTCTTTTGGTACACAATGCCCAGCCCGGCCCAGCCCGCTCACCGGCACTCACCGGCGCTCCCTGTTTCGGAGCTCACTGCTCGTTGCAGCACACGTCGTGAGGCGGCCCCTCCTCTTCCTCTGTAAAGTGTGAAGCATGAAGCATGAAAGCGCCTGCAGTACACTTCCTGAAGGCAAACAACAAAATGGTTCTGCACAATGTTTGCCAGCCTAACGTCATTTGTAGTGTTAGAGTTTCCAAACTTTGTATTCTTCTACCTCTGCAGCAAACCCGTCTTCTCACTGAAAGTTGTTATTGCCATTAGGGCAAGAATCATTGTGCTCTTTCGGCACATGCTGAGTCTGGTACTCCTACTACAAAAGCAAAACAAATCTAAATTCTGCAGAAAAGAGCACCCATTAGTTTTTTTTTTTGTTCAAAATATTGTATTGAATTTTTTTCATAATAAACAATAAGCAAAGACATACAGAAAAGAATAACAATTCAAAAGATCTAGTATAATACGAATACCAATAATTTCTTATTCATTTCAAAATGAATGAGGATAAACGTGTTCATAGAAAAACTAAAAAGGGGAGAGTAGGGGAGGGAAACATGTAATAGCAAACACGTATTAATTTATAAATAGAGCTGCTATGCAATATCAAATAATACAATAAACGAACAGTAAAAAGGGAACAAGCAATATGCCATTAATTTTATAAATAAATATCAGCGGAAATCCAAAATAAGTGATAAGAAATAGAATTCTGACAAACCGAAGACAAAGATAACTGTGCACCTCTTCTTGTAAAAATAATCCATGACCACCAAGCATGAACTGATAACTTTGAGACATCCTTCCAACAGAAGCTAATTGATTTTAACGCAGCTGAAATTAGTAAATTAAAAAGTTTACATTCAAGATCACTTAAATCCTGTGATAGATTTGCACATAAACATTTTACATGATATGTCATCATGATTATTGAGAATCTTTTTAATAATATCCCAAACTTCTGTTTGAGATATTAATTAAAAAAACATATGTTGTAGTGAGCCAGAGTGTAAATTACAATGCCAACATTTATCAGATTGAAGAAGTTTAGCTTGAAATAAACGTAATGGAGTACATGAGCAATTAAATAAAATATAAGAATTAGTTTGGAAAAGTGAAACAGGTAACCATCCAGAATATATTACTAAGCCCTATATTTTCCCAAGTATCAGTAGATTATGAAAGCGATAGTTCATTATTCCAGAACGATGTAATCATATTTATGTTTCTACTGAGACTGTTGGACAATTTTTCATATAAACTAGCACACCATGAGCACTTGTTGATATAGTTTGGATATAGATGGATAAATCAGCTTGAATATTAGATGGAATAGCTTGTGAAACACAATCTAAAATTGAATTACTTAAATATCCATATTTTATAAGTTCAGAATTAGCTACACCAAACTTTGTTTGTAAATTGTCAAACGGTATAGAAGTGTTATTAGAATAAATATCTTTAAGATAAAAAATGCCAGCTTTAATCCATGAAGATCAAACGCTAATATTTCTATTCAATTTAATAACATTGCTATACCATAAAGATAATTCATCAGCACTACACATAGGATATTGAAAAATTGAATCTATATCATTGAAAATCATTTTAGTGGATTTGAGGATAATAGATTTATGAACAAATGAGGATTTATTAGATATTGTTACCGGAGTGGGAAGTGGAAAGGGTTTCACAATGGATTTTTCAATATGGAACCAAATAGGAGAGTTATGTAAAAAAGTATTGATTAAACCAAATAGCACTTTTTTTTAAAATAAACGCTTTATGTTAAAGAAGAAAATCTGGGGTACCAAAACCAGCATTACATTTAGACATTTTTAATTTTTTATAACTAATACGTTGTGCTTTGTTATTCAAAAGAAATTTGGAAAGAAGTTTATCAAACATCTTTATAAAATGTTGATAGAAATTAAATGGGGATCATGGCACGGTGTAAAAGATTTTAGGAGCAATATTCATTTTATTAGATTCCAATCTACCCCACCATGAAAGATGCAATGAAAACCATTTAGACGTTTTATCTTTAATATAGTCTAAAACAAAATTACTGTTTAAAGTTATTGTTGATTTTATAGAGGAAGAGAATAAAATACCCAGATATTTTAATTTATTATTTTGCCAAATAATTTCATTCATGGGATTCATATCAGGAGTACAGTAAACATTTAAAGGAAAACATTCCTTTTTGTTAGTATTCAATTTGTACCCAGATACCAAAGAATATTTTGTTATTATTTCTATTATGGAAGAAAATGAGGATAATGGATCACTGATAAATAAAAGCACATCATCAGCATATGCTAAGGTTTTAATAATAACATCCTTAACCTTGATTCCTATAATAGTATCACATTTTCTTATAGTTGCAAGAAACGGTTCAATACCTATTAAAACAATAGTGGGAAAAGGGGACACCCTTGACGTGTACCTTTGGAAAGGAGAATTGATTTGAAACTTGGCCATTAATAAATAAACGAGCAATAGGAGCAAAATATAATGCTGAAACCATATGTATAAAAGTGTCACCAAAATTAAAAGATGATAAAATGTGAAATAAAAAGTTTGTCAAAGGCTTTTTCAGCATCCAAAGCCATGATTACTTAAGGGGTAGTCAACATATGACCTTGTTCAATGATATGCAACAAAGTTCTTGTAATAGAATTTGCAATCAAATTGTCCCCTTCATACACCTTTAAAGGGATCCTCCTTTATCGCCCCCCCGGGCCGAGACACGACTTCATTAGTTCTTTCAGGTCCTTTTTGGAAACGTCTGCACTTGATAATTCCTTCACCATTCTAGGTGATTTTAACTTTCACTTTGATGCCCCTGACAACCCCGATACAGCCACGCTATCAGCCGACCTGGCCACCTTCGGCCTTATTCCCTTGGTTCATTCTCCCACGCACGAAGGAGGTCACACGCTAGATGGCATTTTTTCCAATGCCACGGACTTTCAAGTCACACAAATACTTCCCTTAACGTGGTCTGACCACCACCTCATCCTGACAACATTACTAATATACGATTCCCTGACCAACAAATCAAACCCCAACCCTCGTCAACCCTATTTGGCATGGGATGACATAGATGAATGTAGGCTAAAAACCACGCTCAACGATACCTTCCCCACCTTATCTCCTAACCCAAATACTGCTACTTCCCAATATCACAACTGGATCAGTTCCGCAGCCAAAGACCTGGTTCAAGTTAAACAACGGTCACGTAATAGATCCACCCCTTCGGCCCCGTGGTATACGGATGAACTACGCACACAAAAGCAACAGTGCCAAAACAGAGAGAGACACTGGCGAAAAGACTACAATCAGGAAGCTAAATCCTTGTATAAATAGTCGGTAGCTATATACAAAAATCTTATTTTTGACACTAAGAAAAAGTACTACTGTAACAAAATTGAAGCCGCTCAAAACTCGCATAAATGCCTTTATGAGACCACTAAACAATTAGCAGGTTCTTCTGTGGATCTCACACCTCCCCCGTCCCAAGCTCTCTGCGATGCTCTGTCAAAGTTCTTTTTCAGCAAAGTTGACGACATCTATCGGATCTTTGCCAATTCCTCAACCCGTTCCCATAGGTCCCCCACCCACCTTGACGGACCTACGCTTCATCAGTTCAGAGAAGTGTCCTGCTCTCAGGTATTAAACATCGCTTCCACCATCAAATCAGGGTCAGCCCTGGACCCCTGTCCCATGAAGGTTCTACGGCCTATCATGGAAGCAGTTCTTCCTGCCATAACCGAAATCTGCAATTCCATGTTCTCTACCGGCACTTACCCAGATACCCTTAAGAAAACACTCATAAAACCGCTTCTCAAAAAACCCACCCTGGATAAAGAAGAACTTAAAAGTTACCGACCCATTGCGAGTCTTCCACTACTAGCCAAAATAGTGGATAAAATCATGAACGCACAACTCTCCCTCTTTATAGAGGAAAACAAATGTCTGGACGAATCTCAGTTCGGCTTCCGCCGATTCCACGGAACCGAGACCGCCTTGGTCAAGGCGGCGGATGACATTAGATCCATTCGGGACGCGGGAGGCACTGCTGTCCTGATCCTACTGGATCTTTCGGCTGCCTTCGACACGGTCGACCACACCACCTTGGTCGACCGTGTCAAGAGTATAGGCATCCGAGGCAACGCAAAAAATCTTCTTGCCTCCTTCCTGGCTAACAGGACCCAGGTTGTAACTGTGGGACCGTTTGAATCCTCACCCTTGTCACTGCCATGTGGAGTTCCCCAAGGCTCATCCCTTAGTCTGACACTTTTCAACATTTATGTGTCGGACCTTGCCAATGTCATCAGAGCACACGGGATGAGCCTAACATCCTACGCAGATGACACCCAACTGGTCCTCTCTGTCAAGAATGACGGGCCTCAAAAAGCCAACTTATTCAATCAGGGTATGCAGGCAATTGGGAGCTGGATGGCCCATAATTGCCTGAAATTAAACTCTGACAAATCAGAAGTCGTTATTTTTGGCAATCTTTCCCCGGAGTGGTCCCCCTTATGGTGGCCCTCACCCATGGGTCAGCCCCCAGAACCGGTCAACAAGGTGAGGAACCTGGGCGTCCTGTTCGACAACCGTCTGAACTTCCTTCCACATGCCAACCAGATTTCCTCCTCATCCTTTTACAAGCTGCGGCTTATCAAGAAAATTCTGCCCTTCTTGCCCGAAAATGCTGCCAAAACATTGGTTAGTGCCCTGGTTCTCTCCACCCTAGATTACTGCAATGCTCTATTCCTAGGTGCCCAGGAGAGAGTGTTATCGAAAATGCAGGCCATCCAGAACGCGGCCGCCAGGCTACTAGGGCGAACCACAAAATACCAATCGGTGTCTCCCATCATAAGGCAACTTCACTGGCTCCCAGTGAAGAAGAGGATCAAGTTCAAGTCACTGTGTTTGATCTATAAGGCCTTACATAATGCTGGACCAGTGTTCTTCACTCAGAACCTGACCCCCTACTGCCCTTCCAGAACACTGCGTTCCTCCAGCTCCTTTGATCTGGTGGTCCCCCGAACCAAAACGGTCCATTGGGGTGATAGACGATTTCTTGCAGCGGCACCGAAGCTGTGGAACACTCTCCCTCTCTCTATCAAGGCCAGCACCTCCCTCTGGTCTTTCCGAAAAAATCTGAAAACCTGGCTTTTTAACTTATGATCCTGACTCTTTACCTCAGCTCCCCTTGTGGGCTAAACATTTCAGTTTTCAGCGCCGAGATGCCCTAGGGCCTTCGTTCGCGCTTTACAAATGTGGTTATACATATAAATAAATAAATTAGCAGAATATCTATTTTTCATAAACCCAGATTGATCAGGATGAATGATAGAGTCTAATACAGGGGATAAACGTGTGGCCAATATTTTAGCATATCATTTACATTCTTGATTTATTAAAGAAATATGGCGATAATTAGAAACAAGAGTGGGGTCTTTGTCTGGTTTAGGAAGAACAATAATTAAAGACGTAATTCCTGATGAGCCAAACAATGTAAAAAGTTGAAGAAATAAAGGTGAGAGTTGGGATTGAAATTCTTTATAAAACTCTGCAGGTAGACCATCAGAACCCAGAAATGTATTTTGTTTGAGAGATTTTATAGCAGATAAAATGTCATCCTTAGTAATTGGTAATTCCAGTCCAGGTTTATCTGATTGAGAAATCACAGGAGGATAGGAAAGAATCTACCAAAGAGTCATCAATAAAATCAGGTTTATTATATAACTTAGAGAAAAAGTCCAAAGATTCATTAACAATATTTTTATGAGATAAGGCAATTTTACAATTGGGGCCATGAATAGAAGTGATTTGAGTTTTATATTCTTTAATATGGAGGTAATTTGCTAAAAGTCTTCCAGATTTGTTTGCATTGAAACTAAATTTAGCTTTGGTCTTAGAAATTTGAATGCCAGCTCTTTTACTAAGAATTGTATTAAAATCATAGCAGAGCTTTTGTAACTGTTCCCTGTATTGTGGATCATTAGATGTAATAAAGAGTCGTTCATATTTCGCTATTTGTTTTTCTAAACGTTTAATATTTGCATTGAAGGTTTTATTTTCGTGGGCCATAATAGAAATAGTTGCTCCTCTAATAGAAGCTTTAAAAGCATCCAATCTATTAACCATAGAAGTAGAACCTTCAGGATTCAGTTGAAAATAATCCTTAATGGCGGATAAAAGTTTTGGTTTATTATATTCATTGTGAGCTATGCCAGAATTCATTCTCCATCTAGATTGTTTAGTAAAGGTTGAATTTAGATTTAAAATACAAGAAATCATAGCATAATCAGAGACATCAATATTTCCAATTATAGGTGTTTTGATAGAATTAATAAGTTGTCTTGTGACTAATATATAATCGATTCGAGAGTGGGAATTGTGTGGGTTTGAAAAGAAAATATAAAAAAATTCTGTAGAGAAATGTAGACACCAACTATCAACTAACCTAATAGTTTGAAGAAACAGTTTAAAAGCAAAATAAACCTTAGGGGGATGAAATTCCGTAATAAATAATCTATCTAGTAAAGGATCAGAGATGACATTAAAGTCACCAGCAACAATTAAATGGGCATTACCAATTTTTAGCACCTCTGTTGCAAGATTGGTCCAAAAAACAGGATCATCCGCAGTGGGCCCATAAACATTTAATAAAAATATAATAGAGTCATGAACTTTAACTGTTATAAAGAAATATCTCCCATCTGTATTTGTAAATTTACTCAAAATTTGGCAATGAGATTTCTTTGCAAATAGTATAGCTACACCATTTTTCTTGCCATTACCAGGAGAAGAAATACTATTGTCAACCCATTTTCTTTTCATATAATCTATATAATCATTTTATCATCAACATGAGTTTCCTGTAAAAAACAAAAATCAGATTTGGAACTGCATAGATAATCTAAAATTGTAGTACTCTTAACTGGATGGCGCAAACCTTTAACATTTAATGAAATTACTTTAATATTAGCTATAATGGAAGAAGAAGAAAGAAAAAGATTAGAAGAGGATAGTGAGAAAAAGCACATATGAGAAGAAGTGAGTAGCTCTAGAGAATATAAAAGGTAGAGGAGAAGGTAGAATATAGAAAAAAAGACAAACAAAATACATAAATATGAACAGTGACACGCACACACGCTTTACAAGCATGGCCGAAACCGTTAGAGCCCAAAAATTGAAGAATTACTTATAAATTTGTCAGCAAAAATCATACTCAAGTAGTAGGGTCATGAGTGTCCATTGAATGATGTAATTGTACAACAAGAAAATGTCACAGTTCTTCAGGTCGGTGAAAGGATTTTGAGAAGTTGTCTTTCCATATGCGCATTGTAGATAGATCAAAAAGGCCGTATTTGAATACAAGACTTCTTAACTGTGGGCGAAGGTCAGTAAATTCCTCACGTATTGCAACAGTTTCTTTAGCAAAGTCTTGATGAATGAAGATTTTAGTGCCATTGACCATCAGTGAGGGAATTTCTCTTGCTGCTTTTCTAATCAGAACCAAATGATGATGACGAAAAACTTTAAATATCATTTGTCTAGGTTTGGTATGTTGAGGGTTGCAATGAGAAGGGATTCTGAGGGCTTTGTCAACTTCAAATTTGTCTGGAAATTTGATATTTAAAAGACCAGGAATCAGATTTTCCAAATATAATCGACAATTAGATCCCTCAACTTCTTCTGGTAAATTAAATATGCGAAGGTTGTATTATCTATTACGATTTTCCATATCCAAAAGATATGAGCACATAGGAGATATTTTCACTACCAGTGGGGTAAAAGCTTCCACTTTGGCTTTATTATCTTGTATCAGGATTGAATTATCAGAAATTCGCATAGACAAACTGGCCATTTCTTTCCGCACATTTATAACTTCTGTCACAATAGACTCAGTATTAACACGCAGTGCTTGAATGTTTTTTAAAATTAAAGACAGTGAAGGTTCAGATGACTCTACCAAACCTGCTGTCCCCTTTTATTGTTAACAGGATTTTTATTTTCCATTTTTGAGGAAAAATTGTAACTGACTTTGAATTGAAATGAGCAAATGAGTAATGTCAAAGTAAATAAAAGAAAAGATAATAAACAATCCTCCATGATTAATAGTTAAGATATTAGGACTAATAATTAGGCCTGGGAGTAGTTTTAATTACACAAGAGTAATTGGAGTAATTTCTGTGATTTTGCATTAGGCATGGGATGCAAAATAACTGCACAAGTACGCCTGTTTGAGTAATTAAGAGTAACTTGGAGTGAAAATCTTACCTCAGTAGTACAAGAAAAACAAAATTCAAGAGCACAAACAGCTGCTGGCTGCTGCTGTCCATGTGGTGTTGTGTTTAGCTCAATTTTCTTAATGCACAATGCATCCTCAGGCCCATTTCGAACTCAGGGGTGCATTTTGTGCTAAGAGAATAGAGTTGAATGCTTGATTGCACTTCTTGCATACTCACAAGTAATTTTGTGGTAACTCCACAGAATTATGTTACAGGTAATTATACAAGTTACACTCACCTCTACTAATAATGTACTTCACCTGCTTCAAACCTTTCTGGACAAGTATCTCTTGGTGACCCTGAAAATTCTCTTTTACTAACTAACCCTTCCACATGCAAACTTCACAATTTTTGTACCTCGGCACTCAGTTATTTAACATAGAGGCATGTGCTTCTATGGGAAAGGAATCCTGGTCCTGACCTTCTTACAGAATCATGACTCATCGACAGGTGAAGAGAGCATATCCAATATTTAACTGTTGTATAGAGAACATCCAAGACTTCAGTAGTTGTTACTGTTTTAATGTCATATTCCAAACAATTGTCATTGGAGTGGTATCAAGTTGTTTAAAAACATTCAGAAGCACGTTGTAGGAAAGTTCTTCTGTGCAAGAATCCCAAAAAAACAGAGGCAGCCAACACGTGTTTCATTACTAAACAGTAACTTTCTCAAGTAAATTACCGAATCCTGAAATGTGGTCCCTACATCTCAAATGCCCAATACCGGTCGGTAACGGCCAAAATTCGGTAATTTCGCCCGTTACCGAGCGGTATTGGGCCACCTACATCTGACCCTTAGTCCTAATTTAGGCCTATTGTAGTGAAAATCCTTGGTGGTAGCTGTACTTGCAAAAACCTGCTTGACCCTGAGATTTTTGCACTGGACATTAGGTCTGACGATACTTTATAAATGAATGTTTGCTCCCCGGCAGTTTATGATAAAGAAGTGGTGTGCTGTAGAAAATGTGGTTATTAGCTGTGTAGAATGTGAGGCCTGAGCAAGTAAAATGTCCAACATTTGCCCTTACTGAGAACCAAGCACCCTTTTGTAAAGCTTGACTGTCTAAGGGTAGCGAAGCAGAGCAGTCAAAGGCCTACTCAGGGGTGGTGGTTTGGGGCAGGAAATCACCATTCGCCTGCACCAGTAAAACACTCAATAACTGATTGTCCAGTCGATGCTTTTTCTTTAGAAATCAAAAAGTTTATTTATTACATGCACACTACTAAATACTACATATCAATTAAAAAATATACATAAAGCAGATAAAAAAAAAACCTTGGATAAAGTTATGAAATCCCATTTATTTGACCTCAAAGGTTCATGACCCTCAAAATCACAGTGCCCAAAATTATACAAGACAACACATCACAATGTATTGGTTTATAATTTCAGATAAAACAAGCCTCTTAGCTTTATCAAGGGTTAGCCATATTACAAGAGCAACACTCCACATGTTAACAACACCATCATGTTGTGTGTAAACGCAGTAATCAATGATAACCATGTGATTCCTTGGCACCGCAGACGTATGGGTCAGTACCTTAAATTTCCCTTTTGGAGGGGGCTGCATGGTTTACAGAGTATTTAGCACTACATTTGTAAAACTGACCCAGGGGCACTAAAGTATTATGGGACTTATTTATAACTTATTGTGACACTCTGATGGTGGAGGAGCCTATTCCATATTTACCAGGCAGCACTAACTCACTTTTTTTGGCTTACTACTGCCTAAATATTGTTCCCTTTAACACAGTTTTCTGCGTTAAAGGGATGTGCAATGGGTGTTGCTGGGGGTGTTCCCAGTAATATACATGGCTTTTTGACACTTCTCCAGATTTACAAGAAATCTTAACTTTGAGGGATGCACTCCTGTAACCCCTAGCTCCTGTAGCCCGCATCCTTTATTTTTAAAGTCGGTGGTGCCCGAGTTGCCTGGGGCTACAGCAAGGCAAGACATTATGGTAATGAGCTTCTCCTGAGGCATATGGGGTGCTCCATCTGGAGGAGCAGGGAATATTTTATTAATGCCCCTCCTACTGTGCCAGGGAAAGCCACTTAGCTTTTAAGTTGGTTTTCTTTTTATGGGGTACCCGGCCCCACCCAGGCAACCTACCTTGCCTTCTTGTTGGGATAGCTCATTGAGCCCACCCCTGGCTGCTCTTGCCAGCTTCCCGCACAGCCCCGCCCAGCCAGCACTCCTTGATGCTGACATGCTTCTCCCCTGCCTGCCCCCAGTGGGCAAGGGGTTTGTTATGTGGTGGCTGCCTCTCTCCCCCCAGACACAGGCATGGGGAGCAGGACCAGCACCAGTAGAGGTCTGGAAATGGGGCCCTTTTTGCCTTTGTTAGGGGAGAGCCATGCACTCTCTTGGTTTCCATCTGCATCGGCCACTGGTGGATGTGGTACCTGGGGGCAGGAATTATCCTTGGGTGAGGGCCCCAAGAACACCCCCTCCCTGGGTGAAATAAACAAAAACACTTCTTTCCCTGACCCACAGGCCCTGGTTCACCCCTGGGAGAATTCTTCCAGTGGGCAGTGAAACCCCATGTGATAGATCCTCAAGGGTCACAAACCTTAAACCAGCCATAAATTGGGCCCCGTTGAACTGATTTGGATGATACTGGGCTTGTTTTACTCCTGGTGGTGACCTCTAGTTACCAGAATCAGCAGACCTCCTGGCCTAAAGATTGTGTACCTTACAGGGAGTTGATTTACCTGGTCTCCTGTACCAGCCTTATCTTGGTCTTTGTCTCTGGGTGCATAAGTCCAGTGCCCCAACTGGTCCTCAGGAGTTTAAGGGGGCCAGCCTCACTGGCCTTTGAAGAGACCCACTTGTCCTTTTGAGCATCAGGGTTTTCTCCTTCCAGTTGTCCATGGCTGTCGCAGTTCCAGGGTCTAGCAGCAAAAAGCACAAACTTTCCAAACATCCTAAACAGCCCTTTCTCTTCTTTGTGCAAAATTTTCCGTTAATGGGGGTAGAGGGTTCTAGAGGCCTGGCACCTCTGGTTAATCCTAGGGTGCAACGTCACCTCTCCACCTTGTCCAAAACCTCCTGCACAGCATGCTTGTACAGTTTAAGAAGGCATCATCCGGGAGTCAGATCAGCTCTTGGGGTTTTAGCTTTGCCCCTTGTTGACATTAGTGCCAGGGCCTTTTTCCCCAAAACGTCAAAGATGATCTGCCATTTGTGTTGGTTCCAGTTATCTAGGCTTCCTCCTTTGTTCAGTGGACCTGGGCTGTCCCCAGCCCTGGTACTGTATGACAGATAATTGACAGATTTCCAAATTCATCCCCATGTGTTCCTCCTCAGGAGCTGAAGGGAGAACAGTTAATTACTCCTTTTGTTTGGGGCAGCCTTTGTTCCTGTTGCTGGGGATAAATGTAATTAACTTGACCCAGAAGAGTGACCAAAGGCTGGGCTCTTATTCTGAGCTGAGCCAGAGAATTATAACAATTCTGCATGACTCATAAGATGTACATGTATGATCTTGGGACCTGTGACTATGAACAGGGCACACCATCTCCATGGCCTGAGATTCATCAATCAGTTCTGTAGCATGCTGCAAAAGGCTTTCCCCATCTGGCAGAACCTCAGAGAACCACCATTCAACCAGGTTAATTTTATAGAGAAGTAACCTGACTGTTGATGGCAGATGCCAGAACAGGAAAAGAGAGATGGAGGCTTGGAAGAGATACTGATTGATAGCTTCAGGAGAGGTGGATGCGAAGCTGTTATGATCAAGACCACTTGAGACCGGAACCTCCTCACACTGTGAATGGTCACTGGAAGGAGGGAAGCATGGGTAGGCCATAGACCTGTAATCATGTCCAGACCATAATGAAAGCACCTGTAACCAGGCTTGGGGTCGGGGGTCCAGCTCAGAAACTATGAGAGCTGTTTATTCTGATGTGACACAAACATATCCTTCCTCAAAGCACACCACACTGTGGTTACCTCCTAAAAAACATGAAGATTTAGAATCCAATGGCTCTAGTTCAAAATGTACCCAAATTGAAAGTCCACTGTTGAATTTATGAGGACTGGGAGATATCTGGTAAAAACATCCACATTATAACTCAATCTGGGTAATCAAAGATTAGTGCGGAGGTCCACTAATGCCTTTAAATGTGTGGACTTCTTCATATATCTAATCGCTGATATGTTTTCCATCTGGAGGAGGAGGTATCAGTTGTTCTTTTGCTTGACTAGTGAGAACCGACAGGTGATGCGAAGGTGCAATTCTGCTAAGCACCAACAATCTTCCTAGATAAGCCACTCACGTTTGCCCCTCTTCCTGACCAATGCATACAACACATGATAGCATGATAGAACCAAAACTAGCTTTACGATTCAAGGCATCATGCTGGCTAACCACCAACTCTGCTCCAAGTGACATTGTTGTTGAAGGGTTATATAGTTAAAATAGGTGAAGTCACAGGAGTAATGCCTTGTTTTCCACCACTGCAGGAAGTGATAGTGGAGCACGACTGGAAGTATGAACTGGTTGAGGCAGCTAAAAGGACAATTTGTTTGGCCAAAACCCACTGAAAGGGAATTTGGATCATTCTTGATAAGGGGTGTCTTTTTGAGTGGAAGCTTGAGAATACACAGGGCCACATCTACTGTGAAACTTGAACAGTCCATGATTTGTGAAATGGTAGAGGCAAATCTTTTGAAGATCATCAAACACTCCACTACCTTTCTGTGGTAGAACATTTTTCTGCATCAATAAAAACTGGTACAAGTAACTAATGAGGCAGACATCCCTGTCCTGCAGATGAGCAACCATCGTCATGAGGAAATTTGTGAAACATCAATGGAAGGTGACAGCTGAAGGGAAGGCAGCAGAACAAATTTTGCTTCTAGACTACAAAATACTGAAGATTGTCATGGAGTTCTCCAGAATGCAAAAGGCTAGTCTGTTTGAAATAATCCCACAGCAAGGGGCAACTGCTGTGGAACTCTGTTTAGACTGGTGTGTTAACATTGAAGACAAAATCGATACCTATTTTATTCCTTGGGGCACTGACATGGGGTATTGCTCTTGCCCCCAGCACCAAGGAAAAGATAGTCCACCCAAACCCAGAAGTATTCTATCACTTCAATGTAATGTTCTCTGCATTGTAAATGCACCTGCACGCTGGTTGCTAACCACCATACTGTTAAAGACCATACTGACTATGACAGTAAGAAAGTGTCAGAGAGGTATAGGGTACAAGGTTTACCTAATGAAACTGGTGGACATTGAGACATTTTCCCCACTATTTAGAACTAATATAGATTAAACTTGGGGCTGAAACTTTGTGACCAACTATGGGGCCACAGCTGCCCATGATCACCTTGACTCAATAAGCATCCTGCTGCCCACCCTGCTCACTGGCATAACGAAACTCGAGGGACCCTACCTGCAAGGCAGGTGGTGGGGCCCCCTCCGGGTTCAATCAGGAGCTCTGCAGCCAGAGTGCTGTGGGGGGACCCCCTGGAGCTTGGGGGTCCCTCCACACCACAGGGGCTGCTGGGGCCTGTGCAGTAATGGTTACAGAGGTATAATAAGTTTTACTAGGTGCCAAGTAAGTCACTTATTAGGACTTGCCTTTGGGACAGTATTGGTTGGGGCCTACTGCTCCTGGTAATTACAGGTTTGCTGGTTTTTCTGGTAATCCCCGTAGACACTGCACTGGGACCTAATATATTAGTTGTTGATATTTCTTACAAGTTCGAAGATAAGCACCAACTGGGCCCAGCCTCTACGCCTTCTTCTGCAGCACTAGAGAAGCTGTACATGCCCTTTTTTCTCCTGCCACCCTGACAATGGCAAGGAAGTCTCCAAGCACTTTGCATTGCCCAGAAAGTGGAAATCACATGAAACTGATCTTGTATTCCAGGTCTTGCGATTATTCCCAGTTCTGAGGAAAATAGCTCATAATTGTCTTATTTTGATGTGGGCATACTAGCCAGAGTATGGTCCACCAAAATACTGTAAACTGATAATAAACGCCTACACGGTACCAATCCAGCTGCATCCCAATCTTTAACATTGTGTGTAACATTTTTGGAGTCAATCCTGGGCCACTGATTTGTACCTGCTAAATCCCATCACATACACTGGAACCATATACATCACACACCCCAAAAATGTCAGAGGTTGTCCAATTACTCATTGTCAATCAATACAAATTCCATTAAATTCTTCAGTATTATTTTTACCTTTGGTTGTTGCATGGGTTACATAGTATTGAGAACTACATTTGCAACACTGACTCAAGAGCACTAAAGTATTATGGGGCTTATTTATAAGCCCCTTGCCCCACCAGTACTTCACTTATTATGGCGCTCCGATGGCGCAGGAGCCTGCTCCATATTTACCAGGCAGCACTTAGCCAATTTTTGTTGGCTGAATGCCAGCTTGCAAATATCATTTCCTTTAACACCATTTGCTGCATTTAAAGGGGAGTGCAATGGGTGTTGCTGGGGGTCTTCCCAGCAACAACCATGGCTTTTTGACACTTCCCCAGATTTACGAGAAATAGTAACTCTTAGGCAGTGCCAAAAATGTACACCTCCCCAGGAGAGGTGCAAGGGAGGCAAAACAAGGAAAAATATTTTTTTTTCTCCACGCTGTTCCTTTTTCTTTGTGTGCTGCATTCTGCAACACACATAGAAAGAGGAAAAAGCCTGTGATTTTTGTGCTGGAAGGCTTTCTTCCTTCACAAAAATAATAATTCCTGCAATGCAGGCACACTTGCACAATGGTGCAAAGGTGCCTGCATTTGCGCACAGCAGCCCTTTGTTAGCCAGCGCAGGGGAAAAAGATAGGAATTCGCTGTATCTGATAGATATGGCTCATTCCTGCCCTTTTCTTTAGCCATAGGGCAGAATAGCAGTAAGGCCTGAGACGCTGCCCACAAAAAATAAATCATCAATGAGGCCCTTTGGTTCTACTATTTGCTGCAGAGGAAATGTAAGCCATGAGCAGACCAATCCAAGCAGAATATCTGCATTTTTAAAAGTCAGTGACTCATTTGATAGTGATAGCTTTTATGGTAATTATGGTGGTTCCGCGCGGTCACAAAATGTAAGTTGTAAACCTCTCTTTGAAAGGGTTTTTTCATTATTAATTGTTTTGTGTGATATTGACATTAACCTGTAAACATGCAAATGTATGTGTATGATTCTTGTTTAAATTGCCCATAGCTACTGTAGGCCCAAGTTTAAAATGGCTAATGTTGGTTGCCTTCGTGCTTTGTGACGTAGACTTTTATTTCTATGCAAGCTGAATTTCAATGCTGTTGAATACAGTGTTCTGTTTTTGATTGTTTCATGTGAAGAAATGTTTTCTTTTGCTGTAATCATTGAGGAATCTTCAAATGGGTACTGAATTTGAGAAAGGGACTGCAGGGTAAAGGCTGGTCTAATGTACCTTGTTTTGTTGCAGATACGTGAAAGTTTGAAGGACGCTAAGAGAAGCTGATTTGTGGAGGATCCTGAGAAACTGAGATCAAGGTTGTATCTTTTCGGAAGGAAGGGGCAAGATGGCCGCCATGAGTGCGGCTTTGTGAGCTCGCTGCTCCCGGAGCTGTTCCCCCCGTTACATTCACCGTGCCGACGGATCTGAGGACGCCAAATGCAGCGCATCGATTGAGCCAGGTTTTCTGGCAAGGCTGTGTGGGTTTGCTGGCTCGGTTATTTGGCGTGTGACGGATGAAAATGCTCTTGAGCCTCCGTTGGATTCCCTGGTTGAGGAGCTGGAAGCTGCTGACTCCTGCTGGGCGGTCTTACGTGTGTGCACGTAGAGCTTCACGCAGCACACTGACAAAGTCAGAAGGCGCCCGGGAGACTAGACCGTGTATTTCCGCAATGCCCCCGAAGGCAGGAAAGGGAAGAGAAAGGGGCAGTGTGGGGGATAACAGGCCAGCACAAGATCCCCAAAAGAAAAAGCTGGAGCTCAATGCAGAGAAACCCTGAGTCGACAGTGGTAAGAAATCTGTCCTGGTGCTGTTTGTAGCAGGGAAAATAAAAAAAGGTATGCACTCTTCATCTATGACAATGCTGCAAGCACCAAATGTGGAGGCTGATACATTACTGGACAAGGGCAAAGACAAAGATAAGACAGAGGGAGGCAAATCTCGAAAAACAAGTGAAAAAGGAGAGGCAAGCGGTGGGGGGCCATAGCTGATGTAGGAAGTGTGGAACTGAGTGCAAGTGGCAATAGAACTGACAAGCAGGACAATGTGAAGGGGAGTTATTCAGGAGATTGTCTTTTCTTCTCCATGTCTGAACCATCTGCTACCTCGGGGGATGAAACAGATGTGAGTACCCCGTCCAATACAGTCCGTAAAAAAGCTGTTTAAGGGAGAAATGCAAGCCCTGAGATGGTTGAAAGCACAGACTCCTACCAGTGGGACTACTCATTTATGAGAGACTCTGGTGTGAACGGGGCAGCCACTGGGATGCAACTCAATCTAAATGAGACAGAGAATCCCGAAAAGATCTCGCTGGCTCTCATCTACCGCAGTACAATGGCCCACAGGGAGGAGACCCGTGCAGAGAGCTTGCACACGCAGGGAGAGTGTCGCAAACTGCAGAACTCAGTATGGAGGGTGGCTAAATCCTGCTCCGAATTTGCTGAGAGGTTTAATGAGGCGGATGCATCCATCTCGAACTTAGAGGATGAGCTTACTGCGCAGAAAGCAGCAACAGAGACACTTTGCGCTGCAAAGGACGATACATTGTGGAAGATTACAGATTTAAAGAATTGCCTTCGGCGCAATAATTTATGTGTATTGGACATTCCAGAGGGGGTGGAAGGGCAGGATGTGCGTAAGTTTGTATGTGGAATGTTTTCAGAGGCCTTTCCTGGTCTGACCCAATGAGATTGGGATCAGGATATCCTTCGAGCACATAGGTTCCCCTTCACAATACATAAAAGTGCAGGGCAGAATGTTAGTAAACCAAGAGCAATCTTAATTTCAATTAGTGTCATTTTGGCAAGAGAGGCAGTTTATGATTTGGCACATCCAGATCAGAAAAAGAAAGGAAAGGTAGTAGAATGTTTTGTACACCCCAATTACTGCCCCCTAACTGTAGAGAAAAGATGGCAATTGGGCCAGCTCATCATCACTTTTTTACTGAAACCTGCTAAGTTAAAGATTATACATAATGAGCAGGTGCACTTTTTTACAACAGCAGTGGCAGCAAAGGAATATCTGCACTCACTGAAGAATTGACAGGGGGATGAATTTAGATAAATTGATATGGAGTACTAGATGTGATTTATTCCTTGTCTAGCAACAGTAGCATGTATAGATTAATTAGCTTTTTCTCATGTGTTGTATTTTTTGGGGCTAAATGGGGATGGGGGATTAAAGCTTGTTCCATCATGGAGACCCTGGGTCTCCTAGCCTCTTTTTGGGGGGAAAGTAGGGGGAGGGCATGGCTTCTGCTGAAGCTGTGTGGGGGGAGGGAGAGGGGGAGTGGGAGGGGGGTTGGGCATAGAGAGAAAGTATTCATGAAGCCATAATAAGAATAATCAAGAAATTCAATGTTTTTTGTTATATGGTCCTAACGATGAAGATTGTGTTAGTTATGAATGGGGGATAGACGTAAGGATGCTGGCATTCAGCTTGGGTCCCTAAATGTGTGTGGATTGAATAGCTATAATAAAAGACGGATTCTGGCAGAGCTGAGACTGCTTCAATTAGATCTGGTATGCATTCAAGAAACCCATATCCCATGGAGTAAGCGAAAGCTGCTGTCAGAACTGGGGTTTAGTGTGTTGGTATGCACAGAGCAATCCATGACCATGAGGGGGGTAGCTATTCTAACTATAAATCATATAAAGGGGACCAGCAGAGCCCAGCAGATAAAACCGGGAGATGGGTCATAGAGGAATGTATAATTGGTAAACAAAAGTGCACTATTTGTTCAATATATGGTTCGAACCATGACGAGGCTGTGGTATTAGAGGGGTTGAATGTGGAACTCGCAGTATGGCCCACTCCATTGATAGTTTTTGGAGACCTAAATATACACTTGGAGGCAGGGCAGCTATACGATAATAACAACCTTACAGTGGAAGGAAACGGAAAGTCTTTAAGGCGTGCAGTCTTTAGTCACAGATCATGGCCTGGTTGATGCATGGGCGACCCTGCGAAGGTAAGAGCCTGGGTATCCTTTTTTTTCACATCCACCCCAGAAATTGGTACGGTTGAACTACTTTTTTGCGTCTAGGTTGTTATTATCTGGTGCCAATATTAAAGTGCATCCGCGTATCTCCTTGGATCATGGCCCTCTTGTGCTGAATCTTAATACGCTCAAGACCGGAGCTAGACCACTTACATTTTCATTGGATAAGAAGCTGCTTCTGGATAGTGAATATGTGAAAGATATGAAAGTGTGGATTGAACAATTTCTGGCCATTAACCGTAACACTGCACGGATAGGGTCAGTGTGGGATGCCCTAAAAGTGGGTATCAGGGGTGAAACCCTGTGCTATGTGCTTCAGAATCAAAAGCAACTACAAATATATGTGCAGGAATGATGTGGTAATTTGGCTGTAGCGGGAGAAAGATTAATGCAGGGGATTCAGGCCAGGTTTGAGATCACTGAGATACATGCGCATGTTGCTAAATGTAAGGCTATAATAAATCTACATTGGAGTGAGGAGATAGCTAAAAAACATATTATTAACAAGGGTCAAAGTTATGAATATGTGGAAGCAACCTGCCGCTGTTGATCTAGGGTGTGATCTAGGGAAGCGACCCAAAGGATTGGGCCAGTAGTAGATACCAAAGGGAACATAGCTGATACAGATGAAGGGATATTAAAGGTATTCCATGCATACTATGACACACTTTATACAGGTGAACCCCCTGATATACAGGCCGTGGAAAGGCTACTACAGGCCTGTAACTGGAAAAAATAGAGATATCAGTAGCAGAGAGACTCGAAGAACCCATCACCATGGAGGAACTGGAAAGTGCTGTTAATGGTCTAGCTATGGGAAAAGCAGTAGGGCCTGATGAGTTACAGTTAGAAATATATAAAACACTGCCTTTCTTCAAGCACAGATAGGGGCCCCTCCGCTGTTTTGGGACGAAGCAAGTATAATAGTCTTTAAAAAAAAGGCTGAAACCCGCCTAACAACCAAGCTCGTAGCGGCCAATATCACTACTGCATGTAGATGGGAAAATTTATGCCAAAATCCTCGCGACCCGGTTGGCTGATGTTATTACTCCGCTTGTTTCTACATGGCAACATGGATTTATACCAATGAGGGGGACCACTAACCATATTAGTCGTGAAGTTATTCGGTTGGATATAGCTAATGCTATGAGGAATAAATTCAGTTTGATTTTATTAGATGCTGAAAAAGCATTCAACCTGGTCACGTGGGAGTTTTTATGGGCGGTGTTACGACAGACAGGTTTCCAACAACAGTTTCCTAAAGCTATTCAAGTCTTGTATGGACGACCTATGGCAAAGATATGTATTATGGGTCTTGAGTCCGGCTCTGTAAATATAACACGAGGGACAAGGCAGGGGTGCCCCTGTTGTCCCTTACTGTTCTCCCTGTATATTAACCCCTTTTTAATGATCCTGGAACAATGTGCTGAAATAGAACCAATAATATGGAAGCAAGAACATAATCGCTTTTTAGCATATGCTGACGACGTGGCGGTAGTCACTCCTAATCCAAAAGGGCAATCTCTAAAACAGAGCAATTAGCTGCAGAGTTTGGAGCTACATCAGGGTACACATTAAATGTGTCTAAGACACAAATATTATGCTTAAATCAAGAGTGTTTAAGGTCAGTGGGTTACAAGCAAGGTATCATATTTAGGGGTTACAATAAGAACTTGTCTGAAATCTTTAGTTGAGATTAATTGGGGAGTCATCTTAGCAGCAGTACGAAAACAGTTAGACCGGTGTGAATGTTTACATCTGACACTTGAAGAGCGGTGTAATGTCCTTAAAATGCTTATTTTACCCAAGGTCCTGTATTTTTTTAGATCTGTCCCTCTAGAAGTAAAAACTACGCAATTGGCTACATTACAGTCAATAGGTTCGAGGTTCCTTTGGGCACAAGGGAAACCCCAGAGAGCAATGTGCTATATGGTTTTACCACAGCAAAGGGGTGGATGGGCAGACCCGATTTTACTTTATACTATTTGGCTTGTATGCTACAACGTTTGAGCACATTATTAACATGGATAGAACCATTTGATATTGCTGAATCACCTTCAATATATCAAATGCTATTGGGCAGTGATGCTAAAAATCGGCTCTTTGTTAATGTTGAATCAAGCTATTACAAAAAAAATCGATTTAAGGTTGTGCATGTGGCATATAAGGTGTGGACAGCAGTGCGAAAATGGTATAAAGTAGAGAGCGTCTCTTACTATACACTGTTTTTTGCCACCATGCTCCTGCCCCCGATATTTTGGGATCAGGTAATAGACAGATGGCGGATAAAAGGTATTCAATATATCAGGGACCTTTATGAGAATGTGGATATGATGTCATTTGAGATGTTGGTAGGGAAGTATCATCTCTCTAGAACTGAGTTTTTTAAATTCCTGCAAATCCAGGAATATTTACTTAGGAGCCACTGGAAGATTAGCATAAACCCCGTAATTGAAGGTATAAGGAAAACGGTACGGATTGGCTCACTATATAATCTATTATTAGAACTAAGGAAGGGTATCTAGATAGGCAAAATATAAATTGGGATAACAGACTGGGGTGTCAAAGAACACAAGTGGAAAATTCTATCGACTTGGCTGGGAGATTATTGATATCTGCCAACCTTCGTGCACTGCATTACAAGACAATCATTAACCTTTATTACACTCCAGCTAGGTTACTAAAATGGGGTGATGTTAATGATGGCAACGACTTCAGGTGTGGAGTAGAAGATGCAGGAATCGTCCATATATTTTTTATATGTGGGCATTGAAGTACATTTTTTGGTGACATTGAAACATTTTTGGCTGAACTGCTTGGGGACTCGATCAAACTTACTGCATCCCATGTGTTAATGGGGGTTCCGGAGGGACATGGATGTGATCAGCTGGCATGTAGACATCAATATCTGATTTTCCTAGTTACAGCTATAGCCCGGTTGTGTGTGGCATCAATGTGGCTACATAAGGATGCCCGACATTTGAGTTATGGAGGGCAAGATTCTTTTAATCTTGAATACAGCATATATGCATTAAAAGGGGCTCAAAAGAGGAAGTTAGGTAGAGATATTTGGGGGGATGTGATCTCCTATATGAGTGATTGAAATGTTAGGAAATAAATTAAGTAGTTTAAGAAATTATGGTATTATATAATTGCATATTGCACTTATACATACTGCACCTAGCACTTTAATATTTGTGTAAAATTTTCTACTAAATGCATGTATTATGCTAATATTGCTTTTTCTTTTTTGCTTATCTTCTTTGTGTAGGACTTTTTCTGGGCGTTAACCATTAATAGTATAAATTGAAATGTATTTACTGTTTTTTGATGGCTTCATGGATCAATAATTTTTTTTTTAAAGGTTGTATCTTTTCACTCTAACCTGATTGGATTGTTTTAAGGGAACTGTGTAGAGGTGTAGCAAATGTTGGAATTGTGTGATTAAAGCTAATACTGTTTGAGTCACAGTCCAGAATGCTTAACCCCTTCGCTGCTAGGCCTTTTCCCCTCCTGTGCTAAGCCTTTTTTTGGCTATTTGGGGTAGTGCGCGTTTAGGCCCCTGTAACATTTTGACCACATAGGGTATCCCCGCCAATTTGGTGTCCTTTTCTTCCAACATCATGGGGATTGTAAAGGAACCCGGGGTTTGTGGATTCCCTTGGAGATGTCCCAGAAATTAAGCAAAATACAGTCAAATTTTTGTTTTTTTCAGAAAAATTGGAAAAACGGGCTGCAAATGAAAACCTCTGGGTTTTTCCCTGCAAATGTTATCAAAAAAGGGTTTGTGGGGCTGAAATCACCATTTTCCCAGCTTTTAGGGTATGACAGTCGTTTGTCATAGAACCAACATTTTTTACACAGTTTTGGCATTTTTCTGGGACAGAGCCTATTTTTGCTATTTTTAGTGCTTTCAACCTTCTTCTAGTTAATGGTAAAAATGAGTATGAAAGCAATAATGGATCCTTAAAAGCTATACATTTAAGAAAAGTAGACTAAATTCTGAATTCAGAAAGGGGTCATTTGTCTAAATCCATGAAGGTTTCTTTGTAGAAACTAACAGTAAAATATTGGAAAAATTGAAAAATTGTTGAAAAAAGCAGTCTTTTGTCTCAACATTTTCACCTATAACTTCTTGTAATTATGACAGCTCTTTAAAAGCAATATACTGTTACATCTGATGGACATTCCTGGTTGTGGGAATATATAGGACTTGTAGGCTCACCAAGAACCCGATTAACCCAGAGCCAAAAACTGAGCAGCAACTTGCAATGGTATTTTATTATGTACCGGGTATAGAATTATTCTGGGAAAATGTATACATGGAAAAATTGGTATGAAAAACACCTATGTATTTCTGAATTGGGTACAAATTATAGAGTTTAGAAACAGTATATATTTGCACATTTTCAAAATTGGGAATACTCATACTAGCATGAGAATTATTGGTCATTTTTCAAAATGACTTATTTTTTACACAATGTCTTTCATTTGGAAGGGAGAAATGTATAAAAACTTAATAGGTAATGACCGTTGATTTACAAATCTGAATTACCCTAAGTCTCCCAATAAAAACGGTACCTCACTTGTGTGGGTCAGCCTTGTGCCTCCTACAGGAAACGGCGCAAAATGCAACATTGTCACACCTCAATCTTGAAGTGAAAAATGACCCTTTTTTGGCAGATCGCCTAGCTGTAGTGTTTGTATCCTAGCTCTACCGGAACATAGGAAAACCTAGCAAACTATACATTTTTGAAAAGTAGGCACCCTGGGGAATCCAGGATGGGGTGACTTGACTGCCTGCCACCAGGTTCCGTTACCCAGAAGCCCTTGCAAACCTAAATAATTGTAAAAAAACACATTTTCTCCACATTTCTGTGGTGGAAAGTTCTGGAATCTGCGTGTATCCTCAAATTTCCTTCCACCCAGTGTTCCCCAAAGTCTTCCGAGAAAAATGGTACCCCACTTGTATGGGTCGGCCTAGTGCCTGCAAGAGAAAACGGCACAAAATGCAACGTGGTCGCACCTCAATTTTGCAGTGAAAAAAGTCCCTTTATTGGCAAAGTGCCTAGCTGTAGTTTTTTAACCTTAGCTCTGCCGGCACCAAGGGAAACCTAGCAAACCTATACATTTTTTTTAAACTAGACACCCAGGGGAATCCAGGATTGGGTGACTTGACTGCCTCCCACCAGGTTCTGTTAGCCAGAAACCCTTGCAAACCTAAATAATTGTAAAAAAAATACACACATTTTCTCAACCTAGCAAACTTATACATTTTTTAAAACTAGACACCCAGGGGAATCCAGGATTGGGTGACTTGACTGCCTCCCACGAGGTTCTGTTACCCAGAAACCCTTGCAAACCTAAATAATTGTAAAAAACACATTTTCCCCACATTTCTGTGGTGAAAAGTTCTGAATTCTGCGTGTATCGACAAATTTCCTTCCACCCAGTATTTCCCAAAGTCTTCAGAGAAAAATGGTGCCCCACTTGTGTGGGTATTCCTAGTTCCTGCGACCGGAAACAGCGCAAAATGCAACTTGGTCACACCTCAATTTCGCAGTGAAAAATTACCCTTTTTTGGCAAAGTGCCTAGCTGTATTTTTTTTAACCCTCCCTCTGCCGGAACCTAGGGAAATCTAGCAAACCTATACATTTTTTAAAACTAGACACCAAGGGAAATCCAGGATAGGTTGACTTGACTGCCCCCCACCAGGTTCTGTTACCCAGAAACCCTTGCAAACCAAAATAATTGTCCAAAAAAACAATTTTTCTCCACATTTCTGTGGTGGAAAAATCTGGAATCTGCATGTATCCACAAATTTCCTTTTACCCCGCGTTGCCGAAAGTCTTTCGAGAGAAAAGGTACCCTACTTGTGTGGGTCGGCCTAGTGCCTGAAACAGGAAATGGCGCAAAAAACAATGTGGTCACACCTCCATTTCGCAGTGAAAAAGGACCCTTTTTGGCAAAGTGCCTAGCTGCAGTTTTTAACCCTAGCTCTGCCGGCACCTAGGGAAACCTACCATACCTATACATTTTTAAAAATTAGACACCCAGAGGAATCTAGAATGGGGTGACTTGACTGCCTCCCACCAGGTTCTGTTACCCAGAATCCCTTGCAAACCTAACAATTGACAGAAAAAACACATTTTCTCCACATTTGTGGTGGAAAGTTCTGGAATCTGCGTGTATCCACAAATTTCCTTCCACCCTGCATTCCCCAAAGTCTTCCAAGTAAAATGGTACCCCACTTGTGTGGGTCGGCCTAGTGCCTGCGAAAGGAAACGGCACAAAACGCAACATGGTCACACCTCAATTTCGCAGTGAAAAATGACCCTTTTTTGGCAAAGTGTCTAGCTGTAGTTTTTGAACCTTAGCTCTGCCGAAACCTAGGAATCCCAAGCAAACCTATACATTGTTGAAAACTAGACACCCAGAGGAATCCAGGATGGGGTGACTCCACTGCCTCCCACCAGGTTATGTTACCCAGAATCTCTTTCAAACCTAAACAATTGACAAAAAACACATTTTCCTCACATTTCTGTGGTGGAAAGTTCTGGAATCTGAGTGGGTCCACAAATTTCATTCCACCCCGCGTTCCCCAAAGTCTTTCAGGAAAAATGGTACCCCACTTGTGCGGGTCAGCCAAGTGCCTGCGACAGAAAATGGCGCAAAACGCAATGTGGTCATACCTCAATTTCACAGTGAAAAAACACCTTTTTCTGGCAAAGTGCCTAGCTGTAGTTTGTGAACCCTAGCTCTGCCGGCACCTAGGGAAACCTACCAAATCCACACACTTCTGGAAAGAGGACACCCAGGGGCTTTTAAGGAGGTATGGCTTGCATGGATCCCCCAACTTTCCATTATCCAGAATCCCTTGCAAACCTCAATTTTAGCTGAAAAAACAGTTTTTTCACACATTTTTGTGTGGGAAAGTGTGGCATCACTGGGTTCACACAAATTAAATACCACCAAACGTTTCCCCAGGTCTCCCGTAAAAATGGGTCCTCACTTGTGTGGGTCAGCCTAGTGCCTGCGACAGGAAACGGCGCAAAATGCAAAGTGGTCATACCTCAATTTCACAGTGAAAAATGACCCTTTTCTGGCAAAGTGCCTAGCTGTAGTTTGTGAACACTAGCTCTGCCGGCACCTAGGGAAACCTACCAAATCCACATATTTCTGAAAAGTAGACACCCGGGGGCTTCCAAGGAGGTATGGCTTGCATGGATCCTCCAACGTTCCCTTACCCAGAATCCCTTGCAAACCTCAATTTTAGCTGAAAAAAATAGTTTTTTCACACATTTTTGTGTGGGAAAGCGCAGCATCACAGGTCTCATACAAGTTTCCTACTACCTAACGTTCCCCCTGGTCTTCCAATAAAAATGCTGCCTCACTTGTGTGTGAGGCCCAAGTACCCATTACAGGCAAGGGCCCAAAACTCATTGAGGCGACTTCAAAATTGCCTATGTCAAAACCACCTGCTTTTGCATGGGGGTCACCTGGGTTTTTGGCCCCGTGCTCGACGGCCATCTAGTGAAATCTACCAAACCCACACATTTATGAAAAGTAGACATCCGGGGGCTTCCAAGGAGATATGGCTTGCGTAGAAGCCCCAACGTTCCCTTACCCAGAATCCCTTGCAAACCTCAATTTTAGCTTAAAAATCTGTTTTTCACACATTTATGTGTGGGAAGGCGTGGCATCACTGGGCTCACACACATTTCCTACTACCCAGCGTTCCCCTAGGTCTCCTGATAAAAATGGTGCCTCACTTGTATGGGATCAGAAAAAAGGGGGGGTGCCTCTCCACAACTCAGTTACAACCATATTCATGGAACATTGAAAACACAGTCTGTCGTTTCCAACCAGGTACTTTTATTTATACCACTTAATTGAACAGTTATACTTCATTTGTCAAACAAAACATATTATGAGCAGACAAGACCTATGTATAGCATAAGATCAAACCAAAGTAAAACTTTTAAATACACCACAGTGTCAAAACTGAATGTGAGCAAAACTCAATGCACTCATTAATTCAACAGACAATAAATGAAAGACAGACAATAACATTTAAACATACATTACAATCAATGGTAAATACATTTAGGCATTTGATTAAAGCAAAAGAAAAGTAAAGAAAAAGGAAAATTAGAAAAATAGACGCGAAGATGAATTCGAGAATCTTGTATCACCAGTGGTAGCTGGTGTATGAATTATCCTTTCCTAATTAGCCGACGCGTTTCGAATCCAGAGAATTACTTTCCAGATTCTCATCAGGGCATGGTTATTCTGTCTGTAAGTTTGTCAAAGAGAAGGAAAAAATTGTATAAGCATCATGGAAAAGAGACAGTCTCCCTGTATTGTGACACTCAGCTAGGGGGGACCTACCGCTTTTAGAGGAAGCTAATTCATAGGAAGTGTGGCAGTGCAGGTTGAAGAGGGGATCCAAGAATTGGAACTACCTACAAAAAAGTGAGTTGGCATTAGACCGATTAAAAAGCTGGTAACTAGAAAGTGCAAACTAATTTGTTTGAAAATGCACATACCGTCAATTGTTTCCAGGTTAGTGTTGACGGTTTTTCCACGATGAATGCAGGCTCATCGGCACATTTTTCAAACGTAGAGCAGCCTGTGGCACTCTATGCAAGAACAATGGTATTGGTAAAAACGGGAGCGGGAATTTGGAGATTAGATGACTGTTATGCTACTTTACACGGAACATACCTTAAATTCAAGGTTGATGCGGAGCAGTCCTAATTACTGGATAAGCGTTGTATTCAAAAACCGGCGTGTAAGAATTCAACCGGGGTCCGTTTCCGCTAAAGAAAAACGGAGCAGAAGTTTAGCATGTTTACCGCGTTTGACCGCGAGTGAAGCAGAGGCCGGCGGCAGGTCCCGCAGAGGCGCCGCTTACCTTCGTGACTCTCGCTCTGGGCTCCCTGTGTTCTGTCGAATCGCCAAAGTGGATACTATCGATGTAACCATGGCAATAAGCTTTTTGGAAAGGCGCTAAGCCTTGTGGGATTTGTAGTTCGCACTATACTGGGCAATTGTACTGATGGGGATTGTCCATTACAAAGACGAGTATACAACACTGAGACGCGACCCGTCCGGTCATCAGGCGCCAGGGCACTATTGGGTTAAAGTCTGGCGATTTCAGATAGACTGTTAAGGCCCTTCTGGACGCTGTTAAATTTCAGGATTAAATATGCTTCCATTTTAAGGAGCATTTTGTCAAAATCCACATTACTCTGTGATGGACGTAATGTGTGCAAAACCGTCCATTTCAAGTCGTTGGCATCATGGTTGACATTTACAAAATGTTCCACCATGGGGGCAGTCATGATTTTATTTTTGATCCTGGATCGATGTTGGCAAATTCGTGTGTTGACTTGTTGTGTAGTTTTTCCAACATAAATGAGATCACAAGGACATCGGACCAGGTAAACCACATTTTTGGTTTTACAATTCGAAAAGTCCAAATGTTTCCATCTGGTGGACCCATGTTGAAACTCGTCGCCCTCAATAGTGTTTGGGCACACAACACAGGTACCACACTTGTGGTGCCCCGTAATCGGTTTGAGGTTCCACTGGCTCAAAAGGTCACTTTTCTTTTTTGGTAGAGATACATCCGCCCTCATGATGTGTTGTCCTACATTTTGGTTTCTCTTATACACGAACAAAGGTTTTGGAAGTGGGCATTCTAAGTTCACCATTAAGTGCCAATTGCTCAGCACAGCTTTTCTCAGTTTGTGGGTATCTGGTCCAAAAGTGGTAACACAGACCAGTCTTTCAAGTGTAGGTTTAGGCCGTACTTGCAAGAGAGTTTCACGGGGGGTGAAGCGCGCCCTATGTAGAGAATGCTTCAACAGTTTTTTTGGGTACCCCCTTTCCTGCATTTCTTGTCAAAATGTCTCTGCATGGGACGTGAAGTCTCTCAAATCAGAGCAGTTTCTCCTGATGCGCAATAATTGCCCATATGGAAGGTTGGATTTCAGATTCCTGGGATGGGCACTCTTGTGGTGCAAGATAGTGTTCCTATCTGTATCCTTTTTAAACAGGGATGATTTAAGGACCCCGTTGATGTTCACAATTTCAACATCAAGGAAGGTCATCCTTTCGTTACTTTGTGCCATCGAAAATTTAATGTCAGCATGCCTGTTATTAAGCCAGTCATGGAAAGCTACCAGATCCGTCTGGCTCCCCTGCCGCAGGAGCCAGACATCATCTATGTAGCGAAACCATTGTAAAATGCTCGGTTTGAAAGGGTTGTTATTGTCGACAAACATCTGTTCGTACTGTGCCATGTACAGTACGGCCATTTCAGGAGCGTAAGGGCACCCCAACCCTTTCAAACCGAGCATTTTACAATGGTTTCGCTACATAGATGATGTCTGGCTCCTGTGGCAGGGGAGCCAGACGGATCTGGTAGCTTTCCATGACTGGCTTAATAACAGGCATGCTGACATTACATTTTCGATGGCACAAAGTAACGAAAGGATGACCTTCCTTGATGTTGAAATTGTGAACATCAACGGGGTCCTTAAATCATCCCTGTTTAAAAAGGATACAGATAGGAACACTATCTTGCACCACAAGAGTGCCCATCCCAGGAATCTGAAATCCAACCTTCCATATGGGCAATTATTGCGCATCAGGAGAAACTGCTCTGATTTGAGAGACTTCACGTCCCATGCGGAGACATTTTGCCAAGAAATGCAGGAAAGGGGGTACCCAAAAAAACTGTTGAAGCATTCTCTACATAGGGCGCGCTTCACCCCCCGTGAAACTCTCTTGCAAGTACGGCCTAAACCTACACTTGAAAGACTGGTCTGTGTTACCACTTTTGGACCAGATACCCAAAACTGAGAAAAGCTGTGCTGAGCAATTGGCACTTAATGGCAAACTTAGAATGCCCACTTCCAAAACCTTTGTTCGCGTATAAGAGAAACCAAAATGTAGGACAACACATCATGAGGGCGGATGTATCTCTACCAAAAAAGAAAAGTGACCTTTTGAGCCAGTGGAACCTCAAACCGATTACGGGGCACCACAAGTGTGGTACCTGTGTCGTGTGCCCAAACACTATTGAGGGCGACGAGTTCCAACATGGGTCCACCAGATGGAAACATTTGGACTTTTCGAATTGTAAAACCAAGAATGTGGTTTACCTGGTCCGATGTCCTTGTGATCTCATATGGCTGAGATACCCGCCACCCCCTCTCAACGCAAATCCCCAAGAATGGGAATACGGAAACGTTTTCTGAACTTTTGGAAGGCGGGAGGGAGTTACCCTCCCGGCCGTATTTATTAAAATATGAAACAAAATTAAAACATTAAAGTAACAGTTTCATATCATGTACAATTTCATTTCCACATTACGATGTTTTGGCTGACCTTAACATATTTCTAATACAAAGGTTCTCCTAGCCAATACTAACATCCTACAAATACATTCTTATATTGAAATTGTACATCCTAACGTTAAGGGCCAACGGCAAGGTCGTAACCGGTGTCAGATCCCTAAACCAGAACTACCCCCTCAGTTGTGAGGGGCGGCCGCACAGAGGACTGTACCTCCTGTGCACATACCAATTTCCCTTGTCTTGACGGGGGCCCCAATTAACTCGACGCCATTTTATGGTCGTCCGAGGACTCGTGTGAGGTGTCTAGAAGGTAGCGTAGACCCCCCTCCCCACCCCACACAACTTACCACATCTGCCGTCGCAGATGTCCTGGCCCCGGGAAATTCCCAGGAGGGGCCCGTAGCCCCTCCTATCCAGGGAGGGGCCTTGACCGCCTTCCCTTTCCTTTCGGCGTCCCATCCTTAGAAGGGACCGCCTCCCCGTTGAGGGGCCAATGGCCACCTCCCCCCGGGCGCTCCCATCCGTAATGGGTGACGCCCCCCCCATAGGGATCTTCCAATTACTGCTCACCGATCATGACCTTACCGCCCGACCGAAAAATAAATACGACATTAAACTAAAAGCTAATTACTAAAAGACATAGATGCTCAAAGTATGAACTGTCGAAACATCACTGATCAACACTGGTGCAAAACTTTATTTGATAAAACATACTGTAAGGAATTATCCACTTTATTGCATAATGAATCACGACTTTAATCAACAACCTGTAAGAAAATTACGTTTACCATCAAAACTTTATTTCAAACCACTTGCTGTCTTCAGGGGCTGGTGGGTGGGTCAAAATTGGCTCTTCGTTCGGTCTCAAGCTCATGTGCAGCGGGGAGGTGCAGCTTCAGAGCACAAGAACAAGAGGATGCTACCTTGGCTTGTCGCTCCTTATATCCTTCTTCAGGGCGGGTGTAAACCCGCCTCCGCCCGCCTCCGGGGGCGTGGCTGGCGGCTTCGGTGTCTAGGACAACCCACTCTAGGGCGGGAAAAAGCGCGCCCCGGCTACGCCGCTTCGGGCATACCAGCCGAGACTCGCCTCCCGCCCAAGATGGCTTCCCGGGGGGATCGGGGTACTCCACCATACGTTCGGGGGGACGATTGGTCGCCCCTTTCCATATGGCTGAGATACCCGCCACCCCCTCTCAACGCAAATCCCCAAGAATGGGAATACGGAAACGTTTTCTGAACTTTTGGAAGGCGGGAGGGAGTTACCCTCCCGGCCGTATTTATTAAAATATGAAACAAAATTAAAACATTAAAATAACAGTTTCATATCATGTACAATTTCATTTCCACATTACGATGTTTTGGCTGACCTTAACATATTTCTAATACAAAGGTTCTCCTAGCCAATACTAACATCCTACAAATACATTCTTATATTGAAATTGTACATCCTAACGTTAAGGGCCAACGGCAAGGTCGTAACCGGTGTCAGATCCCTAAACCAGAACTACCCCCTCAGTTGTGAGGGGCGGCCGCACAGAGGACTGTACCTCCTGTGCACATACCAATTTCCCTTGTCTTGACGGGGGCCCCAATTAACTCGACGCCATTTTATGGTCGTCCGAGGACTCGTGTGAGGTGTCTAGAAGGTAGCGTAGACCCCCCTCCCCACCCCACACAACTTACCACATCTGCCGTCGCAGATGTCCTGGCCCCGGGAAATTCCCAGGAGGGGCCCGTAGCCCCTCCTATCCAGGGAGGGGCCTTGACCGCCTTCCCTTTCCTTTCGGCGTCCCATCCTTAGAAGGGACCGCCTCCCCGTTGAGGGGCCAATGGCCACCTCCCCCCGGGCGCTCCCATCCGTAATGGGTGACGCCCCCCCCATAGGGATCTTCCAATTACTGCTCACCGATCATGACCTTACCGCCACAGGCCGGATAGTTGACCGGCTATCCGGACCCCCCACAAAACTCCTACCTAAAGGTCACCCCGTAAACTCTTCAGCCATGCTACGAGGTCTCCTATGAGTAAAGAATTCCCCACCCGAGACAAATGTACCCCATCCTCTAGATACATACTGTCCCCCCTAATACAACCATGAGGAATCGAATGCAATGAATTTGAACGAAACAGTCTACCCAATTTGTTATTTACCTTCTTCACTGAATGATTTATAGCAGACACAGAATTCGCCCCCCGCCACACCTTTCGTGGAATCATATGGGACCATGCAATCGTGCACCCTGGAACCCTTCTCGCCAACCAACTTACTGTGGATAGTATTGCCTCGAGAAGTAGTCGTCTACCAGTGGTCACCAAATCATTGCCCCCAAGATGCACTATGATTATAGACGGCGGTGACCTTGTCCGCGCTAACACACCCTCGAGAAAAGGTTGAAAATGGTCAATACAGAGCCCGCCCCTTCCGTAGAAGGTCACCCTGTACCCGTATTCCCCAGCCATGTGAATCATGTCACCTGCTTTGAATACGTCCGCGGCACGCCTCACGTATGAGTGGCCAACGACCCACACCACTTTTTCCTCAGCCGGTGATCTTTGACCGCTAGTTCCCAGGTGTCGGGTCGACTGCACAGTCCGCCCCGCCTCGTAAGCTTGCGAAACTGTAAACCAAACAAAACAAGAAGCGTGAGTACATGATTACAGCTTCACAACATGTGCAACTGCACATACCTTTTGTAACAATTCGAGGACCAACGCCCCAGTTGTTTCACTCTGTCCACACTCAGACCCCTGGCTGTAGCCTCTGTAGCAGCCCCTATCCGGAAGGAATGGGTCCCAAAATCGCCCGGGTTCAAGCCCGCGGCCGAAATTGCCATTGCAAGCACCCGCTGGAACTGAAACCTCGTCAGTGGGGTGGCATCAGTGTGTCTCAACAAAGTCCCCCCCCATGATGCCGCCCTCTGCGCCAAATATTCCTCAACGCATACGACGGGGCACATGGGAGATCCGGGCATCCGAAGGACTACTACACTGTCCCCTATCGCACCCTGATCGGTCTTGGACCTGGGAAACGAAACAATCATCGTATCCCCCTTAACTAGAACGTGCTCTCGGCACAGCCCCCCCCCGTATCCTGCTTGTTCCTCGCCACCAGTTCGCTCAACCGCATAGCCCCATGGAATGCTAATGCAAAAGCGGCCCGGAATAACACTGTTTCAGACTGGGATGAACAAGTCGCAGGGAGAACGGAAAATAACAGAGCCAACCTCTCCAGACCTATCGGGTGCCTTTCATCTACCTTGCGACCCTCAAGGCGTTGCCACCCACGCAGCACTTTCTGTACTACGAAAGATGCAGTGGGGTCCTGGATCCCATGAGCCCGCGCCATGAAGGAAATGGCGGCCCGATGCCTCTGGGCCGTGGCTACCGATTTGCCTGCCTGATGTAAAGACAGCAAAAATTTTACGACAGACTCTTCCTGGCCCCAAAGCTCCCCCCTAGCCGAACCCAAAAAGGACAAATAGGAACGGAACGCCCCTTCATATGCCTTCCTTGTCCTGAGTGCTAAACTCTCTCCCACGAGGTTTTGTAATTCGGGGCACCGAGAGACCAGAGAGCTTCGGGAAATGGTGCCGCCACCGGGTCCGCTGTGGGCAGAAAACCCCAGAAGGCCTGCATACGGAAACGAGAAAGCGCATCAGCAGCCTGATTAAGGACTCCGGGCACATGCCTTGCCCTAAAGAGCACGTTCAATTGCATACATAGTAACACAATTTCCTTGAGCAATCTCAGAATCCATTTGCATCGTGCTGCCTGACTATTGATACACTCGACCACGGTCATGTTATCAGACCAGAAAACCACAGAGTGATCCTGGAACCCCTCAGGCCATGTTTTTAGGGCCACCAGAATGGGGAATAGTTCAAGAAAAGCAATGTTACTCGTCAGCCCACACTCGTGCCACCATGACGGCCACTTTTGAGCCGACCAGTGGTTATCGAATATGGCGCCAAAGCCTATACTCCCCGCCGAATCCGTCCACAGCCCCAACTCCTCGGAGGACACCGCCGGCTTGTTCCAGACAATCCGACCATTGAAATCCGCCAGGAATGCCAACCAAATGCGCATGTCCTGGCGAATCTCTGCCGAGAGCCTCGTGCGGTGGTGTCCCTCTTTAAGACCGACCATGGCTTGTGCAATCGAGCGGGAAAACGGGCGGGCCATTGGCATAACTCTAAGGGCAAAATTCAACTGACCCACAGTTTGCTGCAATTGATGCAAGTTCACCTTGGTCTCCCGAATACATGTTTCCAGCGAGGCCCTGAATTTCATTACCTTTTCTTTGGGCAACCGGAAGCAACCCTCTTCGGAATCAAGCTCTATTCCAAGAAACTGGAGCGAAGTAGATGGCCCCACAGTCTTACCTGGCGCCAATGGCACACCGAAATGATTCATCAGACTACAAAATTCTTTTAAGGCCTGTGCACATTCCGGATCCCCGGCCACACCCAGGAACAGAAAATCGTCAAGATAATGCATAACATGCTGAAACCCCGTCATTCTTGTGAAAACCCATTGCAGAAAACAACTGAATTTCTCAAAATAAGCACAAGATATGGAGCATCCCATCGGCATACATTTATCCATGTAATAGCGACCCTGAAACATAAAACCCAGGAGACGCTGATCGTCTGGGTGTACCGGGAGCAACCGGAACGGTGACTCGATGTCTGATTTGGCCATCAGCGCTCCGGGCCCCAGGCGATTCAACATGGCGACGGCCTCATCAAAAGATGCGTACCGCACCGAACACACCTCCGGGTCTATCGCATCGTTCACTGAAAGACCTCTCGGGGCTGACAAGTTATGTATTAATCTAAACTCACCCGGGTCCTTCTTGGGGACCACTCCCAAGGGGGAACAAACAAAGTTAGCAACTGGTGGCATGTCGAAAGGTCCGGCAACCCGACCCCGGGCCACCTCTTTCCCAATTTTTGCCTGTACCACCGCCGTATTCTGCATGACCGACAGTTGGTTCCTACAATGTGCCTTACCCAGAAAATTCCCCACTGGGATGCGGAAACCATACGAAAACCCATCTCGCAATACCCCAGCGGAGACGTGATCCGGGTATTCATTGAGCCAAGGGATCATTGCCATGGTATCAACCGGGGTAGGTAAAGGCGCCCCTCGGACTATTTCAGACCTGTTTGGCGCTTCCCCTACCACCGTTATCACCCGTTTTGGCTCTGCACATGGACTCAGGATGAGAGGACTGCCCACACCCCCCACAGTCGTGTCTAAACTTGCATGACCCCTGGGGCCTTGTACATTTCCCCCTGTTAAAATTCCAGCAGATCCCTTTTTTGCCTGTGTTGCCACTCGACCTTGAGTGATGCCCGTTACTTGCACCCGCCCGAAAGGGCACCCCAGATGAATGGCGGGAAAACTCACCCCCGTTCCCCCCCGACAATGGTGCTTTTAACATGCCTGATTTCTCCATCTTTTGCCAGGAAATGGAGTCGTAACAATCCCACGTCAGAGATGTGTCGTACTCCTTGGCCTTCCGAAAGACATTATCATAACAGAACCACTGATTGCCCTCATATGACTGAGAGTACTCCATAATACGTGTCTGGTACACGGGCAACTCGGCCAACAGTTCAGGCCTTCGTTCCCCCATAATTGAAGTGAATATGCCAAACGCTCTGCCCCAGTTACCTATGTTCTCATCGACCTTAAAGGCGGCCATCTTGGCGCGCCAAACACTCGGATGCAGAAACTCTTTGTGACCCTTCACATGCTCGATCTCGTAATGATCAGTTAGCAAAGAAAACATGTTTACATACTTATCAGCCCAAATCTTTTCCTTGACCTCAATCGGAATATGCTGGGCCACTTTCTCCCTTCGTGAGGGTACAGACCCCTCCCCCGCAATCGGCAGTGGCCGCTTACCTAAATTAGAAGCTGTAGCCGTAGTCGCTGCCGAACTCGTGCCCGCTGCGGTTTCACCCACTGGAGCCTGTGAGGGAACAGAAGAACATGGTGCCTTTGCAGCCTCTCTTGATTGCCGCAACTGCCTCATTACTGCCCTGGCGTCATCTGCCGTGGTGCCCTCACTATCTTTCCCCAACCACGCTGCCAGCTGTGCAGCCAACTCGGGAGGCATATCCTCCCCGTTCACAGGGGTGACTACGAGAGGAATTGGTTGCCCCTCCTTTGGAACCGGGATCGGCTCCTCAATCGGTGTATTGGGAAGCGCCGGCGGCGCCTCGGGAACCGGGGCCTCTCCCCCAGTTGCCCCCCTCTTGGACCTTTTGCCTCTCCCGTTGGGGACTACTCCCGGCAATGCTGGTCCGACGACTCGCTTAGGGCCCCCTACACCGTTCATTGCCGCCATCTGCTTCTTCATCACGGCCATGTCTTTTACGAGCATGCGGAGCATCTGATCGGTACCGACCCGCTTTCCGGCCTTCTTGCCCGGCATTCTCCAACGATGATGTCTGAAAGAACAAAGACAAAATTACAACGCTCAAAATTGGCTCTTCGTTCCGTCTCGAGCTCACGTGCAGCGGGGAGGTGCAGCTTCAGAGCACAAGAACAAGAGGATGCTACCTTGGCTTGTCGCTCCTTATATCCTTCTTCAGGGCGGGCGTAAACCCGCCTCCGCCCGCCTCCGGGGGCGTGGCTGGCGGCTTCGGTGTCTAGGACAACCCACTCTAGGGCGGGAAAAAGCGCGCCGCGGCTACACCGCTTCGGGCATACCAGCCGAGACTCGCCTCCCGCCCAAGATGGCTTCCCGGGGGGATCTGGGTACTCCACCATACGTTCGGGGGGACCGATTGGTCGCCCCTTTCCATTTATGTTGGAAAAACTACACAACAAGTCAACACACGAATTTGCCAACATCGATCCAGGATCAAAAATAAAATCATGACTGCCCCCATGGTGGAACATTTTGTAAATGTCAACCATGATGCCAACGACTTGAAATGGACGGTTTTGCACACATTACGTCCATCACAGAGTAATGTGGATTTTGACAAAATGCTCCTTAAAATGGAAGCATATTTAATCCTGAAATTTAACAGCGTCCAGAAGGGCCTTAACAGTGTATCTGAAATCGCCAGACTTTAACCCAATAGTGCCCTGGCGCCTGATGACCGGACGGGTCGCGTCTCAGTGTTGTATACTCGTCTTTGTAATGGACAATCCCCATCAGTACAATTGCCCAGTATAGTGCGAACTACAAATCCCACAAGGCTTAGCGCCTTTCCAAAAAGCTTATTGCCATGGTTACATCGATAGTATCCACTTTGGCGATTCGACAGAACACAGGGAGCCCAGAGCGAGAGTCACGAAGGTAAGCGGCCCCTCTGCGGGACCTGCCGCCGGCCTCTGCTTCACTCGCGGTCAAACGCGGTAAACATGCTAAACTTCTGCTCCGTTTTTCTTTAGCGGAAACGGACCCCGGTTGAATTCTTACACGCCGGTTTTTTAATACAACGCTTATCCAGTAATTAGGACTGCTCCGCATCAACCTTGAATTTAAGGTATGTTCCGTGTAAAGTAGCATAACAGTCATCTAATCTCCAAATTCCCGCTCCCGTTTTTACCAATACCATTGTTCTTGCATAGAGTGCCACAGGCTGCTCTACGTTTGAAAAATGTGCCGATGAGCCTGCATTCATCGTGGAAAAACCGTCAACACTAACCTGGAAACAATTGACGGTATGTGCATTTTCAAACAAATTAGTTTGCACTTTCTAGTTACCAGCTTTTTAATCGGTCTAATGCCAACTCACTTTTTTGTAGGTAGTTCCAATTCTTGGATCCCCTCTTCAACCTGCACTGCCACACTTCCTATGAATTAGCTTCCTCTAAAAGCGGTAGGTCCCCCCTAGCTGAGTGTCACAATACAGGGAGACTGTCTCTTTTCCATGATGCTTATACAATTTTTTCCTTCTCTTTGACAAACTTACAGACAGAATAACCATGCCCTGATGAGAATCTGGAAAGTAATTCTCTGGATTCGAAACGCGTCGGCTAATTAGGAAAGGATAATTCATACACCAGCTACCACTGGTGATACAAGATTCTCGAATTCATCTTCGCGTCTCTTTTTCTAATTTTCCTTTTTCTTTACTTTTCTTTTGCTTTAATCAAATGCCTAAATGTATTTACCATTGATTGTAATGTATGTTTAAATGTTATTGTCTGTCTTTCATTTATTGTCTGTTGAATTAATGAGTACATTGAGTTTTGCTCACATTCAGTTTTGACACTGTGGTGTATTTAAAAGTTTTACTTTGGTTTGATCTTATGCTATACATAGGTCTTGTCTGCTCATAATATGTTTTGTTTGACAAATGAAGTATAACTGTTCAATTAAGTGGTATAAATAAAAGTACCTGGTTGGAAACGACAGACTGCGTTTTCAATGTTCCATGAATATGGTTGTAACTGAGTTGTGGAGAGGCACCCCCCCTTTTTTCTGATTGCATATATTAGGCCCAGCCTCCCCACTTGTCCACTAGGGCCAAGCTCCCCTTGTACTCCTCACTTGTATGGGAGGCCCAAGTACCCACAACAGGAAAGGGCCCAAAACGTAGTGAGGCGACTTCAAAATTGCCTATGTCAAAACCACCTGCTTTAGCAAGGGGGGGTCACCTTGGTTTTTTGTCCCGTGCTCGACGGCCATCTAGGGAAACCTACCAAACCCACAACCCACACATTTCTGAAAAGTAGACACCTGGGGGCTTCAAAGGAGATATGGCTTGCATGGATCCCCCAATGTTCCCTTACCCGGAATCTCTTGCAAACCTAAATAATAGTTGAAAGAAAACATTTTTACACATTTTTCTGTGGGAAAGCATGGCATCACTGGGCTCACACACATGTCCTACCACCCAGCGTTCCCCAAGGTCTCCCGATAAAAATGGTGCCTCACTTGTGTGGGAGGTCCAAGTACCCGCGAGAGGCAAGGGCCCAAAACATTTTGAGGCAACATCGGCATTGCCTATCCAAAAAATGTTTGGGCCCTTGTCTATTCCTCAAACACACACACATACTGGTTGGATTTGGCACGAGGGGGCGTGATGGTTCAGTACATAAAATTTTATTAACAAGAGATTTCACACAAATGAAATGCTCTGACAATAATTAAATGCATAAAAACCGAACCAGTGAGTCGCAACTCGTGAGCTGTAAAGCCACGACAAGGCACCAACTGTTTTACAGGCCATTCATGCACCTTTCATACCATATACACACAAGACCATTCACACCATCCGGGAGCAAAAGCAACACTTTAAAATATTCACAACAAGGGTAAAGGTACTCCCTGCTTCAGAAAGAGAAAAAAGACAAATATTACTGCACAGCCATCTAATCCTGAAGCGCACACACATACTGGTTGGATTTGGCACGAGGGTGAGTGATGATTCATTATATACAATTGTATTAGCAAGTCATTTCACAAAAATTAAATTCACTGTTAATAATTGAAAGGATGAGAAACTGAACCATTGACTCACAGCTCGTGAGCTGTAAAGCCACAAGCACCAACCTCTTTACAGGCCATTCATACACCTATCATACTTTTGACACATACAAAACATTCACACCGCCAGCCATGGGCCCATTACATTACAACACTCACACCAGCAGACAGCGCCATTTAAGGGCCCATCACTTTCACACTCCCACATTCCTGACACAGCAACTACACAAAGTGATGGATTGCGTGGAGTGGTGCTCAGCTAGCAGTGTGTGTAGTGACCAACAGAAAGTAACTACTCACACACCGCCAGCTGAGCGCCAGTCCACCCACACCACTATCCAAGCACCAGGCCATGCATATAGTCAGCCTAGCGCCAATCCAAGCACTCGGCCAGCCAAGCACCAGTCCACGCACACCACCAGCCAAACGCCAGTCCACGCACACTGCCAGCCAAGTGCCAGTCCACGCACAGTGCCAGCCAAGCGCCACTCCATGCACACCGACAGCCAAGCGCCACTCCACGCACACCACCAGCCAAGTGCCACTCTATGCACACCGCCAGCCAAGCGCCACTCCACGCACACCACCAGCCAAGCACCATTCCACGCACATCACCAGCCAAGCACGACTCCACGCACACCGCCAGCCAAGAGCCACTCCACGCACACCGCAAGCCAAGCGCCACTACATGCACACGGCCAGCCAAGTGCCACTCCACACACACTGCCAGCCAAGCGCCAATCCACTCACACCGCCAGCCAAGCGCTAATCCACGCACACCGCCAGCCAAGCGCCAATCTACACACACCACCAGCCAATCGCCAGTCCGAGCACACCGCTAGGCAAGCGCCAGCCTACACACACCGCCATCACATTTTGAATTTTTTTTACAAAACAAACGCAAACAAACTGCAAATAGATACAAATCTAGTAACACAAAATCTGAAACTAAATACATTGCACTAATGCCAACCTTAAAACAGAATACAAATTTTAAGCAATACAGACCAGGCAGTTCATTTTACCACACATGGATATGACCAAAAATTATTTTGTGTGTGGTAAGCTCTATAACAAGCAGGCACACACATCCCATGGTTAGAAGGACACCCAGGGCAGAAAAGACGAGTCTCCTTCCGCAAACCTCTTTGCCAACAGACTCTACATCTCCTAGTGGGAATGTCTTTTGTAGATGTGGGAGGAATGTAATCAGGAAAGTAGTGATATTTCAATGGAGACACATCCTCCACCACTCCATATCTAGGAACACTTACTTGTTCCACAACAACAAGGCTAGATATCACAGAGTGCTGAAACTGAAGAAATGTCAACTAGGACGCAGTAAAGCATTGAAAGTTGCTAAGTTGAAAAAATGGATGGCCAACTTCTTATACCAAACATAAGCCTTCCAAATAGCAGTGTAAGATTCCAACCTCTGATCTACTCTGTCAACACCACCCATGTGCTTAATGTAGTCCAGAATGCACACAGGTTTGTGCACTTCAGCAACCTGACCCCAAACAGGCACAGGTGAAGTACTCTCATCATGGATGGTAGTCAGCATGTACATATCCCTCCTGTCCACAAATTTCACAGCTAGTAGTTCTTCACTACCCAAGGAATTACACTGACCCCTCTGAAATGTTTTGCAAACAAGCTCTTTCGGAAAACCTTTGCGGTTAGAACGGATTGTGCCACATGCAAAAGTGTCCACTTTAAACAATTCCTTAAACAATTGAACAGCAGTGTAGAAGTTATCAAGGTACAAATGGTGGCCTCTGTTAAACAGTCTTCTAGCAAGATCCCACACAATTTTCTCTGAAACTCCAAAAGTGGAAGGACAAACCATGGGGGTCAATAGTGGAATCTCTACCAGTGTACACACGAAAATTAAAAACATATCCTGTCTTACTCTCAACAGCATATAGAGTTTAATTCCATAGCGTGCCCTCTTGCTAAGGATGTACTGCCTAAAAACCAAACGACCCTTGAACAAAACCAAAGACTCATCAATAGATATTTCTTTCCCTGGAATGTAAATTTCTGAAAAACGATCAACAAAGTGATCAAGAACAGGCCGAATTTTAAAAAGATGTCACAGTCAGGGTGACTACTTGCCATCGCCAAAATATTATCCACAAAATGCAGCCTGCATAGCAAAAGTAAATACCAATTACGAGTCATAACTGCTGGAAATATGGCTATTGCCATCAAGGAAGTGGAAGACCAATATGAAGCCAGGTTCGGCTTCCTTACCAAACCCATCAATAAAGTCAAACCCAAAATCTTCTTCAGCTTTTCCAGATTTGTGGAAGTCCACCGGGTAGCTCTAGAGTGGGGCCAAGGTTTGTCACTGTTGTCCCTCAAAAACTGTTCAGCATACAAATTAGTCTGCTCAACAATCTCACCCAAAAATACATCATCCATAAATAACTGAAAATACTGTAGAGGCAAAAAAGTCACAATCCACTCTACAACCTGCATCACCGCTAAAGGTAGGCAACACCGGCTGCACCATGATAGGATCAACCCAGAGTCCAGCACTTCCAGTAGAAAGACTAGCAGCCTCAGGCTGCTATCTAGATGCCTCTTGCACCATCGGTACAGCAGTATCCTCCTCTAAAACATGCTCTTAATCTGCACTGAGAGAACCTTCATCATCCGATGATTCCATGTGGAGAGAAAACTCACTGCCAGAATCTTCCCCTCCCTCCTCTCCCTCAGATATCATTGATGACGCGGAGGGGAGGGTGGAGGGAGGCAGGGGAAGGTCTTCCCCTGCCTTTCCCATAAAAAAGATTAGGATCCGGCACCCACTGGGGGAGCACCAGCGCTCCCCCCGTGGATGGGTCTCATGACGAGCTGAGCTCATCATGAGCACCCGAGCAATGCATGCCATGACGAGCTCAGCTCATCATGAGCATACAAGAGGTTAAAGAATGATTACTGAGCAGACCATATTCAGACTTTAAATAGTGCAGAGCAGAGTAGGAGATTTAGGGTACTCTCTTTATGAGAGAATTGATTTTACTTAATGTGAGAAATTGGGTTGTTTGTTGAATGGGGTGTTAACCCTGCTCAATCAACAGCCACAATCCCTGTGAGGGTGACCCACAAAAGACATTAAATTAGCCTGCGCTTAACCATGTGGCTGCTTGGCACAAAAGCATTCAGGCTTACCTTAGAGGCGATGTGCAAAGAGTTTCTGCAGTACACAAACAGGGAAAACACAGCCAATTAAATAATCCCACACCAATTTAGAAAAACTAGAGTAAATATTAAGGAATGATTTGACACCAAAACAATAAATATCCAATCAGTAGAACCAAAGTTATTACATTTTTAAAGTTTAAGGTAACAGCTAGCCCCTAAAAGATCGAAACGCTAACAACGGACATCTAGTTGCACCCAAGTGGTCAAAGTTGAAAAATGTGGCCATCCGCGATGGAGCACGGGCCGGATACACGTCAGGATTTGGCCCAGTTGGTGCTTACCTTTGAACTTGTAAGAAATGTCAACAAAAATATCTGAGAAGGTAGAAGTTCAGTGAGACAATGCTGCTGGCAGTGTCTGAGGAGGTGGTGTTATCAGGGAGCTTCTGGATGATGTTGCAGTGAAGATTTACCCATTTGCACTTAATCTCTTTATTGGGAGTCAAAAGTCTCCTGTTAGACAATGCTGGAGATAACGAGGGCTACATTAGACCAGATACCACTTCTGTGATGGACTGCTGAACAGGACTTGCTTCTGCAGAGAAGAAAGTAGCGGGAGCTGTGGTGAAATCAGCTATGCACTTTCGACAGATCAACAAGCAGGTAGTCCTGGTCTCCTCACTGTTCTCAGAGAAGTTATTAGACAAAAATCCCATTTTGGGATTTTGGATATATGGGCATCTTTTGCACCGCTTCCAAGGGTCAAGGACCAGAGAGGCACCGCTTGGAGCATTAAGACTCACTCAAGCTGGGTCCAGGTTCAGATTCAAGATGGTTGGAAGCTTTTCTGTCCTTGATGCTCTGAACGGTAGGCCCAGAACTAGCCCTTAGAGTCACTCTAGTAGTCTGGGGATCAAGCAGTGGAGCAGGGCTCAAGCAGCAGGGTAGGCCTCTGAGGCTTCAAGGCAGGCTTTAGGCAATTTTTATGTCCTTCCACGTACACCAAAGCAGTCCTCTGAAGTACACAGCAGGCAGTCATCAGAGAGCCCTTCAGCAGGTCAAGCAAGTGAACTAGAGAGTGGATGTAAGGGTCCTCTTTTTTACCTGGTGCCTTCTTTTAAGTAGGAGAAGTTTCTGAAGAATTCCCTTTGAAGTGCTTGGAAATGCTAGATGTAATAAATGGGGAGTTTAAGACTTGGCTAGGGGGCTATTAAGCCAAGTCAAATTGACAATTTAAAACTGCTTTCAGGCTGTAATGGCAGACCTGGGACATGTTTTAAGGGGCTACTTACGTAGGTGGCACATTAAGCAGTCCTACTGGTAGCATTTAATTTACAGGCCCGGGTATGTGCTATACCACGTTAATACGGACTTATAAGTAAATAAAAAATGCCAATAAGGTGTAAGCCAATTTTACTATATTATAAGGAGTGAGCACACGTATTTTAGCACTGGTTAGCAGGAGTAAAGTGCACGGAGTCCTAAGGCTAGCAAAAACTGAATTCAGAAAAATAGGAGGTTGCAGGCAAACAGTTTGCGGGAAGAATACACCAGGGCTGACAGGTCTAACATGTAACATTTCCTTTGAGGCAACTTCATGATAGTTTGCCCTCTCATTTATATGACTTGAATTTCAACTTAATATGAACTAATGCATTCATATTTTGAATATTGATTAATACAAATTTTATGATGTTGCCTTTTGTAAAATAATTGTATCCTCTAATAACTGAAAGAAACATATCCACTGCCTGTCTTCCTTGTGGAGCCTAATGCGCTAGTGGAGGAGTGTGGCTCAATGGTTAGAGCGGCAGTCCCTGATGCAGAGTTCTGTCCTGGGACAGGGTTCAATTCCTGCCTCGGCGTGTCTTGGGCTCAATTTCCTCGGACCTGATAATTCTTGCCTTGGTGCCTATTTTAATCATGGGTCCCACGCTGCAACTCTGGGCAATAGCTTGCTTAACCTCCACACCGGCCCCAACAGCGCTAGGATGCCTGGCTTCACCCTGGTTTTGCCCAGGAGTGGAAACTTCACAGGGAAAGCCAGGAGGGGTTCCACAGTGGTATGAGTAATAGCGCCAGGAAACCGCTTGGTGACAGTGCGCTCTACAAATACCTTGACATTTACATTTACATTTCCCGTTATTTAAATGTATTAATTTGTTCCCTAGCCTCAGTAGTAAAATATAAATGTAAATGTAAATGTAAATTGATACTTGTATATCGCACTACTCACCCGCAAGAGTCTGAAGGCGCTTGTACAAATACCGCTGTGGAACCCATCCTGGCTTTCCCTGTGAGGCGTCCACTCCTGGGCACCCCCAAGGTGGAGGCCAGGCATCCTTAGCGTTGTGGGGGCCGTTGTGGAGATTAAGCAAGCTATTGAATCATACATGCAGGTTTATGGAACATGCACCCCATTATTCTCGTTTAGCAGCATGCAATCTAATTTATTCCCACATCCTTCATTACACAGTTACATTTGCAAATCCATTGAGAACAGCAGTTGGGCAGGATCAGGCCTGATCTTCATGCGGCAACAATAAGTTTATGTGATTTCAGCCACACTTAAGTCCTTTCGTCCAGAAATCCAGACAAAAGTAAAATATACTGAAATAGCACTGGCTGGTTTCTCCTCAAACATTAATTTACACAGAATTTAAGAAAGTATTATAAATATTTAATTGATAAATAATTATTTAAAAAGTAAAATAAAAAAATGTTTGCCCTTCGGGGTTCTTCAGTGACCCCCTGAGAAGGTCTTGGGGGGTCAGGGAGTCTCTACCCTGCCCCCTTTTCATGTTCTCCACTTTTATTTTTGGTTCTCTTCTACCCCGGAGTAACAAAATGGCGGCCATAGCGAAAGATGCTAAGAGGTACAGAAAGAGACAACAGAGGTGCACAAAGAGACAAGAGAGTTACATAAAGAGGGAAAACAAGTGCAGAGAGGCAACAGGGGTGCATAAAGAAGCCATAGAGGAGGGGAAAGAAGCAAGAGAAGTACAGAAAGAAGCAACAGAGGTACAGAAAGAGGCAAGATGGTTGCAGAAAGAGACAAATGAAGTCCAGAAAGAAGTAAGAGAAATGTAGAAAGAGGCAAGAGAAATGCAGAAAAAGGCAGGAGAAGTGAAGAAAGAAGCACGAGAAGCACAGAAAGAGGCATGAAGGATGCAGAAAGAAGACAGAGAGGTACAAAAAGAAGAAAGAGAAGTGCAGAAGGAAGAAAAAATGGGTGCAGAAAGAGGCAAGAGGGGTACAGACAAGCACAATAGAAGTGCACAAAGAAGCAACAGAGGTGCAGAAGGAGGCAGGAGAACTGCAGAAAGAGGCATGAGGGATTCAGAAATAAGCCAGGGAGGTACAGAAAGAAGAAATAGAAGTGCAGAAGGAAGAAAAAATGGGTGCAGAAAGAGGCAAGAGGGATACAGACAAGCACAATAGAAGAGCACAAAGAAGCAACAGAGGTGCAGAAGGAGGTAAGAGAACTGCAGAAAGAGGCAAGAAAGTTGCACAAAGAGGCAAACAAGGTGCAGCAAGATGGAACACAGGTGCAGACAGAGAAAAGAGAGGTGCAGAAAAGAGAACTGGGTTCAGAAATTTACAAGAGAGGTGCCAAAAGAAGCAAGAAGAATGCAGAAAGAACTAGCAGAGGTACAGAAAGAGACAAGATGAGTACAGAAAAGTGCAGAAAGAAGAAATAGAGGTACAGAAAGAGGCAACAGACAGCAGAAAGAAGGAAGAGGGGTGCAGAAAGAGAAAAAAAGGTAGAGAAAGAGGGAAGAGTGGTGCAGAAAGAAGCATGAGAGGTATAGAAAGAAGCAAGACAAGTACAGAAAGAAGCAACAGAGTTCCAGAAAGAGGCAAGAGGGGTGCAGAAAGAGGGAAGAGAAGTGCAGAAAGAACCAACATAGGTGCAGAAAGAGGCAAGATAGATACCGAAACAGGCAAAAAAGGTGCAGAAAGAGGGAACAGGGATGCAGAAAGAGGCAATATATGTACAGAAAGAGCGTATAGGGGTGTAGAAAGAGGTAAGAGGGGTGCAGAAATTAGCAACAGAGGTACAGAAAGAAGAAAGAGAAGTGATGAAACAGACAAGAGAATTCCAGAAAAGAAACAAGAAAGGTGCAGAAAAACAGAAAGTATAGTGAAGAAAAAGGCAAGACATATGCTGAAAGAGGCAGGAGAGGAGAAGAAAGAGGCATGTGAGGTACAGACAGAGGCGAGAAGGCTGCAGAAAAAGGGAAGAGAAGTGCCAAAAGAGGAAAGGCTGTACAGAAAGAGTCAAGAGGGGTGCGGAAAGAGACAAGAGAGGGGCAGAAAGAAGAAAGAGAAGTATAGAAAGAGAAAATGGTTGCAGAAAGAAGCAAGAGGGGTGCAGAAGAAGGCAAGAGAAGTGCACAAAGAAGCAACAGAGGTACAGAAGGAGGCAAGAGAACTGCATTAAGAGGCAAGAAGGTTTCACAAAAAAGACAAACAAGGTACAGAAAGAATGAACAGGGGTGCAGACAGAGGCAAGAGATGTACAAAAATAGGGAAGATCGGTGCAGAAAGAGGCAAGAGGGGTGCAGAAATTTGCAAGAGAGGTGCTGAAAGAAGCTAGAGGAGTACAGAAAGAACAAACAGAGGTGTAGAAAGAGGCAAGAGCAGTGCAGAAAGAGGTAAGAGCAGTGCAGAAAGAAGCAACAGAGGTGTAGAAAGAGGTAACATAACTGCAGAAAGAAGGAATAGGGCTGCAGAAAGAAGCAAGAAAGGTGCAGAAAGAAGGAAGAGGGGTGCAGAAAGATGCATGAAAGTTACCGAAATAGGCAAGAGAGGTATAGAAAGACGGAAAAGGGGTGCATAAAGTGGCAGGAGAGGTACAGAAAGAGAAAAGAGAGGTGTAAAAAGAGGTAATAGGGGTGCAGATAGAAACAACAGAGGAGCAGAAAGAAGCAAGAGAAGTTATGAAAGACATGAGAGAGTTACAGAAACAGGCAAAGGAAGTGCAGAAAGAGGAGAGGCAAGAGAAATGCTGAAAGAATCAGCAGAAGTACAGAAAGAAGCAAGAGAAGTGATGAAACAGACAAGAGAGTTGAAGAAAGAAACACGAAAGGTGCAGAAAAAGGAAGAGAAGTGCAGGAAGAGGAAAGACATGTGCAGAAGGAGACAAGCAAGGTGCAGAAAGAGGCAAGTGAGGTACAGAAACAGGTAGAGGCAAGCAAGGTACAGAAGAGTGAATAGGGGTGTAGAAAGATATAAGAGGTGCAGAAAGAAGCAACAGATGTTCGGGTGCAGAAAGAAGCAACTGATGTTTGCAAAGAAGCAAGAGAAGTGATGAAAGAGACAAGAGAGTTGCCGAAACACGCAAAAAAAAGGAAAAAAGAATGCAAGCGAAGTGTTGAAAGAAGCAACAGAGGTACAGAAAGAGGCAAGAGAAGTGATGAAACAGACAAGAGAGTTACAGAAAGAAACAAGAAAGGTGCAGAAAAAAGGATGTGTAGTGCAGAAAGAGGCAAGACAGATGCAGAAAGAGGCAGGAGAGGGGCAGAAAGAGGCAAGTGAGGTGCAGACAGAGTGAAGAATGGTGGAGAAAGAGGGAAGAGAACTGCAGAAAGAGGAAAGAGATGTGCAGAAATTGGGAAGGCTTTACAGAAAGAGGCAAGAGGAGTACGGAAAAAACAACAGTGGTACAGAATGAGGCAAGATAAGTGCAGAAAGAGACAAGAGAGGGGCATAAAGAGGAAAGAGGGGTGCAGAACAAGAGAAGAGGGGTGCAGAAACAGGCAAGGGGGTACAGAAAGAAGCAAGAGAGGTACAGAAAGAAGCAAGAGAAGTATTGAAATAAGCAACAGAGGTGCAGAAAGAGTCAAGGGAACTGTAGAAAGAGGGAACAGGGTTGTAAAAAGAGGCAAGAGAGGTGCAGAAAGAGGGAAGAGGGGACTAGAAAGAGGCAACAGGGGTACAGAAAGAAGCAAGAGAGCTACTGAAAGAAGCAAGAGAAGTACAGAAAGAAGCGAAATCGGTGCCGAGAGAGGCAAGAGGCATGCTGATAGATGCAAGAGAAGTGCACAAAGAAGAGGTGCATAAGGAGGCAAGAGAACTGCAGACAGAGACAAGAAAGTTGCACAAACAGGCAAACAAGGTGCAGCAAGATGGAACATGGATGCAGACAGAGATAAGAGAGGTGCAAAAATAGGGACCAGGATGCAGAAGTTTACTAGAGAGGTGCCAAAAGAAGCAAGAGGAGTGCAGAAAGAACCAACAGAGGTTCAGAAAGAGGCACGAGAACTGCAGAAACAGGGAACAGGAATGCAGAAATTTGAAAGAGAGGTGCATAAAGAGCGAAGAGGGTTGCAGAAAGAGGCAAGAGGGGCGCATAAAGAAGCAATAGAGGGGTAGAAAGAGATAAGAGAAGTGCAGATAGAACCAACAGAGGTGCAGAAAGAGGCATGAGTGGTACAGAAAGAAGCAAGAGAAGTGATGAAAGAGACAAGAGAGTTACAGAACCAGGCAAAAGGAGTGCAGAAAGAGGCAAGAGAAGGGTTGTAAGAAACATTAGAGGTGCAGAAACAAGCAAGAAAAGTGACGAAACAGACAAGAGAGTTGCAGAAAGAAACAAGAAAGGTGCAGAAAACAGGAAGTGTAGTGCAGAAAGAAGCAAGAACATTGCAGAAAGAACCTCCAGAGGTGCAGAAAGAGGCAAGAGAGATAGGAAATGATTCCATCAGTTTAGGGTGGGAACATGACCTACTAATGCTTTCATCTTTAAGTGGTGTGATTCAAATACAAACACCAGTAACTGCCCCTTCTGTCTGAATAGGATTGAAACACTCGGGCATATCTTTTTTGTTTGTCCAGCATACAGTAAACCCAGGCATTGCTGTTTGAAACCCATATGTTCTAGCCTGGGCACTAGGTCCAGTAGTGAGGCCCTCAGAATCCTCAAAACAACAGTAGAAGGTCCCACTGTGATTGCGACAGCAAAGTTCTGGGGCTGGGTGTGAGTGATCCGTTGGACTGAAAGGAGGCATAGGTAAATGTATATGTATATGTTTTGTTCGATACCTTTGTTTCCTCAGAATAGCACTACGCACTTTATTCTATAGCTTTGATGATCCCTGTTTAAGATCGAACACTGAATGTTAACCTAGGCCGCAGATCATGGGGGTGTTGTAGAGTCCTTTTTAATATATTTATTGTTTTAAGAAGAATACTTTTTTATTCTGCTTATTTTGTTATAGAAATATGGTGCATTGTTCTATTTGGCCTCTAAGTTTATCTTGTTTTAACTTTTGTGATTTTCATGAATCGAAATAAGGGTTATGAACTGAACTGGCAAGAGAGCTACAGAAAGAGGCAAGAGAGGTAAAGACACAGGCAAGAGAGGTACAGACAAAGGGATCAGGGGTGCAGAAAGAGACTAGAGAGGTACAGAAAGAGGGAAGAGGGGTGCAGAAAGATGCAAGATGGATGCAGAAAGAAGCAACAGAAGTGCAGAAAGATGCAAGAGAAGTGATAAAACTGACAAGAGAACTGCAGAAAGAAACACAAAAGGTGCAGAAAAAGGAAGAGAAGTGCAGAAAGAGGCAAGACAGGTGCAGAAAGAGACAGGAGAGGTGCAGAAAGAGGCAAGTTAGTTGCAGACAGAGGCAAGAGGTGTGCAGAAAGATGGAAGAGAAGTGCAGAAAGAGGGAAGAGATGTGAAGAAAGAGGAAAGGGGTACAGAAAGAGGCAAGAGTGATACAGAAAGAAGCAACAAAGGTATAGAAAGAGGCAAGAGAAGTGCAAAAAAAACAACTGTGGTGCAGAAAGAGGCAAGAGAAATGTAGAAAGATTCAAGAGAGGCGCAGAAAGAGGGAAGAGAGGTACAGAAAGTGGCACAAGGGATGCAGAAAGAAGCAAGAGAAGTGCAGAAAGAAGCACAAATGTGCAGGAAGAGGGAAGGAAGGTGGAGAAAAAGGCAACAGAAGTGCAAAAAGAAGCAACAGAGGTGCAGAAAGAGGGAACAGGGGTGGAGAAGGAGACAAGAGAAGTACAGAAACAACAACTGAGATGCAGAAAGGTATAAGGGGGTAGAGAAAGAGATAAGAGGGATGCGGAAAGAGGGAAAAGGGGTGCAGAAAGAGGCAAGAGGGGTACAGAAAGAGGAAAAAAGGTGCAAAAAGTAGAAGAGATTTGCAGAATAAGGCAAGAGAAGTGCAGAAAAAGAAAGAAAGGTGCATAAAGATGCAACAGAAATGCAGAAAGAGGCTAGAGAGACGCAGAAAGAAGCAAGAGTGGCTTTCACACTATTAGTACCAATTCAACAACCACATTTAGCAATAAGTAGCAGGTGACCACTCTAGGTTTGCAGGGGACCTTCCACCACGCTGTAAGACTTGTTGCTGCATTTTTGGTAACGTTTGAGCCATTTGAACTAAAAAAAGGCTTTTTTCGTTCAAATCTGCAGATTAGGCAGCAGATGATGGATTATGTGGCTAATGCAAAAATTTATAATTGTGCGAAAATAGGTGCAGCCAAACAGTTGCTTAATTCCAGTGGCCCTGCTCATACCTCTGACTAGGTTCAGAAGTACTCCTCAATGATTCCTTCTTTTTTTTGTCTCATTGAGTTCATAGTTTAGCTTTTATGGAAATGAGGTAGATTAAACAAGATGTTACCACTCCACAACACAGACTACCATGCCACCTAATTACTCTCAATAACACATAATCCCACTCTACATAATTCCTATTCACTAAATACCACATAATTTCTATCCACATAATTTCACTGCACAGCGTACCACATAATTCCACTAGACACAATGTACATCCACTCCACTCCACGCCACTCTAAAAAACATTGTATTGTATCGTATGAGATATTTGTAAAGTGCACTGAGACCAAAAATGGTATCCTGGTACTAGTTATAACCAGTGTGTTAGAAGAATCACTGATGGAGAATGAAAAGCAGGTCATTAATGAAGGAATAGCCAGGTTTTCAGTGAATTCCGGCATTTTAATAAGTCAGAGTGAGATCTTAATGGAGCTGGTCATTTATTCCATTTCTGAGCTGCATTAATAGCTGCATTAATAGTAAAAGTACATCCTCCTTGTCGGAATTTTTGAAATCTGAATTCTTGGAAATAGTTGCCTGTGGTTGATCGAAGGTTTCTGCCAGGAGTATATTTTTTTAGTTTGATTTGTAAGGGTTTTGATCCTTTATTGTGTAGTGCCTTATGGACACTATAGAGAGATTTAAAGATAATTCTCTGCTTGATAGGCAGCCTGTGAAAATACTTTGAGGCCTCTGTGGTAGATGAGTAACGAGTTCTGTTCAATGTTAGCATAGCTGTGATTATCTGAATGTACTCTAGCTTCTTTCATAAATAGCTAGGGGCTCCTAATAACAGGGCATTGCAATGGTCCATCCCACTTAGTTTTACACCTCTAAAAACTAGTGATCTGGCTGGCAGGTCAAGCAGAGGATTTAGCTTCCTAAGAGCCCGGATTAGTGTGAAACAAGTACCGGTAAGTCTGTTCACTTGATTTTACATAGACAGACCTTGATCAATGATCACACCTAAGTTTCGTACCGCTGCTGGGTTGCCTAATGGCAATTCCTTTGGTAGAAGCCAGAAGTTAGGCAATAGAGATACCAGGATTTTATTTGATGAGCAACACAGAAGTTCAGTTTTGCTTCCATTTATCTTGAGTGAATTTGTATTCATCCAGTCAAAGATGTCAAGCCTAAAAGTTGCCTATGGTGTCATCCCGGTCATTGTTCAGTGACAGAATGAGCTAAGTGTCATCTGCATAGTTAATTAGCTTAATATTGTGGGTCTTAATAAGTGAGATAAGGGGTTTGATATAAATATTGAATAGAATAGGGCTGAGGTAAGAGCCCTGGGTGACACCATTTGTTGTCATTCTAAATTTGGATAAGAAGGGGAAGAAATACCTCCTGACAGTGACCAAACAGATAGGGTTGTAGTTGTTGAATATCAGGCCCCCCACACCCACTGCCACAAGTCTGGACAGATGAGTGTGGTGGTCCACTGTGTCAAACACCACTGATGGATCTAGGAGGACCAGTACAACAGATTGTCCATTGTCTGTTGTCCTCAGCATTTCAAATCAGGGCGGTCTAGGTTCCTTGGCCAGGACGGAATCCAAATTTCTCTTCCTCAAGCCATGCATAATCATTTAACTAGTGCGACAGTAATGAACTTATGTGGCACACTTGGAATAGGAAGAAAGGAAATCGGTCTGAAATTAGCTAGATCTGCGGGGTCAGACAGAGCTTTCTTCAGCAATGGCCTAACTATAGGTTTCTTCCAACAATCAGGCACATTGTCGGTTTTAAGAGAAAAGTTACAAAATTGTAGGAGAGGGTCTACAAGCTCATCTTCAAATATTAGCCATTGCTTTGGTGTCATAAGGTCCAATGGCGACCCTGATTTCATGGTCCTGTACAAGCTTTTAAAAACCTCGACAGAAATAGGATTCAATCTAGTCAGTGAAATGAGGGTAAGATCTGAAGGGAGAGGCAGACCAGATTGAGCAGGGCTATGAGTGTGTAAGGTAGCATGTTTTAATGCTGTAGGTTTGTCAATCCCATTTAAAATTGTTTAAATCTTACTGTCAAAATATTCCGACAGATCATCACATAGTTTCTGCGATGGTATAATCTGTCACTTAAAGCAAGATGGTTTAGTGAATTCTTTAGTATTTAAAATGTTTTTCTTGCTTTAGAAAACAAAGATGGGCACGACACTGCTGGCCTCTCCACCGGATCGCCCCTCAACATTCTGGTATTAGTAGTGCGAGTAGCACAAAGAACCGGAAAGTTCAAAGTGTATCACCTTGGTTGGTGCAAATCAGTTCTAGAAACTTCGACCATCTCTAGATCCGATACATGGCCCGGGTTTTGGGATTTATATCCCTCATCAGTAGAGAAAAAGTTCAGGGGTGGTGAAGAAAGCCGCCATAGATCCGTCAAGGGCTTCGTTGCCTGCTCGGCACGCAGGTGCGTTTCCCAAAAAGCCCGTCAGCTTTGGAGGCTCGCAAAAGCCCTTAAGTAGAAAACAAAGATGGGCGCGACACTGCTGACCTCTCCACCGGATCGCTCTCAGCATTCTGGTATTAGTAGTTCGAGTAGCACAAGGAACCGGAAAGTTCAAAGTGTATCCCCTTGGTTGGTGCAAATCAGTTCTAGAAAGTTCAATCATCTCTAGACCCGAGACATGGCCCGGGTTTCGGGATTTATATCCCTCATCAGTAGAGAAAAAGTTCAGGGGTGGTGAAGAAAACCGCCGTAGATCCGTCAAGGGCTTTGTTGCCTGCTCGGCACGCAGGTGCGTTTCCCAAAAAAGCCCATCAGCTTTGGAGGCTCACAAAAGCCCTTAAGTAGAAAACAAAGATGGGTGCGACACTGCTGGCCTCTCCTCCGGATCGCCCCTCAGCATTTTTCTTGCTTTATTAGGGGCTGCAGTGATCAGTAATAATTACCTTTAAATTTACTAAACTTGTTTTTGCATTCATGTAGCAATTTTTTTTTAGATTGTTCCTATCTTTCTCAAGATAATGACACCTCCATTTCCTCTCCAGTAGCCTATACTTTAGTTTGGCAGTTTTTTAAGTAAGATCGTACCGAGGGGCTGATACCTTTTTCTGACTTTTAAGGTAGTTAGAGGTGTAGTTTCATGTAAGGTTTTTAAAATTTCCCTTTCAAATCTATGATAGCTCACTTCAATAGAGTCTACAGGAGAGAATTGTGTTTTGTTAACGAAAGGTTTGGATTTACCTTTAGAAAGCTTGTGCCATGCTCTGCTTTCTACTGAGTGTACTGCTGACCTTCCAGGGAAGCAGCTCTTTTCTACCTGCAGGTAGAAGGTAATTAGTGAGTGATCAGTCCAGCAGAGAGGGGTAATTACACCTACAGAGGTAAGATCCTCTGGGGAGAAGATGAGGTCCAGAGTATGGCTAGCTATATGTGTGGGGCCATGAACCTGCAGGCTTAAGGTTGATAGTTTCGCAGGTACTCAGCAACTCCTTATACACCGCAGATAGGCTTCCTTCTGCCCAGAATATAAAATCTCCCAAAAGAAAAAAGTTATTGTGTGTAATCCACAAATTTGAAATGTTATCTAAGAGCGAGGAAAGAGAAGAACTTGCTGTAGTGGGTGGCCTATAGCAGAGAATCCCTGTGGCCATGTTTTCCTTGTGGGACTTTAGCTGAAATTCTAACTTTTTAATCCCCTCTACTTCGTTTAGGGGGAAATAGTCCCAACTGTCTTTATGGAGAATTCCTAAACCCCCCCTTTTATCCGAACTCGGGGATTCTGGAACCCTTTGAAACCCTTTGAGTCTCCTGCGGTCCATGTTTTTGTAATGAACAGTACATCAAACTCCCATGTGACAAGCAATAAGTTAATTTATTATGCATGTTTATGGCGGGAGCTAGCATTCAGCAAACCACAAGTTAGCCTATCCTATGGAGAGGTCTTAACATTACGGCTCTCAATAGTAACCGCCATCCTTATAATGGTTTGCTTACCAATATTCATATGTTCATTGTGTGTGTGGCAAGGTCTTCCCTGCTGGTTAATGGCTAAACCGGCAGCATAGCTGGAACTGAGCATGGTTGTAGCGCAGATGGGTGAATACGGGTTTGCCTTTGCCTCGCCTTAGGCTCACCAGTGGCGTGCCCACTGTGTGAACGCTCCACCCTACTACTTAATAGTTTCTGAGTGACGCTGTGAGCTTAAGATGATGGCCCGCTGATATACGGGTGCCGCCACTTGCCAAAAAGAAAACCAATTGCTCTAAAAAAGCTCTGTGGGCGAGCTTAACTAAAATCACTCAATTACCTAAAATCACAGTTTTAAAAATGCCCCAATACGCACAGTTCAAATTCAGTTGTAAACAGTTCTGTGCAACATTCGGTACAACGGTAAACCCTTACACAATAGTTGCTCTCGAGCGCTCCAACCTGCTACTTAATAGCATCTGAGTGACGATATGAGCATAAGATGATGGCCTCGGTGAGATGCGGGTGCCACCAATGGCCAAAAAGTAAGCAAATTGCTCTAAAAAAGCTCTGTGGGCGAGCTTAACTAAAATCACTCAATTACCTAAAATCACAGTTTAAAAAATGCCCCCAATAGACACAATTCAAATTCTGTTGTAAACAATTCTGTGCAACGTTCTGTACAATGGTAACCCCTTACACAATAGTACATACAAATATTAGAAAAACTTTAACATTTACAACGCCAATAGCTCTAACTCTTGTAAATGCAAGACCTATTACATTACAGGTGCTTCTTTAACTGGTAGTCACATTTGCAGAGTGGTGGAGAAAGGTGGCTGGGCCTCCAACCAGTGCTCAGGCATTACGGTGTGTAGGACTTACAGGAGATATCAGGAGGGATTCTTGGTCACCAAAGTCCCTCAGGAGTAAAGTAGACTCCATTACCCAACCCGTAGTATGCCAGGAGGTGCAATTGCAGAGTGGTGGAGAAAGGAGGGCGTGGGCTCCGATGACCTCTTAACAATCCCACTGTGTGGGACTTACTGCAGGCCAACTACCCCTCATATTACATCTAGTAAGTCCCACACAGCAGCATTGGTAAGTACTCATAGCAGGCCACGCCTTCTTTGACCACCAGTCTGCAAGTGCGCTCCCTGGTGTGCTTTTTGATGGGGATTAAAGTCCTATTCGCAGCTGGGGGTCCTTAGGGACCAACTAGCCTACCTGATACCGCCAGTAACTCCCAGATAGTAGGATTGGTGAGCCGTAGGCACAGGCCATGCTCCCTGTCTTCACCTCTCTGCAAATGTACCTCCTGACACACTCTTGGGTAGGAGATGAAGTCACCTTGCCTCCTGAGGGTCCCTGGGGACCAACCAGCCCTCCTGTTATCTCTACTAAGCCCCACACAGCTGGAAAGCTGAGAGTTGTCCAAGGCCACGCTCCGTTTTCACACCACTCTGCAAATGCACCTCCTGGCACATTGCTGCTTGGAGGATAAATTCCACTTTAGTCCTGAGGTCGTCAGGACAAAAGAAGACCCACCAGCAGTGTGCCAAAAGGCACAGTTTTCAGAGTGGTGTGTGTGGGGCTTACTGGAGGTAACTGGTGGGCTAGTTGGCCATCAGGGACCATCAGGACTTAAATGCTAATGCTAATGCTCAGGACACAAGTGGACCTCATCGTCCCTCCAGCAGTCCATCAGGAGCTGTGTTTGCAGAGTGGTGTAAAAAGGGGCATGGCCTTGGACCACCTCTCTGCAATCCAGCTCTGTGGTGCTTACTAAATGTACCTGATTGGCTAGTTGGCCCCCAGGGACCCTCAGTATTCAAGGGGACTTAATTTCCCAACTTAGAGCATGCTAGGGGGCCCGTTTGCAAAGTCATGCAGTTAGGGAGTGGGGCCTCTGGCGAGTTGCTGGTTACTTTTTTCTTGTTTTTTAAAAGTGTTATGTGAGGGGGGCTGTGTGGTCCCCCTCCAGAGTCCAATTATGGTCCCGGAGACTCCATCGCCTGGGACCAGGCCAGCCTTCTTTTTTTTAAATATTTTTGAAGGGGCCCCCTTGGCCCCATTCTTTAGCCCTATTTTGGCCGTGGGGACCTCTTCCCCCAGGACCGGCCTGTCATTTTTTTATTATGATCAAAGGGAAAGGGGCTGCGTGGCCTCCCTGCTAGGCTACTTCTCGCCCGAGGGACCCCATCCCTGGGGCCTGGCCTCTCTATTGGGGACTGTGGGGGGGAGCCCCAATTTCCCCACAGTGGTGTTAGCTCCCCTCCTCCTGCGGGAGCCAGCATTGCTTTTGCACAAGGGGAGCTGCTGACATGCAGCTCCCCTAGTGCAAAAGCAATCCTGCTTTGGATTTTGGAAGTGAGAGCAGGTTTCCTGCTCTCGCTTCCAAAAACCAAAGCAGAGTTTGCTATGACAGGGTGAGGGCAGTGCTCCTGCCATGTGATAGCGAACAGCAATGTCCCAGGGTCATTGCAGGATCTGGCTCTAGAGGGTGGTGGTCCCCAGGGCGATCAAATACCCCTGGAGGGGGGCCACACCGCCTCCATCCATAGTGTTTAAGGCCTGGGGGAGGTGGGGGTCCCCAGGACACAGGGTCTGTATTAGACCCCTGTATTTGACTATATAGTGCCCCGGGGAGGTGGTGGCCCCCGAGGCAGTGTGGGAGGGGCAGGAGCCCCCCACACTTTTTCAATTGAATTTAAGCCCCGGGGAGGTGGTGGTCCCCGGTGCTTGGTGGGCCTGCAAGGCCCCCACCCATATTGATGAATGACCCGGGGGAGGTGGATGTCCCGGGAGCAGCGTGGGGGGGAGGAGCCCCCCCACCCATTTCATTAGAAGCCCTGGGAAGGTGGCAGTCCCCAGTGCTGCGGGGGGCTGCATGCCCATATGCACACAATGAATAAAGCCCTGGAGAGGTGGCGGTGTCTGGGGTTGCAGGGGGCCCCGAGGTCCCCTGATAATTATTTGGGCATTGCACCCGGGACCTGGCACACCAGGGGGCTTATACAAAACCAAGCGCAGGAGGCCACGCTTCACTTTTAAAAAAAATCCCTGCCAGATTCGAGCACCCAGGGCAAATTTGGCTGATAAAAAAAAATGCTTTTTTTGCACCTGGGGGTTCTTATGGAACCCCCTGAGCAGGCCTCGGGGATCAGGGTGTTTCTACCCCACCCATTTGCTTGTTTTCCACCTTTTTTTCTTCTGTTTCCTTGTGACTCCTTACCGAGTCACAAGATGGCTGCCAACACCTCCTGGTTTGGAGTGTTGGCAGCCAATCAAAGTGAAGCTTTACACCATTTACAAAAAGGGCGCTTTCTGAACCAAGAGCTACCTTTTTGCCAAATATGGTGTAATTCCGTTCAGCAGTTCGGCCTGTAGCCTGTTTAAAAATTTCCTATGGATAATAACATGGGGAAAACATGCTTTGGGACCCTCCTTTTCTCTCAACCCCCGCTTGACAAATTACCCGAAAATTTCAAGACAGGAGCTGACCGGAACGCTCCACCAGTTTTTGAAAATTTCTCAAAGATTCATCAACAGCGCCAAAGATATTGGCAAAAGAAAAAATGCTTTTTGAATAGAACCATGGTCCTAACTGTAAGTATCTACTTGCATATATATATATATATATATATATATATATATATATATATATATATATATATATATATATATTCACTGAAAAAAACATAGGTTTCACACCAGTTATAGTTAGGTGGAAATTTTACTCGCATAAAACCATTGAAATTCCCACGTTATAGTTAGTTGGACTCACTATAACTTGCGCGTGCAATGCACTGCTGATGACGTCACATATTACATCACTCATGACATGGTCAGTGACATCACTCATGACATCACTGATGACATCTCAAATGACATCACTGATGACAACATCCTTGTGACAAAGTGGCAGACCTCCTATCAGCATAAAATAACCTTTGACACACACATTCAAAAATAGAAACTAACATTTTCTTAAAAAAGGAGAAACCAATACCAATTACAACAACTTATTAGGTAATTCCAACATCTACATACACATCCATTCATTCACCAACAGTTCTATATAGTCACTCATGCATGTACTTACTCATAATATGTACTCATACACCTATACATCCTGTTACACACTAATACTCATCCATATAGTTACTCAGACACAAATTCACACATGCAAATAAACAATCAAAAAACCATTTACTTGATTATACTGCTATATACACACCACTACACATACTTCTACAGAAACGGAAACATATTTACTCTCTTAAACAACACATACACACAATCATCCACCCATACAGTCTTGCACACATGCTGTCTTCAAAATACATACAAATAGTCAGTCACTCATTCATGCATCTGTGCTCTAAGTAATATCCCCCACCGAACCATACAGACACTGATACTGATACTCAAAATAACAACTGATAACCCATATACACACTCATGTAGCTACTCACCAACTCATGCAGCCACTTATACACAAAGTGAGACACAGATACAGATATTTAAATATTTAAACATTACTCACTGATATATGTATTCACTAAGATACATTTAATAAGTCAGTTAACCAATCAATTTTAAACAAAAAACATCCATTTAGACATTTATTTACCCATTTATTCTTACATCAACCTTTAGATATACATTTATAAAAAATATTTATTTTTCAGAAAAATACACATTCACTGGATGATGTCATCAGTGATGTCATTTGAGATGTCATCAGTGATGTCCTATGGTTTTTTCAGTGAATTTAATAGGTTTTTTAAATGGTAATTCCTAACTATAACTGGTGTGAAACCTATGGTTTTTTCAGTGAATATATATATATGTATATATATATTCACTGAAAAAAACATAGGTTATAGACCATATATAGTTAGGAATTTGCATTTACAAAACCTTGAACATTCACTGAAAAAACCATTGGTTATAGACCATATATAGTTAGGGATTAGCATTTTCAAAACCTTAATTTACTCGCACAAAACCATAGAAATTCGCATATATAGTTAGTTGCAATAACTATATATCGCACACCCTCAATCCACTGCTGATGATGTCATATATTACATCATTCATGACATGGTCAGTGACATCACTGATGACATCACTGATGACATCTCAAATGACATCACTGATGACATCTCAAATTACATCACTGATGACATCACTGATGACAACATCCAGTGACTGTATGTTTCTGTAAAGTTAAAATATGTCTTACATATTGAAGAATGAGTGGATGTATAAGTGTCTGGATGAAGGATTTAGTAGGTGCATGACTGACTGTATGAGAGAATGATTAAATGTGTCTCACTGAGTGCATGGGTTAGTGACTAAACTGTCTTAATTTGTGCATCATTATATCTGTTGTTCTGTAAACTGCTGCATGTGTTGATCAGTAGCTATATGAGTAACTATATGGGTTATTGATTGGTTGCCTAAGTATTTGTATGGGAGAGTGAGTGTGTGTGGGGGGGTGGCTGGGAGGTGTGTGACTCTGTGCATAGATGTGTGAGCAGTTGATTCACTAGATGTATGGGTTCAAAAGTGCATGTGGAAACAGCTGTATGGGCGGTTGACTGTCTGCATGAGTGTATTGGTGAGTGATTGGATTTCTCAGTGCTACATGTCAAAGTAAGTACATATGTAAAACACAGTACATGTAAGAGTTGACATATATAAATAACTGTGCATAAGAGCCAGTGAATGTGTGAGTGGCTGTATGGATCATTGTGAACTTGTATCAGTGATTGTATAAGAGAGTAAATATGTTTTAGTATATGTTTGATTAAGTAAGGTGTGTATCACTGTATAGTTGAGGAAATGGAGGTGTGATTGATTCTTTGCATGACTGACTAGGTGTGTGAGTAACTCCATGGATGAGTGACAGTCTGTGAGTGTCTGTTTACACTGATTGTATCTAAGGTTATATTAGAGTCTGAAGAGGTTCATCGTATTATCACATGAATGATATCATCAGTGATGTGATCAGTAATGTCAAATGAGATGTTATCAGTGATTTCATCAGTGATGTCATTTGAGATGTCATCAGTGATGTCATCAGTGATGTCATTTGAGATGTCATCAGTGATGTCATTTGAGATGTCATCAGTGATGTCATCAGTGATGTCACTGACCATGTCATGAATGATGTAATATGTGACATCATCAGCAGTGGATTGCGGGTGCGCGATATAAAGTTATTGCAACTAACTATATATGCAAATTTCTATGGTTTTGTGCGAGTAAATTAAGGTTTTGAAAATGCTAATCCCTAACTATATATGGTCTATAACCAATGGTTTTTTTCAGTGAATTTTCAAGGTTTTGTAAATGCAAATTCCTTACTATATATGGTCTATAACCTATGGTTTTTTCAGTGAATTTCATTGGTTTTTTAAAAGCTAATATCTATAGCTGTAAAATATATTCTTTATTACGTGACGTATCACGTAGCCACGTGAGACGCCTCATGACGCGTGACGTATCGTCTCTGCAGCGCAAACAAAACCCTTAACGTAAGCGCGCCAGAGCACGCTTACATATATATATATATTTTTTTTAACCTTAATTAGACAAAATCCACACGTGCACATATCTTGAGGCCTTGCAAAGGCACATCAAACAAACAGTCCCTACAATTTTGCCAAGTTTGGTGGAAATCTATTCCTTTAAATTTTATTTTACTGTTTCTCTTGGTTTTCCCCTTGTTACGCTTACCGGAACGCTACCCGGTACGCAAACTGGACGCTCCAAAAACACAAGATGTTGGACTCCCGTTACGCTACTGTTTAGCTGCCCGGTTGGCGTACAGGGAAGCGCCTCTACCGCGAAAAATCACATTTTTTTTTTCTTTTTTCCTTTTGCCCTGCGGGGCACTTTAATATCCACCTCATCTATCCTAGGGGGTCAGGAGGGGTCTACCCTGCCCCCTTTCCTTCATTTCCCCCTTCGTTTTTCACCACCTCTTGTCTCTCGATCCTGCCAAGAGACAAGATGGCGGCCGCTCCGGACTGTTTACAAAGTTGACAGCCAATCAGCTTCTCCTCAGACTCCCGTTACGCTGCCGGTTAGCTGCCCGGTTCACATACCGATTTGCGCCTCTACGACAAAAAATCGCAATTTTTTTTTTTTTTTTTTTTTGGGCCCCGCGGGGCACTTTAATATCCTCCTCATCAATCCTAGGGGGTCAGAAGGGGTCTACCTTGCCCCCTTTCCTTCATTTCCCCCTTCGTTTTGGCCTCCCCTTGTCTCTCGATCCTACCGAGAGACAAGATGGCGGCCGCTCCGGACTGTTTAGAATGTTGGCAGACACCGGAGAGCCAATCAGCTTCGCTTCGCAAAGCTCCGTTACGCGAAAAGTATGCGAACCGGTTCGCTATCCGGGACGCTGTCACGGATATATCTGTTTTTTTAAACGTTAATTTCTCAAAATCCACTGAAGAATATATATTGAGACCCAGCAAAGGCACATCGGGCTAACAGTCCCTACAATTTTGCCAAGTTTCGTGCAAAGCCATTCAGCCGTTCGAGCTAAAAGTGAGGCCAAACGCCCTATGGAAAAATGAATGGGAAAAACGTGTTTTGGAACCCCCCTTTTTTCTCGGCCCCCCCTTGATGGAACCCCCCTAAATTTTCAGGGGCTGCTCAGATACAAAATGTGCCATTTTCCTGAACATTTCAGCCGATTCCGTCCACAAACGCCAAAGTTACTAGACATAGAATTTTCAAAAGTTCCATAGAGAAAAAATCCTAACTATATATACCTACTGGCGACCGCCAGTAGGTAATATATATATATATATATATATATATATATATATATATATATATATATATATATATATATATATATATATATATATATATATATATATATATATATATATATATATATATATATATATATTCACAGAAAAAACCATAGGTTTTAGGCCATATATAGTTAGGGATTTGCATTTACAAAACCTTATTTTACTTCCAACGTAACGTAACGTAACGTATGCATAGCAGGTCATGTGACTTGTTAATAAAACTTTTCATTGGTTCATTTTACTTTTGTTATTTTAATGATGAAAGGCTTGGTCATATGAGCTAAAAATTACGCTTTTTATTGGTTTCGAACATTATTTTTTCTTAAACATATATGTTATAATGTTCCAGGCTAATGTACTTTCCCGGAAAATTTACAACTGTCCTGCAAGCAAAATATATTCCTTTTTCGAAAAAAGGGCGTTTCTTCGTCCCATGACGGAGCCGTTGAGTAAAAGAGGCTCGGCCTGCTGTCTTAGTCGCCGATACGCCTGATTATCAGATTCTTATCGATCACTTTATGTTGCAGGAGTGGAAAACACAACTGCCCTTGACCATTTATCTTTACTGTGTTCCTGCGTATTATACCTTTTATCCGTCATGTAATTGGACTGCTTTATTTCACTTGCCTTTTACTGATTCGAAAACAGTGACTAAAATTAAAAACTTTACCAATGTAAATACTACTACCATGTTTTGTTTTAAAAACCTTTATTGTGAAAATGTCAGTATACAAATACGGGCCTATAACCACGTGGGCCGGCCACGGAGCAAACTGAAATCGTATATGATGAGGAGACATTTACATTGTAGAGGAACGTAACAAGCGGGCCATTAGGTTGCAAGAACTAAGGTGTTTAACAGTTGCGGAATCGGTGGACGTACATTTTGTAATTAAAATACGACAGGGCCACTTTCAATAAAATTATCTAGATATACATTTGCGGGCAAGTACCATGGGTGACGTTAATTCGAACTTTCAATAGTACAGTAATCAATAACACATCAGAACTTAATATCAATAGGGATGTCGAAATATTCAATCAATTCTCGTCCCCGCCCGCCATGTGCATCAAAACTGCATTCATATCTCGTGATATCAAGGTTGTTCAACCAGTACACAACAAGGAGTTACGAGTCCCATTCATACCGGCGCCATTTTGGGCGAGGCCGGGCAGGTCCAGGATATAGTCAAAATGTCTCCACCAACCATCGGCCAGACCAGAACCCCTTTCGGCCCTTTATGCTACAAGATGGTGTCTTCCATTCAGAAAATATTGTTGGCAGCATTTTGAAAGGAAAGATAAACAGCCGTTCTCCTAGTGAGTCTCACATTGTTACATTTAGGAAGAATGTTGAAGAGTAGTATGTTGAAAATCTGAAGCCATTGTTCTACCAACTCTCAACCAGCCTTGGATGGAAAAAAAAATCCTGAAGAATGTACAAACTGAAAACCAATTTTTGTCTGTATAGCATCAACAGCAACGCTTGACTCAGCTTTGTATGAAGCCGCCATTTTGATTCAATCAATAACGTCCCCCTGCACACATTCAGGGACCTGGTCGTGTCTTCAGGTCAAACGGATTGTGGGACAAGATGCAGAAAGGAAAAGGAAAAAAGTTCCGCCAGACCCCGGGAGCCGGCTGCTTATGTCATGGGCGATCTTTGGCCACACCAGGGCGATAGTGAAGCTGCAGCAGGTGCAAATAAGCTTCCGACAGTGTTACAAGCACTGCTCAGAACTCTCAACTATGACACCACCTCGGTGCCATCCGGATCTTGGCGCCTTGTGCTGGTTCCGGCCTATTCACACATCGGTCCGCTACTGACACCACCTCACAGGCCAACGGGGCACCCCACGCCGACTTTCGGCGCAGCATTGTAGGATGGCCACACCGGTGCGGCAACTTGCTAAACACCACCTCGGTGCCATCCAGATCTCGGCGCGTTGTGCTGCCTTCGGCCTACTGTAGCCGCAAGTGCGAACGCAACTCAACTGGATAGCGAGTGAAACACCAAGGGGCGCCCCACTGCAGCAGAGGAGCCTCCATCTTGGGGGCGACGCACAGCATCACATTGCTTTCCAATGCAGTCAGATCCTCAAACAGCCCCCACTGACTGACGCGACCTCACAGGCCAACGGGGCGCCCCACGCCGACTTTCGGTGCAGCATTGTAGGATAGCCATACCAGTGCAGCAACTTGCTGGACACCACCTCTGTGACATCCGGATCTCGGCGTGTTGTGCTGCCTTCGGCCTATTCGCACATCGGTCCGCTACTGACGCCGCCTCATGTGCCAACGGAATTTCTACGCTTTTTATAGCCCTATGCCGCATAACAGGTCATGTGACTTGTTTATAAAACTTTTCATTGGTTCATTTTACTTTTGGTTTCCTAATGATGGAAGGCTTGGTCATATGACCTAAAAATAACACTTTTCATTGGTTTAGAACATGTTTTTTTCCAAAACGATGAAAGCCCCACCTTGTTTCTGGATGTTTCAGACTGAAGCTGGCATCGGCATGAAAGCACCACCATCTCGTGGCTCGGTCGTGGTCATTCCGCGAGCAATCATGGCAGCCGCTCCCCACCGGAAGCCTGCAGGAGTCGAGGGCCCCCAAGACTTTTGTAGAATCTTCACGGCTGAGGGGACGCTTTCGAGAATGGGGTCCAAGACCTAGCAGACAAGCGTCCGAGTTCCAAGGTGTCCCAGGGCCATTTTAGTGGACCAGGCCCAAAAAGGAAAGAGCCTGCCGCCATTTTGAGAGTCCTGTGGCAGCCGCCTATCGCTGAACCGCAAGAGTAGGCGCAACTCCGCTGAATTGCGGATTTTGGCACAGTGTACCAAAAGCGGGCGGAATGGCAACTGAAACGGTAAAGGGGCGCCCCACTACAGCACACGAGCCGCCACCTGGGGAGGCCCGTTCACGCCGCCTCCCCCACCCCCTCCCCCGGGGCGCCCAACGCCGTTTTTCGGAGCAGCATTATAGGATACCAAAACCAGTGCGGCAGTTTACTGGACATCACCTGGGTGCCATCCACATCTAAGCGCGTTCTGCTGCCTTGGAACTATTCGCACAACAGACCGCTACTGACAAGGCCTCCCCAGGGACGCCCCACGCCATTTTTCGGAGCTGCATTGTAGGATACCAAAAACCAGTGCGGCACCCAGGTGACATCACCTGGGTGCCGTCCAGAACTCAGCTCGTTGTGCTGCCTTGGGACTATTCACACAAAACACAGCTACTGACCATTGTTGCTTCTTTTTACAAAAAAATGTTTAAATGTGTTTACTGTTTTTGTTGCGTTGTATATATTTATAAGTTATTAAAGTTTTATAATCTTACTACTTTGTTGAAGTGCTATATATTATTAATGTGACACATAATTGTAAAAACGTTGATGTACAAAGAGGCATCCCTGGAATCTTCCGCTTCAGGCTCGGTCCCACACACCCTCACAGTGAGAATCCCCTCCCCAAGCAGAATACAGGATGGTTATCAGATAGTAGGAACCCGTATGGTGTGACGGATCTCATGGGGTTGGGGCCTTCATCTACTGTAACTCCTTTGAAGAGGGGTGATTCTCATACATGCCAACATTTCAGAAGAGCAAAGTGGGAGATTTGTTTAAAAAAAATCGGGAGAATGGGGCCTTGAATCGGGTTATTGTCATGTGTGGGCTTTGGAAGTGTGCTGCTGCAGGATCGGACATTTCAAACTCAAATGCACGTTCTTTTTCTTACCTTTCCGAAGCATGGAGCACAATAGCAGGCAGAGAAAGGGTGATGCAAGTGTTGAACACTGCCTGGCCTGGCAAGTTGCTGGCAGAGCCCCCCCCCCCCCCGCCCCCAGCCCGCTCCTGAAACAGGGCACACACACCGCCGCCCCGAGTACTTCACAGATCTTTGAAAGACCATGCGCTTGTTAATGAGGCTTAAATGGTTTATCACCCCTTCTAGAGCCCCTGCATCGGCCCTCTGACGTGGAAGAATTAGCATGTTACACAATACCAAGCCCTGTCAGCTGAAACCCCCGAGGAATCGGGTTTTTGCTTGCAGGCATCGGGAGGCGGGAGACTAGCACTGAAATCGGTTGTCTCACGCCTGAATCGGGAGGGTTGGCATGTCTGGATTCTCTACAGCTAGGGCCATAAACTACATCCGCAGGGCTAGGTGATAGCCTGGGACCGGCCTGGACAATCGGACACAGAGGAAGAGGAGTGTCAGAGGGTGCGGTAGTGAATAGGGTGAAAGGAAGGTGTCGGGCGGGCACGGGGTGTGATTCTCAGGGAAGAGCAGCGCAGATGGGGGGAGGTTTATGGCCCATGCATGAGAGAGAGAGCGGGGTGACCAGTGCGTGGGGGAGATGCTTGCGAGGGTGGGGAGCCGTGCTGAGAATAGACGGCGTGCAGAGAGTGGGTCTGGTCAAGGCATCTAAAATGGCTGCCGTGCACGACAAAATTGTGGCATTGGAAAAAAGGCAAGATGGCGCAGACAATGTTTATCAATAAGGATTAATTTATAACAATTATTTTTAACAATATATTTACTCGCAGTGACAAAATGGCGGTCAACACTTCCTGATTTCCATCGAATCGAACGTTAACAGACGTCACGCAGCAAAAAAAAAAACGCTCACGCGCAGCCGCTGGAAGACAAGTATCAACATATATGAGCCTCCTCAGCCACCCTCAGAAAACATAAGGGGTCAGGATACGTCTCCCGTACCCCCTTATACCCTGTAATTTAATTAAATCGAAACACAAAATGGCGAATTCCCGTTTCGCTACCAGTTTGTGGCCCGGTTCGCGATCCGGGAAGCGCTTCTACCGTGAAAAATCAAATTTTTTTTATTTTCCCCACGGGACCCTTTAATAACCCCAACATCATTCCTAGGGGTTCAAGAGGGGTCTACCTTGCCCCCTTTCATTAAATTCCCCCTTCGTTTTTCACCTCTTCTTGTCTCTCGATCCTACCGAGAGACAAGATGGCGGCCGCACCGGACTGTTTAGAATGTTGACAGACACCGGAGAGCCAATCAGCATCGCTTCGCAAAGCTCCGTGACGCGAAAAGTACGCGATCTGGAGCGCTATCTGGGACGCTGTCACAGATATATACATTTTTTAAAACGTTAATTTCTCAAAATCCACTGGAGCACATATATTGAGACCCAGCAAAGGCACATCGGGCTAACAGTCCCTACAATTTTGCCAAGTTTCGTGCAAATCCATTCAGCCGTTCGAGCTAAAAGTGAGGCCAAACGCCCTATGGAAATTAACATGGGAAAAACGCGTTTTGGGACCCCCTTTTTTCTCAGCCCCCCCTTAACAAAACCCCCCCAAATTTTCAGGGGCTGCTCAGAAACAAAATGTGCCATTTTCCTGAAAATTTCAGCCGATGCCGTCCACAAACGCCAAAGTTATTAGACATAGAATTTTCAAAAGTCCCATAGAGAAATTAATGTTCAAAAAAAGATATATATCTGTAACAGCGCTCCGGGCTGCACTCCGGTTCGCGTACTTTTCGCGTAACGGAACTTTGCGATGCGAATCTGATTGGCTCTCCTGTGTCTGTCAACATTCTAAACAGTCCGGAGCAGCCGCCATCTTGTCTCTCGGTAGGATCGAGAGACAAGAGGAGGCCAAAACAAAGGGGGAAATTACCATAAGGGGGCATAGTAGATCCTCGTTGACCCCCTAGGTTTTATGTGGAGGTTTTAAAAGGGCCCAGCAGGGCAAAAATTTTTTTTTGCGTGGTGAGCACCTAGTCCGCGAACCGGAAAGCGTTCTGGGCAGCGTACTATAAGGAAAAAAGAATGATAGACTTTTCAAATACTGTATGTTAATTGTTTGTTGTTTTTGTTGATTATTTTTTTTTTATTTTTTTTTAAGCATTTTTTTTTATTTTGATTGTGTTTCATAATTTATTAAATTTTCTAACATTTCATTGTCAGAAATTTCATATTTGTCATTGAATATATTTTGAAGTCTATGAGGGTGTAAAATGTCCTCATTTTTAAGCAGGTTATCCACTGCTTCCACACATTGAAGTAGTTCCTGGTCCCTACTTTCATCCATAAATTCATCAATGTTTCCTTGGCTGCTCTCTTCCAGTACAATTTTAAATTGAATTTGCTGCTCGTCTTCCATTTTGCCTGAAATTTGGATTAAAAAAATATATATTACTAGAGATAGGGCACTGTTGGGATTAATTTTAGATAGGCAGTTTTTATCAGTGAATTTATCTTTTGGCAGTGTATAGTATCAGAGTGGAAGTAGGACTATAAAAAAGTGTATGTGATTTAACCAAGAGTAGCCTAACTCCATCCATTACTATAACAGAGAAGTCTATCTAAATCTATAACTACTACGGAGGGATAGTATATAACTATCAGAAAAAGTTTACCATATTAAGTTATAGTGCACAATATACTTCAGTTTTAAAAATAACAACTTACCTTCACAAACAAGTTGAAGTGTTTACTAACAATTCAAATGTAATGTACAACAAGAAGTAGCAGTCAAAATGGCTGTGTTTTCTTCTCTTCCTTTATATATATTCAGGTATTTAACCAATCAAATGTCAGGTAATAAAAGTAGAAAATGAAAGGAACATTTTCATTGGTTGTCAATTCCAACACTTCAGATGTGTTTTGTGAAGTAATTTACCTCACAGTATTTAGAGAGGTCTACAGGCTTAATGGCTAAATGGAATTTCAATCAAATTTGTGAAAATGAAAGGGATTGTTATGTAGTATGAGCTAATGTATATTTGGTGAGAGCGTCTCCAGTCGTTTTTCTGTGAATTACTTTCCCACCTTTTTTATTGGATTGGACCGCTTCCCGGTATGCGTCCCGGTCCGCGAACCAGCAGCGTAACGGGAGTCCACCATTTTGTGTTTCGTTCGAATTAAGATACAAGATGGAGGGCAAATAATGTTCAGAATGGGTAGAAGGGGGCACGGTAGATGTATCTTGACCCCCTAGGTTTTCTGAGGGTGGCTGAGGAGGACCATATGTGCGGGAAAAAAACATTTTTTTTTAAAATTTTGCGCGGTTAGCTTCCAGTTCGCGTACCGGGTAGCGCTCTTGGAGCGTAGTTTGATGAAAATTAGAGATAAAAGTTAGAGAAAAATAATAATTGTGAGTGATCAGATGTAGGGTAGCTCTGAGAATAGCTTTTGGGTTTATGGTACATTTTGGTACTTATAAGTAGGTACCAATGCACAGTCTTAAATTCAAAATGAAAATTCTGTTGCCCTCATCAGAGAAGTGAACTCCATCTCCTCTGTAGATATCTTGCATGTAGTAACGCAAGTTATTGTTGTACATGGAGCCCATTCCATGGTCTCTCATGTAAGCTGAAAGAGATTTGTTTACATGCTTCCTCGACTTCTCAATTTGTGGACAAAATTGGTTGGCCCACCTCCATTTCTGTCTTTGGCATATATTGGAATATACCAAGGCAGTTTGAGGAAAAAGTGCCATTAATTGCTCAAAGGTGTCCTTTAAAAGCATTTCCAGACCTACCCCAGTCAAAGTGCCCAAATCATTACCTCCACAGTGCACAATTAACAGGTCAGGTTTTGGCAAATGCATAAAGGTTTTCACCAATGGTATCAATTGGTGACATTTTAATCCTCTTTGGCCCAACCACTTAATTTCCACATCTTGTAAATTGAGGTTAGGTAAATTTCTGTTCTCAGCATACCTTTGAGCCCAGTAGATGTAACTATGTCCAACAATCCAGACATTAAACATGGTGAGAGAAGGTTGGGCTGCAGTCAGATGAAGTGTGGTAATGAAAGGGCAGTTGAAACAGTAGGAGTTTGTAAAGAAAAAAAACTGTGGATTTCCAGTGCTAATGATTCATTAGCAGTGATTGGTGCATTTCCATTTCTGAAAACAGAAAGTTAGGGTGCATGGATGTGTTCTTTGAAAGATGTAATTTGAATGGTCAAGGAAAAAACATGTAATGAAAGATTGCACTCGATACGCAGGTGCACTGAGAGTTCAGAGTTCAATTGAAACATTGTTGTGTGAACTTGCAAACATGAGAGGTCTTTCAGGAGGTGGTTGCTAAGCAAAAAAGGCAGAGAGGGCAGAGGGGGGAAGGGTTTTGATTTGAAAAAAGTGAGGGAAGAGTTATGATTGGCTAATATGAGAGATATGTGTAATGAATATCAGCATTTCTGTGCTTTCTATAGCTGCAGCCTCTGGAGTGCATCCTCTTTGTTCTGCTGAAGACAATTTGGAGTATTTCTGAGACTGTTTTGAAACTCAAAAAGTATTTGCTAAGGTGAGAAAAGATTTATTTAATTTAGATAGAGAATAGTATGATTTAAGGAGAAAATGATGAAGAAAGCTGTGTTTTTAAAATGTGGCTTTGTCTCAAGTGATATACAAATAGATTTTGTTTCTTTGAGAAATTGTAATTGCATATTCGGTGTAGCATTCTGGCATGCAGTAACACAAGTTATTGTTGTACATGGAGCCCATTCCATGATCTCTCATGTAAGCTGAAACAGATATGTTGTGTTTAAAAACGATTTTTGAAAACAATTACATTTCTGGATATGTTCTGCTAGAGTTTCATAGGTTGTTTGGGCCATATTTATAAGGCATTTGAGTGTCTCTGATGTTATTGTTCCCATTTTAATTGAAGAACTTTCTTCATGGGGCTAGTTTCTTGTAAATAATCTCCCACCTGTGCTTGGTAAATTTAGATTTTGATTATGGGAGTTACACAGCCATGTTAAAAATGTCCCAAAAGTGGTGCAAGGGCATTCAAAAAAACGCTTTCATGTGTCTTAAGGACATTTTTAGTCATTTCCTCTTGAATGTAGGTATACAATTGATTTATATGCTGTGTTTAAAAACGATTTTTTGAAATCAATTACATTTCTGGATACGTACTGCTAGAGCTTCATAGGTTGTTTGGGTCATATTTATAAGGCATTTGAGTGTCTATGATGTTATTTTTCCCTTTTTAAATGGAAAGCGTTCTTCATGGGGCAAGTTTCTTGTAAATACGCTCCCACCTGTGCTTGGCAAATTTAGATTTTGATTATGGGAGTTACATAGCCATGTTAAAAATGTCCCAAAAATGGTGCAAGGGCATTCAAAAAAACGCTTTCATGTGTCTCAAGGACATTTTCAGTCATTTCCTCTTGAATGTAGGTATACAATTGATTTATATGCTGTGTTTAAAAACGATTTTTTGAAATCAATTACATTTCTGGATATGTACTGCTAGAGCTTCATAGGTTGTTTGTGTCATATTTATAAGGCATTTGAGTGTCTATGATGTTATTTTTCCCTTTTTAAATGGAAAGCGTTCTTCATGGGGCAAGTTTCTTGTAAATACGCTCCCACCTGTGCTTGGCAAATTTAGATTTTGATTATGGGAGTCACATAGCCATGTTAAAAATGTCCCAAAAATGGTGCAAGGGCATTCAAAAAAAAGCTTTCATGTGTCTCAAGGACATTTTCAGTCATTTCGTCTTGAATGTAGGTATACAATTGATTTATATGCTGTGTTTAAAAACGATTTTTTGAAATCAATTACATTTCTGGATATGTACTGCTAGAGCTTCATAGGTTGTTTGGGTCATATTTATAAGGCATTTGAGTGTCTATGATGTTATTTTTCCCTTTTTAAATGGAAAGCGTTCTTTATGGGGCAAGTTTCTTGTAAATACGCTCCCACCTGTGCTTGGCAAATTTAGATTTTGATTATGGGAGTTACATAGCCATGTTAAAAATGCCCCAAAAATGGTGCAAGGGCATTCAAAAAAACGCTTTCATGTGTCTCAAGGACATTTTCAGTCATTTCCTCTTGAATGCTTGAATGTAGGTGTACAATTGATTTATATGCTGTGTTTAAAAACGATTTTTTGAAATCAATTACATTTCTGGATATGTACTGCTAGAGCTTCATAGGTTGTTTGGGTCATATTTATAAGGCATTTGAGTGTCTATGATGTTATTTTTCCCTTTTTAAATGGAAAGCGTTCTTCATGGGGCAAGTTTCTTGTAAATACGCTCCCACCTGTGCTTGGCAAATTTAGATTTTGATTATGGGAGTCACATAGCCATGTTAAAAATGTCCCAAAAATGGTGCAAGGGCATTCAAAAAAACACTTTCATGTACCTCAAGGACATTTTCAGTCATTTCCTCTTGAATGTAGGTATACAATTGATTTATATGTTGTGTTCAAAAACTTTTTTTGAAATCAATTACATTTCTGGATATGTACTGCTACAACTTCATAGGTTGTTTGGAGCATATTTAAAAGGCATTTGAGTGTCTATGATGTTATTTTTCCCATTTAAATGGAAGAGTTTTCTGCATGGGGCAAGTTTCTTGTAAATATGCTCCCACTTGTGCTTGGCAAATTTAGATTTTGATTATGGGAGTTACATAGCCATGTTAAAAATGTCCCAAAATCGGTGCAAGGGCATTAAAAAAAAAGCTTTCATGTGTCTCAAGGACATTTTCCGTCATTTCGTCTTGAATGTAGGTATACAATTGATTTATATGCTGTGTTTAAAAACGATTTTTTGAAATCAATTACATTTCTGGATATGTACTGCTAGAGCTTCATAGGTTGTTTGGGTCATATTTATAAGGCATTTGAGTGTCTATGATGTTATTTTTCCCATTTAAATTGAAGAGTTTTCTGCATGGGGCAAGTTTCTTGTAAATATGCTCCCACTTGTGCTTGGCAAATTTAGATTTTGATTATGGGAGTTACATAGCCATGTTAAAAATGACCCAAAAATGGTGCAAGGGCAATAAAAAAAAAGCTTTCATGTGTCTCAAGGACATTTTCAGTCATTTCGTCTTGAATGTAGGTATACAATTGATTTATATGCTGTGTTTAAAAACGATTTTTTGAAATCAATTACATTTCTGGATATGTACTGCTAGAGCTTCATAGGTTGTTTGGGTCATATTTATAAGGCATTTGAGTGTCTATGATGTTATTTTTCCCTTTTTAAATGGAAAGCGTTCTTCATGGGGCAAGTTTCTTGTAAATACGCTCCCACCTGTGCTTGGCAAATTTAGATTTTGATTATGGGAGTTACATAGCCATGTTAAAAATGTCCCAAAAATGGTGCAAGGGCATTCAAAAAAACGCTTTCATGTGTCTCAAGGACATTTTCAGTCATTTCCTCTTGAATGTAGGTATACAATCGATTTATATGCTGTGTTTAAAAACGATTTTTTGAAATCAATTACATTTCTGGATATGTACTGCTAGAGCTTCATAGGTTGTTTGTGTCATATTTATAAGGCATTTGAGTGTCTATGATGTTATTTTTCCCTTTTTAAATGGAAAGCGTTCTTCATGGGGCAAGTTTCTTGTAAATACGCTCCCACCTGTGCTTGGCAAATTTAGATTTTGATTATGGGAGTCACATAGCCATGTTAAAAATGTCCCAAAAATGGTGCAAGGGCATTCAAAAAAAAAGCTTTCATGTGTCTCAAGGACATTTTCAGTCATTTCGTCTTGAATGTAGGTATACAATTGATTTATATGCTGTGTTTAAAAAAGATTTTTTGAAATCAATTACATTTCTGGATATGTACTGCTAGAGCTTCATAGGTTGTTTGGGTCATATTTATAAGGCATTTGAGTGTCTATGATGTTATTTTTCCCTTTTTAAATGGAAAGCGTTCTTTATGGGGCAAGTTTCTTGTAAATACGCTCCCACCTGTGCTTGGCAAATTTAGATTTTGATTATGGGAGTCACATAGCCATGTTAAAAATGTCCCAAAAATGGTGCAAGGGCATTCAAAAAAACGCTTTCATGTACCTCAAGGACATTTTCAGTCATTTCCTCTTGAATGTAGGTATACAATTGATTTATATTTTGTGTTCAAAAACTTTTTTTGAAATCAATTACATTTCTGGATATGTACTGCTACAACTTCATAGGTTGTTTGGAGCATATTTAAAAGGCATTTGAGTGTCTATGATGTTATTTTTCCCATTTAAATTAAAGAGTTTTCTGCATGGGGCAAGTTTCTTGTAAATATGCTCCCACTTGTGCTTGGCAAATTTAGATTTTGATTATGGGAGTTACATAGCCATGTTAAAAATGACCCAAAAATGGTGCAAGGGCAATCAAAAAAACGCTTTAATGTGTATTAAGGACATTTTAAGTCAATGAGGAAACACAGGTGATGTAATTCTGAAATGAGGAAAAGAAACTCCACATTTTTCAATTACATCACCAGTGTTTCCTAAGTTTATGAATGACATTGTGCAGATGAAGTTTAGGTCTGACCACAGATTCAAAAGAGGTCTGCTCTTTGTTCAAGAGTGAAGTGGACATGACGTACTTCATTGGTAGGCCTTCACATGTATTATCTCCTTTGTTTTCTTCAACAAGCGAAAATCTCATTTGCAACCGTGTGTTGGCCTCACCTCAAACAAACAAAACAGGTGATGGACCGAATGTGGATCAATGACACACATTCACCCCAGTCCTAAGATCTGGGCCCAAACAAACCTCTAGATAGGCCTCACCTTATCGTCATCCTGAATCAATCATTTAAAATGTTAGGGAGAGATTTATGATAGGTGTATGCCTGTTTTGTACCACTGGGCGTCACTTTTGGGACGCAGTGGTGGTGCAAAAGATTTGCTATGTTAAATAATAAGTAGGGTGTTAAGTTTTTGATGACTGTTATTCATTTACTGTTTGGTAATAGTGGTTAATAACATTTTTTATTATATTTTTCCACAGATTCAACTGCAGATCATTTCAAAATTTGAAAAATGCCAACTAAGAATCGAATTAGAAAGGCTAGAAAACGTCAAAGACAGCAGGATCATCTATTATTGCAGCAGTCCTCTCCCCAAAAAACTTGTGAAATCACCAAGAAAGCTCCGGGTAAAAGCACGAAATCATTCATAAGAAATATTTGTAGTAAAAAAAAAATTTCAACAAAAAATGTTTCAGTCCAGAAAAAGAGAAGCAATTTAAATGGAAAGGAAAGACCAATCAAAAATGTTACTGCTAGAGCAAGAGATAACTCTGTGCATGATAGTAGAAGGAAACAACAGTTTAAGGACATTCGAAAACGAATGTTCCGCAACAGGATAATAGTTAATTTATTAAAAAATATTAAGAAAGGCCAACAGAAAGTGGCATTTTATAAGAAGAAGAAAAATGTAGAGAAAATTATTGATCATGCTTTCGAAATTAAGCGAAAGTTATTTATTTTGGTAATCAATAGAATTAGGAAACTAAACAAGGTAATTTCTGATTTCAAATCAAATAGTAGATGGAAGAGAGTAGTAAATCGTAGTAACTTTTGTGAAGTTTTTTCCGGAGAAGGGATGCATAGTTCAAGTTGTGAGGCATTTTTTAATGAGGAGAGTTATTTTCAGGATAATGATTTGGTGTTTGCAGTTGACACCAGTGGTCGAGCTTATGAAGTGAAGGATGGTTGTCCAGTTGAAAAAGAAAAACTTGTGACAACAGAGACAGACGAGGTGTTAGGTAATGAGGTTTTAGGAAGACGTCCTAAGGGTCCTGTGTACATTTGGAAGTGTAGTTCTATTTGCAGTGTGCGACAGGATTCTATCAATTTGCTTTGTGATTTTGTACGGACATTTAATAAGAAAAGTTTGAAGCAGAAAATGAAGTTGTTGCAAGAATTAGATCCTTGCAGAGTGAGACAAATGATAGGTTTGCGTGGTCATTCACTGGCTTGTCTTTCCAGGAGAGTATGCCAGAGTGTTTTTCATCATTTCAGGATGCTAGCAGTGCATCATAATAAAGTGAGGAAATTAGTGAGAATGTTGTATCATGCTAAGAGTCCAGCAATTATGCTTAAACAATTATGTGCTGCTCTTTTGCATGGTTCTGAAATAGATGTCAAGAATATTTGTGAAGAAATTGAGTTTTGTTACTTTGGACGTAAAGATGAGAATGATCAAATTGACCCAGAAGTAGAGGGTAATGTTGAAGATAATGTACAGGTTTCCAGTACAGATAATTTTCAGAAGGAAATTGCCACGTTTCAGAAGAAATCAAGTGAGAGGCCTAATTTCATTTGTGTGTGTTGTCGACGCACTTATTACAAGAATCAGATTAAGTTAGTGGATTTATATGCAAAAAGTGAAAGGGAAAATAATAGTGAATGGAAGGATTTTGCCACATACTTGATGGTAGAAAATTATTTTGATTTGGGATCGGATCAACGTGTGTGTACTTATTGTTGTAACAAATTAAACCAAAACCAGATGCCTGCTAGGGCGGTTCATAATAATCTGGAATTGGTTGAGATTCCTTCTGAATTGAAGGATTTAAATACTTATGAATCTATTTTGATTCATAGTATCCATCCCTTTCAGGCTATTGTAAGAATGGAGCCAAAGACAGGGAAGTTGCCTCCATCAGATTTACAGAGAGGATTAAAGGGAAGAGGTGTTTATTTGCCTCTAGATTTGAACAAAAACATTAACACAATTGGAGTAGAAAAAGTGGAAGAGGAACCTCTGGTTATCTTGGTTAATGGGGTTCCGACAAAGAATAAGAAAATATGGCAAGATTTAGTGGATGTTAGGAAAGTCAAAAAGGCAACATTGTATTTGAAGAAAAATAATAAGTACTATAAGAATGTATATGTTGTAGAAGAGGAAGTAAGTGATGAAGAGGACAGCGATTTGTGTGCTGGCCAAATTGAGAAAGTAGAGGCCTCTAAAAGTGAAGAAATATATGAACATTATAGTGTTCATCCTTTGCATTCCAAGGAAGTCATGGGGAATGCTATTGAGTTGTTTCAAATGAAACAAGCCAAAGGGAGTCCCATTAGTGTTTGGGAGGAAAGTTTGGAAGCTCGGTGTTTCCCACAGCTATTTCCCAAAGGTCAAGGAGGAAGATATAATGAGCGACCTCATCAAATTCCTGCGTCTGAATACCGGACTTTACGATTGTATGCAGAAGATCCTAGGTTTCGTCAATGCATTCCCTCTTTGTTTCATCTCCTGTTTGAAAGTGATCTGTCTGGACTGTCATATGCAGTGAACCACATCTTAAAAAGTGGTATACAGATGCGAAACATCTCGGCAAGTGACTTTATGCATAAAGTCAATGTCCAAGACAGTATTTTGGATTCTCACCTAATTAATCTCATGGCGTGTCAGCGTGGTACTAATGAGTACTGGTACAGTCGTCATGGTGATTTAAAATGTATGCTGAGGAACTTAGGAACTCCAACATGGTTCCTCACTCTGAGCTGTGCCGAGTATGGCTGGGAAGACTTACTTGAATTTCTACGAGAGGCAAATGGAAATATTGAAAACATTGAATTCAAGACACCTGGAGAACTGTGTTCTTTGGATCCAGTGAATGTATGCAGATACTTCAATCATAGATTTGAAGCTATGATGTCTTTTATCACAAATAAGAAGAATCCACCTCTTGGAGAGGTGTTGGATTTCTTCTGGAGAAAGGAGTACCAAGCAAGAGGTGCTCCTCATATACATATGCTGCTGTGGATCAAGGATGCACCTAAATTTGGAACAGATCCGGATGACTTAGTGATGAGTTTCATAGAACAGTATTCTACATGTGCTGTTCCAAACGCAACGGAGAAGAAAAGCCTAAGAGAACAAGTTCTACGTTTCCAAAGCCATCGTTGTGGAAAGTACTGTCGTCGTAAATTCAGAAACAAGGACAAATTCTACACCAAATGTCGTTTCAACTTTCCACGACCGGTGATTTCTAAAGCAAGAGTGAACAGTTTGATGTCTTCTCTGCGACATAATGTGACGAGGAAATCACCCAAAAATACATACAATTTGAAAAGGAACGAAGAGTCCAAGTACATCAACGACTACAACCCAGTGATTTTGTCCATGTGGAATGCTAACATGGATATACAGTTTGTGGCTGACAACTGTATGGCTGTGGCTCGGTATGTGACATCTTACATCACCAAAAAAGAAAAGACAGAATTGAAGGATATGTGGGAGGATATTTCCCATGAAAAAAGCCTCAGCAAGAAGTTGTACAGCTTCAGTTTGAAGATGTTGTCGCATCGAGAAATCGGAGCTTACAAATGTTCTGACCGGTTGTCTTCAGCAAGTCTCTATGCCAAATCCAGGAGTATCGTTTGGGCGAGTCTTGGTCTTGCTGCAACGCGAAATCGAGTTCTAAAACCTGTCCGGGAAATTGAGTATTTGGCGGAAAAGGAACCAAACAGTACCGACATTTTGAAGACCAACATGTTGGATACATATTATCCAAATCGAAGCAGTCACCTTGAGAATGTTTGTCTATATGAGGTTCTACAAAATTATATATTCAAGAGGAACATCAAAGAAGATATTGAGAAAGGAGTGTATGCTGTAATTGGAAGTGAGGTATGTCTGGTCAAGCAAAGAAAATGCCAATTAGTAAACCATCGAAAATTGAGTGGCGAATCTCCAGAAAAAAAGGAGTTTTTCTATTTAGCACTTTTGCAACTTTTCAAGCCTTGGCGTGCAGAAGAGGAACTGCTTGGAGATTTCCTCTGTTACGAAGACTCTTTCACTGCTGCTAAGGAGACCATAGAATGTCCTGCTTTTCCCAAATATCAAGAAATGTTGACTTTGGAAATTGAGCAGGAAGCAACGATTGCAGCCGAGATTGCCAGAGACAGTTCTCAGGACAGTCAGAGTTCTGTTTCATTGAGTCAGGATCCACTAGGAGGACCTATTATCGAAAATGAAGCTGCCACTGCTATGAATGAAGTGGAAAGAGCCATGGCACATGCTCAGGAGGATGCGGTTAACTTAGAAGACTTGGAAAAACAACTCAACGTTGAGCAGAGGAAAATATATGATGAAGTTACCAAGCAAATTGATCATGGATTAAGTCATGAGAAGAAAGAGTGCTCATATACGTCGTTGAAGCCTGTCCGACTGTACGTGAGTGGAGAAGCGGGAACTGGAAAAAGTTTCCTTATTAAAGCAATTTCTTGTTATTTGCAGGAAAGGACTGAGTCATCGCTGTCTTGTGTTGTTACCGCTCTTACTGGACTGGCAGCACATAACATTAAAGGTATTACTTTGCATCGTCTACTGATGCTGCCAGTGGAGCATGACAACAAATTACAATACCACAAGTTATCTGGGGATGCTTGTTGTAAAGTTTCAAGAGTCTTGAGGAAAATGAAACTTCTTATCATTGACGAAGTAAGCATGGTTTCCAATGTCATGCTTGCCTTTGTGCATTTGAGAATGCAAGAAGTTCTTAAAACTGAGTATGATGTGTTATTTGGTGGCAAACACATCATTGTTTTCGGAGATCTTCTGCAGCTGACACCAGTAAAAGGACAACCTGTGTTTAAAATACTCACGCATGAAGATACCAGGAAGTGCTTAGGGAGCATTGGCAACGTCAATATATGGTTAAACTTCAATTATGCTGAACTGCATGAAAATATGCGTCAGGCAAAGGATGAAGATTACAAGAATATTCTACAAGATATTAGAATTGGAAAAGTGACCGAGCATGGGAAAGAAGCTTTAAATGCACGATTACTGTCAAATTTATATCCAGAACAAGACGTTGTGCCTGAGAATATTTTTCAGAAAATTACTGAGACGAAATCCGGAATATGTTTGATGCCAACTCTTGCAGAATGTGCCATCTTCAACAACAAAATGTTGAATTTAGAAAAGCAAGAGATTGTGAAACTTGAAGCTATTGACAGAATAGAGCATATGGGATCAACAATAATTTTGTCTGAGAATTTGAAATCAAAATTGGATTCATTAGAGAAGACTATATCTAAAACAGTGGGTTTTGAAAAGACTTTGAATGTGTGTTTAAATTGCCGAATCATTTTGAGAAGGAATTTACATGTTGAAAGAGGTCTGGTAAATGGATCAATGGGTAATGTTGTTGATTTTGAGAAATACAGAAGTAGAGATGGTATTGAATTTTTAAAAATTAAATTTGATGGCATTGAGGAAGTACAGCTAATTGGTCGTTGTTCTGCTAGGTTTTTGCTTGTTAAAGACTTACATGTTCGCCGTAAACAGTTTCCTGTTTGCTTGGCATATGCGGTGACAATCCATAAATCGCAAGGTTTAAGTGTAGATAGTGCATTGGTGAATATTGGCAGTTCTGTGTTCAAAGAGGGTATGGCATATGTGGCATTGTCACGAGTTAGAACTTTATCGGGATTGTACTTGATTGATTGTGATGTCACAAACATTTGTGCGGATCTAGATTGTGTTAAGGAATACAATAGGTTAAGAAGAGAGTATGTGCCACATTTGCCTCAATATCCTTTGTTTGAGAAACGTGTGGTAGGCCGTAAACGAAGAAATATCACTAATAGAAGGGAGGTTGTAGCAAAAAGCGGAAAAGTCGATGAACCGAAAATTGTAAGCAGAAATTTGAAAACAGTTCTGGTGTCAACTGCTATGCAAATGTAGTGGTTAATGTTCTCTTTTCACTAGAGACTTTAAAAGAACAGATTGTGTTCAATTCGGAACAAAGTTCATGCTGTTTGTTGAATTCTGTGTTAGAGAAATGTAGCACTGATCGAACAAAAGTAGAAAGTGTGTCTGAAGTTCGTTATCTGTTAGATGAATGTTCAGGTCAAACAGACTTCTCTGAAAATAATCAGCAGGATTGTCAGGAGTTTTTAATGTATATGCTTGATGTATTGCAAGATGAGGGTGTAGATGTAGATCACCTGTTTGGGCTTTCTTATCAATGGCAGCATGACTGCGAGAACTGTATGGTATCAAGTACTACTAGTGTAGACTCAGAAAGATTTATATATTTAACTTTGCCAGACATTAAATCAGTCTCCTTTAATAAGCTAGTAAATGCAGCTGATCACAACATGGAGTGTAGCCAATGTAAATCTGAAATGATGTCAACATTATTTATACGAAGATATGGCCAGTATGTCATTTTAATGATCCAACGATGTAGGCCTGATGGATCAAAATTGTCAACTTTAATAAAAAATGTTGTTGCTTCTCAGCTGTCAATATCAGGAAGGACTTTTGTAACTGTAGCAATTATCTATCACGATGGTCCTTCAACAACATCAGGACATTACACAGCTTATTTAAAGTCTAGAAACGGCTGGTCATTCTGCAACGATTCTGTTGTAACTTTTAAAAAAAAAATTGCCGTTTGACCTTAAAAATTCTTACCTGGTGTTTTTAAAACCAAAATTTTAAGGAAAGAATCTCGGGATTTCCTCTGAGGAATTGCAAAAGGTTCATGAAGTAGAGGGAAATGTAAGTCTGCAATGCTGTCTAGATTATTGGTCCAAAACTTTTAATTATAATGTCATTTTAAAAATCCAACTATATAAACCTGATGCAAGTAAGTCTGCTTCATAGTAAGCAGTATCAGTGTCATAGGAAAAGTAGAACATGAGTGAGCAAGAAGGGTAAGATATTAGTAGTCCAGGATTGTGAAAGTAATCTTAAATGTTTTCTTTTTGAAAGTTGCGAAAATAGAAAATGACGGGATTTGATTACAAGAATTACAAGAGTTGTAAATCGCTGCAACATGATTTGGCCAAGTGGAAACATGTGGTAGAATGTGAGAAGTCTTTTATTGTATGTAACATATTTTTCAAAACGATGAAAGTTTTCTTTCAGAAAGTGGCGGGCTGAAAATATTTATAGCACAACAGAGTGTACGCTGTTCATAGGACATCCTTCGACGTTATGGAAAGTAAGTTAATTTTAAGGAGTTTTGAATTCAGATTTCTTATGTTGTATGGGTTTTTTAAACACAATCATTTTGATTGTGTTTTTTATTCCCCGCTGTTACATGATGAATACCTTCAAGTCACTGATTTAAGTGAAATTTGATAGATTCTGAGAACAGCAAAAATAAACCATTTAACATGTATAATTAATGTTCTACTTTTTGTACTTATGATATACATTTAGAAATGTGAGGTAGATATGGAGAAACTGAGGCTTCTGTAAGTGTCAAAGTTAATGCTTACAGTGCTGCACTTCTGGGTACTGTTTTTTTTTTAAAACTGAATAGGCCTCACCTCAAAGAAACCTCTTGAAAGGACACATCTTATTTGCATCCTGAAACAATCATTTAAAATGTTAGACACAATTTTATGATGGCTTTACATCTCTTTTGCGCTGCTATTGCATCACTATTGTGAGACATCAGCAGTGCAAAAGATGCACCATGTTCCAAAATAGGCCTCACTTCATCAGCATCAAGATACTGTTTGTTTAATATATATATCTTTAGGATTGTGTAGGGGACGTAGAGAAGCAGAGGCTTCTGTAAATGTCAAAGTTGTTGAAAAACTGTTTGTTCTTGAACCTTTTCCCTTGTCTTTTCTATTTTTTAAATACATGTTTTAATATTTTTGGAAATGTTTGTTCTCTCTTTCACAGATTGAAAGTATGAAAAAAGAATTGAAAAAGTTAACAAGAATTATAAGGTAAATGTTTTCTACTCTTTTCGTTACATTTCAATCACATTCACCTACTTTAGGGCTTCAGACTATAGAGCTTTAAACAAAGATTATTTAAATGTGCAAATTTGGAGCTGTGCCCGTGGGTTTTGGTTCAATACACAAGTGCATTGACCTAAAATGCGTGTGCACATTACCAAATCGCCGTCTGTTCCCTCAGGTGTACTCCTCCCACACCTTTGAAGTGAAGTTTAGCTTCACTATAAACGCCCCGGCTGCTTTACCTTCTCATTCTACTGTCCTCGCTTCGTCCCCTCTCCTGTCTGTCGTGTGCATTTCTCCTCTCGCCCCCCCCTCACAGTAATGTCACTCACACACGCAACGCCATTCACACACGCAACACCATTCACACACGCAACGCCACTCACACACACAACACCACTCACACATACAACGTCACTCACACACACTATGCAATTCACACACGCAATTCATCCACGCAATGCCACTAATCCACGCAATACCACTCATCCACGCAATACCAATAATCCACACAACGCCAATTATCCACGCAATGCCTCTCATCCACACAACGCCACTCATCCATTTGCAAAACCAAACGAACAAACTCTTCTATTGTGAAACCTATTGCATTTTCAATGCTTGATTCTTTCACTTCCTTATGTATTTTGTTTTCCACAATTATATCCTCTTACTTCTCTTCTTAGGTAAATAAATCTATTAAACACCATTTCTGGTTTAAACCCTATAGCTGTCTTTCTTTTTACATCACTCTCTGTTTTCTTCTCTTGTACTTACTCCTTTTTTTTTTTTTTTTTTAATTTGGGGTTAGCTCCCGGTTCGCGTACCGGCGAGCGAACCGGAAAGCGAACTAAAAAAAAACAGCTTGCCAGAGTGTTACACTTTCTAGCAATTTTTGTAAAAAGGGGAGGTAGTTCTGAAAAGAACTTTTTTTTTTTCTTTTATATTTTTTTTTCTTTTTTGAACATTATTTCATTTTTTTGTATTTTTTGAACACTTTTTTGTTTTTTTTGTTTTTTTTCAAAGGGAAAGAACAGAAAGAGGCATTGAAAATGGCTCAACAGGAGCAAAAAAAAAAATTAAAGCTTCTTGCGTTTGGAACATTGGTGTTTTTCGAAAGCCAGATGAATCAATTTCACACTCATGTTAGCACATGAAATTAGTGTTCCACAATACAAGCATGTCAGCTTCAGATGCTAAACTCCTGAGGCGAAAAGCCGGGAGGTGCTCTATTCATTTTAATCTTGTGACTGTGATTGTGTACTGTGTTTTTAAAAGGAAATACTTGCCGTTTTGCACACTTCCAGACTTCCTGAACAGCTGATTATTAGCTGTGGGGAAGCAGAATCTACTCGTTCCTTGGCGCCATTGACCGCCGAAAGGGAGACGATAGCCACGCCCACCTACAGCTGGCCACGCCCCCTGCGCAGTGATATAGGACGCGCTGACGCGGCGCTGCCCCATTGCTGCTAAACTCCTGAGGCGAAAAGCCGGGAGGTGCTCTATTCATTTTAATCTTGTGACTGTGATTGTGTACTGTGTTTTTAAAAGGAAATACTTGCCATTTTGCACACTTCCAGACTTCCTGAACAGCTGATTATTAGCTGTGGGGAAGCAGAATCTACTCGTTCCTTGGCGCCATTGACCACCGAAAGGGAGACGATAGCCACGCCCACCTACTGCTGGCCACGACCCCTCCTACGCCACCTGCTGTTACTATAAATCATGTGTCAATACCGGAAGCGCAGCGGACGAGCGCAGCGGGCACGCCGATTGCGCGCCGAAGGCGCGCTCAAGGCAAGCTCGTCTGCGCTCGTCTGCGCTCGTCCGCGCCTAGCGCCATAAACCCTGCCCAACTCAGCTCACTGTCCCCCTGCTATTCCCGCGATGCCCTGCTCAACCTTCGAGGATATGCTCATGAAGGTAAGCTCACCTTTGAAGAGACTGCTTCTCCCTTAACAGACATCACCCACAAGGACCTACTTGTAGGAGGCCTCTTGAACGTTAGATCGCTACCGAAGCATGCCACCGAAATCAACCTCCTTATAGACTCACATCATCTCGATGTACTTTTTTTAACAGAGACTTGGACACATGCCAACTGTGAGACTGACTTAGCCTCTGCTTGCCCTCTAAATTTTAACATTCTCCATCTCCCTAGACCCAAAGGCCGCGGTGGCGGTGTCGGTGTCATCTTCCGAGCCTCGTGGCAAGTGAACACTATTGATATAGATTCAGTACCCGGAACTGAGCTCTTCGGTCTGACTATAAATTGCCACCTAGGAGTCACCTTCACGGTAATTATTTGCTACCGACCACCTGGGGCCTTCTCCCTCTTGCAACAGCAAGCGCTCCTCACGACTATCACCAATTTGGCAGCCTCCCACAATAAACTTATTATTCTAGGAGACTTCAACCTTTGGCCAAACGGCAGCCTAGACACAGATCTAAACAATCTTCTGCTGTCCTGTGACAGTGTGGGGCTTCACCAGCTGATAAAGGACCCCACCCATTCCGCTGGCAACCGCCTCGATCTCATCTTTTCGAGTCCAGGTCTAACGCAAGTAGGCGACATCCTGCCTATGAGCTGGACAGACCACTCGCTCATTAGACTATACATTAACAACGCCACAATAAGAAAGCCCAAGACTCACCTGCCACCACAATTTTCTTATCGTAATTGGAAAGCTTTAGAAAAACTCAGTATCTCCACCAAAGTTTTCGAGGTGGAAGATAGTGTCTCCTCGTCCAATTCGGTAGAATACAACTACAGATCCTTTAGCGCAAATATCACACCCATCGCGGACTCGGTCGCCCCTTTAAAACTCTGCAAACCTAAAGGTAGAGCACCTGCTCCCTGGTACAACGACTCCCTGAAAATCCTCAAATCAACCTGTAAACAGGCCGAGAGACAGTGGAGACATGGATACTGTAATAACAAGAAAGTCCTCTGGAAAAAGGCACTCCGTGAATACAAATCTGCCATCACAGAGAGCAAAGCGAATTACTACTGCTCCACCATAGCTAATGCGGCTAACAGTCCTAAGAGCATATTTCAGATCCTGAACAATATTTTACATCCTGACTGCGCCAAAAACCCCATCTCTCCATCTCAGACCCTCTGTGATAGCCTTGCTCAGTTTTTCACTGACAAAATTGAGACTATCATAAAAAACTTAGCCACGCCCCCGCCACACACCCATCCCACCTCTCCCGAAGTTAGCCCCATCAATCCTGACTCTTTAAAGTCAGCTTGCCCTCCCACGAACAAGCTCCGCGCTTTCCCCCTTCTCTCTCAAACCGAATTCGACAAAGTGGCACAAGGCATCACCTCTGGATCTCCCCTTGACCCTTTGCCTCTGAAAATTTGGAAAGCATGTGGACACAAATTATTCCATACCCTCCGGATGATTAGTAATCAATCCCTTAGCTGTGGCGTCGTCCCCACCTCCTGGAAGCAAGCGCTCATCACCCCGCTTCTGAAGAAACCCACGCTCAATCCAGAATGCCTGTCCAATTTCCGCCCCATATCACTTCTGCCATTCCCGGTGAAGGTGCTGGAACGTTGGGTCAGTAACTGGCTCTCAACCCATCTCGAGCAGCACCACATTCTGGACGAATTCCAATTTGGTTTTCGCCCAGCCCATGGCACCGAAACCGCTGTGCTCACCACCATGGAGGAGCTTCGAATGCGCGCAGACAGGGGCCAAGCTGTGGCCTTGATCCTACTAGACCTGTCTGCCGCATTCGATACTGTCAACCATGGGATTCTGCTCGAGCGGCTCAGAGAGGCAGGGATCGACGGCACGGCTCTGATCTGGTTCCACTCTTACCTCAGTGACAGAAAACAGGCTGTATCCCTCCCCCCTTTCCAATCGGCCTTCTCCCCTGTCCCTCACGGTGTTCCTCAGGGCTCCTCCATCAGTCCGATATTATTTAATGTTTACTTGAAACCTTTGGTCACTCTAATTAAATCACACAACATGACCACAGTAAACTACGCGGACGACACCCAGCTCCTTCTTTCTTGGGAGGGCGAAGACTCCATCCCCTTAGAAGCTTTCCACAACTGTCTAAGAGATACCGCAAGCTGGCTGCACAGAAACTCCCTCCAGTTTAATTCCTCGAAAACCGAGGTTCTGTTCTGCCCTGCGAGCCGTATACCGCGCCCTCTGCCTGCTGAGTTCTGGCCCCCGGAAAACTCTAACAACCCGACACCGGTCACCAGTGTTCGCAACCTGGGCGTCATGCTTAACCACCAACTAAGCATGGAAACGCAGGTTTCAAGAACAGTCGCTACCTGCTCAGGCCTTATGCGCTCACTGCGCAAAGTCCTGCCTCTACTACCACCTTCTGCCCGAGCACTGATAGTCAGGTATACTATTCTTAGTCGCCTAGACTATTGTAATGCGCTGCTGTTTGAATCCCCTGCTACTCTACTGGACAGACTCCAACGAGTTCAGTCGGCAGCAGCCAAATTGGCCCTTGGGTGGACCAGGAGATCATCGGCCACTGCAGCACTGGCCGAGTTGCACTGGCTGCCGTTGAAGCAACGCATTGCCTTTAAAGCCCTTTGCCTGGTCTTTAAGGCACTACACGGTGCCGGACCCAGGCCTCTCCAACGTCTGTTCTCGTGGTATACTCCCACCAGAACACTTAGGTCCTAAACCGCCTGCCTTGTGAAAGTGCCCAGATGTAAGAAGGCCAGGACTGGGGGAAGATCGTTCAGAGTGGCTGCTGCCAAGCTGTGGAACAGTCTGCCTGTCGATATTCGTCAAATCCCTCACCTCCTTCCTTTCAGAAAACGAATTAAAACCTGGCTCTTTCCTCCGTCCCTTTAAACCCCTAACCATAGTTAAACCCCCGTCTAAGAACCTCTAGGAGTAGCCAACAGCGCCAGGATACCTGCCAGGTGACAGTCGCGCTTTATAAATGTTTTAAATAAATAAATAAATAAGATGCACAACATTTTTTTGTATGTTTGGCACTGTTTTGTCCGCCTCTGCCACTGAGAGAGAGAGATCAGAAGATGTTCTAGCCACCGAAGTTGGGGGGTTCTGTTGTAGTTCACGCATCTCTGCACGACTATAGTTGATTGGATGCCACCTCTGCATATGTTGGTGCATCGTGTGATTTCCAAAGCTGTATTTTTTATTAGTTCCCCTGGATAACTTTTCTTTGCAGATAAGGCACGTAGCATGGCGTGCATTGACTTTTTTTTCTCCAGGAGGAATGCAAAAAAATTGCCAGATAAAGCTTTCTTTCCGATGAGATACCCGGGGTAACTCTTGGACAAATTGTGGTCCCTCTTCTTCCTCTCCGTCTTCTTCTTCCTCTTCCTCCTCTATGTTTCCAATAAATTGTGCAGGGGGTCCTCTCTTCCTATTAGGAGATGGTGGTGGTGGTGGTGGGGGTGCAGAAGCTGAAGCTACTATTAAAGCCATCAGAGAAAATGTTCAGGTCTTCCTTACTCAAAGTTGAAAGTCAGAGTGAGAAAAAAGGTGGGGGCTTTCATCATTTGGGAAAAGAAATAGTTCCAAACCAATGAAAAGTGTTATTTTTAGGTCACATGACCTAGTGTTACATCATTAGGAAACCAAAAGTGAAATGAACCAATGAAAACTTTAATGAACAAGTCACATGACCTGTTCCGCTCACGTTACGCGGAGCGCGCCGCGCTTCGAATCGGTTCCGGTTCGCGTTCCGGAGCACTTCCGGGAGCGCTAACGCGGCGCGTCATAAGACGTATTACGCGACAATGTGATATGTCGCGTTTCCGCGACGCGTCACGATGTTGATTTCTGATGCGGTAGTTGCGTGAACGGAACGTTTACCGGTTAGCGGACCGGGTCGCGGCATCAAATTGAGCTAACGGCAAGCTTCCCGGTACGCGAAAAAGGAGCGAACCCCAAAAATATTTTTTTTTTAAATAATCATAAACATATAAAATATAATTTCATGTCATGAATGATGTAATATGTGACATCATCATCAGTGGATTGCGGGTGCGCGATATATAGTTAGGGCAACTAACTATATATGGAATTTCAATGGTTTTGTGTGAGTAAAATATGGTTTTGAAAATGCTAATTCCTAACTATATATGGTCTATAACCTATGGTTTTTTCATTGAATATATATATATATATATATATATATATATATATATATATATATATATATATATATATATATATATATATATATATATATATATATATATATATATATATATATATATATATATATATATACATATATATATATACATATATATATATATATATATATATATATATATATATATATATATATATATATATATATATATTACCTACTGGCGATAGCCAGTAGGTATATATAGTTAGGATTTTTTCTCTATGGAACTTTTGAAAATTCTATGCCTAATAACTTTGGCGTTTGTGGACGGAATTGGCTGAAATTTTCAGTAAAATGGCACATTTTGTTTCTGAGCAGCTCCTGGAAATTTGGGGGGGGTTCGTCAAGGGGGGGCCGAGAAAAAAGGGGGGTCCCAAAACGCGTTTTTCCCATGTTAATTTCCATAGGGCGGTTGGCCTCACTTTTAGCCCGAACGGCTGAATGGATTTCCACGAAACTTGGCAAAATTGTAGGGACTGTTAGCCCGATGTGCCTTTGCTAGGTCTCAATATATGTGCTTCAGTGGATTTTGAGAAATTAACGTTTAAAACAAGATATATATCTGTAACAGCGCTCCGGGTAGCGCTCCGGTTCGCGAACTTTTCGCGTATCGGAACTTTGCGAAGCGAAGCTGATTGGCTCTCCGGTGTCTGTCAACATTCTAAACAGTCCGGAGCGGCCGCCATCTTGTCTCTCGGTAGGATCGAGAGACAAGAGGAGGCCAAAACAAAGGGGGAAATGAAGGAAAGGGGGCAAGGTAGACCCCTTCTGACCCCCTAGGATTGATGAGGGGGATATTATAGAGCCACGCGGGGCCCCAAAAAAAAAAAATCCGATTTTTTCGCCGTAGAGACGCGTCTTGGTACGCGAACCGGGCAGCTAACCGGGCAGCTAACCGGGAAGCTAACCGGCAGTGTAACGGGAGTCTGAGGAGTAGCTGATTGGCTGTCAACATTGTAAACAGTCCGGAGCGGCCGCCATCTTGTCTCTCGGTAGGATCGAGAGACAAGAGGAGACCAAAACAAAGGGGGAAATGAAGGAAAGAGGGCAAGGTAGACCCCTTCTGACCCCAAAGGATTGATGAGGGGGATATTATAAAGCCACGCGGGGCCAAAAAAAAAAAAAAAAAAAATCCGATTTTTTCGCCGTAGAGACGCGTCTTGGTACGCGAACCGGGCAGCTAACCGGGAAGCTAACTGGCAGTGCAACGGGAGTCTGAGGAGTAGCTGATTGGCTGTCAACATTGTAAACAGTCCGGAGCGGCCGCCATCTTGTCTCTCGGTAGGATCGAGAGACAAGAGGAGACCAAAACAAAGGGGGAAATGAAGGAAAGAGGGCAAGGTAGACCCCTTCTGACCCCATAGGATTGATGAGGGGGATATTATAAAGCCACGCGGGGCCAAAAAAAAAAAAAAAAAATCCGATTTTTTCGCCGTAGAGACGCGTCTTGGTACGCGAACCGGGCAGCTAACCGGGCAGCTAACCGGGAAGCTAACCGGCAGTGTAACGGGAGTCTGAGGAGTAGCTGATCGGCTGTCAACATTGTAAACAGTCCAGAGCGGCCGCCATCTTGTCTCTCTCTAGGATCGAGAGACAAGAGGTGGAAAAAAAAAGGTGTAAATGAATGAAAGGGGTAAGGCAGACCCCTCCTGAACCCCTAGGATTGATGAGGGGGCTATTAAAGTTCCCTGCGGGGCAAAAGAAAAAAAAATTGCGATTTTTCGCGGTAAAGGTGCTTCCTGGTACGTTAACCGGGCAGCTAACCGGCAGCGTAACGGGAGTCCGACATATTGTGTTTTTTGAACGTTTGTGATATGTGCACGTGTGGATTTTGTCTAATTAAGGTTAAAAAAATATATATATATCTTTAAGCGTGTTCTGGCGCGCTTATGTTTTGGGTTTGGTTTGCGCTGCAGAGACGATACGTCACGGTTATGCGATGCATCATGAGGCGTCTCACGGGCTACGTGATACGTCACTTAATAAAGAATATATTTTACAGCTATAGATATTAGCTTTTAAAAAACCAATGAAATTCACAGAAAAAACCATAGGTTATAGACCATATATAGTTAGGAATTTGCATTTACAAAACCTTGAAAATTCACTGAAAAAACCATAGGTTATAGACCATATATAGTTAGGGATTAGCATTTAAAAAACCTTATTTTATTTGCACAAAACCATTGAAATTCCATATATAGTTAGTTGCACTAACTATATATTGCGGACCCGCAATCCACTGCTAATGATGTCACATATTACATCATTCATGACATGGTCAGTGACATCACTGATGACATCACTGATGACATCTCAAATGACATCACTGATGACATCACTGATGACATCTCAAATGACATCACTGATGACATCACTGACATCTCATTTGACATTACTGATTACATCACTGATGATATCATTTATGTGATAATACATCTTCAGACTCTAATATAACCTTAGATACACTCAGTGTAAACAGGCACTCACAGACTGTCACACATCCATGGAGTTACTCACACACCTAGTCAGTCATGCAAAGAATCAATCACATCTCCATTTCCTCAACTATACAGTTATACACACCTTACTTATTCAAACATATAGTAACACATATTTACTCTCTTATACAATCCTTGATACAAGTTCACAATGATTCATACAGCCACTCACACATTCACTGGCTCTTATGTTCAGTTATTTATATATGTCAACTCTCACATGGAGTGTGTTTTACATATGTACTTACTTTGACATGTAGCACTGAGATATCCATTCACTCACCAATATACTCATGCACACAGTCAACTGTCCATACAGCTGTTTCTACATGCACTTTTGAACCCATACACCTAGGGAATCAACTGCTCACACATCTATGCACAGAGTTATACACCTCCCAGCCACCCACACACATACTCAGTCTCCCATACAAATACTTGGGCAACCATTCAATAACCCATATAGTTACTGATATAGCTACTGATTTAAACATGCAGCAGTTTACAGAACAACATAAATAATGATTGCCAAATTAAGACACTTTAATCACTAACCCATACACTCAGTGAGACACATTTAATCATTCTCTCATACAGTCAGTCATGCACCTACTAAATCCTTCATCCAGACACTTATACATCCACTCATTCTTCAATATGTAAGACATATTTTAACTTTACAGAAACATACAGTCACTGGGTGTTGTCATCAGTGATGTCATCAGTGATGTCATCAGTGATGTCATTTGAGATGTCATCAGTGATGTCATCAGTGATGTCACTGACCATGTCATGAATGATGTAATATGTGACATCATTAGCAGTGGATTGCGGGTCCGCGATATATAGTTAGTGCAACTAACTATATATGGAATTTCAATGGTTTTGTGCAAATAAAATAAGGTTTTTTAAATGCTAATCCCTAACTATATATGGTCTATAACCTATGGTTTTTTCAGTGAATTTTCAAGGTTTTGTAAATGCAAATTCCTAACTATATATGGTCTATAACCTATGGTTTTTTCTGTGAATATATATATATATGTATATATATATATATATATATATATATTACCTACTGGCGGTCGCCAGTAGGTAGTTATAGTTAGGATTTTTTTCAATGTTAAATCTGAAAATTCTATTTGGAATAACTTTGGCGCCGGTTGACGAATCTGCCTGAAAATTTCCTCAAAATGGCCTCGTGGCGTTCCGGTCCTTCCCTGAAAGTTTGAAGGGGATTCGTCAAGCGGGGGCCGAGATAAAAGGGGGGTCCCAAAACGCGTTTTCCCCATGTTAATTTCCATAGGGCGGTCGATTTCACTTTTAGCCCGAACGGCTGAATGGATTTCCACCAAACTTGGCAAAATTGTAGGGACTGGTAGCCCGATGTGCCTTTGCTATGTCTCAAGATATGTGCTCCAGTGGATTTTGAGTAATTAAGGTTCAAAAAAATATATATATCTATAGCAGCGCTCCGGTAAGCGCACCGGTACGCGCACCGGGCGCGTCACGCGACTTGCGCGCAGAAAGCTGATTGGCTCTGGGGTGTCTGTAAACATTCTAAACAGTCCGGAGCGGCCGCCATCTTGTGTCTCGGTAGGATCGAGACACAAGAGGTGGCCAAAACAAAGGGGGAAATGACCATAATGGGGCAGAGTAGACCCCCCTTGACCCCCTAGGTTTGATGTGGGGGCCATAAAAGGGCCCCACGGGGCAAAAAAAAAAAAAAATTTTTTTTGATTTTCGCGGGGGGAGCGCCCGGTACGCGCACCGGGGAGCGTACCGGGGAGCGTACCATGGGGAAAAAGAATGACAGTTTTAAAAGTAGCTGATTAGAAAAAAAAATGTTTACTTGTTTTTTTAATACATACACATACATATATATAAATGCATATGCACATATATATATGCATATATGTCTATATGTGTGCGTGTAGAGAGAGGTAGAGAGGTAGAGGTGTAGAGGTAGAGAGGTAGAGAGGTAGAGAGTAGAGAGTGAGTAATAGAGAGTAGAGAGTGAGTAGTAGAGAGTAGTAGAGAGCAGTAGAGAGAGTAGCAGAGTGAGTAGTAGAGAGTAGTAGAGTGAATAGTAGAGTGAGTAGTAGAGAGTAGTAGAGAGTGAGTAGTAGAGACTGAGTAGTAGAGAGTAGTAGAGAGTAAGTAGTAGAGTGAGTAGTAGAGAGCAGTAGAGAGTGAGTAGTAGAGAGTGGGAGAGAGTAAGTAGTAGAGAGTAGTGGAGAATATTCCAAAGTTTGGCACAGCACCACTTTCACAATGAGTCCAATCAAATCATATCACTTAGAGTACTTATTGAAGCGCTGAATCTTGGTGTATATTCAAATGCTTTTATTTTCCTTAAGTTTATGTACCACAGCCAGCCGAAACGTTTCGTTCTGTACAACAGAACTTCTTCAGGGCGTTCTTATTTCCTTCAAGTTATGTCGGTATCCCGTTGTCATATAACTAGATATTTCTTCCAAATGTTAGACGAGACATAAGTATATTCTTATTAAAAGTGACTAGGTATCAATTTTACCCACACAATTCGGGCAGACTTGAGTAATTTATAGCATCCTCAAAGTCAGTCTTTCAAAAATTCCAAAGTATAGGACATGATAATCCAAATCCAAATGTTTCTCAAGAAAAGTCATTTACAATCGTTCGGAATATCGGTGTTTGGGCAGATATGATCCAGGGACCCCCAGTATGCAAGGGGAATTAGTCCCCCCTCTGCAAAGGCGCCAGTGGCCTGCATTGCAGAGAGGTGTAACAAGGGTGTGGCCTCATTACACTTCTCTGCAATGCAGCTCCCTCGCGCATACTGGAGGCTCCTGGTGGACTAGTTGACCCCAGGGACCCCCAGTATGCAAGGGGAATTAGTTCCCCCTCTGCAAACGCGGCAGTGGGCTGCGTTGCAGAGAGGTGTAACAAGGGGCATAGTCTCATTACACCTCTGCAATGCAGCCCCAGGCGCATACTGGAGGTTCCAGGTGGGCTAATTGGCCCCCAGGGGCCCCCAGTATGCAAGGGGAATTAGTTTCCCCTCTTCAAACATGCACGGGGGCTGCGTTGCAGAGAGGTGTAAAAAGGGTTGTGGCTTCATTACACCTCTCTGCAATGCAGTCCCCTGGCGCATACTGGAGATTCCTGGTAGGCTTTCAGGTCTTATATAGTTAGGAATTAGCATTAAAAAAACCTTTGAAATTCACTGAAAAAACCACAGGTTTCACACCAGTTATAGTTAGGAATTAGCATTTAAAAAACCTTTGAAATTCACTGAAAAAACCATAGGTTTCACACCAGTTATAGTTAGGAATTAGCATTTAAAAAACCTATTAAATTCACTGACAAAACCAGTTATAGTTAGCTGGAAATTTTACTGATATAAAACCAATGAAATTCCACGTTATAGTTAGTTGGACTCACTATAACTTGCGCGTGCAATGCACTGCTGATGACGTCACATATTACATCACTCATGACATGGTCAGTGACATCACTCATGACATCACTGATGACACCATCCTTGTGACATAGTGACAGACCTCCTTTCACTGTAATGTAACCCTTGAAACACATATTCAAAAATAGAAACTGAAATTTAAAAAAAAATGGAGATACCCATATCAGTTACAACAAGCAATTCAGTAATTCCACCATCTATATGCACATCCAGTCATTCACCAACAGTTCTATATAGTCACTCATACATATACTCACTCATCATATGAAGTGATACACCTATACATCCTGTTACACACCGACAGTCATCCAAAAGTTACTCACACACATACTCACACGTGCAAATAAACTATTGAACATCCATTTATTTGAATATAGAGTTATACACACACTTCCACCTTACTTGTATTGAAAATTACACATATTTATTCTCTTAAACAATCACTTATAGAAACACATACTTATTTAAACAGGAACTCTTACAATCTCTTACTCTCACATATACTCACTTATATACATCAATATTCACATATACTAGATTAAAACATATGTAGTTACTGATAAAGACACTAGTGAGACAGTCATTCACTCACTAACAAACACATATACACACTCATCCACCCATACAGTCCTGCACATATGCTGTCTTCAAAACACATACAAACAGAGAGTCAGTCACTCATGCATCTATGTGCTAAGTAATACCCCCACCAAACCATATAGACACTCATACTGATACTAAGAGAAACATCTAATAACCCATATACATACGCATGTAGCTACTTACCAACACATGTAGCCACTTATACACAAAGTGAAACACTAATATATATATTTAAATATTTAAACATTACTCACTAATATTTATTTTTCAGAAAGACACATATTCACTGGATGGTGTCATCAGTGATGTCATGAGTGATGTCACTGACCATGTCATGAGTGATGTAATATGTGACGTCATCAGCAGTGCATTGCACGCGCAAGTTATAGTGAGTCCAACTAACTATAACGTGGAATTTCATTGGTTTTATATCAGTAAAATTTCCAGCTAACTATAACTGGTTTTGTCAGTGAATTTAATAGGTTTTTTAAATGCTAATTCCTAACTATAACTGGTGTGAAACCTATGGTTTTTTCAGTGAATTTCAAAGGTTTTTTAAATGCTAATTCCTAACTATAACTGGTGTGAAACCTGTGGTTTTTTCAGTGAATATATATATATATATTCTATCCAAAATTCTCCTCAGTTACGAAGAAATGCGGGACACCCAAAGCTTCTGTAACAGTATTTTATTCAGGCAGATAGAAAAAGTCTCTTGACGCGTTTCACCACTTAAGGCTTGATCACGCCTTAAGTGTGATCAAGTCTTAAGTGGTGAAACGCGTCGCGAGACTTTTTCTATCTGTCTGAATAAAATACCGTTACAGAAGCTTTGGGTGTCCCGCATTTCTTCGTAACTGAGGAGAATTTTGGATAGAATATGTTAGCCTGCCGGTGGCTATGCAGGACCGCCCACAGACAGCCGAACTTGTCTACCGGCAATAGTGGAGGATATATCTATATATATGCCCAAAAGGTAGTGGCGGGAAGAAGCAGAGAATCATTACTTGCAAAGCAGCCTGAGAAAATAGAACAAGAAACAAAAACAAGGTTCATCACAACATACAGCGGTAAAGCTTTCTTACTGAGGAAAAGTCTGAATAAATTCTGGCCGATGTTACATTCGGATCCTGACATAGCTACCTGTGTTGAAATGTCTCCGCAGGTAAAATTTAGGAGAGCTAGATCATTAAAAGACCAATTATGCAAGGCAATTGAACCAAATAAAATCACATTACCAAGTGTACAGGGATTTTTTACTTGCAGAAATTGCAAAGCCTGCAAGAATAGCCGCAATGTTAAAGTAGCAATTTTGTCTTCAGCAGCAGAACCATTTGTAATTCAGGAACACACATCATGCAACACTGATTATGCTGTTTATGCACTGTTCTGTCCGTGTAAGAAAGCTTATATAGGCAGCACAATCAAAAAGGCTAAGCTACGTATTTTAGAACATTTGCGTGCGATCAAAAACATGGACAAGACCTATCCCGTAGCAAGACATTTTCAGAGTCACCACAACCAGAATTCAGATCTGTTGAGTTTTTTTGTCTTGGACACAATAAAACACAATAAAAGAGGTGGAAATAGACAACAGTGCTTACGTAGACTGGAGTCGAAATTTATAATCAGATATAAGACTTAGACGCCTTTTGGACATAACAACGATGAAGAAATGGAAGTACACTCAGGTTGATTTTACACTTAATAGGAATTCAATCTGATTTGTGTTTGTTGTACCTGAGTGCCCTAGAGTATTGTCCCGAGATATAGATATAGATATAGATCATATGTTGATATAGATATATGTGCCCGTCTATGGAACTCTTTTTAACTCTGTGTAAATATCATGTTTGTGTGTTTTATAGTATAATTTAGTTTATGTTTATGTTTATTATTTTTCAGGGAATGTGGAAACCTTGAGAAAGAAAACTTAATCTAGCTCACCACACGCTAATTGTCAGAATAATGATATATGAACTTATGCCCACAGGGGCTGAATTGTATTGGCATGGAATTCGCTGAGAACTTGAAATGTATGGCGCAATGAAATATATGAACTCATGCCCACATGGGCTGAATTGTAGTTGCATGGAATTAGTTTAGATTTTGAAAGGTATAGCGCGATGGAATTTGCGATTGCCCACATGGGCTTTATTCTTATCTAATGATGATTTATCTTGAGTGAGCTGAAATATACTGGTAATTTGAAGGGCTAAGTTAAATGGGAAACAGGATTGCCCACAGGGGCTTTATTCGTAAATCAGGAATATTTATGTAAACCCCATGAATACTAATTCCATCAAGTTGCTGGTTCCTTCCTTCAGTTATTTTGAACTCACACGGTACACATCAGCTGATTGTAAAATAAGTTGTACCTTTAAATATTTGAGCGTCTGCATAGCGATTGTATAATGTTTACATACAAATTGCCAGTTTAAAGTTTATGTTTATTTTTATTTTCATTTACGATCCTTAGCCATGTGTAATTAAGGTGATTTGCACTATATAAGGTTGAAAACATTCCCCCACTACCAGTTTGTTTACTTAAATCGTGGTAATCTTTTGTTTATGTTATTTTGTCGCATGTTCATTTATTAACCCAATGAAATTCACACAACTTGACTCGTGATCAAGGGAGACCTTACCGAAAGGCGCCGAGTTAATTCTGTTGTCAACTTTGCTAAAATAAATTCTTGGATGCTTATCTGGGCTCATGTTTTTCATGCAAACTGGAGGAAAGAAGTGTGTGGAATCACGACTGGATATATTTATTTATTTATATATATATATATATATATATATATATATATATATATATATATATATATATATATATATATATATATATATATATATATATATATATACATATATATATATATATAACATTTCTATGGCAAAATGAAACCCCTCATTTTGTTCCTTTTCAAATTAAATGTATTAAGTGTTACCACTTTATTCCAATCAAGATGACTTCAGGTGTGCCATACTTTTGTCATAAGTAAGACTGTTAGCGTCCTGTTGTTCTTTAGAACACTCTGGGACATTCTGTCATTGGGCTATAGTTGTGCTATATCTGGCTGATATTTGGGCTACATGTGGGCTCTTTTGTCTCTGGTGGCCATCTTGGGAGACTGCATATCAGAATTTTTTTTAATAAAATATAAGAGGATTTGAGAAGTCACTCAAAATGTACCCTAATTTTTCTTTCTTCAGCACTAATCATAATTTCTATGGCAAAATAAACCCCCTCATTTTGTTCCTTTGCAAATTAAATGTTTTAAGTGTTAACACTTTATTCCAATCAAGATGACTTCAGGTGTGCCATACTTTTGTCATAAGTAAGACTGTTAGCGCTCTAGTTCTTCTTTAGAACACTCTGGGACATTCTGTCATTGGGCTATAGTTGGGCTACATCTGGCTGATATTTGGGCTACATTTGGTTTTTTCTGTCTCTGGTGGAAATCTTTGGGCTACATTGGACTACATTGGGCTACATTTGGGCTCTAACATATATAGAGCCCAATGTAGCCCAATATATATTTTTTCAAAGTTAATTTTCGTAAAAACCACTGGAGCACATATCTTGAGACATAGCAAAGGCATAATCGGCTACCAGTCCCTACAATTTTACCAAGTTTGGTGCAAATCCATTCAGCCGTTCGGGCTAAAAGTGAGTTTGACCGCCCTATGGAAATTAACATGGGGAAAACACTTTTTGGGAACCCCCTTTTATCTCGGCCCCCGCTTGATGAAACCCCCCCCCCAAACTTTCAGGGAAGAACCGGAGCTACGCAAGGCAAATTTGAGGAAATTTTCAGGCAGATTCGTCAACCGACGCCAAAGTTATTCACAATACAATTTTGAGATTTTGCATTGAAAAAAATCCTAACTATAACTACCTACTGGCGACCGCCAGTAGGTAATATATATATATGTATATATATATATATATATATATATATATATATATATATATATATATATATATATATATATATATATATATATATATATATATTCACTGAAAAACCCATAGGTTTCACACACATTATAGTTAAAAATTAGCATTTAAAAAACCTTAGAAATTCACTGAAAAAACCATAGGTTTCACATGTGTTATAGTTAGCTGAACATTTAACTCATACAAAACCATTGAAATTCCCCCGTAATAAATAACTATAACTTGCACACCCGCAATGCACTGCTGATGACGTCACATATTACATCACCCATGACACGGTGAGTGACATCACTCATGACTTCACTGATGACATCTCAAGTATCTGCCAGGGGGCTGCGTTGCTTTGCCCCGGGGGGCGGTGGTCCCAGGGCAGTGTGTGGGGGATTGGGCCCCCCCACACTTTTTTTCACTATACCCCCGGGATTTGGTCCCCCTGGGGGGTAATTTGAAAAAAAGCATACCGGGTTTTTCAAAAATAAATTGGGGCCTTGGGGATCCTTGTGGACCTGAGCAGGCCTAGGGGGTCAAGCTATTTCTAACCTGCCCCCTTTTTGCGTTCTACACATTTGTTTTTCTGCTTTCTTGTGCCTCAGTCTTTCGAACACAAGATGGCTGCCAACACTTCCTGGTTTGGAGTGTTGACGGACAGTTGACAGCCAATTAGCATTCAGCTCGTGCTCTAGAAGGTGCAGAGTACAGTAAGCTTACAGTAAGCTTACAGTACTCGTACGGTACTTGTACCCCACGATTTTTGTCAAAAAGAACATTTGGAAGGGCCTTGGGGGTCCTTGTGGGACCCCCTGAGCAGGCTTAGGGGGTCAGGGTGTTTCTACCCTGCCCCCTTTGCGTGTTTTCCACCCTTGTTTCCCTGCTTTCTTGTGCCTCAGTCTCCCAAGGCACAAGATGGCTGCCAACAATTTCTGGTTTGGAGTGTTAACAGACAGTTGACAGCCAATTAGCATGCAGCTCATGCTCTGGAAGGTACAGAGTACAGAAAGCTTACCGTACTCGTACGGTACTCGTACCCCGTGATTTATGTAAAAAAATGTTTTGGGGGGGGCCTTGGGGGTCCTAGTGGGACCCCCTGAGCAGGCCTAGGGGGTCAGGGTGTTTCTACCATGCCCCCGTGTGTGTTTTCCACCTTTGTTTCCCTGATTTCTTGTGCCTCAGTCTACCGAGGCACAAGATGGCTGCCAACACTTCCTGGTTTGTAGTTATGACAGACAGTTGACAGACAATTAGCATTCAGCTTGTGCTCGGGAAGGTACAGAGTACTGTAAGCTTACAGTAGGCTTACTGTAACACCTCTAATATATACTTATGATTTTCTCAGGAACTACTGAATGGATTTACACCATTTAACAAAAAGGCCCATCTGCAAACGGAACGCTACCTTTTTGCCAAGGTTGGTGTAATTCCGTTCAGCCGTTCGGGCTGTAGCCATGGCTAAAGGTCCTATGGAAAATTGAATGGGGAAAACACATTTTGGGACCCCCTTTTTTCTCAGCCCCCTTCACAAATCACCCCCAAACTTTCTGGGAAGGAGCGGAACGGAGCAGGCCATTTTCTAGGAGAAATTCATGAAGATTCGTCCACCGGCGCCAAAGTTATTCCAAATAGAATGTTGCGGATTTCCTATGGAAACTAGGTTTCCGATCCGAGCCATTCCGATAAAAGAACATCTGACATGTTGCAGTGATTATGTAGTCTATCAACTCACCTGCACATGTTCACTCTCCTATATTGGAAGCACTAAGTTGCAAGCGAATCAACGAATTTTGCAACACATCCGGGCCATAGTCAACTCAGACATGAATTATCCGGTGGCTCGCCACTTCAAAGCAGTTCACGACAAAAAACTGAAAGACCTGAAATATACATTGTTGTGCTCTGTAGCTAATCCAGGTAGGGGTGGTGATCGTGAGAAACTTCTGCGCCAAAGAGAAGCATTCTTTATTCTATTGCTTTATACCAGATCTCCCAATGGGTTAAATGCCTTTGATGAATTACACCACTTTTGAAAAGGGGCGACCACTCGGTCCCCCCGACCGTATGGCGGAGTGCCTCGATCCCCCCGGGAAGCCATTTTTTGGGCGGGAGGCGCGTCTCGGCTGGTATGCCCGAAGCGGCGTAGCCAGGGCGCGCTTTTTCCCGCCCTAGAGTGGGCTGGCCTAGACACCGACGTAGCCAGCCCCGCCCTAGGGGCAGGCAGGGGCGGGTTCTCGCCCGCCCTGAAGACGGATAAAGAGAGACGCAAGACCAGAAGACGTCCTCTTGTTCTTGTGCTCCGAAGCTGCACCTCCTCGCTACCCGTGAGCTCGGGACAGAACGAAGAGCCAATTTTGAGCGTTTTGATCTTTTTCTTTGTCTTCTAGATACCTCGTCGGAGAGATGCCCAAGAAAGGCGCAAAGAGAATGACGACCGAACAGATGGTGCGGGCCCTTTGCAAAGAGGTGTCCGACATAAAGAAACGGTTGGCGGAGCGAGACGGGGAGGAGGGTTCGGGCTCTGCGCCGGCTGGAGGGAGACCTAAGAGGCCGAGAAGGGTTCCAGCCGGTGGAGATGTCCCGGTTCCCTCTGCCCCGCTCGAGGCGCCGACACCAGTACCGATGGAGGGGAATCCAATCCCCGTTGTCGTCACCCCGACATCCAAGGAAGACATGCCCCCCGAGCTGGCAGCACAGCTAGCAGCTTGGTTGGGGGATAGTTGTGATGGCGCCACGGCTGCCGAGGCACAGGCGCTGATAAAAGGGCTTCGTGAGAAGAGAGATGCAGCTAAAGTGACTGCGCCGTTGGCGGGAATAGACAAGCCGCAAGCGGCAGAAGCTGCGTCCGGTGCAGGTAAGCGGCCATTGCCGATTGCAAGGGACGAGTCAGCACCCTCTCGTAGAGAGAGATTGGGACAACATGTACCTTTAGCTATAAAGGAAAAGATCTGGGCTGGGGAGTACGTGAATATTTTCTCCTTGCTTGTTGATCATTATGAGGTGGAGCATGTTAGAAGTCAGAAGGACCTAATGCATCCGAGTGTTTGGCGCGCAAAAATGGCCGCCTTTAAGGTAAATGAGAATATTGGCAACTGGGGCAATGCGTGGGGTATTTTTACATCGATTTTGGGGGAACGTAGGCCCGAGTTGCTTCCTGAGTTTCCCATTTATCAATCACGAATTATGGGTTACTCGACAGCGTATCAAGGTAACCATTGGTTTTGTTATGACAATTTGTTCAGGAAAGAAAAGGAACATAACAAGAGTTTGACCTGGGATTGTTACGATTCTGTAACATGGGATAAAATGAAAGAATCGGGAATGTTAAAAATGCCATTGGTTGGGAGCAATGTTGTTGATTACTCCCGCCAAAATGTGGGGACGCCCTTTCGACCAAGTACGAGCAGCGACGATCAGTCGAGGCCCGCAGGCAATACAGGGAGAAAGGGTTTCTGCTTTAATTTCAACAAAGGGAAATGTACCAGGCCTCCGGGATCGTGTAAATTCAAGCACGAGTGTAGTACGTGTGGGTCGTCCCATCCTGAGTCATCGTGCAGAGCCAGAACGGGTGAGAATGGGGGTAAGGGAGGCGCCAAACAGGTCTAAACTAGTCCGAGGGGCGCCTTTACCAACCCCGATTGATACCTTGGCAATGATTCCCTGGCTCAATGAATACCCGGATCGTACTTCTGCCGGGGTGCTGCGGAACGGTTTTACACATGGTTTCCGCATCCCGGTGGGGGACTTTCAGGGTGTAGGGATTTGCAAAAATCAACTTTCCGTTTTACAACATACATCTGTAGTGCAAGAGAAAATTCAGAAAGAGGTTAGCCGGGGACGGGTCGCCGGCCCGTTTTGTGTACCCCCGGTACCGGATTTTGTTTGTTCTCCGTTAGGGGTGGTCCCCAAGAAGGACCCAGGTGAGTTTCGTTTGATCCATAATCTGTCTGCTCCACATGGTCTTTCGGTGAACGACGCAATTGATCCAGAAGTTTGTTCGGTGCGATACGCATCGTTTGATGAGGCAGTAGCCATCTTGAATCGCCTGGGGCCCGGGACGTTGATGGCGAAATCAGATATCGAGTCAGCGTTCCGGTTGCTCCCGGTACACCCAGACGATCAGCGTCTTCTGGGATTCGGGTTCCAGGGGTCATTTTACATGGATAGGTGTATGCCAATGGGATGCTCTATATCATGTGCTTATTTTGAGCAATTCAGTACTTTCCTGCAATGGGTGTTTACTAAGAAAACGGGTTTCCGCAATGTAATGCACTACCTTGACGACTTTTTGTTCCTTGGCCCCGCCGGAAATCCCGAATGTGCCCAGGCCTTAGCTGAATTCTGTGTGTTGATGGGTCATTTTGGCGTGCCATTGGCACCGGGTAAAACTATGGGTCCCACGACTTGCCTCGAGTTTTTGGGGATCGAGTTGGACTCAAGGGAGGGGTGTTTCCGTTTACCAGCTAGCAAAGTGTTGAAATTCAGGACAGCCCTCCAAGTATGTTTAAAGGCATCTAAGGTTACACTGCATCAGTTGCAACAATTAGTGGGAAAGTTGAACTTTGCCTTGAGGGTGATCCCAATGGCTCGCCCCTTTTCCCGCTCAATTGCCCAATCGATGGTCGGCCTAAAGGAGGGTCATCATCGCACGAGGTTATCGGCTGAGGTCCGCCAGGACATGCGGATTTGGTTAGCATTTCTGGCGGACTTCAATGGCCGAGTCGTCTGGAACAAGCCAGCCGTGTCCTCCGAAGAGCTCGGGCTATGGACGGATTCAGCAGGAAGCATAGGCTTTGGCGCCATCTTCGGCACAAAATGGTCTGCACAAAGGTGGCCCCTATGGTGGCACGAGAAGGGGCTGACGAGTAATATTGCTTTCCTTGAACTATTTCCCATTCTGGTGGCCCTGAGAACCTGGCCAGAAGGGTTCAGAGATCATTCTGTCGTGTTCTGGTCCGACAATATGACCGTGGTAGAATGCATCAATAGTCAGGCAGCCCGTTGTAAATTGATTTTGAGGCTGCTCAAAGAAATTGTCTTACTGTGTATGCAACTGAACGTGATATTCAGAGCACAACATGTCCCAGGGGTGATGAATCAGGCTGCTGATGCACTGTCTCGTTTTTACATGCAGGCTTTCTCGGGTTTCCTTCCTTCAGCGGACCCAGAGCCGGCACCCTTCCCCGAAGCTCTCTGGTCTCTCGGTGCCCCGAACTTGTAACAGATGTTTCTTTTCTGAACAATGAATTATGTTCCCTTTTGATCATGATATATGCATTTATACACATTATTTTTGTCCGTGATGTAAAATTCTCTGGATGGGTATTTATTACTGCTTAATGGTACATATATGTGTATATATATATATATATTTTTTGCAGGTTTTCACATGAGTTTCCTATCGCCTATTACATTCCATGTATATAACATCTCAATATATGGTCTATCGAAGCATTTGCACTTTAGCTTTCAAGCAATTTTGGAGACAGTGGATTTTGTATTAGGCCTATGGCTTTGAATTTTTATAGAAACCTCATCTTGCACTAGCAATTGATCTTCATTCTCTTATGGTATTCTCTCTGTTGAAACTATGGGAGATTATAGGTTAAATATTTATGTTGGGGTTTTATATTGTGAATAACAAGAGTTGGCTATGGCATACTTTCTATCATAATGGATTAATTTTGTAGTAGATTGTTTGCACTTGTTAACACCTGGCCTTTTCCATCATATTCAAGCACTATGCTTTGATTTCTGTCTCTTTGTTTATAGACTTTATGCATTTGAGTATTTATGGTCGATACGATGTTCAGATAATGCTTATCTGCTTTGTTGCAAACCCATGCGTCCTGTTTCTTTAGGCGCTTGGGCTTTTAACTACCATTTATTTCACCGCCTACTCCTGCGTCATGTGACCAAGCTCCGTTCGCGGAGCGAAACGCGTCAGGGAGGGCACTCGCTCTTTCACTCTGCTGAATAAATATTCACTGCTGACACCTTACTTGGCATGATGGCTTGGTGATTTGACATCAGTTATCCAGTCTGTAGAGTTGAGGTCTGCGCCCATTGAACTGCTACCAGAAGCGGTTGGGATCTTACTTGTTCATATATATATATATATATATATATATATATATATATATATATATATATATATATATATATATATATATATATATATATATATATATATATATATATGTATATATATATATATATATGTGTGTGTGTGTTTGTGTGTATATTACCTACTGGCGGGAGCCAGTAGGCATCTATAGTTAGGACCATGTTTCCACAGAAAAAGCATTTTTGACTTGGTTAAAACTTTGGCATTATTTGACCAATCATCATGAAATTTTCACAAAAAAGTCTCAAGGTTGACTCTGTCAAACAAGTTTGGGGGTGATCATTTAAATGGGGATTGAGGAATAGGGACACAAAATAAGGGTCCATATGTATTGTTAATTCCCATAGGAATGCGTTGTCGAAAATACAACTCTAACTGCTGGACGGAATTGCACCAAATTTAGAAGAAAAGTAGATATTGTTATGCAGATTCTGCTTTTTGGTATTTAATGCAAATTTATTCAGTAGTTTTTGAAAAATGCAAGTTGAAAGTTATAGTGATTTACCCCGCTGGGGTCTTTTTTGTCTGCTTGGCTGGACTCTAAAAAAGACACGCTAGATGTTTGAGGAGAATCATCAGGTTGAGTAGGTACGTCCGGTCTTCATCGTGATTGATTTGAGATGTAACTCTCAGATGATGAAGTGTCTGTGATGGTTGAGTATGGTTTATTCTGTCATTTCGGGGAATAAACTTCTGTCCAACTGTACACTTCACTCAGTTTATAATCCACTGTATCTCTAAGGAATTTCCTGATCTTTCTGATGTTGATTTTGCAATGTTTTGCAAGTTGGATGTTAATATCTTCTAATATCTTGGACCATTCGTCTATAGATAGTGAATTGGTTAATTGAGTTTTAGTGGTTGGTATTTCTTTAGTTAATTCCTCCAAAATGTTTGCCAGTTCCTCGATGATCAATAAAATCACATCAAGAAAACATTTGTTCAGTATGGCGTGCCAGCAGAACTCAAACTTTTGTGCATTCCTGCATAATGAAGGTTTCAATGAAATTCTCAAACCTCGTGGTATCCGTTGAACATAATGGTACTTTATTATTGTACTCACGTGTAATTGTTGGTTAATCTCACACTTAGTTAAATTTGAAATGTCTAAGCCACATTGGTTGTCATGGTGTGCGATGTATAAGGATCAGAAGGTAATGTAATATTCAAATGTGTAATACATGCACAACCGTTGTAGAGGAATATTAATGAAGTGTTCTGTGTTTTAAATGTGCTCACTGGGTAGCGTTCTTCGGTCCAGAACGTATATCTAATAAGTGAGGTGCATACCCATCCATGGGTATGTCACCCAGGGCACAATTCTGACCCTAGATAGGGTCTATCAAATTATGGGCACCAAAGTAAACAAATGTATCCACTGTTTGTTTGTAACATGTCTTGTGACATTGCCTGAATACAAGTTTTTAACCATTCTATATACCTCGATGCCTAATTATTATTAGATCTCACTGATTGTTGTTTATATTAGCAACATGATTTAAAATTGATGATGGAGTACTAATTTGTCAATTAATTATTGCTTTGTTTGAACTTTATGATTGTTTGCTTTATAGAATTTTCCCCTGATGAAGGACCTAGGGCCCGATGTAGGAACCCTAATACCGGTCGGTAACGGACAAAATTACTGAATTTCGTCCGTTACCGACCGGTATTAGACATTTGGGATGTAGGTGGCAACATTTCAGATTCAGTAGTTTACTGAATCTGTATTTAAGAATTCAGTAAATTACCGAATTCTTAAATACCGATTCCAAAAATTACTGAATCTGAAATGTAGGAAGCACTCAAGTGAGTGCTTTTCACCTGTAAGTATTCGTTATTTACCACCAACGAAAACCGTTAAAAAAGCAATTTTGTGCTTTTTTAACAGTGCCATGTGGCAGACATACATGCCCTTAGGGCATGTATGTGTGCCACATGTGCACCCATGCACTATTCAGGGGTGCAACAGGGTGTCAATGTGACACCCTGCCACCATTGTAGGTCTTTCCCCTTACTGATTCGGTATTTACCGAATCGGTATTCCCCATTCATTCCTGGAGACCCATAGGAATAAATGGGGAATACCAATTCAGTAAATATCGAATCGGTATTTAACGAATTTTACAAATTCGGTAAAAATTACCGAATTAATACCTACATACCATTTACCCATTCTAAAATACCGAATCAGTAAAATTTGGTATTTTAGAATCGGTAAATGGTATTTACCTACATCTGGCCCCTAGTGTCCACAATGCACTGGGAATCAGAAACTATACGAATGATGTATTAATACACATTGGATGCTTTTACAACTAATTTTGATTTTCGGATGAATATTTATATGTATCGCGTCTGAATACACGAAAAGCAATATATAATATAGAATTACAAACAAACACGGGATGAATTTGTTTACTTTGATGCCCTTAATTTGATGAACCCTTGCATATTTCTACACATTCCCTCGTACTGCAGCTTTTCTTTTTATTGTTAATAAACAAACACTGACTTTTATTGAGCTGTTTCTTTAATATCTGTTTGCAACAAATATCTAACAGGATTTTGATGTGTTTAATTTTACACTAGAGGTTTTAGCTTTATTAGATCATTGGAACGTTGGGAGCTCCATTGTAGACAATATAGTGCTCCATGCTTCTATGGGCCAGTAAAGGCCCCCAGAGCAACATTCCAATGTTTTACAAAGTCCTCTCGGGGCTCAAGGGGATTTAAATCCCCTCGAGCTTCGAGAGGCCTTTGTTTTATTTGTTACAACATTCTGCCCTCTAGTGGCAGAATGTACTAATACCCTTATAGCCCGTCATAGCAGGGCTATACCGGCTATTAAAGTCCTGGTCCCTTGTTAAAATCCCTCGCCTTAGGCTTGGGCCTTTAACTTGGGAGAGGGCCTTTAATAGCTGGTATACCCTCTAAGGCAGGCAATACGGCTATATTCTTCATGTTTACAAACATGCTTGCTCTTTCATATGAAAGAGCTATCTACTGAGGTTTTAAGTGGTTTGTGGGAAATGTGACAGTGTGGCCATGTATTATATGGGATAAAGTACCCTCTGGCATAACTGAAAAGGATACTTCAAGCCACATCTGAGTTCCATAACATTATAAAGAAACTGGCCTTCGGCCTCGTTCCTCTATCTGGGAATGGAACTCCATGGTATCTTGAAATATCCTTATAATTCACACTGGGGGACTTTATCCTATATATAACTACAGCTCTCCGTGAATCTAGACAGTTGCATACTATCCTTTCCATAACACTCCAAGGTTAATCTTCTCGCTGCCACTCCTATAATCTCCTATGATCTCTTGACTGGGTGAGAGCTTTCTGCTTTATTCAGAGACTCTGTCCCTCACCACCCCTTGTTGTAAATATTTTTGTCCACCCTAAGCGTGGAAGGGTATTCTCAGATGTGAGACCCTTGCTCATTGCACCATCAGGATTCAAGCAAACCGGGCCGAAGATGGCTGTAATGCCAGAAACCGGTCCCCGGGAGCTTGTTTCCTTCCCAGTGTAAGAATTGGCTTTTGTAGTTTGGTTTGCCCTGTTCCCATCATGCACTGGGACAGGAACAGACTAATTTGCATGCAGCCAGGTTCTGAAACTGGGATGGTGCAGTGAGCTAAATAACGGTGTTGGATCTAGCCCTGATCTCTTGACTGGGTGAGAGCTTTCTGCTTTATTCAGAGACTCTGTCCCTCACCACCCCTTGTTGTAAATATTTTTGTCCACCCTAAGCGTGGAAGGGTATTCTCAGATGTGAGACCCTTGCTCATTGCACCATCAGGATTCAAGCAAACCGGGCCGAAGACGGCTGTAATGCCAGAAACCGGTCCCCGGGAGCTTGTTTCCTTCCCAGTGTAAGAATTGGCTTTTGTAGTTTGGTTTGCCCTGTTCCCATCATGCACTGGGACAGGAACAGACTAATTTGCATACAGCCAGGTTCTGAAACTGGGATGGTGCAGTGAGCTAAATAACGGTGTTGGATCGAGCCCTGATCTCTTGACTGGGTGAGAGCTTTCTGCTTTATTCAGAGACTCTGTCCCTCACCACCCCTTGTTGTAAATATTTTTGTCCACCCTAAGCGTGGAAGGGTATTCTCAGATGTGAGACCCTTGCTCATTGCACCATCAGGATTCAAGCAAACCGGGCCGAAGATGGCTGTAATGCCAGAAACCGGTCCCTGGGAGCTTGTTTCCTTCCCAGTATAAGAATTGGCTTTTTGCCCTGTTCCCATCATGCACTGGGACAGGAACAGACTAATTTGCATACAGCCAGGTTCTGAAACTGGGATGGTGCAGTGAGCTAAATAACGGTGTTGGATCTAGCCCTGATCTCTTGACTGGGTGAGAGCTTTCTGCTTTATTCAGAGACTCTGTCCCTCACCACCCCTTGTTGTAAATATTTTTGTCCACCCTAAGCGTGGAAGGGTATTCTCAGATGTGAGACCCTTGCTCATTGCACCATCAGGATTCAAGCAAACCGGGCCGAAGACGGCTGTAATGCCAGAAACCGGTCCCCGGTAGCTTGTTTCCTTCCCAGTGTAAGAATTGGCTTTTGTAGTTTGGTTTGCCCTGTTCCCATCATGCACTGGGACAGGAACAGACTAATTTGCATACAGCCAGGTTCTGAAACTGGGATGGTGCAGTGAGCTAAATAACGGTGTTGGATCTAGCCCTGATCTCTTGACTGGGTGAGAGCTTTCTGCTTTATTCAGAGACTCTGTCCCTCACCACCCCTTGTTGTAAATATTTTTGTCCACCCTAAGCGTGGAAGGGTATTCTCAGATGTGAGACCCTTGCTCATTGCACCATCAGGATTCAAGCAAACCGGGCCGAAGACGGCTGTAATGCCAGAAACCGGTCCCCGGGAGCTTGTTTCCTTCCCAGTGTAAGAATTGGCTTTTGTAGTTTGGTTTGCCCTGTTCCCATCATGCACTGGGACAGGAACAGACTAATTTGCATACAGCCAGGTTCTGAAACTGGGATGGTGCAGTGAGCTAAATAACGGTGTTGGATCTAGCCCTGATCTCTTGACTGGGTGAGAGCTTTCTGCTTTATTCAGAGACTCTGTCCCTCACCACCCCTTGTTGTAAATATTTTTGTCCACCCTAAGCGTGGAAGGGTATTCTCAGATGTGAGACCCTTGCTCATTGCACCATCAGGATTCAAGCAAACCGGGCCGAAGACGGCTGTAATGCCAGAAACCGGTCCCCGGGAGCTTGTTTCCTTCCCAGTGTAAGAATTGGCTTTTGTAGTTTGGTTTGCCCTGTTCCCATCATGCACTGGGACAGGAACAGACTAATTTGCATACAGCCAGGTTCTGAAACTGGGATGGTGCAGTGAGCTAAATAACGGTGTTGGATCTAGCCCTGATCTCTTGACTGGGTGAGAGCTTTCTGCTTTATTCAGAGACTCTGTCCCTCACCACCCCTTGTTGTAAATATTTTTGTCCACCCTAAGCGTGGAAGGGTATTCTCAGATGTGAGACCCTTGCTCATTGCACCATCAGGATTCAAGCAAACCGGGCCGAAGACGGCTGTAATGCCAGAAACCGGTCCCCGGGAGCTTGTTTCCTTCCCAGTGTAAGAATTGGCTTTTGCAGTTTGGTTTGCCCTGTTCCCATCATGCACTGGGACAGGAACAGACTAATTTGCATACAGCCAGGTTCTGAAACTGGGATGGTGCAGTGAGCTAAATAACGGTGTTGGATCTAGCCCTGATCTCTTGACTGGGTGAGAGCTTACTGCTTTATTCAGAGACTCTGTCCCTCACCACCCCTTGTTGTAAATATTTTTGTCCACCCTAAGCGTGGAAGGGTATTCTCAGATGTGAGACCCTTGCTCATTGCACCATCAGGATTCAAGCAAACCGGGCCGAAGACGGCTGTAATGCCAGAAACCGGTCCCCGGGAGCTTGTTTCCTTCCCAGTGTAAGAATTGGCTTTTGTAGTTTGGTTTGCCCTGTTCCCATCATGCACTGGGACAGGAACAGACTAATTTGCATACAGCCAGGTTCTGAAACTGGGATGGTGCAGTGAGCTAAATAACGGTGTTGGATCTAGCCCTGATCTCTTGACTGGGTGAGAGCTTTCTGCTTTATTCAGAGACTCTGTCCCTCACCACCCCTTGTTGTAAATATTTTTGTCCACCCTAAGCGTGGAAGGGTATTCTCAGATGTGAGACCCTTGCTCATTGCACCATCAGGATTCAAGCAAACCGGGCCGAAGACGGCTGTAATGCCAGAAACCGGTCCCCGGGAGCTTGTTTCCTTCCCAGTGTAAGAATTGGCTTTTGTAGTTTGGTTTGCCCTGTTCCCATCATGCACTGGGACAGAAACAGACTAATTTGCATACAGCCAGGTTCTGAAACTGGGATGGTGCAGTGAGCTAAATAACGGTGTTGGATCTAGCCCTGATCTCTTGACTGGGTGAGAGCTTTCTGCTTTATTCAGAGACTCTGTCCCTCACCACCCCTTGTTGTAAATATTTTTGTCCACCCTAAGCGTGGAAGGGTATTCTCAGATGTGAGACCCTTGCTCATTGCACCATCAGGATTCAAGCAAACCGGGCCGAAGACGGCTGTAATGCCAGAAACCGGTCCCCGGGAGCTTGTTTCCTTCCCAGTGTAAGAATTGGCTTTTGTAGTTTGGTTTGCCCTGTTCCCATCATGCACTGGGACAGGAACAGACTAATTTGCATACAGCCAGGTTCTGAAACTGGGATGGTGCAGTGAGCTAAATAACGGTGTTGGATCTAGCCCTGATCTCTTGACTGGGTGAGAGCTTTCTGCTTTATTCAGAGACTCTGTCCCTCACCACCCCTTGTTGTAAATATTTTTGTCCACCCTAAGCGTGGAAGGGTATTCTCAGATGTGAGACCCTTGCTCATTGCACCATCAGGATTCAAGCAAACCGGGCCGAAGACGGCTGTAATGCCAGAAACCGGTCCCCGGGAGCTTGTTTCCTTCCCAGTGTAAGAATTGGCTTTTGTAGTTTGGTTTGCCCTGTTCCCATCATGCACTGGGACAGGAACAGACTAATTTGCATACAGCCAGGTTCTGAAACTGGGATGGTGCAGTGAGCTAAATAACGGTGTTGGATCTAGCCCTGATCTCTTGACTGGGTGAGAGCTTTCTGCTTTATTCAGAGACTCTGTCCCTCACCACCCCTTGTTGTAAATATTTTTGTCCACCCTAAGCGTGGAAGGGTATTCTCAGATGTGAGACCCTTGCTCATTGCACCATCAGGATTCAAGCAAACCGGGCCGAAGACGGCTGTAATGCCAGAAACCGGTCCCCGGGAGCTTGTTTCCTTCCCAGTGTAAGAATTGGCTTTTGTAGTTTGGTTTGCCCTGTTCCCATCATGCACTGGGACAGGAACAGACTAATTTGCATACAGCCAGGTTCTGAAACTGGGATGGTGCAGTGAGCTAAATAACGGTGTTGGATCGAGCCCTGATCTCTTGACTGGGTGAGAGCTTTCTGCTTTATTCAGAGACTCTGTCCCTCACCACCCCTTGTTGTAAATATTTTTGTCCACCCTAAGCGTGGAAGGGTATTCTCAGATGTGAGACCCTTGCTCATTGCACCATCAGGATTCAAGCAAACCGGGCCGAAGATGGCTGTAATGCCAGAAACCGGTCCCCGGGAGCTTGTTTCCTTCCCAGTATAAGAATTGGCTTTTGTAGTTTGGTTTGCCCTGTCCCATCATGCACTGGGACAGGAACAGACTAATTTGCATACAGCCAGGTTCTGAAACTGGGATGGTGCAGTGAGCTAAATAACGGTGTTGGATCTAGCCCTGATCTCTTGACTGGGTGAGAGCTTTCTGCTTTATTCAGAGACTCTGTCCCTCACCACCCCTTGTTGTAAATATTTTTGTCCACCCTAAGCGTGGAAGGGTATTCTCAGATGTGAGACCCTTGCTCATTGCACCATCAGGATTCAAGCAAACCGGGCCGAAGACGGCTGTAATGCCAGAAACTGGTCCCCGGTAGCTTGTTTCCTTCCCAGTGTAAGAATTGGCTTTTGTAGTTTGGTTTGCCCTGTTCCCATCATGCACTGGGACAGGAACAGACTAATTTGCATACAGCCAGGTTCTGAAACTGGGATGGTGCAGTGAGCTAAATAACGGTGTTGGATCTAGCCCTGATCTCTTGACTGGGTGAGAGCTTTCTGCTTTATTCAGAGACTCTGTCCCTCACCACCCCTTGTTGTAAATATTTTTGTCCACCCTAAGCGTGGAAGGGTATTCTCAGATGTGAGACCCTTGCTCATTGCACCATCAGGATTCAAGCAAACCGGGCCGAAGACGGCTGTAATGCCAGAAACCGGTCCCCGGGAGCTTGTTTCCTTCCCAGTGTAAGAATTGGCTTTTGTAGTTTGGTTTGCCCTGTTCCCATCATGCACTGGGACAGGAACAGACTAATTTGCATACAGCCAGGTTCTGAAACTGGGATGGTGCAGTGAGCTAAATAACGGTGTTGGATCTAGCCCTGATCTCTTGACTGGGTGAGAGCTTTCTGCTTTATTCAGAGACTCTGTCCCTCACCACCCCTTGTTGTAAATATTTTTGTCCACCCTAAGCGTGGAAGGGTATTCTCAGATGTGAGACCCTTGCTCATTGCACCATCAGGATTCAAGCAAACCGGGCCGAAGACGGCTGTAATGCCAGAAACCGGTCCCCGGGAGCTTGTTTCCTTCCCAGTGTAAGAATTGGCTTTTGTAGTTTGGTTTGCCCTGTTCCCATCATGCACTGGGACAGGAACAGACTAATTTGCATACAGCCAGGTTCTGAAACTGGGATGGTGCAGTGAGCTAAATAACGGTGTTGGATCTAGCCCTGATCTCTTGACTGGGTGAGAGCTTTCTGCTTTATTCAGAGACTCTGTCCCTCACCACCCCTTGTTGTAAATATTTTTGTCCACCCTAAGCGTGGAAGGGTATTCTCAGATGTGAGACCCTTGCTCATTGCACCATCAGGATTCAAGCAAACCGGGCCGAAGACGGCTGTAATGCCAGAAACCGGTCCCCGGGAGCTTGTTTCCTTCCCAGTGTAAGAATTGGCTTTTGTAGTTTGGTTTGCCCTGTTCCCATCATGCACTGGGACAGGAACAGACTAATTTGCATACAGCCAGGTTCTGAAACTGGGATGGTGCAGTGAGCTAAATAACGGTGTTGGATCTAGCCCTGATCTCTTGACTGGGTGAGAGCTTACTGCTTTATTCAGAGACTCTGTCCCTCACCACCCCTTGTTGTAAATATTTTTGTCCACCCTAAGCGTGGAAGGGTATTCTCAGATGTGAGACCCTTGCTCATTGCACCATCAGGATTCAAGCAAACCGGGCCGAAGACGGCTGTAATGCCAGAAACCGGTCCCCGGGAGCTTGTTTCCTTCCCAGTGTAAGAATTGGCTTTTGTAGTTTGGTTTGCCCTGTTCCCATCATGCACTGGGACAGGAACAGACTAATTTGCATACAGCCAGGTTCTGAAACTGGGATGGTGCAGTGAGCTAAATAACGGTGTTGGATCTAGCCCTGATCTCTTGACTGGGTGAGAGCTTTCTGCTTTATTCAGAGACTCTGTCCCTCACCACCCCTTGTTGTAAATATTTTTGTCCACCCTAAGCGTGGAAGGGTATTCTCAGATGTGAGACCCTTGCTCATTGCACCATCAGGATTCAAGCAAACCGGGCCGAAGACGGCTGTAATGCCAGAAACCGGTCCCCGGGAGCTTGTTTCCTTCCCAGTGTAAGAATTGGCTTTTGTAGTTTGGTTTGCCCTGTTCCCATCATGCACTGGGACAGGAACAGACTAATTTGCATACAGCCAGGTTCTGAAACTGGGATGGTGCAGTGAGCTAAATAACGGTGTTGGATCTAGCCCTGATCTCTTGACTGGGTGAGAGCTTTCTGCTTTATTCAGAGACTCTGTCCCTCACCACCCCTTGTTGTAAATATTTTTGTCCACCCTAAGCGTGGAAGGGTATTCTCAGATGTGAGACCCTTGCTCATTGCACCATCAGGATTCAAGCAAACCGGGCCGAAGACGGCTGTAATGCCAGAAACCGGTCCCCGGGAGCTTGTTTCCTTCCCAGTGTAAGAATTGGCTTTTGTAGTTTGGTTTGCCCTGTTCCCATCATGCACTGGGACAGAAACAGACTAATTTGCATACAGCCAGGTTCTGAAACTGGGATGGTGCAGTGAGCTAAATAACGGTGTTGGATCGAGCCCTGATCTCTTGACTGGGTGAGAGCTTTCTGCTTTATTCAGAGACTCTGTCCCTCACCACCCCTTGTTGTAAATATTTTTGTCCACCCTAAGCGTGGAAGGGTATTCTCAGATGTGAGACCCTTGCTCATTGCACCATCAGGATTCAAGCAAACCGGGCCGAAGACGGCTGTAATGCCAGAAACCGGTCCCCGGGAGCTTGTTTCCTTCCCAGTGTAAGAATTGGCTTTTGTAGTTTGGTTTGCCCTGTTCCCATCATGCACTGGGACAGGAACAGACTAATTTGCATACAGCCAGGTTCTGAAACTGGGATGGTGCAGTGAGCTAAATAACGGTGTTGGATCTAGCCCTGATCTCTTGACTGGGTGAGAGCTTTCTGCTTTATTCAGAGACTCTGTCCCTCACCACCCCTTGTTGTAAATATTTTTGTCCACCCTAAGCGTGGAAGGGTATTCTCAGATGTGAGACCCTTGCTCATTGCACCATCAGGATTCAAGCAAACCGGGCCGAAGACGGCTGTTATGCCAGAAACCGGTCCCCGGGAGCTTGTTTCCTTCCCAGTGTAAGAATTGGCTTTTGTAGTTTGGTTTGCCCTGTTCCCATCATGCACTGGGACAGGAACAGACTAATTTGCATACAGCCAGGTTCTGAAACTGGGATGGTGCAGTGAGCTAAATAACGGTGTTGGATCTAGCCCTGATCTCTTGACTGGGTGAGAGCTTTCTGCTTTATTCAGAGACTCTGTCCCTCACCACCCCTTGTTGTAAATATTTTTGTCCACCCTAAGCGTGGAAGGGTATTCTCAGATGTGAGACCCTTGCTCATTGCACCATCAGGATTCAAGCAAACCGGGCCGAAGACGGCTGTAATGCCAGAAACCGGTCCCCGGGAGCTTGTTTCCTTCCCAGTGTAAGAATTGGCTTTTGTAGTTTGGTTTGCCCTGTTCCCATCATGCACTGGGACAGGAACAGACTAATTTGCATACAGCCAGGTTCTGAAACTGGGATGGTGCAGTGAGCTAAATAACGGTGTTGGATCGAGCCCTGATCTCTTGACTGGGTGAGAGCTTTCTGCTTTATTCAGAGACTCTGTCCCTCACCACCCCTTGTTGTAAATATTTTTGTCCACCCTAAGCGTGGAAGGGTATTCTCAGATGTGAGACCCTTGCTCATTGCACCATCAGGATTCAAGCAAACCGGGCCGAAGACGGCTGTAATGCCAGAAACCGGTCCCCGGGAGCTTGTTTCCTTCCCAGTGTAAGAATTGGCTTTTGTAGTTTGGTTTGCCCTGTTCCCATCATGCACTGGGACAGGAACAGACTTATTTGCATACAGCCAGGTTCTGAAACTGGGATGGTGCAGTGAGCTAAATAACGGTGTTGGATCTAGCCCTGATCTCTTGACTGGGTGAGAGCTTTCTGCTTTATTCAGAGACTCTGTCCCTCACCACCCCTTGTTGTAAATATTTTTGTCCACCCTAAGCGTGGAAGGGTATTCTCAGATGTGAGACCCTTGCTCATTGCACCATCAGGATTCAAGCAAACCGGGCCGAAGACGGCTGTAATGCCAGAAACCGGTCCCCGGGAGCTTGTTTTCTTCCCAGTGTAAGAATTGGCTTTTGTAGTTTGGTTTGCCCTGTTCCCATCATGCACTGGGACAGGAACAGACTAATTTGCATACAGCCAGGTTCTGAAACTGGGATGGTGCAGTGAGCTAAATAACGGTGTTGGATCTAGCCCTGATCTCTTGACTGGGTGAGAGCTTTCTGCTTTATTCAGAGACTCTGTCCCTCACCACCCCTTGTTGTAAATATTTTTGTCCACCCTAAGCGTGGAAGGGTATTCTCAGATGTGAGACCCTTGCTCATTGCACCATCAGGATTCAAGCAAACCGGGACGAAGACGGCTGTAATGCCAGAAACTGGTCCCCGGGAGCTTGTTTCCTTCCCAGTGTAAGAATTGGCTTTTGTAGTTTGGTTTGTCCTGTTCCCATCATGCACTGGGACAGGAACAGACTAATTTGCATACAGCCAGGTTCTGAAACTGGGATGGTGCAGTGAGCTAAATAACGGTGTTGGATCTAGCCCTGATCTCTTGACTGGGTGAGAGCTTTCTGCTTTATTCAGAGACTCTGTCCCTCACCACCCCTTGTTGTAAATATTTTTGTCCACCCTAAGCGTGGAAGGGTATTCTCAGATGTGAGACCCTTGCTCATTGCACCATCAGGATTCAAGCAAACCGGGCCGAAGACGGCTGTAATGCCAGAAACCGGTCCCCGGGAGCTTGTTTCCTTCCCAGTGTAAGAATTGGCTTTTGTAGTTTGGTTTGCCCTGTTCCCATCATGCACTGGGACAGGAACAGACTAATTTGCATACAGCCAGGTTCTGAAACTGGGATGGTGCAGTGAGCTAAATAACGGTGTTGGATCTAGCCCTGATCTCTTGACTGGGTGAGAGCTTTCTGCTTTATTCAGAGACTCTGTCCCTCACCACCCCTTGTTGTAAATATTTTTGTCCACCCTAAGCGTGGAAGGGTATTCTCAGATGTGAGACCCTTGCTCATTGCACCATCAGGATTCAAGCAAACCGGGCCGAAGACGGCTGTAATGCCAGAAACCGGTCCCCGGGAGCTTGTTTCCTTCCCAGTGTAAGAATTGGCTTTTGTAGTTTGGTTTGCCCTGTTCCCATCATGCACTGGGACAGGAACAGACTAATTTGCATACAGCCAGGTTCTGAAACTGGGATGGTGCAGTGAGCTAAATAACGGTGTTGGATCTAGCCCTGATCTCTTGACTGGGTGAGAGCTTTCTGCTTTATTCAGAGACTCTGTCCCTCACCACCCCTTGTTGTAAATATTTTTGTCCACCCTAAGCGTGGAAGGGTATTCTCAGATGTGAGACCCTTGCTCATTGCACCATCAGGATTCAAGCAAACCGGGCCGAAGACGGCTGTAATGCCAGAAACCGGTCCCCGGGAGCTTGTTTCCTTCCCAGTGTAAGAATTGGCTTTTGTAGTTTGGTTTGCCCTGTTCCCATCATGCACTGGGACAGGAACAGACTAATTTGCATACAGCCAGGTTCTGAAACTGGGATGGTGCAGTGAGCTAAATAACGGTGTTGGATCTAGCCCTGATCTCTTGACTGGGTGAGAGCTTTCTGCTTTATTCAGAGACTCTGTCCCTCACCACCCCTTGTTGTAAATATTTTTGTCCACCCTAAGCGTGGAAGGGTATTCTCAGATGTGAGACCCTTGCTCATTGCACCATCAGGATTCAAGCAAACCGGGCCGAAGACGGCTGTAATGCCAGAAACCGGTCCCCGGGAGCTTGTTTCCTTCCCAGTGTAAGAATTGGCTTTTGTAGTTTGGTTTGCCCTGTTCCCATCATGCACTGGGACAGGAACAGACTAATTTGCATACAGCCAGGTTCTGAAACTGGGATGGTGCGGTGAGCTAAATAACAGTGTTGGATCTAGCCCTGATCTCTTGACTGGGTGAGAGCTTTCTGCTTTATTCAGAGACTCTGTCCCTCACCACCCCTTGTTGTAAATATTTTTGTCCACCCTAAGCGTGGAAGGGTATTCTCAGATGTGAGACCCTTGCTCATTGCACCATCAGGATTCAAGCAAACCGGGACGAAGACGGCTGTAATGCCAGAAACTGGTCCCTGGGAGCTTGTTTCCTTCCCAGTGTAAGAATTGGCTTTTGTAGTTTGGTTTGCCCTGTTCCCATCATGCACTGGGACAAGAACAGACTAATTGGCATACAGCCAGGTTCTGAAACTGGGATGGTGCAGTGAGCTAAATAACGGTGTTGGATCTAGCCCTGATCTCTTGACTGGGTGAGAGCTTTCTGCTTTATTCAGAGACTCTGTCCCTCACCACCCCTTGTTGTAAATATTTTTGTCCACCCTAAGCGTGGAAGGGTATTCTCAGATGTGAGACCCTTGCTCATTGCACCATCAGGATTCAAGCAAACCGGGCCGAAGACGGCTGTAATGCCAGAAACCGGTCCCCGGGAGCTTGTTTCCTTCCCAGTTTAAGAATTGGCTTTTGTAGTTTGGTTTGCCCTGTTCCCATCATGCACTGGGACAGGCACAGACTAATTTGCATACAGCCAGGTTCTGAAACTGGGATGGTGCAGTGAGCTAAATAACGGTGTTGGATCTAGCCCTGATCTCTTGACTGGGTGAGAGCTTTCTGCTTTATTCAGAGACTCTGTCCCTCACCACCCCTTGTTGTAAATATTTTTGTCCACCCTAAGCGTGGAAGGGTATTCTCAGATGTGAGACCCTTGCTCATTGCACCATCAGGATTCAAGCAAACCGGGCCGAAGACGGCTGTAATGCCAGAAACCGGTCCCCGGGAGCTTGTTTCCTTCCCAGTGTAAGAATTGGCTTTTGTAGTTTGGTTTGCCCTGTTCCCATCATGCACTGGGACAGGCATAGACTAATTTGCATACAGCCAGGTTCTGAAACTGGGATGGTGCAGTGAGCTAAATAACGGTGTTGGATCTAGCCCTGATCTCTTGACTGGGTGAGAGCTTTCTGCTTTATTCAGAGACTCTGTCCCTCACCACCCCTTGTTGTAAATATTTTTGTACACCCTAAGCGTGGAAGGGTATTCTCAGATGTGAGATCCTTGCTCATTGCACCATCAGGATTCAAGCAAACCGGGCCGAAGACGGCTGTAATGCCAGAAACCGGTCCCCGGGAGCTTGTTTCCTTCCCAGTGTAAGAATTGGCTTTTGTAGTTTGGTTTGCCCTGTTCCCATCATGCACTGGGACAGGAACAGACTAATTTGCATACAGCCAGGTTCTGAAACTGGGATGGTGCAGTGAGCTAAATAACGGTGTTGGATCTAGCCCTGATCTCTTGACTGGGTGAGAGCTTTCTGCTTTATTCAGAGACTCTGTTCCTCACCACCCCTTGTTGTAAATATTTTTGTCCACCCTAAGCGTGGAAGGGTATTCTCAGATGTGAGACCCTTGCCCATTGCACCATCAGGATTCAAGCAAACCGGGCCGAAGACGGCTGTAATGCCAGAAACCGGTCCCCGGGAGCTTGTTTCCTTCCCAGTGTAAGAATTGGCTTTTGTAGTTTGGTTTGCCCTGTTCCCATCATGCACTGGGACAGGAACAGACTAATTTGCATACAGCCAGGTTCTGAAACTGGGATGGTGCAGTGAGCTAAATAACGGTGTTGGATCTAGCCCTGATCTCTTGACTGGGTGAGAGCTTTCTGCTTTATTCAGAGACTCTGTCCCTCACCACCCCTTGTTGTAAATATTTTTGTCCACCCTAAGCGTGGAAGGGTATTCTCAGATGTGAGACCCTTGCTCATTGCACCATCAGGATTCAAGCAAACCGGGCCGAAGACGGCTGTAATGCCAGAAACCGGTCCCCGGGAGCTTGTTTCCTTCCCAGTGTAAGAATTGGCTTTTGTAGTTTGGTTTGCCCTGTTCCCATCATGCACTGGGACAGGAACAGACTAATTTGCATACAGCCAGGTTCTGAAACTGGGATGGTGCAGTGAGCTAAATAACGGTGTTGGATCTAGCCCTGATCTCTTGAATGGGTGAGAGCTTTCTGCTTTATTCAGAGACTCTGTCCCTCACCACCCCTTGTTGTAAATATTTTTGTCCACCCTAAGCGTGGAAGGGTATTCTCAGATGTGAGACCCTTGCTCATTGCACCATCAGGATTCAAGCAAACCGGGCCGAAGACGGCTGTAATGCCAGAAACCGGTCCCCGGGAGCTTGTTTCCTTCCCAGTGTAAGAATTGGCTTTTGTGGTTTGGTTTGCCCTGTTCCCATCATGCACTGGGACAGGAACAGACTAATTTGCATACAGCCAGGTTCTGAAACTGGGATGGTGCAGTGAGCTAAATAACGGTGTTGGATCTAGCCCTGATCTCTTGACTGGGTGAGAGCTTTCTGCTTTATTCAGAGACTCTGTCCCTCACCACCCCTTGTTGTAAATACTCCTATAATCTCTGCACACTGTTTCCAACTTGTTCTATTTAAAGTTAATGCATTATTGCATTATGTGTTTAGACAACTCACAGGCAAATAAGTGAGTTAATTAAACTTTAATGAAAAGCTATCAATATTTCGAGATAGGCTTTCAAATATAGAAGTGAAGTGCATAACAAACGCATCTATGCTTTAAAAAATGTCTTAATTTATGTTACTTCATTTTATTATTTGTTTTCTACCGAAAAAAAAATACTACTTAGTGTCCGACCTTTTCAACAATTTATGTGACATCGTTACAAATTTGGAATTTCTTTACTCTTAAAAGGTGGTATAAAATTAAGCAGCCACGAAACATATATTCTTCTATAAACTGTACACGTTATAAAGAAAAAACTCGAAAAGGGCTGACATTATTTTTTTATGAAAAAGAATACATAATTAAGAAGATACTTTCCAGCATTGGAGTTTTTCTTTTTGAAATATAGAATTAAGAGGAATCCTTGTTTGAAAGAACTACAACAAATTCCCTGAAGGAAAAACATAACCTTCAGCTTTTGTTTTGTAAAATAAAATAGATCCAGCACTTCAAGACTTGTGAAAGTAGGATATTGATTTAATGGTACCTAAAAGCACGCTTCTGACATTTCAATGCACTAAATTAGAAATAGAACAGAAAAGACGTTCGTCATGCGATAATCAGACTGGTTTAGTGTATGATTGACGGAATTTCCATCCGCTAATGTGGTTAGTCCAAGCCCTCTAGCATTAGGAAACCCTTTGTCGGTAACAATATACCTTTAACCTGTGAGAGGCTCCCAATATCGAAATCAGATTATACTTACGTCCTGTCCACAGCTTTCTTTCACATAGCCAACTCCGACTGATATGTAGACGAATCAGTCACCCTAAACTGGGAGCCTGCACTCTCATCACATCTAGTGATTCTGTCAAGGCACCATGAATGGACAACTCATGTTTCCCAGTGCCACTCTGCTAATTTACATTATTTGTTTATAGAATGCAAAGGAAGGTCATCATCCTTTGTTTTTCAAAATTAAATAGTTTATTGCGAATGCAACTGGAAGAATAATAATGGCTTCCAAGAACATTTACTTTTTTACTGATTTTAAGGAATGTTGAAAATTAATGGCTTCATGAACTTTAGACAATGAATGTTGGGGATCTTGATTCACAAATGTGAATATGCAAAGTAACTACGCTTTCTATTAAGTGGCATTATCGGGACTTGGTCTTGGATTACAAAGGTAAATGTTGGGAATTTGCTCTCGTAAAATCACATCTGAAGCACATTTTTGAATTTAAGAGGATTCTGAATTTTCATGAAGTGAAAATTCTGCATGCATAGATTGGCATAATTGTAGTTATTGACGTAACTTTTTCTCCTTATGGAAAAATATTGTTCACCTCACATACATTCTTTCCTCAACATCCCTATTAAATATGAATGTCTTATCTTCTAACACGCATACTTTAAACACCCTTACTCCTGCTATTGACAAGCAAAAACCGTTATGCCTTTCCACCAAGATGGCAACCTGGAAGTCATGTTGGGGTAACAACAGTGTTACACGTCCGTGGAGTTCATCTACTTTTGCAAGCTGGCCCACACATAAATGTTCATAAAGTGTAACTAGGCTTAATGTGCACAAATGCTCTATGAAATTAGGTATTTGAGAGCAGGTTGTATATATTGGATTATGCATATAAATGCCTTCACTTTACATATTAATAAGAATTCCATCTGTATAAAATAACTACGCAAATATATCATCAACACAGTTTTAAGATAATGGAGAAACTATAGATAAGGACCTTATGAATGAAATAATAGCTATATGCATGCCGGAAACGTATACCACGGGGGCGTGGCCGTACCACCCGTAAAATAGCCGCCGACTCATGAAGCTCCACGACGGAGACTAAACCATGTTTGAGGCAGCAGTTTAATTTATTTTCAGACACGACCTGGAGGATTTAGCACTTGAACCCGGGGAATGACGGTATTTAACGATATGGCTCTTTGAAACCGTATTCTAAGTTGATTTTCCCTTGCGTCGCGTTTCCTCAGAATCGGCTGCTGCGGCCCCCATTTTCTTAATTAGGTGCGCAGCGGTGGGTTTATCAGCCTGATTCATGTACATGCCGTTTTGCGTGTCCCTAATAGCGAATCATAGCGAATCGCTATTGAGGACACGCAAAACGGCATTCATGTAGGAATTGCTACTTAAATAGCGATTCCTACATGTTCTTTATTTGCGAGTAGCAATTTGCTACTCGCAAATACTCCCCAATCATTCCTATGGGCCAAGAGGCCCATTGGAATGAATGGTGATTTGCGAGTAGCAATTTGCTACTCGCAACTGAGATAGCGATTTTAAGGGTGCCAGGGGTGTCCAAAGGACGCCCTGTAGCACCCCTAAAATGCACTTTTGGACAGGTGTTGCGCACACTACATGCAACTTTGAATGATGCTTTTAAAAGCATTTTTCTGAGTTTTTGCTATTTACCGACAGGTCTGACCTGTCGGTAAATAGCGGCCCCAAAAGTCCAAAATCGCAATTTTGTTGTGTGTCATGAATAGCATTTGAGGAATCTCTATTAGAGATTCCTTAAATGCCATTCCACGCAAATATGCGAATTCTTACATAGCGATTTTTGCATTTGGTATCATGAATACCAAATGCAAAAATCGCACTCGCTAAGGGCCAGATTCTGAGAATCTGGCCCTTTGCGAGTGCAATTTACCTACATGAATCAGGCTGTATATTTCCAGCACTGTTGCGCTATTTCAAGTATGCATGATTGGGCATTTTAAACTCCTTTTTTTCACAGTGATTTATTTTGGACTAATTTCACTGCCGATTTAGTAGGTACGCACATACAGGTCTATGCAACTGCTTTTTATGAGCTTTGTACCTTTTGCAATTTCAAGTGGCTTTTAAACTCGGCTTACACTGTGGAAATACTCATTACAGAGTATTTGCATTTCAAGTAGACCTTTGATGCTGCCTCTGATAGTTTGCCCCGGTTGGTTCCTACAAGCTGGCTGTGAATTAGGATTCTTCTGAGCAGTTCTTTTCTTCCTTTTAACCTGTGTTTTATTCACTCTTGCATCTTGGATTATGTTTGGGTCTCTTGGGCGACGGGCTCCCTTCCGCTGTATTTTCATCTCTAATTTATTGCATTTGAGACTGTCTGCTTCTAATCATGGGACTTTAGAGTCTACATGTTTTTACATATGGATTCCTTCTCATCATCCTGTCAAAAGGCTGCCACTTCATCCGTGAACATACCTTCTGTCCACAAAGACTTCAATACTGCTACAAAACGGCAAAAGAAAGACCTTAGTTCTGCTACAAAGTCTCCATTACCTTTGACTGTAGAAGTTATGGAGGAAATAAAGCTCCTGAAAACTTTTCTTATGGAAACTAACACTACACTTCAATGCATAGATGAGAAATGGTCAAATCTAGAGTGTTGGAGGTTGAGCAAAGGATTAGTGGCGTACAGGATGCGACACCCAAGATAGATGATATGTCTCTTTTTAAACAACAGACGGAGGATTTAGAAAACTATACAGCTGATGTGCTTTGGCCAAGTGGACATGCCTGCAGATCACACTATAAAACACACCCCATCCTTGACCAGCCTCCTTTGCTTCCCAACTACAGCCCACTTTTTGGGTATTTTGAGATTCTGCACCCCTTTTTTCATCTTCCCACATAGCACTCCTCTCAAATAGTCACTCACATTTTTTTTCATCATGCCTGCCAAAGAAAACCACGCTTCACTGAAGCTGAGTTGACAGTCATGGTGGATGAATTCATTAGAGTAGAGCAACATATTTTTGGTTCCCAAGTCCAGAATACTCCTCTCAGTCGAAAACTGAAATGTGGGACAGGTTAGCCAACAGAGTTAATGCTACTGGTACCACCCTGTGCACACAGGCCAGTATTAGGCCTGGAGGCTCAGAGGACTGAAGTGGCCCTCCTAGCGCACCATTACTATTATGTCTGTGGAGGAGAATGTCTTTGCTATCCTGCACTTTGAGGGCTGGACAGTACAACGAGGGGGAGTGGACTCTGGTAAGTTACACTTCAATAACAGTCACACTATCACAATGCCCTGTACGCTCTCAACTCTGCTTTTGCTTCTGTGTTCTCTGTCTACTTTCCTAACATGCAATACTCAAAGTGTCTGAGATGTTGGTTTGTCTGTGTCAATGTGTATTGCTGCTTATGAGAGCACATGTATCCAAAACCCTGATGTGCCACATGTTGCAATGCTCTCTGTAAGCCAATTACCATAAAAAAATAAATTCCAGACCCATGATTTATTTTATGTATTTTTATTTTGGTGTTTTATAGAGCGCAAACTTGACCCCTTAGAGTATCAGAGCGCTTTACAGGATTAACAGGTTATATACAAGCGACTAAGGAAAGGGGGAAACAAATAGGATAAAACATGGAGATACATTCAACAAGAGCAAGCGGTCCCAGATCCAGAAAGAGTGGTCCCAGATCCCGGGGTGGTATGCCCAGAGGTGCCCGTTGTATAGAATATTGGTAATGCAAGGTGTGGCAGTATTAAGACGTGAAGCAAAGTCGCTGAGGTGGTTGCAAACAGGGTTTAGGAAAGGAATTTGCCCATTAGGAAGGTTTTGGCCTCCTTTTTAAAGCGTGCCAGAGATGGAATTCTTCTAATGGCATGCAAGAGTGAGTTCCATATTCTTAGTGCGGGTCCAGAGAAGGCCCGGCTGTAGGTTTTTTTTGCAAACGTGCTGGTTGGAGCAAGAGGTCTCTGATGGACCAGGAGTTTCTGGCTCCTCCGGGTACCACGAGTTTCTGGGTGTGAAATGAGGGGGAGTTTGAGTATAGAGCTTTGTGAGTGATACAAGCCAGTTTAAGTTGGATTCGGCCTTAAGAAGAAGCCATTTTAGAGCTTTCAGGTGTGGTGGGATGTGGTCGAATTTCTTTGAGCCTGTTAATAGTCTGGCAGCCACGTTGAGGCAGACTTTTAGTAGGGCCAGGGAGATCTCGGGTAGACCCGAGAGGGTAGAGAAACCATATTCCCGTCTAGAGATGATTGGTGCCAGGACTGCATTTTATAGGGCGGGAGTGTCAGGGAAAGGTTTTAGTGATCTTAGGTAGCTCAGGTAAAATCTGGCTGATTTGGCCATCGAGTTGATGTGGTCCTATATGTTCAAGCTGCAGTCGAGGGTTATACCGAGGGATTTGGCGGAGTCCACTATGGTCGGTGGGCAGTTTAAAGCTGTGATCGCCTTAATCCATTCCTGAATGCCAGGGTTGGTTTTGGGAGGGGAGATTAGGAGAAATTAAATTTTTTTGTGTTGAGTTTGAGATGGTTGGAGGTGAGCCATTGGACAGTCAATTTCAAGGCCTCATTTAGGGAGTGAATCACCTCAGGGTAAGAGATTTTGATGTAGATCTGGGTGTCGTCTGCATACATGTGGTATAAGATATTTACGGTGCATAGTACCTCGGCTAGAGGTCGAGGTAAAGGTTGAAGAGGGTAGAGGACAGAGTAGATACTTGGGGGACTCCAACAGTGATCGGGGAGTGAGCCGACAGTTTACCGTTGATGAGGAATATCTGTGAGCGATTCTGGAGGAAGGACCTAAACCATTCAAGAACAGGGCCATCCAGGCTTATCCTTAGTTCTAGGCTCTGAAGGAGTTTTTCGTGGTTGACTGTATCGAAAGCCGAGGATAGATCAAGGAGGATTAGAAGACAGGTCTTGCCTTAATCAAGGGATGTTGCAGGGATTCTGCTCAAACATAGAACTGTGCACAGAGACCTAGGACATCAGTGAATTGTGGTGGACCAAAAAACTCACCTCAGTACCTAGAAACCCTAAACAACTAGCATCAGTGTCACATTAGCTCTTCGTCCAATAGCAAAGTAACCAATGATTAGACAACCCAGAAAATGTGACTTAGGTTATACTCAGGAATGGTGGGAATCAGGAACACTGTTTAATTTGTTATTCTCATACCAGTCCACAATATGGGTAAAAAGGAGACACTGTAGAGTTTAAAATGTTTATTTTTAACGTTGTACTCTAGGATGCAGTATTTTTGCGTGCATAAGCAGGCAAATGATTAAAAATAATTCAAGCAGCATTGTTACAATTCCATAAAACAAAAAAAAGGGAAATCATATTATGATGATGGTGGGAACAGGTCCTCTAGTGCCTTGATTGCCATCCCCCTAGCTAGGAACTATGTTTTATAAAATATAGAAGGTCTCTTAGGCTTGTGTGGGGGACCCCACACCTCTAAGATCAGCAGGAGTGTATCACATCAGGATCTGCAAAAGCTCTCTGTGTCTCTGGTAACAGAATGATTCCAAGTGTGTGAAATCATGTATGCAGTGCCATAAAAAAGGCACCAGAATTCCAGTTAACTGCAGCTGCGTGTATGTTGTGGCTAAGTGTGAGTCAATCAGCCTGAACAACAGCTAAACATTGTTCTGATAATCTTGGAGGCTTCAGAACTCACTGTGCAGACTAAGGTTGCGATGTAAGCCTAGGTATGTTCGAAAAAAGCCCTCATGTGAAGATATTCACGAATTCAAAACATGCAATAACAGCTACCTGCAGTGTCGTGTGCAAAAGCAGCACAAGGCAAAATGGCATTTAAACTTCTAATAAGCTTATGATAATATAACAATGTGTGCAAGCAGAGGTCTGCCCTCACTACAGGGCTTGGAGGGCGTTGTCCACGGTGTGGAGAAGAGTTGTTTCAGTGCTGTGCCCAGGCCTAAATCCGGACTCGTAGTCATCTAGTAGGTGGAAGTTCCTGATGTGTTGGCTCAACTGCTGTTACACACATTTCTCCAGAACTTTAGGTAGGAGTGGGATGTTAGACATAGGTCTGAAGTTGGTGGGGGAAGCAGGATCCAGCGTAGTTTATTTTTAGGAGGGGGAGGACTTGAGAGAGTCAGGTATCGACCCCTGTAGAAGGGAGACGTTAATTATTGTAGTCCAACTAGGAATGATAGCTTGAGAGATGGCTGCTAGGCAGTTAGACGGGAGTGGGTCATTAAAGTGGTTGTTCGGGTTTAAGGAGGATAACATGTTTGAGTTGGACGGCTCGTCATAGACTTTGAAGTTGGACCAGTGCGCTTGGTTTTTGGGTGATGTCTGGGGGGCAGCACGGAGAGACGCAGCAGGTCCGGAGAGGGCTGGGAGTAAGTGGCTGATCTAAGATTGTTTCCTAGGGCAGTGATTTTGTCGGAGAAGAAAGAGAAGAATTCCTCGCATGATATAAGGGATTTAGGAGTTTCTTTAGAGGTTTTAGCCAGTTTGTTCGATTGGTGTTTTTGGAAGCAGCATTGTTACAATTCCATAAAACACAAAAGGGGAAATCATAATATAATGATGGTTGGAACAGGTCTTATAGCCCCTTGTATGCCACTTGTATGCCACTTCTTGGAACTATGTTTTATAAAATATAGAAGGTCTCTTAGGCTTGTGTGGGGGACCCCATACCTCTAAGATCAGCAGGAGTGTATCACATCAGGATCTGCAAAACCTCTCTGTGTCTCTGGAAACAGATTTCCACCAAGTGTGTAAAATCATGTATGCAGTGCCATATTAAAGGCACCAGAATTTCAGGTAACTGCAGCTGTGTATATGCTAAGGCTAAGTATGAGCCGATCAGCCTTAACAATAGCTAAACATTGTTATGATAACCTTGGAGGCTTCAGAACTCACTGTGCAGACTAAGGTCACAATGTAAATCTAGGGATGTTGAAAACAAGCCCTTCTCATGTGAAGATTTTCACAAATTCAAAACTTGCAATAACAGCTACCTGCAGTGTTGTATGCAAAAGCGGCAAAAAGGCAAAATGGCGTTTAAACTTCTAATAAGCTTATGCTAACATAACAATGTGCGCAAGCTGAGGTCTGCCTTCACTACACCCTCCATTGATCGGAGAACACACAATAAGGAGGGCAATTTTAGAACACATAGTTCAAGTTCAAATGAGACAGAACCAAGTTCAAAATGTTGCCAAACTGGATAATTGGGAGTAAAATTCCGAAACAGCAACCACAAAAAAAAACCTTCAAAATCCAACAGGGGTATATCGTGTTTAAAACATCTAATGAGTAGAAAGAAAAAATGAAGAGAAAAAAATCACTTCAATCCAACATCGTATAGGCACAGTACGTTGCAACAGCCTGTAATAGGAAGTCGTTGTTATTGTCAGTGAACATTTCAGCCATCCAAGTATGTAATGGAAAAGAACACACATGTTCTTCAACAGCCGGAGTCTCTAGCACTATCAGAGGACAACTCGGGTGTTCTTCCAGATAACTGCGAGCCAGGAAGTCATTGGCTGTAGTCCATATATTCCAATTGCTTAGGACTCCATGCGCTGCTGCGCGGCCCTAATCCCGACACCAGAACAGTGTAGTTCAAGAGCAACTAAGGGAATCATTATTAGATCATAATCTGGGTGAGGAGACACCGTATTGCAGAAGCACAAATCCAGAGCCCATTCAAAACTGCAATCCAGGCGGTGGAAAACTGGCTGCACGCACGTAAAGTATGATAACCGGAAAAATATACCATACGCTACACTCACAGTAGCCAGAGGCAGCGATCCATAGAATTCAAGCATCCGGTTACGAAGTTGGAGCAGCCGGGGCAGGTTGTCTTGGGGCACAGAATGTGCAACCATTTTGAGAAAGCAAATTAACAGCAGTACATCGGCGGCCAGGACGAGAATTAACGGTAAACCGACAAAGTGGCTGGAAAAAATAGAATGAAAAAATGCTGATATGACACCAAAAATAGTTAGGAATGAGTTTGGAATGAGGTCACAAGGCCAGAACTTACTACTTTAAAAAAGTGCTCCAAGTCTGTGGTCGACGAGGCATTGAATATAGTGTGAATCAAAGTACCAAAATGCAGTGGGAGATCAGTATTCAAAAGGGATTGCACCTCTGTGCGAGTGTTTGCTTTGTGAATGACAAATGCCCGGATGTAAGGGCGACTTCCTTTTGAGACAAAAGAGCCCTTATTCGACTCATCTTGTTGAATTCTGCTTTCAAGGTCGGAATGAAAGGCAAGAAGGATACATTGAGCTTCCCATGCGGAGGAGGAAACAGCACATTCTTACAACAGACAACACGTTGGGAGACAGTCACTATGTACGCAATCCCTGCCAGCATATCACAGCAATCTTCATTATTTAAAAATAAATAACTACAGTTTGCTAACAATGTGAAAGTCGGTGTACCTTTTAAAATGCAGGCCAAATTTTGGGCATCAGAATTACATGAGCCGTGCAATTGTATATTTCTACAGACCAATGAGTGATCGGGTGTTGAAGTGAAATCTTCATCTTTCAAATAAACCTCTTTACTAAGCATGGGCTGAAAATACATTCCGCTCGCAAAATTTGTGAATTTTTGACAATTTTGCGGTCCGTGTATCGTGTGAAATTGTAAAAGAATTCGCAATTCGCCAGTCGGCGTTTTTTTTGCTTGGTCGCGCTTCAAAAATACAGTCTCGCGCGCATGTGTTGACTTACCGTGATTCTGAGTTCGTCAAGTTGTTTTCCTACCGGTTTGCATGCGCTGCGCCATTTTCATCTTGCTGCGTGATTGCGCAAGATTTTTCGGCCGCGACTACATCATAGCGTCCCGCCATCTTGCACTGCGAGACTTGTTAAACGCGAATACGTCATAAGGGCCCGCGATCGCGCACAGCGAGAGAAAACAATTGGGAAGACGTAGATGCGATGCGCAGCTGACATCCGACGGGAGATAGGAACAGCTCGCTTTCCCGAAATTGCACAAATTGCAATTCTGCACAAGAAATCTATCGCTGGCAGCATAAACCTCCTGAAAATGATGATTTGGATCAGAATCACTCCTCAGATTGACATATGGCTGCATTTTTTCGAGCAAGGAGTCCATTTTTGGGGGGGTGGGAGGGAAGAAGTGCCCCACAGTCTCCAACTTCCTGTTCCTGTCCAGCAGGCTCCTCCCAGTGCTTTGTCCATGTCCTGGTCACTTTTCATTTGGATCTGAAGCTGGAAGGATTACTTTTTGTGGCTGCTGTGCTGGATATTTGTATTTGAGGACTTTTTTTTGGGATAACTTTTGGATTTGAGATTTTACAAGTACGTTGGTGTTGTCTGTTTGGAGCATTGCAGTTGCTGCAACTATAACTTATGAACTTTTTCACAACTTAAAAAAAAATATATAGTGGGTACCCACAGTATCCAGTAGGTCCAGGGTTAGTCATGGGTGCATGATAAACTGTTTCTGTGAGTTTTGTTGAACTTAAATATAATTTATGGCATGTTATTGAGTAGCTCACTGTTATATGTGGAAGTTTTTTTTAATTTTGGAGTGTGTGTTAAAGCCACACTAGCCAGTAGGCCCAGGGGTAGTCAGTGGTGCATGGGCCATGTCTCTCTGTGGGGTCTCTTGAATTTAAGCATCATTTAGGGCTTGAATGGCATTGGATTAAGCATGAGCGGATTTTGCGGATTGGCAATCCGCGAATTTGCGGATTTGTAAACTCGCAATCCGCAAAATCCGCGAATTCCCGCGAATTTGCGGATTTTTTTTTTTTTTTGTGTTCGCCCGTGTTTCTGCCAGTTCGCGAGGGTTTTTACAATTTCGCAATTTGCGAACTTACCTGTCGGGTCGCAAGTTTTGCGAACTTGTTGTTTCTACGTGTCCAACCTGTTTGGGACACTCTTCTTCATCACTGCCACTCTCTGTCACCACTGCCACTCTCTGACTACTCATGCCACCCTCTGGCCCACCCATGCCACCCTCTGTTTCATCACCACACCCTCTGGTTGTCCAGTGTACATTATTTTTGGCAAAGCAAAGCACACCTTCCCTGCCTCAAGTGACCTGAATTAATTTGGGGCTGATTAATGTGTCACAGAATATTTTTTTAGCTGGCACCTGCTTCCTTAGTGCGCCCTGATTAGTGATCTTTTGCACTTGCTAAGTGCTTTCATTGTTGCAAAATTAGTTACAACACCTGCCCTGCCCCAACTGACAATAATGAATTAGGGGCTGATTAATGGATTTTAACTTCCAGCCTGGCTCCTGCTTGTCTCCCTTAGCTGTAATTCAGGACCTTTGTGGCATATGTGTAACTATTCTGAGGTTCAGAGCAGGGTCACATAATAGTTGCAACTGGCAACTGAACTCTGGAGGGGCCCCTCAGGAAGCACTACAGGAAATGGCTACTAATGATGAGCCTGAACTTTTGAACCTGGTAAGTAGTTACTTTCAGTTTTGCTAAAATCGTATTTCTGCAATTTCGCACTTATTCGCGGGGCGCGAACTCACGCGAACAGTGCGAGCAGTGCGAGCAAAATCCGCTGCTCGCGGATTTGCGGATTTTTCAGGAAATTCGCAAATCTCGCGGATTGCGGATTTCCCGAAAATCCGCAAAATCCGCGAGCGGAACGGATTTTCCGCCCATGCCTACATTGGATTGGGGTGATTTCTGTGTGTATTTTGATTTTTTGGGTGTTGTTGGGGCCTGGTCCAGGGCCTGGCCATGTGGGTGGGGGCCATTTTGAGGCCTGGTCCAGGGCCTGGCCATGTGGGTTGGGGTCTAGGGGCCATTTTGAAGCCAGGCAGTGTGCTTTGTGCCATAGGCCTGCACCCAGTCTGCCTTGCTTTAATCCATTATGCCCAGGTGTACTCAGTGGTGCATGGACCAAGTCTTTCTATGGGGTGTCTTGAATTTAAACATCATTTAGGGCATGGATGGCATTGGATTTGGGTGATTTCTGTGTGTATTTCGATTTTTTGCGTGTTGTTGGGGTCTGGTCCAGGGCCTGGCCATGTTGGTGGGGGCCATTTGAGGCCTGGTCCAGGGCCTGGCCATGTGGGTGTGGGTCTAGGGGCCATTTTGAAGCCAGGCAGTGTGCATTGTGCCATAGGCCTGCACCCAGTCTGCCTTGCTTTCATCCATTATGCCCAGGGGTACTCAGTGGTGCATGAAACAACTCTCTCTGTGTGGTCTTTCTTTTATTAATTTAAACATCCATTTTAGATTAGAATTGACATTTTTCATTTTGGGTCTTTCCGTTTTTGAGTGTGTTGTGTTAATAATAATAAATGCCTAGTTGCAAATATTAATTGAAGCACGACATATGCAACATTTATTTCACTGATGTTCCTCTGGCTTCCTTTGCTTTTAGGTACAAAAAGACTGAGAAGAACCAGGAATCATCCTCATCATCATCACTTCTTGTAGTGCCAGGAAAAAGTCCTGTTGCGGTGTGCATAACGTCACGTGTGGCCACAGACATCTCTGCAACTCGTGCAACTGCGTCCTGCTGTTCTGAGATCTCAAGAAGATTGGCCCAAAGAAAGGAGCCGTAGATCCTCTACCAAGAAAGTTGCCAGTGCCACTGCCAATAAGAAGGATTAGAAGAAGCAAGTGGTGCCACTTACCACGGAGACTGGTGTGCCAACATACACTTTTTTGGGGAAAAAAAACTACGCCTGCAGCAGCGCTGTCTGCTGGGGACCAAGCTGGGAGCAGCACCTCTGCTTCATAGGCCTAAGCCCATGAGTCCGCAGAGGCAGCCACTTTAATTGCTCTTTCACCATCGACCAGTGATATTGGCGTTGACTCATCGCAAAGTAGCATCCAATCAACGCAGGGTATACCTCATATGACGAGTGTTCAAACACAGCCACACTGACAACCACAGGTGCAACAAGGAGAGGCGCAAGTAGAGGCGCAAGTAGAGTTGCATGGAGAGGCGCATTGAGAGGCGCATGGAGAGGCGCATTGAGAGGCACAACTGCCCACAATGCTTGTTCCTCCAGAAGTAGCGGCAAATGATGATCCATTGTCTTCCAGATCCCCAGCAAGGAAAAGGAGGGCTAGTGCAAGTTCTTCTTCAAGCCCCCTTCCTTCTGATGTTCTAGATCTTGATTAGCACCAACCAGTTCAGTCTTAGAGGGAGACACGTCATGAGCTGACAAAGCTAGGTAAAAGGAAGGTTCCCGCAAGGCTTCCACTTATGGTTGATGACGAAGAATCAGTAGAAGTGGTGTATTCTGCTGCTGATGAAGAGTCTGACAATGACGACCCAGTCATCACAGTCGTCACTCCAGCCCCAGCGAGCATGCAGCAGGCAGACATTTTTACCCAATCCCGAAATGCTGCTGTGTGGGATGTGGGCGGTGTGGCACTGGTACCACCACCAACACAGGTAACTACTGCACCAACACGACCTAGAGCTGCCATATTTTCTCTTCAGAAGGGCCAGCAAAGAACTCCATCCAGCTCGACCTCCATTACCTCAAGTAGTGGTGCTGTAACAGTAAGTGCACAACAGAGTAAAATTCGGCCAAGCCCATCCTCCACTTGATCTGGCATTGAAAGTAGCACCTCCACCACCACCACCAGAAATCTCAACTCCCCAGTTTGGGATTTCTTTAGTATTAGCAAAAAGGCAGAAAACCTAGTTATTTGTTCGATTTGTAAACAAGTAGTTAGTCGGAGTAAGCTTGGTACAAACTATGGTACCGGAGGCCAGAGAGGTCATCTAAAAAAACACCACATTATCCAGTGGGAGGCGCACCTAAGTAAGATCCGGGAAGCCAAAAGTGCAACAAATCCAAATGTATCCATTGATATTGCAGCTGATGATGACGAGGGGCTGATCCTGCAGGGGGAGGTGAAGAAGCGACAGACATTTTTTCTGGTACACACAGTACCCCTGGCAGCAGCACTGCAGTGGTAGTGCCCACACAATCTACCCCAGCAACATCTATGAGGCACAGTAAGAGTCTGGTAGAGACATCAATACGAAGGTGTACATCAATGAGCCTAACTGGGTTGAAGAAGTCTGGAACATTTTGGTCGGAGGCGCCATTTGAATGCAACCACCCAACGCCATGTCTGTATAATGCAATGCTGGCTAAAATGCCAGCGGTGGACCTTCTCCCTTTTTCTTTCATAGAAGGGGTAGGTTTTCTAGAATTTGTGGCAACAGGCTGCCCTAAATGGAAGGTTCCTAGCTGGTCCTATTTTTACAGAGTTGCGGTTCCAGCACTACATGAAGATGTGCTGGAAGTGATTGGGGCAGCTCTGCAGAAGAGTGCTGTTCACACTATCCACCTGACAACAGACATGTGGACCAGTTGCCAAGCCGTTGATTACATGTGCATCACTGCATACTGGGTCTCTTTTGCGGGGGTTAGAGATACGATAGCTGCAGGTGTTGCCAGTGTCACAATTTTTCAAGTTACTCGGAAACATGCAACAGTAGCCATGTTTGCCATGGAGAAATCTCATACTGCAGTAAACATTTTGGAGGAGTTTAACAGTGAGGTCTTTAAATGGCTGCTGCCAAGAAGGCACATGATTGGTTATGTTTCCACGGATAGGGGCAGTAATATAGTTAAGGCCATGAATGATGGTGGCTATTTCAGAGTGCCGTGGTTGGCGCACAGCATTAACATTATTGTTCAAGATTTCTTCAAAAAAGAAAACACAGTCAGCAACTTACTGACCACCTCCCGAAGAATCTGCACACATTTCAGCCATTCTTTTAAGGCCCGGAAGCAGCTGAGGATCATTCAACGTAACCGTAGAGTGCCAGTCAAAGGACTCATCCAGGAGGTGGCAACAGTTTGGAATTCAACCTTCTCCATGCTTGAGCGTCTGTTTGAGCAGTACTTGGTAATCAATGAGTATGTCTTTAACGCACGGGCTGCTGCTATGAAAGACATGAGTCTAGAGTTGGAGGAATGAGACCTAGTTAAAAGCCTGACAGATAAGCTTCCTCATTTTGAGGGCTTCACCCATGAAGTCAGCAGGGAAGACTGTAGTTTGGGCAAAGCTATCCCATTGTTGCGCAAGCTAGAGCACCAACTGAAGGCGGTGTCTTCAACGTTCGGAGTTGATGCTGAAAAACAAGGCGCATATCTGTTGGCGGAGAGCTTAATGAGCCACCTAGTTGACAATGTGAGGCTTAAAGGCATACATTCATAACAACATTACATTTGTGCCACTATTCTGGATCCCCGGTACAAAAAGGTACTACTGAAGCAGCAGGCTATCCGGCGTCAAGGTCTACTTCTGTGGCCGAAGGCAGTCACTTTCCCTCGGAGCCGTTAAAGACACCAGCAACCGGATCATCACCTGCACCAGGCCCAGACATAATATTGTTGGAAGCGGATTGGATAACTCATCAAGGGTTTACTCGTTCCAGTGTTGATGCAAAGGCAACAGATGGTACGCAAACTGGAGCACCCCTGGAGGACCTTGAGCGGATGGTGCGGGCCTATATGGATGACCCAACAGAGGTCTTCATTGATCATAACCCATTGGTATATTGGTATGGGAAAAGGTCTCAATGGCCCCTGATCACCATTCTGGCTATAAATTGTTTGGCTTGCCCACTCGCAAGCTTGTCTTCTGAACGTGTTTTCAGTGCTGCTGGTGCCATTGTCACTTCAAAAAGGACCCGCCTCTTGCCCAAATATGTGGAGAGGTTAACAATGATCAAGATGAATCAGCACTACATACCACCAGATTACAAAATACGTGAATCCACGCAGGAAGAAGAGGACACCGACTTAGGTGACGAAAGTTCTTCTCTGTTAGTTGACCTACTCCATGTTCAATTCACAGAGTTTGAGGACAAGCTCTACTTCCCTGATAACTAGGCTTGAAATACTTACTTTTTTTTCTTCCGTCCTTATTGACTTTTATTTCTGTGTGTCTTTCTTTGATTTGCAACTTTTAGCACAACAAAACTTTGATCACAACAAATCCATCAGCAGCACTGTCTTCGTCTTATTTCCATATTGAAAGTGCCGCTGTCTGCATTCCTGAAGTTCACAAGTTCACAACTCAGTCATGCTCCTCTATCCTCCTCCTACAGACTCCCCCTATCCATTTCCCTCAAGGCAGATGGCCGGATTACGCAGAATCAAGAAACTGTCGCTTCGTAGATGAGTCCCCTCAAAAGAAGTGAGACTGGAATTACTGACTATGCTGACTGTTACTTCTGAAATTGACACGAGAGGCTGCCCTGTGGCCCTTCACTTAAGAATAAGATGCTGACAAAAAGTGGAACAGGTAATGTATGAATGAATGGTGAGATGGCATGCACTGGACAACACTGGCTGTCTGGCTCTGATGAAAGCAATTGCTGTTTGTTTGTTGTGCATGAAATAAATCCTATGTGTTCTGTTATTATTTAATCTTTTACACACTAAATGTCACTCACGTCTTCTCTGTTTTTACCTTGGTTAATGCAAATTGTACTGCAGGGGCCACTACGTTGTATTTTTTAATATGGAAAATGTCTTTGGACTCACTGTGTGTAGACTGCGACTGCATGAACAACATTGAGTTTGCCAATACAATGATGATGATGAGTCTTGATGAACAAAGTTACATAATATCTTTACAGTCACTCACTGGGATGGATGGATCATCATCGTCGGTTTACGGAAGAACTATGGCTATTTTGTGAGTGGCAAACAGGTAAACAAGTCAACAACAACCACAGCAGAACTACATGTCTGTCTAGTCTGTGTCAAATAGGTATTCTACATGGCGATTGGTTCACTCAGTGGTGTCTGCCTTGACAGTCTACATGGCCCTGGCCTGCTCTGTGCTAATTCATTTCCTGGAAACCGAGACTCAGAGTAGGCACTTTAGAAATGATGCATGTATGTAATTCTGTCGCCTCCGAAAGTGAAAGTGTTATTTTTGAACTACATACCATACCTTATATTTTTCCTCCGGGGTGTCTTAATATCCCTTCCCTTTCTGTTTTTCCATCGACAATTACAGACTGACAATTACCCTGTGCGATGGGAAACACATTACTTACCATAGCAATCCGCAATTCCGCATCCGCCAGGCAGGCAGTGGACAGTGTGGTCACCAAGATTGATTGACGGAACGCCCAATGGAATGGAGGAGTACCGCGAATAAGAGGAATAGCTGGATACATACAACTTCCCAATTTGACCAGGACAACTACAACATATGGTTACAGTATCCACTTCACTTGTCCTTATCTTTTCAATAATGTTATTGTTGGTTGTGAACTTCTATGAGTGTGCGACTCGGTGCATTTGCTCTCTGCTTCAAATTCATCCCTATAGCTATTTGATAAGTTTCTTTGCTATTTGTAAAAGTAATGTAATGTACAAGTAAGTGTTTATTCTCTCCGAGGAGAGATATGCAAGTGAAATGGCGTAATTCTAGCAGCCCTGTACTGTCTAATTGTTTAGTACTAGTTAGTAAGTTGTAGTATAAGTAGTATTACTTTTCATTAACCTAACCGTCCACTTAGCAAACAACTTCATGCATGCACTTCCTTTAACTCCCTTAAAAGATTTATGGATATGGTGGTATCGTAGATTTGTTTTTCTTCATTTGTTGTTTCTCCATGCTGTGTTTTCTTTTTCTCTCTCCAAAAAACTATCCCAAAAAACCCCATTCCCATCCATTTTTCAAACCCTAACCCTCTTCCCCCTAAATGACAGTAAGTAAATGACACCAATAATTCCAGACGCTTGCTGGGGAGGATAAGGTCAAAGCAACAGAAAATCAATTTAAAGGCAGGTGAAGGAATCTGAGGATATATTCCTATTCTGCTTGACACACACCCATGAGTATTTTCAAATCATTTCAGAATTTCATGTCCGCCATCGAGTGGATTCATCAACAACAACATCCTCCTACAAGTGACGAAAACTTACAATGCTGTGTCCTTCAGTACTAGTTCTTGTAGTAGCCATAATCCACGCAACTACTAGTTAACTTTTGATCGAATACTTTAGCATTGCTTAGGCTACAATTTAATTTAAGGCACTGTTCTTGTGTACTGTACTATTGTTGTGAATGTATCTAGGACCGTAATTAAATATTCCCGATTCATGCCCTTACGTGGTTCTAACAAATCATATCCTTATAAAGGCATAGGAATCATATCCATATTTAGTCATGGCCAATGCAGTCCAAATACGGCAAGGCTACTTCCCGAGACTCCTAGAAAGTACAACGCGTTCTTTAAACAAACCAAGCCTCCAACAGCCCGGGAATTCCCCCTGCTTCTGTTTGGATTTGTCCTAGAACTCCTGAGAGTCCTGAAAGAACTGAAAGTTCTTAGTGACGTCTTATGTCCAACCTTACGTCAAACTCGGCACCTTCCAGGTATAAATATACCCGCATTTGCCTTAAGCAACACACAGTGGTTTGGAGCAGAGCGGCTATCTACTTACCCAAAGCCCAGCTGATGCGAGTGCCGAAGGAAGCTGATCCTTCCATTTGACGCACTGAGAGAGACGCTGTCTTTTCTACTGCCGAAAAATCCAGCTCCAGTGTTTCCAGTCACCTTTGTGGGTTGCTGGGAGATCAAGTCCTGAGAAAGAGATACAAGACCTCCTTCATTCTAAAACCAAGGTACGGAGCTGATTAAATCCTTAGAGAATTCTTGATTCAGATTCTTGGCAAAACTAACTTAACTTAAACTGCAGCTCACTTACTCCTTCCCACGTACTAGGCTTAGGTTAGGTATACCGGGGTAGGCGTATTTTAGAAGCACCAGTTGAGTACGTTTAGTCAACTTTTATCATTGTATGTATTGTATATATTTTATACGTTTTAAGTATCATATGGCTCAGAAACCATATAAAGGCTTTTACAGTAATATTTCATAATACTCCTTTTACTGTACGCGCTTTACTTTATGATAAGTATTGCAATTGTGGCAATTCACTTCTCTTGCCTGAGAAAGAAGACTGCTCAATAAATAAAAACTTTTATTGAAAACGCCTGTCTCTCTATTTCTTTGCACTCTGGTGAAACTAAGCATACACGATTGACTGAGTGAAATAGCTATCTATTGTTTTCACACGACTCTGGAGATATACTCCTTATTCTGGAGGGAGCAAAGTTGTCATGTTTATGCGGTTGTCAGAAGCTAATCCCTTCTTGTCTGTTCAGGAAAGTTAACTCATTCCTGTTCACTCGAGAAAGTTTCTAGTGACCTCTGAGCTAGCTGGCATTCATAATTAAGTCTAACATATTCAATAGAGACCTAGTCGACCTCAGTCCTACGTCTAAACTATTGTTTATGTTATTCCAATGCGCAGAGCCTATTGGGAATATAGGAGCTACACTACACTATCGTACTGTTCTAATGCTCCTCTCAGGCCACCCAATGTCTCATTTCCTTTTTTTTCCATATGCTGTTACTGCCAGTGTGTACTACTACTACCACCACAACGATGCCATTTCATCAGTCCAGGATTCCATAGCCAACCTTTATTGCCATTTGCCATGCAGCCAGCCCTCAGCCTAGCCCTATTCTCAAACACTAATGACAGGTAAGATAAGCATTTTGTGGGAGGAAGAATAATGGAGTAGGAGGAGAGGAGAGACTGACGGTAGTACCAGTAAAGTAGTAGGACAATTGAATTCACTAACTCTGTCAGTGGCACTTTTGTAGAAATTTGGGCGATTACTTAGACAATTCAAATCAATCAGCCAGTTAAGTTTCAGGAAAACAAAAGTACAGTTAACCCCACCCTGCCTCCCCCACAAAACATAAAACGTGTATGCTATGTTTGAGTAGAAAATAAATATTTATTTTGCCCCTAACAAAAATAAACTATCCCGCAAAATGCAACCCCCCTCCCTAATCCCTACCAATGTCCATGAAAGCAAAATGTCCAAAAGTCCAAAAACCCCAATGCCCAAGTTCCCCCCAAAAGTCTTTAAAAAAGGGGCAAGGTAAAGTCTCTCTCCATATACTTCCACCGGCGATGTCCTGTGGCCAGGTGGTCGCGCAGCTCTCTACGGAGGGCCTTGAGCAGGGCTTTCTGCCTCGACAGTTGGGCCACCTGCTGCTCAAAGTAGGCCACTTGCAGGGACAATCGGTGCATCCTAGCCTTGCAGGCACTGTGGGGGGCAGCTGTTGTTTTCGCTGCTCGGCAGCAGCGGGTGGCTGACCAGGGCGCCGTACCGCTGGAGGATTGCGCTGACCGTATGACCCAGGGGCAGCGGAGGAGGATGCATTTTTGTCGATGTTGACTGCGATTCCTCCTCCTCCTGGGGCCACCAGCTGCCCATATTCAGCAACAATTGCCTCCAGCTTCCGGCGCCTGGCCCGGATAGCCATCTCCATCCGAGATAGTTTAGAAGAAGTATCTAGATGAAGAAAGAGAAAAATACTGTAACCAAGTCCAATACACAAAATAATTCAACAGCAAGTTGTGTCACAGTAGCACTAGCAACTTGCAAGCACAGTACATAACATTTGTGTGGCATGTATCTATCGAACCTCCAACTTCGTCAGCCTCTGCTCTAACATTAGTGGGAGTTTCGGGAATTCTACTAGCACTATATGGACTCACTACATTAGACTCAGACAGTATACCGGTCTTCTTCTCTCTTGTTTAGCGAAATTAGTACGTAAACTTGTGAAAGCCGGCATAATCCAGCGCAGTCAGCTTGCACCCAAGAAAAACAGACGCAAGACATGATGACGCAGACTTGCGTTACTGTTACCAGTCCAGTACATGCAGGTGGTGAAGCTCTTACTTTTCTACTACGGGTGACACTGTAGTGGAAAGTAATTGATTTTGACCATGGTACAAAACAGAGACATCATCTGGCACAATATCAACAACAGAAGAAACAATATTGTCTAACGTGTAAATACAGGAAGAAAGTGTGTTAATGCTATTATCTACAACTGCAAGCACTTTATCTAAATTAGCTTGATCAATAACCCTTAACCTAGAAGCAGCTTCAATTTGGGACAGTTTCCAAACCTCTTTGTAAATAGAGTATATCCATCTTTTCGATCTGCCTGTGGCAGGATCTTTCGCAAAGTCATTCAAATCAACATCGTCAGTCAATTTAGATAAATGAAGCTTAACGGACGCTAAAGTGGAATGCTTAAGCCTGCTTTGACATAGCTTGCCTACAGAATAGGTAGCGACGGAAAGGCCACTTTCAAAACCGGGATCCACCCTAACCTGTATGTAAACGGGGTCAAAACACAGAAAATTATGTTGGCATGAATCTGATGTTTTTTGCCATAATTACCAACCTTGGGTATCAAAAGTGGAAATATTAAAGGACATATTTAATAACAGATACTGTAAATCACTAAGGGACATACTTGTGTGATTGTAACGGGTGGGGTATTCTCCCAAATCAGGAAAAGACGGAGCATTTCATTTTTTAGACATAGCCAATCCAAGGTAGGTGGTTTGTGAAATAGTCGAAGTAAAAACAACATATGGTTCAGGATGAGACCTGCACGATGCAAATCCTCAGTGCCTTGCACTTTCCAACTTTTAGAACCCCAAAAAGATTTAAGATCAATAGTATCTTTCCACAGCTCATAGCCCCCAATAGCCAATTGGTCAAAAAAGGACTTGGAATATAACAATTTAGTGTGGTTAAGTCTAACTTTGGGAGAGGATTTAGCTGTCATCTTAAAATAAAATGCATCAGGATTGGACTGATTAAAATCAGTAAAATAAATAAATGTTTTCAAAAGAGTATTGGAGCTGCCTTCAACAGGGAAGGGACAATGTTCCCATTGTGTAAAATTAAACATATTTCTAAATGTTTTTGCTTTGTGTGAAAATGATTGCCATAGTGTTGGTAACAAAACAAGTCAGCATAATTTGCAGAATCTAAGTACAAATCTTTCGCATCAAAGGCAGCATAATATTTCAAATCAGAAAATAGAGCCTCTACGGCTTGGACGTCCCAATCATCAGAGTGTATATTTTGTTTAACACCATCTTCCATTGAAACACAAAGTACATTAGGGACATTAATAACCTCTGTGGGACTATGTATCTGAAATTTAACAGCATCCCATACAATCCCTTCTAAGACAGGCCAAGCAGTGATATTCACAAAAGTCTGATCTCTCTTCATTCTGTGTGACGATGAGTGGGATGCCAAAGTTCATCAATTGTAGTTCTTTCTTTAACATAGTGTCCATTCACGAGACAGAAAACATATACCACAAAACCAATGGACATGAATAAAAAGATTGAAAAAAGCACCAGCCAAATGTAAGTCCAAGGAGGAATTAAAAAGTGTTTTTTAAACCAAACAACAAAAATCAAAAACTTTTGAGAGGGACTTTGATGTGATAGAGTCAGATTCAAATGAAAAATGTGACTGGTTAGCCACACAGGTCTGTAAATCGGGCATCGATAAGTCTGTGGGGTAAGTGTACTCAGTATCATCAAAGGGATCACCAGCCAGTGGATTCAATAAAGGATGTGTAACTGTAGGCATCTTGATGGCAACGTCAGGTCTTGTGTCACTTGCCAGAGCCAAAACAGAATTTCTTAGCATCGCTGGACAAGAGAACACAGATGTCATACTAAGAAGAATTGGCTACTCTGTGTTATTTGACATTGTCAATGGAGATGTACCTGTTCACCTTGCGACCAGGTAGTGGAGGTAAAATTGCTTTTCTCGATATGAGAGGCCAAACTCCTTCTTGTTCTCCCCCTTTTCACGGACCAGATCACCAACTCGGGGTAGCCAGCCAACTACCGGAATCTGAAGAGCAGCATCAGAGGTGGAGGGCAAATGTTCCTTCGCAAGACTGTCTCTGGTCTTTTGTAGATTCTGTAAAACATTACAATGTTCATCTATGTCGACTAACTGAGGCAAGATGGCCGCTGAAGCGCTGTAGGAGTAAGTCGCATTCAGACCCCTCTCCGACCTATGCTTAGTCCCAGGCATCAGATGGAATTGTGAAAAGCAGTATGCAACTTATCTTCTGGAGTCAGCAAGGGAGCGATAACAGATTGAGATCGAAGAAGTACAGCGGTGGATTTTGCAGTTTTATACGCATTTTGGAGAAAGTGAAGTTATTGACCGTTTCACTCTTCAAAACACTTCAGGCAGAGATGGCGTTTCGAGGGAAAGACAAACAGCAACAGCCAATGCCAAGCGGTTTAAACAAAGAAACATGCCAGAAAGAAGCGGGGAGATCGGGCACCATCCCGAAAACTAAAATGCCACCTCCTGCCAAACGATCGACTCCTACAATATCTACAGCAACTAAAGCCCAACAGCGCAAGTTGGAGAGAGCCAGCGAGAAGGAGAAAGAGCACAAGCAGAGTAAAGATACACGAAGCAGCAACAGCAGTCAAGCGGCACGGGACCCGCCAGAAAAGAAAAAGAATGAGAAAGACCCCATTTACCGGCAGCCTTCAGTATCAGAAGTCTTTAGCGTCAAGGCACCACCAGGGGCGTCAGGATTTGTTACGGTAACCTCGCCGAGCACGGCAACCCTGCTGCCCGATGGATCAGGCAGCAACGTCCTCGAGGACACAAGTGGAAGCGTCGCCAGGCAACCGGGATACACAGAACTCACGCTTCCCGCGGAGCTCCTGTCGGCGAGTTGGACGGACGACGCTGGGCGAGAGCGAGAGCTGGAGCAGGGGAGCCAAGACGATCGATGTGATGCTGAGAAAGAGGTGAGAGAGGCCGCTGGCGGGGCAGAGGTTTTGAACACGGGACAAATGCTAGAAGCCCTCAAAGAGGTGGAGGCAGAGATGCGTGAGGAACAAGCCCAACAAAAAAGAGATAGCGCTACAAAGAGGGAGGGCGCTGCGAGCCCCAGACCACAGAAAGATCAGGCAGAGGCTGATTTCACGGAGGGAGCTGAGGGGGATAGGTTCTTCTCAGTTCCTGAAGAATCGGAATCAACGATGGCAAGCAGCGACGAGGAAAGAGACTCTTCAGACTCATGCTCGAGCTCTGGTGACAGTGGCAGCTCCAGGGGAAGAGGTACTCAAAAAAGCCGCAAGATGGCATCTAGAAAAGCAGGCTCCCCACTGAGTTCATATAAGGGTTCGCATAAGAAACTGTTATGGGACTATTCTGCTACCTCTAATATGTAAAAAGAAGATGGGCAAGATGTTCAAAATGAAGGAGGAAAATTGGATATAATGTTTGCCACATTAAAACAGATGCAAACAGAGGCTAGAGCTGAAAGCCGGAGAGCCAGGCACAACACCAAAAAAATCCAAGCGTTGATCAGGAAAATAAATAAAAAGTTTGAGGAAGTGGAGGAGAGAGTCATAGGAGTCGAAGAGAGAACTGGTACACTAGAGGATGAAGTTACAGACTGGCAGACATCTAGAGAAGAGCAGACAAAGACTGTGGAGGATCTACAATGGAAGGTGGAGGATTTGGAAAATCGCCAGAGGCGCAATAATGCCAGACTCCTTGGAATTGAGGAAGGGGTGGAGGGGCAAGACCCCAGAGGCTTCGTTATCAAGCTGCTAAAAGGGGCCTTCCTGGAGGTGCCATGGCATTGGGAGCAAGAAGTTCAGAGAGCCCATAGGTTCCCGCTCACAGTAAAGAAAAGGCGAGAAGAGGGTACAGGGGCACTCCCAAGGGCCATGTTAGTATTTTTTGGAAACTTTTTAGCAAGACAAGAACTGATGGAGAAAGCTAGACCTGATTCTAGGAAGACGGTCGAAGGAATAAAATTTTTTACTAGACCAGACTTTTGCCATGTAACAGTGGAGAGGCGATGGAGACTTAGACAATTGATCGCAGCATTTCAGAGCCAAGGAGCAGAGGCTTACTTAATGTTCCCAGCAAAGTTAAAAGTTATTTCCGCAGGTCGAACAAGAATGTTTTTCTCAGAGATTATAGCAGGAGAATTTTTGGCAGAGCTAACAGAACAAGGGGGAGCTAGAAGGAAGTAGGAAGCAAAAAAGAAACTAGACAAGAGAGAAAAAATGAAAAGTGTAATGGGAGAAGACCGTTAACTTAAAGAGCCTGGCAGTTAGGAACTTCAATGGGTAAAGATGTGCTGAGGGGAGGAGAGGGGGGCGACGCTACAACGCTCAGTGGACACGCATAGGTCAGGAGTGACCTATTTGCCTGTCGCAGGGGGGGTGGGTCAGCAGTTTGGGAGGGGGGGGGGACAAAAGGGGGGGTGGCGGGGGGGCAGTGGCACTGGTGACGATTGGTGTTGCAATACAGTACAGATTTGTAAAATTTATAAGGAAGAGAGAAAATGCGCGGATAATTTCAAGAGAGCAGTTGAAGGGATGGTAAAAGTAAAACATGAGTTATGGCAATCAGGATAATTACGATTAATATTTGTGGTCTAAATAACAGGGAGAAAAGACAGAAGCTGTCTGCATTGTTACGATTCTGGAGAATTGATATAATTTGCCTACAGGAAACGCATGTAGCCGTTAAAGACAAGTTTATGCTGGATCAAATGGGATTTGAGGTTCTTGCTTACACAGGACAGGAAGGGAGAAACAAGGGAGTGGCAGTTTTGGCTAGAAAAGGCACTGTAAAAATTAAAAAGAAAAAGGAGGACCGTGATGGGAGATGGGAAATGCTAGATATGGAAACTTCTGCAGGAAGATGTACACTTACTTCATTGTATGGCCCAAATGAGGATGAACCTGAATTAATTGAATTTATGGATGGTGAATTTGCATTGTGGCCAGAACCTGTGATATGCTGTGGGGACTTTAACATTAATGGTTTGGACGGCCTAACAGATAAGAAGGGGGGCAGATACCAAGGGAGGAAAAAAAGATATATAAAGCTGTACAAAATCTTGTTCGACATAATGCGTTGGTGGATATGTGGGCGGAATTGAACCCATTAGGTACGGGAAGTACTTTCTACTCAGCTCCACACAAAACAATAGCCAGACTGGATTACTTCTTTATATCTAGCTCACTTGTAAGTGGAGCCAGAATAGAACGTCTTCCCAGAATAGTGTCAGACCATAATCCGCTGGTCCTAAGTTTATCAGTGCCCCAAAATAAGGAAAGGACAAGATCTACATGGACATTTGAACGAGGGTTGCTGAAGGAGAAGGAGTACATTACAAGAATGCAAGATTGGATAACTCAATTTTGCGACATGAATAGGTATTCGGCCTCAGCGGATATGGTATGGGATAGCTTTAAAGCAGGAGTGAGGGGGGAGACACTAAGTTACACACTAGTAAGAAGTAAGAGGGAAAAGGAGAAAGTGGAAGAGGAGATCAGAACTCTGGTGGAACTAGAAGAGACGCTAGTGGATGCAATAGGCAGACAAGAACTTATTGAACAGATCCTGGTGGCTTTGGAAGTACAGAAGGCAGAAGCTGGCACTACACTGGCTCAGAAAATAGCAAGGAACTATCTAGCAAAAAAAGAGAAATGCTATGAATTTAATGAGAGGGTCGGTCATTTGCTGGCAATCAGGACCAGACAAACTCTAGCAGCAGGGGAGATAAAAGAAATTAAGGATAGTACTGGGACAATTGTCAACAAGGTGGAGGAGGTACAGGAGGTGTTTAGAAGGTTCTACGAGGTCTTATACGAACAAGACACAAACAGCGGAAATCTAGAGGCAGAAAGCATGGAATATCTGTTACAAGGGTCACAGGTAGGGTTAAGCACAGAAGAGAGGGATAAGTTAGATGGGCAGTTAACAGTCCAGGAGATAAGAGATGCGGTATTTAGTCTCCCATCTGGCAAAGCAACAGGACAAGACCAGATACCTGTAGAGTTCTACAAAACCTTTTGGGATACGTTAGCTAAGGACATGTGGGCAATCTGTTGTTTGGCACAGAGGGGCAGAATAGTCCCACAATCTTGGGCCGGCGCGGATATTATAGTGATACTAAAAAAAGATAAACCTCCAACAGAACCGGGCTCATATAGGCCAATTACATTGTTAAATGCCGACGCAAAGATATTTTCCAAATCATTAGCTAATAGGTTGAGCAAGGTTATAGAAGGGGTGGTATCCCCAGCGCAACATGGCTTTATACCTGGTAAAGGGACTACCCAACATACTAGACAGATGATTACCATCTTAGACGCAGCGGAGGTTGCAGGAGACCCTGTTGCGGCTATTTTTCTGGATGCCGAGAAGGCTTTTGACAGGGACTCCTGGGCGTATTTATGGAAAGCCATGGAATGGGCAGGTATAGGCAAGGGATATATAACAGCAATCCAGGCACTTTATAAACAACCCACTGCCAGGATAAGAATTAATAAATCTTATTCAAATGCAGTACAGATTAGACGAGGGACTAGGCAGGGATGTCCAGCCTCGCCTTTATTATTTGCCATATATTTGGACCCGTTTTTAAGAAGGCTCACACAGAATATCAAGATCCCCCCAGTCACACTGCACGAGAAGGATTACAAACTATTCGCTTACGCAGATGATGTGGCCATTATAACACCAACACCGGAGGGGGCACTGATTGAAATAGAACAGGAGGCAAGGAATTTCGGTGCGGTCTCAGGGTACCTAATAAACAGAGGAAAGACACAAGTAATACAGAATAGATATACAACATTTGTAGACACAAGAGTAGTTTCAGAAGCAATGTACTTGGGAGTCAGGGTGACTGCGGATTTAGAGAAACTAGTAGAGATTAACATGGAACCACTGTTAGGGAAGGTCAAAAGAAACATGGGGAGAGTTAACAATTTACATTTGACACTAATGGGCCGTATTAACTTTATTAAAATGGTCACTTTCCCAACATTTTTATATCTGTTTAGAGCAATTCCCTTATACTTTGATGGCACATGGTTTAACAGAATAGAATCAACAGTGAATAGATTAATTTGGGCACAGGGGAAGACACGTAGGGCATATCGATTTTTGACACTATCAAGAGAGAAGGGAGGTTGGGGGGCACCGGATTTTAGATTTTACTATTGGGCGACAGCTCTACAATATTCGAAGGGGTTACTAGGAGGAAGTGACCAACAGGGTGAGAGAGCATGTCCAGTGAACGTCTACGAAGCACTCTTGGGAAAGGCGGCAGAGAATGCCTTAGTCACGACTGTGGATTTTGTCTATTTCAAACACGCAAGGTTTAAGACCCTGAGTGCGGTATATAAAATCTGGAGGGCAATTAAGAAAAAATTAGGATTGGGAAGGTATAATAGATACCTGAGGCTGTATATGAATAACGAGCTCCCGGCAGAGATTTTTAGGGATGCAGTCATGAAAGAGTGGGATGGCAGAGGGATCAAGAAATTAGGAGACTTATTGGATGTAAAAGGAGGGTTGTTACTGTTCCAAGATATTCAATACAGATTTAAAATAGCTGGAAACAATTTCTTTAAATATTTACAAGTGAGGAGTTACTTTCATACAAAACAGGGGGGAACAGGAGGAATGACAAGCTGTAGGATAATGGATTATCTGGGGAGCAGCCAACAGTGCTCAATCAGACATTTGTATGCAGAACTACAGGTATACAAAACAGATGATAGAGAGAAATATGGCAATATATGGGTGGAACAAGTAAGAGCTCATCCTGAAGCTCTGCAAGCCTCGTTAGACCTAGGCCGAACCGTCCTGTGCTCAGCAACACTACAAACCCAACATTACAAAACAGTTTACTCGTTATACCATACACCTTCTAGAATTGCCCAATGGGGGGGAAGCACTGGTATAACTTGTCCACGCTGCAATTCAACAAGCGCCAACATTATTCACATGTTTTCACAATGTCCACAACTTTATACTCTAAAATTGGCAATAGAGGAATTCTTGGAGAACTCTCTGGGGTTAAAATCTAAATTAACAGATGAATTGATAATATTAGGTATAAGTATAGGAGATAATAACATACATCCAGAATTCTTGTTTATGGCTACAGCAGTTTTTAGGATAGTTGTTGCAAAAGCCTGGATTGATAAATCGGCAACGACGTTTCAGACGTGGATAGCAAGGCTACTTTCCACATATAATCTGGAGAAAGCTATCTACGATAGGAAAGGCAGAAGGGCAAGGGCCTTGGGGGGTAGGATTTGGCTACCCATCGAGCAATGGAAGAGCAGAAAGAATTAAAAGTATGTTTTTCTGTTTTTTGTTTGTGGCTTCTCATGTGCTACATCAGCTTTTGTTTTGTCCTTCTCTCTCCTTTTCTCTTCTCTGTCATATGTATAACTTTGTATAAACAAATCTGTACTGAAAAAATTGTAATGGATTTAACAGAAAAATTGTGGGGGGAGAAAAATTGAATAAAAATATTAAAAAAAAAAAACAATGTTCATCTATGTCAAAAGATGCAGCAGACGCCGCCATATCTAGACCCTCAAGGTCCAGTACAAACATTTTGATGCCAAAGAGCATTTCAAACGGGGTCCGCACACCTAGAGACCTTCTAAGGAGATTATTAAGTGCACGTTGCCTGCATTAGAGATGGGCTAGCCAGTTCCGGCCTGTACCTAAAACCTTAGCTGTCAAAGATTGCTTTAAGTCATGGTTCATCCACTCCACAACACTATTGCCCTCAAGCCTGTATGGAGACAAAAATTTGACTTGGACCCCCAATGAAGCCATGGCATCCTTGTACGCCTTAGAGGCGAACGCTGGACCTTGGTCAGAATGAAAGGTACCACATGCAAACATTCCCACAAAGACATGCAAATCCCTGTGGACAGTGCGGGCATCAGCACTCCTTTCCGGCCACACCCAAACAAAGCGTGTGCACGAGTCAACTGCAACTAAGATGTACTTGTATGCAGTATCAGAAGAGAAAGGACCACAGTGATCTAAATAAACACACCAAAGTGGTTTATTACAGATGTACAACTGTGTCTGGGGAGGCGCGCAACAGTTGAAGGCTTAATCTCTTGGCAAATGTCACAATGAAGGACATAATCACGCATCTGTATGTACAAACCGTGCCTCCAGTTTTGCTGTTGTAGGAGAGATACAGTAGCTGACACGCCGGCATGGGCCGAGGCCATAGCCTCCTGGGCTGCTGTTATCGAAGACTGCCTGCAGCCGCGTTGGGAATTAAACTGTCACCAACGTCGTTAATTCTCACATAGGGAACTTTATTAGGACTTAAATGATAAGAGTATTTAGAAGGGAAACCTTTCGGGTAATTACCTCCCTTCTCTGTTGCGGCAATAGCTGCCAAGATGTCATCATCAATCTTACTTTCGGAACGTATAACTGCTACTACTAAGTATGTCCCAACTGCTATCTTCGCTGCTTCATCAGCAAGACAGTTACCAACAGCGTGTACCCCCATGCGTTGGTGAACAAGAGTATAAATTACAAACACGAGTGGGAGACGTTCTTTGTGCTCTCAGCCACTCAAACCCAAAGCATTTCGTGTTTAATCATGATACCTTTGGAATCACGATAGTCATTGTGAGACCATAAGAATAAGTTGTTGTTGTAAGACTGTACACAGTAGTAAGAGTCACTCACAACTAGAGTAGTCACACTAGGATTTGCATACTCCAGTGCAAGCACCGGAGCAGGGAGTTCTGCCAATTGGGTGGTACAGTCCCCTAATGTCTGTGTATGCACAACATCGGACTTGAATTCACCATAGTGGAGTGGCTCACTGGTTAGAGGCGGCAGACCCGTAAGCAGAGAACGGCCCGGGACCAGCGTTCAATTCCCGGCGCGGCATGGTTGTGGACCAGGGTCAAAACGGACTACTCTAACCAGGGAACACACTCGGCAACTCTGGGCATTAAGCTTGCCTCATCTCTACAATGGCCCCCCACAGACGCCGGGGATGCCTGGTTTCACCTTGGAGATACCCAGAAAGGGACCATCTCACAGGGAAAACCAGGACGGGTTCCCCAGCGGTCTTCAGCGCCAGGATACTCCATGGAGTCGCAGTGCGCTTTACAAGTACACCCACATTTACATTTACATTTACATTCACCATGGTACCAACCACTATTGCGCAGGCTGCAGAATAGGCATGTTTAGTGTCTGTTGCTGGTTGCGCCAATCCATCAGTGTAAATGATACAATGGAAATCCTCCAGCGTGCGCATGGTCAGAGGAGCAGGATGAACAAATTCATACTGCAAGTACTCTTGAGTCTGCAAAGAGGAATCAAAAATGAAGGTGACATCCAGAGATGTCAAAGATGTGGCCCATGGTATCCACCGGGGATGTAAAGCTTTTGAATTAGGAACACTGGCTTTCGTCAGTGCATCCAAGAGAGAATACAGAGTAACAACCAACATGCGTTTCCCCTGCGACAGTGCCCGTTCTTTGAGAATCGCCATCTGCACTGCAGTTAAAACTTTTTCCACAGAGGAAAATTGCAATTCAGCCAAAGTGTACAAGTGTGACTTGTAAGCGATAGGGACTCTGTCACCCTCATTAAAAGTCAGGTACGTTAAACCCACCGCCCCAGGTACAATTCTTATGACCAGGTTGGTTTGGTAGTCACGAGTCACTAAGAAATCGAGATTCAAGAAGATCAGACTGCAAAGATTGCAAAACTGCAGAATGTTCAGGCAGCCAGCAAGATTTGGAAAAAGTAGGGTGTACCAAGGCATATAGCGGCTTGATACGCTGGGCATAATCGGGAATGTAAGTATGCCCGAAATTCAAAAAACCTAGCAAAGATTGTAATTTTTTCAGAGTTGTCCGAGCGCGCAGCTGTGCACATTTCTCCAGGAAGTAAGGTGCCAAACTTCGACCTTCGTTGTTGAGCTCATAGCCCAAGAAAAACACTGTATACCCTGCAATGTGTGATTTTGCAAAGTTAAATTTGTAACCGAAGTCCGGAAACGCACAAATGATGCATTCAATGTGACATAGATGCGTCCACAATTCGTCGTCTGTGAGGTAAATGTCATCCACATACGAACATGCATCACGGTCAAGCCTCTCCAAAAGAGAGACTATGTGAGCGACAAAGACACCAGGACTGTTCTTGTAGCCCATAGCTAATCTTCCGAACTGTTTTTGTTTACTGCCACAGGTAAATGCTGTCCATTGACTACTAATAGAGAACAGATTATGGCTAAAGAAACCATTGGATATGTCAAGTGAGGTTTTAAACCTTTTACGCACGAGACTATCAACAAGGGCAGAACTGTGAGTGTTTTGTACTGCGCTGGTCTGACAGTGAGAGTTTAAGTGCCGGTAATCCAGTACCAAACGGTACGAGCCATCAGGCTTGGTCACAGTAAAAAGAGGGTTATTCATCGGAGACACACACATTTCAATCACACCTTGATATTCCAATTGTTCAAGGATTTCTGCCACAGGAGCTTTAACTTCACATCGCATGGGGTATTGAGGTTGAGGCTGTGGCATAGACCGTAAAGGTATCTCATGGCTGGGAGAAAATCATTGAGTATGGTACACTGCTGGTGCAAGCACCTTAACCCACTCTTCTGCAAATTGAAGAGCCTGCTCCTTAGTCACTATCTGCACGAAAGCAGGGAGGATTACCTCCTCTCCTTGGGGAGCGGCTAAAATGAAAGGCTGGGGCCTGTGCGTTGTATGTCACTTTCAACTAAAAGAACAATTTGATACAGTCTTTCAGGGAGAGCGACTTTAGTATCAGCTGTTTCAACAACAACAAACGTGTCAGTTGCTGTCACCTTCAGAAGTGGACGCAATGCTTCCCGCACTATGGTAATTTCTGCTGCGCTGTCTAGTAGCGTCATCGCTCACGTCAGGTTCCGAAGCTGTGTTCTCACTATCTGTGACATATCTTGCTGGTAAAGCTGCAACTTTCTTCTTCTGAAACTGGGGTCGAGGACGTTGAGAGTCGTCTTTCTTGCCTTTACTGTCAGTCTGGCCGGACTGCTCACGGCTTTGCTGGGCACCCCGACCTTTGCAGCCGTCTCCTCCACCAGTTGGTGAGACCGATGTTTCCTGCAAAGAGAGAGGAAAACGTTGTTCAGGAACCTGAAAACAATCAGGTGACTTATTAGTAGTGCGGTCACACAAATCATAAGTGCGCTCAGTAGAAACATGTATTTTTATTCCAATTCTGCTTTGGCAAATCAGAGCAGTAATTTTTATTAGACTTCTGCTCCTGAGTTTGCTTCTGCGCTGCTTTGGCAAAAGGCTTAACACCCAAACTATTGGGGCCAATGGTCTTTTAAGCCCCCATAATAATTTTCGGTCACTGCCGGGGCTTATCGGCATCGGGGATATCGCATAAAGCATTAGACACCTGAAAGCTCACTGCATCACCCTTGACATTAGCAAGGACCAGATTGGAAACTACGTCAAACACTCCAACGAGTCTCATTCGCAATTCAACAGCCGCCTCCGTTCCGTGTTCATCCTAAACACGCTTAATGACGGAAGGTAGGACAGCCATGGAAGGAGTCCCAATGCACTTAGCATAGACTGTCGCAAAAATTTATCCCAGGTATCACAATCAGTCACCTCCGGTACTAAGTCTTTCTGCAAACTAATAGTAAGAATCCTGTGTTTTTCAACCAGAGCAGTATTTGGAAACACTGTTTCCAATTGGTCAAATTTCTCGGCAAGCCAAAAAGGGATATCATCCTTATCCTGGGGGTGCTTGCCCATAACCGCATTAACCATGATGGGACTAAGCTTCCTCCCGCCCGGCCCAACTGGATGTGCCGCAGCTCCAGGTGCCCCGCCCTGGACATTGCATGCTACGTACTGAACCAAGGCCCTAATAACCCCTATAGCAGAGGTATTAAGGGTCATCAATTCACCAACGGGAACTTGCACGTAATGCGGGTACGGAGTAAACCCAGCCAAAACGGGCCAAGAGGCTCCTGGGATAGACAACGGACCTAACTGAAAGGCTGTTACAGAGTGGGGTAGGGCACAATTAAATCAAACTCGGTGCTGCCACGCTGAAATCGGAATCTCCTGTGCCCTATAAGGAGTGTACTCCATAGGCACAGTAGTTGGAGTGTAAACATGAAACGTATTACTATCTACATTTACCACAGGGTATGTAGCCCATGAGTAGAAAAGCTCAAACAGGTATGCCCCTTCAGCACTCACCACGTAAACAACCGCTATGCCCTCCAAGGGGACGGCATAAGTCGGCAAATGATTTCGGATGCCATCAGACTATGCTGGGGTATCTCAACCTCACCCATAACAACACAGTAGAGAAGAAGAACTTAGAAAATGTAGCACAACACTAAATGGGTAGTAACTCAAAGTGCGAACCTTTTTAAATTATCAAGCTTGAATAAATCTATGTAACTATGGGTAGGCTATACCGTCACCACTTTCAACCGGAAACAATAGTCAGGGCATCGTGGACTGATATAAGCACTACTCGAGAGTCTCAAAATAAGACCACTAAGTTGGGTGCGCTATGTTGCAGAGATTCTGCTCAGACACAGAACTATGCACCGAGACCCAGGACATCAGTGAATTGTGGTGGACCAAAAAACTCACCTCAGTACCTAGAAACCCAAACCGACTAGCATCAGTGTCACATTAGCTCTTCATCCTATAGCAAAGTAACCAATGATTAGACAACCCAGAACATGCGACTTAGGTTATACTCAGGAATGGTGGGAATCAAGAACACTCTTTCGTTTGTTATTCTCATACCAGTCCACAACATGGGTAAAAAAGAGACACAGTAAAGTTTAAAATGTTTATTTTTAACGTTGTGCTCTAGGATGCAGTATTTATGCGTGCATAAGCAGCCAAATGATTAAAAATAATTCAAGCAGCATTGTTACAATTCCATAAAACACAAAAAGGGAAATCATATTATGATGATGGTGGGAACAGGTCCTATAGTGCCTTGATTGCCACCCCTCCTAGATAGGAACTATGTTTTATAAAATATAGAAGGTCTCTTAGGCTTGTGTGGGGGACCCCACACCTCTAAGATCAGCAGGAGTGTATCACATCAGGATCTGCAAAAGCTCTCTGTGTCTCTGGTAACAGAATTCTTCCAAGTGTGTCAAATCATGTATGCAGTGCCATATTAAAGGCACCAGAATTCCAGTTAACTGCAGCTGCGTGTATGTTGTGGCTAAGTGTGAGTCAATCAGCCTGAACAACAGCTAAACTTTGTTCTGATAACCTTGGAGGCTTCAGAACTCACTGTGCAGACTAAGGTTACGATGTAAGCCTAGGTATGTTCAAAAAAAGCCCTCATGTGAAGATATTCACGAATTCAAAACATGCAATAACAGCTACCTGCAGTGTCGTGTGCAAAAGCAGCAAAAGGAAAAATGGCATTTAAACTTCTAATAAGCTTATGATAATATAACAATGTGTGCAAGCAGAGGTCTGCCCTCACTACAGGGCTTGGAGGGCGTCGTCCACGGTGTGGAGAAGAGTTGTTTCAGTGCTGTGCCCAGGCCTAAATCCGGACTCATAGTCATCTAGTAGGTGGAAGTTCCTGATGTGTTGGCTCAACTGCTGTTACACACATTTCTCCAGAACTTTAGGTAGGAGTGGGATGTTAGACATAGATCTGAAGTTGGTGGGGGAAGCAGGATCCAGCGTAGTTTATTTTTAGGAGGGGGAGGACTTGAGAGAGTCAGGTATCGACCCCTGTAGAAGGGAGACGTTAAGTATCGTAGTCCAACTAGGAATGATAGCTTGAGAGATGGCGGCTAGGCAGTTAGAGGGGAGTGGGTCATTAAAGTGGTTGTTCGGGTTTAAGGAGGATAACATGTTTGAGTTGGACGGCTCGTCATAGACTTTGAAGTTGGACCAGTGCGCTTGGTTTTTGGGTGATGTCTGGGGGGCAGCATGGAGAGAGGCAGCAGGTCCGGAGAGGGCAGAGAGTAAGTGGCTGATCTAAGATTGTTTCCTAGGGCAGTGATTTTGTCGGAGAAGAAAGAGAAGAATTCCTCTCATGATATAAGGGATTAAGGAGTTTCTTTAGAGGTTTTAGCCAGTTTGTTCGATTGGTATTTGACTATTTCAAAGAGTTTGCGAGGTCTATTCTTGGCGTTCCCAAGTTCTGATCTGAAGAATTCTTTTTTAGAGTTGAGGATGCTTCTATTGTAAGCATTTCTGGACTGGAGGAGGGATTTTAAATGTGCAGCTGAAGGGTGCTGTCTCCACTTTCTTTCAGTCTGCCGGAGGGGTCTCCTCTCATTGTTGTTGGACCCGTTAAACCATGGGTTTCTGGCCTTTGATTTGGGTTCTTTTTAGTTTAAGAGGGCAAGATCATCAAGAATGTTGGATATGGTCATGGAGTATTGTTCTTTGAGTTTGTTGACCATTGTGAGATTGGGGTTAGGGAGGTAAGACTTGCAACACGCAGCCAGTTCCCCGTAATCAAGGTTCCTGGTGTCTCTAATGCAACATTTTGGAATCACAGGCTGCTGTGCCCTTGCCTTGTGGGTGCCCGGTAATAGGAAAGTGATAGCGTGGTGGTCAGACCAGTCTCAGTAGTCTATAGTGATAAGCTTCACCACTGACTCCGTAGCGATGATCCAGTCTAGAGTGGCACCTTTCAGGTGTGTTGGGAGTGAGCAGACATGGGTAAGGGCTTGGTCGGCCAGGAAGTCTTTGATGGCGTTGACCTGGGGGTCCTTGAGGTCATTCCAGTGCAGGTTAACGTCACCTAGAAAGATGTCTTTAGAGTTGCAGAAAACGTTAGCTGTGATGATTTCCATAAGGTGGTCAGTGAAGGTGTTGTTCATGCCTGGGGGGTGGTAAAAGCTGTGCAGACTGCACAGTTGGGTGGCATTGCTGCAAATAGAAATTGCCAGGTATTCGCAAGTCTGTGGAATCTGTCAGGAGTTCGGTGACAACGAGGTTAAAACGGTGGATGCAGGCAATGCCTCCCCCTTTTTTTTTGCTTGCCTGTTCAGCCTTGCGACGTTGTAGTTGGGAGGGACTAAGAGGTCTAGGCAGGGAGATGAGGATTCATTGAACCACGATTTGGTCAGGATTGCTAAGTCAAGTTTTTGGCTCAGCATGAGATTGGCAATGTCAGTGGCATGCTAACCCGCTGAGCGGCAGTTAATTAGGAAGCTAGACAAAGGGGAATCGGAGAGAGTGTTGTTTGTTGGGGTGGACAGGTTTATGTCCATCACTTTCCTGTTGCGGAGGGTAGATGATCTGTTGGGGTTGATTGGAACCGTGCGGATAGCATGGTCGTCATTCACGTCTATAGGACTTGGGGTTACCGAGGCAGAACTTTAAGTGCAGAGGATGGCTAAAATGTCCTCTTCTGTGAGATCTATTGTACTTGGGGTTACCGGGGCAGCTTTATAAGTGAGAAGGAGGGCTAGCGTTTCCTCCTCCGAAAGGTGGCCTGGACTGCTTGCGAGGGCAAAGGTGTCTCAAGGATATCGGTAATGGGGGTTATCTGGAGTTATGGATGCTCTAAGTTAGGTTGACTGCTCTGTGGTGCAGGGTTTCAATATCCAAATAGGAGGGAAGGGCTTGTGGGAGGGAGGTCAAAGGTTCAGGAGTGATTCTGTAGGTATGTGCTGGTAGTATGGTAGTGATGCTGGATCGCACTGTATCGTCGGCCCTTGGGTGGGTTTCAATATCAAAATCCACAGAAAGAGCTTGCGGGCAGGAGGTCAATGGGTTGGAGGCAATTCTGTTGGCAAGCACTGGTGGCATGGAGGAGGGGCTAGGTTGACCTGTGGTGTGAACCCTTTGAGGAGTGGTTTTTGGATGGCTCGCCACGCTAGGCAGATTGGTTGAGGGATCTTTGGGGCTAGTCCTTGCTACCCTGCTGGTGTCAAGCGTATGGGTTATAGTTTATGCGGGGATGAGCACTGGCTGTTGGAGGGGGGTGGCTGGAGCAAGATCTCCTTGAGGGAAGGCGGAGGAGGTGAGAGTGAGAGGAGAATCCCTAGAAGAGATAAGGGGGACATAATCTTGAGAGCCATATAGAGTGGGGAAGGCCGGGGTTTGTTTGGCCAGGGCGCCACCTTGGAAGAGGTGGTGGGCAAGGGGGAGCTGAAGGGTCTTTGGTGTTACTGAGCAGGAGGCTTTTGTCTTCACTCGAAGGTCTGCATGGAGCAGGGCGAGGGGGGTCTGATGGCAATCAATGGTTTTGATGGATCGTGGCAGGGTGCGGGTCATGCACATGTTTTTTAAGGAGGGTGAAAAGATCCACAATTTTTTTTTAGGTTAATGGCAGTAGCTTGGATCAGGATGATGCCATGTTTTAATAGGGTGATGGTAAGGTCAGCTCCCAAGATTGAGGAGGGCACGATCATGAGCTTAGCGCAGTACGGAATGTTCCTGGTTCCATGAACATTAAGAAGGTTTGAGATGGTTTTGCGCCATAGGGAAGATTTTCTGGAATAGAAGATGAGGTTATTAATTAATGTGCTCTTGTCAGCGCTATATGATAGTTCGGAGATCAGGGTCTTAGGGTGTCTTTTCAGAATGGAGTGTTTAAAGGTTTTTTGGCAGCGTTTTTAGAGAGATTAGGAGGAAAAGCCAGGGTGTAGGAGTTGTCCCCAGTGGTGCTCTAGTAAGGCCCTGCCATGCTGGCGAGGGTGGTTCCGATGTAGGGTCAGAGAGACCTGAAGGAGGTTGAAGGTGAGGTTCCAGTAGCATGGATCCCTACTCCAGGGTGCCTTTTCAGGAGGTCCGCCAGACTGCAGGGCTCTGGCAGTTAAGGGGAACTGCACCGGTGCCTTCGCAGGATGGATTCTTTTTTCCGCAGTTGGGTGCATTCATGTCTTAGTCAAGCACTTTTGTCTGGACATTATTTGTTGGCAGATTAGAATATATCCTGACATTTAGTGATGTCTTTCAATATCAGCTATATGGTAATACAGGGCTGTACTCCCCTGTTTCGATTGTCTTGCTGCCCTATATGCGGCGAGATGACCCCACCAGATGCGCGCAGCGAGTGACTGATTTGTGCCTGATCAGAAGTGTCCTCTATTTGCGTCCAAAATCTAATAGACATTAGACTACAACTAAATCACACCAAAGCTCTGCATAGTCCATTTCACCTCAAAGTAGATGCAGCCAATCATCAATGATAAAACCTATGTAAACAATGTTTATAGGAGCCCTGCACCTTGCATTGTTTGCCCTGCACCTTGCATTGATATGTGTGAATATTTAAAAGCATGGTCAATCCCAAATGCATGCTCCCAACAGGTATGGTACACTAACTGTTTGTCAAGTGTTGGTAAAGTGAGAATGAAGAGACTACAACCCCCATGAGGCCCTGTCACCGCAACTCTTACTTGGATGCTGGACTCCTTTTGTCCCTTCTCACTTGTCTGCTATGTTACAACTGATCTTCTCTCATCATGGTCTGTGCAATGGACAGATGATGCTCCACTCAGATCTATGCCTGAACACTTTGCTTGATGGTGTCCTGGTTTCATCAACTGAAACTATTGATGGCATGAGTGACGGCCTATCAATGGTGTACCCCTAATATATGTAAGTCATTAAGGAAACTCAGCTTCTTAGCAGTGTTGGTGACTCTGCACTCCTCACATGATGAACAATGATAAATATACAACCAACCTCTGTGTTTGCCTTTATGATACAACCTAGGTTTTGGAACGGACAAATACACAACTTATGACTACACTGTGTTTGTAGGAGAGCAGAGTTTTTGAGACGTTGTGTCTATCCTTAAAGCCAAAATGTCATATATCTGCCCATCTAATGAGCTATTGAATGTCTTCAAATGACTAGTAACCAACTTCAATCCCACGCAAATAGATGAAAATACTAATCTCTATTTATTTTGTTCCATTCTAGGTCCCTATTTACTTTAACACCAACAGCATGGATGTGTGTACGTCACTTCCATCATTAACAATGTTCTCTATTTCTAGACAGGTCAATCTGCCACAGCACCTGCAAAGATATTAGAAGACAAGCAGAGTTCCTGTCCACCCCAGGATCAAGCCCTCAGTGATGACAATGCTCTTGAAATGGTGGACGTGGATGATGGTCCTAGCTCATCTGGTCAGCCTGGGCAGATGGCAACAGTGGGGCTCACTGTGCCTACAACAACACCTCCCACCACAGCTGCAACAACACAGCCAACTACAGTGCCCTCAACCTGTGTACCTAGCATAGTCAGTACCATCCTGTGTCCCCCAGTCCTGGATTCTGAGCTGGCTATCACCACCCCAGTCATGTAGAAACCAGGAACCAGTAGGAAGGTACAGTCTGGGTAAAGAAGAGCTCAGGTCAATGGGGTAGAAGTAGTGGAAGGGTAACTGTGAGCCTGCAGAGGGAGTCCCCTGGGGACACCAACAGCCAGACTGCCCTCACCCAAATCCTGGTAGTCTACCAGGACTTACAAAGTATAATGGGCCAGGTACTTACTGACTGGAATTTAGAAAATGACAGAACTGCAGAGGGACACAAACTAGGAAGTTGCTGCCATACATACTGAGGTGGCCAGAATATGCACTGAGGAGGCCAGTATCAACACCAACAAGGCCTCCCTCTGAAGGGCTTTTCCACCTGCATCTACCCCTTCTGGTGGTCAAAGAACATCCAGGCCATCAACATTTGTTGCAGCCACAGGAAGGACGACATGCCTGCATGTGCCCCTGTCTCAGAAAGTCTGGATCTCCCTTCTGGCAAAAAGAAGGAATGTCCACCCAAAAATCCAGGCGGTGGGTATGGCAAGACTCCCACTACCACCAGGAAGAAAGCTTACCCCTAATGTTCTCCTGTGGGTATTACACATTCACTTTGTGGACTATTCCTGCCCAATGTTCCATATCTGATGGGAGGAGTATGTTGGAGTTTGGAGTCCAGACAATTTGGGCTCTACTATAATTGTTTCATCCTCCATGACTGGAGACTTCACTTTTTGTTTGCACTGTGTAATTGTTAGTTGTTTTCTTGATCTCAACCTTGTTCACTTCATTAAAAACATCTGTCACCAAAATAATTGTCTCCTGTTGTAATTCTCACATATAACAATGTGAATGCCAAATAAAACATTGCCATGTGAACATGGCAATGTTACTTATACCAATGTTCACATGTACCATGTGAACTTTGCAATGCCAAAACTTGGGACTTATGGAAGCATGGATATGTTGCATGCAAACAATCTCCAACTCAATAACACTACCATGTCACAACACATACAAGTGTGTGGTCTGATTAAATGTTTAGTCCATTGTCCGAATCACAGGCTGACATGATGTCATAAACATAGCAAATAAGAAAGACATGATTCAGTTTATCTGTGTCATTGATCGAATAATAAGATGCAGACTTTGACAACATGGAATGAGGAGATACAGCTGACAATATCCTACACAATAGGCAATACACCATCAGCTGGAGCCATGTTGCCAACTTCAGAAACGGAATCCTACATCAAATAAACAAATAAACAGACACATGCCAGTACGACAATTTCTGACCACTGGTTCATTTCAGTGTTACTTGCATCTGGTGAAATGTCACAAACACATTTCAGTGATGTGCCACATGGACATTGGCTTACAATGAGTAGACACATCAACAGCTACATACACAATGATAATCTAGACAATATGAAAGGAGACTCCCATGTTTTGGGCCAAACACTACATTGTGTTGGACCACATGATGGCACACATATTGCATTAGACCACAGACCACAATGAAACAAGTCCAATGGAAGCCAAGCAACTTCCATCCTATCGCTGTGCAAGCTGTCTTGGTACCAGTATTGTACGCCCAGACTCCATGACAGACATTCAAGGGCTCATCTATGTCCACTTGGTACACCTGAACAGCATCATATACCTGCTAAAGTCACAACTCTGAAATGTCTAAATGAAGATGCCATATTGAATGTACCCGAAACAGATCAACACAGAGAAATTATCTAAGAAACTACACTTACAGTATGAACACCGTTCCCCAGAAATTTTAAGACCCATTGTTGGACTTGGCCCTTTTGGCAGGTTCACCCCTAAAGTTTTTGTCTTTTATGTGCCCTGATATGTGTAGTTTTTGGCCTCTGCGCACTTTAGCATTGTGTCCCAGTGTAAAGTGCTTGTGGTGAGTTGGCCTGCCCTCCCATAGGAATGCATGGGGGATAAGTGTGTCCCTGGTAATTCCTGGTATGAGAGGAGTGCAGGGGTGAGTTTAGTATGTGCGAACTCGTGAGAATAAATGCTGCGCAATGGTGTGTGCAGATGTATGGTGACTGGTGGAGAAATGCCACTTTTAGAAGTTGGCATTTCTGTGTACTGTGTGTCTGCCTGCCTGATGTGAATTGCATGTCTGGCTTGTGATTGACAGGTGCTGAATGGTGTGGGTGGCTTCAGGAGCCAGGATGACTCTGCCTAGTGGGAAATAGGGAGATCTGCATGTAGATGGGAGGGAGGAGTTGCACCTGGTTAGAATAGGACTGTGGCTTCCCTCCACAATGCTGGCTCAACCCCTTGTGGTGCTTCTGAGCACCTAGCCCCACCTGGCAAAGGAGAGAGGAGCTGAGCACAACAAAGTGCTCCAAAGCTCCACCAAACAAGTTGCATCTGGTTTTTCCCCCAGCCCTGTGCTGTGTCACAAGGGAAAGGGGTGTATACATGTAGGGGCTGGGACCCCAGAGTTATGTTGTGCTTGTTCTTAATTTTGGGGGGGACACTCTGCCAGGAGGAACCACTGCGGGACCCAGCTGCTGTTTTCTGAGGGTCCCTGCATGCTGACCTGTCTGGTTGCGCTGTGCTTGGTCCCCCGCTACACCAAGGACTTTTTGATCTGGCCCTTTTGGGGCTGCTGCTGGAGTTCTGGCTCCTGACACCTTGTGAGGCACTGCATCCTGATTCTCCCAGGACGGGTAGAGTGCTGGGGCCCTGCAGCGTGGTGCTGACTTCCGAAGTGGGTGATTGCCCCATGCTGCTGGTGGCCCACCCTGCATATTTGCCCCTTTTTGGTTTGTTTTGTGGATGGAAGCCCACCGCGCGTATTTGATGTTTTTTAAATACCCCTAGCGGGTGCCCACCCCGCAAGTGACTTTATTTAAATATAACCCCCTAGGGGTGCCCACCCCGCAAGTGACTTAACTGCAAATAACGGGAGCCTACCCTGTATTGAGGAGATCACCCCTGCAACCCGAGCCAACCAGGAAGTCAGGCAACCCTCGCCTAGACAGGAATGGGGCCTGACCAAGAAAAGCAGGAAGCGGATGGGAGCCTACCCCATGCTCCTGGGACCAGAGAAGCAGGAAGCGGACTGGAGCTCACCCCGCACTCCTGGGACCAGAAGAGGCTGGAAGCAGCTGGGTTCCACCCCGTGCCCTGGTGCAGAGAACAGGAAGCTGGGAGCGGGTTACCCACCCCGTGCTCTGGTGCCCGGAAGGAGTGAGAGAAGCATGGCATGGTGAGTGGGACCTCCCCGTATGGAGAGGGGAGAGCCACACGTGTTGCTGCAACCACCACAGAGTTCTGCTCAGAGCTGAGTTGCCAGCGCGAGAGGGAGGAAGCCTGCAGCGCCTGGTGCCCGCATGACAGTGGGAAGCTGCAACATTTTTGGGACGTTTATTTTGCGAAGTCCCGGAGTGGGACTTGGGGGCATTCCTTTGCGAGGCACAGTGGTGCCAGCCGATTCTTTTCCTCCGGCCATTTTCTGTTAGAGTCCAAGTGGGGGACAGAGGGCACAGTGAATGCCCGCGCCCATCATGTTGATTTTACAGCTGCAAAGCAATTAGTGGGCAGCTGCCACATTTAGGCTTGAGTAATTGCGCCTTCTGCTTTTGCTGCATGCACAGCCAGCCATGACTTTGCTGGACATAGGGCGCAGAGTTCTAAGTTGGCACATAAGGTGGTTTGCGCATGATGTGATGCTGATTGCATAATATGTTTTATGTTGCAGACTATACTACTGAGTACTGTGTTTGCCAGTAATTACCGGTGGTGTTCTACATATATTATATGTTCTACATCTACTATTTTCACTATGTGATGCTGCTCATGCTTTCAGGTATTGCCTAATGTATTTATGCTTGTGATGCCAATTGCGTGATTTTGCTAATGTTATTTATGCGCAAGATGATGAACGTGTCCTATGTTTTAGGTTGCTAGATACGATGCTACGGTCCTCAGTTTACCAGTAGTTACTAGGTTGTGATTTACATCAACTACGTGCATCTCTAATGGTTCTGACAGTGGACCAATTGGCCCTGTCTTGTGTAATATAATACTCTGTAAATACTGCCCAGTGCCAGTTGGCACAGTGTATGTTGTTTGATTCCCATCTAATGTGCTTCATGATAATACAAAGGCTATTTTTGATATAACCTTGTGTGGAGTTCTTTTTGTGGTGTGCCTAGTGTGTTGCTGCTATGTGTGTTTGTTGCGCAAATGCTTAACACATTGCCTCCGGGATAAGCCTGACTGGTCGTGCCAAGCTACCAAGGGGGTGAGCAGGGGTTATCTTGGTGTATAACTCCCTTGCCCTGACTAGAGTGGTGGTCTCTTCCTGAATTTGGTGCAAGCAGTAGTCAACCAGCGATCCCATTTCTAACACCCATATATTCCTAGTATGTGGCATTACCATCCTCACAACATCACTACATGACTTGAAATAATAGTCAAAGGCATCCCATCTCACACCATGCTTACACTCAGGAGAAGTAGTTTCGAATTAGATATTGACACAGAAGTCAGTTCCTTCCTCTTCACCACTGTCATCATCATCATCATTTGGCATGTCAGGTTCCTCACCCTGTGGCACTTCATTGCCTGCATCTTCTGCAATGTGTGGGATTATCCGTCGCAGGGCAATATTGTGGAGGATGCAGCAGGCCTTGGTGATCTTACACACCTTTACGAGTGAGTAGAGGAGTACTCCCCCAGTCTTGTCCAGATATCTGAATCTGGCTCTCAGGAGGCCAAAATCCCACTCCACTGGCTGCCATGTACTTTCATGGGTCTCATTGAAGCAGACTTCCCCTAGCATAGTGGGATTCCTCAAAAGTGCCAACAACCATTGCCATGTGGAATATGCTGAGTCTCCTAGATAGGAGATAGACCGAAGTGAAACCTTGAATTAAACACTTTAAGATAATGCTACCTGATATCACCCACACAAGGTTAGTTCAGATCACTCTTACCTACAAGCCAGGCCCTCTCCGGTAATAGTTGTGACATCGGCTGTGGTATAGTGCTCTTCCACAGTATGAAGGCATCATGAGCAGAACCTTTAAACTAGGCACATATGTTTGAGATGTACAAATCTGCCAAGCAGACAACTTGCACGTTGATGGAATAATAGTACCTTCTGATAACTGTGCACTTGTTCCCTGGTATGCAGTGGTACTAAGTCAATATCCAATAAAATGGGGGATGTGACCAAAAGTGTAGACATCCCTCTGACAGAGGTGAAATCTTGACGTCTGAGGAACTAGATGTAGTTGTGCACGAGTCTCAAAAGTCCTGCTAGCACCTCTTGGATTACCTGACAGCACACAGGTTGTGATATAACACCTGAAATAGCAACAGTGATTTGAAACATTTTTGTGGCAAGAAAATGCAATACAGACATGAGTTTCTGGAGTGGTGGGACTGAGGTAGGATAAGTGATGTGAGGTAAGAAGTCAGGCTCCAACTGAAGACATAAGCCAAGTATTGTTTGACGAATCAAATGAAACATCTGGATCACATGTCTCTATTCCATGGTCTGTAGGTCTGGAAATGGGTGGTACACTGGAGCCTGGCGTCTTCTTCCTCTCCCACAGTACCTATGTGAAGATTAACACAAAGTGTATTTTGGTCACCGTGTGCAGAGTAACATATGTGAAGTGTAAGACATGTGTATGAAAATTAATGCTTCATGAAGCATTACATATTTTACATCATCATTGTCAAATCTCAAACATCCACCAGTCATCCCCAAGGTGGCCTTCACAGGTATGTAACAGAACTGCACACATTATCAATTCTGAAATTGTAAATTGCTACTATAGTGAGTTTAGCATAACATGTCATGTTAAATACCACCAACTGCGGTGTACAGTGCACTGTGCACATTTTTCCTATGTGCACAGTAATGCACTACTTAGATAAAGTTTAGTACTGGACATGACATAGGAGCAAGGCATTTTAAATGTAAACATATTTGTCGTGGTGGTGACACACTTAACTGTCATCAATACACAGTTTTCCCAACCGCTATCATGGCGGATGCCTGACCTCGCTAATACGACATGCTGAATGCACGCTGTCGGGGTTGGCGGTTGCATGCATGGTGGATACAGCCCAGGCCAACATTGGGGGTAGTGATGGTCGTGGTCCAGTGGCTGTTTATGCCGATGCAAATGACCGCATACATGTACATGGCGGTTGGGAAAATTACTTACTTGCCTCCTGGCACCACTGCATTTTAACTGCTATTTGCCACATCTGAGAACAATCATTGCATGCACTGCAGGGGACAGGGTCTGTCTCTTCACTCCAGAGGAGCTGGATACCATGGGGGATGAAGTTCTTCCCCTGTATGCTCAGCTCTATTGCTCACCAGAGGAACAGGAAATAAATAATCTCTATAAAAGATGTGACTCTATTAAACTGCTTTCTTCCAATTCCCATGGGCTATAATGTGCCTATGAGCATTAGAATGTTAGCATTATGTTGATTGCATATATTGTGTGATGCCTACATAGGACACATGTAATGGGTTTTCTGTCCTTTCCTGCTCTTTTGTGTCTCTTGATTGGGGTCGGCTTTGTCTTTTCTGTTTTCTTGCTCCTGTTTCAGTGGGCGGGGTTTACGGGCAGTAGCTTCCTCCATTGGTTACCCTCGCGTGTGCTGTGTATCCTCACTCTTTCCGCAGCCGCGGGTAGTCTGCTGGGACATATGAAAGGGCCACCCACCTCCAGTTTCCTCCTCACTTGGGTTCATTTCCACTTTTGGCCCCCGGAAACATTCTAGCTGTCGGCGTCTGGGCTTTCTGCTGCTGGGATCGTGTTTTTCTGCTTTGAGGAGTTTGCATTTGCTACTTTGTTGCAAGACTCCTGTATGTTTTGGCTGGATCAGACACACATTATTACTTCCTCCTGCTGTTTTTTCCCTGAGGACGCCAGTCAAGCAGCAAGGCAGCGAGGAGTCCGCTACCCCTTGAAGGATTGTGGCCAGTTTTCAAAGTGCACTGGAGACTTTTAGTAGTCTATGGACTCGTGTGTTCCCCTGGGCAAACCCTTTTCCCTTCCCCCTTACCTGTCTTTGCAAAGCGTTTTTTTAACGCTAGGCATTTTTTCCCGTATATATCGGAGTACCTTGTTTTTTAGACTTCACGTGGAACAGCAGTATGGGATTCCCTCCCTCCCTTTTGGACTGCGTACCGGCTCCCGTTTAAAATTATAAGAGGCACTCATTGACCAAGGGCAGAGCAGAAAGAGCAGGGGTGTTCTTATGTTTTTCAGTCTAGCTTTACACTGCTTTTCCTTGGGTTATCCTATACTTATTTGTTCTGTTCTTTTCTGCAGAATGTTCCTGTTGCCAAGTGGTGGTATGCCTGCAGTCCTGAGTGTAGCTGTTTTATCTTACCCATCTCTCCTTGTCACTTGTTCTTTCCGGTTTTCCCCCCCCCTTGGTGCGTTGTCTGCTTGTGTTTTACTTCTATTTTAGCACAAAGGGTTAAGCCTTTGGGAAAACGGGTGAATTGGACTATCTTAGCTCCTGCAGTACCTGGGGTTCAGATGAGTGGGGCTGGAACAGCCTAAACCTATCGGAGTGAGGCATTTGTTGTCTAAAAGTGGACATTTAATTCTTCGTATGGCTTGCAAGCATCTGATCAAGTCACTATGACAAAACGCGTCATGCTAAGAGTCTTGGTGAACCCGTGTGTGCCTGACTTTTTTTGCAAGAAAGAGAAGTGTGGTTTGGAGTATAGGTGCAGCCACAAGCACCTGTGGGCACCCTTCCTTGAAGAGTTCAGCGATTGTGTGGCAAGCAAGTGGAATTTCTAAAAACTTTTTGGAAAGCTACGAAACGCTTCACCCTCGTAATTTTGCCCTTCCAATACTTTGGGACTGTGAATGCATGGAGGATCTCAACTTACTTAAGTCATCTCCAGGGCACAATTCGGGATGTTAGCGGTAGGATGAGCGGTAGGATGAGCTCAACTAACTATAACGGCCGAATTCTCTGGTTTTCTACTAGTGAAATGTCCAACTAACTATAACGTCCCTAAAAAGCTATGGTATTTTTCAATGTATTCCTATAGTTTTTACAGAGAATTTCTAAAGTTTTTAAAATTTTAATTTCTAACTATGCTTACAGAGGTAGGACATGTGAAGAAAGAGGAAGAAAGGCGCAGAAAGAAGCAAGAGAAATGCAGAAAGAGGCAACAGAATTCCAGAAAGATGAAGAAAAGTGCAGAAAGAAGTACAGAATATGCAGAAAGAACCAACAGAGGTACAGAAAGAGGCCGTGTTACTTTCAAAGTCATCCTGGGCCCCCAACTTTTTACTGTCTGGGACTGGTGATAATCAGGCCCGGAGCCAATGCTATGCTGAAAAAACACTTAGAATACAGTGAAAATACCTACATACATTAGGGTAAACTATCGGTTGGAGTATCACTGTGATTGGCATGACCTCCCCTGTAAGGCCCTAGTACGTAATAGGGCACTCCGATTAAGCAATAGAGTTGTGGAGAAAGAGGGAAGATATGTGTCGTAAGAGACAAGAGAGTTGCACAAAAAGGGAAGAGGGGTGCAGAAAGAGGCAGGAGGCAGGAGGGCTGCAGAAAGAATTCCCAGAGGTTGCGAAAGAGGCAAAAGAGGTACAGAAAGAAGCAAGTGAAGTGCAGAAAGAGACAAGGGAGGTGCAGAAATAAGCAAGAGCACGGCAGAAAGAATCAACAGAGGTGCAAAAAGAGGCAAGAGAGGTATAGTAAGAGGCTGGAGGGGTGCAGAAAGAAGGAAGAGAAGTACAGAAAGAGGCAAGAGAATTGCTGGAAGAAGCGGCACTGGTGTAGAAAAATAGTGCAGGGGGATTAAGAGTACCTCTAACTCAGAGGTGCAGAAAGAGGCAAGACTGGTGCTGAAAGAGGCAAGAGAGGTGCAGAAACAGATAGGAAAGGTGCAGAAACAGGTAACAGGGGTGCAGAAAGAGGCAAGTGAGGTGCAGAAAGAAGTAAGAGCAGTGTAGAAAGATCCCACAGAGGTGCAAAAAGATGGAAGAGGGGTACAGAAAAAGGTAGGAGGGGTGCAGAAAGAGGCAAGAGTGTTAGAGAAAGAGGCAGGAGGGGTGCAGAAACAGATAGGAAAGGTGCAGAAACAGGTAACAGGGGTGCAGAGAGAGGCAAGTGAGGTGCAGAAAGAAGTAAGAGCAGTGTAGAAAGAACCCACAGAGGTGCAAAAAGATGCAAGAGGGGTGCAGAAAAAGGTAGTAGGGGTATACAAAGATGCAAGAGTTCTATAGAAAGAGGCAGGAGGGGAGCTGAAAGAAGGAAGAGAGGTGCAAACAGAGGCAAGTGAGGTGTAGCAAAAAGCAAGAGCCAACAGAGGAGCTAAAACAGACATGAAGGGTGAAGATAGAGCAAAAGAAGTACAGAAACAGGGAACAGTGGTGCAGAAAGAGGCAAGATATCTGCACAAAAAAGCAACAGAGGTGCTGAAGGAGGCAAGTGTGGTTCAGAAAAAGGCAAGAAATAAACAGAAAAAAGTAACTGAGGTACTTAAAGAGGTAAGCGAGGTGCAGAAAGAAGTAAGAGTGGTACAGAAATAGGCAAGAGAAGTGCTGAAAGAAGCAACAGAGGTGCAGAAGGAGGATCACGGGTTGCAGAAAGAAGGAAGAGAAGTGCAGAAAGAAGTAACAGAGGTGTTGAAAGACGCACGAAGGATGCAGAAAGAGGCAAGAGAAGTGCAGAAAGAAGCAACAGAGGTACAGAAAGAAGCAATAGAGTTGTGCAGAAAGAGGGAAGAGCGGTGTAGAAAGAGACAAGAGAGTTACACAAATAGGGAAGAGGGGTACGGAAAGAATTCCCAGAGGTTGCGAAAGAGGCAAAAGAGGTACAGAAAGAAAGAAGTGAAGTACAGAAAGAGACAAGGAAGGTGCAGAAATTAGCAAGAGCAGGGCAGAAATAATAAACAGAGGTGCAAAAAGAGGCAAGAGAGTTATAGGAAGAGGCTGGAGGGGTGCAGAAAGAAGGAAGAGAAGTACAGAAAGAGGTAAGAGAATTGCTGAAAGAAGTGGCAGAGGTGTAGAAAATAAGGGCAGGGGGATTAAGAGTTCCTCTAACTCAGAGGTGCAGAAACAGGCAACAGGGGTCCAGAAAGAGGCAAGTGAGGTGCAGAAAAAAGCAAGATTAGTGCAGAAAGAACCAACAGGTGCTGCAAGAGGCACAAAGGGTGCAGAAAGAGCAAGATAAGTACAGAAAGAGAAAAGAGAGGTGCAGAAAGGGTCAAGAGATCTGCAGAAAAAAGTAACAGGTGCTGAAAGACGCAATTGGGGTGCAGGAAGAGATCTGTAGAAAAAGGCAACTGAGGCAAGTGAGGTGCAGAAAGAAGCAAGAGAGGTGCAGAAAGAGGCAATAGAAGTGCAATATTTAAAGATTCAAGGGGTCAATATGTTCCGTAGCTGTGATCGGGACTACCTTGCACAAAAATCCTCGGTAGCACACATTAAAGTGGCTTGGGAGAGCAACCAACACTTCCCCTATGTGGATTGGCTACCCAGCTATAGTCTGAGGCGGGAAGTCTTGAAAATGCGTACTGGTATAAACCCAGGTTATGCGAATAACGGGATTTGAAACCTAATGATAGGATGCAATGGGAAATGCACTTGCACTTTAGGAACTACCTGTGATATTTTACATATTTATTAGATTGTATGGGATTTTTAGGCTTTCGAAAGGAGTTTTTATGTCCGATTTTTTAAAAATATAAGATTACGCACAAAATGCAAGCTGCTACTCTTTTGGTGGAAATGGACAACTTATATAAAGTCAAGGTGTTCCTCAAATGCGCAGAAGAGCACGTATAGTGCAGCCCCTTACCACCGAATAAAGGTAGAGATACTGAGGTATAACAGTAGTGTGAGCTGCACGCTGAAGGAGTTATATATAGGATTTAAGCGATTATAATAAAATAAATGTTATAATACTTTGTTTTAAAAGGAACAAGAGAAGTCAAACTACACGTATCTTGAGGTGTAATTGTTGTTTTATACTGTCATGTTTTGCTGCTGTTCTTTCTCTTTGTTTTATACTGTCATGTTATGCTGCTGTTCTTTCTCTTTTTTCACGGAATGTGGTCAATGTACTTTAAGGTTTTAACAAACCAAATAAAGTTTTGTTTGACTGACTGACTGAGGTAGGAAAGGTGCAGAAACAGGGAACAGGGGTACAGAAAGAGGCAAGTGAGGTGCAGAAAAAAGCAAGATTAGTGCAGAAAGAACCAACAAGTGCTGCAAGAGGCACAAAGGGTGCAGAAAGAGCAAGAGAAGTACAGAAAGAGAAAAGAGAGGTGCAGAAAGGGGCAAGAGATCTGCAGAAAAAAGCAACAGGTGCTGAAAGACGCAATTGGGGTGCAGGAAGAGATCTGTAGAAAAAAGCAACTGAGGCAAGTGAGGTGCAGAAAGAGCAAGAGAGGTGCAGAAAGAGGCAATAGAAGTGCAGATAGAAGCAACATAGGCGCATAAAGAGGCTAGAGCAGTACAGAAAGAACCCATAGAATGGCAGAGATGAGCAACACAGATACCAAAGGAGGAACAAGGGGTGCAGAAAGAAGGAAGGGAAGTGCAAAAAGAAGCAACAGAGATGCTGAAAGAGGCACAAAGGGTGCAGAAAGAGGTAAGGGAACTGCAGGAAGAAGCTACCGAGGTACAGACAGAGGCAAGAGTCCTGCAGAAAGAGGGAAGAGAGGTGTAGAAAGAGGCAAGAGCGTTGCACAAATCGGGAACAGGGTGTGGGAAGAGGCAAGAGGGGTGCAGAAAGAAGCTACAGAGCTGCCGAAAGAGGCAAGAGAGGTGCAGGAAGAAGCAACTGAAGTGCAGAAAGAGGCAACAGAGGTGCAGAAAGACGTAAGGGAGGTACAGAAACCAGCAAAAGAAAGTGCAGAAAGAGGCAAGTGAGGTGCAGAAAGAAGCTAGAGCACTTCAGAAAGAACCAGCAGAGGTACAAAAAGAGGCAAGAGGGGTGCAGAAAGAGGTAGGAAAGGTGCACAAAGAGGCAAGAGAGGTACAGAAAGAGGCAAGAGAATTGCTGAAAGAAGCAACAGAGGTGTAGAAAGAAGCAAGAGAAGTGTAGAAAGACGCAAGTGAGGTGCAGTAAGAAGCAAGAGCAGTGGAGAAGGAACCAACAGAGGTGCTGTAAGATTCAACAGAGGTGTAAAAGGATACAAGAGAGGTGCAGAAAGAAGGAAGAGGAGTGCAGAAAGAAGCAAAAGAGGTGCTGAAAGAGTTATGAGAGATGCCGAAAGAAGGAAGGGAAGTGTAGAAAGAAGCAACAGAGGTGCTGAAAGAGGCACGAGGGTGCAGAAAGAGGCAAGAGAAGTTCAGAAAGAAGCAACAGAGGTACAGAAAGAGGCAAGAGTGCTGCATAAAGAGGCTAGAGAATTGCTGAAAAAAGAAACAGAGGTTTAGAAATAAGGAAGAGCAGTGCAGAAAGAAACAACAGAGGTGCAAACAGAGAGAAGAGGGGTACAGAAAGAGGTTGGAGGGGTGACCACAGAGACAAAGGAGGTACATAAAGAGGCAAGGGGGGTGCAAAAAAAGGAAGAGAATGGCAGAAAGAGGCAAGAAAATTGCTGAAAGAAGCAACAGATGTAATGAAAGAAGCTAAAGAAGTGCAGAAAGAAGCAAGTGAAGTACAGAAAAAAGCACGAGCAGTGCAGAAAGAACCAACAGAGGTGCTGAAAGAAGCAAGCGAGGTGCAGGTGAAGAAAACAAGAAACCTTCTCTGGGGTCCCACAGATACTTGGTCCTTTTAAACCAACGAAGAAGAAATTGGCACAGAAGCTGTAATATAAAATACATATTTATTAAACCTCAGATGAGGGAGACTACATCACACAGAAGCCTTAGCAAATGAATGAGGCAGTCTAAGGAGTACAGAATACAGGGGCCTTACATATGCTTAGGGTTACATAGTCAGCATAAGACCAAGGGGCAGTCCTGGCTCATGTAACCATGCAAAATGACTAATATGGGCATACAAGATCTGCTTGCTCAACAAAGTGGGAGGAGCTAATAGTGGCTGTTTTTGCCAAACACATCTTGACATTTACAGACTAGGAACAGTTGCAAGGACAGCTACAAGCTCAACTGAGCATGTGCGAAGGTGGAAGATGCTGAATATAGTTCGTTTCTAGGCAGATTACAAGAGCAGTCAACACTGAGGGAGGACAGAGCACATGGCGAGCATGTGGCAGCACATGGCTAACTAAAATTGCTGCCAGAAATACAAAATGGCTTTCAGCTCATGCTAACAAATCCATCCAATATTTAACACAGGAAGAGGCAAGAGATCTGCAGAAAAAAGCAACAGAGAAGCAGAAAGAGTCAAGTGAGGTGCAGAAAGAAACAAGAGAGGTGCAGAAAGAAGGACAAGAAGTGCAAAAAGTAACACAGGTGCAGACAGAGGCAAAAAGGGTGCAGAAAGATGTAAGAAGGATACAGAAAAAGGCTACAGAGGTACAGAAAGAGGGAAGAAGGGTGCAGAAAGAAGCAAGTGAAGTACAGAAAGAGGCAACAGAGGTAATGAAAGATGCAAGAAAAGTGCAGAAATGAGCAAGAGAAGTGTAGAAAGAGGCTAGATAATTGCTGAAAGAAGCAACAGAGGTTTATAAAGAAGCAAGAGAAGGGCAGAAAGAGGCTAGTGAGGTGCAGAAAGAAGCAAGAGCAGAGCAGAAAGAACCAACAGAGGTGCAAAAAGAGGCAAGAGGGGTTCAGAAAGAGGTTGGAGAGGTGCACACAGAGACAAAAGAGGTACAGAAAGAGGCTGGAGTATTGCAAAAAAAGGTAGAGCAGTACAGAAAGAGGCACGAGAATTGCTGAAAGAAGCAACAGATGTATAGAAAGATACAAGTGAGGTGCATCAAGAGGCAAGAGATCTGCAGAAAAAAGCAAGAGAGGTGCTGAAAGAGGCACGTGAGGTGCATAAAGAAGCAAGAGAGGTGCAGAAAGAGGCAAGAGGGTGCAGAAAGAGGAGAGAGAAGTGCAGAAAGAAGCAAAAGAGGTGCTCAAAGATGCAAGAGGGATGCAGAAATAGACAAGAGCAGGCAGAAAGAACCAAGGGAAGTGCAGAAAGAAGCAACAGAGGTGCAAAATGAGGCACAAATGGTACAGAAAGGAGGAAGAGAAGTGCAGAAAGAGGCAACAGAGGTGAAGTGTGGCTCAGGGGTTAGAGGCGGCAGACCCAGAAGCTGAGATCGGCCCTGGACCAGGGTTCAATTCCCCGCCCCGACGGGGGTTGGGCTCAATAATTCCAGCGACTCGATAATTCTCGCTCCGGTGCCTACTCGACTCACGGGTTCACACTCTGCGACTCTGGGCAATAGCTTGCTTAATCTCCACAACGGCCCCTCTCGGCGGGATGCCTGGCTTTCACCTTGTGGATACCCTGCCGGGGTATCTCACAGGGGAATACCAGTACGGGTTCCCTAAGCAAGCGCATAGATGCCTGCGATGTGGGCGATTTGCGCTATATAAATACATGTACATTTACATTTACATTTACAAGAAAGATGCAAAAGAGGTGCAGAAACAAGTAACAGAAGTGCAGAAAGAGGCTGGAGAATTGCTGAAGGAAGCAACAGAGGTTTAAAAAGAAGCAAGAAATGTACAGAAAGAGGCAAGTGAGGTGCAGAAAGCAGCAAGAGCAGTGCGCAAGGAACCAACAGAGGTGCAAAAAGAAGCAAAAGGGGTGCAGAAAGAGGTTGGAGAGGTGCACACAGAAGCAAAGGAGGTACAGAAAGAGGCAGGAGGGGTGCAAAAAAGGTAGAGAAGTACAGAAAGAGGCAAGAGAATTGCTAAAAAAGCAACAGATGTATAGGAAGAAGCAAGAGAAGTGCAGAAAGAAGCAAGTGAAGTACAGAAAGAAGCACAAGCAGTGCAGAAAGAACCAACAGAGGTGCTGAAAGAAGCAAGTGAGGTGCAGAAAGAGGCAAGAGAGCTGCAGAAAAAAGCAACGGAGAAGTAGAAAGACGCAAGTGAGGTACAGAAAGTAATAAGAGAGGTGCAGAAAGAAGGATGAGAAGTGCAAAAAGAAGTAACACAGGGGCAGAAAGAGGCAAAAAGGGTGCAGAAAGATGTAAGAGGGATACAGAAAAAGGCTAGAGAAGAACGGAAAGATGGAAGATGGGTGCAGAAAGAAGCAGGTGAAGTGCAGAAAGAGGCAACAGAGGTGAAGAAAGATGCAAGAGAGGTGCAGACACAAGCAAGAGAAATGCAGAAAGAGGCAAGAGAATTGCTGAAAGAAGCTACAGATGTATGGAAAGAAGCAAGAGAAGTGCAGAAAGAAACATCTGAAGTCCAGAAAGAAGATCGATCTGTGCAGAAAGAACCAATAGAGGTGCAGAAAGAAGCAAGTGAGGTGCAGAAAGAGGCAAGAGATCTGCAGCAAAAAGCTACAGAGAAGCAGAAAGAAACAAGTGAGGTGCAGAAAGAAGGGCGAGAAGTGCAAAAAAAAGTAATAGGTGCATAAAGAGGCAAAAAGGGTACCAAAAGATATAAGAGGGATACAGAAAAAGGCTAGAGAAGTACAGAAAGAGGAAAGAAGGGTGTAGAAAGAGGCAGAGGGGTACAGAAAAAAGCAAATGAGGTACAAAAAGAGGCAACAGATGTGCAGAAAGAGGGAAGAGAGTTGCAGAAAGTAGAAGAGATTTGCAGGAAGAGGCAATATAAGTGCAGAAAAAGAAAGAAATGTGCAGAAAGAAGCACCAGTATGCAGAACGAGGCAAGAGAGTCACAGAAGGAAGCAAGAGTGGCTTGAACATCATTAGTACCAATTTAGCACCCACATTTACCAATAAGTAACATGTTAATATTTTAGGTTTGCAAAGGGCCATCCACTTAGCTGTAACACTTGTCGCTGCCATTTTGGTAACATTTGAGCCGTTCGAGCTAGAAACACGTATTTTTTTGTTCAAATCTGCAGATTAGGGAGCAGATGATGAATTATGTAGCTAATGCAGAAAATGTATAATAGTGCGAAAGTCAGTGCAGCTAAACAGTTGCATAATTCCAGTGGCCCTGCTCGTACCTCTGACTAGGTCCACAAGTGCTCTTCAGTGATTCCTTTTTTTTGTCTCACTGAGTTCATAGTTGAGCTTCTATGGAAATAAGAAGATTAAACCTAAGGTTACTACTCCACAACACAGACTACCATACCACATAATTACTCTCCTTAACACATTATCCCACTCTACATAATTCCAGACACTAAATACCACATATTTTCTATCCACATAATTTTTACTACACACTCCGTACATCCACTCCACTCCAAAAAACATTAGTAAAAACTTTTACATTTACAATGCGAATAGCTCAAACTCTTGCAAACGCGAAACCGATTACATTGCAAACACTTCTTTAACTAGTAGTCACCCTTGCAGAGTGGTGGAGAAAGGGTGCTGGCCCTCTGACCAGTGCTCAGGAATTCTGCTGCATAGGATTTACAGGAGGTACCAGAAGGGTTTCTTGGCCCCCAAAGTCCCTCAGGAGTAAAGTGGATTTAATCCCCCATCCCTTAGTCTGCCCAGAGGTGCATTTGCAGAGTGGTGGAGAAAGGGGGCATGGCCCCTGAAGAGATCTTATCAATCCTACTGGTGGGACTTACTGGAGGTAACAAGAGGGGTACTTGGACCCCAAATACATCCTTGGGGGCCAACTACCCCTCCTATTACCTCCAGTAAGTACCACACAGCAGGATTGCTATATTCTCTTAACACGCCACTCCCCATTTGCCCACCATTCTTCAAACGTGCTCCCTGGCGTGCTTGTGGGGTCGTGTAGGGACCAAGTGCCCTACCTCTTACCTCCAGTAAGCCCACACACAGTGGTATCGCTGAGAGCTGGACAAAGGTCATAGCCAATTTCTACACCACTCTGCAAACGTGCCCCCTGTCGTGTCGGGAGATTAAGTCCCCTTGAATACTGAGGGTCCCTGGGGGCCAACGAGCCCACCAGGTACCTCCAGTAAGCACCACACAGCTGTACTGCAGAGAGATGGTCCGAGTCCAGCCCCCTTTTTACACTACTCTGCAAACCTGCCCTTCTCGGCAAACTGCTGCTCGGGGGATGAAGTCCACCTGTGTTCTGAGGTCCTCAGGACACAAGAGGACCTCATTGCCCCACCAGCAGTGCACCTAGAGGCGTGTTTGCAGAGTGGTGTAAAAAGGGGGCATGGCCTCAGACCACCTCTCTGCAATCTAGCTGTGTGGCGCTTACTGGAGGTACCTGGTGGGCTAGTTGGCCCCCCAGGGGCCCTCAGTATTCATTGTGACTTGATTTTCTAACTTACAACGCGCCCCCTATTTGCAGAAGGATGCAGGGAGGGGGCGAGTCCTCCATCGACATGCCAGCTTTCTTTGTTTTTTTAGAAGGGGGCTGTGTGGCCCCCTTGACTATTTTTCGGGCCATAGGAACCCCATTCCCCAGGACTTGACACCTCTTTTAAAAAAAAGAAAATGGGAAGGGGGCCCTCCTTCCCTAGGCCACTATTAGCCCTAGTGACCCAATCCCCCGGGGCCAGCCTGCTGTTTACAAAAATAATTATTCACTGGAGAGGGCTACTTTTGGCCCCATGGACCCCATCCTGTGGGGCCTGGCCTCACTGTTGGGGACTGTGAGGGGAACCCCAATGCCCCCATGGTCTCTTATTGGCTCCCCGCCTCCTGCAGGAGCTGGCATTGCTTTTGGGCAAGGGGAGCTGCTGAAATGCAGCTTCCCTTGCTCAATAGCAATCCTGCAGGTTACCTGCTCTTGTTTCAACAAAGCAAAGTAGAGTTTGCTATCTCCCTGTCATAGCAAACGGCAATGTCCCGTCCCGGAGATGTTCACCCCGGGACATTGCAGGAGCCAGCCCTGGGGGTAGTGGTCCCCAGGGCCATCAAGGGCTTCAGAAGGGCGGCCGTGCAGCCCCCCTCCCTAGTTTTTAAAGCCCCTGGGGGTTGGGGGGCCCAAGGGCCCCCGCAAATAATTGAGGAAAAACCCAGGAGGTGGGGGTCCCTAGGGCTTGGGGGGTCCTTGAGGCCCCCACCCACATATTTCTTAAACACATTTATGCCCCGGGGAGGTGGCAGTCCCTGGGGCAACGTGGGGCCACGTGCCCCTGCTTATATTTAAATAAAGCACTGGGGAGGTAGTGGTCCCCAGGGCTTGTTGGGGCCTAGGAGGCCCCCGCATCTTAGTAAACAAGCCCTGGGGAGGTGGCGTCCCCGGGGCTGCAGGAGGTCCACGTGCCCCCGCATATAATTATTATAGCCACAGGAAGGTGGCCTACCCTGGGGCTGTGGGGCGCCGGTGGGCCCCCGCTATATCATTTGGCATTACTCCTGGGACCAGGCCCATCCAGGGGCTTACGGATAACAAAGCTCAGAGCCCTAACTTAGTTTTTAAAAAAAATTCTCAACAGGATTGGAGCACCCACCGCAAATTCTGCCAATTTAAAAAAAAATGCCTTTTTTGAGCTTGCAGGTCTAGGTAGTTGGGATGTTTCTTCTACCCTGTCCCCTATTCTTTTTTTCCCCTTTTTTTCTAATGGTTTCTGTTGACTCATTTACTGAGTCACAAGATGGCTGCCAACACATTCTGGTTTGAAGTGTTAACAGCAAATCAGAGTGAAGGTCCTGCCCGGGAGGGTTCCCGAACCCTCCTCAATTATCAGATTTCGATATTTTTATTTTTTTGAATTTCTCAGGAACGGCTAAACAGATTTATACCATTTAAGAGAAGGTCTCTTTTCTAACCAAGAGCTACCTTTTTGCTGAATTTGGTGTAATTCCATTCAGCAGCTCGGGCTGTAGCCTGTTTCAATTTTTCCTATGGAAATTAACATGGGGAAAACGTGTTTTAGGACCCCCTATTTTCTCTGCCCCCGCTTAAGGAATCACCCCAAACCTTTCAAGGCAGGAGCTGGCCGGAATGGGCCATTAGTTTGAAAAATGTTGCGAAGATTTGTCAAACGGCGCCAAAGATATTGGCAAAAGAAAACACACTTTTTTAATATAAACAAGGTCCTAACTATAACTACCTACTGGCGACCGCCAGTAGGTAATATTGTCATGTAGATATGCTTTGCCTATATGCTGTGTTAAGTTAGCATGAGCTTATTAGGAGTTTAAATGCCATTTTACCTTTCTGCTGCTTCTGCACGCGAAACATTACGTCATTTATAAAGCACCTGAATCACCCCAAATGGGGTATCTCCGCGATAACTGTTGCTTACAGAATACAGGGGCCTTACATATGCTTAGGGTTACATAGTCAGCATAAGACCAAGGGGCAGTCCTGGCTCATGTAACCATGCAAAATGACTAATATGGGCATACAAGATCTGCTTGCTCAACAAAGTGGGAGGAGCTAATAGTGGCTGTTTTTGCTAAACACATCTTGACATTTACAGACTAGGAACAGTTGCAAGGACAGCTACAAGCTCAACTGAGCATGTGCGAAGGTGGAAGATGCTGAATATAGTTCGTTTCTAGGCAGATTACAAGAGCAGTCAACACTGAGGGAGGACAGAGCACATGGCGAGCATGTGGCAGCACATGGCTAACTAAAATTGCTGCCAGAAATACAAAATGGCTTTCAGCTCATGCTAACAAATCCATCCAATATTTAACACAGGAAGAGGCAAGAGATCTGCAGAAAAAATCAACAGAGAAGCAGAAAGAGTCAAGTGAGGTGCAGAAAGAAACAAGAGAGGTGCAGAAAGAAGGACAAGAAGTGCAAAAAGTAACACAGGTGCAGACAGAGGCAAAAAGGGTGCAGAAAGATGTAAGAAGGATACAGAAAAAGGCTACAGAGGTACAGAAAGAGGGAAGAAGGGTGCAGAAAGAAGCAAGTGAAGTACAGAAAGAGGCAACAGAGGTAATGAAAGATGCAAGAAAAGTGCAGAAATGAGCAAGAGAAGTGTAGAAAGAGGCTAGATAATTGCTGAAAGAAGCAACAGAGGTTTATAAAGAAGCAAGAGAAGGGCAGAAAGAGGCTAATGAGGTGCAGAAATAAGCAAGAGCAGAGCAGAAAGAACCAACAGAGGTGCGAAAAGAGGCAAGAGGGGTGCAGAAAGAGGTTGGAGAGGTACACACAGAGACATAAGAGGTACAGAAAGAGGCTGGAGTATTGCAAAAAAAGGTAGAGCAGTACAGAAAGAGGCACGAGAATTGCTGAAAGAAGCAACAGATGTATAGAAAGATACAAGTGAGGTGCATAAAGAGGCAAGAGATCTGCAGAAAAAAGCAACAGAGGTGCTGAAAGAGGCACGTGAGGTGCATAAAGAAGCAAGAGAGGTGCAGAAAGAGGCAAGAGGGTGCAGAAAGAGGAGAGAGAAGTGCAGAAAGAAGCAAAAGAGGTGCTCAAAGATGCAAGAGGGATGCAGAAATAGACAAGAGCAGGCAGAAAGAACCAAGGGAAGTGCAGAAAGAAGCAACAGAGGTGCAAAATGAGGCACAAATGGTACAGAAAGGAGGAAGAGAAGTGCAGAAAGAGGCAACAGAGGTGAAGAAAGATGCAAAAGAGGTGCAGAAACAAGTAACAGAAGTGCAGAAAGAGGCTGGAGAATTGCTGAAGGAAGCAACAGAGGTTTAAAAAGAAGCAAGAAATGTACAGAAAGAGGCAAGTGAGGTGCAGAAAGCAGCAAGAGCAGTGCGCAAAGAACCAACAGAGGTGCAAAAAGAAGCAAAAGGGGTGCAGAAAGAGGTTGGAGAGGTGCACACAGAAGCAAAGGAGGTACAGAAAGAGGCAGGAGGGGTGCAAAAAAGGTAGAGAAGTACAGAAAGAGGCAAGAGAATTGCTAAAAAAGCAACAGATGTATAGAAAGAAGCACGAGAAGTGCAGAAAGAAGCAAGTGAAGTACAGAAAGAAGCACAAGCAGTGCAGAAAGAACCAACAGAGGTGCTGAAAGAAGCAAGTGAGGTGCAGAAAGAGGCAAGAGAGCTGCAGAAAAAAGCAACAGAGAAGTAGAAAGACGCAAGTGAGGTACAGAAAGTAATAAGAGAGGTGCAGAAAGAAGGATGAGAAGTGCAAAAAGAAGTAACACAGGGGCAGAAAGAGGCAAAAATGGTGCAGAAAGATGTAAGAGGGATACAGAAAAAGGCTAGAGAAGAACAGAAAGATGGAAGATGGGTGCAGAAAGAAGCAGGTGAAGTGCAGAAAGAGGCAACAGAGGTGAAGAAAGATGCAAGAGAGGTGCAGACACAAGCAAGAGAAATGCAGAAAGAGGCAAGAGAATTGCTGAAAGAAGCTACAGATGTATGGATAGAAGCAAGAGAAGTGCAGAAAGAAACATCTGAAGTCCAGAAAGAAGATCGATCAGTGCAGAAAGAACCAATAGAGGTGCAGAAAGAAGCAAGTGAGGTGCAGAAAGAGGCAAGAGATCTGCAGCAAAAAGCTACAGAGAAGCAGAAAGAGGCAAGTGAGGTGCAGAAAGAAGGGCGAGAAGTGCAAAAAGAAGTAATAGGTGCATAAAGAGGCAAAAAGGGTACCAAAAGATATAAGAGGGATACAGAAAAAGGCTAGAGAAGTACAGAAAGAGGAAAGAAGGGTATAGAAAGAGGCAGAGGGGTACAGAAAAAAGCAAATGAGGTAGAAAAAGAGGCAACAGATGTGCAGAAAGAGGGAAGAGAGTTGCAGAAAGTAGAAGAGATTTGCAGGAAGAGGCAATATAAGTGCAGAAAAAGAAAGAAATGTGCAGAAAGAAGCACCAGTATGCAGAACGAGGCAAGAGAGTCACAGAAGGAAGCAAGAGTGGCTTGAACATCATTAGTACCAATTTAGCACCCACATTTACCAATAAGTAACATGTTAATATTTTAGGTTTGCAAAGGGCCATCCACTTAGCTGTAACACTTGTCGCTGCCATTTTGGTAACATTTGAGCCGTTCGAGCTAGAAACACGTATTTTTTTGTTCAAATCTGCAGATTAGGGAGCAGATGATGAATTATGTAGCTAATGCAGAAAATGTATAATAGTGCGAAAGTCAGTGCAGCCAAACAGTTGCATAATTCCAGTGGCCCTGCTTGTACCTCTGACTAGGTCCACAAGTGCTCTTCAGTGATTCCTTTTTTTTGTCTCACTGAGTTCATAGTTGAGCTTCTATGGAAACAAGAAGATTAAACCTAAGGTTACTACTCCACAACACAGACTACCATACCACATAATTACTCTCCTTAACACATTATCCCACTCTACATAATTCCAGACACTAAATACCACATATTTTCTATCCACATAATTTTTACTACACACTCCGTACATCCACTCCACTCCAAAAAACATTAGTAAAAACTTTTACATTTACAACGCGAATAGCTCAAACTCTTGCAAACGCGAAACCGATTACATTGCAAACACTTCTTTAACTAGTAGTCACCCTTGCAGAGTGGTGGAGAAAGGGTGCTGGCCCTCTGACCAGTGCTCAGGAATTCCGCTGCATAGGATTTACAGGAGGTACCAGAAGGGTTTCTTGGCCCCCAAAGTCCCTCAGGAGTAAAGTGGATTTAATCCCCCATCCCTTAGTCTGCCCAGAGGTGCATTTGCAGAGTGGTGGAGAAAGGGGGCATGCCCCCTGAAGAGATCTTATCAATCCTATTGGTGGGACTTACTGGAGGTAACAAGAGGGGTACTTGGACCCCAAGGACATCCTTGGGGGCCAACTACCCCTCCTATTACCTCCAGTAAGTACCACACAGCAGTATTGCTAAATTCTCTTAACACGCCACTCCCCATTTGCCCACCATTCTTCAAACGTGCTCCCTGGCATGCTTGTGGGGTCGTGTAGGGACCAAGTGCCCTACCTCTTACCTCCAGTAAGCCCACACACAGTGGTATCGCTGAGAGCTGGACAAAGGTCATGCCCAATTTCTACACCACTCTGCAAACGTGCCCCCTGTCGTGTCGGGAGATTAAGTCCCCTTGAATACTGAGGGTCCCTGGGGGCCAACGAGCCCACCAGGTACCTCCAGTAAGCACCACACAGCTGTACTGCAGAGAGATGGTCCGAGTCCAGCCCCCTTTTTACACTACTCTGCAAACCTGCCCTTCTCGGCAAACTGCTGCTCGGGGGATGAAGTCCACCTGTGTCTGAGGTCCTCAGGACACAAGAGGACCTCATTGCCCCACCAGCAGTGCACCTAGAGGCGTGTTTGCAGAGTGGTGTAAAAAGGGGGCATGGCCTCGGACCACCTCTCTGCAATCTAGCTGTGTGGCGCTTACTGGAGGTACCTGGTGGGCTAGTTGGCCCCCCAGGGGCCCTCAGTATTCATGGTGACTTGATTTTCTAACTTACAACGCGCCCCCTATTTGCAGAAGGATGCAGGGAGGGGGCGAGTCCTCCATCGACATGCCAGCTTTCTTTGTTTTTTTAGAAGGGGGCTGTGTGGCCCCCTTGACTATTTTTCGGGCCATAGGAACCCCATTCCCCAGGACTTGATCCCTCTTTTAAAAAAAAGAAAATGGGAAGGGGGCCTTCCTTCCCTAGGCCACTATTAGCCCTAGTGACCCAATCCCCCGGGGCCAGCCTGCTGTTTACAAAAATAATTATTCACTGGAGAGGGCTACTTTTGGCCCCATGGACCCCATCCTGTGGGGCCTGGCCTCACTGTTGGGGACTGTGAGGGGAACCCCAATCAAGGATCTTGAAAACCCACTAGAATGCCAAATTGTCAGCTCATGTGGCTCCTTTTTAGAGAACACATCAAGATCTATAGATATCTTTCTTTTTCCATATGTGGGAAATCTACCCTCCTACATCAGTCACACTATAGATTTTTAAAATTGCTTTGGAGGAACACCATGAAAAGAGGATTATAACATGGCTACCATCGATGTGGTCTCCTTATACTTCCATCAATCATGAAGATGTTATCAGGGCCAGTGAATTCTTCTTGAGGTCACGGTCATTGAGCCTATTTGACCAGATGCAAATGATTCTAGAAATGATTCACTTTGCCTTACAAACGATGTGCTTGTATTTGACAACAAATTTTACAAACAGAAGTTGGGGGACCTCAATGCGTACGTTGGCACTCACTTATGCCACCTTAACCATGGGCTATTGGGAAGCCGAACATGTCTGGTGTAAAAAGAACAAGACAACAACAGACAAAGTGGTATTTTGGGTGCGTTATATAGACAATCTATTTTTAATTTGGGAAGGTGCTGCTGAAGAACTGGAATGTTATTTATAATCGCTCAATGACAATGTGTTTCATTTGAATTTACTTTTACTATAAGCCAACAGAAAATGTACTATTTGGACACACACATGTACATAAAAATCAAGAACAGCTGCACTACTCTGTATCAAAAACTGACGGCTTGTAGCAGCATCTTTACAGCCAACAGGACTCATCCCAAATCCCTTAAATGGAGTGTCCCATATGGAGAATTTCTACTTGCTCGAAAAAAATTGCTCAGAAGAAGATACATTTATGCTACAGCTGGGCCAGATGTATGCCAGATTTTTAAGTAGGGGATACCCCACAATGGTCCTCCATTGTTCTAAATCCAGAGCTATGAGTATAAAAAAGGAAGATTTGCTCTACACTAAAAAATTAGCAGGAAGAGGTGGGAGGATTTATAATGCAATTTAATATCTCAAGCGGATCAGTCAAGGATGCCCTCCAACATCATTGTAAGATACTCAGACAAAAGGAGGGGTTAAGAAAATATACTCAAGACCATCTAAGCATCTCTTACAAAAAAGCTCCATCTTGGGGGACATATTAACACACAGTTACTTTGCGAAATTGAAACATGAAGAAACTAATGTGAACTGAAAAAAAATTAATGGATTTTACAAATGCCACAAATGTAAGGCATGCATATATGGACGAAATCACCAGGACGTTGTAACCTTCACTGGAGAAAAGAAAAAGATCAAAGAAAGAATCACATGTGAGACAACGCATATGATCTATGTTCTGGAGTGCCAGTACAGGAAAAATATATTGGAAGCACTATAAATGAGCTAAAATTCCAAATCTCACAGCAAATAAGAGCAACAAACAACAAAGGTTTCAGCAATCAATCAATCATTTGTAGAGCGCACTACATACCTGCGAGGGTCTCAAGGCCCTGGGGGGGCGCTACTGATCGAACAGCCAGGTCTTGAGTATCCTCCTGAAGGTCAGCAGGTCTTGGGTCTGTCGTAGGCTCAGTGGGAGAGTGTTCCATGTCTTGGCAGTGAGGTGGGTGAAGGATCTCCCACCGGTGGTTGTTCTTCAGATCTGCGGGATGGTGGGGAGTGAGAGGTCGGCGACTGGGGATGTAGAAGGAGAGCCGTCTGTTGAGGTAGGCTGGGCGGTCTTGTGGAGTGCCTTGTGTGCATGAGTTAGGAGCTTGATGGGGAGCCAGTGCAGGTTTCTCAGGTGGGAGGTGATGTGGCATGGCATGGTACGTCGAGGATCAGTCGTGCTGAGGCGTTTTGGATTCATTGTAGTCATTTGATGAGCTTGGTCAGGACTCCCACGTAGAGGGCGTTTCCGTAGTCGAATCTTCTGCTGACGAGGGCCTGGGTGACTGTTTTTCTTGAATCTGTTGCAATCCATCTGTAGATCTTGCGGAGCTGGAGGAGGGTCTTGTAGCAGGAGGAGGAGATGGCGTTGGCTTGCTTGGTCATTGAGAGCGTTGAGTCGAGGATGATTCCCAGGTTTCGTGCGTGGTCGGTGGGTGTCGGGGCTGCCGCTAGTGCCGTCGGCCACCAGGAGTCATCCCAGTCTGAAGGGTTGGAGCCGAGAATGAGGACCTCCGTCTTGTCCGAGTTCAGCTTCATACGGCTGGTGTTCATCCAGTCAGTGATGGATCAGCTGAGTGTCATCAGCATAGGAGATTATGTTGAGGTCGTGCTGTCGGGCTACGTGTGCAAGCAGGGCCATGTAAATGTTGAACAGCGTCGGGCTGAGGGAGGATCACTGGGGTATACTGCAGATGATCTTGGAGGCTTTGGAACGGAATGGGGGAGGCCTACGCTCTGTGTTCTGCAGGAGAGGAAGGAGGTGGTACAGTCCAGACCCTTGTCTCGGATACCTGCGGCATGGAGGCGTGCACGTAGTGTGCGGTGGCAGACAGTGTTGAAGGTGGCAGAGAGGTCTAGGCGGATGAGTGCTGCGGTCTCGCCGTTGTCCAGCAGGGTCCTGATGTCATCGGTGGCGGCAATGAGGGCAGTCTCGGTGCTGTGGTTGCTGCGGAACCCTGACTGGGAAGGGTCCAAGATTCTGTTTTCTTCGAGGTATCGGGTTAGCTGTCCATTGACGGTTCTCATGATGACCTTGGCCAGGAAGGGGAGCAGAGAGATGGGCCGGAAGTTCTTGAGGTCTCTTGGGTCTGCCTTATGTTTTTTGAGTAGGGCGTTCATCTCGGCGTGTTTCCGGATCTCTGGGAAGGTTTCAGTCTCAAGGGACAGATTGATGATGTTGCTCAAGTGGGGTGCGATGGAGCTGCTTGCTCTGTTAAAGACATTGTGCGGGAATGGGTCTGACGGAGAGCCGGAGTGGATTGTGCGCATGGTCTTGGTGGTGTCATCGATGCTCCCGCTGGCCCAGCCTAGCACGGGGTCGTGGTCGATGGTGTGTGGAGGGGCTGTCTGAGTGTTGAAGCTGTTGTGGATGTCTGCTATCTTGTGGTGGAAGAAGGTGCAGAGGGAGTCGCACAGGGCTTGCGACAGCGGGATGTCATTGGTGTTGGAGCTGAGGTTGGAGAGTTCCTTCACGATGTTAAAGAGCTCCTTGCTATTGTGTGCATTGTTGTCAAGGGGGTCTTTGAAGGAGGTCCTGTTGGCCACCCTGATGAGGTGGTGGTGGTTGCAGATGGTGTCCTTGTGTGCTGCATGGCTGTCCGGAGTTTGTTCACTGTGCCATTTATTCTGTAGTTTCTGGCAGGCTTGCTTGGAGGCTAGGAGTTCTGGGGTGAACCAGATGGCCCTCTTTCTGGTGTCTGTGTGGGGGGATTTTCAGCGGGGCGCAGATGTTGGCGCAGTCCTCGATCCAGCGTCTGAGGGTGGGCTGAGAGCGAGGTTTGCGTGTAGTTGGTCTTCAGTGATTTTGCTCAGGCAGCGGCGGGAGATCTGTTGGGTGCAGAGGTGTGTGGTGGGCTTCTGGAAGGCAAAGTCGATGCAGGGGTGGTCGGTTCAGTGGAGTTCGGTGGTGTGGATGACGGAGATGTGCGGGCTTGAGGAGAAGACGGGGTCGAGCGTGTGGCTGTCAGAGTGGATGGGCATTGTGAAGAGTTGCTTCAGTCCGAGGTTGGCAAGGTTATCAGGGTTGTGGAGCTGTTGTCGTTGTTGTTCTCAAGGTGAAAGTTCAGGGTCTCCAAGGAGGATGTAGTCGGTGGAGGTCAGGCCGTGTGTGCTGATCAATTCAGCAATGGAGTCGCGGAACTGGGGGCCGTGGGGTCGGTAGATGAGGGTGCTTCTGAGGGTGGAGATAGGGTCTGTGTGGATCTGGAAATGCATGTGTTCGGCGGTGCTGAGCGAGTCATCGGTGCTAGTTGAGACCCTGATGCTGTTCTTGTGGACGATGAGATTCCTCCGCTGACTCTGTTGGTGCGTTCTCTGTGGGTGATCATGTAGCCGTCTGGGATGACTATGGCGATGTGGGGTGTGGAGGAGTCGTTAAATCAGGTCTCTGTCAGGAAGGCGATGTCTGGGGATGTTGTGTCAAGCAGGTCCCAGAGCTCGACGGCACGCTTGCGTGCAGAGCGGGCGCTCAGTAGTATGCATCGGAGGTGGTTGGCGTTTTTCTTGGCGGGTGGTTCGTCGGCTCTGAGGCTGGTGTAGCTGCAGTTCTGACAGGTGAAGGGCCATGTGTGCGTCTCGGAGCAGCCTTGAAGCAGGTGTGGCTCCGTCCGGAGTTGAGAGCGTGCAGAGTGCTTGCGTCGTAGTGGTGGCAGTCATTGTGGTGGGTGCGGGGGCCAGGGGTTCTGGCGCTGGGCGCGGTCCAGGCGCGGACGGGCACAGACGGGCTTGCCTTAGGCACACCTTTGGCGTGTCAGCGGTGCGGCCGTGCAACAGCCGGCATAAATGGGGAGATGGGAGGGAAGAGCAGCTGGGAGGCAGGAGGCGGGGCAGCGAATGGGCAGTGGGCCATCAGGGGGGCGGGGTCGAGCGTGTCAGCGGTGCGGCCGTGCAACGGCCGGCATAAATGGGGAGATGGGAGGGAAGAGCAGCTGGGAGGCAGGAGGCGGGGCAGCGAATGGGCAGTGGGCCATCAGGGGGGCGGGGATGCAGGGGACACAGCGGCGAGGGCGGTGAGGGAAAATGAAGGTAACAAAAGGAAAAAGGGGCACAAAATCGAGGGAATAACGAGTGGCACGGAAGGCAAAGGGGCACAAAAAACGAGTGGAACAGAAGGCAAAAGGGGCACAGAAATGAGGGAAAATCGAGTGGCACAGAGGGCAGAAGACACAAAAAAACTAGTGGAACAGAGGGCAGAACGGCACAAACACTGAGAGGAACAGAAGACAAAAAGGGGCACAAAACAAGGGAAAAACAAGTGGCACAGAAGGCAGAAGGGCACAAAAAACGAGTGGAACAGAAGGCAAAAGGGGCACAAAATCGAGGGAAAAACAAGTGGCACACACTTAATGGAACTGAAACAATCCGCGAACTCTGACACTGCAGAACTGGCAGCAAACAACTCGGCATTACCAACTAAAGGGGAAACCACCACTGCCATTGAGGCAGCCTCAATGACCGCCCACAAGCTAGGAGGTCCGGCAAAGTCTAAATTAATAATGGAATCAGTAACAAGGGAAGCCTCAGTTGGCCTAACGGCGAGTAATATAGGGTGGTGGAAGAAAGGGTTAATCATTGATTCAGGAAACAGAGAGGGCTCAGCAATACAGTCATCCTGTTCCCCAGAGGAGACAAAAGCACTCCCGCACCTCGTTACCTCCACAAATAGCCTCCGACGGGTCCCTACCCAGTCAATACTGTTCATCCCTGAATACAAATCTAAAGGTCGGGGCGACACCCTCAACAGAGGGAACATTTTTCGAATACTAACCGCCATCAGTAATGTGGCAGGGATTGGATCGCAAGACTTAGTATCTGTTCAATTTGAAACATTCAAAAACCTCTCGGACCAGGAAGTAACAAAAACTATCTGGGTAAACCAGGAAATAACAGCGAAAATTCTTAAGGAGAACCCCCAAATGCAAGCATGGGGGATTCGATTATATGCTCATTACGAAGTGGGATATCCAGATCCCCTTCTTGGACAGGTTCAAGAATCTAATGTCGACAAGACAAAAAACAAAGCCAATTCCGGTCCTTGCAACTCCGTGCTCAAAGGAGCACGAAGTTCCTCCTTGAGGTCACACAACACAGCGGAGCAACCGTTTCGAAGGGTCATTCCGAAAGAGGAAGGGAACCTTCAATCGACTGGTCTTGGATCTCAAGAACAATAAACAGCAGACCTGAGGCTCATTGACAGAGGGAAAAAAATACAGTGAGCTCCTTGAAGCTAAAATTTTGCTCCTGGAACATAAACAGCTTTGGTGCAAAAACATCCGATAAAGGATTATTACTGTATCTTCAGCAATTTACAGGAAACATGTCTGGAAGAGCCTTTTCACTTACAAGGCTTCAAAACATACCATCTCCCAGGGTCTAGAAACTCAAAATGTGGGCATCTGAAAGGCGCTTCAATCAAATCCATAAACTCGGTGAAGGAGCTAACAAGCATAAATACAGCAACAAATGAAATAAAAACAATACAGTTTGAATTATTAAGCCGCAGAAACAAAGAAGTCTTAACAATTGTCTATTCCTATATTCATCCCAACAATAAAAGAACCAGTGCAAATACTTTGGTAACTGAATTGACAAATCTTATCACTGTGGAACCATCTTCAAATTATATCGTCTCGGGGGACTTTAACATGCTCCTCACAGGAGGGATTAACCTGGACAGTCCTGCAGCAGAACGCCACGCAGCATGGGGTATCCCAAACCAGGACAACTGCAGATGGGGCAAGTCATCCAAAATCTCGAGGGGCCTTCTAACCGAGCTGACAAATCTGTCTTTGGTTGCATTAAATGGGCGCTTCGCAGGAGACTGCCCACAGGCTGCCACCTTCCACACAGCCCAATGTAACACCGTAATCAACTACACTTTCACGTCTCTATCGATTTTCAGCCTAATAAAAGGGTTTTGGATCGGAAATCAGGATTACAGCGACCACCAGTCCCAGGAGTTTATACTCGATGTTCATGGAACAGCACCTACTTACCCAATGGAGGTTACAAATTTAAAGTTAACAGCAAACCACCGGCGTATCAAATGCAACACCCGCGATCCAGAACAACTCCAGGCCCTCGCAAAAAAAAGATGGGAGGAAAGCAAGCAGTTAAGCAACAGCCATTAAATGGCATGGGAGAACTTTATGGAAAGCTTCAACCCAACGAAGGCAAAAAACAAGTCAACAGAAGGATTATTAAGACCAAAAAATACCGGGGCCGCCTCATGCAAGCAGGCACGAAGTGAAAGAATCCACCTCTCACGACATCAGGACGCCGAACAACATCAACAGGGCCTTGCGAAGTCTTCGTATACACAGCTCAGTTGATAACATCCAGTTCGAATTAAGGAGACTTACGGCACGCAGGAAAAAAATAATCTGGCTCGCCAAAACAGAAAGGGATGAATCAAAATGGGCTAAACTGAAATACGACGCAAAAAACAACAACAGTGCCAGGTTTTGGCAGACCATCCAAATCCTAGAGAATCCTTCCGCTCTAGGAATCAACTCAGATATAACTGAGGACATCTGGGCAAAGTTCCTACAAAATCACTTCAACACAAACGCTGGCGAATCGGCGGAAGACTCACTGGAGCTCCAAAGTGACCAACAACTTCCCATTGTCTTTACAACTAAGCAGCTTGGGGCTGAATCAAGAAAGGTCGCAAAGACGGAGCTCCAGGCCCCAACGGTCTTCCACCAATCATATTTAAAATGGATTCGAACTACTGGGTTGAAGCACTCTTTCCCCTTTACAATAACATCCTGGAAAGTGAGAGAATCCCTGACTCCTGGAATGGATCTATTAATTCACCAATCCACAAAAAGGGCGCCATGACAGACCCAAAAAACTGTAGGCTCATTGCTTTAATAGACATTGAAGCCAAATTCTATGCAGGGCTCTTACTAAATGAACTTACAGTTTGGGCTCAGGAAAAAAACTCTAATTCCCATCAATCAAACTGGCTTTCAGGAAGGTCTGGGGACTTCAACAAACATTCTCGCCTTTTCTCTTCTGTCTGACGCCTCAAAAAAAATCAACAAACCGCTATTCGTCTGCTTTATCGACTATAAGACAGCTTTGACAGCGTTGATAGGGGGATACTGTTAGGTTCCAATGAAGAGGCCAAATCCAGGATAAATTAAAGAAGGTTTAATTTTCTGGAGCACAGTACTTCTTACAGCCAGGTTCACAACCAGAATGGTCTGAATACAGTTCTAAGTGATGTCATACACAAGTGTAAGGCATGTGCCATAATTAAAGGAAAACAATATGCATAAAAGGAAAACACAATTAAAAGGGAAATACAAAGAATGAAGGATATAACAGATAATCTGGGCTAAACTAGCAAGGTGGGGAATTTCCACAAACCTTCTAAACCAGCTAATCCTGCTTCACTCCGAAACTTGGGTCCAGATTAAAGTCGGAGCGGGAGATACCCTGTCTAGGAAAATACCAACTACCAAAGTGTTGAAGCAGGGTCGTGTCTTGGCCCCAACCCTGTTCAACCTTTTTGTCTCAGACCTCTCCACCGAGCTGGACAAGTGCAACCATCACGCCCCGAACCTGGGGGGCTTAACTCTGTCGAACCTCTTGTACGCAGATGACCTGCTACTAATCAGCCGTACCCCAATTGGCCTCCAGCAACTTATAAACACCACAAGAAACTTCGCTGATAAAAATGGGCTGACCATAAACCTGGAAAAATCTAAAGTAATGGTATTAAACCAAGGACTCAACAAACCCTACCCACGATGGTCAATGATTAATCGGCTGCTAGTTCCAACAGAGGAGTACAAGTATTTGGGAATCATATTTGAGAGAAATGGCTCATTTTCCAAACTGAAAGCATCCATCAAAGGCAGATGGACCGTACTGGCAAGCGCTTTAAAAAACATCAAGCAAAAAATAACCGTCCCTAGCCTTCTCCCTTTGCTAGAAGTGCTTCGAGCGCGGCTGCTACCCTCTATCACTTACGGAAGTGAAGCAATGAAAGGAAGAGACAAGGCTACCTTGGACACAGTGGTCGCCAAAGCCTAAGAATAATATTCAATCTTCCGCAATTCACCTCACCAGCTTAAATACGATTCGAGTTTGGACTGCAAAAGCAGCAAATCTCACGGAAAGGGGCCTACGCCAAGCGCTGGTTTAAAATAAAGGGGGCCGAGCCGGGCAAATTGAATTCACACCTGTGGTTGGAAATCTCAAGGAGAAATGATAGCCCAGCGATGAGTTACCTTCATTCAGCAATTAAGCTGCTAGCTTTACAGGACCTATGAGACTCCTGCTCATCCCAGAAAAGCTTCAAGGTCCAGGTAAACAAATCAGTAAAGATTGTATCTCTCGCAGAAGATAAAGCTGCCCTCAGCAGGAGGGCCCACGGCTGGTTCGTAATCCAGAGCTAATGTCAACAAAGCCCCAATTACACTTAGGAACAGTTTTTTCAAGAATCTGAGGCTCAGAATCTTACCAGCAAAGACCCACCTTCCTCCATGGAAACGAACAAACTCCTCTAACTGCTGCAGACTGTGTGGAGATACAAATGAAGACGTAATACATCTACGATACATCTGCAATGGCTTGGGAGCAGAAAGGAAACAGTTTCTAAAACAGCTCCTGATTGCAAGTCAGGTTCGATCATGCAAGGAGGCGTTAAAGGCCTGTTTTGAGGGCAGTAATATTTGCCTGTCTTGCAGCCTTGTTCGGTTTATGGGGGAAGCAAACGCAAAGTTAAGACAGGAAGGTCCACAAGTTACCGGTCTTTATGGTATGCCAGCTGGCTTATGAGACAAGCATAACAGCCCCGACTATTAGGACTTTGATTAGATCCAAAAATACTTCCTTGGTCGCTAAGCTGTCAGCAGTCAGCATGGGCTGGCTTCGAGTTCATCGACCTTTATATTCTCCATAAACATTTCTTCACGGGGTGCAACCATCCACGAGAACAAGCTTTATGATGAACTATCTTACCTACCAGTTTTTATCCCCCCGCAATTTTATAGAATTACAACACATTTGTAATCTTTTAGCATTATTTAATGGTGAAGCCATGTTTGGATTTATGTTTTACTTGTTTGCGAAGGTTTTAATTAATCATGCAATAAAGTCATTATTATTGTTAAAGTGGCACAGATGGCAGAAGGGCACAAAAAACGAATGGAACTGAGGGCAGAAGGGCACAAAAAACGAGGGGAACAGAAGGCAATAGGGGCACAAAATCGAAGGAAAAAATGAGTGGCACAGAAGGCAGACGGGCACAAACAACGAGTGGAACAGAAGGCAAAAAGGGCACAAAAACAAGCGAAAAACAATTGGCACAGAAGGCAAAAGGGCTCAGAAATACTGGAAAAACGAGTGGCACAGAGGCAAAATACAGAACACAGAAATACAGGGGTAGCTAAGAACAGAAGGCAGAACAGGCATAGTGGCACAGGGGCAGCGAGGGAAACAGAATGGAAAACCGGGCAAAGACACGGGGGCAGCGAGGGGTACAGAAGGAAAGACCGGGCTGTGAGAGCACGGGAAAAGCAAGGGGAACAGATGGAAGAAAAAGGGGCACAGACCATGTACTGGCAGCGGGGGAAGACTAACAGCAGTCACAGACACAACAATGAAAATACAGGCAATACAATAAAAGCGAAAAAGTGGAGGATGAACAAACCTACCTACGGCCTACCACTGGCCACCTGGGATGAGGCACAGGTGGTAACCTGCGGGTAATGGAGGGCTTCCAAATTCCTCAGCAGCGGCAGCTGGGGCAGGTAGACACAGGCGGTGCTGTGCGGAGGGAGAGCGACTTACCTGGTGGGGTCAAGGGTACCATGGCAAAACATCTCTAGAAGAACCAGGAAGGGAACCTGAGCAAACATTCATTTTATGTTATCGCACATATACCGTGGAGAATAAGAGGAGGTGACCTTGAGCGTTAAGGAAAGCCTAGTCCAAATGGATCATAACCATTGGAACAGAGATACCATGGGTACTCAACATGGATGCTGAATCACATACTTTCCTCTTGTTTCCAAGTCCAAAGCACCAGCACTTTAGTATATTAGGAATTTGTTCAAAAATACAATCTTTAGGCATGCAAGATCTAGTATAGGCACTTCATGTCTTCACAAAATTGGAAGGAAATGAGTAGAAAATGCCTCAATGTTTGAAGATGTGATGCCCAAGATGCTTGTGCAAGAGTAGACTGCTGATAAGTACTTTACCATCTCAACACTTTGCACTTTATTGAAAGCAATGATTTATTTTGCGATCCTTCAATGATTGCAAACATGATGCCCAAGATTATTGCGCAAGAGTAGATTGTTTACAAGGATTTCACCAATTTAGCACTTTGCATTTTATTGAATGCAATGATTTACTTTGTGATACTAGCAGATATTGTGCAATACCAGTAGTTTTGTATTGATCATATCATCATAGCACTTTATAAACCCCTATTTTTGGGAGAGAAAGCCATCATAGGAATTTTAACTGCTGCCTAAAAGTTATTGCTCAACAACAGATTGCCACAAGATTTTTTTCATGATATCACTTTGCACTTTATTGAAAGGAATGATTTCTCTCGTGAGGCCACAATGTATCATATAACAGCAGAAGGTTTAGGGAGAGTGAACCTCTTTAGTATTTTGAATATTTTTCACAAATTACCATTTTGAGATTACTTGGCATATTTGTTACACTCACATCAGAAAGATAACAGGCTGTTATAGATCTTCACGCATTTATGGGTTATATATGGGATTGGGCACTTTACCAAAATTGTGAATTTACTCATACTTGAACTTGGTTTGTATAAACTTCTCTGTGATTGTGAGAGAAAATTATAGAGCATCTCTCTGCATCAATGAAGACTATGTTTATCAAACGTTCTGGATTACTGCTGCACCGCTGGGACAAGCAGACTAGTGGAGAAAAGAAATGTGTATGTTCCTTTAAAATTGGTTTCACTGTAGAAGGGAGGTGCTGGTTGAGTCCCCTTTTTAAAAGACCCTCTGTACAGCAGTCTTTATGACCCAGACGAAGACCCCAGGCCGAAAAGCATCGGTCTTTGTCCCCGCTTGCACTTTCACTTTGCTTGAAAATTAAAGAACAAAAAAAAAAAGAATAAAAATCGTTCACAAGATTAAAACAGACCCGCTTGTCTTATTCATGGTTTGGTGCTGTCTTCCTCTGCCCTTCCGAAATGACATATGTCACAGAGAAACAAAACGCAGGACACAAGTATATATATATATATATATTTTTTTTTAATATTACCTACTGGCGGTCGCCAGTAGGTAGTTATAGTTAGGACCTAGTTTCCATAGGAAATCCTCAACATTCTATTTGGAATAACTTTGGCCCTGGTTGAAGAATCTTAGCGAATTTCTCAAAGAAGATGGCTCGGTCCGCTGCGCTCCTTCCCTAAAAGTTTGGGGGGGATTGGTCAAGTGGGGGCTGAGATAAAAGGGGGGTCCCAAAACGTGTTTTCTCCATGTTATTTTCCATAGGACCTTTAGACTCGGCTACAGGTCGAACGGGTGAATGGATTTATAAGAAATTTGGCAAAACTGTACAGTCCGGCTCGCAGATTACGCTTTTTTTGGAATGGTGTAAATCCGTTCAGTAGTTGCTGAGGAAATTAAAGTTAAAGTCAATTATATATCTATACGCGTGCACATGTGCGCGCACCCAAACAGCTGCGCGCGCGACAAAATTTTGTTGCGTGACGTCTGTTAACGTTCGATTCGAAGGAAATCAGGAAGTGTTGACCGCCATTTTGTCATTGCGAGTAAATATATGGTTGATTTCAAAGCGTTGGAATATGGAAAGGGGAGAAGGTAGAGATTGTTTTGCTGCGTAGGTTTTCTCAGGGTGTGCAGTAAGGCCCTTAAAGGCGAAAATATATATATATATATTTTTTTTTAAAGTTGCGTGGTGCGCGCACTCGGTCGCGCACACCTTTTTACAAGAGTGTGAAAATGGAGATAAATCAGAAGTTTGAGTGCTTAGATATAAGGTGGCTCTGAAAAGAGCCATTGTGTTAATTGAGTGTTTTCTGCATTTATAAGTAAGTACTGATGCAGAGCCTGATGTTGCAGAGGAAGATTCTGTTTCCCTCATTCGTGAAATGAACACCGTCTCTCCTATAGACGTCTTGCATGTGGTATCGCAAGTTGTTGTGGTAAATAGAACCCATGCTATAATCTCTGAGGAACGCAGAAACAGATTTATTTACATGTCTCCTTGCTTTCTCAAATTGTGCACAATGGTGATTGGACCAATTCCATTTCTGTCTTTGGCATATATTGGAATATACCAAGGCAGATCGAGGAAAAAGTGTCATCAATTGTCGAAAGGTGTCTTTTAGAAGCATTTCCAGACCTACCCCAGTGATTGTGCCTAGATCGTTCCCACCACAGTGCACAATTATAAGGTCTGGTTCTGGGAGATGCATAAAAGTTTTCACCAATGGAATCAATTGGTGACATTTCAATCCTCTTTTGGAAATCCATGTTATGTGTACATTTGGTAAGCTGAGGTTGCAAATTGGTCTGCTTACTGCATATTTTTCACTCCAGTGAATATAACTGTGTCCTATTAGCCAGACCTTCATTTTCAAGGGATTTGTAGTCGTCCTCCGATCGGTTCTGGAAGTGGAATGGTAGTTAGAAGTTGAAATTCTAAATAAAGAAAAAGGAAGAGGCTGGGTGTGGTTTAAAAAATAAAAATGATTGGTTGATTGTAAGAAGTGGAGATTGAACAGTACGTTGCATGTTAATGTTTATGTTAAACGAAAAGTACTATTGGGTGTGAAAAAAAAAGACATGTAACAGAGCTGTGGATTGGCAGGTGTTTCTGGAGGGAAAACAGTGTTGTTACTTTGCTGTAGAACGTTGAGATATGAACTTTTGACCTGTGCCTTCAGCCAGGTGCAGAATGAGGTGTTACCATGGAAACAGCCAGAGATGGCAGTGGGTGATGGGTGACTTTTATGTGACATTGAAAATATTCTGAGGGAGAACCAACTGAAATGTAATTGCTTACGTTACGCGCTCCGCATTGCTTCCAGGAAGCTGCGCCTCGCGCCTCGCGCACCGGAGCACTTCCGGGTGCACTAACGCGGCGCGTCATATGACGGATTACGCAAGAACGCGATACGTCGTTGGGGCTCCACCGGAACTGATCAAATTGGTAGTCTACAGTGTTTCTGGATGTTTCAGACTGAAGCTGGCGTCAGCATGAGAGCACCCCGTGGCTACGTCGTGGCCATTCCGCGAGCAATCATGGCAGTCGCTCCCCACCGGAAGTCTGCAGGAGTCGGGGGCCTCTGTGACTCTTGTAGAATCTTCAAGGCTGACGGGACGCTTTTGGGAATGGGGCTCATGCCCTAGCAGTCAAGCGTCCGAGTTCCAGGGTTGCCCAGAGCCATCCTTGCAGGCCAGGCCCAAGTATGTGGAGCCGACCGCCATTTCCTGAGCTCCGTGGCAGCCGCCTGTCGCTGTATCGGAAGAGTGGGTGCAATTCAGCCGGATGGCGGGTGAGACGGTGTAAATGTGATGGTTGGACCAGGGCACCGCAGGACGTGTCTTCAGGTCAAACGGATTGTGGGACAAGGTCCAGAATGGAAGAGGCATCAAAAGGCAAGAAGTTCCGCCTGACCCCGGGAGCCGGCCGCCTATGTCAGGGGCGATCTTAGGCCATACCAGGGGAACAAGACTTGGGGAGGGGGCAGGAGCCAAGCGCCCCCTCCGAGTCCGCGTTTCTTGGACCCTGAAGTATGGCACTCAACATTCAGAACTTATGACATTTGTGCAAGGCAGGGACATCGAAGCCTCTCAGGGACCAAGTATATCCAGAGTCCTTCCTACAGAAGGTGGTGGGGGTGGTGGCATTAGCAAGGCATCCCCCCACACAACTTGTCGGACCCTGAAGTATGGCTCTCAACTTCCGGGACTTATGACATTTGTGCAAGGCAGGGACATCGAAGCCTCTCATGGACCAAGGATATCCAGAGTCCTTCCTACAGAAGGTGGTGGGGGTGGCGGCATTAGCAAGGCATCCCCCCACACAACTTGTCGGACATGACCTCTGGATGTACTGGGTGTTCAATTTCAGAATTGAAACTACTAAGAAGCAATTAGAAGTGTTGTTTTCATGTTGCAGTAGGTTCCATGTAAATAGTTATTTAATAAAACGTTTTATCCTGTTACTTTGCTGGTGTGTTGTATATATTTATAATATTTGCATAGTGTTTGTCGTTATTTTGGGCGGGGTGGGTGGCGGAGCCGAGCTGTCTTGCAGCCATCATGGCGTCGAGCTCGGTTCCTCTCTCTAGTTTCATGTTTTTTCTAACGATTTATATGTTATAGTTTGCTAGCACGATACAGCGGATAGTCCGCATTTTATATATATGTCCTTTTTATTAGGGGGGTCCTCCGGTGGAGTCGGACGATCTACCTCTAATAAACGGTCCGGGTTGAACCAACTACCAACAAACGGGGCAGAGATAGGCATGACGGGTTACAAAGGGGACAAAAGTGTGCACTACCTATCCTTCACTATCTGCAAAAACTAAATAGAGTATTGCGACTTTATGCTTATTTGTGAACAGAGAATGACCCAAAGAGAACCAATTTCGAACAATCATAGGCTATTGGCAGTGGGCAGAGAGGCCATTACACAGAAAATGACTGTTACTTACGTGCATGATGGGGCCTAAAAGGGACTAGATGGCGTGGCCACTGTTTCGCGACTTTCACTTTACTTTTAACAATGGCTGTGGTGAACATAAATGAACGCCGCTTATGTATACCTAATTTTAGTCATTTTCCACAAAAAAGCTTTTGATATTTGCTATTAAAAAACCAAAGAAAATCACTGAAAAAAACATAGGTTATAGACCATATATAGTTAAATATCTGAAGTCCATCTCTGCACTCCATGGAGATACAGGTAGTCGATCAGAAGATGTGCTGGCCACCTCTAATGGTAATAGCGTGGCCAGGGCTCTTGTCGTTGCCTCTGCAAATTGCAGAGGGTGCACTTGTTTGACATGCCGCACCATGGTATGTATGGAAAAGAAATATTTTTTTGCTGGATTTCTTCTTGAGAGAACCAAGTCACATATCGTGCAGGTTACTTTTGGTGCATTCACTTTCTTTTGATCTTCAGGATAAGTGAAAAATTGCCAGATGAAAGATTTATTTTTTCTTATTAAAGGTAGTCGATCATTTTGGTAAGATTCGGAAGATGAATGAGATACGGTAGCCATTTCACCAAAGTCTTCCGAAAGATGTAGGACGTTGTTGTCTCTTGAGAGTAGAAAAGATAGTGAGGGAAGTGGGTGGAGTGCTGCGTGTAAATTCCAGAATTGAAACTATTAAGAACCAATTGAAAGTGTTGTTTTCATGTTGCAGTAGGCTGCCATGTAAATAGTTATTTAATAAAACGTTTTACCCTGTTACTTTGCTGGTGTGTTGTGTATCTTTATAATATTTGTCGTTATTTTGGGTGGGGTGGGCGGCGGAGCCGAGCTGTCTTGCAGCCATCATGGCGTCGAGCTCGGTTTCTCTCACAAGTTTCATATTTCTCATGAGGGGTTGTTCCTAATTTTTCTATTTTAGCGAGGTCAAAAAAAGATCTCATCAGTGGCCTACTGATTTTGCTCGATTCCTTTTGTTTTTTCTAATGATTTATATGTTATAGTTTGCTAGCACGATACAGCGGCTAGTCCGCATTTTATATATATGTCCTTTTTATTAGGGGTGTCTTCCGGTGGAGTCGGACGATCTACCTCTAATAAACGGTCCGGGTTGAACCAACTACCATCCTGATTTTGTATATCTTCTGAGCTGGATTTAAGCACACAATTGTTAAAGTATGAAACGTTTTATATTTCTAAAAAAAATACCAAGGTGTGTACATCCGGTAACGCACGAAAGTTTAAAAAGACATTCGGCTCCATTTACTGAAAAGTTTCATAAGAATAAAAAAGAAGTCTAGGTACAGTCTCTTTGACGTACTATAAGTTCTTTGAGGGGTGTATGAAGAAATTCAATAAGTTCAAATCGCAAGGTTTTTACGAAATATATAGGCCTGTGCGCGCACTCGGTCGTGCACGAAAGCCTGGAAATGCGATATCCATTTTATTGACAACTGTTGCCGAGAGTGCGCACACCGGGTCGCGCACGAAAGTTTAGTAAGGCTATTTTTATTTACAGACAAATTTTAATGTGTTTAAAAAAAGGCAAGGTACAGACTTTCGAATTCTGTATTGCTTTACAAGGAGTCTCTATGCAACTTGAACAGTGAAGAAAACGGCTTGTTTTTGAAAAAAATATTGCCAGAACTTTATTGCCAAAAGTATAGGTTGCATACACGACATTTTTCTGAATTAGCATTTTAAAAACCAATGAAATTCACAGAAAAAACCATAGGTTTTACACACGTTATAGTTAGGAAGTAGCATTTAAAAAACCTATGAAATTCACTGAAAAAACCATAGGTTTGACACATGTTATAGTTAGCTGGAAATTTTACTGACATAAAACCAATGAAATTCCACGTTATAGTTAGTTGGACTCACTATAACTTGCGCGTGCAATGCACTGCTGATGACGTCACATATTACATCACTCATGACATAGTCAGTGACATCACTGATGACACCATCCTTGTGACATAGTGACAGACCTCCTTTCACTGTAATGTAACCCTTGAAACACATATTCAAAAATAGAAACTGAAATTTAAAAAAAAATGCAGATACCCATATCAGTTACAACAAGTAATTCAGTAATTCCACCATCTATATACACATCCACTCATACATATACTCACTCATCATATGAAATGATACACCTATACATCCTGTTACACACCGACAATCATCGAAAAGTTACTCACAGACATACTCAGATGTGCAAATAAACTATTGAACATCCATTTATTTGAATATAGAGTTATACACACACTTCCACCTTACTTCTATTGAAAATTACACATATTTATTCTCTTAAACAATCACTTATAGAAACACATACTTATTTAAACAGGAACTCTTTCAATCTCTTACTCTCACATATACTCACTTATATACATCAATATTCACATATACTAGATTAAAACATATGTCGTTACTGATAAAGACACTAGTGAGACAGTCATTCACTCACTAACAAACACATATACACACTCATCCACCCATACAGTCCTGCACATATGCTGTCTTCAAAACACATACAAACAGAGAGTCAGTCACTCATGCATCTATGTGCTAAGTAATACCCCCACCATACCATATAGACACTCATACTGATACTAAGAGAAACATCTAATAACCCATATACATACGCATGTAGCTACTTACCAACACATGTAGCCACTTATACACAAAGTGAAACACAAATATATATATATTTAAATATTTAAACATTACTCACTAATATTTATTTTTCAGAAAGACACATATTCACTGGATGGTGTCATCAGTGATGTCATGAGTGATGTCACTGACCATGTCATGAGTGATGTAATATGTGACGTCATCAGCAGTGCATTGCATGTGCAAGTTATAGTGAGTCCAACTAACTATAACGTGGAATTTCATTGGTTTTATGTCAGTAAAATTTCCAGCTAACTATAACATGTGTCAAACCTATGGTTTTTTCAGTGAATTTCATAGGTTTTTTAAATGCTACTTCCTAACTGTAACGTGTGTAAAACCTATGGTTTTTTCTGTGAATATATATATATACACACACACACACACACACATATATATATATATATATATATATATATTCACTGAAAAAACCGTAGGTTATAGACCATATATAGTTAGGAATTAGCATTTACAAAACCTTGAAAATTCACTGAAAAAACCATAAGTTAGAGACCATATATAGTTAGGGATTAGCATTTACAAAACCTTATTTTACTCACACAAAACCATTGAAATTCGCATATATAGTTAGTTCCACTAACTATATATCGCGCACCCGCAATCCACTGCTGATGATGTCACATATTACATCATTCATGACATGGTCAGTGACATCACTGATGACATCACTGATGACATCATCCAGTGACTGTATGTTTCTGTAAAGTTAAAATATGTCTTACATATTGAAGAATGAGTGGATGTATAAGTGTCTGGATGAAGGATTTAGTAGGTGCATGACTGACTGTATGAGAGAGTGATTAAATGTGTCTCACTGAGTGCATGGGTTAGTGACTAAACTGTCTTAATTTGTGCATCATTATGTCTGTTGTTCTGTAAACTGCTAAATGTGTTAATCAGTAGCTATATGAGTAACTATAGGGTTTTTATTTGTTGGTTGCCCAAGTGTTTGTATGGGAGACTGAGTATGTGTGTGGGTGGCTGGGAGGTGTATGACTCTGTGCATAGATGTGTGAGCAGTTGATTCACTAGATGTATGGGTTCAAAAGTGCATGTGGAAATAGCTGTATGGGCGGTTGACTGTGTGCATGAGTGTATTGGTGAGTGAATGGATATCTCAGTGCTACATGTCAAAGTAAGTACATATGTAAAACACAGTACATGTGAGAGTTGACATATATAAATAACTGTGCATAAGAGCCAGTGAATGTGTGAGTGGCTGTATGGATCATTGTGAACTTCAATCAAGGATTGTATAAAAGAGTAAATATGTGTTAGTATATGTTTGAATAAGTAAGGTGTGTATAACTGTATAGTTGAGGAAATGGAGGTGTGATTGATTCATTGCATGACTGACTAGGTGTGTGAGTAAATCCATGGATGAGTGACAGTCTGTGAGTGTCTGTTTACACTGAGTGTATCTAAGGTTATATTAGAGTCTGAAGAGGTTCATCGTATTATCACATGAATGATGTCATCAGTGATGTTGTCAGTGATGTCATTTGAGTTGTCAACAGTGATGTCATCAGTGATGTCACTGACCATGTCATGAATGATGTAATATGTGACATCATCAGGAGTGGATTGCGGGTGCGCGATATATAGTTAGTGCAACTAACTATATATGCGAATTTCAATGGTTTTGTGTGAGTAAAATAAGGTTTTGTAAATGCTAATCCCTAACTATATATGGTCTATAACCTATGGTTTTTTCAGTGAATTTTCAAGGTTTTGTAAATGCTAATTCCTAACTATATATGGTCTATAACCTATGTTTTTTTCAGTGAATTTCAATGTTTTTTTAATAGCAAATATCAAAAGCTGTAAAATGTATTCTTCTTTTAAATGAAAAATATATTTTATATGTTTTAATTATAATTGTTTTATGCATCTGCCAAACCCTGACCTCTTAATAGTGCACTGTGGTGGAAATGATTTGGGCACTATGACTGGGGTTGGTCTGGAAATGCTTTTAAAGGACACTTTCATCAATTGATGACACTTTTTCCCCAAACTGCCTTGGTATATTCCAATATATGCCAAAGACAGAAATGGAACTGGTCCAACCAATTTTGTCCACAATTTGAGAAAGCACGGAAACATGTGAATAAATCTTTTTCTGCTTACATGAGAGACTTTAAAATGGGTTCAATATACAACAATAACTTGCATTACAACATGCAAGACATCTACAGAGGAGATGGTGTGCACTTCTCAGGTGAGGGGAATAGAATATTCCTCCTGAATTCAAAACTGTGCATTGGAACCTACTTGTAGGTACCTAAATCAGCCAGAGAACCCAATATCTCTTTTCAGAGCTACCCTACCTCTTATCATTCTAAACGTTAATCTTTTTCTAACTTTTTTCACTATTTTTCATCAAAGTACGCTCCCCGGTTCGCTTACCGGTGCGCGTACCGGGCGCTCCCCAGCGAAATTTTTCAATTTTTTTTTTTGCCTATATGAGCGTCCTAAGCCCCCCTCAGGAAACCTAGAGGGTCACAAAGTGTCTACCGTGCCCCCTTCTACCCATTCCGAACATTGTTTCCCCTCCATCTTGTGTCTCAATTCTACGATACACAAAATGGTGGACTCCCGTAACGCTGCCAGTTCGCGTACCGGTGCGCGCACCGGTGAGTGCTCGCTAAAAAAAGGTGGGAAAGTAATTTACAGAAAAACCACTGGAGACACTTTAATCAAATATAGAATAGACCCTACTACATAACAGTCCCTACCATTTACCCAAATTTGATGGAATTCCATTGAGAAAATTATGCTGTAGGACTGACTAAATATCCTGAGGTAAATTACATGACAGAAACACATATGAAGTGTTAGAATTGACAACCAATTAAAATGTTACTTTCTTTTTCTACTATTATTTCATGACATTTGATTGGTTATGTACCTGAATATATATAAAGAAAGAGAGAGAAACACAGCCATTTTGACTACTACTTCCTGAAGTACATTTCAAGAGCATTTTGACTGTGAACTTTAACTTCTTTTTCAAAGGTAAGATATAATTTTAAAAATTTGAAAGGAGAACTATGTTATGCACTTTAAATTAAATAAGGAAAACGTTTTCAGATAGTTACATACTGTCCCTCTATAAGAGTTAGTCATTGAGAAAGACTTAATTATTTAAATTATTGATTGAGTTAGGCTTCTGTGGTATAATTATGAATTTACTTAGGCTTCATCACAGGCACTTTTTAATAGTTTTACTTCCTGCCTGAAACCATGCACTGCCCAAAGATTACTTCACTGTTAACAACTCACAAGCACCTGTGTGAACTTAAACACAACAGTGCCCTATCTCCACTGATATATTTTTTTATGCAATTTACAGCAAGAAAATGGAAGCACAACAGAAAGAAAATAATATTTCCTTTCAAATTATGATTGAAAACAATCCAAAGGAAAAAAATGAAGAAATTGACTTTTTGGATGACACATTAGACGAAGAATTAATTAAATGTGCTGAAGAATGTGAATGTGATTCTTGGAATGAAAAGGAGGACATTCCTGATGATTTCTTGCTACAAATTCTCTTAGATTATGAAAAATCAGAACAATAAATTTAAATTTTAAAAGTTAAAATTGTTTGAGACATTATTCTTTTTAATATGAAAATTATGAAATAGTACCCAAAAAGATAAAATATAAACTGAGACTTAAAATATACTGTGCAACTTTTTTTGTGTTACATAGTAAGTTTGCTCATAGTTACTTCCTTTCTCCCACTATATTATCTCCAATGTGTATTTAACATCTCTTTATCATGTCCTGCCTCCATGTTCTTTCTGCTTTCCTCACAGACTATGCTATGAATTCCATATACCACAATAACTTCTGAAACAACATGCAAGATATCTCCAAAGAAAACAGTGTATATTTATTTTTAGACTCTGCATTGGTACCTACATGTTGGTACTTAAATAAAACATTTAAAAAGAAATACAAAAAAAGAACAATCAATAAACATACAATATTTGAACATTCTTTCATTCTTTTTTCCATATATTACGCTCCCCGGACCGCTTCCCAGTTCGCGTACCGGGCGCTCCCCCCGCAAAAATAACGATAATAATTTATTTTTTTGCCCCGCGGGGCCCTTTTAAAGCCCCCTCATCAAACCTAGGGGGTCAGGGAGGATGTACTCTGCCCCCTTATGCTCATTTCCCACTTTGTTTTTTCCACCTCTTGTGTCTCTATCCTACCGAGACACAAGACGGCGGCCACTCCGGACTGTTTAGAATGTTGTCAGTCACCGGCGAGCCAATCCGCTTCTCCTCGCGAAGTTCCGTTACGCGTCAGGTACGCGAACCGGGGCGCTAACCGGGACGCTGTTACAGATATATCTGTTTTTTCAAATGTTAATTTCTCAAAATCCATTGGAGCACATATATTGAGACATAGCAAAGGCACGTCGGGCAAACCAAATCTACAATTTTGCCAAGTTTCGTGTAAATCCATTCAGCCGTTCGAGTTAAAAGTGATTCCAACCGCCCTATGGAAAAATGAATGGGAAAAACGCGTTTTGGGACCCCCTTTTTTCTCGGCCCCCCTTGACGAAACCCCCCCAAATTTTCAGGGGCTGCTCAGAAACAAAATGTGCCATTTTCCGGAAAATTTCAGCCAATTCTGTCCACAAACGCCAAAATTATTCAACATAGAATTTTCAGAAATCCCATAGGAAAAAAATCCTAACTATATATACCTACTGGCGACCGCCAGTAGGTAATATATATATATATATAGAGAGAGAGAGAGAGAGATTCACTGAAAAAACCATAGGTTTTAGCCTCGTTATAGTTAGGAATTAGCATTTAAAAAACCTTAGAAATTCAATAAAAAAACCATAGGTTTCACACATGTTATAGTTAGCTGGATGTTTCACTCATACAAAACCACTGAAATTCCACTGTTGTAGTTAGTTCAGCTAACTATAACTCGCGCGCCCGCAATGCACTGCTGATGACGTCACATATTACATCACTCATGACATGGTCAGTGACATCACTCATACATCACTCATGACATCTCAAATGACATCACTTATGATATCATCCTTGTGAAAGAGTGGCAGACCTCCGCTCACCCTCATATAACCTTTGATAAATAGATTGAAAAATAGAAACAACAATTTTCAAAACATTTGAGATGTCATCAGTGATGTCATGAGTGATGTCACTGACCATGTCATGAGTGATGTAATATGTGACGTCATCAGCAGTGCATTGCGGGCGCGCGAGTTATAGTTAGCTGAACTAACTATAACGGTGGAATTTCAATGGTTTTGTATGAGAGAAATGTCCAGCTAACTATAACATTGGTGAAACCTAAGGTTTTTTCTGTGAATTTGCAAGGTTTTTTAAATGCTAATTCCGAACTATATCGTGTGTGAAGCCTATGTTTTTTTCAGTGAATTTGCAAGGTTTTTTAAATGCTAATTCCTAACTATAACGTGTGTGAAACCTATGTTTTTTCAGTGAATTTGCAACATTTTTTAAATGCTAAATCCTAACTATAACGTGTGTGAAACCTATGGTTTTTACAGTGAATTTGTACGGTTTTTTAAATGCTAATACCTCACGATAAAATTTTTAAAACCTATGGTTTTTTCAGTGAATTTGAAAGGTTTTGTAAACGATGATTTTTAAATGTACTAATTATTACATTTCTTTCTTTTTAAATAAATTTTTCTTTTTTATAATAAATGTTTGTATATTATTTTCCCCTTATTTATATTTCACATTTTATACTAAAATAATTATAAAAGTAACTACAAAAATCATTTAAAAAAATGTTTTTTTCTTGCAAGCTTTTCTTTTTTTTTGTTATGATCACAAGGTCCGTGCACCGTAAGCACACTGCTCAGTACAAACTATGAGCGCTCCCCCGCAAAAGTTTTTTTTAATTTCAAAAACGTAATATCTACGTATTTAATGTTAATTTTCAAGGTAGGCAATATCTGGTATAATGAAGAAAATGGGTTTTTTAAACTTTTAAGAACAGTATATTACTTTTTAAAGCAATTAGGAATCTCGCGAGGGTACGTCACACCGTGAGTGCACCGTGCGCGCACCATAAAACCTACGAGCGCTCACACCCGAAAGTTTTTTTAATTTCAAAAACGTCATATCTACGTATTTAATGATAATTTTAAGGTATAATGAAGAAAATGTGTTTTTTAAACATTTAAGAACAGTATATCACTTTTTAAAGCAATTACGAATCTCGCGATGGTGCGTATTATGTAAGCGGACCGGAATTGCATCCTAAGAGCGACGTAAGTGCTGCATAAACGCTCTATAAGCGCTCAGTAAGATTACGTCCAGCCATGTGACCTTAAAACAAGAGATTCTATTGGTTTATGATACTTCCTACTACAATTATAGAAAGACCCCTCCCATGTTAATCATTCTTCTTTGACTTTCAGAGAAGAAGCATCGTTTTTCTTCAGCTCCTGCGCTTTAGAGAAAGAATTCCAAATGGCTGCACGTCCAGAGGAATCTGATTTTTCATCTTCATCTGAAGAATTTGTACCAGAAGAGCCAAGACCTACAAAAAAAAGGAATCCATTGTGTGGACATTTTTCACCTTTCCTGAACATTTAAAGAAAGTTAATGCCCCACTAGTGACATGTAAAATATGTCAGACTGTTTTATTAAGGGGTAATGAGAACAAAAAATACTCATTTGGAACTTTCATCATGGAACAACATGTAAAGAACAAGAACCCCACCAATTGGGCGAGAGATGCAGTGCGAAGGTCAGAGTAGGAGCAGGGCTCTGCTCCCAGCACATCATCGGCACCACCACCAGCACTTCCATCTGCTATGGTTCCAAATTTACAGCCTGAATTCCGGAATGTCATGATGCGTTGCATACATTGCAATGCACTAATATCTTAAGGGCAACAGTCCATCGAAGTAATTGTGAAAAAGAGTACGAACCACAAATGCCACCATTAATTTTTTTTCACTTATTTGTTCCTGTTGAACAATTGTTTAGTTTGAAAATTTCAGTTTTTTTACAGTTTTTGCACAAAAACAAAATTAAAAAAAAACAGTTATTTTCAGAACTACCTCTACTGGTCAAAAAAAAACTATATTTCTATGTTTGTATGTAAAAGTTTGTCATAGTGAATGTCTAGTGCAAAACTATAAGCATAAATCTATAGGGTGTTTACCTATAGTATACTGCACTACTTACCACGCACTGAAATGTAACATATGTATATAAATATGTTACAACTCTATGCTTTAATTTGCACTATTAGTGAAAGAGCGTGAATGGGCCCACTCATGACGAGCTCAGCTCGTCATGAGCTACAGTGGTCCGATGCTCATGACGAAATGAGCTAGTCATGTGCCGTGGAACGCTTGCACGCTGGGGTAATTGCCCTGCTGTGCTGAGCGTTCCATGGAAACGGGCGTGGCCGTGACGAGCTCAGCTCATCATGAGTGCCAGAGCACTGTAGCTCTATGCTTCAATTTGCACTATTAGAGAAAGTGCGTGAATGAATTTATATGTATTAAGGGCAGTTTTATAATCCCTTTGTGTGTCTTTTACACAACCATTGCATCACATTTGTGATGCAGCGGTGGTACAAAAGATGCACCATAAAGTATGGTTTTTAAAATCTGATGTACTTGCAAGGTGCATCATATTGTAAAACTATGCACCAAAAGGAGGCTTTCCTGTATACATGGGTAATGTTCTGGTGCAGGAACGCCTCCTAAAGGTGAATAAGTGAAATTTATAATATTTAATTCAGTCACTTTTGCACTTATACTATGTAAAAATCCTACACCTGTCTGCAACAGAAAGCAAATGGGAGTAAGCAAAAGTGAGCGCAAAAGGGAAGGGGTGTGAGAAACAGACAGGAGGAAGTAAGGTGGGGGAAGGGGAGTGACGGTGAGTGAAGGGTTAGTGATAGTTAAGACATGGATAAGAGGGTGAGGGAAGGGTAATAAGGGAGAAGAAAATAAATTAAAAGAGAGGGAAAGTGAATGAGGGAAAGAGGAGGAGTGGTAGAAAGAGAAAGGAAAGAAGATTAAGTGTAAGGGAGAGAGAGAGAGAGAGGGAGAGCAAGGGACTGACAAAGAGTGAGGCAGTTATTCTGTCACAATAAGAGAGTGATAAGAAACTATTTTTTGTTTCTCATACTTACCTTATAAATAATGAAAAGTTAGACAGTGATGAGAAATATTTTTTGTCATACTTACCTTCTAAGAAATAAAATAAGTTAATTAAATATCTTTTAAAAATATAATATCTGTAAAGAGAAAAAAATCAATTATAATATATACAATATATATTTCACAATACAAGAGAGAAGGAACGAGATTAAGAGTCAGAAAAGAAAACTAAGGGATATAGTAGGAGTGAAAGAAACAGAAAGGGAAAGAGAGAAGAATAAGGGATAAACAGAGAGAGAGAGAAAGAAAGAGAAAGAGAGGGAGAGTGCCAAAGTTTGCCACCATCTGTGTGCACCAGGAGGCACTTACATTTACATCAGGGCTCCCGCAGAGGAAGAGAGGAAGAGAAAAATGGAGTGAAAGGAGTAAGAGAATAAAGGAATGTGAGTTATCAAAAAATAAAGAGGTACGGGGAATAAGAGAAGACGATCGATGGATGAAGTGAGCGAAAGAGTATGAGAGAGAGTGAGGGAATGGGAACAGCAGAAATAGAATCAGAGTGATGCAGAGAGAAAAGAACATGAAGTGGAGGAACAGGACTCAGATTGAATGAAGAGGAGTGACAGTGAGGAAAGGAATATAAAGTTGAGGGAAGGGGAGTGATGGAAAAAGAAGCATATTGAGAAAGGAAAAACAAATAAGTGAGAGACAGAAGGATTTATGGAAAGAGAGAGAAAAGAAAAGGAAGACTGGTAGAGAGAGAAGGAGACAGTAAAAGAGAGAAACAGAGGAAGAGTGACGGACTGTGAGGAACTAAATCAGTTATAGTGACTGCCATAGAGGAAAAGACTTACAGATGGTTGGAAGAAAGGGGAGTGAATGAATGGGAGTGATGAAGTGAAACAAGTGAAGTGTGTGAAGATCAGTCAAGGATGAAGTGAAAGAAATAGAGTAAGGGGACAGTGAAAACAGACTGATCGATACAGCCAGACGAAGGTAGTGATGGAGGAAGATAAAAAACAAAGTCAGGGACAGACAGGAGAATGAGAGAGTTGAACAAAATGAGTGAGGGTGAAGGAAGAGTACTGATGGTGAAAGAAGGAGTGTAAAGGTGAATGAAGGGGAGTAAGTACAATGAGGGAAGAAGAGTAAGATGAGGAAAGGTAAAGGAGTAAGAGAGAAACTGACGAAAGGATAGACAGAAAGTAAAGTAAGAAAATGATGAAAAAGTACTTTTAGATTGTCGTACTTACCTTATAAATGTAATATCTGTGGAAGAGAATAAACAATTGAGTTATAATATATATTTCACAATACAAAATACAAAATAACTTGTACAATATGGTAAATGTTTTATTTTGCTGTTCTCAGAATATATTGAATTTCACTAAAAGCAGTGAGTTTAATACTACTCATCATATGACAGCGGGCAAAAAAAACACAATCAAAAAGATTGTGTTTAAAAAAAAACATACAACATTTCAATAAATAATGTAAAAATGTGAAAAAACATATCTTAAATGTTTTCTTCCGAACTGCAATTTCCTAAATAAATAACAACAAGCACAAACTAATAAAACATTCTTACTTCTTTTTTATACTCTCAAAGTAAAGTTATGTATAAACATATATTAACAACATTTACCCGAAATACTCATTTTTGATTGACATTCTATTCCACGTGGCCAAATAGTATATAGAAAGTCCTTTGTTTGGAAATTACTTAATAGTACTCTTAAACTTCCATTTCCCAACCTTCTGAATCAAAAGCTCCAACATCTTTTCTATCATCTAACCATAGTTATATCTCCACCCGATGCTATTTATCATGTACATAGAACCTTAAACAACCAGTAAGCTATCAGAATCTCAACATCATGTGGTACGCTGATGACACTCTGCTCATCCTTTATCTTTATCTTTATCATGATCAACATTTCCTGTAATGCTGATATCACTCACTGTGTGTTACACTTACACTACCTCTATGACAAATACAAGTTTTTTTTATCTTGATGACCCTCACTCACAAAGTAATTCTTAACAGCAGACTTACTTTTATTAACAGCACTAATCTTCCTAGGCCAATTATTTTTCCTAAAATTTGAGTTGTAAAAACACTAGGTACGAATTTCGTAAGTCAAAAGGCAAACATCAATTGAGTATCATTACAATTAGTCCAGCCTTTTTGACATTTTAAATAAGCTGTGTAATGTCCTGATGTTGTAGAAGGACCATCATGGAAAATAATTGCTGCAGTTAAAAAAGTTCTTCCTGAAATTGATAATTGAGAAGCCATTAAAGTTGTCAATTTTGTTCCATCAGGTCTGCATCGTTGCAGCATCAAAATGAGATACTGTCCATATCTTCTTAGAAATAATGTTGATAGCATTTTAGAGTTACATTGGGTACAGACCATGTTTTGATTTGCTCCTCTAACTAGATTAATAAAAGACACTGATTTGCAGTCTGATGTCAACTGCATGCAACAAATCATTAGTCTGAAAGTAAGTCTCTTCATTAAAAAATGGCTCACAACTTGAACTATGCTTCCATTCTCCAGAAAAAACATCACAAAAACGAGTCCTATTAATTACTCTTTTCCACTTACTTTTTGCTTTCAAAACATTGATTGCCTTGTCCAGTGTACGAATTCTATTGATTACTAAAATGTATAATATTTGTTTCACTTCAAAAGCCTGATTGACTGTCCTCTCCATACTTTTCTTTTTCTTGGAAAAAACTGTTTTCCTTTCACAAATATTTAAATTTTTTAATACATTTACAACAACTCTGTTATAAAACAATCGTCTACGAATGTCAATGAACTGATTTTTGCGTCTATTACTATAGAGAATATCATCTCCATCTACATTTCCAACATTTTTTTGGGGCTCTGCTTTTTCTTTGTAGTTACAGAAGATTTTTTTTTCTTTTGCACATTCTCCACATTTTTTTTACGTTGGGTTAATTTCCTTATAAAATCTTTAGTTGGCTAACCAGGAGCATTCTTCTTTTTCTCTGAACATTGTTTTTGGGATAAATCTTCTAATTGTGTTTTCTTGGACAATAAAGCCTGTTTATATTTTCATCTTTTTACATCCTTAGTAGGCATATTGCTTTTTCTCTCTGTAGATAATTATAATCTGTTGTGAAGAAAAAATAACATGTTATAGACCACTACTAACATACCACATAGCAATTAGAATCACTAAATGATATAAACACTGGTTTACTTCATAAGTAAGTTTAAAACACAGCAACTGTGTCTGACCAGAGTAGAAATCATGCAGTGCTACAGGCAGAGTGGACATGGCACAGGCAGAGGGACAGATGGCGCAAGCAGAGGGTTAGATGGCACAGACAGAGAAAGAGATGGCGTAGGCAGAGGGTGAAGTGGCGCAGGCAGAGGGGAGGATGACACAGGCAGAGAGAGAGATGGTGCAGGCAAGGGGTAAGATGACGCATGCAGACAGAGAAATGACGCAGGTGGAGGGAGAGATGGTAAAGGCAGAGGGGAGATGGTGCAGGAATAAGGGAGAGATGGTACAGGCACAGGAGAGATGGCACAGGCGAAGAAAGAGATGGCGCAGGCAGAAGAAAGAGATGGCGCAGGCAGAGAGAGAGATGGCGTAGGCAGAGTGTGAAATGACGCAGGCAGAGGGTAAGATGGCGCAGGCAGAGGGAGAGATGGCGCAGGCAGAGGATGAGATAGCGCACGTAGAGAGAGATCACGCAAGCGGAAGGAGAGATCGTGCAGACAGAGGAGAGATAGTGCAGGCAGAGGGGAGAGATGGTACAGGCATAGGGGAGATGGCACAGATGGAAAGAGAGATGGCAGAGGCAGAGGGGGAGATGTCGCAGGCAGAGGGAAAAATGGCGCAAGCAGAAGGTGAGATGGCGCAGGCAGAGGGTGAGATGGCGCAGACAAAGGGACACGTAGCGCAGGCAAAGGGTGACATGGCACAGGCAGAGGCAGAGATGTCACACGCAGAGGGAAAGATTGTACAGGCAGAGGGGAGATGGTGCAGACAGAGCCAGAGGGATAGTGCAGACAGAAAATACAATCCATTTCCAATTAACAGCACTATCTGTATACCAGCATTTAACCCCTTCCATGCTGATGACAGAACGGTTCCGTCATCAGCTACGGGTGAGCTGTGCTGATGACGGAACCGTTCCGTCATGAGCCCGTTAGAACCTTAGAACCCTCAGCACAGCGCGAAAATTCGCGCCGCGCTGAAGGGGTTAATGACACCATGAGAAACAATATAAAAAAAGAGTACCCTGTAAGCAAAGAGATGCAAACTGTGAGGAGACACATATGACATTATAGAAAAAGGTGCAAGTACAATACTTTAATTTACACAAACATTCAGTGTGATCCTAGTCAAAAATGTTAAAGCCATACATTCTACCAAAAAACATATGACAGTAAATCGTTTAAAACACAGAGCACAGCCCATATAAATGACCACTACATTACAATGCAGAAACCTGACTCGTTTCCAAAATACATTTCCAATATGCACCATTCGTTTTTTTGCCAGCATTACATACAAACATGAGACACAATGCACAGTGAAAGGGGGACTCTTCCTAGTAGTGTTGTATAAAGACAAAAAGAGTGCAAGCACAGGAGAGAGATGATGCAGACGGAGGCGAATGGCGCAGGCAAAAGGAGAGATGGCGCAGGCACAGGGTGAGATGGCACAGGCAGAGGGAGAGATGGCGCAGACAGAGGGTGACATGGCACAGGGGAGGGAGAAATGGCGCACGCAGAGGGTAAGATGCCGCAGGTAGAGAGAGAGATGGCACAGGCAAATGGTGAGATGGCGTAGGCAAAGGGAGAGATGGCACAGACAGAGGGAGAGATGTTGCAGGCAGAGGGGAGATGGTGCACACAAAGAGGAGAGATGGTGCATGGACAGGGGATTGGCACAGGCAGAGGAAGAGATGACGCAAGCAGAGGGTGAGATGGCACATGCATAGAGAGAGATGGCGTAAGCAGGGGTGAAATGGCGCTGGCAGAGGGTAAGATGACACAGGCAGAGAGAGAGATGGTGCAGGCAGAGGGTGAGATGGCGCAGGCAGAGAGAGAGATGGCACAGGCAGAGGGTGAGATGTCGCAGGCAGAGGGAAAAATGGTGCAAGCAGAAGGTGAGAAGGCGGAGGCAGAAGGTGAGATGGTGCAGACAAAGGGACAGATAGCGCAGGCAGAGGTTGATATGGCGCAGGCAGAGGGAGAGATGGAGCATGCAAAGGGAGAGATGGCGCAGGCACAGGGTGAGATGTCGCAGGCAGAGGGAGACACAGCACAGGCAGAGGGTGACATGGCAGAGGCGGAGGGAGACATGGTGCAGGCAAAGGGGGAGATGGTGCAGGCGGAGGGAGAGATGTTGCAGGCAGAGGGGAGATGGTGCATGCACAGGGGACATGGCACAGACAGAGGGAGAGATAGCGCAAGCAGAGGGTGGAATGGCACAGGCAGAGAGAGAGATGGCGTAGGCAGAGGGTGAAATGGCACAGGCAGAGGGTGAAATGGCACAGGCAGAGGGTAAGATGACACAGGCAGAGAGAGAGATGACGCAGGCAGAGGGTGAGATGAGCAGACAAAGGGATAAATAGCGCAGGCAAAGGGTGACATGGCGCAGGCAGAGGCAGAGATGGCACATGCAGAGGGAGAGATAGTACAGGCAGAGGGGAGATGGTGCAGACAGAGGCAGAGGGATAGCGCAGCCAGAAAATACATTCCATTTCCAATTAACAGCACCATCTGTATACCAGTATTTAATGAAACCATGAGAAACAATATATAAAAAAAGAGTACCCTATAAGCAAAGATATGCAAACTGTGAGGAGACACAGATGACATTATAGAAAAAGGTGCAAATGTAATTCTTTAATTTACACAAACACTCAGTGTGATCCTAGTCAAAATTGTTAAACCCATACATTTTACCAAGCACAGCCCATATAAATCAGTACTACATTACAATGCAGAAACCTGACTCATTTCCAAAATACATTTCCAATATGCACCATTAGTTTTTTGCCAGCATTACATACAAACATGAGACACAATACACAGTCAAAGGGGGACTCTTCCTAGTGGTGTTGTATAAAGACAAAAAGGGTGCAAGCAGAGGGGAGAGATGATGCAGGCAGAGGGGAGATGGTGCACGCAAAAGGAGAGGTGGAGCAGGCACAGGGTGAGATGGCGCAGGCAGAGGGAGACATGACACAGACAGAGGGTGACATGGCACAGGCAGAGGGCCAGATGGCGCACACAAAGGATGGGATGCCGCAGGCAGAGAGAGAGATGGCACAGGCAGATGGTGAGATGGCGCAGGCAAAGGGAGAGATGGCGCAGGTGGAGGGAGAGTTGGTGCTGGCAGAGGGGAGATGGTGCAGACAAAGGGGAGAGATATTGCACGCACTAGGGACATGGCATAGGCAGAGTGAGAGATGGCACAAGCAGAGGGTGAGATGGCACAGGCAGAGAGATAGATTGCGTAGGCAGAGGATGAAATGGCGCAGGCAGAGGGTAAGATGACACAGGCAGAGAGAGAGATGGTGCAGGCAGAGGGTGAGATGGCGCACACAGAGAGAGACATGACACAGGCGGAGGGAGAGATGTTGCAGGCAGAGGAACAATGGCACAAGCAGAAGGTGACATGGTACAGACAGAGGGTGAGATGGCACAGACAAAGAGACACATAGCGCAGGCAGAGGGAGATATGGTGCACACAGAGGGAGAGATGGTACAGGCAGAGGGGCGATGGTGCAGGCAGAGGCAGAGGGATAGTGCAGACAGAAAATACATTCCATTTCCAATTTACAGCACTATCTCTATACCAGCATTTAATCAAACCATGAGAACCAATATAATATAAAAAAGAGTTCCCTATAAGCAAAGACATGCACACTGTGAGGAGACACAGGTAACATTTTAGAAAAAGGTGCAAATATAATTCTTTAATTTACACAAACACTGAGTGTGATCCTAGCCAAAAATGTTAAAGCCATACATTTTACCAAACAAAATATAGCACAGTAAATCGTTTAAAACACACAGCACAGACCCTATAAATGACAACTACATTACAATGCAGAAACCTGACTCATTTCCAAAATACATTTCCAATATGTACCATTCATTTTTTGCCAGCATTACATACACCCATGAGACACAATACACAGTGAAAGGGGGACTCTTTCTATTAGTGTTGTATAAACACAAAAAAGGTAAGGGAGAGAGAAAGAGGGAGTAAACACAGTAACAAAAGAGGAGTAAAGAAAAGGGATAATTACAGTGAGAAAACAGTTATGTGAGTAAGGAAAGGAGAATGAGAGAAAAAGAAGCATATTAAGAGAAAAGTAAAAGGACTAAGTGAAACAAAAGGATTTATTGAAAAAGAGAGGAAAGAAAAAAAACACTGTTTGAGAGAAAGGTAGACAATGATAGAGAAGATTTTAGATATCAAAAGGGAGGGAAGAGGATACGGAGTCCATTCGGTTCCCCTATGTAAGTAACTGATAATCAAAAGAGAATGGACACTAGTTTCTGCAAAAAAAACAAATAGTTTTTTTATCGAGAACCCTCATAGACTTCCTGGAATTTTATCGTAGCGGTATATCTTTTTTCCGCCCCATCAGGAGTCATGGCATAGTCATTGGGTCAACGATTAACGTGCAGGATGCCTGCCTCACCAGAGGCTACTTCTGGTATTTACAGAAGTGTCCAGAAATAAAAAAGGTGGGTTAGGAAATTTTTTTAAAAAAAAATAATGACTAGGTCAAAACTATACACTTTAATATCAAACAAGAAACTAGTCACTATAATTAAGAACCATTATGGTATGTAGGTAATTGAGTTATTGAACTACCATATCGTTTTCAAAGAGGTGTCGACATGTTTCAGCTCTCGGGGCCCTACAGGGTCAGGGGAGCTTTCGTCAGGACAAGGACAAGAACAAACATACAAACAGAAAGCACACACAATTGGTGTGTGATTCGAAAAAATGATGAATTGGAATTTCCAAGCTGTATTCAAGAGAAAGAAACCAACAAAAATTGTATAAGTTGGTTTGAAAGTGAGGTATGGCATGCTAGTGCACACATTTTACAAAGCATAATTAACGCTAAACATGATTACCCTTATTTTAGAGGTAATCTGGAAAAAGGAGAAAAATGGAGAAACGAATGGTCTGAAGGGAGTGGGATACAGCCAAATGGCCGTTAAATGATCAATGTCTTATAGACGGATGTCATGCAGGAGTCTTTATATGATGACAGAGTGGGGAACAGAACAATGGGTCGTGATCATGTTAAAGTTTTGTACACATAGTCGCTGTTCTGTAACCACATCAAACATCAAGCACTCAGTGACTGTTTTTAACCTGCCAGGAAAAACGTATCTTGTGGATACCCATGCATTCATTAATATTTTACCTTGTTAGTTCAGTTTTGTGGCATCAACAGGGACCGGGAGTCGCTTCTGGATTATTACTGAGTGGGAGACAACGGAGCGTCTATGGTTATTAGCATAGGCGTTCTTACCTGATCACTGGAGGAAAACATCAGGAAACGCCATTCTTACCCATGCGGCGCGGATTTCGTGCCTAGTGCTGACTCTGACCCTGGTTATGGGTGGGTCTTAGCTCTCCGTGCTTTTATACTGGTCACGGACACTGAAAAAGGACTAAGGTATGGGCAAGCAACAGGCACCGTAAGATGGTGGAATATCTGATAAAGTGTTACGGTATCCTATGGGAATTTCGGTATGTATTTACTGGTTGAGTCCGTAGGATGCTCATGATTCATACGGGCAGGCAGGATTAACAAAACTGATGCCATGGAATGTGGTCGTTCATACCTACTATGTCAGTTTTCAAGCGATCGACCCATCTCTGTTCTTTGTTAAACAGGATTTGCTCAGCATTCTGGTCTTTGAAGTCTAGCATTTCCAGGACTGTCCATTTCAGTTCATCGCATGTGTGGCCAGTCTCTACAAAGTGGGCGCACAGTTTGGTTGTGTTCTTTTTTAACCTAACATTGCTCCGGTGCTCTCCTATACGGAGTTTGACTTTGCGGCAGGTCATGCCGATGTATTGTTTTTGACAGGGGCATGTGATTAAATAAATCACATGTGTCGAATTACAATTTGTGTGACTCCTTTGGGTCCAGAGTAAACTGTCATTCAATTGTAGGGTTTTAGTGCTGGAGGTAAATTTGCAAACCCCGCATGTACCGCAAGGATAATGTCCAGTAACTGGCATCATATTTATATCTCTAATGTTCGACCTGGGTAGCGTTTTTTTCGGTCTGGTGTGGACAAGAACGTCTTTTATGTTTTTTGTTCTGCTGTTTGCAAACCTTGGTTTCGGCCAATTCAAGGTTCCAGAGGTAAGTATTTGCCATTTTTTCTTTATTAGTTTTTGGACTTCATAGGTGGCTGGGCAGAAGGTTGTCACACAGGTCACGAGATCTTTCACTGGTTCTTTATTAGTGCTTTGAAGGAGGCATTCTCTCGGCTGATGTTTGGCTCGTTTTTCGCACTTCCTTATTATTGCCGGTGTGTAGTTTCTTTTCTTCAATTTTTGACTGAGTTCTTCAGCTTGTTTTTTGTAATCCGCTGTTTTGCTGCAGTTACGTTTGTGTCTAAGAAATTGGCTGTACGGCAGGTTGTCTCGTAACGGCCGGGGGTGGTAACTGTAGTATGACAGTAAGCAGTTCTTGGCCGTGGGCTTCGTGTAGGTCTTAGTTTCCAGTCTTCCATTCTCAGAGAAAATGGTAAGGTCCAAGAAATCGATTGTTGTTCTGTCAGATGTGAAGGTGAATTTCAGCCAAGGGTCTCTGCCATTTAGCCAGTCTATGAAGATGGTAAGATCAGATTGTGTGTCCCATATGAGTATGACGTCGTCAATATAACGTTTCCAATATTTGATGCTTGAAACGTAGGGGTTAGTGTTATTCAGGATGCATTCCTCTTCTAAACGGCTCACATAGAGTCCCGCTACTGAGGGCGCAAACGCACTCCCCATGGAGGTCCCATGGCATTGGAGAAATAGTTGGCCGTTGTACTCAAAGTAATTTTCTTGTAACGCCAATCTGCAGCATTCCAGAATGAAATGGCGGGGGGTCTTATATGTCCAATCTTGCATGAAGAGAAGATCCTCCAACATCTTCAGGGTGTCTTCTTGTGGTAGACTGGTGTAGAGGGATTCCACATCCAGTCCTACCAGTAGCATGCTATCTTGATTGTATTCCACATTCGCTATCTGGCTCAGGAGGTCTCTCGTGTCCTTGAGATATGTGGGCGTTTTTTGGACCAGAGGCTTCAGATATTCGTCTGCAAATTTCGACAAGGGCTCCAATAGAGACCCAATTCCCGATACTATCGGGCGTCCAGGAGGAGAAAGTCTATTTTTATGAGTTTTGGGCAGCGAATAAAAAAATGGTATTTTGGGATTCTTGGGTGTTAGAAATTCTGCCTCTTTTTTCGATATCCAACTATTCGCTTCTGCCTCATGTACCATTATTGCGATCGTGTTGGTTAATCTCTCGGTGGGGTCGGAGTTAAGATGTTTATAGAAAGTTTCATTGGTCAGGAGAGCTAGACACTGTTCGTTATATCCTTCTTTTGTGAGGATTACTACCCCGCCCCCCTTGTCTGCGGGTTTGATTATAATATCCTCATTGTCTCTGAGTTCGGATAGTGCTTGTTTCTCTTTTTTCGTCATGTTATGATAGATATTTTTCTTGTTATCTATTTTGTCGATCCCTTTCATTATTGCTTGTTCGAATGCCTGGATTTCGATAGGCACAGTTGTGGATGGTTGGCAGAACTTAGATTTTCTTCTGAGATTTGTATCTCCCTCTGTCCCTTGGTTGGGTGAGTTGCTAAAGAATGCTTTTAGTTTCAGAGTCCTGCAAAATTCAGAGACTTCACATTTAAGCTTAAACCGGTCAGTTGTGGGTGTGGGCACAAAACCAAGTCCCTTATTGAGGACTTTTCTGGTCCTCCGTCAGAGTTATAGTAGTCAGGTTCACTATCAGTGTGTCTTCTTGCTCGGGCCGGGTTGAGCTGATGCCATGCTCCTTGTTTGTACACTGGGCTGTTGGTCTTGCCACCTGAGATTTTTCTTTTTGCCTCTCGCAATGTTCTGGCCTCTCCCTAAAAAAGGCTGTGCCTGGTGTTGATTCGCATTGTTTGGCATATGTTGGTTTTCCATTTGGTGCTGTTGGTTGACATTGGGATGAAAAGGATTCATCCATCCAGCAAAGGGAGGCATGTATGGAGGGTAATATGGTATTGGGTTACCATGGTAGAAAGGTGGTCTTTGCCATCTATTTCCTCGTCTCGGGCGTTGGAACCTGAAATTATTCCGACCTCTCCTCGGTGTTGACCCATCGAAACTTGCTTCTGAACCGTCTGACGAAGTACCCCCAGTGGAATCTCCATCCGATCCGTGACTTGCAAAGACAAAGTCGTCTTTCGAATACGGGTGCATTTTCTCTTGACTGAATTTTTTCAGTTCTTTTGATAGTTTTTGAAGTTTATTTTGTGTCAAATATTCTTGCATATCATCCATTTCTTTTGTGATTTCGTCTAAGCGTTTTTTGTACACTTGAGGATTTATATTCTTTTTGAGTTCATTCTCGCACTCTTGTATTTCTTGTAGAAGTGCGTCAGATAGCCTTTTGGCTGTTTTCACTATTAAGACTAAGTAGTCTAGTGTACATTTCCATTAAATGGATGACCAATCCCGACGGAAGACTAAATCATGTAAGAAGATTCTGGGAGCATTTGTAACCCATAGACCTTTTGGTGCAGATTTAGATCTAAGGTATTCCGTCATTATTATTCCGTGTATTGCAGTCCGGATCTATTCTCGCTTTTTATTGGTTAGGGTGTCCTACTCGTCTGTTTGTGCTATTGTTTCAATAAGTTCTTGGTTTTGTAATAGAGAATGACCTGCTAATATTTCATCGATGTCGCTCCCTGTAAAACTCAGACCCATATTGTTCTCCATTTTTTCTAGGATATTAAGAATCTAGTTCGATACGGTGACTAGTTCTACAGAGATCCCTGCAGCTGTGCGCTGCTTAATACATTAGATATCAAAAGGGAGGGAAGAGGATACGGAGTCCATTCGGTTCCCCTATGTAAGTAACTGATAATCAAAAGAGAATGGACACTAGTTTCTGCAAAAAAAACAAATAGTTTTTTATCGAGAACCCTCATAGACTTCCTGGAATTTTATCGTAGCGGTATATCTTTTTTCCGCCCCATCAGGAGTCATGGCATAGTCATTGGGTCAACGATTAACGTGCAGGATGCCTGCCTCACCAGAGGCTACTTCTGGTATTTACAGAAGTGTCCAGAAATAAAAAAGGTGGGTTAGGAAAAAATGTTTTTAAAAAATAATGACTAGGTCAAAACTATACACTTTAATATCAAACAAGAAACTAGTCACTATAATTAAGAACCATTATGATATGTAGGTAATTGAGTTATTGAACTACCATATCGTTTTCAAAGAGGTGTCGACATGTTTCAGCTCTCGGGGCCCTACAGGGTATGGGGAGCTTTCGTCAGGACAAGGACAAGAACAAACATACAAACAGAAAGCACACACAATTGGTGTGTGGTTCGAAAAAATGATGAAGTGGAATTTCCAAGCTGTATTCAAGAGAAAGAAACCAACAAAAATTGTATAAGTTGGTTTGAAAGTGAGGTATGGCATGCTAGTGCACACATTTTACAAAGCATAATTAACGCTAAACATGATTACCCTTATTTTAGAGGTAATCTGGAAAAAGGAGAAAAATGGAGAAACGAATGGTCTGAAGGGAGTGGGATACAGCCAAATGGCCGTTAAATGATCAATGTCTTATAGACGGATGTCATGCAGGAGTCTTTATATGATGACAGAGTGGGGAACAGAACAATGGGTCGTGATCATGTTAAAGTTTTGTTCACATAGTCGCTGTTCTGTAACCACATCAAACATCAAGCACTCAGTGACTGTTTTTAACCTGCCAGGAAAAACGTATCTTGTGGATACCCATGCATTCATTAATATTTTACCTTGTTAGTTCTGTTTTGTGGCATCAACAGGGACCGGGAGTCGCTTCTGGATTATTACTGAGTGGGAGACAACGGAGCGTCTATGGTTATTAGCATAGGCGTTCTTACCTGATCACTGGAGGAAAACATCAGGAAACGCCATTCTTACCCATGCGGCGCGGATTTCGTGCCTAGTGCTGACTCTGCCCCTGGTTATGGGTGGGTCTTAGCTCTCCGTGCTTTTATACTGGTCACGGACACTGAAAAAGGACTAAGGTATGGGCAAGCAACAGGCACCGTAAGATGGTGGAATATCTGATAAAGTGTTACGGTATCCTATGGGAATTTCGGTATGTATTTACTGGTTGAGTCCGTAGGATGCTCATGATTCATACGGGCAGGCAGGATTAACAAAACTGATGCCATGGAATGTGGTCGTTCATACCTACTATGTCAGTTTTCAAGCGATCGACCCATCTCTGTTCTTTGTTAAACAGGATTTGCTCAGCATTCTGGTCTTTGAAGTCTAGCATTTCCAGGACTGTCCATTTCAGTTCAATGCATGTGTGGCCAGTCTCTACAAAGTGGGCGCACAGTTTGGTTGTGTTCTTTTTTAACCTAACATTGCTCCGGTGCTCTCCTATACGGAGTTTGACTTTGCGGCAGGTCATGCCGATGTATTGTTTTTGACAGGGGCATGTGATTAAATAAATCACATGTGTCGAATTACAATTTGTGTGACTCCTTTGGGTCCAGAGTAAACTGTCATTCAATTGTAGGGTTTTAGTGCTGGAGGTAAATTTGCTAACCCCGCATGTACCGCAAGGATAATGTCCAGTAACTGGCATCATATTTATATCTCTAATGTTCGACCTGGGTAGCGTTTTTTTCGGTCTGGTGTGGACAAGAACGTCTTTTATGTTTTTTGTTCTTCTGTTTGCAAACCTTGGTTTCGGCCAATTCAAGGTTCCAGAGGTAAGTATTTGCCATTTTTTCTTTATTAGTTTTTGGACTTCATAGGTGGCTGGGCAGAAGGTTGTCACACAGGTCACGAGATCTTTCACTGGTTCTTTATTAGTGCTTTGAAGGAGGCATTCTGTCGGCTGATGTTTGGCTCGTTTTTCGCACTTCCTTATTATTGCCGGTGTGTAGTTTCTTTTCTTCAATTTTTGACTGAGTTCTTCAGCTTGTTTTTTGTAATCCGCTGTTTTGCTGCAGTTACGTTTGTGTCTAAGAAATTGGCTGTACGGCAGGTTGTCTCGTAACGGCCGGGGGTGGTAACTGTAGTATGACAGTAAGCAGTTCTTGGCCGTGGGCTTCGTGTAGGTCTTAGTTTCCAGTCTTCCATTCTCAGAGAAAATGGTAAGGTCCAAGAAATCGATTGTTGTTCTGTCAGATGTGAAGGTGAATTTCAGCCAAGGGTCTCTGCCATTTAGCCAGTCTATGAAGATGGTAAGATCAGATTGTGTGTCCCATATGAGTATGACGTCGTCAATATAACGTTTCCAATATTTGATGCTTGAAACGTAGGGGTTAGTGTTATTCAGGATGCATTCCTCTTCTAAACGGCTCACATAGAGTCCCGCTACTGAGGGCGCAAACGCACTCCCCATGCAGGTCCCATGGCATTGGAGAAATAGTTGGCCGTTGTACTCAAAGTAATTTTCTTGTAACGCCAATCTGCAGCATTCCAGAATGAAATGGCGGGGGGTCTTATATGTCCAATCTTGCATGAAGAGAAGATCCTCCAACATCTTCAGGGTGTCTTCTTGTGGTAGACTGGTGTAGAGGGATTCCACATCCAGTCCTACCAGTAGCATGCTATCTTGATTGTATTCCACATTCGCTATCTGGCTCAGGAGGTCTCTCGTGTCCTTGAGATATGTGGGCGTTTTTTGGACCAGAGGCTTCAGATATTCGTCTGCAAATTTCGACAAGGGCTCCAATAGAGACCCAATTCCCGATACTATCGGGCGTCCAGGAGGAGGAAGTCTATTTTTATGAGTTTTGGGCAGCGAATAAAAAAATGGTATTTTGGGATTCTTGGGTGTTAGAAATTCTGCCTCTTTTTTCGATATCCAACTATTCGCTTCTGCCTCATGTACCATTATTGCGATCGTGTTGGTTAATCTCTCGGTGGGGTCGGAGTTAAGATGTTTATAGAAAGTTTCATTGGTCAGGAGAGCTAGACACTGTTCGTTATATCCTTCTTTTGTGAGGATTACTACCCCGCCCCCCTTGTCTGCGGGTTTGATTATAATATGCTCATTGTCTCTGAGTTCGGATAGTGCTTGTTTCTCTTTTTTCGTCATGTTATGATAGATATTTTTCTTGTTATCTATTTTGTCGATCCCTTTCATTATTGCTTGTTCGAATGCCTGGATTTCGATAGGCACAGTTGTGGATGGTTGGCAGAACTTAGATTTTCTTCTGAGATTTGTATCTCCCTCTGTCCCTTGGTTGGGTGAGTTGCTAAAGAATGCTTTTAGTTTCAGAGTCCTGCAAAATTCAGAGACTTCACATTTAAGCTTAAACCGGTCAGTTGTGGGTGTGGGCACAAAACCAAGTCCCTTATTGAGGACTTTTCTGGTCCTCCGTCAGAGTTATAGTAGTCAGGTTCACTATCAGTGTGTCTTCTTGCTCGGGCCGGGTTGAGCTGATGCCATGCTCCTTGTTTGTACACTGGGCTGTTGGTCTTGCCACCTGAGATTTTTCTTTTTGCCTCTCGGAATGTTCTGGCCTCTCCCTAAAAAAGGCTGTGCCTGGTGTTGATTCGCATTCTTTGGCATATGTTGGTTTTCCATTTGGTGCTGTTGGTTGACATTGGGATGAAAAGGATTCATCCATCCAGCAAAGGGAGGCATGTATGGAGGGTAATATGGTATTGGGTTACCATGGTAGAAAGGTGGTCTTTGCCATCTATTTCCTCGTCTCGGGCGTTGGAACCTGAAATTATTCCGACCTCTCCTCGGTGTTGACCCATCGAAACTTGCTTCTGAACCGTCTGACGAAGTACCCCCAGTGGAATCTCCATCCGATCCGTGACTTGCAAAGACAAAGTCGTCTTTCGAATACGGGTGCATTTTCTCTTGACTGAATTTTTTCAGTTCTTTTGATAGTTTTTGAAGTTTATTTTGTGTCAAATATTCTTGCATATCATCCATTTCTTTTGTGATTTCGTCTAAGCGTTTTTTGTACACTTGAGGATTTATATTCTTTTTGAGTTCATTCTCGCACTCTTGTATTTCTTGTAGAAGTGCGTCAGATAGCCTTTTGGCTGTTTTCACTATTAAGACTAAGTAGTCTAGTGTACATTTCCATTAAATGGATGACCAATCCCGACGGAAGACTAAATCATGTAAGAAGATTCTGGGAGCATTTGTAACCCATAGACCTTTTGGTGCAGATTTAGATCTAAGGTATTCCGTCATTATTATTCCGTGTATTGCAGTCCGGATCTATTCTCGCTTTTTATTGGTTAGGGTGTCCTACTCGTCTGTTTGTGCTATTGTTTCAATAAGTTCTTGGTTTTGTAATAGAGAATGACCTGCTAATATTTCATCGATGTCGCTCCCTGTAAAACTCAGACCCATATTGTTCTCCATTTTTTCTAGGATATTAAGAATCTAGTTCGATACGGTGACTAGTTCTACAGAGATCCCTGCAGCTGTGCGCTGCTTAATACATTAGATATCAAAAGGGAGGGAAGAGGATACGGAGTCCATTCGGTTCCCCAATGTAAGTAACTGATAATCAAAAGAGAATGGACACTAGTTTCTGCAAAAAAAACAAATAGTTTTTTATCGAGAACCCTCATAGACTTCCTGGAATTTTATCGTAGCGGTATATCTTTTTTCCGCCCCATCAGGAGTCATGGCATAGTCATTGGGTCAACGATTAACGTGCAGGATGCCTGCCTCACCAGAGGCTACTTCTGGTATTTACAGAAGTGTCCAGAAATAAAAAAGGTGGGTTAGGAAAAAATGTTTTTAAAAAATAATGACTAGGTCAAAACTATACACTTTAATATCAAACAAGAAACTAGTCACTATAATTAAGAACCATTATGATATGTAGGTAATTGAGTTATTGAACTACCATATCGTTTTCAAAGAGGTGTCGACATGTTTCAGCTCTCGGGGCCCTACAGGGTATGGGGAGCTTTCGTCAGGACAAGGACAAGAACAAACATACAAACAGAAAGCACACACAATTGGTGTGTGGTTCGAAAAAATGATGAAGTGGAATTTCCAAGCTGTATTCAAGAGAAAGAAACCCACAAAAATTGTATAAGTTGGTTTGAAAGTGAGGTATGGCATGCTAGTGCACACATTTTACAAAGCATAATTAACGCTAAACATGATTACCCTTATTTTAGAGGTAATCTGGAAAAAGGAGAAAAATGGAGAAACGAATGGTCTGAAGGGAGTGGGATACAGCCAAATGGCCGTTAAATGATCAATGTCTTATAGACGGATGTCATCCAGGAGTCTTTATATGATGACAGAGTGGGGAACAGAACAATGGGTCGTGATCATGTTAAAGTTTTGTACACATAGTCGCTGTTCTGTAACCACATCAAACATCAAGCACTCAGTGACTGTTTTTAACCTGCCAGGAAAAACGTATCTTGTGGATACCCATGCATTCATTAATATTTTACCTTGTTAGTTCTGTTTTGTGGCATCAACAGGGACCAGGAGTCGCTTCTGGATTATTACTGAGTGGGAGACAACGGAGCGTCTATGGTTATTAGCATAGGCGTTCTTACCTGATCACTGGAGGAAAACATCAGGAAACGCCATTCTTACCCATGCGGCGCGGATTTCGTGCCTAGTGCTGACTCTGCCCCTGGTTATGGGTGGGTCTTAGCTCTCCGTGCTTTTATACTGGTCACGGACACTGAAAAAGGACTAAGGTATGGGCAAGCAACAGGCACCGTAAGATGGTGGAATATCTGATAAAGTGTTACGGTATCCTATGGGAATTTCGGTATGTATTTACTGGTTGAGTCCGTAGGATGCTCATGATTCATACGGGCAGGCAGGATTAACAAAACTGATGCCATGGAATGTGGTCGTTCATACCTACTATGTCAGTTTTCAAGCGATCGACCCATCTCTGTTCTTTGTTAAACAGGATTTGCTCAGCATTCTGGTCTTTGAAGTCTAGCATTTCCAGGACTGTCCATTTCAGTTCATTGCATGTGTGGCCAGTCTCTACAAAGTGGGCGCACAGTTTGGTTGTGTTATTTTTTAACCTAACATTGCTCCGGTGCTCTCCTATACGGAGTTTGACTTTGCGGCAGGTCATGCCGATGTATTGTTTTTGACAGGGGCATGTGATTAAATAAATCACATGTGTCGAATTACAATTTGTGTGACTCCTTTGGGTCCAGAGTAAACTGTCATTCAATTGTAGGGTTTTAGTGCTGGAGGTAAATTTGCTAACCCCGCATGTACCGCAAGGATAATGTCCAGTAACTGGCATCATATTTATATCTCTAATGTTCGACCTGGGTAGCGTTTTTTTTGGTCTGGTGTGGACAAGAACGTCTTTTATATTTTTTGTTCTTCTGTTTGCAAACCTTGGTTTCGGCCAATTCAAGGTTCCAGAGGTAAGTATTTGCCATTTTTTCTTTATTAGTTTTTGGACTTCATAGGTGGCTGGGCAGAAGGTTGTCACACAGGTCACGAGATCTTTCACTGGTTCTTTATTAGTGCTTTGAAGGAGGCATTCTCTCGGCTGATGTTTGGCTCGTTTTTTGCACTTCCTTATTATTGCCGGTGTGTAGTTTCTTTTCTTCAATTTTTGACTGAGTTCTTCAGCTTGTTTTTTGTAATCCGCTGTTTTGCTGCAGTTACGTTTGTGTCTAAGAAATTGGCTGTACGGCAGGTTGTCTCATAACGGCCGGGGGTGGTAACTGTAGTATGACAGTAAGCAGTTCTTGGCCGTGGGCTTCGTGTAGGTCTTAGTTTCCAGTCTTCCATTCTCAGAGAAAATGGTAAGGTCCAAGAAATCAATTGTTGTTCTGTCAGATGTGAAGGTGAATTTCAGCCAAGGGTCTCTGCCATTTAGCCAGTCTATGAAGATGGTAAGATCAGATTGTGTGTCCCATATGAGTATGACGTCGTCAATATAACGTTTCCAATATTTGATGCTTGAAACGTAGGGGTTAGTGTTATTCAGGATGCATTCCTCTTCTAAACGGCTCACATAGAGTCCCGCTACTGAGGGCGCAAACGCACTCCCCATGGAGGTCCCATGGCATTGGAGAAATAGTTGGCCGTTGTACTCAAAGTAATTTTCTTGTAACGCCAATCTGCAGCATTCCAGAATGAAATGGCGGGGGGTCTTATATGTCCAATCTTGCATGAAGAGAAGATCCTCCAACATCTTCAGGGTGTCTTCTTGTGGTAGACTGGTGTAGAGGGATTCCACATCCAGTCCTACCAGTAGCATGCTATCTTGATTGTATTCCACATTGGCTATCTGGCTCAGGAGGTCTCTCGTGTCCTTGAGATATGTGGGCGTTTTTTGGACCAGAGGCTTCAGATATTCGTCTGCAAATTTCGACAAGGGCTCCAATAGAGACCCAATTCCCGATACTATCGGGCGTCCAGGAGGAGGAAGTCTATTTTTATGAGTTTTGGGCAGCGAATAAAAAAATGGTATTTTGGGATTCTTGGGTGTTAGAAATTCTGCCTCTTTTTTCGATATCCAACTATTCGCTTCTGCCTCATGTACCATTATTGCGATCGTGTTGGTTAATCTCTCGGTGGGGTCGGAGTTAAGATGTTTATAGAAAGTTTCATTGGTCAGGAGAGCTAGACACTGTTCGTTATATCCTTCTTTTGTGAGGATTACTACCCCGCCCCCCTTGTCTGCGGGTTTGATTATAATATCCTCATTGTCTCTGAGTTCGGATAGTGCTTGTTTCGAGCGAGAACAGATCCGGACTGCAATACACGGAATAATAATGACGGAATACCTTAGATCTAAATCTGCACCAAAAGGTCTATGGGTTACAAATGCTCCCAGAATCTTCTTACATGATTTAGTCTTCCGTCGGGATTGGTCTTCCATTTCATGGAAATGTACACTAGACTACTTAGTCTTAATAGTGAAAACAGCCAAAAGGCTATCTGACGCACTTCTACAAGAAATACAAGAGTGCGAGAATGAACTCAAAAAGAATATAAATCCTCAAGTGTACAAAAAACGCTTAGACGAAATCACAAAAGAAATGGATGATATGCAAGAATATTTGACACAAAATAAACTTCAAAAACTATCAAAAGAACTGAAAAAATTCAGTCAAGAGAAAATGCACCCGTATTCGAAAGACGACTTTGTCTTTGCAAGTCACGGATCGGATGGAGATTCCACGGGGGGTACTTCGTCAGACGGTTCAGAAGCAAGTTTTGATGGGTCAACACCGAGGAGAGGTCGGAATAATTTCAGGTTCCAACGCCCGAGACGAGGAAATAGATGGCAAAGACCACCTTTCTACCATGGTAACCCAATACCATATTACCCTCCATACATGCCTCCCTTTGCTGGATGGATAAATCCTTTTCATCCCAATGTCAACCAACAGCACCAAATGGAAAACCAACATATGCCAAACAATGCGAATCAACACCAGGCACAGCCTTTTTTAGGGAGAGGCCAGAACATTCCGAGAGGCAAAAAGAAAAATCTCAGGTGGCAAGACCAACAGCCCAGTGTACAAACAAGGAGCATGGCATTAGCTCAACCCGGCCAGAGGAAGAAGACACACTGATAGTGAACCTGACTACTATAACTCTGACGGAGGACCAGAAAAACGTCCTCAATAAGGGACTTGGTTTTGTGCCCACACCCACAACTGACCGGTTTAAGCTTAAATGTGAAGTCTCTGAATTTTGCAGGACTCTGAAACTAAAAGCATTCTTTAGCAACTCACCCAACCAAGGGACAGAGGGAGATACAAATCTCAGAAGAAAATCTAAGTTCTGCCCACCATCCACAACTGTGCCTATCGAAATCCAGGCATTCGAACAAGCAATAATGAAAGGGATCGACAAAATAGATAACAAGAAAAATATCTATCATAACATGACGAAAAAAGAGAAACAAGCACTATCCGAACTCAGAGACAATGAGGATATTATAATCAAACCCGCAGACAAGGGGGGCGGGGTAGTAATCCTCACAAAAGAAGGATATAACGAACAGTGTCTAGCTCTCCTGACCAATGAAACTTTCTATAAACATCTTAACTCCGACCCCACCGAGAGATTAACCAACACGATCGCAATAATGGTACATGAGGCAGAAGCGAATAGTTGGATATCGAAAAAAGAGGCAGAATATCTAACACACAAGAATCCCAAAATACCATTTTTTTATTCGCTGCCCAAAACTCATAAAAATAGACTTCCTCCTCCTGGACGCCCGATAGTATCGGGAATTGGGTCTCTATTGGAGCCCTTGTCGAAATTTGCAGACGAATATCTGAAGCCTCTGGTCCAAAAAACGCCCACATATCTCAAGGACACGAGAGACCTCCTGAGCCAGATAGCCAATGTGGAATACAATCAAGATAGCATGCTACTGGTAGGACTGGATGTGGAATCCCTCTACACCAGTCTACCACAAGAAGACACCCTGAAGATGTTGGAGGATCTTCTCTTCATGCAAGATTGGACATATAAGACCCCCCGCCATTTCATTCTGGAATGCTGCAGATTGGCGTTACAAGAAAATTACTTTGAGTACAACGGCCAACTATTTCTCCAATGCCATGGGACCTCCATGGGGAGTGCGTTTGCGCCCTCAGTAGCGGGACTCTATGTGAGCCGTTTAGAAGAGGAATGCATCCTGAATAACACTAACCCCTACGTTTCAAGCATCAAATATTGGAAACGTTATATTGACGACGTCATACTCATATGGGACACACAATCTGATCTTACCATCTTCATAGACTGGCTAAATGGCAGAGACCCTTGGCTGAAATTCACCTTCACATCTGACAGAACAACAATCGATTTCTTGGACCTTACCATTTTCTCTGAGAATGGAAGACTGGAAACTAAGACCTACACGAAGCCCACGGCCAAGAACTGCTTACTGTCATACTACAGTTACCACCCCCGGCCGTTACGAGACAACCTGCCGTACAGCCAATTTCTTAGACACAAACGTAACTGCAGCAAAACAGCAGATTCCAAAAAACAAGCTGAAGAACTCAGTCAAAAATTGAAGAAAAGAAACTACACACCGGCAATAATAAGGAAGTGCAAAAACGAGCCAAACATCAGCCGAGAGAATGCCTCCTTCAAAGCACTAATAAAGAACCAGTGAAAGATCTCGTGACCTGTGTGACAACCTTCTGCCCAGCCACCTATGAAGTCCAAAAACTAATAAAGAAAAAATGGCAAATACTTACCTCTGGAACCTTGAATTGGCCGAAACCAAGGTTTGCAAACAAAAGAACAAAAAACATAAAAGACGTTCTTGTCCACACCAGACCGAAAAAAACGCTACCCAGGTCGAACATTAGAGATATAAATATGATGCCAGTTACTGGACATTATCCTTGCGGTACATGCGGGGTTTGCAAATTTACCTCCAGCACTAAAACCCTACAATTGAATGACAGTTTACTCTGGACCCAAAGGAGTCACACAAATTGTAATTCGACACATGTGATTTATTTAATCACATGCCCCTGTCAAAAACAATACATCGGCATGACCTGCCGCAAAGTCAAACTCCGTATAGGAGAGCACCGGAGCAATGTTAGGTTAAAAAAGAACACAACCAAACTGTGCGCCCACTTTGTAGAGACTGGCCACACATGCGATGAACTGAAATGGACAGTCCTGGAAATGCTAGACTTCAAAGACCAGAATGCTGAGCAAATCCTGTTTAACAAAGAACAGAGATGGGTCAATCGCTTGAAAACTGACATAGTAGGTATGAACGACCACATTCCATGGCATCAGTTTTGTTAATCCTGCCTGCCCGTATGAATCATGAGCATCCTACGGACTCAACCAGTAAATACATACCGAAATTCCCATAGGATACCGTAACACTTTATCAGATATTCCACCATCTTACGGTGCCTGTTGCTTGCCCATACCTTAGTCCTTTTTCAGTGTCCGTGACCAGTATAAAAGCACGGAGAGCTAAGACCCACCCATAACCAGGGGCAGAGTCAGCACTAGGCACGAAATCCGCGCCGCATGGGTAAGAATGGCGTTTCCTGATGTTTTCCTCCAGTGATCAGGTAAGAACGCCTATGCTAATAACCATAGACGCTCCGTTGTCTCCCACTCAGTAATAATCCAGAAGTGACTCCTGGTCCCTGTTGATGCCACAAAACTGAACTAACAAGGTAAAATATTAATGAATGCATGGGTATCCACAAGATACGTTTTTCCTGGCAGGTTAAAAACAGTCACTGAGTGCTTGATGTTTGATGTGGTTACAGAACAGCGACTATGTGTACAAAACTTTAACATGATCACGACCCATTGTTCTGTTCCCCACTCTGTCATCATATAAAGACTCCTGCATGACATCCGTCTATAAGACATTGATCATTTAACGGCCATTTGGCTGTATCCCACTCCCTTCAGACCATTCGTTTCTCCATTTTTCTCCTTTTTCCAGATTACCTCTAAAATAAGGGTAATCATGTTTAGCGTTAATTATGCTTTGTAAAATGTGTGCACTAGCATGCCATACCTCACTTTCAAACCAACTTATACAATTTTTGTTGGTTTCTTTCTCTTGAATACAGCTTGGAAATTCCAATTCATCATTTTTTCGAACCACACACCAATTGTGTGTGCTTTCTGTTTGTATGTTTGTTCTTGTCCTTGTCCTGACGAAAGCTCCCCTGACCCTGTAGGGCCCCGAGAGCTGAAACATGTCGACACCTCTTTGAAAACGATATGGTAGTTCAATAACTCCATTACCTACATATCATAATGGTTCTTAATTATAGTGACTAGTTTCTTGTTTGATATTAAAGTGTATAGTTTTGACCTAGTCATTATTTTTAAAAAAAAAAAATTCCTAACCCACCTTTTTTATTTCTGGACACTTCTGTAAATACCAGAAGTAGCCTCTGGTGAGGCAGGCATCCTGCACGTTAATCGTTGACCCAATGACTATGCCACGACTCCTGATGGGGCGGAAAAAAGATATACCGCTACGATAAAATTCCAGGAAGTCTATGAGGGTTCTCGATAAAAAACTATTTGGTTTTTTTGCAGAAACTAGTGTCCATTCTCTTTTGATTATCAATGATAGAGAAGAGACAGTGAAAGAGGGAAAGTTAGTAACACATTTTTATTAGTAACTTAAACTGCTAAACATATATCCCCCTTCAAATTAATAAATCACCTTTAGAAATGCTTTGGAAGATTTACAACAGCGGCAATGACACACCAGATTTTCTTAAGCAGAATCTCTGAAATGTACCTCAGACACTGCAACCAAAAATGGCACTGATTGCCTCTCATTTTTCACACATATCCCTGTCCTTAGCCAATCAAATTTGTTCCCACAAAAATTCAAAACTAAACTAACATTTTAATTAGTTCTACATTTCAACACTATCAAACTCACATAATATTCAAGCATCCCCCTCTGCTCTTTCTACCTGTTACAGGTGAAAAGTTCATCATACAATGTTGCAAATAAACTCAGCAAGGGTGTTTGACCTCTCAATATACCAGCTTATCCTGTGCAATGTTCCTTTCAATTACCTGTTCAACCATAAGCATTACTTCTTTCAAAAAACAGAAAAATACACCCTAGCTTTGAATGTTCAAGTTTCAGAAATCACCAATCATTTCTTTTTTTTCAAGTGCACTGAATCTCTTCCACATTTTTTCTAAACTCCTGCTTCTCGAACTGCCATTTCATTTCCAGAGCCCATCAGAGTACAACCAGATCTGCTTTCAAAATGCCTAGTGTGTGGATAGTAGGACACAGTTTTATTTTCTGGAGTGAAAGGTTTGCAGCAAATAGATGCTTTCTCAACCTTTTTTTACCAAATGTGGACATTCTGTGGATTGGCCAGAGAGGATTGAGATGTCACCAATTGATGTCATTGGTAAAATCCTTTTTGCATCTGCCACACCCTGACCTCACAATTGTGCACTGTGGTGGAAATGACCTAGTCAATTTGACTGGGGTAGGTCTGGAAATGCTATTAAAGGACACCTTTGGACAATTGATGTCACTTTTTCCACAAACTGCCTTTGTATATTCAAATATAACCCAAAGGCAGAAATGGAAATGGTCCAACCAATTTTGTCCGCAAATTGAGAAAGCAAGGAAACATGTGAATAAATCTGTTTCTGCTTTCCTCAGAAACTATGGCATGGGTTCTATATACCACAACAACTTGCGTTACAACATGCAAGGCAGCTATAGGAGAGATGGTGTACATTTCACAGATGAGGGGAACAGAATCTTCCTCTGTGACATGAGACTCTGCATCGGTACTTACTTGTAGGTACAAAGAACACACAATAAACACAACAGCTCTTTTTAGAGCCAACTAACATCTAAACACTCAAATTTGATTTGAAACTTTATTTTTTCATTAATTTTTAGGGAGGTGCACGCACTCCGCGAAGGTTTTTTTTTATAAAAAAACATTTTTTTTTAACCTTTGGGGTCCTTCAGGGAGCCCCTGAGAAGGCCTAGGGGGTCAGCAAGTCTCTACCTTGCCCCCTTTTCACGTTATCAACTTTCATTTTTCACTCCTCTGAAACTACACAAAATGGCAGCTATATGGTGCGCGCACCGAGCACTCATCGTGCACTCACGGTGCACTCACCGTGGGCGCACCTTCCAATTTTTCTTTCATTTTTTAAAAAACATATTTTTATACCCTTTGTGGTCCTTCACGGACCCGCTGAGAAGGCCTAGGGGGTCAGGGAGTCTCTACCCTGCCCCCTTTTCACATTCTCAACTTTCATTTTTCACTCCTCTGAAACTACACAAAATGGCAGCTGAAGAGTGCTTCAAAGAGGGAGAGTGAGAGAAACGGAGCAGGAGATAGAAAAGGTGAGTAAAATGCTGAGAGGAAGAAGTAAAGGGAGTAAAAGTAACAGAAATGGAGTGATGGTGAGAGAAAGGGTATGAACATAAGAAAAGGGGGATTAAAGAAAGTGAGGGATGGGGAGTGAAGGAGAGAGAAGTGCAGTGAAGGGATGGAGGGAGTTACAAAACTGTATTGAAAAAAAGGACTCAGGATTTCAATAAGGGAAAGAGAGTAAGTGAGGGAGAGTGACAGAAAAAATACGTAAAAGAGAACAGATGTCAGATAAGCACAGAAGGAAGTATAGTGGGAGAAAGGGAGTAACTATCAGTAAACTTACAATGTAACACAAAAATGTTGCACTCTATACTATAAATCTCACTTTATACCACAATCACTTGGCTACTACCTCATAAATTACAATTGCAAATAGAAACATTTCTCAAATAATATTTGATTTCTAAATATAAATTTATTCTTCTGAATTTTCATAATGTAAAACCACTGCTAACATCAAATCATCAGGAATTTCTTCTTCGTAAGTCTGCAAACATGATTCTTCAAACTCTATCATCTCCAAACATTCCAGAAATTCACTGTCCAAAGACTCATCAAAAAAGGCACTTGTTCCATCTCCTCCACTAAGTTCTTCTTCATTAGTGTTGTCATAAAACAGAACATTCAAATCTTCTAAGAAAGTAGATGAAACTTCAAACACGATTTCCACTGTCTCCTTAAAGCGATCCATAATTTTAACAAATTTGTTGCTGTCATTTGCAAAAAAAATAAACACTTTAATTTATCATTTTTAGTAATACGTAAAATAAAACTACCTTTAACAAGTATTCTGTCACAATATTCCCTAAAACAAACTAACCCACATTATCATTATTTCAGGGATTAGGGCAGTGCTAAATGCTAGTGAAAGAGTTTCTATGGCATTTATACAGCACACCCAGCATTTCTTTTTACACAGCAAGGACACTACTTGAGAATTAAGAAGCCTGACAGACATACTGCATAGGACTTTCTAACACTACATCTCCTAAAGCAAGACTGACTTCGTGACTACATGAATTCTCATATTTGTTTAAAAACACATCAACCATGCAAATTATTCTGTCAGAATGTTCCTGAAATGATTACTAAATGCTAGTAAAAGAGTTTCTATGGCACTTATAGTGAAGTGAGGGAAGAGATATGAAGGTGAGGAAAGGAGACTGAGAAAAAAAGCATATTAACAGAAAAGAAAAGGAGTAAGTGAAACAGAAGGATTTTTTGAAAAAGAGAGGAAGGAAAAAGAACAGTTGGGGAGAGAAAGGAAGACTGCGAGAGAGAGAGAAAGAGAGGAAGAGTGAGAAACTTCCACATTAGAAAACATTTTCTTTTTAACTGAAATTGTACAACATAGTTGCCCATACAATTTAAGTACTCACCTTTTAAAATGCTGCTGAAGATTTACTACAGTGTGAATCACACACCAGAGGTTATGACGCCAAATTTTCACAAATTTACCTCAGACACTGCAATTAAAAATGGCGGTCATTCCCTCTCATTTTACAAATATATCCCCGTACATAAACAATCAAATTTCTTCCCACGCAAAAACTAAACCAAACTAACATTTTAATTGGTTGTACATTTCAATACTTTCAAACTAACATAATGTTCAACCTACCCCAAATGAACTCTCTTCCTGTTACCATGGTAACTCTCCACAGAACAGAACACCTGTGTGAACTCAACTTTTCTAAACCAATAGTATGCTGTTCTTTTTAGAGACAACCAACATCTAAGCACTCAAACTTGTTATTTAACTGTATTTCCCTTTGTCTTTTTTGGCCGCCGTCCGCGCACCGTGCGGGCACCCCGCGATTTTTCAAAAATCTTTTTTTTACCCTTGGGGGTCCTTCTGGGACCCCCTGAGAAGGCTAGGGGGCAGGGAGTCTCTAACCTGTCCCCTTTACAGTTCTAAACTTTTGTTTTCAGCTAGCTTCTGCCTTAGAGACAAGATGGCGGCCAACACTTCCTGATTTCGACTGACTGGAATGTTGACAGACGTCCAACAGCCAATCAAAATTCCGCTCGGTGCGCGCATGGTGTCCCACCTATAGATATATATTTATATATTTTATTTATTTTATTTTAAAAGTTTTATATAGCGCTGGCTAGACCCGGAGGTATCAGAGCGCTTTACATGAGCATCAGATCATAGTTAGAGGTTACATCGTTACAAAGGTTACACAGTTCTTAGAGCATGGCAACATAGTTACTTGTAAGGTCGAGATAAACAATAAGCACTAATACGTAAGGGGAAAAGAAGGCAAGGTGAGAGATTCAGGGGGGGTTGGAGTAGGGGGAAATAGACAGATAATGAAGGTGGGAAAGAGGAGGGGAGGGTGAGAGACACAGCATGAGGGGAAGGGTGACGGGGAACACAAACCGGTAGATGAGTCAAGGACACGTCCAAAGTCCAGTAAACTGTAATCCCAGGGGAAGTGGTATCCCTTCCCTATCTCTATTGCGAGAGGCTCCCTTTACGCCGTGGACTCTTTCAGAGAGGTCTCTGAGACTCCAAGGCCTACATACTGGATCCTTCCCCAAAAAAGGGAGAGGGGGTGCTTTGGATAGGGGTGCCATACCATACCTCAACTGTGAGTGGCTCCCTTGACGCAGTGGACTCACTCAGCGGGTTCGCTGAGACTCCAGAGTATAAATATTGGATCTTTACCCAACAAGGGGAGAAGGAGTGCTTAGTCAAAGGGCACAAAGGACAGGGGGTAGGCAGAGTAGCAGGCAAGGGGAGAGATTCAGGGGAGAGAGGATAGGAGCTAGGGAAGAGACAATAAGGAAAGACGAAAAGCAGTCTGCCTAAAGACCGACTGGGTAGGTGACGACCAAGGAGGGAATGCAAGGCCCATCTCCCCTATAGCTAAACCAAGTAGCTTCATCGGGCAGCAGACAAAAGAGTTCAGTCTCAAAACATTGAGAGAGGAGGGAGGGAGAGACATAAATAGAGGGAGGATGCGGCTTGGAGAGATGGGAGGGGTAGAGGATAGACCAAGAGTTGGGGCCAAGTTTCGAGATAGGTGATACTGAGGGTGAGGGGGAAAGAGAGAGGGGAGACATGATTAGGAGAGTAAGGAGGGAGAGAAGGAGTAAACAGATTAAATCATAGGATTAATCAGAACAGGAATATAGAAAGGCTGAATTATGGTAGAGATACATTTAGCCCAAAACAAAATTACAGCAAAGAAATGGGGGAGAACAAAATAGAAGAACATCCTATGGGGGGACAACAAAATCAAATACAGTAAGCAGCATTAGACAGCATAGTTATATAAAATGAACAACAACAGTAGAACACGTCCAAATTTACATTCAGGGATTAATGCTAAGAATTAGAAAGATTCGAGGTAAACTAATAGTGGGAAGGATGAGAGTCAGCTAAGGAGAACACACACCAGAGAAGTATGGTGCAAGATGCATAAATACCGCACTAGGTTACATTTGGCCAACAGCAAATAACAGAAATAGGAAATGGGGGTGAACCACATGAAGGAACATCATAGAGGGGGACATCAAAATCAGACAAATTACAAAACAATTATAAAACATATCAAAAAGGGAACATTAGAGATTAAGATTAAACGTGAGAAAGATATGAATAAGGTTAAGGAGTGAGAGATGACTAAAGAGAGTAAACATCAAATGAAATAAGGTGCAGGATGCATAGATAGATAGCTAACTACAAGATAAATACAAGGTAAGAGCCACCTAATCAGTAAAATACATACAATAATGATATATAATACAACATTCTGTACAGTCAAATACAAAACGAGAAGCAAATAAAAGCAGGTTAGAAGGGGTGTGGTAGAGGGGTGGCAAAATAAGCGCACTAAAAATACAATTGTATAGTGTAGGAATAGGATTGATATTTAAAATAGATGGGGGTAGAGTTGAAAAGAAGCGAAGAAGAGAGCATCTGAAGGACGGGTAGCGAGATCATGAAGAATACATGGGCAGGATAGTTGAGGGTGAACAAAGATAGGAGAGATAAAATAAAGGAGAAGGATAAGAGGTAAAGAGATGGGGGTGATTTAAAGTGAAAAGAGCAACAGGATTGAAATACCAGTGGAGTTATAGACGGGGCTCCATTCAAAGATGGCCACCAAATTGTGAGGGAGAGGGGCAAGTCCTTTTTCGATCTCCTTTGTTTGTGTTTGGTAGCGTGCTGTCTATTAGTCCGATGTCTTTGTCCATGAGGTGATGTGAGTTGAGTGGTCCTTTGTTTATTAACGTATAAAGTTTGCCATTTTGAAGTTAATCTGTTCAGGCAAAATATGGTGAGGCTTGTACTGATCAATCAGGGTGTGTCCACCCAAATCACCACTGAATTGGGGGACCACACATGATGGATTTTTTTCCCAAGGGTCAGAACCAGTGAGATCAAAAAGATCATTTGCGTGAGAGCTGAGGGCAGAGCTTGCTTGTTTAAAAGTTTAAAAGTGGCAGCTCCTTATCATTGGTCTCTGTGCTTTATCTTCAGAGCCCCTCAGCATGAGAGCACGGTCGCCGCGAGGAGATATTCAGCGCATGAGCAGGCACCCCTTTTGCAGGGGGCCAGCGGGTCCCCCTTTTTCAAATTCGATTTTTTCAGAAACTACTGGAGCGATTTATACCATTTAAACAAAAGGCTCTACTACCATTCTGCCAAGTTTGGTGTAATTACGTTCAGCGGTTCGGGATGTGGCCTTGTCTAGATGTCCTATGGAAAATTGCATGGGGAAAACACGTTTTGGGACCCCCTTTTTTTCTCGGCCCCCGCTTCACGAATCCCCCCGAAACTTTCAGGGAAGGAGCGGAGCGTATCGGGCCAACTTCTTTGAGAAATTCATGTGGATTCATTAAACGGCGTCAAAGTTATTCCCAATAGAATGTTGCGGATATCCTATGGAAAATAGGTCCTAACTATAACTACCTATATATAACTACCTATATATATATATATGCACTGGAAAACTAAACACCCACTTCCCTTACAAAGAAATGGAAAGTTTGCATCTCTGGCAGCCTCTCTTATTTTTCACCTTATTCATTTTCCGCTCAATCAACACATCATCCACAAATACACACACCTACTTACTGCCTTTCTTGGCTGGGCTTATCAATTATTCTTCTTTAATTCAATTTCAAAGTGCAGGCCCTTTATTCATCCTTCTCCATAACTACTACCCATCAATAGTAGTTGGTAATTTCCACATTCCGTCCTTTCTTGCGTCCTTACTACCACACACTATGTGTACTTTATGCACTAGCTTGCTTCCTTAGATGTGCTACTCGTTTCTCTTGCTCCCACTGCGGAATCCAACACCCTATCTGTGTAATGAGCTTGAAATCCAAAGATTCCTTTCACTGACAAGGCATTGGGTAGTTTGTGTGTCTCCAACCTTTCTTATTTTTCACCTTTTTTAATCTTCCACTCAATCAACACATCATCCACACATACACACAACTACTTGCTGCATACCTTAGCTGTGATTACCAACTATTCTTCTATTTCATATTCCTCTTCAAAGTGCAGGCCTTTATCGAACATTTTTATTGTAACAAGTACCCCAGCCGAAGACATTGTAAATTTGCACACTTGCTCCCTTTCTTGGCTGGGGTTATCAATTATTCTACAATTTCATATTCTGATTCAAACTCAAGGCCCTTTAGCGAGTCTTTTTGTCATAACTACTGTTGCAGGAATTCTGCTCCTACACAGAGCTGTGCATAAAGACTTAGGACCTCAATGAATTACTGTGTACCAAAACCCACCTTAGTACCCAAAACCCCTACCAGACTAGCAATCAGTGACTCAATTGTTCTTTGTCCTATAGCAAAAACACCAATGACTAGTCAACCCAGAACATGCAACTTAGATTACCTCAAGTAAGGAAGATAAAAAGAGCACTCTTTTGTTATAGTCTTACACCAGTCCAAAACAAGGAGTAAATAAAGACATGTGCAAGTTGGAAATGTTTATTTCTAACGCTGTAATCGCATGCACAGTACCTTAGATAATACAACCAAACATATTATTAGAAACAAGGTTGTCAGCATTGTTACTATTCTATCAAATACAAAGGGAGAAAGCATCTTATATTGCTAACGGGAAACAGGTTTAAAATATACCTACATTTCACCCTCCCTACCTACCAAGTTATTTTATAACTACAGAAGGTCTCATAGGATTACATGGAGAGCCCCATACCTCTGTTACTCAGCAGTAGTGGATCACATTGAGATCTGCACAAACTGTCAGGATACCAATGTTCTCCAACTGTGTCTAATTATGCCTCCACAATACATTATTAAACACGCCAGTATCAGACGTGGCCACAGCTCCACATGTGTTATAGGTCGAACGTGCGAGGATCATTCCGGAGAACAGACAGAGTATGCAAGATAACCTTGATTTTCCATGCTCTCACTATACACACTAAACTAGCGAGGCAGTCTAGAAATGTAGCATAACAAATTATTCTCATGTGAAACAAAATACTCAGCCTTCTCTAAACAATATCAAAATTGTGTGTCATGTGCAAAGCAGAGCAGGAAAGCAAAAATGGCGTTTAAGCCTCTCATAAACCCATGCTAACTTAACACGGTGTGAGTGCAAGGCTCAGCCCACGACACCCTCCCTCGATAGAACCACGTGATATAAATGTGGGTGAACTAGGAACGCAGAGTCCAAGCGTGAAAAGCAGAGTCAAGTACAAATTTGCATAAAACATTATTCGCTGATTGATAGAAAACAGTAACTAAATAATAAAGAATAGGTAGAAAAATCAAAGAGTCTTAATCCAATAGCGTATAAGCATAGTATTTAGCAACAGCCTCCAAGAGGATGTCATTGTTCTCATCTGAAAACATTTCAGCCATCCAATTCAATAGTGGGAATGAACATACATGTTCCTCAAAGATCGGAGCCTCTATCACCATCGGAGGAAAACTCGGGTCATCTTCAATGTAACTGCGTGCCAAGAAGCCATGCGCCGCTGTAAAAACATTCCAAAGCCCCATTATTCCATGTATCGCTGCTAAGGCCATAATCCCGCCGCCAGAACAGAGCAAGTCATGAACCACTAAGGGGCTCATCAGCTGGTCATAATCCGCGTTGGCAATCGCAGCTCAGGCAATGGAAGACAGGTTGAACGCATGTGAAAAAGGAAAATCGAAACGACAATCCATAAACTGCACTCAATGTAGCCAGAGGCAGCGCTCTGTAATATCTAAGCATTCGGTTGCGGAGCAGCAACAGCCGAGAAATATTGTTGGGTGCTGCAGGATGTGCATCCTTATTTAACACCTTGGCTGCTGCCCAGATTTATCACCAGTGCTGAGCCCCAATGTTAATGGATGTGGTCATGACGGAACGGTTCCGTCATGAGCACAGCTCAACCGATGCTCATGACGGAACCGTTCCGTCATGAGCATCGAAAGGGTTAAGTAAACACATTAATAGAAGCACACCGGCAACTAATGCGAGTATTAAGGGGAATCCACCAAAGATGCTCGAGAAAATCGAATGAAAAAATGCAGAGAAGACACCAAATATAGTATGAAAAGAAGTCAGAAGACCACTGCTTCCAACTTAAAAAAAGGAAGGTAGCCCCGTAGTCAAGGACGCATTAAAGATACTCTGAATTAACTCCCAAAAATACAGAGGCACGTCTGTATTTAATAAATCATACACTTCTGTGCGGGTGTTTGCTACATGAAGGACAAATGTTTCTATAGCAGATGTAAGAGCGACCTCTTTTTGAGACAATAGCGCTCTTATACGACTCACTTGGCTGACTCTTCTTTTAAGGTCGGAATCAATGGCCAGATGGAAACCCATTCAGAGGAGTAAACACAACTTTTTTATAGCAAACCACATGCTCAGTTACCGTAATCATGTAACCGATGCCTGGTAACATTGCACAACAATCTGCATTATTTCAAATTAAATAACTCACGTTTCCAGTACAGTAAACGTTGGTATGACAGCAGGTGTTGCAGTACCTCTCAAAACTCACACCAAATTAGACGCATCTTGATTACAAGAACCATGCAATTGTATGTGTCTACAAATTAGGGAGTGAAGTGGTGCTATTGTGCTATCCTCGCCATTCACATAGACTTCTTTTCCCTCCCTCAGACACCTGTATGTACATGATATTAACCAAGCTTCATGGAGATAAGCGCTGCCTAAACATCCATATCTGCCTATAGCATAGTATTACATGCAAACCTCAAACTTAAACAGGCTAAAAAGTAACGTTATGATGCCGTGGATAAGGCACCCAGCTGAATCCGATTTCCAATGAGTGACCACGTGTAACCATTCTCATAGCGCGCCCTGTGCTCTGATTTGACAGTGAGAGAGTGATCGCACCATTGTTTGTACTGCTAATCATTCTCAGCATACGCTACGAATACGCTTTCACGTTACACGTCGTATGAAAGCATCCGTGTGACGTCATGTATGGCGCCCCGTACGCAAAGACGCAAATGTTTTTAATTGTTTAAAAACATATATTTATGTATTTATTGAACATACTAACAGAACACATTATCTAGGATAATTATGAAATCATTTTTATTAAGTTCCAATAATCCTACATTACTTTTACAAGCAATTACACCAATCGCGGTGAAACGCCATGCATACTCGCATCCTAAGAACATGGTAATAACAGCGTAACCGTACGCAATGCCATGTGACTTTAAAAGAAGAAATTTGATTGGTTCATAACACTTCCCATTACAACTGTTGAAACTTCCATCCCAATTTAATAATTCTACTTTGACTTTCTAAAAAGAAGCATCTCTTCTGAGAATCTTGTCAAATCGAACAAAGTTTACCATAATAACAGCAATGGACTCATCTTCCAGCCATTCTTCAGAAGAATATTTCATTCCTAATGAACCTCCCAAGAAATGGAAAGAAGCTCTAATTTGGCAGTTTTTTACTTTTCCAGAAGGGCAAAAAAAGGTTAATGCTCCAAAAGTAACCTGTACAATTTTCCAAAATCTTTCAAGGGGTGATCCATCTCAAAAATACTCCTTTAGCACAGCAAATATGGAGCGACACATGAAGAACTTACACCCTAACAACTTTGTTCGAGCTGCAAAACAGAGGTTGAAGGACAACCCACCTGCTACTGCACCAAGCACATTAACTGCTGCACCAGCATTTTCAGCAAACAGTCCACACACAAAAATTCATCCTGATTTTGCTCAAGTTAAAATTCTATACATTTATTGCAATAAACTTTTGGGATATGGGAAACAGTCTATTGACCTGATAAAACGCAGGAAGCAGGAGCATCACTGTCCTCGACATTACTTTTGTTTTCCATTCTTTTCTTCCTGTTGGACACTTCCAAGCCCCCCATTATAGAAAAATATTGCCCCCGGGATTTGGCCCCCCCAGGAGCTAATTAGGAATAAAACGAACTTCTAGTTGTTTTTACCTTTTCCACCGTGTACGAGTACAATACGGTTTTTTTATTTAAAAAAAATAATAATTTGCGCCTAAACATCCATGTGAGAACCCCTGAGCAGGCGTTGAGGGTCAACATGTTTCTACCCTACGCCATTTCCTTATTTTTCAACTTTGTTTTACTGTTGTCTTGTGACTCGATGCTACCGAGGCACAAGATGACTGCCAACACTTCCTAGTTTGGAGTGTTGACAGACAGTTGAAATCCAATCAGCATGCAGCTTGTGCTCGTAATTGTACGGATTTCCGTATGCATGCTGTACTTCGTCTCTAGATATCGCAATGATTTTCTCAGGAACTACTGAATGGAATTAAACCATTTCACAAAAAGCACAATCTGTGAACCGAACTCTACCTCTCTGCCAAATTTGGTGTAATTCCGTACAGCCGTTCGGACTGTATCCCTGCCTAAAGGACCCTATGGAAAATTGCATGGGGAAACACGTTTTGGGACCCCCTTTTTTCTCGTCCTCCACTTGACGAATCACCCCCAAACTTTTAGGGAAGGAGCGGAGAGGAACAGGCCATTTTCTTGGAGAAATTCGTGAAGATTCGTTCACTGGTGCTAAAGTTATTCCAAATAGAATGTTGTGGATTTCCTATGGAAACTAGGTCCTAACTATAACTACCTACTGGCGACCGCCCGTAGATAATATATATATGTGAAACAAAAACATCTCACTGCATCAAAGAGATGGAATCAGCACTCCTGTGGTTTGTCACTTGGTTTATTATTTTAAGAGTTACACAAACATCAAAGCGTTTCGACTGCCAGGCACAGCCTTGTTCACGGTGGCGAGCTCCAAGCATTTTCTCTTTTTAATACAGTTTCCATTTTCCAAAACATAGAAAGACGACAGCTCTTTTCGTTCTCTCACTTTGCTGGACAAACATGGGCACCATCTTTGAATAAGTTCATAAATGTATATTTTCCATTCTTTTATTATACACAACTTTTAAAATAATTAAGTTATAACTCCAAATAAACAGTATTCATTCAGTGTTTCTATTTATTAATACATTCATTTTTGTAAGGCAAGTGCCTACCAGTTCCTGGCTGCCTCATTTTTTTGCTTTTCCTCTTTTCTTGAGGAAACATTCAGTCTTTGGTATAGTGTGCAAAATCTTCTAAAGTGCTTTTAATAGCTATTTGCTAATAAAGTGCCCACATTCTTATAAAGTGCAACCTTACTCCCTGGAGTTTCACTTTTTCGAATCTTGGCACAGGTAATACCTCCTTTCAATCGGGCCCTTAGTAGATGACTCTTCCTTTTGGTTCCTCTTCACTTCCAGCCCTTTTGCTCTATAATTTGTCTCTATTTGTACTCTTCGATTTTACAGTGATTAACAATAAATTAGTAAAATCTTAAGTTAATCTTAAGTTAACGTAACTTATGTGTACAATTAAAAATATAAAGTGCAATTGGGTTTCTGCTGTCCTTTCCTTCTTTACACAGGTCTGCTCCATGATGAATATGCATAAGGAGATCTGGAAGTTTTTAAAGACAGGTAACAATTCTCCATCCACGTTGAATCCATTGGGTTCTTTGCTGTCTAACGCGTGGATAAATTATGTTTCTAGTTTCTCAATTCTCTCTCCCTGTCTCCACCTCTCCTCTTCTTTTGCACCTGAGCTATTCAACTATAACTCATCTGTGTTGGGTCGCTAAGATAATCTTTCTCAAAATGTCTAGCCACTGGGTAACTGCGATCTTCGTTGACTATAGCTCTCCAGTGCTGCAGAATCCTCCTATGCACTGATGGGGTGGTACTCCCAACATACACCTTATTACATGGACATATCTGTATATATACAACATAACTTGATTTGCTTGTTAAAAACCCTTTTACTGTCACAGTTTTATTAAAATGTGTTTTCAAAGCTGTGATGTTCTCCCCATGCTTACAAGCCTTGCACTTCAAACATTTCCTAAAACCTTCTTTTTGCTTAAATCAAGTATGTAGTTGTGTGTCCCCAAACTGTCACTTCTCACTAGCTAATCCCTTAGAGACTTTGATTTCCTGTATGTGATCTGTGGGTTTCTGGTGGCCTGATATGATTACCGGATCCTGTTTAATATAGTGCCAGTGCCTTTGTAAAATTTGTTGGATGTCTGTATGTTCCGTTATGCTTGTTGTAGAATTTGTGAGTGTTGTTTGTCCCTTTGTTCAATTTCTTTGTAACAGTTTTGGATGGTTTAAATATAACTTTTTCTCTAACTATTTTCTAGCTTTGTTTGAGGCTATTTCTAACACGGATAACCTCTTTGGATAAAATTAATTTTCATCTCCCTCTCTATCTTATCATATTCTTCTAATGAACTGCATGCCCTTCTAAAATTCTCTGAAGGGGATGCTCCTTATGAGAGGGGCCGGGTATGAACTATTGCTGTGCCAGATTTTATTCCCCACCGTCGGCTTTATGAATACTGTTGTTTCCTATTTACTTTCCTCCACCCACATTCGTAAATCCCAAAAATCTACAGTTGTTTTGCTCTTAGGTCCCACAAAATCCAAATTAAAATTAGATTACATTTAAATCATTAATAAACTGATCCACTTCTGCGTCCATGCCATTCCACAGCACGAAGACATCATCAATAAACCTTAGCGATAAAAGGATCTTATCTGCCCATGGTTCCAGTCCTGGTACGCTGAGCACCTGCTCTTTCCAACAGCTTAGATGTAAGTTGGCATAACTGGGGTGAAGCAGGTGCCCATGGCCGTCCGTTGCTCCTGCTGTAACAATTCATTTTCAAACAGAAAAATGTTCCTGGTGAGGCACCATTCCATCATGTCTAATAGCATTAAATTGTGAGCTGTAAATTTAATTGGTTTCAGCCTGAAAAAGTGTTCTGTTGCTTTTAGCCCATCACGATGTCTTATACTCATGTACAATGTGGAAACATCCAATGTTACAAGGACCAGGTTTTGTTCCCATTTAACATTGTAGATGTGCTTCAAAAAGTCCGCTGAATCCCTCAGATATGATGGCAAAGTTTTTACTATGGGACTTAAAAAGAAATCAATGTACCTGGAGACAGTCCCAAATAAACTATTTTGATTTGAGATTATTAGTCTCCCTGGTGGATTTTTTGTATCCTTATAAACTTTAGGGATCATATAAAAGACTGGAAGAATCGGGTGTTCCTGTTTTCAGAAACAACATTCGTCCCAGCTGAAAAGATCTTCTCTTTCCACATGATCAATTTGTCATTTATTCTCTCTTTAACACTTTCGTATTCATGCAATGTAATTCTCTTGTAGCATTCAGTATTATTGAGCTGTTTCAGTGCTTCATTTTTGTAAAGATGATGTCCCCAAAGCACAATGTTTCCCCCTTTGTCTGATGGTTTGACTATTATATCAGATCTTTTCCTGATTTTTTCGATAGTTTGTGAAATCCTCTCACCTTCTACTTGCAGAAAAGTTTGTTTCAACAGTACAAGTCTATCCATAGTTCCATACTACAAACGAGAGAGGATACAACTGCCAAAGTCATAATGATAGAGGTTGGAAATGAGGCCTTGTGGAGTGCCTGATCCAAATGCTAATGCCTTTTGAGATTTGGACATTGGGACAGTACTAGGAGCCAAGTGATCCTGTTACTGCACATGCTGCAGGAATATATTTCCCAAAGGTGAAACAAACATTACCACTGTCAAAGAAGAAACAACTTCTTAGCTCAAAAGGTTAATATATCATATGAACACAAATCAAAGGCTGCAAAAGGAGAGTATGCCCTCCAAAGTGTACATGTGTGCTGCAATATGGATTCACTGCACAAAAACGTGCCTCCCACGTTCATTTCATATTTAACAATGGATGTTTCAATTTATAAGTATTAGATTGCCAGGGAAGCGAGTGATGTAGAAAATTAACAATTGCAAATTAGAGGCAATAGCAGAACTGAAGTAATGCATTCAACTTCCAGACAATGTGGTGTTGGTCCACAATCCAGAGGTATGGCACAACTGAAGCACTAGCACTCGCCAGTAGTCACGCCATCACTTGCTACTAAACCTACAGCACAACGACCTTCGCTTCCAGCATCTGATCTTCCAAACATATGTTCCGTGTGTTCTAGGGGATTTATCAAGGTCAGAATGACCAGCCTCTCTCCTTAAAATGTGGAAGGACTGGCAATGATTAAAATGAGCAAGGATTTAATGTGCAAAAATGATGGATGATGGATGTTTCTAAGACATTGTAAGTGGGTGAGTGATCCTCCGTACAACATCCTTCAATTTGAGGATGAATATTCACATTCTATTACAAAAAGAAATTAAAAATATTATGTCTTTTCCCTAAAAAACAGGAATATTGGTGTGCTGCTAATGTATGTAAACTTAAATGGGTCCAACTGTTGAGCTTACACCTCGATACTGCCGGGTTTTGTTTCTTTTCTTTGCTGCAAACCCCCAACTCCCTCTTGAACAAACCAAAGCGTCATGGATGGTAACTCTTGAACACTCTAATTTATCCACAAGGGAAAAGGGGAAGTGGAATGAGAAACAAAAATAAACACAGGAGCTCTTCAGATCCAATGATGTCTCACAGATAAGTGTGCCGGGCCTTTTAAACCTTAACTGCTGTGCAAGTGTTACAAGACATCAATACAATGGTTTGTCAATGAAATTTTTCAATTATTTGTTAATATCTAGTGAAACATACCTTTTGTTTTTTCAGCCTTGGCTTACACTTCTACAACAATCTCTAAACTCTTCCTTCTTGAAAAGCCTTGAATAAGAACAAGTATGCATGAAATACAATTCTTTGAATGTTCTACTTATCACTAAAATTAGTATATTAATACTAACTTTGAACTTGTAGTAACAACTTGACATAACTGGATTGTTGTAATTTAAAGCTGGATTTGGGAGTTCGGTCTGTAGCGATAATTAGGAGAAAACAAGAATAAACAAACTCTTGCACCCTAATGATGCCTATTTTCTTTGTTAGCTTTTGCTTTTAACAATGCTTGTTTATAATTCACAGCATCAATTCCATGACAAACTCTGTACAATGCAATGGTGAAACACCTTGTAATTCTACAACTCTGTATAATAGTGACACACCTAGTAAAACTACGAAATGACAATAGTCTTTTGCATGAGCCAATGCTTTTTGTCCGTATGTTCGTTGAAAGTTCCAATGCTTATTCGACCAGAGCTCTATATTCCCTAACGAGTTCAAAGTCTTTATGTTACAAATTCTTATCACCGAGAAATAGGTTCTTCTTTGAATAATAACTAGGCTTGTACTCTGTTCTTTGGTTCACAGGGAAACAAAGGGTTAAATGAACCTACTTGGTTGCCGGACAGGAGGTGACGTGCTGGATCGGAAACTGAGGAGATGCGGTCCGATCAGGATGAGGAAACCTCCATGAATTGCCAGGGACTGCAGACAAGAAGAAGACGCCGTCCGGACTCTTCTTCCAAAAGTAAGGATCGAGGATGGGAAGCGGGAGGCGGGAGGCACTTGCAGAAAGAGAAGAAGGGAGACGGGAGCACTTGCGGGAAGAGAAGAAGGAGCGGGAGGCGGGGTGGCGGAGAGCACTTATGGAAAAGAGGAGATATCCAGGAAGATATTGGGGCTTCTGATTTCCAGATGCGGCGGGAGCCCAAGGTCAGGAATCTTGATACGCGGGAAGAGTTTCAGCAGCAGTGTTCGCGGTGACGCTCAGTTGAAGGGTAGTGCCGTCACGAGCGCTGTATCCATATTTATACCTGTTGGTAATTTGCACGGCACATGCTGCATGAGTAAGAGCCACTGACTGTTAACATGTGCCTTGAACACCATATTCCAGCAGAACCTTCCCTTACGATCATTACCAAGTCTAGCATGCAAGCAAGCTTTAGCAAATGCACAATTGCAGGTAGTAAGAAATTACAGTTCTTTAATGCTTGTTTTCAGCTTAAACAAAACCAAAGGCATGCATTAAATGTCTATTTCCTTTTGTGGAATACCATGAAACCCAAACATAAATTAACCTTTAACACCATCAAGCACAGGAAAGATAAACAATGAGGTAGCAGCCATTTGTCCTGGTGACTGAGTGGTGAACTGTGGCAAAGAGAACAAAAATGCAACCAATCACAGGCATTGCAGTGAGAAATAATATGTACCTAAGCCAGTAATGGATGCATCCAGACCATTTCCTGAAGTCCTGAAAAATAACATGCCCGCCTCCCAAGCCTAATCCTGCATTCCCATGTTCATCTGTAAGGGAAGATGCAAAGGACTGCACTGCAGAGCGAATATATGTCACCTCGATACAAAATAAAAGAAGCATAGATAATAAGACACAGCAATTGGAACTGGTAATTTATATCAATGAATGCCAAATAATGATAAATGTGTGGGATGTGATGGGCTTAGTTCAAGTACATTTGGTAATTACTGCTTAGATGATTAATCATTTGTTTGAGGATAAACACTGGAAGTGTTACTGATTTGTAGTTTGTAAATTTGCACTCTGGCATCTCTTGGTTCTTTTGAAACATCTCAATTTGTTGGACTAGATTGAGCAAAAATTATTTTTATATTCTTATTCAACAATCAGTATTATGCATTTTGCACATTTAAGTATAATGTCAGATAATTTTGCCAAAATATTGCATAATTATAGAAAGAGTAAATTAAGTACATTTTGAACATCCAAATACATGAGCTAACCTGGAGGGGCAGCATATTCTCTGAAGAGCTATTGGTACATAACAATAATTCCAGTACGTAATAATTCCAGTGGCTTTACTCTTTATGCGCTCCAGGATCATACCCTAAGACCTACTGCCCGCACTACGCCATTACCCCTATTTCATTATGAGTACAACAATTATTGTTATGTTATGTTATGTTAAATAAATTTGTTACCGCACACGGACACCAATTGGTTTCATGGTGCTCAGAGACAAAGTGGAGGAACAAAACAGTCGGGAGTGAACGGAGAAGTTAATCATAGGCTAGCTGAAAAAGATAAGTTTTGAGAGATTTACGGAAATTGGTGTAATCAGAGGAAAGCCGGATTGAAAGAGGAAGAGAATTCCAGGTAGAAGGAGCCAGAAAAGAAAAACAGGAACCACCATGTTTTTTGCGTTTGAACCTGGGAGTGATTAGGAACTGATGTGCGAAGACCTAAGATGCCTCGAGGGGATGTGGCGTTTGAGGCTGAGAGAGGTAAAGTCAGGGGCAAGAGCAAAAAGGGATTTGAAAAGAGTACAGCCCATTTTGAACAGACAGCAGAAAGCGACCGGAAGCCAATGCAGGCTTTTCAGCAGGGGCATAACATGTTGGTATTTTGGCTGTTGGAAAACCAATCTGGCCGCCTGGTTTTGTACCAGCTGGAGCCGATGGAGGTGATATGCAGGAATCCCTACATACAAGCAGTTCGCATAGTCAACGCGAGAGGTGACAAGGGCCATAATAACAAGTATGAGAGCCTCTGTGGATAAGAACCTACGGATTTTGCCAATTCTGCGTAGATGGTAGAAGCAGGCCGAGGTAACAGAGTTGATTTGAGGTCTCATCGATAGGTCACTTGAAATGATGACACCAAGGCTCTTCACGGACTTTACTGGGCAAGGAGGGGAGCCGAGAGCTTGGGGCCAAAAATTAGAGCTCCAAGGATTTGAAGACCCTCCTAATAGGACCAGCTCAGTCTTGCTGGGGTTAAGCTTCAACTGACTGAAGTTCATCCACTCAGAGATGGTGAGCATGGTGGATTGGAAGTTAGAGCAAGAGGAAGAAGAAGAGTCAATAGGAAAGATGAGCTGTAGGTCGTCCGCGTAATTGAAAATGGTGACAGGGCTGTGACGAAGAGAGGCTAAGAGGGTTTGCATATAAAGGTTAAACAAAAGGTGCGATAGAGCAGAACCCTGGGGAACAGTACAGGAAAGTGAAGAGTGAGGGGCAGAGAAGGTAGAAAGCTGAACCGATTGAGAGCGTTGATGAAGGAAGGACCCAATCCAAGTTAAGGCCAGGCCCTGGAGGCCACATTTCCGACACAGTCGATCAAAATAGCATGATCGACCGTGTCGAAGGCGGCCGACAGATCTAATAGAACCAAGGCCTGGGCTAGGTTCTTGTCAGCCCCCTGTCTCAGCGCATCCATCACGGCCACAATGACCGCTTCCGTAGAGTGGGCCGGTCTAAAATTGGCCTGCTGGTCATCCAGGAAGTGAGATTTTTCAATGAAGGCGCCCAGACAACGGTTGACATGAGTCTCCAACACCTTCTCCAGATAGGGGAGGAGGGAGATTGGTCGATAATTGCCCAGAACAGTTGGGTCCGAGCCTGGTTTTTTGAGAATGGGGATTACAGCAGCTTTTGTGAAAGCATCGGGGACAGAGCCTGTAGCAAGAGAATAGTTAAGAAGGTCTAATGGGGGACCTGGACAGGCCAAGAAGGCATCCTTCAGAATTTGAGGGGGGCAACAGTCAATGGGAGAGCCAGAGCTTACTACATGTAATAGAGAGATAAATTCAGACTGAGAGATAGGAGGAAATTCGTGCAGGCGGCAAGGATTCGTAGGGGGTAGAACACAGGCATTGGGTGAGGTGGGGGAAGGAATATTGTTTTTAATAGTTGTGATTTTGTCAATAAAAAATAAATTGAGGGAGTCACAAAGGGCCTGTGAGGGTTGAGGCTGGACAGTGACACGATCAGGAAGAGAAAGTTCGGCTACAATGGAAAAAATGTCTTTGGTTTTTGAGGCTGAACTAAGGATTTTCTGGGAGTAATAGAAAGATTTAGCCAAAAGAATAGATTTCTTGTACTGTTTTAAAAGATCCATATAAGTGGTTCTTAGTAAAGGGTCATAATTTCGTCTCCACCGACGCTCAGCTTGCCTAAGGGCCAGTTTGTCCGGTTTGAGTTGATCAGTGAACTAGCGCTGAGCGTCATGTGGGCGTTTAGTTCTGATAGTTTTCACAGGGGCGACCACATCACTAGCTTGTGTTAACCATTGATCAAGGATAGCGGTTTGTGTGTTGATATCAGTGGTGACGCTTGGGAGTGTGGTAGACGGTATGTAACTGTTACCACGGATTTTTTACAACGCATACCATTACAACGCATACTATTACAACGCATGTCATTTTACAACGGATACCTTTACAACGCATTACACTACAACGCACATACTATTACAACGCATACCATTACAACGTAAGTAAAATTATAGGTAAGTTTATTTTTTTTAATAAACATTTATTATTGGTATTTTGTTATGGGGTACAAGGGTATTTTTAGGTTTTAGGGCTGGGTTTGGGTTTTGGGGTACGGGGTATTTTTAAGTTTTAGGGCTGGGTTTGGGTTTTGGGGTACAGGGGTATTTTTAGGTTTTCGGGTTGGGTTTGGGTTTTGGGGTACAGGGGTATTTTTAGGTTTTAGGGTTGGGTTTGGGTTTTGGGGTACAGGGGTATTTTTAGGTTTTAGGGCTGGGTTTGGGTTTTGGGGTAAAGGGGTATTTTTAGGTTTTAGGGTTGGGTTTGGATTTTTAGGTACAGAGGTATTTTTAGGTTTTAGGGCTGGGTTTGGGTTTTGGGGTACAGGGGTATTTTTAGGTTTTAGGGTTGGGTTTGGGTTTTGGGGTACAGGGGTATTTTTAGGTTTTAGGGTTGGGTTTGGGTTTTGGGGTACAGGGGTATTTTTAGGTTTTAGGGTTGGGTTTGGGTTTTGGGGTACAGGGGTATTTTTAGGTTTTAGGGCTGGGTTTGGGTTATGGGGTACAGGGGTATTTTTAGGTTTTAGGGTTGGGTTTGGGTTATGGGGTACAGGGGTATTTTTAGGTTTTAGGGTTGGGTTTGGGTTTTGGGGTACAGGGGTTTTATTAGGTTTTAGGGTTGGGTTTGGGTTTTGGGGTAAAGGGGTATTTTTAGGTTTTAGGGCTGGGTTTGGGTTTTGGGGTACAGGGGTATTTTTAGGTTTTAGGGCTGGGTTTGGGTTTTGGGGTACAGGGCTATTTTTAGGTTTTCGGGTTGGGTTTGGGTTTTGGGGTACAGGGGTGGTTTTAGGGTTTGGTTTGGGATTTGGGGTACAGGGGTATTTTTAGGTTTTAGGGCTGGGTTTGGGTTATGGGGTACAGGGGTATTTTTAGGTTTTAGGGTTGGGTTTGGGTTTTGGGGTACAGGGGTATTTTTAGGTTTTAGGGCTGGGTTTGGGTTTGGGGTACAGGGGTATTTTTAGGTTTTAGAGTTGGGTTTGGGTTTTGGGGTAAAGGGGTATTTTTAGGTTTTAGGGCTGGGTTTGGGTTTTGGGGTACAGGGGTATTTTTAGGTTTTAGGGCTGGGTTTGTGTTTTGGGGTACAGGGGTATTTTTAGGTTTTAGGGTTGGGTTTATGTTTTGGGGTACAGGGGTATTTTTAGGCTTTAGGGTTGGGTTTGGGTTTTGGGGTACAGGGGTATTTTTAGGTTTTAGGGCTGGGTTTGTGCTTTGGGGTACAGGGGTATTTTTAGGTTGTAGGGTTGGGTTTATGTTTTGGGGTACAGGGGTATGTTTAGGCTTTAGGCTTGGGTTTGGGTTTTGGGGTACAGGGGTATTTTTAGGTTTTAGGGTTGGGTTTGGGTTTTGGGGTACAGGGGTATTTTTAGGTTTTAGGGTTGGGTTTGGGTTTTGGGGTACAGGGGTATTTTTAGGTTTTAGGGCTGGGTTTGGGTTATGGGGTACAGGGGTATTTTTAGGTTTTAGGGTTGGGTTTGGGTTATGGGGTACAGGGGTATTTTTAGGTTTTAGGGTTGGGTTTGGGTTTTGGGGTACAGGGGTTTTATTAGGTTTTAGGGTTGGGTTTGGGTTTTGGGGTAAAGGGGTATTTTTAGGTTTTAGGGCTGGGTTTGGGTTTTGGGGTACAGGGGTATTTTTAGGTTTTAGGGCTGGGTTTGGGTTTTGGGGTACAGAGCTATTTTTAGGTTTTAGGGTTGGGTTTGAGTTTTGGGGTACAGGGGTATTTTTAGGTTTTAGGGTTGGGTTTGGGATTTGGGGTACAGGGGTATTTTTAGGTTTTAGGGCTGGGTTTGGGTTATGGGGTACAGGGGTATTTTTAGGTTTTAGGGTTGGGTTTGGGTTTTGGGGTACAGGGGTATTTTTAGGTTTTAGGGCTGGGTTTGGGTTTTGGGGTACAGGGGTATTTTTAGGTTTTAGAGTTGGGTTTGGGTTTTGGGGTAAAGGGGTATTTTTAGGTTTTAGGGCTGGGTTTGGGTTTTGGGGTACAGGGGTATTTTTAGGTTTTAGGGCTGGGTTTGTGTTTTGGGGTACAGGGGTATTTTTAGGTTTTAGAGTTGGGTTTATGTTTTGGGGTACAGGGGTATTTTTAGGCTTTAGGGTTGGGTTTGGGTTTTGGGGTACAGGGGTATTTTTAGGTTTTAGGTCTGGGTTTGGGTTTTGGGGTACAAGGATATTTTTAACTTATATTAAAAACAAAATTTAAATTAATTTAATTTATAATTTTAATAATAAATAATATTACAAATAATTAAATTAAATATTACATAAATAATTATTTACTTTATATTTTAAAATTATATATTAATATTATATACTTACCTATACTTACGTTGTAATGGTATGCGTTGTAATAGTACCTGCGTTGTAGTGTTTTGCGTAGTAATGGTATCCGTTGTAAAATGACCTGCGTTGTAAAAAATCTGTTGTAATGGTATGCGTGCTAAAAGTACGCGTTGTAACATCATATATCCACGGCAGACCTGGACATTTCCCCCCCCCTCAGTTTATCCTTGAACCTGGTCCGACCATTCTTTTATTTCTTTTTCATTAAAATCTTCCCCGTCCACCCGTCCTCCACCAGTGTCCAATTTCACGGCACGAAATTGGAAGCAGGCTGATACTTCGCACTTTCACTACATCCTGTCTACCACGGATATATGATGTTACAACGCATACTTTTAGCACGCATACCATTACAACTGATTTTTTACAACGCAGGTCATTTTACAACGCATACCATTACAACGCAAAACACTACAACGCAGGTACTATTACAACGCATACCATTACAACGTAAGTATAGGTAAGTATATAATATTAATATATAATTTTAAAATATAAAGTAAATAATTATTTATGTAATATTTAATTTAATTATTTGTAATATTATTTATTATTAAAATTATAAATTAAATTAATTTTAATTTTTTTAAAAAAAATATAAGTGAAAAATACCTTTGGGGAAGATTTTAATGAAAAAGAAATAAAAGAATGGTCAGACCAGGTGCAAGGATAAACTGAGGGGGGGGGGGGAAATGTCCAGGTTTGCCGTCCATACCTTGTCAAGAATGTGGCCTTTATCATGGGTCGCTACTGAAATGTGCTGCTGACAGTTCAGGCCGCATAGTAGATCTGTGAATTCAACCGACAGGCCACTTTCCTGAGAGTCTGATGGCCAGTAGTTGAAATCACCTATAATCAAAATTCTTGGAGAGTTAATAACTAACTGAGAAATAAGGTCACCGAAATGGGAAGAAAAAAGGGGCATATTAACAGGGGGACGGTAAACTAAGACACAGATGAAGGAAGATTTAGAGGACGTAAATTTCAAAGTAAGAATGTCAGAGTTTGGGATAGGAGTATTTATCAAAGTAGTGAAGTGGAATTGAGAGCGAATGATAGCAGCGACTCCGCCGCCCGATCTGCACGTTGACCGGTTGGACTGTAGGATAGAAAAGTCCGAAGGGATGGCAGCAAGGATGTCGGGGGAAGAGTCCTCATTTAACCACGTTTCAGAAAGAAGCAGGATATCAATGTTGCCATTGTCTAACAATTGAAACACTTCCAGTTGGTGTTTGGGGAGCGAGCGGGTGTTAAGGTAGACAATGGAAATAGAATGGGAGTCAGGTGAGCTAGTCAGAGTGGGAGTGAGAACGGCATTACTATGAGGAGCAGGGGTAGGAGCCCTAACCCAGTTAGGATGAGAGCAGTGGGGCATCCATATGCCACATGCTTGAGCAATACCAGCAACATGGGGAGCAGGGTGACCAGAGCATTGAAGAGAATGTAATTTCTGAGAGGAGTATGTGATGCGACAGCCAGTATGCGTGGCCCCGGGCCTCGGTCGGCCGCGGGCGGGCGCAGACGGGCTTGACTTAGGCACGACTTCGGCGCGAAGTCGGCGCTTCCGCCAGGTCGCCATTTATACTAGATGACGTGAGCCACTAGACTGCTAACCTGCAAGGTGGAGAGGCAGGGCGGAAGTGGTGGAAGCAGGAAGTGGCGCTCGTGTAGATGACCCTCCGCTCAAACGGCACAATGCAGGGGTGGAACGGGGTCAAGAGAAGAGCGAAAGGAATCAAGGTGAGCACGTTGCCGTGTCCAGTAAGTCTATAGTACAAGCACAATTGCACATAAACACAAAATATCAATTTTTTAAAAAGAGCAGCTAGTAGTCAGCTGGATAAAGTATTAAAAACATCAGTAGCGCTAATACACGCCCACAGCCTTACTCGCCACGTTCCTCAGCCTGGGGAGCCCAATTTCGCACTAGATATAGATAAGAGCACTGCAGCCACTAGACCGCTAACCTGCAAGGTGGAGAGGCAGGGCGGAAGTGGTGGAAGCAGGAAGTGGCGCTCGTGTAGACGACCCTCCGCTCAAACGGCACAATGCCGGGGCGGAACGGGGTCAAGAGCGGAAGGAATCAAGGTGAGCACGTTGCCGTGTCCAGTAAGTCTATAGTACAAGCACAATTGCACATAAACACAAAATATAAATTTTTTAAAAAGAGCAGCTAGTAGTCAGCTGGATAGAGTATTAAAAACATCAGTAGCGCTAATACAAGCCCGCAGCCTTACTCGCCACGTTTCTCCATTGTTAGGTAAGGTTTATGTTTTAGGCAAGAGGTTTGGCAAGGTGTAGGGTGGGATATGGGCAGGTTGGTAGGTTAATTGAAGGGCGAAGAGATACCAGTGTAAACAATGGCATATGAGGAATAACCTTATGAAGAAGTTGTGGGAGAATTTGCGGTACATGTTGGGAATGGGGTTGGGAATTTGTAGCCATAGGTGGGCTGTGGGTGCTGGCCAAGGGCAACTTAAACAAGTCTCTTCTTCCCTTAATTTAAATGGATGAGGGGCAGAGACGGAAACATAGGGAGGAGTATAATTTAAAAAGTAATAAGGGCCAGACATAGGAAGGAGCATTGAAGGAAAGTAATACAGAAACAAACTGCAACAAATGCAGCAGTTGTGCTTGAGAAGGGATTAGGACTTAAACTTTCCAATTGTCACAGTAGCCACTTGCTCCACCTCTTGCTCTGCATCCTCAATTTCTGCTTCGGCATGCTTTAAAAAACACAAGATTATTTAGTAATGTTACTACCAACCGAAGTATTTGTACAAGTGGAAAAAAAATACTTTCAAATCTAAAATTATAATTTTCTAAAGAATCATTTTGAAAGGAGTACTTCAACATTTTAAGAAACAAATAGTCAAAAACTGAATGCTATCAACGTTGAAATACTCAGGAAATATGTATGGAGGTAAGAGAGGGTTGAGTGATGATGTAGTAGTAGGAAAAAAGATGACAAAAAAGAAAAACAAATAAAACAGGAGGAAGTAGTCTGTGGCAACAGAAGGATACACAAGAAGTAAACACAAAGGAGTGTGGAGTGTACGGAGTGTAGCTTAAGGAATGTATGATGCTAGCACAATTGCGATCAGGCCGACGGATCGCACAACAACTGCATTAGATCTAAGCTGGCATTTCCACGCTTCTTCCTAGAACAAAGCACATTAGTAAGTTGGCACATAGAGTGCTTTCACAAAGAAAAAAACAACAAATGCCTTCAACATGCACCCACTTTTCATGCATCATTTTATAATCATTCATTATACTTACTTTTGTCTGTAATGTTGCAACTCACCTGCTGCTTAGGAGGTCAGGAAAAATGATAAACCTCTGCTTCCTTCCACTGATGCCTGTTATTCGCGCTTTGGGATCGCCCTGTGTGCTTCAGCTGCCAGAGCAGGGCACCTCGAGTTTGTAATTTTCGTGCCAGTGAGTCTTCCTTGCAGGGCAGGTCTACAGGACTACAGGACAGTCCGTGGTACATGTCTCAGCCTGTGCCCGAGTGCCACTGTGCCTCAGGGTGGGAAGACGCTGTGGTTTTGTTCAAGTGCTCTGGGTGCTGTTGCAGAAACCCCCCATGCTTTGCCCCAAACTACACCCTCACACCTGTAGCATTAGCATTAGTATCATTAGCATTAAGCCAGCCCATTTTTAGCTCTAAAACCGTCCAATCACACCTTTAGCCATAATACTGCCTCGCACTATCCTTAGCCCTAAAACAGACCAATTCATTAAACAGACCCTTCTCTAAGCCCTACACCCCCACAACCCCCACCCTTAGCCCTAAAACAGGCCTTTCCATTGGCCCTACACCCCGCCACCACACCCTTAGCCCTAAAGCAGACTTTTCCCTTAGCCCCAACCTCCCACCCTCTTAGCTCTAAATTGAAAGTAGACTATTCGGCATAAAGTCTGGCACACTAATGACACCGTCATGATACCGCTTTCATTCTAAAGGCTTGTTGTTATAAAGCCTTCGTAAAAAAGGATGTTTCCCTAGGTAAAGTAGATAAAGGGGAAGTTAGGGAGAAGTTAGGAAAATTCATGTAATTGAAAATGCAGTTTCACAGAAAGAATGCTGCATATTATTATTATTATTGATCAGGTGTCTAACAAAATTTAAGAAGAGGAAACGTGATTCTGCGTGACTTACTGGAAAGGGGCGACCACTCGGTCCCCCCGAACGTATGGTGGAGTACCCCGATCCCCCCGGGAGGCCATCTTGGGCGGGAGGCGAGTCTCGGCTGGTATGCCCGAAGCGGCGTAGCCGGGGCGCGCCTTTTCCCGCCCTGGAGTGGGTTGTCCTAGACGCTGACGCCGCCGGCCACGCCCCCGGAGGCAGGCGGAGGCGGGTTTACGCCCGCCCGAAGACGGATAAAAGGAGCAACAAGCCAAGAAAGCATCCTCTTGTTCCTGTGCTCTGAAGCTGCACCTCCCCGCTGCACGGGAGCTCGAGACGGAACGAAGAGCCAATTTTGAGCGTTGTAATTTTGTTCTTGTTTTACAGATACCTTCGTTGGAGAATGCCGGGCAAGAAGGTCGGAAAGCGGGTTGGTACCGATCAGATGCTCCGCATGCTCGTGAAGGAGGTAGCCGAGTTGAAGAAGCAGATGGCGATAAAGAACGGGGAGGGAGGCCCGAAGCGAATCGTCGGACCAGCATTGCCGGGAGTAGTCCCTAGAGGAAGAGGCAAGAGGTCCAAGAGGGGGGCACCTGGGGGGGAGGCCCCGGTTCCCGATACACCGATAGAGGAGCCAACCCCGGTTCCGAAGGAGGGGCATCCGATCCCCGTGGTAGTCACCCCCGTGAACGGGGAAGATATGCCTCCCGAGTTGGCTGCACAACTGGCAGCGTGGTTGGGGAAAGATAGTGAGGGCACCACGGCGGACGACGCCAGGGCAGTAATGAGACAATTGCGGGAATCTAGAGAGGCTGCGAAGGCACCATCTTCTGTTCCCCCACAGGTTCCGGTGGCTGAGGTTGCAGCAGGCGCGAGTTCGGCAGCAAGTACGGCACCTAGTTCAGGTAAGCGGCTACTGCCGATTGCGGGGGAGGGGTCTGTACCCTCACGAAGGGAGAAAGTGGCTCAGCATGTTCCACTCGAAATTAAGGAAAAGATTTGGGCTGATAAGTATGTGAACATGTTTTCTTTGCTTACTGACCATTACGAGATTGAGCATGTGAAGGGCCAGAAAGAGCTTATGCATCCGAGTGTTTGGCGCGCAAAAATGGCCGCCTTTAAGGTCAGCGAGAACATAGGTACTTGGGGCAGAGCGTTTGGCATTTTCACCTCCATTATGGGTGAGCGTAGGCCTGAGTTGTTGACTGAATTACCTATTTATCAGACACGTATCATGGAATATTCTCTAGCGTACGAGGGCAATCAGTGGTTTTGTTATGACAATATTTTTAGGAAGGCGAAGGAACACGACTCAGCCTTAACGTGGGATTGTTATGACTCCATTTCTTGGCAAAAAATGGAGAATTCTGGCATGTTAAAGGTACCATTGTTGGGGGGTACCGGGGGTGAGTCTTCCCGCCAAACCTCTGGGACACCCTTTCGGACGGGTGCAGGTAACGAGCATCACTCAAAGTCGAGTGGCAACGCCGGTAAAAAGGGGATTTGTTGGAATTTTAACAGGGGAAAATGTACAAGGCCGCAGGGGTCATGCAAGTTTAGACACGAGTGTGAGGTGTGTGGACAGTCCTCTCATCCCGAGACCATGTGCAGAGCCAAAACGGGTGATAACGGTGGTAGGGGAAGCGCCAAACAGGTCTGAAATAGTCCGAGGGGTGCCTTTACCTACCCCGGTTGATACCATGGCAATGATTCCTTGGCTCAATGAATACCCGGATCATGTCTCCGCTGGGGTGTTGCGAGACGGGTTTTCGTATGGTTTCCGCATTCCAGTGGGGTATTTTCAGGGTAGAACGAGTTGTAAGAACCAACTGTCGGTCCGGCAGCATACGGCGGTGGTACAGATAAAGATTGGGAAAGAGGTGACTCGAGGGTGGGTTGCCGGTCCATTCGAGTTACCACCGGTGGCTAACTTTGTTTGTTCCCCCTTAGGGGTGGTCCCCAAGAAGGACCCGGGTGAGTTTAGGCTAATACATAATTTATCAGCCCCACGAGGTCTTTCCGTGAATGATGCAATAGACCCGGAAGCGTGTTCGGTGCGGTACGCATCTTTCGATGAGGCCGTCGCCATGTTGAATCGCCTGGGGCCCGGAGCGCTGATGGCCAAATCGGACATCGAGTCAGCGTTCCGGTTGCTCCCGGTACACCCAGACGATCAGCGTCTCCTTGGTTTCATGTTTCAGGGTCGATATTATATGGACAAATGTATGCCAATGGGTTGCTCCATATCTTGTGCTTATTTTGAAAAGTTCAGTTGTTTTTTGCAATGGGTATTCACGAGAAAGACGGGTTTTCAGCATGTGATGCATTATCTCGATGACTTTCTGGTCCTGGGGGCAGCCGGGGATCCAGAATGTGGACGGGCTGTAAAAGAGTTTTGTGTCTTAATGAATCACTTTGGCGTGCCATTGGCACCAGGTAAGACGGTGGGTCCCTCGACTTCACTCGAGTTTCTGGGGATCGAGCTCGACTCGGAGGAAGGTTGTTTTCGGTTGCCCAAAGAGAAGGTGTTGAAATTCAGGGCATCCTTTGAAACATGTATTCGAAAGACTAAGGTAAACCTGCATCAATTGCAACAAACGGTGGGCCAGTTGAATTTTGCCCTTAGAGTAATCCCAATGGCCCGCCCCTTTTCCCGCTCGATTGCACAAGCCATGGTCGGCCTTAAGGAAAGACATCACCGCACGAGGCTTTCGGCAGAGATTCGTCAGGACATGCGCATTTGGTTGGCATTCCTGGCGGATTTCAATGGTCGAGTTGTCTGGAACAAGCCGGCGGTGTCCTCCGAGGAGCTGGGGCTGTGGACAGATTCGGCGGGGAGTATAGGTTTTGGCGCCATATTCGGTACGCAATGGTCGGCTCAGAAATGGCCGTCATGGTGGCACGAGTGCGGGCTGACAAGTAACATTGCTTTCCTCGAGCTCTTCCCTATTTTGGTGGCCCTGAAAACTTGGCCTGAGGGGTTCCAAGATCACTCTGTGGTGTTCTGGTCTGATAACATGACCGTGGTTGAGTGTATCAATAGTCAGGCAGCACGTTGTAAATGGATTTAAGACTGCTTAAAGAAATTGTATTGTTGTGTATGCAGTTGAATGTGCTCTTTAGGGCGCGACATGTCCCAGGGGTGCTGAACCAAGCGGCTGATGCACTTTCTCGTTTCCGTATGCAGGCCTTCTGGGGTTTTCTGCCCACAGCGGACCCGGTGGCGGCACCCTTTCCCGAAGCTCTCTGGTCTCTCGGTGCCCCGAACTACAAAACCTCGTGGGAGAGAGTTTAGCACCCAGGACAAGGAAGGCATATGAAGGGGCGTTTCGTTCCTATTTGTCCTTTTTGGGTTCAGCTAGGGGGGAGCTTTGGGGCCAGGAAGAGTTTGTCGTAAAATTTTTTGCTGTCCTTACATCAGGCAGGCAAATCAGTAGCTACGGCCCAGAGGCATCGGGCCGCCATCTCCTTTATGGCAAAGGCTCATGGGATCCAGGACCCGACAGCGTCTTTCGTGGTGCAGAAAGCGCTACGTGGGTGGCAACGCCTTGAGGGTCGCAGAGTAGATGAGAGACACCCGATAGGTCTGGATAGGTTGGCCCTGTTATTTTCCGTACTCCCTGCGACGTGTTCATCCCAGTATGAAACAGTGTTATTCCGAGCCGCTTTTGCATTAGCATTCCATGGGGCTATGCGGGTAAGCGAACTGGTGGCGAAGAACAAGCAGGATACGGTGGGGGGGACTGTGCCGAGAGCACGTTCAGGTTAAGATGGAGAGGATGACTGTCTCGTTTGTCAGGTCCAAGGCCGATCAGGGTGCGATTGGGGACTGCATAGTCATATATAGGATTCCCGGATCTCCCATGTGCCCTGTTGTTTGCGTAGAGGAATATTTAGCGCAGAGGTTGGCATCATGGGGGGGGACCTTGTTGAGACACTCTGACGCCACCCCACTGACAAGGTTTCAGTTCCAGCGGGTGCTTTCAATGTCAATTTCGGCCGCGGGCTTGAACCCCGGCGAGTTTGGGACCCATTCCTTTCGGATAGGGGCTGCTACCGAAGCTACAGCCAGGGGTCTGAGTGTGGAAAAAGTGAAACGTTTGGGGCGTTGGTCCTCGAATTGTTACAAGAGGTATGTGCGGTTGCACATGTTGTGAAGCGGTAATCATGTACTCACGCTTCTTGTTTTTGTTTGGTTTACAGTTTCGCAAGCTTACGAGGCGGGGCGGACTGAGCAGTCGACCCGACACCTGGGTACCACCGGTCAGACATCACCGGCTGCGGAAAAAGTGGTGTGGGTCGTGGGCCACTCATACGTGAGGCGTGCCGCGGACGTATTCGAAGCAGGTGACATGATTCACATGGCTGGGGAATACGGGTACAGGGTGACATTCCATGGAAGGGGCGGGCTCTGTATTGGCCAGTTTCAATCCTTTTTCGAGGGTTTGTTAGGGCGGACAAGGTCACCGCCGTCTATAATCATAGTCCATCTTGGGGGTAATGATTTGGTGACCACTGGTAGACGACTGCTTCTCAAGGCAATGCGTTCCACTGTAAGTTGGTTGGCGAGAAGAGTTCCAGGGTGCACAATTGCATGGTCCCATATGATTCTACGAAAAGTGTGGCGGGGGGCGATTTCGGTTTCTGCTCTGAATCACTCAGTAAAGAAAGTAAATAACAAATTGGGTAGATTGTTTCGTTCAAAGGCACTGCATTCTATTCCGCATGGTTGTATCAAGGGGGACAGTATGTATTTGGGCGATGGGGTCCATTTGTCCCGGGTGGGGAATGAGTTACTCATAGGAGACCTCATAGCTTGGCTAAAGAGTTTGAAACATGACCTTTAGGCAGGAGTTGTTGTGGGGGGTCCGGATAGCCGGTCAACTATCCGGCCTGTGGCGGTAAGGTCATGATCGGTGAGCAGTAATTGGAAGATCCCTATGGGGGGGCGTCACCCATTACGGATGGGAGCGCCCGGGGGAGGTGGCCATTGGCCCCTCAACGGGGAGGCGGTCCCTTCTAAGGATGGGCCGCCGAAAGGAAAGGAAAGGCGGTCAAGGCCCCTTCCTTGATAGGCGGGGCTACGGGCCCTCCTGGGGAATTTCCCGGGGCCAGGACACCTGCGACGGCAGATGTGGTAAGTTGTGTGGGGTGGGGAGGGGGTTTACGCTACCTTCTAGACACCTCACACGAGTCCTCGGACGACCTTTAAATGGCGTCGAGTTCATTGGGGCCCCCGTCAAGTCAAGGGAAATTGGTAGATGCATTTGAGGTACAGCCTCTGTGCGGTCGCCCCTCCCAAGTGGGGGGGGTAATTCTGGTTTAGGGATCTGACACCGGTTACGACCTTGCCGTTGGCCCTTAACGTTAGGATGTACAATTTCAAGTTAAATGTTTTGTAGGATGTTAAGTTAAATGTTTTGTAGGATGTTAGTTCGGCTAGGAGAAACCTTTGTATTAGAAATATGTTAAGGTTAGCCAAACATCGTAATGTGGAAATGAAATTGTACATAATATGAAACTGTTATTTTAATGTTTTGATTTTGTTTCATATTTTAATAAATACGGCCGGGAGGGTCACTCCCTCCCGCCTTCCAAAAGTTCAGAACCGTTTCCGTTTCCCATCCTTGGGGATTGCGTCGAGAGGGGGTGGCGGGTATCTCAGCCATATGGAAAGGGGCGACCACTCGGTCCCCCCGAACGTATGGTGGAGTACCCCGATCCCCCCGGGAGGCCATCTTGGGCGGGAGGCGAGTCTCGGCTGGTATGCCCGAAGCGGCGTAGCCGGGGCGCGCCTTTTCCCACCCTGGAGTGGGTTGTCCTAGACGCTGACGCCGCCGGCCACGCCCCCGGAGGCAGGCGGAGGCGGGTTTACGCCCGCCCGAAGACGGATAAAAGGAGCAACAAGCCAAGAAAGCATCCTCTTGTTCCTGTGCTCTGAAGCTGCACCTCCCCGCTGCACGTGAGCTCGAGACGGAACGAAGAGCCAATTTTGACCCACCCACCAGCCCCTGAAGACAGCAAGTGGTTTTAAATAAAGTTGATGTTGTTAACTCTATTTCTTACAGGTTGTGATGATTGACGTGTCATTTGTATATGCAATAAAGAGAATAATCATTTGGAGTATGTTTTCGAATAAAGTTTTGCACTAAGTGTTGATCAGTAATCATACGTGAAGTAGTTTTGGTTGTCTTTTACTTTAGTAATTTAGTTAATTGTCGTATTTATTTTGGTCGGGCGGTAAGGTCATGATCGGTGAGCAGTAATTGGAAGATCCCTATGGGGGGGCGTCACCCATTACGGATGGGAGCGCCCGGGGGAGGTGGCCATTGGCCCCTCAACGGGGAGGCGGTCCCTTCTAAGGATGGGCCGCCGAAAGGAAAGGAAAGGCGGTCAAGGCCCCTTCCTTGATAGGAGGGGCTACGGGCCCTCCTGGGGAATTTCCCGGGGCCAGGACACCTGCGACGGCAGATGTGGTAAGTTGTGTGGGGTGGGGAGGGGGTTTACGCTACCTTCTAGACACCTCACACGAGTCCTCGGACGACCTTTAAATGGCGTCGAGTTCATTGGGGCCCCCGTCAAGTCAAGGGAAATTGGTAGATGCATTTGAGGTACAGCCTCTGTGCGGTCGCCCCTCCCAAGTGGGGGGGGTAATTCTGGTTTAGGGATCTGACACCGGTTACGACCTTGCCGTTGGCCCTTAACGTTAGGATGTACAATTTCAAGTTAAATGTTTTGTAGGATGTTAGTTCGGCTAGGAGAAACCTTTGTATTAGAAATATGTTAAGGTTAGCCAAACATCGTAATGTGGAAATGAAATTGTACATAATATGAAACTGTTATTTTAATGTTTTGATTTTGTTTCATATTTTAATAAATACGGCCGGGAGGGTCACTCCCTCCCGCCTTCCAAAAGTTCAGAACCGTTTCCGTTTCCCATCCTTGGGGATTGCGTCGAGAGGGGGTGGCGGGTATCTCAGCCATATAGCACCAGGCATGGTGCTTTTTGGTGTGGTGGTGGGAAATTGTATCTTCTGGGCCTCCTCTTCTTTGGTTTTCCTATAGGGAGGAAACAAATGATAATGCTATGTATAATTGCATTAAAAGGCGTGTCAATTTATAATTTATACAAAACAAATGTACTGCTTGAGGCACCAACCCTAGATTTCCCCCTTTACGTACCATTATCCTAAAAACATGTGCCTATTCTACAAATTAGTTCTTATAACTGTGACAAAGTGTCTCTTTTATGTGGTCACCCTAATTTCTTGGACTGATGCTGCTGGTTCTGAACTCTGCACACTGGAGCACTGCTCTTCAGTTACCAGTGTACGTGTTCTAACACCCAAAATGCGGCAGAATTGCCTACTCTTAATTGCATAATTAACATTTGAGTGAAGCCATAGTACATGATGGAAGAAATACACCAATAGCATGAAAAAGTTAAAAGTCACAAGTGGACTGCAGCACTGATTGTGCCATCCACTAGTTTGTTAGAGGAAATACCTGTGCAGCCTGACTCCTGTAGCATTTAAACCCTATGGTGTGCCTGTTAAAATAAACATTTCTGACTGGTGGGAACCTTGCTTTTAAATAATAAACAAGTCACTACTAAGTAGGCTTTGTAGCTCACAAGGTAGGATGTCTAGTATTTATACATGGCACATGAAACAATTTAACGTTAGCATGTGCTACAGAGACTAGCCCAATACATCTATTTTCACTGTAAATGCCAGTATCTGTCCTTTGAACAAAAACTAAACTAAAGAAACCCTGATATTGCAGGTTTGAGACAAGATACTAGAATAATTTAAACTTGATGTTTAATTTTTATTAAAAACTAGCTTACCCGTTGCGCGTTGCTGCGATCTCAGAAGAAAGGAAAATTAAAGAAACTTGTTATGATAACATTTAATTTACATTGTGTCATTTTTATTGAAACATATTCATTTTAATATGGAAAACATTTTAAAGTGTTGTTTTAATTCTGTTTATTTATTCGAGTGCTTGTGGATACACGGTGTTTTTTGTTTTTCCATCTAGTGCGTACACGAATAAATCAGAAGGTTTTCCGTTGCGTGAGCTTGCCACATACAGTTGTCCATGTGAGAAGCACGGATTCGCCAAATGTAGTCCACACACTTGCAGCGATTGTCCTTGTGCTTTGATGATGGTCATTGCAAAAGCGAGTCGCACCGTAAACTGTAAATGTTCAGTATTGGAAAGATTATGAGGGCCATGGGGGGGCAGGGGGCCGATATTTAACAAATTTTACTTTTTTTTTGCCAGAAACCTTTGCGGGAGTGTACTCAACAACGTTTAACAATTTTTTTTTAAAAAATGTATTTTTATTTTTTATTTTATTTGTTATTTTATTTTTTGCCAGAAACCTTCGCGGGAGTTACACTTTGTGTGCCTGAGCTTTCAGAAGGCTAATCAGCATGTGCTGCTGCCAACTCCCAGCCTGTCCTCAGCCGTGAATGAAGTGTGAAATTCCTCCGAGAAGCTAGACAATAGGTTGACATGAAGGGATATGGATGACTCCTCTGAGCGCTGCAAGTATCTTCAGGGTGTGGGCTGTGTACATGATGAAACACTTTGGTGCACTAGAAAGGTAGAAAACAGGCTTCAAGGATAATCATTGTGTGTCCTCGTCCGAGTTCTGGAGGACGCTGCCTTTGTCCTACCAGACGTCTGTGTCCTAATTTGTTGTGGGTAAAGGGCCTTCTTCAACCTGCATTTTAGTATGAACTGTGGGAGGACACTAGTGATTATGATAGTGCACTCTCCTACACACCCAAAATCCTTAGAGTCCACATTAAGTATGGCCGAAGGCTTTCGTCATGTTAAAAATACTCTAACACTTGCAATTTGGGGCCTGTTTGCAGTAGGACAAACAGAAACTACAACAAATGTGGTGTTCCCCATGGGAAATAAAATGAAATAGCAATTTGTAGAGTACTCTACTATTTGAATGTATCTACGTGCTAATATGTTGGCATGAGAGAAGAAGAGACCCAATAGAGAGTCCTGATAAGGAAAGTAGCATGCAGGTAGGTGTAACATACCGTACTTGCCGCACGCATTTATTACAGAGCCAAGTTTTTAAAGCCTTGCAAAATGCCAAGAGGTTGGATTTAGTTTTTCAGATCCAAGGGCATAGAGTTCCATAGTATGGCCTCTCCCACTACGAACCTTCTGCCACTTCAAGTAAAGAGAAAGGACTGAAGGAGCTTGAGAGCCTTGTCCTGGATTCCTAAGGAAAAGAGGCATTTGATCAGAAGACTGTGATTCCCTGTAGAAAATGCTGCCGAGAAGTCTGATAAGATCAGGGCAGCGTGTCTTCCACTATTTAGGGTTTTCCTGATCTGTTCTATGGCAGTAATCAGCGTGAGCTCAATACTGTGTAGGCTTCTGAAGCCAAATTGTGAGGGGGCCAATAGCTCATGTTTCTGAATGAAATGTGAAAGCTCCACATTCATGACTTTCTCAATAATTTTTGTGGGAAAAGGAAAAAGAGATATGTGTATATAAGTATTGGGAATGCTAGCATCTAAATTGGGCTTTTTTAAAAGAAGGAGGATTGAGATAATCTTGAATGTTTTTAGAAAATAGCCCATGGAGAACATTTGGTTAAAGGTGGTCATAAGATGTTCAGGAATAATGTCAGTGGCTTGGAGGAGAACTCTGGGGGGGAGAGGTCAAGTGGTGATCCTGATTTAGTTTGACTAAACAGTGCAAGAACCTGCTACCCTGAGAGAGGGGGTAAACAACAAAAGTAGGCAGTCCGTCTTCGGCAAGAGTTCCTGGGCTGCAGTTGCTGATTTAATTCCAGGCCTGTTGTCATTAAGACTCCCGGAAGGACCTGAATGTATTTACCCCATTGGTTAGGGAGTGCCCAGAAGTCATCCTCACGCACTAGCTATTGCCAAGAATATTAGTGGCAGTCGTAAGAACACTTTCAGGACCTGTAGAAGAAAACAGAAATGACTGCACCTGTTGTTTTAGACATGTGGGGAGACCTGAAGGGCTGGACATGCTCCCACTTGTACCCAGGACTATAAAGAGTACACCATGGGTCAGTTAGCTGAGGCTACAGGGACAAAACAATCTTCATGGGGCTTTTTTTGCTGACCAGTAACAACTGGACATGGACTGGACCCATCTGTAGCCTATCCCTATGAGTCTATAAGTGCTTCAATTGAGGTGCTGGGTGCCTTAGAAGCCTACTTTCCTATGGGCATCAGAAGAAAGTTTGGAAACTTTCAAAAATCTTTCCTACAGACTATTGGGACTTAGTAACATTTTTTTAAACAATTTTTTCACTTCCAGCTTTTCATCAGGGCAAGTTTACTGAGAGTATCTAATATGGGCTCCATTGCGATTGGCCTGAAATTGGTATCTTGGTTCCAGTTAGCGCTTTACTTTTTCGTGGTGTTTGTTCCGCTTATATCTTTAAAAATTCATATCTCTGGATACCTTTATTGTATTTTTGTTGTGTTGGTGTCATTCTACTTATTAAGTTCTTCTCTCTTGTTATATATTGGGGTATGATTGTGTTGGTACTTTTAAATATTTTACACATTCTATCTAACATAAGCCCTGAGTGCTCTGTGCAATAGCTACCTGGGTAGAGCTCAAGTTCAAATTGTTGACCCTTTGGCTAATCTTTACAAAACAGTGACTTCATTACTTGTGAAGTACTACTATCACCATCAATCAGTTTTTCACACTCTGCAAGGAAGCATCTAGAGGCAAGTTCATATGCTACTGCAACATAAAAACCTTCTTCTTTATTCATATTTTCAATCTCAGTTTGGCAGTTTTGTGCTGCTATGAATAATGTATAACTATTGCACATTCTATTGAAAACAAATGGATGACTCTCTTGACCTGAGTAACCAGGGTCTGCAATATTTGTCGGGGTGGTCAATAAAAAACCCTCATTCACGTACTCAAATCGTGAGGCGGTATATCTTGGTTCTCCGCTCTTTATTAAAAACGTGACAGCACCATCATAGGGTTTAGTTTTTGTTGTATGCTTCCTCCATCTGGAGGATAACCACTGGTTATTGCAGTAGTGATCAAAGAAAAAATAAGTACAGTTCACCACCATGATGATGATGTCACATTTTTAATAAAGGGCGGAGAACCAAGATGTACTGCCTCACAATTTGAGTACGTGAATGAGTTTTTTTTATTGACCACCCGACAAATATTGCAGACCCTGGTTACTCTGTTCAAGTGAACCATTCCTAACTGATTTTGAATACTATGCAAGAAAGCTGAATGGATCATGATCCCACCCCCCCTCCCCCTTGATCTACAAAACAAATGGACGACAGCATGTGAGAACCACACTAGGATTAAAATCTGACACTTGTATGCTATACACCTCTATACTAGCTTCAGTTCTTAACCCTTGGGTGAAGTTGCTAAATATATATTTATTTTTTTATCTACAGAGCAATATGACCCAATGTATGACAAAGTATGTTCAGGAGGCAGTCTCAATGTATTATTTTAACCCAGTCGCTCACAAAATCTAACTGAAAAGCGCCTAATCATTATCAATTGTTGTTATATAAGAGAAAAGAAAAAGCACAGCGAGATAACATGGAATCACTCTATTTGAATAAATATATAGGGCGATTCCATAGACTGGATTTTAGCCTCTAGCTGACATATCTATTGGGCGGTGATGAGGGCATTAGCCTAATAAAATAGGGGTTTTCTGCGGGGACAGACCATGGTATTATTCTTGGAATGCAATAACTTTGTTCTCCAGAACAAATATGAATGTGTGCGTGAAAGATGTCTGCATACGGAAGATAAGTGAATGCGTGAAAGGATGGGTGTGGCTAGTATGCTGGAGGTCCCCTTTCTTGGATGCTGCTGCCACACTCGTTCATGCATGCTTTTACCTATTCATCCATCTATGCACTCTCTCATCTAACAGTTCACCTATCCATTGGCTTCTCTCATAGTCTTCCACTCACAAAACCCCACAACCACACACAAGAAAAACACACTGATGAAGCACATTTAGACAATAATAAAGCCAGACCTGTTGACTTTACCAATGCTTTTTTAATCTTGAGGTTGATATTAGTTAAAAATCTGATTCTAATGAATGTGAAATCCAGGATAAAATTGCCACTAATTTTGAGGTTGGCTGATGGATCTAGTTGAATGGGTTACTGGTAGCAAATATAGGGGATTTTGACAACGTGGCAGAGGGAATGTGGTGAAGAATCTACTGTACACTTTTTCAGTACGTTTTCAAATAACGTAAGTCTTCTCACAGGTGATGCACCATCGTACTTTAGTCGAGATGCACTTTAATAATGACATGATTTGGTATTTATTGGAAATGAGAATCCCGATGCAACCGTATGATTTTTCGCTGTGTCATGTATTTTTTCCACAGCCCAGATATAAAAGTGAAAATACGTGGATCTGATCTGTCATATCAGTTAGATGTATTTAGAAATGTGTTTGTCTTATATGATATGTATATGTTATGTTATATAATAAATAAAGAAGAATTAAGTATGCTTATAATTGAGGGATACTGTAATAAATACATATAATAATAATAATCCAATTTAAGCTCCCAGCAGGGCCTTCATCTGACACTGAGGCTGAATGCACAGGTGGACCTTCTATCTACTGAAATGTTGTGAAAGCAGCCCTCAATTAAGCAAACATCCTTCTAAAATATGTCTACATTTATTTTAATTTAACATATACATATTATAACTCCTTTGGTGTTTGTTGCTAGGAACCATCTGTTAATACATGTCTGTTTATAGGTTTTTACTAAGTAGGTTATTATGACTTTTAATGTGTTAGATTGGCTCCAATTATTTATTTATAATGAGGATTATATTTTTCAACTAAAGTGCGGTAATATATTTGTTGGCTGACACGATGAATCTTCTGATCAAATGGCTTTCATAATGAGAATTATTTTCCAACTATTAAGCCAAGAACAAGGAATATGGAATCCCTGGAGGCTGATTTGTTGGTGATGTCTTGATAGGAATAGCGCAGAGTTGCCAGAGAACTATTACCAGTAGAAATGTTCTTGGGAGCTATATTTGTATAAACACATGAGTCAGTAATCAATGTGATGGAGTGAATGTTTTTCATGAGAACAATTACTAAAGTTGTGAGTTGTTAAATGTGCTTCCTCCATTGCTGTAAAATAGCACCGTCGAAAAGTTAAACGAAGACTTTATACAGAGAATTAATGTACTGCACTTCACATCTGTTCTACCTGAAAGAAACGTGGAGTAAATAGTTTGTCAGTAACCGATAATATTTATAAGCAGCCTCTATTTTATTGTACCCACTGCAGGCTGCATAAATACCTTTTAAATTGAAAGCGCGAAATAGAGAAATAATTAGGAATGAGAGGGTACACTCAAGGGGTGCCCAAATAGAAACCATATTCTTGCATAATTAGAGGAAGTGATCAGCAATTTCGGCAGTCAGTCAGAAATGTCAGCCCATAGAGGATTGCAAGCAGCAAGGAGATAAAGTCGATAGAAACCAGAATTAGACCGTGTAGGCCCAAAGGTTATGGTGAATCAGAGGATGGTGCAATTCGTGTAGTACTTGGACAGCCGGGTTGTGCGCTGGCTTCACTAATCCAACAGGTGTTCTACTGCTCTCTCTGGGCCGTATTCACTAAGGGTGGGCAGAATTTCCCTAGTAGCGTTACGCAAAGTTCTGCAAAACGGTAAACAATATCTGCAAGCTTTGCAGAATTCCAAGAGCTTATGCAATTGCTTGTTCCGCCCGTTCGCGATGCATTTTTCCTGTTCAGGGACGCTGTTTGCGTGCTCGGGGGAAATATCTGGCGAACTTACCCATCCGGTCGGCAATTGGCGCTGCCATCTTGTTTCACTTGTCCCGTAATTTTACGACTCCGCACATAAAACGGTAGCACTGTCCCATCTTTTTCTGTGCAGAGATCTCAGCTCAGACTGAGGAATCTCCGCAGCTGAAAAATGACTCTTGGTAAAATTAACCTCGTAGTTTGTGAATACCTAAAAAATAGTCAACCCCCACAAAAGTGTAAGATTACCTTTGTGAATAGGCCTGAGTTTGCCTCATGCAGGGAAACAAAGGCATTCAGTAACCCTAGGTGGAGCTGTCCAAAAGTGCTCAGCTTCATGGAATAGTCAGGGGTAAAAAATGGTTACAGACGAACAATAGGTATAGAGCAGGCGTCCCTTGATATATATTTAGCTCCTTTGGTGATCCCTCATTCATAATTTATATCCTAAGACTGATGATTGAACCAGTTAATCGCGTCCACCTTGAAGCGAAACACATCTATATTACTTTGTACAATTTGTGACAAGAAATCTCCAGATCCTCCATTCCTGTTTTGATAGCTGGTGAATCCACATCAGCCACAATCTTGTATTTTCCAAGTATAGTCTTATTGACACTGCCTTGAGTGAGAAACAGTGTGGCATTTAAACATCGACTCTTATATTTAGGCCATAAAATACAGCAGGATATAATATAGAGGGTATATTGTTGTATCATCAATGTAAATAATAATGACGTTTAAAATATAGTACACTATAATATTGTTGTATACAATGTCCTTTAAGTATTTTGTTATTTAATCATACTTTTAATATTAATACATATTAAATATTAAGTTTTTTTTAAAAAAATTCGGATGTATTCTTTCAGGTTATTGAGTTTATTGGGGTAATATCTGGGTAGTGTTCTATTAAAATAATATTTAATCTGCCATTTGTATTTAATTATACAATCATGTCAAAGTTTTATTTATATGTTAAATTATTGATTGAGACTAAACATTTTTTCTGTTTTCAAGATGAAGGTCTTACGGAGATTGTATGGGCAGTATTTTTTTTTCATGAAAACGCATTTATTATGAAATGATACATGATTAAAACATTTAAATTATTTAATACTTAATATCAATTAATCAATCAATCAGAAAAACTTTATTCGGTTTTTGTTACACAAATACAGATACATAAAAACAGATAAGTACTAATACATGATTTAAAAAGATAACCAGTACCGCAGGATGAATCAGCTAAATTAATAACATGCCTAAGTAAACAAACTTTACACATCCATCCAGGTCCTAGATTTCCCAGAGGCTTTTAAAAACCCTACTATAAAAAACATACAGTCCTCTTTCAGCAGTTGCAAAAACACAAGAGCCGGACGGGCCTGTCTAAAATTCATTCTTTTTAAAATAAGAACCAGAAAGTGCTTAAGGGGAATTTCATATAGTCTACATAAAAACAGGAAGTGCAGCAAATCCTGCGGAGACTGTCCGTCACAGCCGCAGGGAGCTAGCACTTGACCTCTGTTAAGACCCTTAGGTCTGGCGAGCAAGAGGTGGAAGAGGTTCATCCAAAACCTGGTTAACAAGAACTTCTCGTATGTTGACAGAGACCCCATAAGATATGGTTTTGTCCTCGGAGTTGTCTTAAGCATTAAATACATACAAGCACTAGGTTTCAGCACCTCCTCAGCTTCCCGGTCCGTTTTCCTTAAATTCAAAAAGGCTATCTTGGTTAATTCCACATCCTTCTTGGTGATGACATCAGGTTTGGAAAATAGATCGTACCGCCCTATCCCTTCAAAACTTCTTTTAACCCCTTTACCGCGGCGTAGAATACACCGCAGTGTGGAGATTTCCGTGCGCGGGAGGGGCCGCGTCTGCCTACGGACGTAGGTAGTGCTCGTGACGGCAGTTGGCCGACGCCAGCACGCAACGGGCTAATATATCTAAGCCAGGGGATATGGACGGAGTTTTCAAGGGACATGCATTCTCTTAGAATCAGATGGTTGAGAGGTAAATCTTTGTCCAACCAACACTTTAGCCAGAAGATCAGGGGTCACAAAGCAAGAGCATCACTTAGATAGGGGACCCCTAATTCCTCATGGATCGCTAAAGTAAAGGTTCCACGTGGGACACATAATAAACGTTTCAGAAAGTCATTCTCCTCTACCTGGAGGGACTCTATGGCAATATATCCCCAGATTTCACTACCGTAGGTAGCTATAGCCAAGCTATTGGCTTGATAAACTTGCAGCATAGCTCCTGTTGGTTTCTTCCCTATTTTAGAGGCAAAATTGAAGATTGCTGTATTTACCCGAGCCAGATCCACTTTTTTCCTCAGTATTAGGGGGCCCCATTTCAGTTGGTCATCAAAAAGAACACCTAAGTAGTAAAATACATTCGTGCGGGTGATCTTGGCCGGGCCTACACTAAAATGAAAACTCTTTTTCGATTGTTGCACCACTTTCATGACGTAGGATTTAGAATTATTAATTGCCAAGTCCTGATCAGTCATGAATCTAGAGAAAGTGGTTAAAAGAGATTGCAAACCCAATTCGGTCCTGGATATGAGGTTGGCGTCATCCGCATATAGCAGGACGGGGATACCATGCCTTCCTACACAGGGATAATCGACTTCAGTTGCCCTTAATGCACTATCCCATTCATTTATTTAAAAATTAAATAAAAAAGGCGCCAGATTGCAGCCTTGCCAGACTCACTTCTTGAACTCAAAGTCCCTAGTGGCCTGCAAATCTTGTTAGAACCTGACATTAGCTTTAGCTAATATATGCAGATCCTCAAGAAAATGGAAAAAAACTGTTCTCCAGCCCCATTGCCTTAATTGACTGCCACAGTTTGTGCTTGTTTACACAGTCAAACGCAGATGACAAGTCCATGAAGGGAAGATGGATAGTCCTGGGGCGAGCAACAGCATATTTGCTCAGTATCATGGATAGATTAAGACACTGAGCAACGGTAGAGCGTCCTGGCCGAAACCCATACTGGACGTCTGACAAGATCTTATGCTCTTCTTCCCATATTGATGAACTCTGTAAGAGGATGCGTCCTACCACTTTAACCACTGAGTCAATAAGCGAGATCGGTCTGTAACAGTGGATACTATTTCTGTTGCCCTTCCTAAAAACAGGGACTATGGTAGAAGAAACCCAAGACTGGGGACAGCCATTCTTTGCCGCTGCATTAAGTACAGACTCTAGTATTGGGGCCCAGAACCTTAAATAAGTTAGGGGGGATCCCATCTGGACATGGAGCTTTGTTAACAGATAGCCCTATAATACCTTCCAGGATCTCATCCCTTTCAAAAGTTATTACAGAGTCCCTCCTGTCCTTACTTTCTCTACGGTTAGGCTCAGGAGGGCAGTCAAATGTAGATTTAAAGTGAAGTACCCACTCCTCCTCTGTGATGTGTGAATCAAGCCCCCTCCCTTCCTGATTAAACAGGGGCCGGTTCACAATACTCCAGAACCTCGAGCTGTTCCCAAGAGTGCTAGAGTCAATAAGCTCCCTCCAGGCTTCTTCCTTCAGGGCACCCATCCGTTTGTCCAGGGCTGACTTGTATTCCTTTTGCTGACAGAGCTTTCCTCAACCTATTAGCTGCTTTGGATCAGTGGTAATCAAACCATCTGGGGCCATAAAAAGCTTTTCCTCTGGCTGGAGCACATAACATTTAGCCCACTGTTGGCGCTATTGACTCATATGCACCAAGAATCACATTAGGAGCGGACCCCTCAGTTATACATAGGGTTAATTCCTGGGCAGAAGATATTTTTACCTTGTTATAAAATGTATCTGGGGACACCTGGGACGATTTTAGTCTACGCTTCCCATCCGTCGATCTCAGTGCACCCCAGTTTGAAGCATCACCAATCTTTGCTGGCAGTGGGCCCATCATATAAACTGTTAGTGGATTGTGGTCACTGAATTCACTTTCCACAATATCAAAACCATTGAAAGAAGATTGTCACAGTAAACTTATTGTACGGGTCAGTTAAGAACATCATAGCCACCATTTCCAATTCCTTTAGCATGCTGTTCAACAGTTCCCCCTGAGCATGATGTTCAAAGTGAAAACCCCTCATGCGGGGCAGCCCAACTCCGAGATTCAGGATGTTGTTGGATTACCACAGGGGTGAATATTAAAATATCAAAAGCCACTGAATTGTAAGAGTTAACAATTCCCCATCTGGTATCCCCCCTTTTTGCTGACAATGCCAAGATTTCCGGGTGTGTAGTTGGTATCACCTGTAACTTACAATCAACAACCACGGAAATATATATGACTAGACCACCTTTTTGTCTTTCACTCACAGATGGAGTAGCCGGAACAAAAAAGGCGTTGTAACCTTCCAGAAATAGATCGCAATCCACTGACCACGTTTCTTGGCGCTAATTACAGTGAATTGCTTCACATAATGCTCCAACAGTGGATCTTGGAGCTTATTGGCCAGCCCTGCAATATAGGAAGTTGCTAGGCCTCACAGATGAGTGCCTCACAGCTACCTCCCTGGAGACTGGAGAAGTGCAACTGGCTCTGGCCCAGAAGGTGTAGGGACCCTCAGTGAATCACAATCCTCCATATTATTTAGAGCAACAAATCTATTGTTTAACGCCAGTGTGGGGATGGTGCCAAACTGCCTATCTGATTCAGGAGGTGGGTAGACCATGGGTGCAGGCTGTTGTCTAGGGCTGGTGCAGAGGCTGCTTGGGCTTGCATTCCCCTGAGCCCCCTCCTCCTCACGGTGCCGGTAAAGAAATGCTGGTGTCAGCAGCTCCCGCGCTGCGGGAGCCGCACGATGGATTTAAGCACTTCCGGGCAGGAAGCCAACAGTACCTGCAAGCAGACACCAAGTCCTGCATGAGTGCCCACAGCCGCAGATGAAAGGGGGATGACCCTGCCCTGCCTCCTCCAGCCAATGACGGGCAAGGAGGCGCTGCGGGAGCCGCTAGATGGATTTAAGTGCCTTCGGGCGCTGGAAAGTGGCATCGGGCTGGTGCAGAGGCTGCTGTGGCTTGCAGTCCCCTGGCCCCCTCCTCCTCACGGTGTCGGTGCCGGTAAAGAAATGCTGGTATTAGCGGCTCCCTTAATATCTTAGTTCATAATTTAAACAAATATACAATTATTCACATACATATTACCAATGATGTATTTTCAGGTGATTGGGTGGGTAGATTATTATTGCTAGGGATATTACATTACATACATACTGGGGAATTCAATTGTTAATAAATAGTGTTTTAATTAGTGGTTTTTTTTATTAAAAAAGGGTTTGGGGTTCTGTAAATATGTAACATTTATTAGGAAAAATTAATTTTGGGATAAAAAATGGGGGTTTTCAATGTTTTAAATGTTTTACAACTTAAAGCAATTAAAAAAGTATTTAGTATCCAATACCATATATGTGTAATGAATATAATATGGCATTAAAAAATAAATTCACAATTTAATGAAACATATTTAAAATGTTCCATATTTCGAGATAGGGCAGTAAATCAGAACTACCCTCAATATTTATAACTTCAGTAAGAAACGTTACTGTTAATTTTTGGATAGGCAAATTACTTTTGGTATCTCTTGCCTGTTATTAAAAAAATAGGACATGCCAGTGAGATTGGATTTCTCTCTTAGCTAAGACCAAATGCTCATCAGAGACAAATAACTCCTGTCAATACACTGAGAGCTCAGTAACTTCTGATTGCCCTATATTAAGCATGGGCGTAAAATCCGTTCCGCTCGCGGAATTTGCGGATTTTCGGTAAATTCGCAATCCGCGAACTCTCGCGAATTTGCCGAAAATCCGCAAATTCGAATGCTGCAGATTTTTTTGCTTGGTGATACAATATTGCGGCGCGCGGCGTTCACTTACCGTCATTCAGCGTTTGCCGAGTTGTTTTTCTCGATATTTTACGAGTGCTGCGCCATTTTGGATCTTGCTGCGGGATCCCGCGGGAGTTTGGCGACCGCGAATACGTCATCGCGGCTTTCCACCTTGCACAGCGGGACTTTGTCAACGCGAGTACGCTGTGATCACGTATCGCGGGAGTTCGCAATTGCGAACACGTGGATGCGGCGGGCAGCAACAATCTCGCACTCGCGAAATTACAAAATGTGCAATTCTGCACAAGAAATCCCCCAGCAAGCAGCATAAACCTTCTGAAAATTATGATTTTTATCAGAATAACTCCTCAGGTTGACATTTGCCTGCACTTTGTTTTGCAAGGAGTCCATTTTGGGGGAGGGGTGGGAGGAAGGAAGTGCCCCACAGTCTCCAACTTCCTGTTCCTGTCCAGCAGGCTCCTCCCAGTGCTTTCTTCATGCGCTGGTCACTTTCATTTGGATCTTGACCTGGAAGGATTACTTTTTGTGGATGCTGCTGGATATTTGGATTTGAAGCCTTTTTGACTTTCTTTGGATCACTTTTGGATTAGAAATTTCACAAGTAAGTTTGTTTGGGGCATTACAGTTGCTGCAACTACAATTTTTGAATGTTTGATTTTTTGGGCTGCTGTTGGGGCCTTTTGCCCAGGGCTAGTGAGTGGTGCATGGACTGAGTCTTTCTGTGGGGTCTCTTTAATGTAAACATCCTGGAGGGCATGGATGACATTGGATTGTGCTGATTTTTGTGTGTTTTTCGATTTTTTTGGCTGCTGTTGGGGACTGACAATGTGGGTGGGGGCCATTTTGAGTGCTGGTACAGACAGGCCCTGGCCATGTGCTGGGGGCAATGGGCCATTTTGAAGGCAGGCAGTGTTCTCAGGCCTGCACCCATTTTGCCTAGCTTTCCTCCTTTATGCCCAGGGGTAGTGAGTGGTGCATGGGCCTAGTCTTTCTGTGGGGTGTCTTGAATTTAAACATCATTAAGGGCATGGATGGCATGGGATTGTGCTGATTTTTGTGTGTTTTTCGATTTTTTTGGCTGCTGGTGGGGCCTTTTGCCCAGGGCTAGTGAGTGGTGCATGGGCCTAGTCTTTCTGTTGGGTGTCTTGAATTTAAACATCATTGAGGGCATGGATGGCATGGGATTGTGGTGATTTTTGTGTGTTCTTCGATTGTTTTGGCTGCTGTTAGGGCCTTTTGCCCAGGGGTAGTGAGTGGTGCATGGACTGAGTCTTTCTGTGGGGTCTCTTTAATGTAAACATCATGGAGGGCATCAATGGCATGGGATTGTGGTAATTTTTGTGTGTTTTTTTATTTTTGGGGGTGTTGATGGGGATTGGCCATGTGGGTGGGGGCCATTTTGAGTGCTGGTACAGGCAGGCCATGTGCTGGGGGGCAAGGGGCCATTTTGAATGCAAGCAGTGTTCTCAGGCCTGCACCCATTTTGCCTAGCTTTAATCCATTATGCCCAGGGGTAGTGAGCGGTGCATGGGCCTAGTCTTTCTGTGGGGTGTCTTGAATTTAAACTTCATTGAGGGCATGGATGGCATGGGGTTGTGGTGATTTTTGTGTGTTTTTCGATTTTGTTGGCTGCTGTTGGGGCCTTTTGCCCAGGGCTAGTGAGTGGTGCATGGGCCTAGTGTTTCTGTTGGGTGTCTTGAATTTAAACACCATTGAGGGCATGAATGTCATGGGATTGTGCTGATTTTTGTGTGTTTTTCGAGTTTTTGGGGTGTATAACTGATGTTCCTCTGTCTTCCATTACTTTTAGGTGCACAAGACTCAAGAGAACCACCAGTGCCAGGAAGAAGTCCTGCAGCGGTGTGTGTGTGCAGCATAACGTCACGCGACGTCACGTCTGGCCACAGACAAGACAACTCTGCAACTCGTGCAACTGCGGCCTGCTGTTCTGACCTCTGAAGAAGATGGCCCCAAAAAAAGTTCCCCGTATCTCCTCTAGCAAGAAAGTTGCCAGTAAGGAGCAGAAGTAGCAAGTTACCAAGGAGACTGGTGTGCCGCCCGCCACATTTTTTGGGAACAAAAAAAAAAGTACGCCTGCAGCAGCAGTGGGATCTGCTGGGGACCAAGCTGGGAGCAGCACCCCCGCTCCATTGGGCTCAGTGCCACCACCACCATGCCAACTTAAGTCCAAGCCCTTGAGTGCTGCAGAGGCAGCCAGTCTAGTTGTTCAATCACCATCGACCAGTGATGTTGGCTCATCACAAGAAAGTAGCAGCAATGTTCCTCAATCAACACAGGTTGTTGTAACTCATCTGACGAGTGTTCAACAACCACAGCCGCAACAACAACCACATGTGCAAGTACAAGCCCAAGAACATGTGGAAGGAGAGGCAGCGCAAGGAGATGCGCAAGCAGAGGTGCATGGAGGAGCACAAGTGCCTACAATAATTGTTCCTCCCGAAGTAGGGGCACATCAGGAAATCGACATTCAAGCCGAATAATCATTTGAGGAAGCCACTCCTCCTGATCATTCATTGTCTTCCACATCCCTAGCAAGGAAAAGATCAAGGATGGTGTCTATATCTTCTTCAAGTCCACCTCCTTCTGATGATATGGACTAAATTTGGGAACCACCACTGTCGTCTGAGAGTGAGGGACACCATGATCTGACAAAGGTAGCTAAGCGTAAAAGGAAGGTCCCCGAAACTCTCGTACTTATGGAGTGTGGTGCTGAAGAAGAAGTGGCGTATACTACTCCTGCTGATGAAGACTCTCACGACGACGACGCAATCATCGTACACGCCACTCCAGCCTCAGCAGGCATGCAGCAAACAGACATTTTGGCCCTAGCCCGAAAAGCTGCTGAGCGTGATGTTGTCGACGAGGAGGCAATGGGAACACCATCATAGAGTTAACTAGTACACCACCACCTACCGCTTCCATATTTCTTTCTCGCCAGAAGGGACCTCCATCCACCTCGACCTCAATTAGTGGTGGTGCAAGTGCACAACGTAGTAAAGTTCGGCAACACACATCCTCCACTTCATCTGGCATTAGCAGCATGACCACCAGTATCGCATCCTCCGCCCCCCACAGACATGTCAAGTCTGCAGTTTGGGACTTCTTTAGTGTTTGCCCAAAAAGGGATAACATAGCCATTTGTAGCATTTGTAAGCTTGCAGTTAGTCGTGGTAAGTTTGGTACCAACCATGGTACCAGAGGCCAGAGAGGTCATCTTGAGAGCCAGCACACTGTCCAATGGCATGCGCACCTAAAAGAGATCAAGGAAGCCTGAATTGGAAGTCAACAAACTGTATACGTTGATGTTTCATCTGATGATGATGAGGAGGAAGAAGCGTCAAACACTTCACTTACACCCATACCTCTGTCAGCAGCACACCCCCTGTGAGCCACACTAACAGTGTGGGAGAGAGTGAGACACCAATGCGAAAAAGTTCATCATCACCGAGCGTAACTGGGTTGAAGAAGTCATCATCATCATCCAGTAAAATCATGGTCCAGCCCACCATTAGAAGTCTGTTGTTTTCAGAAGTGCCATTTGAACGCAACCACCCACTGACGCGTCTGTATAACACTAAGCTGGCTAAAATGCTAGCTCTGGACCTTCTCCCTTTTTCTTTTGTGGAAGGGGTTGGTTTTCTAGAAATAGTGGCAACGCTCAGCCCTAAATGGAAGGTTCCTAGCCGGTTCTATTTTGCAGAGTTGCGGTTCCAGCACTACATGAAGATGTGCTGGAGGTGATTGGGGCAGCTCTGCAGAAGAGTGCTGTTCACACTATACATCTGACAACAGACATGTGGACCTGTGGCACAGGCACTGATTACATGTGCATCACTGCACACTGGGTCTCTTTTTCAGGAGTTACAGCAAAGCTAAGGGCAGGTGTTGACCCGGACAACGTTTTTAAAGCTGCTCGGAAACATGCAACACTAGCCATGTTTGGCATGGAGAAAAGTCATACAGGAGAAAACATTTTGAAGGAGTTTAACACAAAGGTCTTTCAATGGCTGTCCCCAAAAAAACGCAAGATTGGTTATGTTTCCACGGATAATGGCGCCAATGTAGTTAAGGTCATGGAGCTGGGTAAATATTTCAGAGAGCCGTGTTTGGTGCACTGTATAAACCTGGTTGTTAAAAAATTCTTGAGTGAAGAAAGTCCAGTGTGCGAGTTAGTGACCACCTGCCGAAGAATGTGCACACATTTCAGCCATTCTTTTAAGGCCCGGAAGCATCTGAGGGGCCTGCTACATGAACGTTGAATGCCAATGAAAGCACTCATCCAGGAGGTGGCAACACGTTGGAACTCAACCTTCTACATGCTTGAGCGTCTGTATGAGCAGTTTACGGTACTCGATCAGTATTTCTTCACACTGGGTATAGCTATGAAGGACCTGAGGCTAGATGCGGAGCAAACGAGCTAGTTAAATGCCTGACAGACATGCTTCACCCTTTTGAGGTCTTCACGCGTGCAGTCAGCAGGGAGGACTGTAATTTGGGAAAAACTATCCCATTGTTGCGCATGCTAGAGCACCAACTGAAGGCGGTGTCTTCTATGTTTGAAAAAGATGAAGAAAAGCAAGAAGCTTTTGTTTTGGCGGAGAAATTATTACAGCGCCTACTTGGCGATGAACGTCTTCAAATGATCCACTCAGAACAGCATTACTTTGTGCTACTATTTTGGATCCACGCTACAAAAAGGCACTGGCAGGCAGAGCATTCTTTGCTTTTGGTGACGCACAAGTTTTAATGTACAAACATTGGCTAGCTGTGTCAGCCATGAGGTTTGAAAGAGAACGGCAGAAAATTGAAGGAAAAGGCAGTACATCAGCATCAGCAGGCCATCCCCAGTCAAAAGAATCCACTTCTGCACCTGTGGCTGTGGCAGAAGTGACCTCTCAGCCATTAAAGACACCAGCAACCGGATCATCTGGACCAGACACAACAGTAACATTGGGTTTGCTTCTCAAAAGGTCCCAGCAAAAAGTAAGCAAAGTGGAGGAACCGTGGAGAACCTTGAGTCAATGGTGCAGGACTATCTGAATGACTCAACAGAGGTCTATGTTCATGATGACCCATTGGCATATTGGCATGGGAAAAAAGAATTGTGCCCAGAGATCTCCAACCTGGCTATAAACTACTTGTCTTGCCCACTCGCAAGCTTGTCTTCTGAACGTGTTTTCAGTGCTGCTGGTGGCATTGTAACTTGCAAAAGGACCCGCCTCTCGCCAAAAAATGTGGAGAGGTTAACAATGATCAAGATGAATCAGCACCTCATACCACCAGATTACAAAGTACGAGAATACAAGCCGGAAGAAGACGAGAAGGACACCAACTTAGATGAGGGAATTCCTTCTCTCTTAGGTGACCTACTCCCGCCTGAATTCGCAGAGTATGAGGACAAACTCGTATTCCCTCACACCGAGCCCTGAAAATAAGCCAATCAATCAATAACTTTCTTTTTCGTCCTTATTCACTTTTATTCCTGTGTGTATGTCTTTCTTTGTTTTGCAAAGTCAATATAAATAAAAACTTTAATCACCTGATCACAAACAAGCCCATCAGCAGAACTGTCTTCACTTATTTGCTTATTGATTTGAAGGTGCCGCAGTCTGCATTCCTCAGGTTCACAAGTTCACAAGAACCTGCTCCTCTATCCTCCTCCTCCAGACTCCTATTTCCCTCAAAGCAAAAGCCTGGATTACGCCCACTGAAGAAAGACTCTGCACTTGTATAGGTGTTCTACTTCTTTGAGGGTGAGTTGGCGGGTCTTGGGGCATTGCTGGGAAGGTCTAATACCGGATAAAATTGGTTTGGACAAAATCAGACTTGAAAATGTTTTTGCCTTTTTGCTTACTATCATGTTTTCGGGGGCCTGCTTGGGGGGCTTCCTCGTGTTTGTCGGTGGGTTTCGGGGTCTGGGAGCACTGCTGGCACAGTCTAATGTTGATTGCATTTGTTTTCTAGGACATCCATGGTGGAAAATTGGAGTCATGACCTAGTTGCACAGCGCGTTTGGACAGAAGGCCGAAAAATATTGTAAGTATGACATTTTCCATTTTTGCTTTTTGCCTGTTTGGGGGTGTTGTGCTTTTTTGCGGGTGGGTTGGCGGGTCTTGGGGCATTGCTCGGAAGGTCTAATACCGGATAAAACTGGTTTGGACAAAATCAGACTTGAAAAGGTTTGGACCAAATCCATGAGGAAAAAGTTTTTGCTTTTTCTGACATTTCGCTCAATTTAGCATTTTCGGGGGCCTGTTTGGGGGGCTTCCTGGTGTTTGTGGGTGGGTTTCGGCTCTGGGGCCATTGCTGGGAAGCTCTAATACAGGATAAAAGTGGTTTGGACCAAATCGGAGGCACATTTTTTTTTGCGTTTTTGCTGACTTGCTTGTCTTTGAGGTGCTCTTTGGGGGGGTCTGGGTGTTTGTGGGTGGGTTTTGGGGTCTGGGAGCACTGCTGGCACAGTCTAATTTTGATTGCATTTGTTTTTCAGGAAATCCATGGTGGAAAACGGGAGTCATGGCCTAGCTGCACAGCGCGTTTGGACAGAATTGAAAGAAGGCCGAAAAATATTGTAAGTATGAGATTTTCCATTTTTGCTTTCTGGCTGTTTGGGGGTGTTGTGCTTTTTTGCGGGTGGGTTGGCGGGTCTTGGGGCATTGCTGGGAAGGTCTAATACCGGATAAAAGTGGTTTGGACAAAATCCATGCGGAAAAGCCTTTTGGCATTTTTTGTAACTTAGGGTTCGTTAAGGTTAGCACTAGCAGCAGTATTCCATGTGTTTGGGGGTGTTCTAGATTTTTGCAACTGGGTCCTGGGGTCTTACTGTCAGGGCCCGCCTCGCAGGATACGATCGATGAACAAAGGGGTCCACCTCCCAATGTTACCAACACCCTGAATGTAAACACAGGGGGTTCGAACCATCAGGCAACGGATAAATAATGAAAATAGACCGGGGAAGGGTAAGGGTCAGCAGGGACAAGGGATCTGAAATGACAAAGCATAGGAAATTATAACACCAATCTACTTACAATTCTACTCTCAATAAGTCTCGCTAGAACTATAATACCTTATGAGGCTATACACATTCCTCCAACCACAATAAGACAGATTAAGTCCAGCTTCCATATCATGTGGAGATGGACTTTGTCATGACCCAATGTTAACTGCAATTTTCTCTACTCAGACCCTTGTAGAGTTCACTTCCCCAGTAGTTCAGAAACCTTAAAAGAGTTGTAGAGGAGGAGCTCTTTTAGCACTCAAATTAGGCAAGGTCCATTTTACTGCAAGGACAAAAGGAATGATAATTCATAAAAAACGGAGACAACAGGATTGTCCACTTTACTCCTTATCTTAGAATAACAAACGGTAACGTGTGGTTGCGACCACCACCACGCTCCGCTTCTTTCTAGGTTATACCAAATAATCCCACTCCACCGGTAGTAGGTAGTTGCGACCACCACACTGCCCCGGTAGTACTGTATTAATCTTTGGCACCCAATAGCGTTTCAGATCCCCACAATGTTCTGCTTCTATTTAGCTTTATGGAAACAATGCCGATCGATAGCAACAAACTTCACGGCAACTAGCAGCAGTAGCCGCTCAGTTCCACTAGCAGCACTATGGGTGGACTCACTACTACATACATAGTCAGAGAGTACTGAAAAAAGGCCTTTTTTTACTTTTTTCTCTTGGGTTGCAAAAGAAATCACTGGTACGTGAACTTGTGCTCGCCGCCATAATGGCAGCTCACTCTGCTTTCACCCAAGAAATACAGACACAGGCCATGATGATGCAGACTCGCAGTACTTTAAGCAGTACATGCAAGTGGGGATCTGAATGTCTTACTTTACTATAGGGGTGGCACTGCCACTGGCCATACTTTTTCCACTCAGCATCTGCTCTACTACATCATACACCTCTGCTATGGATGAGGAGGATAAATAAGATAACATCCAGGCTTCGAAAGTACGTCTATGATTCTTCTTGATGTCTCAAATGTACCAAAATGTATTTTTGTCAAAAACCAACTAACACCCTTTTCATTATATTTTGGAAAGCGCTGTCTTCTTATGTTGAATTGCATTCAACAAAACCATTCTTTACAGTCATAAATATTAGACTCGCTCATCCTTCGTTTCACCCTTCTTTAACTTTTCGTTCTTCACATCCCTAAACTTCATCTGATATGACTTGGCTTCACAAATCACAATAAAAATTTGCCAGCTGAGTTGAAGTGAAATAGAGGGGGCCATTGGTTACCAGAGAAGTACCGCAGCTAATGCTATTAAAAGTCAAGGTTGACTGTCTTCTACATGATAGCCCAAAAAGTAGTTCTAAATTAGTAAATGTTCTTGACAGTACAGTGTACTTATACTAGTGTACTCTGTACTACTGTACAGTACATCATACACTCCTTTGCGAGGCTACTCAAAAAAAATTCAATAAGTAAGGAGTATAATAACTTACCACCGTCCGCCGCCGCTGAGTCTTCCCCCCCAGCTCCTCCTGTTGGCGCAGCCCCATCCTGAGTGGACGACTCCGCACTGCTGGCCCCGGCACTGGTTGTCATCTGTGCCGCGTCAGATGTTGTGACGTCTAGGAAAAACATGTCATATTTTCAGATGCCATACACAACCCCCTATTTTGTCTCGTAACGGAAGAAAATGTTACATAACACATTTTTTTTATTACTGGGATTGAAAAAAGTAACGGTTTTGGGGAGGGTGTTAACCTTTTATATGCTTATTCCATTAAATGATACACTTGTTCTTATGACAACTGATGAATGCTTGCTTAACGGGAACCATTTTTCTCATTACAGAAAGAAGATTCCATTGCCCTTCTGCCAGACAATTCTCTAACTACTAGTAAGTCAACACCAGCAGTCATTTCTTAATTGAAAATAAAACTTTAAAACTAACAAACACTGTGTGGTTTTTGTTTACGAGTGAGTGAGCGGAAAGGTTTGAACTACTGCACTTGGCAGTCATGTTTCAGTGACTCAGATAGGCCGGTACTCGGAGGTAGTCTTCTTCTGTTCTTCTGGGTCGTAAAAATCATTGGTCAGACATTCTAGATAGTCGGTCAGGGGATTGGGGGTTCAACTTCTGTTCGGCCTGAGGTATGTCAAAAGACGAACTGCACCTATCATCTTGTCCATACTTCTTTGTGTGCAGAATAGTCCCTGAAACACTAGCGGTATGGGATGTGCTCCTCTCATATCAAAAAGGACACTGCTACCTTTTACTTGGAGTAAACAATTACATTTTGTTGTTGCAAATTGTCAAAGCACTTACATTAAGAAGACTAGAATAGACAGCAAGGGCAACCCAGAGGACTACACTCAGTGCCTACAGCTATTGCTGTATCAGAGTTTTGTTTCACACCGTTTTCCGAATGGGCAAGCTTAGCTACCTACACAGACGACTCATAATCGTAAATAGTAGTAGCACAGAGAGTGATGGTAGAAACAGGATAAGAATGTAGAAAGTAGTCTACATTAGAAGAAGATCCAAAACTATTTTGTAAAACATAGAATTATTAGGAACCAGTTTATAATAAATAGGAGCTGTAAAAGTTAGGGAAGTAAAAGTATTAAGATAACAATAAGACAACTTACTGGGGCTAGCAGAAGAGCCTGGGAGGGACTGCTCCTGTCCAACTTCTGCCACCGGAGTCTCTGTCGCCGCCATCGCCTTGCCCCTGGGAGTTGCTGCTGGTGATCATGAAATAAAGAAACACAACATGGATGATTGTTTTTTGGGAAATATTCGATTTCTTTGTAATCAATCTAAAATTATGTCGGGGAAACAAATTAACATCAATTGCATCTGATCTGGTCAACTAAGAGGATAGTAGTACAGTATTGCAGGATTTGCATACCGTCTAATAGGAAAGTTATGTAATTCACTAACTACATCAACAACAAAAAGGTTCTACTACAACTGCCATCTCTCAGCAGCACGAGACGTTGTGTGACAGACACAGTCCATCATCATGATTGCAGAGTAGACCACTAACAAATGTCCTAGAACAAGTCAGTGGCAAACCAGAGGGTGGCAGTGATGAACCTGAGGGTGGCGGGGATGAGCCAGAGGGTGCTGTGATAAACCAGAGGGGGACAGTGAAGATCCAGAGGGTGGCAGTGGCAAACGAACGAGAGGGTGGCAGTGATGAACCAGAGGGTGGCAGGGATGAACCAGAGGATGGCAGTGGCAAACCAGAGGGTGGCAGTGATGAACCAGAGGGTGGCAGGGATGAACCAGAGGATGGCAGTGATGAACCAGAGGGTGGCAGCCTTGAACCAGAGGGGGACAGTGATGATCCAGAGGGTGGCAGTGGAAAACCAGAGGGTGGCAGTGATGAACCAGAGGGTGGCAGGGATGAACCAGAGGGGGACAGTGATGATCCATAGGGTGGCAGTGGCAAACGAGAGGGTGGCAGTGATGAAACAGAGGGTGGCAGGGATGAACCAGAGGATGGCAGTGATCAACCAGAGGGTGGCAGTGATGAACCAGAGGGTGGCAGCCTTGAACCAGAGGGGGACAGTGATGATCCAGAGGGTGGCAGTGGCAAGCCAGAGGGTGGCAGTGATGAACCAGAGGGTGGCAGGGATAAACCAGAGGGTGTTGTGATAAACCAGAGGGGGACAGAGATGATCCAGAGGGTGGCAGTGGCAAACGAATGAGAGGGTGGCAGTGATGAACCAGAGGGTGGCAGTGATGAACCAGAGGGTGGCAGGGATGAACCAGAGGATGGCAGTGGCAAACCAGAGGGTGGCAGTGATGAACCAGAGGGTGGCAGGGATGAACCAGAGGATGGCAGTGATGAACCAGAGGGTGGCAGCCTTGAACCAGAGGGGGACAGTGATGATCCAGAGGGTGGCAGTGGCAAACCAGAGGGTGGCAGTGATGAACCAGAGGGTGGCAGGGATGAACCAGAGGGGGACAGTGATGATCCAGAGGGTGGCAGTGGCAAACGAGAGGGTGGCAGTGATGAAACAGAGGGTGGCAGGGATGAACCAGAGGATGGCAGTGATCAACCAGAGGGTGGCAGTGATGAACCAGAGGGTGGCAGCCTTGAACCAGAGTGGGACAGTGATGATCCAGAGGGTGGCAGTGGCAAGCCAGAGGGTGGCAGTGATGAACCAGAGGGTGGCAGGGATAAACCAGAGGGTGTTGTGATAAACCAGAGGGGGACAGAGATGATCCAGAGGGTGGCAGTGGCAAACGAACGAGAGGGTGGCAGTGATGAATCAGAGGGTGGCAGGGATGAACCAGAGGATGGCAGTGATGAACCAGAGGGTGGCAGCCTTGAACCAGAGTGGGACAGTGATGATCCAGAGGGTGGCAGTGGCAAACCAGAGGGTGGCAGTGATGAACCAGAGGGTGGCAGTGGCAAACGAACGAGAGGGTGGCAGTGATGAATCAGAGGGTGGCTGGGATGAACCAGAGGATGGCAGTGATGAACCAGAGGGTGGCAGCCTTGAACCAGAGTGGGACAGTGATGATCCAGAGGGTGGCAGTGGCAAACCAGAGGGTGGCAGTGATGAACCAGAGGGTGGCAGGGATGAACCAGAGGGTGCTGTGATAAACCAGAGGGGGACAGTGATGATCCAGAGGGTGGCAGTGGCAAACGAATGAGAGGGTGGCAGTGATGAACCAGAGGGTGGCAGGGATGAACCAGAGGGTGGCAGGGATGAAGCAGAGGATGGCAGTGATGAACCAGACGGTGGAAGCCTTGAACCAGAGGGGGACAGTGATGATCCAGAGGGTGGCAGTGGCAAACCAGAGGGGGGCAGTGATGAACCGGAGGGTGGCCGCGATGAACCACAGGGTCCCTAACAGGCTGGACACATAGAAACAACATAGTCGCGACTGTTGCGACCACACAAGTAAGTTCGCGTTCCCGAACTTGTACAAAACCCTCGCGAACTGGCAAAAATAGCAAATTCGCACGAATTTGCGAATTTTGCGAATTGCGAGTTCGCAAATCCGCAAATTCGCGTATTGCAAATTCACAAAATTCGTCCATGCTTACCCTATATTCTCTTACCGTCCCATGATCTATCTGTTGCACAAAAGTCACATTCAACTATTGTGCGGAATGGCGGTCCAACCCATTTAAACCCCCCCATGATTACGCTGCTTTTCAACCACTCAGCTTTTCAAAATCTTCTGTGAATGAGTCTCACTAGCTCAGAGTTCATCACTGTGAACTTGCCTGGTTTGGTGGCTTCATGAACTAATGCGCCTACTGTAGGGGCCTGTGTTTGACCTCATGGTCACAGCTTCAATCCATGACAGATGCACTCAGACGTTCAACCTTCAGAGGTCAATAAAAAAGAGGGGAGGGGATTTTGGCCTAACGGCTAGAGCCACCAGTCCACCAGTGCATCACTTGCTGGTAGGTGCGCCGGACCCCAGATTTCTTACACATGCGCCGGCACTCCTTCTCCCACAGCTGGCGACGCTCCCGGAGGCCGTAACCGGAAGCAATCCGCTCACCTGGTGCCACGGTCAAAGGGAGGTGGACCTGGATAAAAACCAGCAAGGCGGCCACCTCCACCGCAGAAAAGATCTCCCTGGGCCGCACTTCCTCCCCCCTCCAACGCCCGCAAGGGAGCCGGGTACGTGGGGCTGGGACCTTCCCCTTGCCCTTGTCGCCTCCCTTAGCCATGGTCCTGGGCACAAGAAGAAGGAAAGAAGAATAGGTGTGAAAAAAAATAAGAGAGAGAGCAAAACAAATAAAGTAGGTAATAAAGTAACAAAAAGTAAAAAAAAAACACGAAATATAGATGTAGGAAATTGAAGAGAGAGATTATAAGCAAAAAAAAAACCAAACAAGTTCAGAAAAACATAGGATTGCAAAGATGTAAGGTGGATAGAAAGTTGGCATGCCCAAAACCATAGCAGTGAATGAAAAACAAGATGGCCGCACCCATAGAGGACCACGTGGGTAAGTTTGCGCGACATTTCCCCCGCGAGCAAGCAAAAACGCCCAGGAATACGTAATCGTGCACCGCATACGACGCGAACTTGCAACGAGCGTCCGGAAACGGAAACACGTCACGCAAACAAGATGGCCGCGCCCGTACACGACCTTATGGGCAACCTCGCGGCCCGCGAATAAGCAAAAAACCGCCCGAACACGCAAAAAAAAGAAAAACCACCCGAACATGCAAAAAAAAGAGAAATCAGCAAATTCGCACGAATTTGAGGATTGCAAGTTCGATTTTGCGTCCCGCAAATCTCGTGAAATGGAAGAAAAACACATTTTGGAAAACTGAAAGCACTTAGCAGGTGCAAAAGTTCAAACTAATTTGTAACCATTCCCTGTAGTGCTTCCTGAGGGGCCCCTCCAGAGTTCAGTTGCCTACTTTTAACTATTACCTGACCCTGCTCCGACCCTCAAAGCAGGGTCAGAGAATTGTTACAAGTATGGCACAATGCTCCTGTAAAAAAATAACTGCAACAGGAAGGTCTTACAGCTAAGGAAGCAGGTGCCCGACATGAAGCACAAATTCAGTGACACATTAACCAGCCCCAAATTAATTCATCTCAGTTGAGGCTGGGAAGGTGTGATTTGCTTTCCCCCATAATCTACAGTGGTGAACAAGAGGGTGGTAGTGGTGAACCAGAGGGTGCTGTAATAAACCAGAGGGGGACAGTGAGGATCCAGAGGGTGGCAGTGATGAACCAGAGGGTGGCAGGGATGAACCAGAGGATGGCAGTGATGAACCAGAGGGTGGCAGGGAGGAACCAGAGGGGGGCAGTGATGATCCAGAGGGTGGCAGTGGCAAACCAGAGGGTGGCAGTGATGAACCAAAGGGTGGCAGGGAGGAACCAGAGGATGGCAGCGATCAACCAGAGGGTGGCATTGATGAACCATAGGGTGGCAGTGATCACCCATAGGGTGGCAGTGATCAACCAGAGGGTGGCAGTGATGAACCAGAGGGTGCTGTGATAAACCAGAGGGGGACAGTGATGATCCAGAGGGCGGCAGTGGCAAACGAACGAGAGGGTGGCAGTGATGAAACAGAGGATGGCAGCGACGAACCAGAGGGTGGCAGCCTTGAACCAGAGGGGGACAGTGATCATCCAGAGGGTGGCAGTGGCAAACCAGAGGGTGGCAGTGATGAACCAGAGGGTGGCAGGGATGAACCAGAGGGTTCTGTGATAAACCAGAGGGGGACAGTGATGATCCAGAGGGTGGCAGTGGCAAACCAGAGGGTGGCAGTGATGAACCAGAGGGTGACAGGGACGAACCAGAGGGTGCTTTGATAAACCAGAGGGTGACAGTGATGATCCAGAGGGTGGCAGGGATGAACCAGAGGATGGCAGTGATGAACCAGAGGGTGGCAGCCTTGAACCAGACGGGGACAGTGATGATCCAGAGGGTGGCAGTGGCAAACCAGAGGGTGGAAGTGATGAACCAGAGGGTGGCAGGGATGAACCAGAGGGTGCTGTGATAAACCAGAGGGGGACAGTGATGATCCAGAGGGTGGCAGTGGCAACCGAACGAGAGGGTGGCAGTGATGAACCAGAGGGTGGCAGGGATGTACCAGAGGGTGGCAGGGATGAACCAGAGGATGGCAGTGATGAACCAGAGGGTGGCAGCCTTGAACCAGAGGGGGACAGTGATGATCCAGAGGGTGTCAGTGGCAAACCAGAGGGTGGCAGTGATGAACCAGAGGGTGGCGGGATGAGCCAGAGGGTGCTGTGATAAACCAGAGGGGGACAGTGATGATCCAGAGGGTGGCAGTGGGAAACGAACAAGAGGGTGGCAGTGATGAACCAGAGGGTGGCAGGGATGAACCCGAGGATGGCAGTGGCAAACCAGAGGGTGGCAGTGATGAACCAGAGGGTGGCAGGGATGAACCAGAGGATGGCAGTGATGAACCAGAGGGTGGCAGCCTTGAACCAGAGGGGGACAGTGATGATCCAGAGGGTGGCAGTGGCAAACCAGAGGGTGGCAGTGATGAACCAGAGGGTGGCAGGGATGAACCAGAGGGTGCTGTGATAAACCAGAGGGGGACAGTGATGATCCAGAGGGTGGCAGTGGCAAACGAGAGGGTGGCAGTGATGAAACAGAGGGTGGCAGGGATGAACCAGAGGATGGCAGTGATCAACCAGAGGGTGGCAGTGATGAACCAGAGGGTGGCAGCCTTGAACCAGAGGGGGACAGTGATGATCCAGAGGGTGGCAGTGGCAAGCCAGAGGGTGGCAGTGATGAACCAGAGGGTGGCAGGGATGAACCAGAGGGTGTTGTGATAAACCATAGGGGGACAGTGATGATCCAGAGGGTGGCAGTGGCAAACGAACGAGAGGGTGGCAGTGATGAATCAGAGGGTGGCAGGGATGAACCAGAGGGTGGCAGGGATGAACCAGAGGATGGCAGTGATGAACCAGAGGGTGGCAGCCTTGAACCAGAGTGGGACAGTGATGATCCAGAGGGTGGCAGTGGCAAACCAGAGGGTGGCAGTGATGAACCAGAGGGTGGCAGGGATGAACCAGAGGGTGCTGTGATAAACCAGAGGGGGACAGTGATGATCCAGAGGGTGGCAGTGGCAAACGAATGAGAGGGTGGCAGTGATGAACCAGAGGGTGGCAGGGATGAACCAGAGGGTGGCAGGGATGAAGCAGAGGATGGCAGTGATGAACCAGACGGTGGCAGCCTTGAACCAGAGGGGGACAGTGATGATCCAGAGGGTGGCAGTGGCAAACCAGAGGGTGGCCGCGATGAACCACAGGGTCCCTAACAGGCTGGACACATAGAAACAACATAGTCGCGACTGTTGCGACCACACAAGTAAGTTCGCGTTCCCGAACTTGTACAAAACCCTCGCGAACTGGCAAAAACAGCAAATTCGCACGAATTTGCGAATTTTGCAAATTGCGAGTTCGCAAATCCGCAAATTCGCGTATTGCGAATTCACAAAATTCGTCCATGCTTACCCTATATTCTCTTACCCTCCCATGATCTATCTGTTGCACAAAAGTCACATTCAACTATTGTGCGGAATGGCGGTCCAACCCATTTAAACCCCCCCATGATTGCGCTGCTTTTCAACCACTCAGCTTTTCAAAATCTTCTGTGAATGTGTCTCACTAGCTTAGAGTTCCTCACTGTGAACTTGCCTGGTCTGGTGGCTTCATGAACTAATGCGTCTACTGTAGGGGCCTGTGTTTGACCTCATGGTCACAGCTTCAATCCATGGCAGATGCACTCAGACGTTCAACCTTCAGAGGTCAATAAAAAAGAGGGGAGGGGATTTGGCCTAACGGCTAGAGCGGTTGACCTAAAATCTGTAGAACTGGCTCTGAGTCTCTGCAATGTCACTCAACATCCTGTGACTCTGGGCAAATCACTTAATCTCCCTGTGCCTAATAAAACAAAAAAAAGAATGTGACCTTGTGTGAAGCAACTGGTGCTCATGTATAGCGCTCAGATACCTGATACCTTCAGCTCAAGTTCGTATTATAAACAACTCTGAAAAAAATAAATGAGTACCATTGAGTTTGCTAACAATAAACATCTGTTATTCAGCGCTTTGATACACTTGGGTGATATGTGCCCTTTACAAATACACATGTTATCTTATGTGAACGTTGTAGAAATTAATATGTATACAGACTGCAATTGCCTGTTGCTGCATAGCTGAGGTAAAAGGGTCTGAACTGCGAATGCTTAATCACATGTACACAGGCATATGCATTGGTGCCTGGACTGGGTGTGTTTGATTACTGTATATGTCAGTCAGGCATCTATACACAAAGGTAGCTTTATGCAGACTCAGACATTTAATTGTTTAGGGCTTGTGCAGGTCATATCTTTTAATTGGACATTTCAAAATAAATATTTCCATTTTTTTTTATTATAGCCGGAGCCTGTAGTACTTCTTTATCGGTCTGTAGTGCTTTGATGTATTCACACTGTTATCTAAAACTATACTATAATAATACATTTGTATTGGCTCGACCTAGGGAGACATTTAAAATGTGCTTCCCTACATTCAGAAAGCTACTGAGTACGAATTCAGTATCACTTAAACATATTGCATTACTTCCATTATTTGAATGTGGTATTATTGTTCAGTTCATATTGATTTTAAGCTTTAGAATATCCTGTTGGGTCAAGTTAATGACTGTGCTGGCCAGCAGGTAGAATAAAGCCTTCACCATTCAAAGGTGAGTATGCCTATTCCTGGGAGAGGAAAAAGTAGTGGGCATAATCTTCATAGGTAAATTGTATGCATACTGCCTGACAAGACTGGCCATGCCATTCTCAAAGAATAGAAGCCTTTTTAGGCGGCCCCATTGACTTTTTATTGACTTTTTTCATGGGAAGGAACAAGTTTGTCAGTGGCTGTTGGAGGGGGTCTTAAAGCACTCAGGTAACTGACCATTGACTAGTTGACGTCACCATTTTTAAATGTTCCAAACAATGTGCATTAGGGATACAATAAGGTTGACGGGATGATGTGTCATCTTTGGGTGGGCCAAAGGAGTTCAAGTTCAGGGATTTTCCACCCCATTTAAAAACTTCTACACAAGGGAGAGACTTGAAACAACGCTGAGACTTTGGGAAACTACATCTGACAAAGAGGCCTGACTAGAAGAAAGAAGAAAGAAGACTCCTGACTACTAAGTACTCCTGCGTCCTTATGGAAACATCCCAGATTTATGATTCCCACTGACATCATGGGACAGGTATATATCTCCAGAGCTAGTGGCACTGACCTCCCCCGTAAATGGGGACCCTAAATGAGAGAGTTCCTCTGAATTGTTTGTGTAATTGTCCTGTGGAGATAACCCCAGACAAGTGCCTCCGGATTTCTGCTGTGCACACAGGTTCACTGTTAGTGTCATGAGGCAGTGGAGGCCGTTGAGTGCAGATATGTAATTCAACCTATCTTGAGTGCACCAGGGGGGCTTCTGAGGAAAACCCTAGGCAAACTAGAGTACCAGGAGCACAGTCAGAGGTGCAGATCCTAGGTCCTGCCAAGAAACCTTATCCGGGTGTCTGTAACCAAAGAGGCAGGAGAGCCCACACTGATCATAGGAAGAGCAGTTTAAAAGCTGCTCTCAAGTGATGACAACAATGTAAAAGGCAGAATGTTAGAAATAAACACTCTGGCTTTAGCACACCACTAGGAGAAAAACAAGTCAAGCCCCATCTAAAATGGTGCGCTAAGTCTTGAGAAATCAAAAGGTGTTAGTTCCTCTTATGGTAGAGCTACCCAGGGGAACCCAGGTGCCACCATTACAAAGACAAGCCTCCAGTGCTAGTGGTTTATGGATAGATACCCCTGCATAGGGTAAAGGCTCTAAGAGGAGAGGATGTATGTCAGTACAACGCGGGCATTACAACACACGTTGTTACAACGACTTGCGTTGGAGAGCTCGGATTTTGGAATATTATAATTTTATATTCCAGCACCGGTACACGTAACAGTAGGGAAGGTGTTGGAATATAAAATTACAACATTCCTTGCCCAACAGCGCCATCCAGCGCAAGTCATAGTACCGACTTGCATTGTAATGGCATTGTTGTAAAGGCACTGCAGTGTAAACACCGCGTTGTAAACGATGTTCACCCATGCAGAAGCACCTGTTACTCCCCACACCTCCAAACCCTCAAGCACCACCTTGGGAAGGCAAGCATCCTTTCCTGAAGAGTGATTGAGGGACTGGGGCATAAGGTGGGTGGCACACCAATGTGGTTTTCTCAAAACAACTTCTGGGGAGTGCTGAAGCACCAGGAGCTCTTTTCTTTGGGTCTAGAGAGACCCAGGAGGATGGAGACGGGGCCTATAAGCCAGGGACTCCCCAGGGATGGCACACTTGCATTGTGTTGACTTGCACAGTGTTGATCCATGTTGGAGCGGGAGAGCGAGGAGGCCTGATTTGCCCAAGCATGCTGCCTAATAAATGCAGCTGGCTACACAAGAGCTTTATCAGTAGCAATGAGCTCTCAGGGGCCACAGAAGCTTGTGTCCAAGAGGCCATAGTGGGAAAAAATGAGAAAATTGTTGCTGGTGTGACTGACGTTAAAGAGAAAAGCCCCTCCTGGCAAAGGCATATTCCATACAACATCGGTCCAACTTTCAAATTTTGCATATTTAGCATATGGTGCCCCAAGAGGGCATTAGCATTTCAAAATGAATGTCTTTGTGTTGGGAGCCTCCCAGAAGCAGCAGTGCCCTCAGTCCACCCACGGAAGTCTCAGTGTTCATTTTAAGTTGTCAGTTTAGGGCTCCTGCGTATTCAGTTCTTAGAGAGAACATATCTGAATATGAAGACAAAGGCCAGATTGAAACCCGCTTTTTAGGGAAATTTTGCCATGGCTAGGAGATATAAGGAGGGTGGAAGACCTGGTAGGAAATTGGCTGCTACATTCAGACCCCGCACAATTCCACCTACATCACTTAGTTACAAGACACCCACTCCTCCCCGGTGAGATCCTCAGAAGCCTTACTTACATTTGTCACCAATATCTATGCCACATTGTATTCTTCCAAGCTTACCTGCGTGACAACTGACATAGAGGAATACCTCAAAACACTTTGACTTTTATGGCTAGATCGGTTGCACAATGCATATTTTAACAAACCCTTCACCACCAAAGATATTATACAGGAAGTACGAAGTCTATCAGGAGACAAGGCCCCGGGTCTGGATGGCCTCACTCTCCACTTCTGTAAGTCCTATGCCTCTTGGTCGTCTATCAAGAGGCATTAGAGACAGGCACCTTGCCTCCCTCCATGTGGTAAGCTGTGATCATTATGCTTCTTAAGTTGCGGAAGCCAGCCTACATCTGAGATTAATATCGCCCTCTGTCCCTAAAAAATATTGACAATAAAATATATGCTAAACATATTGCTAACAGACTACAGCCACTGCTTCCTTATTAGTACAGCTTGACCAGTCCAGCTTCATACCCGGATGCTCCACATCACATATTCTATGCACACTTTTTGCCATCTGACATTACCAAGACCTCCAGGGGTCTGCGCTTGCTGCTCTCCTAGATGCCACAAAGGCATTTTATTCACTGGAGTGGACATACTTTTCCTCACTCTTGACCAGACTCGGCTTCAGCCCAACTTCCATAAATCAGATTCAACTTCTATACACAGGCCAGCTGCATGGGTCCGATTTAATGAGCTTCTGTTGGCTCCCTTTCCTGTGACTCGCTGCACACTTCATGGGTGCCCCCTGTAACCCTCTTATTCACTATAGTAATGGAGCCTTTATTAGCACTTCTGCCACAACACAATGCCAAAAGGGGACTGGGTGTCACAACTAGAGGACTGGTAGTTTCTTTCTATGCAGATGACATCACTCTGTATGTCTGCAACCTCAAAGAGAACTTAGAACCCATGATGCATGAACTTACCCATTTCAGTGGACTGTCTAGAGTACACATAAACTTGTTCAAATGTATCCTTTTTACATTAACTGACAGTACAGAACCATTCTTACTAGAGTACCCATTGACCTGGGCAGAAGGCCCCGTCAAATATCTGAGGATCTGGCTTAGCAGAGATACACAAGAACTTTAGTCTCGGAACTACGGCTGGACACTCACGTGGCTGGAGGAACGAGTGGGCATCTGGTCTAAGCTACCCATATCGTTGGCGGGCAGGATAGCCAAGCAAAATTGATTGTCTTGGCCAAATCGTTATATTTATTTTGCCAACCTACCCATATAGCTCACCTCACAACCCAGAAGATCCTGGAAGATACTCACACTTCCACTAAAACAGGGGGGGGAGACCTCTGACAACATGCATTACGCAAACCGCTCACAATCTTACCCTATTGGCTCTACCCGTCTCCATATCAACCTTATGTTGCAATGAAGCTGGATGGAGCCGCTCCCACTCCATTATGCACCACACTCTCTCAGGATAACAGGAATCCAGGCAAAGATGTAGATATGGTGGAGAACATGAAATGGGCATGGGATGGATTGTATAGTTAAGTGGGCCTTAACATACACTACGCTCCATCTATCCCATTACCATACAAGACACAACTCCCAGTTCCTGGATAATAGATCGGTGGGGCAAGCATGCAAGTTAAACCTGAATACATTTGTGGACTTATACCGTGGAGATCAGTGTATTGCTCCCCTACAAACAATAGAGAACACCCAACCTGACTTCTACGACATTTTACTTTATTACCAACTACGAACCACCTTCAGTGTACTGCACCACGCCTTTCTGGTATCTCCCCCTCCTCACTTAGCACTTGAAAATATACTCACTGACAGCTCCCCAGTTAAACTGATAACGGTCTCATACAGTATTACACAGAACACATTCCCAATACTTACTCTGAAACATTGGAAAACTGGTGCGCTGACCTGACCACACCGATCACAGATGAACAGTGGCTGTTCTGCTGTAGTCACTGGTCGGTCAGAATTCTCTCCCCTAACTACAGACTAAGACTTATCTATTTTAAGTTCCAACACCATGTTTATTGCACTGCTCTATAACTTCTTTGTATGGATCTTAGAGCAGATGCGACTGCTGGAGATGCAGTGCCTCACAGGCAACCTTCTTGCATGCTGCATGTCTGTGTCCACCAAATGAGAAGGTCCTGGAATAAGTTCTATGATATTAGCCAGGACGCTCCTTCGCTGGAGCATCTGTGCGCACAATAAATGAGATTAACATAACATAGCATAACATAACATATCACAGTACTGATGCTAGAACGCACACCCCTGGTGTGCCTGCTAGGTTTTGTGAAAGATTCTTCCTCTGCCAGTCCCCGCCTCTTTGCCATACAGCTTTTGTTGGCCAAACGCAAGGTGGCCATTCATTGGGGCAGTTGACCTGCTCCTTCTAAAGATGCATGGATTAAAGATAGAAAATGTAGTCAGGAACAATTATCCACTTATTCAGACTTAATTCCCCCCACATCCAGACCTAAAGACATTGGGTATCTGTTTATGCGCTGGCTACATCAGATGCAGTGGAGCTCCCCTGTGTCACCTCTCATGCCTTGAACACCTCTCGGTCCAGGTGTACTGTACACCCCTTACATTGGGAAAGCTAACTAAAATAAAATGGACATTAATACTATGCATGGAGAGAATCTTGGAGTGTGTTTGCACTACAGATTTAATGCTTATATGCTGTACCACAATTCAAATTATGCATGAAACTCAACCCTGATCATATTGTTGGAATTGCTTCTTTTGATCTCAACAGATATGGAGTTGATCAGGGACTAATATATGCTAACACTGACCACTTGCAACCCCCCTCCAAGTTTTGCTGTAGTTGAGAGGTTATCTTCCATGCTATTATATATTACCTTGTACCATTATGCGATACTGAATGGTAATGTCTCATTTTGTATAACCTAATAATAACAATTAAAAGAACAATTGTCTCCTGTGTATAGAAATGTATGACCCTGGAGGAAATGTTTCAAGTTTTCAAGCACTTCTGAATCTCTGATTTTTAGTTGTATGGTTATGGTGCACTGGACCTTTATTTCTAGATCATATTCCTGAATTGCAGCAAATGCAAAGGTAGAGAAAAGATTCATGTACTACATAGTATTGAACATTAAAATCTTTATTGAATGTTATAATGAATCATGCACATATTGTCTAATATTTCTGAAAAGTAGTATCATTGTGAAATCATTTAATTTTTATTGCACTGTGTTTTGATTTTACATTTTGTCTATATATATATGGTGCCACCCTGAAAAATAACTATACCTACTATATTGTGTTAGGCACAGACAAGGGTATTGTGATTTTAGGGTTCAGGGCTTGAAGGTGTACAGACAGTTAGAGAGGCCTCCAGTGCAGGGAGTACATAGAACATATAGGTGGTCACCTAATCCATGACACCTTACTGTATTGTGCTCCCTCTGTTTTTGGTAAAGTCCCCTAGAGGGTGTAATCAGAGGAATTTCTACTTGAGCTTCTGTATATATTTTATTTTTATTGTGAGCATAGTATTTAGTAGGGTGTGTAATAAAGTACTATCAATTTATTAGAAGCCGCACTGACTGGTGAATGATTTATTAAGTGTTGTTTATTGCATTGCTGTTTGCTGAGTCTCTAGGCTGCAGCCCCTTCCTTGAATATGCCTTGGCCTGTTCTACTTTGCAACCCTGAGAGCTGAGTGCTTAAAAATGGTACATGGTTCCTAGCTAAGGACTCTGTAGAGCAGTGGGCCCAAGGACACCAGTGGCGAAATACTCCAGTTCTCACAGTTGGGATACTGTACGGTCTGTCTAGCCTGGAACCCTTCAATCTAGATTTCTGACAAGTATTTGTTGTTAATATTTAGGGGATGATTATGATTTTGTTGGTACAACACACCAATGCCCCACCCCTGCACTGCCAAAGTATACCACTGACCACCAGCCAGATTACAAGTTGCAATCCAGGTGGGCAGTCCTACGGTGGCTAGCCCACTGCACTGCCTTCCAAAGGCCCATAGGAGAGCCTTAGAAAGGCAGCGCCATGGGTCAGCCACGGCGTGTTCCAGCATGGCATGAACTCTAAAGGCCATTTTATGCTGGAACTGGGAGTGAATACAGACAAGGGGGCACATCATGTAACCCCCTGTATGCCCCCGTGCAGTGAGGCACTAGCCTGTAAGCCCCCCTACATTTCCTCACCACCAGCAGTTTTATGACGAGCTCACCGCCATGAGACAGCTACCAGATACCAGTTGCTACCAGTTGCTTGGCAGGCCGCATCATCCCCTCCAAGCATATTGCAGCCTAACACCACTGCGACACAATATGGCATCACAGATCGCTGGTAGTTGTGGTGGTTCTATGATGGTCTGACCGCCGTAGACATAATATGGCAGTCAGACACCTGGTGTGGTGGTCCCCGGCAACAACCACACTGCCTCCATGAGTTTGGCAGTCCCATGAACCACCAAACCCTTAATCAGGCCCTTAATCCTTGGCTTTCTAACACGTGAGAGGCCCGCTCAACCAGTTTATTTTCATTGTTTTCTAGCAAGACGTAGTTCATCTCATCTGCATAGACATGTTAGAAAATTCCCAGGGTGTTAAGCTCTACTAAATGATTTGTGTCTCTCCATGGAGCTGGTGAAAAGCAAAGCATTATCAAGTAAACTTACACTTCTATTTCTACCAAACAATAGCTGCCAGAGACAGCACTTTTATATCCATAACTTCTGTTCAACAATAAATGTTAATGCAACCAAATACCATCAATTTCAAAGTGTTTGTACAGTACCCTAACACTGAACCCCTTGGATTTATGATGGGTCTTGCTCCTTTCCTTCATATTGAAATAAAAGATGGTGTCTCAGAAAACCAAAAGGACCATGGGCAAGCTTTGTACAACTGAGCCAAGTTAGATCTTAATGATGCGAGGACACCAATTACTTTAAAATTTCTAACTATGATTGTGTGTCAAAGGCACAGTATAAGACCCTAGTATGTTGTTTAAAATGAATGAAGTTTATCAGGAATATGGGAATGAACCACTGGAAACATTTCCACATAGAGACCAACACTCTAAAATCAAACCTAACCTTTTACAGTTTTAATTTCAAAATTGTGCCCTGCTTTTAGTCACCCAACTCCTTAGTGCTATAAAGTCCCTTTATACCAGCAACTATACTTGAGCACGGTAGAAGCCCAACAGAGAAAAAATTCAAAAACTTACCAGTTCTTGGCAACATCAGGCAAGACTGTGTATTACCACCTGCTCTGTATTACCTTTATGTTAGCTATTTGCATTCGGTCCCAGACTTTTATTTATCTGATGAAACAAAATGAGATGGGGATTCTGTAACACATTAATATTTGTGTATAATGCTACTATTTTGCCTAGGACTTTAGTGGGCTTCATTCACAATCAAAACAGATTTTACTCTTTTCGCATAAGGCATGGACTAATTTTTGGTAAATCTAGAATGTGAAATAAAGTTCTACGTCCCCAGAAGTCTTTAAGGAGTAGCATTATGTTAGACCAACTGTATTGGCGAGAGTTTAAACATTTGAGTATGTGGATATTCAATTATGACAGGAGATGGCACATTAAGTTCAGCAAGGGTGAAGCACTTCTCAGGCATAGAGAAGGCATGGAAGAAGTTTCCTGTAAGGTATGGTGCATGGTACTAACTCTGACTCTCAAAGTCATTAATATTTAAGTAGATAAGTTAGCCATTAATAAGAATTTGTTCCTCAAGTTTCTCATTAGCCTACCTAAATGCAGTCCCTTTCTTTATCTCCTAATATACTTACAGATCCCAATTTTATTTTGTTGTTTTGGATGTGCTGTGTACGTGGGATGTTTTTTGCCCTAAATATGAACAGCCTTTGGCTAAATAGTTTTTCCCTAAATTTTAATGTGATCCCTGCTCTGAAACTCCAGTATCATTGATGGAATAGAAGCCAGTTGTAGCACTACCATGAGCATGATGTAAATGATGATTATCTAATACCTCAAATTAAAGAACAATTGGTTAGTTGAAACATTTCTTCGGTGGGTAAAATTACTTTTCTGGAAATTACTTTAAGGAATGTCCCCTGTTGCCAACTTTTTTTAGCTCTTAGGGCGGAAGGCACAACAAATCTGATTTGTGTTACTTTTGTAAAAATACTCACATAACAACCTCTTGTTTTCTTTTATTCTGTCTCACTTATAAGGTTATTTTAGGAGCTGTTGTGTGCCTATTTTTTAGGTCAACTTGTATAATGGACCACAGGAAAATGAAGTATTCTATGGAATCTGCAAACATGCCCTCTGTTTTATATTCTGTTTGTAAATATTAAATTCTCTCTTGGTGATTATGAACCACATCAATTAAAGGTCAGTTGTCCTCATACAATTAAACTGCATTATACTGGTGACTTTCTATAAGCATATGTTTTCTTTTTTTTCATTGAGTCAATGCTTCATGTAAGTGCATTTTATTAATGATTCTTAATGGGAATAGGATCCTTGGGCAACAATAATGTGATCACAATGGGAAGCAAATTAAAGTAACAATTGATATCACTTGAAATATAAAGTGGACTGTGAATGAAATGTAAAGTGAATCAATGCGATTATTATTGAAACTGGTCTAAGATAGTTCAATCATTTGTCATAGTTTGGGAAATCAAGCAGACTGTGTGTTAAATGTAATATATCTTAATTATGTCCATTAAGTATATTGTAATGTTAACTGTTTTACATTTGCACACGTTTTTCAGCATTGTTAGCGACGTTGTTTATACTTCATGACTTTAGAATTTGTATCTGCTTTTATCTAATTATAACTAAATGTATTCTCCATATCTAACATTAAGCCAAACATCAACAAACTGATTAGAAGATACAAATTTTGTAGAAGTAGGACAAATAGATATTGATTATACCTTTTCAAATGCATTTCCATATGTTACATTAAGCCCAACATCTAGAATATTTGTGATGCACTCAGCGTATAAGATCTAAAACAATCTCAATTTGTCACACAGTTGCCCAGCCTGCAATCTGAACTAGGGACTCAATTTAATGTTTTTACCATGACTAAGGAAAGTTATATTTACTTTACCATTCACTGAGTAGATATGATGGCAATTGGCATAGAAATCCAGATATTTTAATCTTTTGTTGCTGATTGTGGTAGAACCAGTTGAGTGTACCTGAGGACAAATGGCCTGCTCATTTCCCTAAATACACTCCTCGCTGGCCCACCGGCTCCTTTCTGTGCCAGGTCCGTGCCATCTTGGAAATCCCTTAAAATGGTGTAATGTGAGATAGCTTGCAGTAAGGCAAACAAGATGTGCTGCAAAAGTGGGAAGGGTTGTCCTGGGAATTCTTTCCTTGTTGGTTAAGGGGTGTGAAGTCAAAACTCCTATTTACTGGCAAGTAATATCTACTAAATTGCCCCCCTCCCCCCAGAGGACTTTCTGGATCTGCAGCAGAACAGAAGAGAACTGAACCTGCTATCTAAAACCTATAAGGAGACCTAAAGTGTTGACTCTCACTTGCACACAGGACAAATAAGTGGATTCCAAGGACAAGTTGGTTACCTTCCTGTGTAGCTACAGGGGCACAAAAAGCTGCAAAAAGCCTTTTTCCTGGAGTGAATAGTTGTAAAATGAAGAGAACTAGACCCTGCTTGTGTTCTCTGCTTGGGTGAGTCCTGACACACAAGTGTTGTCCCTGAGGTACTCAAAGCCTAATTGGAGTTCAGAAGAACTTATTGTAAAACCGCTGAAAAATATGAACTTACAAACTTTAAGACGAACTGTACCAACCATACAAGTGAATATACTAATGACACAAACTCGCTGGGCAAGAAAATCAGGTAGGTCTCGGTCAGAGCTTTGCTGCAGCCTAAAAATTAAGGGTGAGTGAAATCCAAGTAATTTGCTTTTATGTAATTATGTAAGGTTTTAGCCTGATTATGTGGAATGGAGTGACTTCAAAATCATAACCACTATATTTTTTGCAAAATACGTCCTCAACTCAATTGTTGATGTGAGAAAGTGTTTCATGCACAAAAATGCAAAAGAACAGTGTCCAACATCTGCTTGCTATCTGTTGCTTTCATGCACTCACTAAGTTTTATTGCTATTTACCTACTGAAAATCCATTTCAGCAGACCCTCCTGGCAAACCTATTTGACTTTGGTGCAACCTTCCCTGGTGCAGAGTACTTCCTTGCCCGCCTATAGGAAAATGAACTCCATAAAGGAGATAAACTCTGAAGGTAGAAACTTTGACTGGGAGAATGCAGCAAACATATCCAGCCGACAAGAAGACTTACTTGGGTACGAAATTTGACTTTTCGCTCTCAGAGCTTTTCCTGCCAAAACCCAAGGACTAAGCTGTGCTTCGCTCAATTCCTAACTGACTTCAAAAGGACTTGACTAGATAAAGCCTGCTGCTTTGCCCCACTGGTGGATTCCGATTTTACTTTACATGGACTATGACCCATCCTCCAATATGGTTGGTTTGAATTCGCAACTAGGTCCCCGTAAAAAAGGAACAGTATATTTTCTTTGCACTATTTCCCCTTCATTTAAAAAAAAATTGTGCCTCGAGTTACCCCTATTTAATTTTTGTTATGTTGGTGTAAGTCTGTTTATCATTTTTTTCTAAATTTGATTGGTGTTGTTATTGTGTTGTGATTTTTACTTTTTAACTGTTTGGTACTTCTAACCGATTTCCACAATTTCTCTAAGTTACACGTGTCTCTGTTCTGTGTCATAGCTTCTAGGTGCTACGGTTTAAGTTTAAATAACTAAATTACGGCCAATTAATAAAAAAGATTATTATGAGTTAGTTCTTCTGAATCTTCTTATTCGAATGAAATTTCAATTCTAAAAGGAAGTATAGACAAAGTACAATTATTAATTCAGAATATCATCATCATAATTACTTCTAGCTTTCCAAACCAAGAGAGGCACACATGACACCATTTTTCTTTTACATTATCAACTTTCATATAAACAATTCAAAATGTAACTTCACAATATTATTAATGAAATTTATGAAACATAAACCCAGATATTTTAGTTTTAGAGGTCACTTGCATACACATGTAATTTAACATCAATGTCCAAGAATGTATTTCTTTGTATTTATTCACTCAGTCTTAATTTGAATATTTTTCAAAGATAAAATAAAAAATAGGAATATGTTAACCCTGCCCAGCTTGTCACTGGTGGGAAATACAAGGAGAGATCTCCATTACCAAAAACAGAAGCTTTCAGAGAAGAGTAAAACAAATAGATCACTTTCAACAATTTGACTAATTGCAATGCAAATGCAAATCGTGCATCATAAACACCCAAACTCGTTGATCGAAGGCAAATAGGATATACTGGATAGTGGAAAAAATACTATTCTGTCAAGTACAGGGTACACTTTCTGATGTAATTGATTTTTATAAAACAGAGCAAAAACTTCAGAAATTTCAGAGCCTTTAAACCAGATCTACCCTCCTCATCGATAGTGGATGAAACATGAGATTTGTTTTCAACTTTAAGGTAGTGGACTAAAACTGTCAGATCAATTTTGTCCACCACAATATCTAGCATTTACTTTCAACAAATATTTTCGAGAGCATTCTGGAGTTTTTTGATTAAATGATATGTTATCCTTGAAAAGGTCAGGAAAATATCCTTTACAAGTTTGAAGTATAAAATGAGTGCCCCACAGTTTAACCATTTTTAAGAATAACCATATTAATTTTCAAGCAATTATGTTTTTTAAATGGTGACCTACTTAATAATAAACTCTTTAGCAGAAGTTTTCAAAGCATTCCATCTACCACGTATTTTTAAATTACTTTACTCATTAAAGGCAAAGTAGTCATCAGATAATTACTTATTATTATATGTATTAAAAGCCCAACTTATTGGTTAAGTGCAAATTTTAATAACTATTAAGTAAAAGTATCTTTTGGAACCTTTCCTTGTTCCTACCTGAAACTCATGGAGGCTAATCTGCATTTGCTCTCCAGCATCAGTCAAGTGGATGAATGGCCCTGATGAGGTGTAAAAACTGCTCCCAAAAACATGGCAAGGGCTTGTCTGTGGCAAGATCGTCACTTTCCTTGGCAGGAATAATACTTGAAGTGTACCCAGGAACTTAGTGTACTTCAACGGGGCCTCCCCTGTCACAAAAAATCTCCAAAAATTACATCTTCCCAGGGGACTTCAATTTCCACCTCGAAGACCCAGACAACTCCAATATTACTGACCTCCTGAAAGCAGGAGAAATATTCACCTCAAGCAACTGGTCACCAGCCCAACCGACGATACACACTCGCCCCCTTTTACATGACTGGCAACAGAGTCAAATTTAACCATGTCGCTCAGCACACCTTGACCGATCACTACAGTGTCAACTTCACCATCTCATGACACACCATCACTAGCACCATACCCCCCAACATTGTGTGCAGAAACTGGAAGAATATATCAGAAGACAAGTGGAACAAGGCCCTCAACTCCCACTTCCCTGACAAAATAGCCAACCTAGAACAGGCAGCAATAACCCTTTCCCAGTGGACCGCAGACTGCAGCAACACAATCACCTTCGCCAAACCAGTCAAATTCAAAGGACCGGCAACAAGGGCCAGTTGGTTCACCACTGAGCTAAAATCCAACAAAAGCAACAGTTCCCAACTAGTAAAGACGTGGCACACCATCAACGAAACAAGGGACTACACCACCTTCAAAACAGTCCCAAAAAACAGCACCAATGCCTTCTGAAAGAAACAACGAAGAGTCCCATAGCAGATCGCATAGAGGCCAAAACAAACTTTAGCATGGAACTCTTCACCATTGTGAAGGAGTTTTCCACCCCCCAGTCCCCTCCCCTTTCCCCCAGCTGTTGAGACTGACATTACCCCTTCTCAGGAACTGTGTGACTCCCTGGCAGACTGCCACGAAAAGATCTCAGCCATCTATGAAAATTTCTATTCCCAAATGCCACCACCGACATTATCAGTCTACTCAAACCCACATACAAACAAAAAAACATCTGCTTAGCCAGCGGGACCTGCTCACAATTCTATCCACTATCTCCAGTTCTTTAGGGGGCACCTTTGAACCCCTGGCCCCACCATGTTTTCATGGTGCCAGGCCCACTACACAGAGGGCGCATGAGGGGGTTGTGACACATTTCCTTTATTAAGTTAGTATAAGTAATCAAGTCATTCTTTGCCTTCTCCCCGAGTATTCTGGAATCATGCTTCAGTAATTATTGTACGGAATAAAATGCTGTGTTGATAGAATACCACCTATATTTCCTTGCTGGTTGCTTGCAGTTATGCCCAAAATCAAGCAATGCTAGGGCTAGATTAAGCCGCTCTTTATTTTTCATAGGATAAAAATAGGAGTGAAGTTTGTTGTGTCTTAAGGCCTTTGGCTACATTGCATGTGGGGTAGTTCTCAGCTTGGACCACGTATCCGTCACTAACTGAATGTTATGATTACAGGTATAGAGTATTTTTTCTACTTCGGGGTGGCGACTTAGCACAGAAACATGACTGTGTTTCGAGCACTTGGAAATGTGACAGCAGCTTTTCATGATCAGCATGCAGATATTAATGTGCATGGGTGAAATCCTACGTTATTATATACCTTCTACGTCACTCGGTCCAAAGATACATTTTCTATTACAAAATAAGGTGAGTGATCACGCAATTAGGCATCAGTGAAAACCATTGAAACTTGAGCATAGGCTCGTTTCTTGCCCAGCTCTCGTTGTCCTCGTGCGTGGCTTTGAAATGTAACACCACCACATGCTTCCTTATCTAAAAGAGTTTGGGAAAGGACCCGTTGAGCAAAATATGCTGTCTGTGCTAGCTTAAATCTTTCTATGTAGTCGCATTACACGTTTTGCTAGCTTTAAGTTAAACATATGAACATTAAAGTTGCTCTCTTCTATGATCTGGCAGTCGTTCACACAGTCTGATTATATTATATGCATGTTTTGCTTACTTAAAGGGGTTTTCGGTTAGCCGCTTCATCTATTGGTTTATTAATGTGCCATTCAAATTTTTATTCTGCCCACTACACCATGGGGTAATGGGAAAGCACACTTTAGCCACTTCGAGTGGGAGAACATTCAACCTTTTCACAAGGAGCACATCTGCACATAAAGTATTGCCCATCAGTGTAAGGGGCTACTGTCTCAATCTGTGTTTTTCGATACCAAATAAAGGGGCATATTACCAACAACTAGCGATAATTTGTGTCTCTAACTTGTTTAGAGACAAAAATTATCGCCGCACATCGGCGATTTTTATCGCAGATAAACCTTGCTATTAGCAAGGTTTATCGCAAATGCGATAAAAAACGGCCGCAATGCATGAATATCGCTGAAAAGTCAGCGATATTCATGCATTATCGAGCAAATGCTCTTAGCCATGTTATCCACCTCCCATTGGATAACATGGCTAAGAACTGCTCAGGGCAGGTGTTAGCTTTTGGAGATATTCACGCTTAGCGCGAATATCTCCAAAAGTTGGTAATAGGAGATAGCGATGTTAGGGACTGTTTCCAGTCGCTAACATCTTGGCACGCCCACTTTGCATGTCATTAGTGATAAATATCAATATCACTGACATGCAAAGCAGGGCCCAAGATGGTCGCTATCTCCTTTTAGCTGTCACTAACTGGTGTTAGCGACAGCTTGGTAATAGGGAGATAATTTTATCTTCTCTTTCTTGGCTTTTAAAGCCAAAAAAGCGGAGATAAACCCCCTTGATAATATGCCCCCAAATCCTTTCCTCTTAACCAATGTTTTTTTTCAGATTGATGAGGGCTTGGCAGCTTTCCCAGCAATAAAGTTTTGCAAGAACAAACAAAAAACAAAGTTGGAATTGACAAACCCAAAAGGAGAGGAGCGGGAGCCAACACTGGACGTTTTGGCTGTTTATTTTGTGTTCGGACTGTAATGTCAAAATGTTTCGAAAGTAAGAATAACAAGTAGATGACTACGCTGTGTATGTCATTTTGCATTCAGGATTCTACTTTGAAATCCGTGAGAATAGCTGTTTGCAGTAGTTGGCTGTTGGTTTCTCCCACGCCCGCCTCCGTTTCTGCGGTTTACAAGCTCCTTCTTTTAAGTGCTGATTCTTGTAAGATTGGTTCACTCATGCTGCCCCAAAACTGGTGAACGCTGGCAACAGAAATAGAAAGCGACATGCGTGAATTTCTGATGCGAACCAACGCACTCTTTAAAAATCAGTGGTTTAATTCTGAAATGGAAGAATAATTATCACTGCTCTCGTTGAAGGGTGGATTTCTCAAGCGGCAAATGACAGGTCAAATGGACAAATGGCAGGTTGAATGACTCATCGCGTTCTGTGCATGTATGTCCTTGTTAAGCTGCATGTCAGCTTGAATTCATTGGCGTACATTTTAGTGGGTGTTATTAAATAATCATATAATTCAAAATATGAATTATTATGGACTTTTTGACAGAACTGAACGGTATTGTAAAATATCGTTCTTTATTTATTTTTTATGTTAGAAGTTCTATATAGAGTGACCCCATCCCTAAAATGGTGCCCATAGCTTTAACTAAGCATATTACTGATGTGATAGAGATTGAGGGCCACAATCTTTTTGCATTTGGAAATAGTGTGAATCACTAAATTCGCCTTTTTGCGAATGCAAAATGGCCTGACCTTAGATAGGAAAGGCATTGGCATTCGCAATTTAGGTAATCAGAATTTTTAGCAATTACTAAATTATCCGCCTGATTCATCAATGGGCCGTTTTGCGAGCCCCTAATAGCGAATCATAGCGATTCGCTATTAAGGACTCGCAAAACGGTAATCATGTAGGAATCGCATAATGAAATGCGATTCCTACTGATTCCTTATTTGCGATTAGCTAATTGCTAATCGCAAATAAGGAATAACTCGCCATTCATTCCTATGGGCCAAAAGGCCCATAGGAATGAATGGGGAGTATTCCTTATTTGCGATTAGCAATTAGCTAATCGCAAATAAGATTGCGATTTGAAGGGTGCCAGGGGTGTCCACAGGACACCCTGTAGCACCCCTCAAATGACATTACACACAGGTGTTGCACACACACATGTCCAAAGGACATGTGTGTGTGTAACATGCAACTCAGAAAAATGCATTTAAATGCATTTTTCTGAGTTTTCGCAATTTACCGCGAGGTCTGACCTCGCGGTAAATTGCGCCTAGAAATTGCGAATTCGCAAATGTAAATAGGATGTTGAATAGCATGTCATTCCTCGCAAAATTGCGAGATCGCAAATAGCGATTTTTACATTTGGGATGCTGAATCCCAAATGCAAAAATCGCTCTCGCAAAGGGCCGGATTCTCAGAATCCGGCCCCTTGCGAGCGCAAAAAAGCATGATGAATCTGGCTGTATGAATGCAAAAAGGGAATTGCAATATGTGAATCCCTAATAAACATGTAAGAAGCCTTTCCTAAATGTGAACTGTGCATTTTGGAAACGCTATTACCACCAACTTCAAGATGTTGGTAACCATGTGCACACTTTGAAAAATGCACAAAATGGCATTTTTCAAAGTGCCATGTAGCACACATGCACCTATGGCATGTGTGCGTTACATGTGCACCTTTTTTGTAGGGGCACTTCGGGGGGCCTTAGGTGCCCAGGCACCCTTGCCTCTGCATTACCTAATTTGCGATTACCAAATAAGTAATCGCAATGTAGGTAATGCAAGACCATTCGCACCTATGAGCCTTGAAGCCCATAGGAATGAATAGATTCATATTTACAAATAGCGATTTCATAATTGCATTGTGTTTTTTAAGAAATTGCAATTTGGGAATCACTATTTCCTGACTGTTTTGTTACATCGCATTTAAGATTACCGAATAGTGATTTCTTAAAAATCGTCATTTGGTAATCTCAAAATTCTAGTTTCATACATGTGCACCTGGAAGAACAATTATTCGAAAAACAGTCAAGCGAACAGAAGTAAGCAATGCCATAGAGAGTGAAAGTAAATATTAATAAGTACAGCCTTAACAGTAGAGTATATATTTCTGGGTCACTATTATCTGTTGGATCTCTGGAGTATTTGTTAAGACTTGGTCAAAAATCACAACAGAACATCTGTTTTAGTTTTTTGTTGATTGTTTCACATTAAGATAGAGTTCTGATTGCTGAGATGGAGACTGGATTTCCTTTCCCAGGCGGTGCTTCCCGTGATTGATTATTTTAGGGATATTTCTTTTTTAAATGCAGGAGTATCTTACAGCAGTGTATTTAGAACTTCATTGGAAGCACTGGCCTCAAATGATGACAAAATGGTTCAGAGTTCCTAACTGGAGAGCTCTGTGGGTAATTGTTGGAAGGTGGCTACCTGACTATTGTTACCCCAGATTTTTTGCCTTGTGTTTAGCTGGTTTTCGACTTAGTTGGCCTGGTTCCCTGCTAATCAGGGCCCCAGGCTATCTGCTCTCTCTGTAAAATGGATTCCATGTACCCTAGGTGCATAACTAGATTGGCTTGGGTCACCTTATCAGCCCCTGTACAGAGCACTTTAGGTGCCCAGGGCATAGGTGCATCCAAGGCCTACCAGGGGCTGCAGCATATCTTTTGCCACCCCTGGCTGGCTTTCTAAAATTGACAATAAAAAGTAAAGGAGGCCCCCTTATCTTCTCAGTCTGGGACAGGGGAATAGTATTGAGGAACAAAGAAAGTCCCACTGGTTAACCACAAAGGTGGTTATGATTATTCTGGTAGTGCCAAAAGTCCTATTTTTTGCCGATACCAATCACACAATGAATTAAAACCTCAAACATTCACAAGACATAGTCCAACAATATAGTAAAGCTGTAAAAGGACTTATTACACATATATATCACACATAATATTCACTTATAATCAGATTTAAAAAAAACAGGAGAAATGTTTAGACAATTCATTTATGCATTTATTCAAAATAGTAAAATTGTTGCAAATATATCAAATAGATTCGAAATTAAAAAACAATTTGTTATACAATCAATTAAAAAACATATGGAATCAAGAACATGCACAAGGAAAGAACATTTTTTACAATGTAGGGTTAAAATGTTCGCAAGAACAGGGGTTGACGCGGCGTTTCGGTTCAGAAGTAACAATAAAAAACCTTCTTCAGGACCAGTTCTAGAAAGAAACACATAATTACTCTTTTGTCATGAAGCTATCTTATTTTAAAAAACGCATTTTCAAAAAACATTTCCTGTTGGCTACAAATATAAAATATGTTTTAGCTATTTCGAAATTGGCTCTAGTCAAAACCAGATTGTTGGTAGGTTTTTGTTCCATTGAGACTGTGACCATTAACACAAGAGGAGGTAACTTGACTCAAAAAAGAAAAAGACGCGAACAGTTTTATATGTCAAGATGCAACAGTGTCCGTATCGGATTAAACAGTAGAGAGGACTGGGAAAAGATAGTTTAAATACCTGATAGTACTCTGTATATTAAGTAAGTGGCATACTCAACAGAGACTGTGACCATTAACACAAGAGGAGGTAACTTGACTCAAAAAAGAAAAAGACGCGAACAGTTTTATATGTCAAGATGCAACAGTGTCCGTATCGGATTAAACAGTAGAGAGGACTGGGAAAAGATAGTTTAAATACCTGATAGTACTCTGTATATTAAGTAAGCGGCATACTATCACGTATCCACAGTAATAATCTTTTAATATTCATTTTCAAATTTTAATACAAAAATTATTTTTCAGTCAATGCCATTATCTATTGTCTTTATTCTAGTTGTAATAAAGATTCAATCACCCTATTTAAGATTGTACATAGATGTCCATACATCAATGCCAAGCTTTCGATTCAACTGTCGATATAACACTCAGTATGTTTTGTCAATAAGAAAAAACATATACTACAATCGGCATGACACTATTTATTACGGACATTAAATATACGTAAACCCCGTAATGACGCTTCCTAGTGCGATATAGCTATCCCGTTCTTTAAACAACAATAATATCACGTGACCGGCAGCGAGCCTATCAATGCCAAGCTTTCAATTCAACTGTCGATATAACATTAAGACTGCCTTGCCAAAAAGAAAGTATATTGCCACAATTGGCTTGGCACTTATTGTCACGAGCATTAAATAAACATAAACCCCACAATGACGCTTCCAAGCGCGATAAAACTATCCCGGTGTTTACATAACATAAACATCACGTGACCGGTAGGGAGCCTATCAGTAGCCTGATGGCTTACACCCAATCACACGACACGGAAGATAAAAAGGCTCCAAACATCATCCAAAACAGATACCAAAGAAACACAGAACCCCCGAAACGCTGCCGGAGTAGGAGCAGGGGGGCCGAATTCAAATTAATAGGTAAGCTGTACGCGCCGTTTTGATGCGCACCAGACCCGCATTTTGCTAAATAAAGATTACCTTAACAATTTAAAATATGTCGGTAATATATCCGCCTCACCGTTTCTATCACGACCGGTTTGGCAATGTTAGTCAATTTCAAGCTACTAACGCTAAGACAAGCTTTAAAACCGGTGACTCGATCTTATTTATTCCGGTAGGCTTTGATGAACCTAGGCAGCCATATGCCCGGTTACACGTAATAATCTTAATACCTATTGCCTCGCTATAATCAGCAAATTGAGCATAATAGAATGGTCATACTTTACGCTCGAAAATAATGTTGTAAATGTTTCACTAAGTAATGTCAGACAAGCATTCACCATAGCAAAATCGGTAAAAAAATATAGAAGCAATGCCAGACAAGCACAACATAGAACAGAACAGGCAATATTGTATATACAAGTTCTGGGTACAAGCACGTGTCAATTAGAGCTAAAGCGACCAACTAAATGAATTTACAAAAACTACACGTTTTGATTAACGCTATGATCTATACACTCGTTGCCTGTGCAATAAATCAAGTGGAACATAAGGAATAAACCCAACGCTTATCATAACTGTAAGCCTTGTAATTGCTAATGATTAGACATTCATCCCAGATAGTAAAAATCAAGAGCACTCTGTCTGTACATGTGTACACAAATATACGTACAATAAAGCTAGAGTGAACACCTTAATCTCTGACCAAATCATTAGCTTGCAGTAAAGAGATTAGCCAACACGTGATACTCTATATGATATAATAATAATAATATACGTGAATTTGCACCATTATGCAAATGTAAGAGAGTGATATCACTTCTGCAATTCCTCTTCCCTTGACAGTGTGAGGATAATCCCCTACACTTTACAGATATCGAACACAGAATAAGATAATTGAAAAGGCTTTCAACACAACGATTTGCCAGTTAACGTATACTGGGTAAGTGTTAGTGGTATGATTTTTGTGAACCATTAGGAATCACTCCGTTGAAAACAATATGGTAAAAGATGCCTTTTTATCTGCAGCCAACTAATAAATCAATATCGGTGGCTCCTACTACCAGATCGTGAGCACGCCCATAAAGAGCAGAAGGTATATTCACTGTGAAAATTTTTTTTTTCGTTCTGTAAAAATTAAAATAATAGGCATGCTTATCAATGCTTTATTGTTATTCACCTGCAGACATCAGAACTGTTTCTATTAGATTCAGATTCGTGAAAATATGCAGCTCACCTACAACTCGGATCAAATAATCGGGCCCCTGTTCTTCGACAATTTATCTGGAAGAAACAATTAATTTCAGGTAATAATGCCATCGCTACACATCACACATGAAGTGATAACATAGCGCAAATAGTTAATTTCAACTAGAATCTGGTACCTATTAATCATGCCCTCAATAAAAGTTTGTGTTTTGACAATACCAATGGAACAAAAACCTACCAACAATCTGGTTTTGATTAGAGCCAATTTCGAAATAGCTAAAACATGTTTTATATTTGTAGCCAACAGAAAATGTTTTTTGGAAATGCGTTTTTTAAAATACGATAGCTTCATGACAAAAGAGTAATTATGTGTTTCTTTCTAGAACTGGTCCTGAAGAAGGTTTTTTATTGTTACTTCTGAACCGAAACGCCGCGTCGACCCCTGTTCTTGCGAACATTTTAACCCTACATTGTAAAAAAATTTCTTTCCTTGTGCATGATCTTGATTCCATATGTTTTTTAATTGATTGTATAACAAACTGTTTTTTAATTTCGAATCTATTTGATATCTTTGCAACAATTTTACTATTTTGAATAAATGCATAAATGAATTTTCTAAACATTTCTCCTTTTTTTTAAATCTGATTATAAGTGAATATTATGTGTGATATATATGTGTAATAAGTCCTTTTACAGCTTTACTATATTGTTGGCCTATGTCTAGTGAATTTTTGAGGTTTTGATTCATTGTGTGATTGGTATCGCCAAAAAATAGGAATTTTGGGCACTACCAGAATAATCATAACCACCTTTGTGGTTAACCAGTGGGACTTTCTTTGTTCCTCAATATCTAAAATTGACACAACTGGCTGATCACTCAGCTGGGACAAGGTGGTGTAATCACCCCTTGCTTAGATATAGTATACCTATATCTAAACCTAACTGGACACATATAAACCTATAAGCCACTCCTATGGCAGGCCTTAACAATCCTGGAGGCAGAGTGCGTGGTTTATTGTGAGATGGGACTCTAGCATGAGCTGAGACTGTCTGCAGCTGTTGGGACCAATTCCCTTAGCTGTTCCAGGATAATACCAAACCATATACTATTAAGTGCATTATAATCCTCGCGATTATACGTTAACTTTGGTTTGGCTTTATCAAAACATGTCGTGTAAGGTGTCATACGAATTGGAATACTACCCCCTCGCCAGTCCTAGCGACGGGGGTAGCATTCCACCCCTCTAGAGGGGGACGACATGTTACTTTGCTAAAACGCGGTTGATTTTTAAAAGAGCCTCAGATCCACAAAATGGATGCTTTTGCCACAGAGACATGTCTGACCTCCTGCTGCTGACTGAAACTCAGCAGAGGAAGCCTGGACAAAGGCTTTCCTGTCACAGGGAGGTGTCACACCACCCCAGACAGGAGATAGTGGATTGTAGCAGGGAGGTTTGAACAAAACCAGACACTGCCTGGGGAGTACAAGGCTGCCCCTTGCATAATCCGGCCAAACCGGTTCTGGGGCACACCAGCCCCAGTCCCAGCACGGCCTGGTTTAAAGGAAAGGGGTGTATCCACCCCCTTCCTGGGTCCCACCCATAGGAGGGGACCTAGCAGGTAATCCAGCCCACCAGATTCGAATAAGAGTGGGAGCAGTGCCAATGCAACTCAGATTATCCTGAAGAAACATAAGAAACGAAACTCTGGACCCTTCGACATCCTACTCAACGTAGAAGACTGAAGAATCTCCCTTGTGGTCAAGGAGTGACCACCCTGTGCAAACAGGCACCATCCGGCACCTCAACCCTTGCTTTGTTGCAGTTCCCGCCGGAACTCGAGTGACAGAGAACAATGAGATCAAGCTTGCCTGCCTTCCTCTAGCCCGATCCACAGTCCCTGCAGAGCTGAGACCCGTGGAGGCGACCGGAAGCGTGGGGCACGCCATCTTGAAAAGGCCACAAGACGCTGACTGCACAGCCCACAAGTGATCCTCGAAGCTGTGCATTGGGGTTTGAGAAGCCCCAACCCTGAGCTACTCTTGCACCGAAGCTACCCCCACCACACTCGACTAGTGCTGCGTGGGGCCCTTCTGCTTGTGTTGGCTCAACGCGTTGGCCCAGTCACTTGCCAGCTGGCTTGTGGCCCCTGTGCTGACGAAAACCTTAAACCGACTTGCTTTTCTACTTGCTCCAGATTTGCACTAGCTCCTGTGAAAAGGATCACCCGCTCTGACCCTCCTGGTCTGAGTGAGAAGCAATCTCCTGGTTCTGCGTGGATTGCTTTTGCCAAGTGCTGTTTGTCCCAATCTTGAAGCCGACGGCGCTGACGGCGAGAACCTGCGTGGGACAGATCGTGACCTGCTCCTGGACATCGCAGATGCCCCAGAGCCCACGTGACAGCGGAGAGAAGCTCCTCAACAACCATCTGATTGCGCCCGACATTGCCTGGTTCCGTCCTGGTTCCACCCTGGTCACTGCTGAGTGACCCAGACTCTGTCCCCTCTGCTTTCAGATACTTCTCGACTTCAATCCACCCTTGGATCACACCAGACACTTCTGCTTCCCATCGCCTGCAGCATCTTCAGCTCCAAGCACCAAGAGCCTTCGTGTCAAAACCCGACGCTACTTCGACCCTGTGCACCCGCTTCCTGTGGGTGAGGTAACATTGCAACACCAGTGTTCCCACACTGGTACACACCTCTAGGGTCTGTGTCTTAAGTTGTGTTCCTCTAGGTTCAGTGGAAGTATCTTTAAACTCTCTTTGTGTAACTTTTACGCACCATTGACATTGCACTGGTGCAAGCCGCACTTTACGTGCTGCACCCGAATCCCGCGGGCTTTTCCCGACTTCAGCATTGCTAGTCCAGACTGCTCCCAGCGATTCCCTAGGCCCTAGGCCTAACCACTGTTCGATTGGTATGTCTTAAACCATTTTTTTAGTATATGGTTTGAGTGGCCACCCGCCCTCATCCATAATTGTGCAACTTTGTATGTTATACTGTGCTTTTAATTTAACGCTTGTGCCCCTTTGCTCATAAAGAGTACTGGGGAACATTTTAGAAATAAACACATATATTTTTATAATATATACTTGTGTGGTGTCCTTTCATTTGATATTACAGGATTGTATGTGGTAAAACAGCTCGCTTAACACGACCTCTTAAGTTAAGCCTTTAAGGCTGCTTAGTCCATGCTACCCCTAGGATAGCTTGTCTAACAAGGTTGACTTACAACCAGACACCATAAGAGATTGTTTGGACTCATACAAGGTGGTTCCAGAATTGGAAACATCATATATCAGGCCAACTTCTCACATTGGTGTGCAGCGGTGCGGATTTGAGCTTGCTGTTGTTTTACCATTGCAATCTTTTTATCAAATTGAAAGATCACATCAAGTACCTTACGTACATATAAATCAAAAACTTAGCATATTAAATTCTACTGAACTTAGTAGTTGTATATTAAAGGGATTAGCGCACCCTGACTACAACTCACTAGCAAGGTACAGTAGGAAAACACTTAGTGTAGGTAAGTGCACCACTTACACCTCACTAGCAGTCATGTCTGACGCAGGTGGAGCTTCAGGCTCTGTCCCTGTGACAGTTGACCCTACCAAGGCAACTTCCAGCTATGACAAACTTAGCCACAAAGACTTGAGTGCCTTGAGCATTGCAAGGGGGCCAAAAAGGTGCAGACACCCCACCATTCCTATCCTGATAGCCATCCTGGAACAGGATGACTTAGAGACAGCCAGGGCAGCTTCCTTAGCTTTAGGAGATGGAGTGAACCACCCTGAGAATGAGATAACTCCAGAAGAGGAGGAAGAAGGTTCAGAAGTAGATGAGCCCGAGGATCAGGATCAAGGGAATATCCAGGTACATGTGGGGAGGCTTAGCCAAACCAATTTGGACCTACTTGGAAATGGAGAGGGCCAGCACCTCCCCAGAGTACAAGGCAGAACTGTTCCAGGCAATAGAAGGGTGAGATCTCCCTCAGTGGATTCTCACATTTCTAGTGTCTCCAGAACCTCTCAAAGGGGAATGACTTCCCCCCAGAGAAGAGAGCATAAGGCCAGGATGAGAGCTGTAGAACTCCAGATAGAGAGGGAAGAGTTAGCCCTGGCCCAAGCTAAACTTGCCATAGCAAGGGAACAGAAAATGTGTGGCTTAGATGCCACTGGTGGCAGCAATAATCCTAGAGAGAAAGACAGGTCCTATAATAATAGAAACCTGACAAAGATTGTGCCCCCCTACACAGAAGGGGATGACATCCACAAGTAGATAACTGCTCTTGAGAGAGCCTGCATGGTACAGCAGGTTCCTGAAGAACAGTGGGCAGCAATCTTATGGTACTCCTTTTCTGAGAAAGGGAGGGACAAGCTCCTCACTGTCAGACATGAGGATGCTAAAAACTACAAAGTCCTGAAGAGTGCTCCAATAGATGGGTTTGGCTTAACCACTGTACAGTACAGGTTTAAGTTCAGAGACACCCAGAAGACACAGACTCAGGACTGGACTGATTTTGTTGATTGTGCAACTAAAACTCTGGAGGGTTGGCTACATGGCAGCAAAGTACATGACTTCACAGGATTGTATAATTTGATTATGAGGGAGCAGATCCTAAGTAATTGTCAGAACCAGCTCTTACACCAGCACCTGGTGGACTCAGATTTGACCTCTCCCCAAGAATTGGGAAAGAGGGCAGATAAATGGGTCAGAACCAGGATTAGGCCTAAGAATCAGGACAGTAACCAGAAGAAGGAGTCTACCAAGCCTCAAGATAAGGGTGGGGATAAAAGTAAAGAAAAGACTTCCCCAGGGCCCCAAAATTCCAAGGAAAAGGGTGGGCCCCACGACACTTCTTCAACTGACAAAAAGCCTTATTGTCATGCCTGTAAACAGGTTGGGCATTACAAAACAGACAACTGTTGTCCCAAGAATGGCAATAAAGAAAACATACCTCCAACGCCAGCTCCAACACCTCCTGTTACTGTCAGCAGTAATCCCGCAGGAAGTGGGAGCACACCCAGGAATCTGGGTGGGTTTACTTTTGGAGCCCAGGTGGACCCTGGCCTATCCAGGTCCCCCTCCCCAAATGATCTTGTTTATGAGACTGGCATGGGGTTTGCCAAATTCTCTGATTGCCCAAATACCTTGAGCAAATATAGACAAGAGCCCATCATCAATGGTTTGAAAGTTGAAGCCTTTAGAGACACAGGGGCTAGCATCACCATGGTGGCTGACTGTATAGTCCCCTCTAAGCAACTTTTACCAGGTGCCACATACCAGGTAACAAACATTGATGGCATCCAGACAAATCATCCCATGGCAGTAGTAAGTCTCAGCTGGGGAGGTGTCATTGGCCCAAAGAGAGTGGCAGTATCACCAAACTTGCCTGTAGACTGTCTACTGGGTAATGATTTAGAAATCTCAGCCTGGCCTGAGGTTGAACAGGAAATCCATTCTAGAATGGTAAACTCCAATGGAAAGGTTAGTGGGGCTGTAATAGCTACAGCCCCAACCCAAGATGTCCTTCCTGAAAAGGTTGGTAGGGCTGAGCAACTCTCTGCCCCATCTTTAACAGAAGCTCTTCCAAAACAGAATAGCAAAGCTGTTATGATAACAGCAGAAACCCAAACTGAGTCTCCTCCCGAAAAGGTTGGTGGGCTGTGATGGCCACAGCCCAAACTCAAACTGATATGTGTGTTGTGAAGCCTGAAATGATGGATCACTCCACCCAAACTGAGAGCATGGAGGAGGAAGAGAAATCTCCCCCTCACCAGACATTAGGACAGGATCAGCTTCCTCAGGGAACTGATCTTACCCCCGATGAAGGAACTGCCCCAAAGGTTGTTGGGCCTGGCCTGACAGAGCCTCTGATGGCAGCGGACCCTTCTCAGGTGGGACCCAGTCTGGAGCAGGTAACCTGCCCCTCTCTACCTTGCCTTAGTCAGCCCAGGGCTATAGAGGACAAGAAGGACAGTGAGACCCAGAGGGCCCCCTGTCAAATAAAGCACCCCCCTCAACAGATTAGGGGCACCAAAACTAGTAGCCCTAGTAAGGTGAAAACTTTAAAAACTCCTGAGGGAGCCCCCTTAAAAACAGTTAGGGACAAACTGCATAAACACACCCAAGGTAGTGATTCCCTATGGTGGAGACCTTCTAATACCCCTAGGGTGAGGGACTGCTTAGTGGACCATGAGACAGGGGGTACCCATGCTAGTGAAGGTACTTCCTTATATGGCCACTCAGGCAATATAGGCTTACCTGGCCAAGGATAGCCTTATCTCCTTTCGTTTGGGGGGGGGGGGGGTTGTGTAGGAAGGTGGCTACCTGACTATGGTTACCCCAGATTTTTTGCCTTGTGTTTAGCTGGTTTTCGACTTAGTTGGCCTGGTTCCCTGCTAATCAGGGCCCCAGGCTATCTGCTCTCTCTGTAAAATGGATTCCATGTGCCCTAGGTGCATAACTAGATTGGCTTGGGTCACCTTATCAGCCCCTGTACAGAGCACTATAGGTGCCCAGGGCATAGGTGCATCCAAGGCCTACCAGGGGCTGCAGCATATCTTTTGCCACCCCTGGCTGGCTATATAACATTGACACAACTGGCTGATCACTCAGCTGGGGCAAGGTGGTGTAATCACCCTAGCTTAGATATAGTATACCTATATCTAAACCTAACTGGACACATATAAACCTATAAGCCACTCCTATGGCAGGCCTTAACAATCCTGGAGGCAGAGTGCGTGGTTTAATGTGAGATGGGACTCTAGCATGAGCTGAGCCTGTCTGCAGCTGTCGGGACCAATTCCCTTAGCTGTTCCGGGATAATACCAAACCATATACTATTAAGTGCATTATAATCCTCGCGGTTATATGTTAACTTTGGTTTGGCTTTATCAAAACATGTCGTGTAAGGTGTTATACATATTGGAATACTGGAATAATACCCCCTCGCCAGTCCTGGCGACGGGGGTAGCATTCCACCCCTCTAGAGGGAGACAACATGTCACTTTGCTAAAACGCGGTTGATTTTTAAAAGAGCCTCAGATCCACAAAATGGATGCTTCTGCCACAGACACATGTCTGACCTCCTGCTGCTGACCGAAACTCAGCAGAGGAGGCCTGGACAAAGGCTTTCCTGTCGCAGGGAGGTGTCACACCATCCCAGACAGGAGATAGTGGATTGTAGCAGGGAGGTTTGAACAAAACCAGACACTGCCTGGGGAGCACAAGGCTGCCCCTTGCATAATCCGGCCAAACCACTTCTGGGGCACACCAGCCCCAGTCCCAGTGTGGCCTGGATCAAAGGAAAGAGGTGTATCCACCCCCTTCCTGGGTCCCACCCATAGGAGGGGACCTAGCAGGTAATCCAGCCCACCAGATTCGAATAAGAGTGGGAGCAGTGCCAATGCAACCCATATTATCCTAAAGAAACATAAGAAACTCTGGACCCTTCAACATGCTACTCAACGTAGAAGACTGAAGAATCTCCCTTGTGGTCAAGGAGTGACCACCCTGTGCAAACAGGCACCATCTGGCACCTCGACCCTTGCTTTGTTGCAGTTCCCGTCGGAACTCGAGCGACAGAGAATGACGAGATCAAGCTTGCCTGCCTTCCTTCAGCCCGGTCCACAGTCCCTGCAGAGCTGAGACTAGTGGAGGCGACCAGAAGCGTGGGGCACGCCATCTTGAAAAGGCCATGAGACGCTGACTGCGAAGCCCACGAGTGATCCTCGATGCTGTGCACCGGGGTTTGAGAAGCCCCAACCCTGAGCTACTCTTGCACCGAAGCTACCCCCTCCACACTCGACGAGTGCTGCGTGGGGCCCTTCTGCTTGTGTTGGCTCGATGCGTTGGCCCAGTCACTTGCCGTCTGGCTTGTGGCCCCTGTGCTGACGAAAACCTTAAACCAACTTGCTTTTCTGGTTGCTCCAGATTTGCACCAGCTCCTGTGAAAAGGAGCACCCGCTCTGACCCTCCTGGTCTGAGTGAGAAGCAATCTCCCGGTTCCGTGTGGATTGCTTTTGCCAAGTGTTGTTAGCTCCAATCTTGAAGCCGACAGCGCTGACGGCGAGAGCCTGTGTGGTACAGATTGTGACCTGCTCCTGGACGTCGCAGATGCCCCAGAGCCCACGTGACAGCAGAGAGAAGCTCCTTGACAACCATCTGATTGCGCCCGACATTGCCTGGTTCCATCCTGGTTCCACCCTGGTCACTGCTGAGTGACCCAGACTCCTTCCCCTCTGCTTTCAGATACTTCTCGACTTCGATCCACCCTTGGATCACACTGGACACTTCTGCTTCCCATCGCCTGCAGCATCTTCAGCTCCAAGCACCACGACCCTGCATGTCAAAACCCGACGCCACTTCGACCCTGTGCACCCGCATCCTGTGGGTGAGGTAACATTGCAACGCCAGTGTTCCCACACTGGTACACACCTCTAGGGTCTGTGTCTTAAGTTTTGTTCCTCTAGGTTCAGCCGAAGTATCTTTAAACTCTCTTTGTGTAACTTTTACGCACCATTGACATTGCATTGGTGCAAGCCGCACTTTACGTGCTGCACCCGAATCCCGCGGGCTTTTCCCGACTTCAGCATTGCTAGTCCAGACTGCTCCCAGCGATTCCCTAGGCCCTAGGCCTAACCACTGTTTGATTGGTATCTCTTATACCATTTTTTTAGTATATGGTTTGAGTGGCCACCCGCCCTCATCCATAATTGTGCAACTTTGTATGTTATACTGTGCTTTTGATTTAACGCTTGTGCCCCTTTGCTCATAAAGAGTACTGGGGATTATTTTAGAAATAAACACATATATTTTTATAATATATACTTGTGTGGTGTCCTTTCATTTGATATTACAGGATTGGTATTGCACCGTTACAACGCAACTTTTACAACGCACTACCATTACACCGCAACTTTTACAACGCAAATACCATTACAATGCATGCCATTACAACGCATGTCATTACATAGCAGATACTAATACAACGCATGCCATTACATCGTAAGTATAGGTAAGTATATTATTTTTATTTTATTTTATTTTACATTATTTTATTAATTTAATTAATATTAAAAATAAATTAAAATATTAATTTATGTATTTTTATAAAATTAATTATACAGGGGTATTTTTAGGTTTTAGGGATGGGTTTGGTTTTTGGGGTACAGGGGTATTTTTAGGTTTTAGGGCTGGGTTTGGTTTTTGGGGTACAGGGGTATTTTTAGGTTTTAGGGCTGGGTTTGGTTTTTGGGGTACAGGGGTATTTTTAGGTATATGGGCTGGGTTTGGTTTTTGGGGTACAGGGGTATTTTTAGGTTTTTGGGCTGGGTTTGATTTTTGGGGTACAGGGTTATTTTTAGGTTTTAGGGTTGGGTTTGGTTTTTGGGGTACAGGGGTATTTTTAGGTTTTAGGGTTGGGTTTGGTTTTTGGGGTACAGGGGTATTTTTAGGTTTTAGGGTTGGGTTTGGTTTTTGGGGTACAGGGGTATTTTTAGGTTTAAGGGCTGGGTTTGGTTTTTGGGGTACAGGGGTATTTTTAGGTTTTAGGGCTGGGTTTGGTTTTTGGGGTACAGGGGTATTTTTAGGTTTTAGGGCTGGGTTTGGTTTTTGGGGTACAGGGGTATTTTTAGAGTTCAGGGCTGGGTTTGGTTTTTGGGGTACAGGGGTATTTTTAGGTTTTAGGGCTGGGTTTGGTTTTTGGGGTACAGGGGTATTACGAGTTTAAATAAATTAAATTAATTACATTAATTTAATTAATTTTAATTAAATTAATTACAATATTTACAATTATAAAATTAATTGAATTACATTACTTAAATTAAAATAAATTAATTATTTTTATTTATTTATTTAATTTATTAAAATTAAATAATATTATTTACAATTTGTAAATTAATTAAATTAACTTTATTACATTTTTATAAAAAAAGATATACTTACCTATACTTACGATGTAATGGCATGCGTTGTAATAGTATCTGCTATGTAATGACATGCGTTGTAATGGCATGCATTGTAATGGTACCTGCGTTGTAAAAATTGCGTTGTAACGGTATGCGTTGTAAAATAACGCGTTGTAACGTCATATATCCTACAGGATTGTATGTGGTAAAACAGCTCGCTTAACACGACCTCTTAAGTTAAGCCTTTAAGGCTGCTTAGTCCATGCTACCCCTAGGATAGCTTGTGTAACAAGGTTGACTTACAACCAGACACCATAAGGGATTGTTTGGACTGATACAAGGTGGTTCCAGAATTGGAAACATCATATTTCAGGCCAACTTCTCACAGTAATGCTTGCTAGTTTAGCAAGAATTGGCAGTGCTAATTGGTCTGGTTTATGAATTATAGTCAAAAACCACAGTTGATAGACAGAATGCAAAACGATGTCATACATTCACCCCAGTACAGAGATCTGAGCCTAAATCTATCGTTTTTTTGCACTCCACACCACCCTAGTTTAGGCATGGCCATATGCAAATCAGTCTGACCCTGTGCCTCATAGGAACTGTCCAGCCCGAACTGCCAAGCCATGCCTTCCCTGGACTGGAAACAAGCTTCCGAGGACCGGTTTATGGCATTCCAGTCGTCTTCAGCCCGGCTTGCTTGAATCCAGTGTTGTGGAGTGCATGGGACTCATGTCTGAGCATACCCATCCCACTCGGGGTGACAAATGCAAAAACCACAGGTGATGGACAGAATACAGAACAATGTCATACATTCACCCCAGTACAGAGATCTGGGCCCAATCCATCTTTTTTTGCACCCCACACCACCCCAGTTCAGACATGGCCATTTGCAAATCAGTCTGACGCTGTGCCTCATGGGAACAGTCCAGCCCGAACAGCCAAGCCATGCCTTCCCTGGACTGGAAACAAGCTTCCGAGGACCCGTTTCTGGCATTCCAGCCGTCTTCAGCCTGGCTTGCTTGAATCCAGTAGTGAGGAGTGCAATGGACTCACGTCTGAGCATACCCATCCCACTCGGGGTGACAAATGCAAAAACCACATGTGATGGACTGAATGCAGAACAATGTCATACATTCACCCCAGTTCAGATATCTGGGCCCAAATCCATCATTTTTTTGCACTCCACACCACCCTAGTTCAGACATGGCCATATGCAAATCAGTCTGACCTTGTGCCTCATGGGAACAGTCCAGCCCGAACTGCCAAGCCATGCCTTCCCTGGACCGGAAACAAGCTTGTTCCTCCACTTAATGTTCTTTTCTCTCTGCATCACTCTGATTCTATTTCTGCTGCTCCTATTCAGTCACTCTCTCTCATACTCTTTCGCTCACTCCATCCGTCGATCGTCTTCTCTTATTCCCCGTACCTCAATATTTTTTGATAACTCTCATTCCTTTATTCTCTTACTCCTTTCACTCCATTTTTCTCTTACTCTCTTCCTGTGCGGGAGCCCTGATGTAAATGTAAGTGCCTCCTGGCACACACAGATGGTGGCAAACTTTGGCACTCTCCCTCTCTTTCTCTTTCTTTTTCTCTCTCTCTCTGTTTATCCCTCATTCCTTTTCTCTTTCCCTTTCTGTTTCTTTCACTCCTACTATATCTCTTAGTTTTCTTTTCTGATTCTTAATCTCGTTCCTTCTTTCTTGTATTGTGAAATATATATTTTATATATTATACTTCATTTTTTTTCTCTTTACAGATATATTTATTAAAAATATTTAATTCACTTATTTTATTTCTTAGAAGGTAAGTATAACAAATAAAAAAATACTTTCTCATCACTGTCTAACTTTTCATTATTTATAAGGTAAGTATGAGAAACAAAAAATAGTTTCTTATCACTTTCTTATTGTGACAGAATAACTGCCTCACTCTTTGTCAGTCCCTTGCTCTCCCTCTCTCTCTCTCTCCCATACACTTAATCTTCTTTCCTTTCTCTTTCTACAACTCCTCCTCTTTCCCTCATTCACTTTCCCTCTTTTTTAATTTATTTTCTTCTCCCTTATTACCCTTCCCTCACCCTCTTATCCATTTCTTAACTATCACTAACCCTTCACTCACCGTCACTCCCCTTCCCCCACTTTATTTCCTGCTGTCTGTTTCTCACACCCCTTCCCTTTTGCGCTCACTTTCGCTTACTCCCATTTGCTGTATGTTGCAAACAGGTGCAGGATTTTTACGTAGTATAAGTGCAAAAGTGACTGAATGAAATATTATAAATTTCACGTATTCACTTTTAGGAGGAGTTCCTGCACCAGAACATTACCCATGTATACAGGAAAGCCTCCTTTTGGTGCATAGTTTTACAATATGATGCACCTTGCAAGTACATCAGATTTTAAAAAACATACTTTATGGTGCATCTTTTGTACCACGGCTACATCACAAATGTGATGCAATGGTTGTGTAAAAGACACACAAGGGTTTTTTTAAAACTGCCCTTAATACATATAAATTCATTCACGCACTTTCACTAATAGTGCAAATTGAAGCATAGAGCTACAGTGCTCCGGCACTCATGATGAGCTGAGCTCGTCACGGCCATGCCCATTTTGATGGAACGATCAGCACAGAAGGGGAATTACCCCAGCGTGCGAGCGTTCCACGGGCCATGACGAGCTCATTTCGTCATGAGCATCGGAGCACTGTAGCTCATGACGAGCTGAGCTTGTCATGAGCGTGCCCATTCACGCTCTTTCACTAATAGTGCAAATTGAAGCATAGAGTTGTAACATATTTATATACATATGTTACATTTCAGTGCTTTGAAAGTAGTACAGTATACTATAGGTAAACACCCTATAGATTTATGCTGTACCACATCCTTATAGTTTTGCACTAGACATTCACTATGAAAAGCTTTTACATACAAACATAGAAATATAGTTCTTTTTTTGACCAGTAGAGGTAGTTCTGAAAATAACGGGATTTTTTGTGATTTTTTTTTTGGTGCAAAAATGGTAAAAAAAACTGAACTTTTCAAACAAAACAATTGTTCAACAGGAACAAATAAGTGAAAAAAAAATAAAAATTAATGGTGGTATTTGTGGTTCCTACTCTTTTCCGCAATTACTTCGATGGACTGTTGCCCATAAGATATTAGTGCGTTGCAATGTATGCAACGCATGATGAGATTCCGGAATTCAGGCTGTAAATTTGGAACCATAGCAGATGGAAGTGCTGATGGTGGTGCCGATGATGTGCTGGGAGCAGAGCCCTGCTCCTCCTCTGACCTTCGCACTACAGCTCTCGCCCAATTGGTGGGGTGTATGTTCTTTACATGGCGTTCCATGCTGAAAGTTCCAAATGAGTATTTTTTGTTTTCATTACCCCTTGATAAAACAGTCTGACATATTTTACATGTCACTAGTGGTGCATTCACTTTCTTTAAATGTTCAGGAAAGGTGAACAATTTCCACACAACGGATTCCTTTTTTTTGTAGGCCTTGGCTCTTCTGGTACAAATTCTTCAGATGAAGATGAAGAATCAGATTCCTCTGGAAGTGCAGCCATTTGGTATTCTTTCTCTAAAGCCCAGAAGCTGAAGAAAAAAGATGCTTCTTCTCTGAAAGTGAAAGAAGAATGATTAACATGGAAGGGGTCTTTCTATAATTGTAGTAGGAAGTATTATAAACCAATAGATTCTCTTGTTTTGAGGTCACATGGCTGTACGTAATCTTACTGAGAGCTTATGGAGCGTTTACGGAGCGCTTACGTAGCACTTAGGATGCAGTCCCGGTCCGCTTACGTCATACACATCATCGCGAGATTCGTAATTGCTTTAAAAAGTAATATACTGTTCTTAATAGTTTAAAAAACCCATTTTCTTCATTATACCAGACATTGTCTACCTTTAAAAATATCATTAAATACGTAGATATGACGTTTTTGAAATTAAAAAAACTTTTGTGGGTGAGCGCTCGTAGGTTTTACGGTGCGCGCACCACGCACTCACGGTGTGACGTGCCCTCGCGAGATTCATAATTGCTTTAAAAATAATATACTGTTCTTAAAAGTTAAAAAAACCCATTTTCTTCATTATACCAGATATTGCCTACCTTGAAAATTAACATTAAGGGCCTCATTAGGATGGAGGATTTTCCGCATCCTACGGGCCGGCGGAAGCCACCGCCGGCCTGGAGGATGCGGAAAATCCTCTGCGGACCCACCAAGACCAACCGCCACATTAGGATGGCTGGTGGGTCCTGGTTTCCGTCCGCAGCTTTTCCTCCGCGGTTGGCTTACAACCGCAGTGGAAACGCACTAATATGGTGCGGTGTCTCTCAGACACCGTCAGCCAGATTAGGATGTGCATGGAAACATGCTTTTCCGCTGCGGCTTTTCCGCCCTGGTAAAGCATGGGTAACTTCACTGCGAGGGCCCGTTGTGGGCCCCCTAGGTGAAGGGGGGGTGGGGGTTGCACATGGGGGGTACCTATGGTACCCCCCTGCATTTGTATGCAGTAAGCGGCAGGCACTGCGCGGTGCCTGCCACTTTGTACATACAAATGCAATGCGTGCGTTTTTAACATTGCTGCGGGTGCAGCTTGACGCTCCACCCGCTGCAATGTTAAAAATAGAGGATGTGACCGCAACCCTTGCGGTCACATCCTAATTGCACAGGAGGGAACTCCGCATGCTATGCGGAGGTTCCCTCCTGCTCTGGGGTCGCGGACGGACGCAAGTCCGTTCGCGATCCTAATGACCCCCTAAATACGTAGATATTAAGTTTTTGAAATTTAAAAAAACGTTTGGGGGTGAGAGCTCGTAGTTTTTATGGTGTGCTTACGAAGCTCTCTGAGTGTGCGTACGGTGCGCGGACCTTATGATCATAACAAAAAAAAGAAAAGCTTGCAAATAAAAAATACAATTTTAAACATTATTTTTGTACTTAGTTTTATAAATATTTTAGTATAAAATGTGAAATGTAAATAAGGGGAAAATAATATGTAAATATTTATTATAAAAAATAAAAATTAGTTTAAAAAGAAAGAAATTTAATAATTAGTACATTTAAAAGTCATCTTTAACAAAACCTTTGAAATTCACTGAAAAAACCATAGGTTTTAAAAATGTTATAGTGCTGCATTAGCATTTAAAAAACCGTACAAATTCACTGAAAAAACCATAGGTTTCACACACGTTATAGTTAGGAATTGGCATTTAAAAAACCTTGCAAATTCACTGAAAAAACCATAGGTTTCACACACGTTATAGTTAGGAATTAGCATTTAAAAAACCTTGCAAATTAACTGCAAATTAACTGAAAAAACCATAGGTTTCACCCATGTTATAGTTAGCTGGACATTTCTCTCATACAAAACCATTGAAATTCCCCCGTTATAGTTAGTTCAGCTAACTATAACTCGCGCGCCCGCAATGCACTGCTGATGACGTCACATATTACATCACTCATGACATGGTCAGTGACAACACTCACTGAGTCAGTGAGTATAAAAACAATTATATCAAAATGTGCAAATATATATATATATATATATATATATATATATATATATATATATATATATATATATATATATATAAATATATACATATATATATATATATATATATATATATCCAAAACGAAGTCCCAATCGCGCTATTAGGTCTTAGCAAGTAACCAAGCAGGAGACCAAAGTTAGAATTGGGAGTTTATTAAAGTCATAAACCCTCCGTGACGCATTTCAACTTCGAAAAGTCTTGATCAAGAATATATATATATATATATATATATATATATATATATATATATATATATATATATATATATATATATATATATATATATATATATATATATATATATAAATATATATATAAATATATATACATATATATATATATATATATATATATATATATATATATATATATATATATATATATATATATATATATATAAAGAACAACCTCAATGATTTACATTATTCAGTATTGGGGCGGTACTAATATCTAAACGGGGAGGCAACAGTGAAAAGAGTCTGAGACAACTTGAGTCTCATTTTATTTTGACTCTGGATACTAAGATCCCAAATGGCCTGAACAAGGGTGAAGATTTGCATAATTTCCTCTAAAGTTGTATACTGCATTGGCCTGCCTTCCCATGATGAGTCTCTTGTTATGCTGCTTCCTATTGTGTGACTTTGATTGCCTACCACTTCTTTTCTGGTTCGGCTCAACCCTGATGCAATTGGTATATCTATGTTTACATTTACCTTGAGGATTATTGCTTTGGTGCATGGTTATTTGTAACCACTATGAATTATTATGATCTGTATTGCACTTTATGCGCAGCTTCCTTCAGCACATGCACTTTATCTAATGTCTGGTTGAACCTTGTCATGTTGATTCTTTTAATGGCTTCTCAATTGTATGCGGCTATTTTTTTAAATCTTAGTACTAAGAGGGTTTTTATTTGCCAGTTATTTTTTGTCATACATTTACTAATTCAGGTTTCTTATATGTTGGATTGCAGGCTATATACTGTGGATGGGCTAATCACTATTTGTAAACTATGATTTATTCTGCAATTTTTAAACTTATATCTATTTGTATGGTTTTTGTATATATTCCTTCCTATTACTTTTTGTGTCATTGTGGTCTGTGAATACCAAAATGAGTAAGTACCTTCTGCGAATACCGAAATGAGTAAGTGCCTTCTGTGAATACCAAAATAGTAGTGAGTTTAGGACTTTTGCAGTAAGTTAGTTCTGTGAATCCGGCCCTACATTTTTTTGAAACAATATTTCTTACCTTAAATTTTATATTCTTGACCACGATATTCTTGCGGTTGATATTTCTGAAACACAATATTACAAACTCGATATTTGTGTAAATCGACATTTACAACCCAATATTCTGTTTCAGCATGGAAATGCTCCTAGAAAACCTCATCCACTATCATTAAGAAACGACGGGAACAGGTCTGGCAGAAAATGCCATGTATAAACAGAAGCATTGCCCTGCAAGATTCAGCCTACAAGGTCATGTTTCTATGGCATTCTACTGCAGCTCGTCTTAGCGCTATGCACCCTGTAGTCCTCGCTATGCTCTGGCATTTCGGGGCCCTGTTGGGAGACTTCCATCACTTATTTTGGTCATGTCCCAAAACCTTCTGGGAGAAGATTCTGAGACACATCAGGGGCACGCTGGGATTCCGAATACCAGATGACACTCTCAGCGTTCATTTAGGCATCTGCCCCCCTCCCTGACCACAATGACCCACACAGACTGGTACCTAGTGCACCACATGACTGGTGCAGCCAAGCAGCTTATAGCGCGGTCCTGGTGCTCTCCCTTGCCGCATCATGGTTCATGCAGCTCTGGCACACTATTGCGCTGGAGCATATGACACACAAGCTAACCTATACAGATAAGAAATCACAATGTCTCTGGTCACCCCTTGTTCAATACATGTCCCACCTGGAATACTTAAGCTCCCAACCCCCCAGACTACGGTCGCTAAATCTCTTTCACGACTCAGCATAGAGCATCTCCGGCATGCCCTGCAGATCATGCCCACTGAGCATGCATAACATATTTTAGCTCTTAAGCAACACTCCCTACTCCACTATCCCACATGACTGAGAGCCTCAAGTAACCTGAATAGGAACTACAGTTACCCTTCACTCTCTCCCCAGTCCCTTTTCTCCTTTTTATCCTCCCCTGGTTTATCCCCATATTCGGTGTCTTCTGTACTTGGACAATCACTTGGACCTGACACAACTTTTTCATCGGCCAGTCCTTGTCTTTTCATGGATTCTGCTATGCCTCTTACCCCCTTAAAAAGTCATGGCAGCTTTGTGTATATGCTCTGTTGCGGTAATGTGTCTACTTACTTGATGTCTCTTATTTTCTCAATGGCACCTGAACCGTAGTGTTGTTCCTCCCTTTGATGTCAGATTCAATGAACAAACCTTGAGCAAAAACAAAAGACAGCCCTCTCAAGGGAGGGTAAGGCAGAATCTTCAATAAGACGTATAGTGTCTGAATGAAATATTACATCCAGTTGGACCCTTTTACAGCTTTTGAGGATTGTTGGTGTAATGCAAAGCTCTGCTTTAAAGACGTACTACAAAAACTTCAAATTAGTAAACTGATAAAACCAAATAAAAATAATAAACACAAACAGGGAGGTGGTGGTCCGGTGACATAATAAACCCCGTCATTTATTTGTACACTGCCCCCGGGACGTGTCCCACCCGAGGGCCAATTAATAACAAATCAGCTGAGCACACACTTCATTTTAAAAAAAGGAATTGGTAGGATTTTCATATTCAATGCGACTCCCGCTGAAATATTTTTTTTTAAAAAAATGCTTTTTGTGCCCCTACATTTTCCCTGTGTCCCCCCACCCTCCCTCCCCCCTGACTCCTCCCACCAAGAGGTCTATGGGGTCAGGGTGTTTCTACCCTGCTCCTTTTTCAAATGTTTTTTTCTGTGGCTCGATTTACCGAGTTACAAGCTGGCTCCCAACACTTCCTAGTTTGAAGTGTTGGCATCCAATCACATCTCATCATGAAAACGTGAGGATTCACGGATCCACTGCATCCCTATATATACAAATGGATTTTTTTTTAATAAATAGCTCAGTAACTACTGAACGGATTCATACCATTTAACATAAAGGTTGATTTCTGGGCCAACACCTGCCTTTCTGCCAAATTGGAAGTAATCCTTTTCAGCGGTTCAGGCTGTAGTCATGTCTAAATTCTCTATGGGAATTAACATGGGGAAAACGTAATTTGAGACCCACTTTGTCTTGGCCCCCACTTGAGGGAAATGTTCAAGACAGCAGCTGAAGTGAACATCAAACTAGTTTTGAAACATTTCTGAGGTTTCATCAAACGATGCCAAAGTTATTGCCAAATGAAAAAAGGCCCTTCATATGGAAACAATATCCTAAATATATCTACCTGCTAGTGACTTCCAATAGGTATTATATACATATATATTAGCTATTGGCCATCCCAGAAAGTTAGCGTTTTGTAATTGACATAATTCCATTTAGTAGTTTTTGAAATATCAAGGAAATCCAAATTTATATATTTATGGACATGAAGGCTCTGCGAACCCTACCGATCTCCTGCTCAGATGTAATTGGCTGCCAGCACTTCACGCCAGGAAGTGTTCGCAGCCATCTTGGGACTCAGGTTGAGTCGAGTCCCACAAAAAAACATTAAAACAAGAGAAGGAGGCAGGGTAGGAATCCCGTGGCCCCCTAGGTCTCCTGGGGGATCACACACAGGAACAGAAATAAATTTGTTTGTTTAATTTTCAGTGGGTACTGCATTGAACCTGTGGCTCCTGCTGACATTTTTTTAAAGAAGTTTTTCTTTACTAATTGGCCCCCGATTGGGGCAGGTATCTGGGGCATTTGGAAAACAAAAGAGGGGGAGCACATGGGCCTGCCCTCCTGGGGCTTATAATGCCTGTGGACCACCACCTCCCCAGGGCTTATACATTGTTAAAGGAGGGGTGTCTGGGATCAACCCAGACCCCAGAAACCACCACCTCCCTAGGGCTATATTAAAAAAATAAATCACAGGGACTTTTGGGCACCTGTGCCCTGGGGACCACCACCACCCTAGGGCTATTTTATTTGTAATTGGAGGGCATCAGGGACCTCTTTGGGCCCGGGGGCCACCACATCCCTGGGGCCAAATTCTTTTTTTTAGATGGGAGGTGGCCACAAAGCCCTCCTCTCAGGTCGTTCTCCCCCCGGGGCCTGCCACCTCCTGGGGCAAGCCCTACAACAACAAAGAAGGGGGGCTATGTGGACCTCCTCCTAAAGCCATAAATGGCCTTGGGGACTGCCATCCCCCCTGGGCCGGCTCCTGCTATGTCCCTGGCTGTCCACCTCCAGAACATAGCGGTGTTTGCTGTGGCTTGGTGGGAGCTTTACTTCTCCCGCCAAGTCTCAGCGAACACTCTGCTTCCTGCAAGTGAGAGCTGATAAAGTGCTCTTGTTTGCTGGAAGCAGAGGTTTCATCTGTTTCTCTACCTGCTATCAAGTCAGCGGGAAAACAGACAAATTGTTTTCAGCCACAGTAAGCAGCATGTAGCAGCTCCTTGTGTTGGAAAACAATACTGGCTCCCGCAGTTGGCAGGGAGCCAGCAGGGACAACAGGGGTATTCAAGCTCCCCTCAGAGTTCCAGTGGAGACTGGGTGCCCTGCGGGCACCCATAAGACATGTCCAGGCCCTTGGGGATGGGGGCCCCCAGGGCCTTAATTGGCCCATGGAGAGGGGCCATAAAGTCCCCTTACTCCATTTGTAAATGGCAGAGCCCCAGGGATGGGGTCTCCAGGGCTCAAATTGGCCTGAGGAGGGGGGCTGTGCAGCTTTCACGCCCTATTACAAATAGTCCAGGCCTCAGAGGATGGGATTCCTGGGGCCAAAATCAGCCAGGGGAGAAGGGCTGTGCAGCCCTCCTCCCCAATTACAAACACATTAATAATAAAAGGTCGGGCCCTGGGAAATGGGGTACCTTGGGAAGAAATCAGCCTGGGGAGGGGGGATGCATGGCCCCCGCTCAATTGCAAAAAAAGTCTGACCCTTTGGCAGGGGTTCCTGGGGCCGAATTCAGCCCAGGAAAGTGAAGGCCATGCAGCCCCCCCCTGATACAATAAAGAAATGTAGAAGGGCCAGCCCTGGGGAAGTTACCAGAGGCCCCACCCGCTTTATCAACCACTCTCCAAATTGGCTTCCTGGCACACAAGTTGTTGAGGGATGAAGTCAGCTTTGATGGTGAAGGCCCTTGGGTGCCAACAACCCCTCCTGTACCTCCAAGTCCCATACAGCAGGATTGGTAAGAGGTCGTTGGAGGCAACACCCCCTTTGTCCACCACTCTAAAAACATGCCTGCTGTCGTACTACTGATTGGGGGATAACGCCAACTTGGGTGCTGAGTGTTCTTGGGGCCAGGAGCCCCTCCGGTTACCGCCTGTAAATCCCATGGAGCAGGATTGCTGAGATGTCACCAGAGGCCCTATTCCTTTGCCACCAGTCTGCAAGTGTGCATTCTGGTACAGTACTGGTTGAAGGATGAAGTCCCTTCGGATGATGAGGGTCCTTGGGGGCCAAGATGCCCTCCTGTTTCCGTCCAGTAAGTCCCACACAGTGGGATTGCGGAGAGCTTATCTGATGTCCCACCCTGCTTCTCCACCACTCTGCAATCATGATTACTAGTTAAAAAACCATCGGACTTCATTTAAAAAAATATAAGGTTACTGGGACATTATAGTTAGAAAATAGAATTAAAAAACCCTTAGAAGTTCAATGAAAAAAACAAAGATTACACAGACGTTAAAGTTAGGGTCAGATTTCACTCGTACAGAATCATAGAAATTTAGCAGTTATAGTTACCTGAGCTAACTATAACTTACGCCCCTTCAATGCACTCCTTATGACTTCACATATTATATCATTCATGACATCCTCAGTGACATCACTGAAGACATTAACTGTTGAATTTCTTTCGTTTTGCATGAGTTAAATGTGAGCCTAACTGTAACGTCCATGTAACCTTTTGTTTTTTTAGTGAATATAAAATCTAAAATATATATATATATATGAATTACCTACTGGCGGTCACCAGTAGGTAGTTATAGTTAGGACCTAGTATCCATAGGAATATGTTTTTTGTTTTGCCAATAACTTCAGTCACCCATACAGCTACTGACGCGCCTATTCACTCACCCATACAGTCATCCCACAGCCATTTACTCACCTATACAGAAACACACACACACACTCACTTACTCATAGAGATACTAACACATACCCACTTGCCTATATAGTCATTGGCACAAGCAGACACTCACCCATGCAGCCACTCTCCTATTCATTCACTCACCCATCACTCACTTATACTGCCTTTCACATACCCAGTTAGTTACTTATGTACCACTGACACATACACTCGCTCACCCACTCAGCTATATACACCCTCACTCATACATTTCTTCACACACACACACTCATTAACCTATACAGCCAATTACTTACCCACTCACTCATCCATACAGACAGTCACGAACACCCTTCCCCACCCACACAGACATTCTGACAGCCATACAGGTCCTCTCACAATCAACTACACACCCTTATAACCACGTACATACCCACTCACACAACCATTCAGCTACTTAGACACAAACTGGCAGACAGATGCAGACATTAACAAAAATGTCGCTCACCCATACATTCACTGAGACACCTAACCACTTCAGTCAGACATGCACCCACTGAATCTTCCATGCAGGGACTCATATACCCAGTGGCTCATCAATACACCTTTGTATATATATTTAACATTCATAAACATTTTAAAAACACTCACAGTCGGTGGATGATGTCATCAGTGATGTCACTGTTGATGTCATGAGTGGCGTAATATGTGTGGACATAAGCAGTTCATTGCCGGGGCATGAGTTATAGTTAGTGAAACCTGAACCTGTCTATAACGTTTCTGTAACCTTTGTTTTTTCAGTGAATTTCAAAGTTTTTTTTCAATTCCATTTCCTAACCATAACTTCCCTATAACCTTTGGTTTTTTTTAGTGGATATATGTAAACATATATGCACACACACATATAGGCTGCTAACAGTACCTTTACAGTTCTAAATGCCATTTCTTCTGACTCCGCTCCCCAAACTGCACCTACACTCAGTACTGGTGAATGTCCCAAACTAGTACATTTACTACAAAATGTAGTAGTAAACTAATGAAGATAGCTTTACTCATGTGTGAGTTGCCTTTGTGAATAGCCCCTTCTAACTTTTAGTGCACTCAGGGCGTGGAACTCATATTTACCAAACAAGAAGACAATCACAGTCTATGAAACCTAAAAAAGAATGAAAGAGATTGCCTTTAAAGCAACCCTTTCATCTATAAGCAGCCGGAATCACAGACTAAACCAACTCCTCAAGTTTAATTTGTTTAACATTTGTCAACAATTATGTGTTTGTTTCCCCCATTTTTTTTTTTTTTTTTTTTTTTAAAGACGTTTATTAATGTTCAAAGGTACAGTACACATAGCGAAGCCTACAACCCTGCGGGCCGGCTGCAAATGAACGGTGAATCGTGGGGGTGTGGGCCATCATAAAAAGGGCATGTCATTGCGTCCCTTGTGTCCCCGGTGAGCTAGGACATAGAGAAGATAGTCACATTTTCTTAAGTCAAGAAAGGAAAAGTCCATAAATGACGCCTTATTTTTCATGTTTTTCTAGAACTGAGCCATAAAATCGGCAAACTAAACAAAACAGTTCGTATCGGTATGTCCCAATGTTCCTATCGCGGTTTCCCCACTCGAAGTCCGTCCCACTGGCACGGTGTTAGTAGGTGCCACCTCTGAACGGTGTGTTGTTTGCCGATGCTGCTGCAGTGCAGCCGGAGGTCAGAGGTGTGCGTGCGCAAGTGTGCCTGAACCTGGAGTGGGACGGCCCCTGCGGGCCATGGTGTGTCATCGGTCGCCGGCCTTGTTAGTGGAGCATGTGGCATTCAGGTGGAGGAGCCTCGCTGTCGGTGTGGCTATCAGCGTCTACGCCAGCAGTCGCCATCTGTAGTGCCGTCAGTGGCTTCTGCCCACTTCAACACGAGGGGTCAAAGAGGCCACCGTCCGTGAGCAGGGGTCCGATACTGCAAACAGGTAAACATATATGTGATAGTGGGTGGGGAGGGGGGGTGGAGTATGCTTGCGGGGGCGATGTCAGCGACTTTGTGCTTGGGGCGCGCTGCTGGGCAATGGCCACTGATGGGCGCCTGCGTGGGCGTTGGGTCGTGTCCGAGGTTTACGCGTTGGCTGTGTCTTGTCTGTGTCAGGGGGGGGTGGGGGGCGCCGCTTGCGATGATTCCTGCGATACAGCATTAGCCTCTGTGACCCACCTCCGGCTTCACCCAGTCTACGTGAGCCCCCTGACAGTGCCCTCCCCCTTCAGGGACCCCAGGATACCATCCCAGAGCTGAGCTATCGGGAACCGCCGCAGGCCCGCTGTTTCTTCCCGGTGGAGCGCCGTGCCTTCCGCCCCTGCCCAGTTTGTAAAGGATGCGAACCAGTGTTTTGGGGTAGGCGGTTCCCGCCGTTTCCAGTGTCGCGTAATCAGCCGTTTGGCCGTAACGAGGCCCAGATCCCAGAACCGTGCCTGCGTTTTGTTCAGCTTGGTTCTTTTATAGAGGCCGAGAATGCACGCCTCCCACGTGTCCGGCAGGCCCGGGCCCGTGCTGTGATTCAGGAGTGAGGTCACCTCCCCCCAGTACGTGGTCAGGGTTGGGCAGTGCCAAAGCATGTGCAGGATATCTGCGCCTAACAGGTCGCATCTGGGACAAACGGCAGTGTCGATCGCGAAGTATCTGTTTATTCTATCTGGCGTTAGGTATGCCTGGTGCAATATGTACAGTTGGATGACACGGAAGCGGGAATTGCGGGGGATGTTCACGGGGCTAGCTAGTACTAGGTTCCACTCCTTGTCTGTCCAATCCCTCCCACGATGCGCCGCCCATTTAGCCCTAATCTGCTGCGTGGGTTTTTGCGTGTGGATGAGAAGCGCCTGCGCTAACCAATGCGTGATGTGCGAGCCTCTGCCCATTACATGTAGATATTGGACCAGGTGGTGCATCGGCGGTTCATCCTGGATGTCACCCCAGGAGTCAGTGTATGCCCGCAGTACCGACGCATGGAGTAGGAACTGCCCGGCCGGGAGTCCCGTGGTGTCAGATAACTCCGCAAATGAGAGCAGGGCCCCGTCAACATACAGGTCACCCATGGTCTCTACTCCAGCCGTGACCCAGTGGTCCAGATTGCGCTGCGTAACCGTCCCGCTCCTCCTGGGGGTGCCCAGCAGGGGGAGGGCAGGAGCATATGGTCTGGTGTTTTGCGTCAGCTTCAGGCTGCGGAGAAAACATTTGCGGGCCACGGCCACGTGCATGGGCAGGGGATGGGGTCCCTTGGTCAATGGGTGAAACAGGGCGCAGGTCTGGGGATGCGTCCACTGGTAGTCCGCAGTGGCCGTATCGTCCAGATGTGCATCGCTGAGCCAGTACGTCACCCATTGGAGCTGTGCGGCCAGGTAATACAGCTCCATGTTGGGGACAGCCAATCCTCCCTCCGCGGTCGGGGAGTACAGTTTAGCCAGCGCCACTCGAGGTCGCCCCGTGTTCCAGATCAAGCCACGAAGCATTGATTCCAGATCGCGGAATATCCGCGTGGGGACATACGTGGGGATATTCGCGAAGTAGTATAGCAGCCTAGGGAGCGCTATCATTTTAGTAAGAGCTATGCGGCTGGGCACGTTCAGCGGAAGGGTTTTCCAGAAGGACATCTGAGCTCGCAGAGAAGAAATGGCGCGCACCAGGTTGCCCTCCAGTAAGTCCTGTGGGTCTCTATAGATGTGCAGTCCTAGGTATTTAAACGTGGTCGGGTACCAAGCGAGTCTGGCCCCTCCAAGATGCACATCGCATTCCTCCTGATCACGGCTAAACGAGTATGCCCCGGACTTGGCCCAGTTGACCCTGAGGCCCGAGACCTCTGCGAAGGTCTGGAAGACGTCCGACAACTCGGCTGGCACCGCGGTGAGGTCCCGCACATAAAGCAGCAGGTCGTCTGCGTAGAGTGAGACTATGTGCGTTCCGTCAGCCAATGGGATCCCCCATTCCGCTCCTCTGTCCCGTAGCAGAGCTGCTAGTGGCTCAATGGCTAAGGAGAAGAGGAGGGGGGACAGGGGGCAGCCTTGCCTGGTGCCTCTACGCACCCCGATCTTCTCCGACAGCAGCCTTCCCGTCCTCACTCGGACACTGGGTCTCTGGTAGATCAGACCGACCATGTCAGCAAATGCATCTCCCACCTCAAATCTGTCCAGCACGGCTCCCAGGTATGGCCATTCTACCGAATCGAAGGCCTTCTCCAGGTCCAGGACCAGGCACCCCAATCTAGGCCAATGCGTCAGAGCCGCTTCCTGAATCCGGAAGAGGCGGCGTAGATTACGAGACGTGCTCCGCGCCGGCATGAAGCCATTTTGATCGGCGTGTACCAGAGTTGGTGCCTCCAGGGCTAGGCGGCGGGCCAGGAGTGAGGTGAAAATTTTATAATCTGTATTTAGCATGGCCAACGGCCTATAGGACCCCATGAGTGCGCCATCTCTGCCCGGCTTCAGCAGCGAGACCAAGTTTGCCTCATTAAGCGAGTCTGGGAGTGCTGATTCTTCCATTGCTGTATTGTACAACTTGAGCAATTCCGGAACCAGCGTGTCTGAACACGCCTTAAAATATTCGGCGGGCAGTCCATCCGGGCCAGGTGATTTGCCGTTGGACAGTGCGAAGATGGCCTCGCGTATTTCGTCCGCGGAGAATGGCGCCCCCAGGGCGTCCTGCTGTGAGCCTATAAGGGAGGGCAGCGGGATGTCCGACAGGTATTCTGCTATGTAGGCCGCAGTTACTCTCAGTTGCGACTTGTATAGGGCCCGGTAGTGTCCCACAAACGCCTGGTGTATCCTATTTTGGGTGTACACTAGTTCTCCCTCAGCCGTGCGGATGACGGAGACCGGCTCCGTGCGTTCCTCCTGCCTGACTAACCAGGCCAATAGCCTACCGGGCTTGTCACCGTGCTGGTGCACTCGCGCCGAATGGGCCGCAAAGTTGACGTGCCGCAGCTGTTCCAGTAGCGTTTCGTGCTCCGCCCGGGCCGCCTGCAGCCGGTCACCTGCACCCCCCACCGCCTCCTGCTCCCCGCCTAGTAGGTCCGCCTCCACCTTGCGCAAGTCCTCCTCCAACTTCCACCGTATGCTCCCCTGAGTGCTCAAGCAATGTCCTCGTACCACCACCTTGAATGCGTCCCACTCTACTCTCGGGGAGGATGCTGTATCTGAATTGTCTTCGAAGTATTGCGCTACGCTGGCCTGCAGGGAATCTCTGAAGGGGGCATCTAGCAGTAATGCAGGTTGCAGTCGCCATGTGGGGATTGGCGGGCGCGGGCGTTCCCAGGCCATGTGCAGTGTATGGGGGTTGTGGTCGGAGTGTGTCCTACCCAGGTATTGTGAGTCAGTGATATGGGGCAACATGTCCGCTGACACCATGTACCTGTCGAGGCGAACATGTAATGCATGTGCTCCCGAGAAGTATGAGTACACCCTAGCGTTCGGATTGTGCGCACGCCATGCATCTTTCAGACCCCACTGCGTCGCCCACTGTGTGAGTGTCCTCGTGGCCCCCTGGGATGTCGCCTCTGGCCTCAGCGGGACCGAACGGTCCAGCACTGGGTCTAGTACCGCGTTATAGTCGCCCCCCAGGATCCATGGGACGCCGTGCCAGGGCGCTAATTTCCCTGAGATACGCGCCAGGAAGGTGCCCTGATCCGTGTTTGGAGCGTAAATGGACGCCAGGACCACTGGTTGCCCGTCTATGCGCCCCTTCACCAGGACATACCTCCCCTCCGCATCTATGTGTACTTCCGACATTACGAAGGGGGTTCCCGGCTTTACCCATAGCAGTGCCCCGCGGGCGTACGAGGAGTATTCAGTGGCATACAGTTGTCCCCTCCATCTCCGCCTCAGCGCTGTCACCTCCGCCCCACTCAGGTGTGTTTCCTGCAATAGCGCGACCTGCACGTTCTGCCTCTTCAAGTAGGAGTAGATCTGGTACCTGCGCGCGGGTGTGTGCATACCTCTAATGTTCCACGTGCATATTTTTATGGCAGACATTTCAGCAATACACATTCCCCCCTGACCCTCCCAATAGCAGCGGCATCACCAAAGGCCCCAGCAGTGGCTCCCCCAGCTCTTCCGTTCCCACCCCCCACATTACACTCAGCAAAGTTTGGGAAAACATAAGGACAGGGAAAAAAAAAACAGTAAAGAACAACAACCAACAGCGGGCTAACCCCACTAAAATACCAAAAGGGCAGTGGCGGAACGGGCCACCGTCCATACTCTCAAGAGAGAGGAACATTCTTACTTTGTTTAAGGGGCAGTGTGTGCTAAGCACAAGTTCGGCAGGATGGATATATAGTCAGTTTAGGGGTAGCAGGCCGCTTCCCTGAGCCATACCATACAGGACAATAGTGGCCGCCCACTGCGGTCCAGTGCTCCAAGTTGCCCATCCTGTGTGCGACCAGGCGCAGATGCGTGCTAAAAGACCACCCCTTCAGTGCCCTCCCAGCTTACCACTAGTGCCATAAGGGCATTACTCACTGTTCCAGGTGTCCACAGTTCGATCAGCTGGCAGGAGGGGGGGGGGGGGGTGGGAGGTGGCCCCAACAGTGGCGGGCGCCGATTGCGCACCATCGTCCAGGCGGCCACTGCCAACCCTTCCCTCGTCATGGCTAGGCCAGTGCAGACATCCCCCGTAGGGTCAGTGGATCAGGTCTGAGGTTTGCGGCGTGACGATGGGCAGTTCCATCGAGATCTGTGAGTTCGGGATCCCGTATATGGCCTCGTCGTCGTCGCTAGGTACCGGCTGTTGGCCGTCCTCCTGGGCCGTCTCATGGGAGGATGAGTTTCTTATTTGGGAGACCTTCCGCAGCGCATCGCGTTGTTCTCGGAGCATCTGGTCCAGTGTGAGGGAGAGTCCCGCCCCCTCCGCCGCGTGTTGGGACTGTTGGGTCCTGTGCCTGCGGCGTCGTCGCGGTGCTCGCGGCCTGGTCCTCGTCTCGCCTCCGCGAGAGTGCTTCGGTGCCGTGTCCGTGCCTCCGTCCAGCCACTCGTCGGCCTCCTCGGGTGTGTTGAAGAAGTAAGTGCTGTCTCCCGCCACCACTCTCAGCCTGGCAGGGAATAGTAGGGAGTACTTGAGGCCCGCGGTGCGTAGTCTCCTCTTCACTGCCATAAAGTCGTGCCTCTGGCGCTGCACCTGGATGGTGTAGTCGGGGAAGAACATGATCGACGCGTTGTCTATGCGCACCTCGCCCAATCGCCGTGCCTCTCGCAGCACCGTGTCTCTGTCCCTATAGTTCAGTATTCTGAAGAGCAACGGCCTCGGGTTGGTGCCGGTGGTGTAAGGTCTCGTTGGCACCCGGTGTGCGCGCTCCACGACGAAGTGTGGTGACAACGAGCCTTCGGGCAAAAGTGTCCGCAGCCAGTCTTCCACATGTTCGGCCGGGCGGGCCCCTTCCCATTTCTCCGGAACCCCCACAAGTCTAATGTTGTTGCGTCTCGCCCTCCCTTCCGCGTCCTCAGCCCTGTCCTCCAGGAACTCCACTCTGTTCAGGAGGTCCTGTACGTGTCTGTCCATCTGGGTGACCTTGGGCTCGATCTCCTTCACTGCGCCTTCCAGGGTCTTGGTTCGGTCGGACAATTTTCTGTGGTCATCACGCAGGAGGGTCAGGTCTACTGCGACCCCATCGATTTTGGACTCCAGGGAGGTTCTAGTTTGCTGGAGGGACTGCTCCATCCGTTCCACCGCTGCCAGCACGCTGTCAAGCCTCGCAGCCAGTTGCTCGGCGGCCATTTTGTGCACCTGTTTGTCCGTCTTCCCCTTCGGCGGGGCCCCTCCAGTCCCAGTGCGGGTCCGCACTCCCCCGGACATGTGCGGGTGGCGCCTGTCCTGCAGGGTCGGCCCCTGGCGTTACTCCAGTGACGGTGCCCCCTGAAGTGCTGCGCTCCTGGGTTGGGGCCCCGCTAGTGCTGGTTGGTCCCTCAGGTTAGGCCGTCGTTGTTGTCTCCCAGTGGGGGGGGTCCTCCAGCGGGTGGCCTTGTGTGGGGGCCTCGGTGCAGGCGGGGGGGTCCTGTCCTCTCCTTCGCCCGTGCTCGTCCCTGGCGGTCTGCGGCCGCGCCGGTTGCCCTCCGGAGCGCTAGCGGGCACGGCCCTGCCACTCCGCCCCAGTTGTAGTGGGGGCCGGGGGGGCCAGCACTGTGTGTGGGTTCGAGGGGTCCAGGCGCCACGAACGGGTCTGGTCACCAGTTCCGGCCCGGGTCACAGCCTCTCGTGTGCCTCGCCGACCTTCAGGCAGTAATTATCCCCGTGGGGGGGCCCCGCAGGCGGGCCCGGCGTGGAGCACACCGTCGCGTGTCTCCGTCTCAGGGGGGGGCGGTCAGCCTGTCTCCGGCAGTGGTGTGGCGACCAGGCGAGGGGAGGGGCGGTCTGCCGTACTGCGGGCCTTGGGGCCGCAATGCCCGGGCTGTCGCTCCGTGTGGGCTCCTCTATGTTGGTGGGCGCAGGAGGGACTCACCGGGTGGCACCGATGGTTGCACAGTATCTCGGAGAGGGGCCCCCGCTGGTCGGGGCCGCCACGTCACCGGCGCCTCTCCGGTGCCCCAGGTGTGTCTTCAGGAAATCCAAGGAGCCCGCCAACTCGCATGGCAGCAGTCGCGCGGCGGCCGCGATGTGGGGGCTGGGGTCCCGCTTTCCGCTTGGTCCGGGCCCTCCGCTGGAGTCCTGCTGCAAATCAAGGCGATCACCGGGCCACCGGAGGTTGCTCACAGCGCGGCAGCAGCCGGCCAGGGGGCCGTGGACAGTGTGGTGTGGCCTACCAGTTGGGGCCTGTGAGCTGGGCCCAAGCCTCGGTCTCCCTTAGTTGCCCCGCCGGCCAGGTGTCAGCGGATCCCGCAGGAGGTCCGCAGGATAGGTCGGGGTCAGCCTCGTCGGAGCCCTGAAACAAAATTCGGCCAGATTGCCGAGGAGAGCTCCGGGAAGGTCCGCCAGCAGTTTCGGGCGGCTAGGGTTAAATGTGGCGGAGAAACGGCTCAGGGAAGGGGAGCTTAGCACGGAGCTCTACCCTAGTGCGTCCTCCGCCATTGCGTGCTTAGCCACGCCCCATGTGTTTGTTTCCCCCATGATTGCCTTTAACCCGTTGGTTGCTGCCGTCGGGCAATGGTCATCACAAGCACTACCTTGGTAGCGCTGCGCACGTCCGTTGGCCAACGCTGCCCCACCCGTTTTCTAACGTTCAGCACTGGAGCTGAACGTTCGACGCAGCCAACAGGTTAACTGCATTCATTGTTTTCTTTCCCTCTCAAATGTGCGTTTGTATTTTAGAACTTTGTAAAGTGCTCTGTCACCTCTTAAGGCTGTTTTGGGCTATAGGTAAATACTTACTATTAAAATATTGCACATACTTTTTACAGTTTACATTAAGGTGGTACACATTAGTTAATATTAGTATTTACTTGTAAATTATTCTTTATTTGAGAGTGTACTATGATTGATTTCTCAAAATCATACCGTTGTGGGAAAAGCAAATCTGATTCTTATTACCAAAATGTTTGCACTACACCAATTACTTGATGTTCATCAGTGTCTACCAAAATGAAAAACTCCAATTAATCTGTAAAAAAAGTAGAAATGACCTCAGAAAGGAATCAAGAAAAAAGATGATACAAAAACGTAACAAAAGCAGGAACAGATTATGTCAGAATTATGAAGGGAACAAAAATAAAGGTAAGAATTGTTGAATATTGGTTCTGACTAACAAAATATTGCAAAAGACAATTTTTTCTGGGTCGAAGGAGCTTGGATCTAAAAACAGTGACATGTCACTGGAAAAGATAAACTCTATTTTGACAAATGTAAAAAATGACAACAACAACAGTTGACAGTTCATAGCATTACTTTTTAATTTGGAGGGACATGCCATATTCCGCAATGGAAATACACTTTTCTACTAAGTTCAGACATGTCGAAATTGATGCTTGTAAGATGAAAAGATATTTCCAGCAAATACATCTACAAATATCGGAACATGATGTAAACTTTAGAAGGAATTGTGGTTGGACACTTTTTGCTCTGCTTTTTCTTTCTGTTCAAACAGTAAATGCAAATACATTTTTGTCTCCATTGTTATTCTTGCTTCTTTTACTGAAGGTTGTCTGGATGCGAGTCTCAAAGTAGGTGGTTTACATGAAACTAAAGAGGTACTCTGAGACTGATTTAGACTAGGAGTGGGTGTAACTTTTGCAAGTCCGTGCAGCCCAATCGCAAGGAATTCAGGGGCATATGTATCAAAAAAGCTATTGGCAATTCTGAAATTGTGATTTTTAGCTAATTGCAATTTGAGAATCGCAAACCGCGATGTAAATAAATGTTCACAATAATTTAGCGATTCCTTAAAAATCACAGAATTCATTTGCAAACTCCATATTAGCGATTCTTTATTGGCGAATTTGCAAATGAGAAATTGCAATTTTAGCGAATCTGCAATTCAGGTGCAGCTTGATGACATCAAACCCAGGAAGTGTGGCTCTCCATGCTGTTCATGATTGCCTGAGGCTGTGTGAGAGACTGGGAGGAGAAGCAAACCACTTTGGACTGCAACACCACCAAAACCAAATGGATCCACAGGAGATGGCTACAGAGGAGGCTGTGAGAAAAAGGAAGCACAAATTCAGTGAGAGGGAGCAGAAGGTACTCACTGATGAGATGGTCCATATCCATGAGTTGCTGTTTGGGAAAAATCACTTCATGTTCCAGAATCACAGAAAAGAAAAATATGTCTGGGCATACAGGCAAAGGTGAATGCCATTGGTGTAACCCAGAGGGAGATTTGGTCACACACATACTACAGTGGAGCAATGAGACACAGCAATGTATAAGCAGTTGAATCAAATTAGTAAAGGAAAAAATGCTAGACCGTACTTAGCTAACCTAAACTCAGAACACTTTATTCAGTGAAAAATATGGAGCAAAAAACAAAATAAAAAGTGCTTTTCATTTACAGTTGAACCAGAAACACAGGCTGACAATACTGACGCAGAGGAGGCAGCACAGACAGAAGACCAGGTAGGGCAAGAGGACACAGAGCAGACAACACTGCCACCACCTGTCCCACAGAGACTCCATCAGATTGTGCCTCCACTCCCACTGTTGGAGGGAGAAACAGAGTTCATAGGGGATGAGGCTCAGCCAGAGCAGGAACAGCAAGCACAACAGGTCCACGATCAGGCCCATGTGCACCGTAGGGAAGAAACTTGCAGGAGACGCAGGGCAAGGGCACATACCAGCCCAGTCGCTGTAGAGGATCCAACGGTGTTTTCCAGCCTGGAAGGCACCATGGTGAAGGTAGAGCGCCTGCAAAGGAGAAGCATGAAATCAATACACAGGCAGCTGATGTCTGTGAACCATAACCTGACTGACATGAAGGAGGGCATCAGGGAGATGAATGTTAAAATAGATGAGGGACATTAGGCCTGTGTGGAAAGCATCAGGGAAATGACAGGAGCATACAAGAACTCTGTGCCACCATGAAAAGAGACCAGGCATCCAGACGAAGGGGTAAACAACATCTCAAAACCCGTCTGGACACTTATAGCAAGGGGGTCAACCGCTTGTCAAATGCCACTTCCGTGCTGTCACGCCGCAGAGTGACCATGCAGGTCGAAATGGCACACTGCAGCCAGGATGTGGCCAAAGGGTTGGTGCAGGTGACGAATGCAGTAGACCACCTGCAGACAGCTACCATAGGTGGCACAGGTCTCCTGGGCTCAGGGGACAGTGAGAAGCTCTCAAGCCGAAGCAACATCCCCCACCAATTATCGAACCCAGACAGCTAGTGTGAGGCAGGGAACACCAACAGATGCCTGACGGGAGAGCAGTCAGCACCATGAGCCTGCAACAGCAGGTCGGCACACAAAAAATAAACTGTCACCACAGCAGAATGCTAATGGGTGAAGTAACCCATGGCATATGGGCTTTTGTTTACCCTTCATTCATGCCCTGTGGACATGACATGTGCAACAGATTGTGCTACACATAATGTGTGATTGTAGGCTGTGTGACTGATATTTACCTGAGGCTAAAGGAAAAATAAAACACAGTCATTGTCAAATCATTATTTGCATTGTGTCATCATTACTTACCTAGAAATAGTTGTGTGTAATCTCATCACGTATCTGTCATCCCGCAGCTGCCCCTACACCACCTGCTGGTCTGCAACATGGGCATGGTACCTCATCCTCATCTGATTCTGTATATCTCAGTTACACTGGAATGCGTTTTCTAGTCGCAATGTTGTGCAGCATGGCACAAGTAGCCACAATCTTGCAGCAGGTGTCAGGGCTGTATTGTAGTGCTTCTCCACTTTTATGCAGGCAATGGAACCTGCTCTCCAGAATACCAAATGTCCGCTCAATTACACAGTGCGCTGAGTTGCGTGTGCAATTGTATTTTCGCTCACTTAGATTAGCCGGTTTGAGGTACAGTGTAAGGTTGAATTCACGTACTGCATATGCACTGTCGCCTGCAGGATGAAAGCCATATAGCTGTTCACTGTACTCTGACTGCAGCCCTTAACTGTATGTAAGATTGCTTGACATGCATTTACCTTGCAGGTAGCTCTCCCCAAATTTTCCCCCAGTGAGACGTCTGTATATCCGACTGTGTCTGAAAATGAAGGAAGCATGTGTACTGCCACTGTATTTTGCCACTATATCAGTTATCATATATTTGGTGTTGCAGATGACCTGTATGTTGAGGGAATGGTATGATTTGCGGTTTCTGAATACGTACTCATTATTGGAGGGGGATGAGAGGGCTACATGGGTACCATCTATGCAACCAATGACATGGGGAAATTGGTCAATCTGGTAAAAGGCCAGTTTGGTTTGCTGCAATACCTGTTGTGTGGGGGGGAATGTGATGTAATGATGTACCCTCTGTACCATTGCATCCAAGAATGCATGGAAGAAGTGTGATAGTCAACTCTGGGAGACCCCTCCTGCTGCCGCTATTATACCTTGGAAGCTCCCTGATGCCAGTAAGTGCAATTAACAGAGGATGTGCACATGTGGTCATATGGTTTGTGTCCTGCGGGTGGGGTGTTTAAGCATGGGTTTTAGCTCTGCAATCAAGTCCAGTATGGTAGCTGAGTCCAGCCTATACTTCTCATGTATCTCTTCCTCTGTCTGCTGGAGCAGAGTGATGCGCACTGTGAAGACCCGTTCCTGTTGCCTCCTTCTCTGTGCTGCTGCTTGAATCCCCATCCTCCTGGCTATCACATACAGCACTGCCATTGTGGAAAGCCCTGTAGCATTGTTGGCCTGTTTAATTAGGATGCACCTGGTTACCACCTGCTCAGAGTTGGTGGTAATAATCATGTGCAAATTTGCAAATTTCGTGAATTCACATTTTGCAAATTTTTGATACATAGTTTTGCGATTTCGCAATTTGCATCAACACTTTTTGCGATTATCGCAAATAGCGTGTCGGTATTTGCGAAGTCGCAAAAGAAACTTGCAGAATGTCTGACTCCAAAATAGGTATTTACAAATTTTGCAAATTCCTATTTTGAACTGCAAAACTCTGTCATACATGGGGGGAGCTATTTGGCGATTGCAAACACTGTCTTTTAGCGATTCGCGTTTTTTCTGACCTCCAAATAGCTGGATACATATGCCCCTACGAGCTGCGTATCACGCATGTCGTGTTGCCAAAAATTACACAGGGGATGCTTGATATTCTTCAAACTAATGGTGGCATGCTGTGTGCAAGCATGCCACCATTTTGTTTTCCCCAGCCTGCTCCTGCCTAACCACCCCCTCGAATTCTTTTGCTCTCTAGGCCCCATCCAACACAATCAAACCCATTCTGCTCAACTGTCACAGTTTGTTAGGTATATTTTAACTTTTTTATTAGTTTCTCTCTCCCTAAGTAATTATTTAAAAAACATTTCCCTGCTTTTTTCTATTTTCAGTTATTCTGTATTTTCATCCCACCCAACCCAACAGTAGCAGAGGCAGGCAATGCCACTGAGTTGTTCCGCACCCCGTGTGGGTTATGACAGCGCAAGGGTGTGACGCTCCGCCATGTTTTTTCAGAATGATTTTTCAGACAAATGTAGAGGGTATTGTACGAACATTCTAACAGTGGGGTGAGTAAAGTGCAAGTGTGTGCCCTCTATGAGTCTATTTATTGAAGAAGGATATGAACTCTGCATACATTAAAATCAAAAGCAAATAAAAATAAGTTAGAACATAGATGTCTAGAGCGATATGCCCTAAAACTTCAGGTCCTTATTTTCCCTCAATCTAAATACCGCAAACAAGTACCTGCTTAAAGAGCACACAAGGTCAAGTGATGCTTTACTCTTCAAGGCCCTTAAAATTCCGTTATGGTGTTTAAATTCAAGCCTGATGAATGAAGGTCAAATCCACTTAACTCTTGGAGAATGACCATTATTCTCCTTACAAGTTAAGGAACACCATGGGGATAACTCAATGAGTTCTCCAATCATCCTGCAAACCACTTTGATATGAAACCACTGATTTTTAATGTATCATAGCGAAACGTTAGGTATAAACGTTTTGCTTCTGGTGTTGCTGTATGTCCTAAAATGAAACTTAACATAGAATGACCTTGACAGACAAAAACTCTTCTGTTATTCTCCACTACGAGGGATTGCAGTGGTACTTTGCTATGACATGCTCCCAGTAGATGTGTATTAGTTGCTTTTTGGAAGACATAGTTCAATCTTCTGAGTTTGTCCAGGCCACTCAAATCCCATCCTTGAAAATCATTGTTGTATGTGCCTGAAAAATGGAAAAATTGTGTTCTTATCTAGAATTACCTTTTTTCAATAGGCACCACAATGGGCCTCTGCGTCAGACGGAGGCTATAGATGGCTTGCAGATGATCAGAGTCACAGGCAATTTTTACCCCAGCATGTTCAACTGCATCAGCGAAGATGCATCTCAAGGGTGCCTTGAGAATGAGAACATGGACCCAATGGCACTGCAGTGACTGTTAATCACGGCATGATGGCTTGGGCTTCCTTCCCATGTCTACCTCCTGAGTTGGAGCAGCATGTCATGGATCAGCAATTAGCTTGCTGTTCTAGCCTTTGGGTGGGCATGAGCACAGCAGAGTCTCCATGGGGAGGAGATCCCCAATCTGATTAGAAACATTTAGTGTTAATACAGCAATGTTTGCATAAGTAGTATGCATGCATATGTATTAATTATACAATATGACATACATTAAATAAATATCTTTTTATATTTGTGCATATATAACAGGTGAACTATGGGATATGTAGTCACGATTTCAAGACTACAGGAGGGCCGAGTTCTCCAACTAATGAGAGAACTGGAGGAGACTCTTAAAACGGAGATCCGTAAGTGGAGGCATCTGACGAGGCGAGGGGTCGCGAGGTGCATCGTGCCCTGTGTCTGTGGGGACCCGAGTGAGCCAGCGAACACCTATCCTACACTGGGCCAGACATCACTACAAAGAACATCATTTCTCCCTGAGGACAATCATCAAATTGATACCGCGTGCATTGCCTTCCCATCCAGGTGAACTCTGGGATATGTAGTCACGATTTCAAGACTACAGGAGGTAATCACGTCATTTACAGTGGGCTGAGTTCTTTACCAATGAGAGAACTGGAGGAGACTCTTAAAGCGGAGATGGAGTAGTGTTCCGAGTGTGGAGGCATCTGACGAGGCGAGGGGTCGCTGAGGTACATCGTGCCCTGTGTCCACAATAAAGGTTCCTGACAGGATTCCCCCGTGTGGCCTCTTACTCCTCGGTCCCGGAGGAGTGGTTCTGGACATTTTTCATGCTGGCCAGTAGCGTGACAAAGAGGCCCTGTCCCTTTCTGTGGCCTGAGCATTGCTGGCACATTCGCAGAATTCACCAAATTATTGGTAGCTCACGGCCCACCTCTGATTGTTGATGCTGGGACAGGGCTGTTGCCAGGAGCAGCTCAACACTGTGCGGGGAGCCGGGCATCATATTATCCCGACTCCCGGCCTGCCCAGTGTATACAGGAGGGGCTGGGATGTCTGTGGGGACCCGAGGGAGCCAGCGGACACCTATCCTATGTGTCTCACTAAATGCATGGGTTAGTGACTAAACTCTCTGTATATGTGTATATCAGTATGTCTGTTGTTGTGTAAGCTGCTGCATGTGTTGATCAGTAGCTATATGAGTGGCTATATGGGATATTGATTGGTTGCCCAAGTATTTGAATGGGAGACTGAGTGTGTGTGTGGGTGGCTGGGAGGTGTGTGACTCTGTGCATAGATGTGTGAGCAGTTGATTCACTAGGTGTATGAGTTCAAGAGTGCATAAGGAAACAGCTATATGGGTGGTTGACTGTGTGCATGGGTGTGTTGGTGAGTGAATGGATATCTCAGTGCTACATGTGCAAGTAAGTACATATGTAAAACACAGTGCATGTGAGAGTTGGCATATATAAATGACTATACATGAGAGCCAGTGAATGTGCGAGTGGATATATGGATGATTGATTGTACAAGAGAGTAAGTATGTGTTAGTATATGTTTGAATAAGTAAGGTGTTGTATGCATAACTGTATATTTGAGGAAATGGAAGTGTGATTGATTCTTTGTATGTATGAGTGATTCTATGGGTGAATGAGTGAATGTGTGTGTAGACCTAGGAATCAGTGAGTGCGTATGTGGTAACTGGTATTGGTGTTTCAATGGTTTCAAGAATGGTAGTCTGTATTTAACACTGGGTGTATCAAAGGTTATATTAGAGTGTGTGTCATCAGTGATGTCATCAGTGATGTCACTGACCATGTCATGAATGATGTATTTTTGTGACATCATCAGCATTGGAATGCGGGTGCGCGAAATATAGTTAGTACAACTAACTATATAGGAGCAATTTCAATTGTTTTTTAAATGCTAATTCCTAACTATATAAGGCCTGAAACCTATGTTTTTTTAAGTGAATTTGCAAGGTTTTATAAATGCTAATTCCTAACTATATAAGTCCTGAAACCTATGGTTTTTTAAGTGAAATTGCAAGGTTTTTTAAATGCTAATTCCTAACAATATAAGGCTTGAAACCTATGGTTTTTTCAGTAAATTTGCAAGGTTTTTTTAAATGCTAATTTCTAACGATATATGGCGTGAAACCTATATTTTTTTCAATAAATTTCAAAGGTTTTTAAATGCTAATTCTATTAGCGGATAAAGTTTATATATGTTATTATCCTTCTGGGACCACATGAGCAGCCATCTTGTTTCTCAGGAGAAGTGAGGCACAAGAGAGCACAAAACAAGAGTGGAAAACACAAAAAGGGGGCAGGGTTAAGACCCCCTGACCCCCTAGCCCTTCTCAGGGGGTCCCAGAAGGACCACCAAGTGCATAAAATGTGTCATTTTTTTTAAATCGCGTACGGTGCGCGTACCCCGCAATTATTTATTTTTTTGCCCTTGGGGGTCCTTTTGGGACCCCTGAGAAGGGCTAGAGGGTTGGGGGGTCTCTACCCTGCCCCCTTTTCGTGTTTTCCACTCTTGTTTTGGGCTCTCTTGTGCCTCAGTTCTCCTGAAAAACAAGATGGTGGCCAACACTTCCTGGTTTGGACAGTTTGGAATGTTGACAGTCAACTGCCAGCCAATCAGAAACTCGAGCTCGCACGTAAGGGTACACGTACAGTGCGCGTACGGTGAGCGCATATAGATATATAATTTGATCAAATTCAATTTTTTCAACAACTACTGGAGGGATTTTCACCAAATATATAAAAGGCCCTGTCCCTACCATTTTGCCAAGTTTGGTGTAATTCCGTTCAGCCGTTCGGGCTGTAGCCGTGTCTAAAGGTCCCATAGAAAATGGCATTTGACATTTTTCATATTCATTTTTCTCAAGAACTACTGGAGGGACTTTCACCAAACATAGCAAAGGCATATCTGCATACCAGGCCGACTATTTTGCCAAGTTTGGTGTAATTCCATTCAGCCGTTCGGGCTGTAGCCGTGTCTAAAGGTCCCTATGGAAATTAACATGGGAAAACACGTTTTGGGACCCCCTTTCGGCCCCCGCTTGTCAAATCCCCCCGAAACTTTCAAGGGAGGAGCGGAGCGGAGCTGGCCAAAATTCTGTAAAATTACACACAGATTCCTGAATCTGCGCCAAAGTTATTCCCAATAGAATGTTGAGCGCATATAGATATATAATTTGCTCAAATTCATTTTCTCAACACCTACTGGAGGGATTTTCACCAAATATAGAAAAGGCACTACTGCATACCTGTCCCTACCATTTTGCCAAGTTTGGTGGAATTCTGTTCAACCGTTCGGGCTGTAGCCATGTCTAAAGGTCCCATAGAAAATGCCATTTGAAAAATTTCAAATTCAATTTTCTCAAGAACTACTGGAGGGATTTACACCAAACATACAAACAGCACTGCTGCATACCAGTCCCTACCATTTTGCCAAATCTGGTATAATTCCGTTCAGCCGTTCGAGCTGTAGCCTTGTCAGAATGTCCCTAGAAAATTAACATGGGGAAAACACGTTTTGGGACCCCCCTTTTTTCTCTGCCCCCGCTTGACGAATCCCCCCGAAACTTTCAGGGAAAGAGCGGAGCGCAGCGGGGCAAATTTAAGGACAATTCCAGGCAGATTCCTCACTCGGCGCCAAAGTTATTCCCAATAGAATGTTCGGAATTTAATATGGTAACTAGGTCCTAACTATATATACCTACTGGCGACCGCCAGTAGGTAATATATATATATTACCTACTGGCGGTCGCCAGTAGGTAGTTATAGTTAGGATTGTTTTCCATAGGAAATCCTCAACATTCTATTTGGAATAACTTTGGCTCTGGTTGAAGAATCTTAGCGAATTTCTCAAAGAAGATGGCTCGGTCCGCTGCGCTACTTCCCTGAAAGTTTGGGGGGGATTGGTCAAGTGGGGGCTGAGATATAAGGGGGGTCCCAAAATGTGTTTTCTGCATGTTATTTTCCATAGGACCTTTAGACTCGGCTACAGGTCGAACGGCAGAATGGATTTATAAGAAATTTGGCAAAACTGTAGAGTCCGGTTCGCAGATTACGCTTTTTTTGGAATGGTGTAAATCTGTTCAGTAGTTGTTGAGAAAATTAAAGTTAAAGTCAAATATATATCTATAGGCACGCACGCGTGTGCGCGCACTCAAGCGGCTGCGCGTGAGCGGAATTTTTTTTTGCTGCCTGACGTCTGTTAACGTTCGATTTGAAGGAAATCAGGAAGTTTTGTCCGCCATTTTGTCACTGCGAGTAAATATATTGTTCATTTCAAAGCATTGAAACATGGAAAGGGGAGAAGGTAGAGATTGTCTTGCTGCGTAGGTTTTCTCGGGGTGTGCAGTAAGGCCCTTAAACGCGAAAAAATATAATTTTTTCCCGAAAAAAATAAGGGGTGCGCGCACCCGGTCGCGCACGCCTATTTACAAGAGTGTGAAAATGGAGATAAATCAGAAGTTTGAGTGCTTAGATATAAGGTGGCTCTGAAAAGAGCCATTGTGTTAATTGAGTGTTCTCTGCATTTATAAGTAAGTACCGATGCAGAGCCTGATGTTGCAGAGGAAGATTCTGTTTCCCTCATTCGTGAAATGAACACCGTCTCTCCTATAGACGTCTTGCATGTGGTATCGCAAGTTGTTGTGGTAAATAGAACCCATGCTATAATCTCTGAGGAACACACAAACAGATTTATTTACATGTCTCCTTGCTTTCTCAAATTGTGCACAATGTTGATTGGACCAATTCCATTTCTGTCTTTGGCATATATTGGAATATACCAAGGCAGATCGAGGAAAAAGTGTCATCAATTGTCGAAAGGTGTCTTTTAGAAGCATTTCCAGACCTACCCCAGTGATTGTGCCTAGATCGTTCCCACCACAGTGCACAATTATAAGGTCGTGTTCTGGGAGATGCATAAAAGTTTTCACCAATGGAATCAATTGGTGACATTTCAATCCTCTTTTGGCAATCCATGTTATGTGTACATTTGGTAAGCCGAGGTTGCAAATTCGTCTGCTTACTGCATATTTTTCACTCCAGTGAATATAACTGTGTCCTATTAGCCAGACCTTCATTTTCAAGGGATTTGTAGTCGTCCTCCGATCGGTTCTGGAAGTGGAATGGTAGTTAGAAGTTGAAATTCTAAATAAAGAAAAAGGAAGAGGCTGGGTGTGGTTAAAAAAATAAAAGTGATTGGTTGATTGTAATAAGTGGAGATTGAAGAGTACGTTGCATGTTAATGTTTATGTTAAACGAAAAGTACTATTGGGTGTGAAAAAAAAAGACATGTAACAGAGCTGTGGATTGGCAGGTGTTTCTGGAGGGAAAACAGTCTTCTTAGTTTGCTGTAGAACGTTGAGATGTTGAACTTTTGACCTGTGCCTTCAGCAAGGTGCAGAATGAGGTGTAACCATGGAAACAGCCGGAGATGGCAGTTGGTGATGGGTTCACTCTTTGGTGCCTCTGCATCTGACTCTGTTCTGTGGTGGCAGGCGGAGAACTGTCTGTTATTGTGGAGATGAAAGGGTGATAAGGAGAGAAATATGACATAGCTTCTGGCCTGTAGAAGCGTGGGAGCAGTGATTAACTCTGAGTGATGCGGAACTGTGGCGGTGCTTGGTAACAGTGGTATAACTGTCTGTACGGTACGCGACCTACTAAGAAAGAGTTCACGGCCGTAATTGGCTTGCAGGTTCTAGTATCAGTAAGTGAGGTCGAGAAAAGAAAACATTCAGGACTTTATTTATGAAGGCCTTGCGCCACCGGTGCGTCACTTTTTCTCATTTTAAAAAATGAGGCACCGGCGGCGGAAGGTCTTCATAAATAAGGTCCTTAGTGACTACAGTTAAGGTTATGTGGAACCCATGAATAGTTTTTCAATATGAAATCATTTCAGTTGAGATTATGGATTAAAAGAGAAACCGTGAATATTTGAAATGTTTATTTAGAAATGTACTGTTTTAAAGGCAAATCATTATGTAATATGAGTACAGAAATTGCAAAAAACACAGTAATTGGTATTGTCAGTAGTACATGGAATACAAACGCTATAGTTGAAGAAAAATGAATATAGTTGGAAAAAAACATTGTACACTCTTATAAGGAAGTATATCATATTTTAATAAATGGAAGAAGGTCTCTGGCCTTTCAGTTAGGGAACGATATATGAAAATGCAAGTGGTTATACATCATTACTTTATCAATCAGCTGTCTACATGCGAAGCACTATCAAGTTTGTGTTATGTCAGTGTGTGAGGGGAAAAAAAAGGCGCCAAAAGCGATAAAATGGTGAGAGGTGCATATATGTAATCTGTTGGATGCTGCGCAAATCACTATTGAGGAGAACTACTGTATTGAGATATCTTTTGAAGGTTGCAGTATTGCATTTGAAATACAGCACAAGTAATAATGGAAATATTGTTGAAAGAACATATTTTTCTGTAAAGTATTTTAAAACATAATTTTATAGGAAATTAAAGGAGTAGAGGCGTGTGAGGCGGAAATAAGCAGTTGAGATGCGAAATGGCGTTTACAAAAATAAAAAACTCGTTTAAAATTTACACATTAATTAGGGCACATGTAGCATATATTAGCGAGTTTTGCATCGAGTACGTTTGAAATAACCTTAGATAAGATATGCAGCAGAATTGTTGAGATTAGACTGTAAAAAAATAACGTTGAAAATCGAGTAGCTGAAGAAACAAATGTAGTCCACATAAAAGACCAAAATTTAACCAGCACGAAATCTTAATGTCCACTGTTAGTAAAGCCAATAGGTCTGTTCTTCAAAAGAAAATATGGAAAAGAACGTGAAGAATATAGGGAAGCAAAAGGAAATGAGGACGTCAATGGCTTGTATAAGAGTTATTGAAGCATTGTTTAGGCAAAATAGGTAGCTTCTGCTTCTAACAGGAAATCACTTTTATCATTTGAAAGTATGTCAGCTATCCAATGGAAAAGAGTAAAGCAGTACTCATGATCTGTTAAAATCGGAGCCTCTTTTATTATCAGAGGGCAGCTCGGTGGGTTTTCGATGTAGTTCTCTGTTAGGAAAGAGTTAACCGTCTATTGTGTAGGCAAAGTAGGCAGCAAGTGCTTCTAACAGGAAATCACTGTTATCATCTGAAAACATGTCAGCCATCCAATTGAGAAGATGAAAGGAGCATTCATGATCTGTCATTATTGGAGCGTCTTTTACCATCATAGGGCAGCTCGGTGGGTTTTCGATGTAGCTCTCTGTTAGGAAATCTTGCGCCGCTGCGAATATATTCCAATGGCCCAGAACTCCTTGTATCGCTGCAAAGGCCATAAACCCTCCGTTGTAACAAAGCTGTTCATGATCAAGTAACAGATTCATGAGGTGATTGTAATTCGCTTCAGGAGGTACCAAATTGCAGAGACATAAATCCAGGGCCCACGTGAAATCACAGCTCAGGCAATGAAATACAGGCTGCACACAGGTGAAATACGAATATCGAAATGATAATCGATATGAACTATTCAAAGTTGAGAGTGCTAAGGTGCCGTAGTACAGAAGCATTCTCTGTCGAAATAGTTCTAAGTGGTCCGGCTCGTTTGCGAAGGCAGGAGGGACATCCATTTTGAATTTCCCAAGATGGTAAAGGAAACGGCGCAGCACTGCCGGTTGTATAGCAACTCCACAGAATTAGGTCGCCGGCTATGCAGTGGAGAGGAGCAGAATGACTTGATAAATTTTCTAGGAGTCTAGTCACTTAAATATTGCTTAGTAGCTATCAAAAAAGTAGCTTTTCTTGAAGTGGAGGATGCGTTAAAAAATAAGGGAGTCATTTGAGCAAGTTGTAAAGCAAGGTCAATTTTTTTTTACATCAATGCTGTTTTCTGTGAATGTTAGCTAAGTGAAAGATATGTATGTGAGCAGATGCTACGTTCAGTTTTAAATGTGACAATAGAGCTCTTGTTCATGTCTTCCGATTCAAGGTCGGTATTCGCTGCCAAATGCAAATATCAAGAAACGCATGCGTGGGGTAGATAGTCTGCATTCTTAAAGGAAAGCAAATGGAGGGTTATTTTTACCGCGTTAGCATTGTCGTTTAAAAAGTTACAGTGATTTTCATTATATGTTAAGAAAGTGTCACTGATGAAGACTGAAAATAAATCCTTATAAATAACAGGGACTGGTGTATTTTAGAAAAGGTGTGTAACATTACATGAATTGTAAAAAAAAAATAATGTAATTGAAAGTAAGCATGGGCGAATTTTGCGAATCTGGTTGAAGAATCTTAGCGAATTTTGCGGATTTGCGAACTCGCAATTCGCAAAATCCGCGAATTCTCGCGAATTTGCGGATTTTTTTTTTTGTGTGTTCGCGCGGGTTTCTGCCAGTTTGCGAGGGTTTTGTACAATTTCGCAAACGCGAACTTACCTGTCGGGTCGCAAGTTTCGCGAACTTGTTGTTTCTACGTGTCCAGCCTGTTTGGGACACTCTTTTTCATCACTGCCACTCTCTGTCACCACTGCCACTCTCTGACTACTCATGCCACCCTCTGGCCCACCCATGCCACCCTCTGTTTCATCACAGCACCCTCTGGTTGTCCAGTCAGTGTAAATTATTGTGGCAAAGCAAGCACACCTTCCCTGCCTCAAGTGACCTGAATTAATTTTGGGCTGATTAATGTGTCACAGAATAATTTTTTAGCTGGCACCTGCTTCCTTAGTGCTTCCTGATTAGTGATCTTTTGCACTTGCTAAGTGCTTTCATTGTTGCAAAATTAGTTACAACACCTGCCCTGCCCCAACTGACAATAATGAATTAGGGGCTGATTAATGGATTTGAACTTCCAGCCTGGCTCCTGCTTGTCTCCCTTAGCTGTAATTCAGGACCTTTGTGGCATATGTGTAACTATTCTGAGGTTCAGAGCAGGGTCACATAATAGTTGCAACTGGCAACTGAACTCTGGAGGGGCCCCTCAGGAAGCACTACAGGAAATGGCTACTAATGATGAGCCTGAACTTTTGAACCTGGTAAGTAGTTTCAGTTTTGCTAAGATCGTATTTCTGCAATTTTGCGCTTATTCGCGGGGCGCGAAGTTGTACTGGGAAGCCGCGAACTCACGCGAACAGTGCGAGCAAGCCATAAAATCCGCTGCTCGCGGATTTGCGGATTTTGCGGGAGATTCGCGAATCTCGCGGATTGCGAATTTACCGAAAATCCGCAAAATCCGCAAGCGAAACGCATTTTCCGCCCATGCTTAATTGAAAGTGTATGGTTTGAAAATGAAATGTAGAGGTTTATAGTTCACGTTTTGAAAGCGGTTCTAGAGGGTCAGATGCATGATAGATTTAAAAAAAATAGAACATGTTTTTCAATAGTATTATGGAAAAAATATGTGCCTTTATGTACTATTTAGATTATCTGCATGTTGCCTATTCTTTGAGTTTTAGTAATCCTGTGTCTTATAAGTTTTCCAGGGGCGGTTTGAGGTTCATGGTGGGCTTGGGCAGGGAGGGTAGGTTGGGGGTTTGTAATAGGGGGTCCGGGTGGGGTGGAGTGCGGAGTTTAGTGAAGAGTGAGGGGGGCGGGGGGTTAGGGTGTTTGGTAATGGAGCAGAGTCAGAGGACGCCAAATTTCTGTTATGGGGTGCCACGGAAATATGTATCCATTCTCAGAGGTTTATTATATTAAGGATATATATTAACATGGTGGCTCTTGTGTTTTTGTGGTTCTGTGCATGTGTATAATGCTGGCTCTGTAGTTTTTGTCTATGGACCTCATTACGACACAGGGGAGCCACGTTGCACAGTTGGAGATCAGAGACTTAGGAAATAAAACTTTATGATAGCAAGGGCTCTAAGCGATACAAATTGCCCGTTCTCGGTGTAAAAAATATCACCGCTATTGGTGGTATTTTCTACGGTGTTAGTGCTCGAAGGAGAATAGTAACATATATGTGAAAGAAAATTCTGTAACAGGCTCAGCATTTCACATTATCGTGTGAAAACAAAAGTTGTTCTCACATAGCAATAAGTCTCTTATAATTAAGGGACGGAGTGTATATAGTGCTATTTACTACACTGCTATGTGAATGATGTCGAATGTTTCATAAGAGGAGGCTTTAAAAGTTTTTCGATAAACTGGTTTTCCAGGGAAGTGGGTGGGGTGTTCTGTGTAAATTGCAGAATAGAAACTAGTAAGAACCAATTGGAAGTGTTGTTCTAAAGTCACATGACTTCACATGCGTGTGTCGCTGCCTCTATGCGATTGGTGGGTTGGTATCAGCTAATATGCTCTTGGAGCTCGTTTTGGTACAAATAGTTAGTTCTGAAAAGAACTTTTTTTTTTTTTTTTGGAAACAAGTGTTATGATGCTTTTGATTTCTTAAAGTTGCTACGACATTTTTCAGTATGTCATACTATCCAAATAAAGTGAAGAAATTTAACTTTTGTTGGAGCATTTATGACTCTCAATTTTGTGTTTAATTAGAATAAAGCTTTGCTCTCCGTATACAAGAAGTTTTCCACAGTTCTTGCATTTCATGTGCACGTTCGCCAGATATGGTTTCAAGTCCATCTCAGCACTCGATGGAGATACAGGTCGTTCTGCAGAAGATGTGCTGGTCACTTCTGATGGTAATAGCGTGGCCTCCGTTTTTCTAGTCAAAGGTGGTCGCTCATTTCCTTCAGATTCGGAAGATGAATGCGGAACGGTAGCCATTGCAGCAAAGTCTTCGGGAAGATGTTCGACGTTGTTCTCTATTGAGAGTAGAAAAGAAAGTGATGGAAGTGGGTGGAGTGCTGCGTGTAAATTCCAGAATAGAAACTACCAACAACCAATTGCAAGTGTTGTTTTCAAGTCACATGACTTTACATGCGCTTCTCAGGACGTGTAGGCGGTGACACTATCTAGTTACGAACGTGATTTGGAAGTAGCGATGTTCTTTAGTGAAGTTTAAAAACGTGAAAAGAAGTGAATTCAAACACATACGGATTTCACATATTTTTAGAGCTCGATTTAAGTATACAATTATTAAATTATAAAACCTTTTATATTTTTTAAAAAAAATATTAAGGTGTGTACAATCAGTCACGCACGAACGATTAAAAAAAATTCGGCTCCATTTAATTAAAAGGTTTGTATGACAAAAAAAAAGCCTAGGTTCAGTGTCTTAACGTACTATAAGTTCTTTCATTGGTCTATGAAGAAATTCATTAGGTTTAAATTGGAAAGCTTTCATGAAATAAATAGGTGGGTGCGTGCACTCAGTTGTGCACGTAAGATTGGTATGTCGATATTTATTTCAGGTATATCTTTCATACTTAGGAACTAGCATTCAAAAAACCTATGAAATTCACTGAAAAAACCATAGGTTTTACACACGTTATAGTTAGGAAATAGCATTTGAAAAACCTATGAAATTCACTGAAAAAACCCTAGGTTTTACACACGTTATAGTTAGGAAGTAGCATTTAAAAAACCTATGAAATTCACTGAAAAAACCATAGGTTTGACACATGTTATAGTTAGCTGGACATTTTACTCATATAAAACTAATGAAATTCCCCGTTATAGTTACTTCAGCTAACTATAACTCGCGCGCCCGCAATGCACTGCTGATGACTTCACATATTACATCACTCATGACATGGTCAGTGACATCACTCATGACATCACTAATGACATCTCAAATGACATCACTGATGACATCATCCTTGTGGAAGAGTGGCAGACCTTCACTCACCCTAATATAACCTTTATTACAGACACTCAAAAAGTAGAAAATAACAATTTCAATGCAATAGCCATACCAATGCCACTTAAAACACACCTATTTAGTAATTCATAGATCTATATACACACCCCCTTATTCATCAACAGATATATACAGTCAATCATATATTGTATACAGTCACTCATATATGTATTCAGTCATCATATGTTCTTATACACTGATACATCCTGATCATCCTGTTACACACCGACACTCAACCATAGAGTTATTCACACATAAGTTATATGTACTAGTTTAAAACATATGTACTTACTCAGAAATACACTATTAAAACAGTTATCCATTCACTTAGACAGTCATATATACACTCATACAGAAAAAAAACAAATAATAACCTATATGCCTTTCACCACACAAACTCACTCACCCAGTTAGTCTAGCATATATGCTGCCTACAACACATACAAACAGTAAGTCACTCATTCATGCATCTATGCACTACATGAGATCCCTCAACGAAGCATATTGACACTTAGACACTCAGACACTCCAACTAATAATCAAACAAATAATAACCTATATAGACATTATGTATCACTCATATAGCTACTCACCAACACATGCAGCCACTTACATAGAAACTGAGAGACAGATACAGATATGTATATATTTAAACATTACTCATTAGCCCATGCACTCATCAAGATATACTTAATCAGTCAGTAATACAATCTATTTTTCACCTAAAAAGCAGCTATTTATACACTTACATGCTCAATTCTTCCACAAGGATGATGTCATCAGTGATGTCATTTGAGATGTCATTAGTGATGTCATGAGTGATGTCACTGACCATGTCATGAGTGATGTAATATGTGAAGTTATCAGCAGTGCATAGCGGGCGCGCGAGTTATAGTTAGCTGAAGTAACTATAACGGGGAATTTCATTGGTTTTATAGGAGTAAAATGTCCAGCTAACTATAACATGTGTCAAACCTATGGTTTTTTCAGTGAATTTCATAGGTTTTTTAAATGCTACTTCCTAACTATAACGTGTGTAAAACCTAGGGTTTTTTCAGTGAATATATATATATATATATATATATATATACACATATATATTACCTACTGGCGATAGCCAGTAGGTATATATAGTTAGGATTTTTACTCTATGGGACTTTTGAAAATTCTATGTCTAATAACTTTGGCGTTTGTGGACGGAATCGGCTGAAATTTGCAGGAAAATGGCACATTTTGTTTCTGAGCAGCCCCTGAAAATGTGGGGGGGTTTCGTCAAGGGTGGGCCGAGAAAAAAGGGGGTCCCAAAACGCGTTTTTCCTATTCATTTTTCCATAGGGCGTTTGGCCTCACTTTTAGCTCGAACGGCTGAATGGATTTGCACGAAACTTGGCAAAATTGTAGGGACTGTTAGCCCGATGTGCCTTTGCTAGGTCTCAAGATATGTGCTCCAGTGGATTTTGAGAAATTAACATTTTAAAAAACAGATATATCTGTGACAGCGTCCTGGGTAGCGCTCCGGTTCGCGAACTTTTCGCGTAACGGAACTTTGCGAAGCAAAGCTGATTGGCTCTCCGGTGTCTGTCAACATTCTAAACAGTCCGGAACGACCGCCATCTTGTCTCTCGGTAGGATCGAGAGACAAGAGGAGGAGAAAAACGAAGGGGGAATTTAATGAAAGGGGGCAAGGTAGACCCTTCTTGACCCCCTAGGAATGATGTTGGGGTTATTAAAGGGTCCCGTGGGGCAAATAAAAAAAAATTGATTTTTTGCGGTAGAAGCGCTTCCCGGTTCGCGAACCGGGTAGCGGAACGGGAATTCGCCATTTTGTGTTTCGTTTTAATTAAATTACAAGATGGAGGAAAAACAATGTGAGAAGTGGGTATAAGGGGGTACGGGAGACGTATCCTGACCCCCTATGTTTTCTGAGGGTGGCTGAGGATGCTCATATATGTTGATACTTGTCTTCCAGCGGCTGCGCGTGAGCGTTTTTTTTTTTTTTGCTGCGTGACGTCTGTTAACGTTCGATTCGAAGGAAATCAGGAAGTGTTGACCGCCATTTTGACACTGCGAGTAAATATATTGTTAAAAATAATTGTTTTAAATTAATCTGTATTGATAAACATTGTCTGCGCCATCTTGCTTTTTTCCCATGCCACACTTTTGTCGTGCACGGCAGCCATTTTAGATGCCTTGACCAGACCCACTCTCTGCACGCCGCCGATCCTCAGCATGGCTCCCCACCCTCGCAAGCATCTCCCCCACGCACTGGTCACCCCCGCTCTCTCTCTCATGCATGGACCATAAACCTCCCCCCATCTGCGCTGCTTTTCCCTGAGAATCTCACCCCGTGCCCGCCCGACACCTCCCTTTCACCTTATTCACTACCGCACCCTCTGACACTCCTCTTCCTCTGTGTCCCATTGTCCAGGCCGGTCCCAGGCTATCACCTAGCCCTGCGGAAGTAGTTTATGGCCCCAACTGTAAAGAATCACCCCTCTTCAAAGGAGTTACAGTAGATCAAGGCCCCCACCCCATGAGATCCGTCACACCACACGCGTTCCTACTATCTGATAACGATCCTGTATTGTGATTGGGGAGGGGATTTTCACTGTGAGGGTGTGTGGGACCGAGCCTGAAGCGGAAGATTCCAGGGATGCCTTTTTTTATACATCAAAGTCTTCACAATTATGTGTCACATTAAAAATATATAGCACTCCAACAAAGTAGTAGGATTATAACACTTTAATAACGTATAAATATATACAACGCTCCAACAAAGTAAACACGTTAAAAAAAAACCATTTAAAACAAAGCAACAGTGGTCTTCTGTGAGGTGGCGTCAGTAGCGGTCGGTTGTGCGAATAGTCCGAAGGCAGCACAACGCGCTGAGATCTGGACGGCACCCAGGTGATGTCCTTTACTTGCCGCACTCGTCTTGGCATCCTATAATGCTGCGCCGAAAAACGGCGTGGGGCGCCCCGGGGGGGGGGGGGGGTGCGGGGGGGAGGCGGCGTGAATGGGCCTCCCCAGGAGGATGCTCCTCTGCTGCAATGGGGCGCCCCTTTAGCGGTTCATTTGCCATTCAGCGGTTTTCCGCCCGCTTTTGCTGCACTGTGCCTCATCCGCCATTCAGCTGTTTACCGCCCGCTCTTGCGGCTACAGCGTCTCGCCCACCATCTAGTTGAATTGCGCCCACTCTTGCGGTGCAGCAATAGGTGGCTGCCACAGGACTCTTAAAATGGCGGCCGGCTCTTCGGGTTTGGGGCTGGTCCACTAAAATGGCCCTGGGACACCTTGGAACTCGGACGCTTGCCTGCTAGGGCTTGGGCCCCATTCTCGAAAGCGTCCCCTCAGCCTTGAAGATTCTACAAAAGTCATGGGGGCCCCGACTCCCGCAGGCTTCCGGTGGGGAGCGGCTGCCATGATTGCTTGCAGAATGGCCACGACGGAGCTACGAGATGGTGGTGCTCTCATGCTAACGCCAGCTTCACTCTGAAACATCCAGAAACACTGTAGACTATCAATTCGATGGCTTCCGGTGGAGCCTCAACGTGACCCGCTAGGGAAGAACTTGCCCTCCCCTCTTTTGACTGATGGTTCTTGTTGCCTGTCCCCTCTGTTGTCATCTAACGAAACCTTTTTGGATTGCCGAGTGAGAAAAAAAAAGGTGGGGCTTTCATCGTTTGGGAAAAAAAAATGTTTTAATCCAATGAAAAGTGTTATTTTTCGGTCATATGATCAAGCATTTCATCATTTGGAAACCAAAAGTAAAATGAACCAATGAAAAGTTTTATAAAGAAGTCACATGACCTGTTATGCGGCTTTGGGCTATAAAAAGCCTACAAAATCCGTTGGCCTGTGAGGCGGCGTCAGTAGCGGACAGATGTGCGAATAGGCCGAAGCCAGCACAACGCGCCGAGATCCGGATGGCACCGAGGTGGTGTCCAGCAAGTTGCCGCACTGGTGTGGCCATCCTACAATGCTACGCCGAAAGACGGCGTGGGGTGCCCGGGGGAGGCGGCGCGAACTGGCCTCTCTCGCCTCCCCAGGTGGAGGCACTTGATGTGCAGTGCGGCGCCCCTTACCGTTTCACTCGCCGTCCAGCAGAGTTGCGCCCGCACTTGCTGCTACAGTAGGCCGAAGGCAGCACAACGCGCCGAGATCCGGATGGCACCGAGGTGGTGTCCAGCAAGTTTCACTGGTGTGGCCAACCTACAATGCTGCGCCGAAAGGCGGCGTGTCCAGCTGAGTTGCGGTCACTTTTGCTGCTACAGTACGCCGAAGGCAGCACAACTCGTCGAGATCCGGATGGCACCGAGGTGGTGTCCAGCAAGTTTCACTGGTGTGGCCATCCTACAATGCTGCGCCGAAAGACGGTGTGGGGTGCCCGGAGGGGGGGGAGAGGCGGCGTAAACGGACCTCTTCCGCCTCCCCAGGTGAAGGCACCTCATCTGCAGTGGGGCGCCTCTTAGCGTTTCACATGCCTTCCAGCAGAGTTCTGCCCGCTCTTGCGGCACAGTGCCTCACCCTCCATCCAGCAGAGTTCCGCCCGCTCTTGCGTTACAGCGTCTCACCCGCCATCCAGCTGAGTTTCTCCCGCTCTTGCGGTACAGTGACTCGAACGCGCCGAGATCCGGATGGCACCGAGGTGGTGTCCAGCAAGTTTCACTGGTGTGGCCATCCTACAATGCTGCGCCGAAAGACGGCGTGGGGTGCCCGGGGGGGGGGGGGAAGGCAGCGCAAACGGGCCTCTCCCTCCTCCCCAGGTGGAGGCACCTCATCTGCAGTGGGGCGCCTCTTAGCGTTTCACTCGCCTTCCAGCTGAGTTCCGCCCGCTTTTGCGGAACAGTGACTCACCCGCCATCTAGCTGAATTGCGGCTACTCTTGTGGTGCAGCGATAGGGGGCTGCAACAGGACTCTCAAAATGGTGGCCAGCTCTTTGGATTTGGGCCTGGTCCACTAAAATGGCTCTGGGACACCTTGGAACTCGGATGCTTGCCTGCTAGGGCATGGGCCCCATTCACGAAAGCGTCCCCTCTTTTGACTGATTGTTCTTGTTGCCTATTTCTTCTGTTGTCATTTAACGGAACCTTTTTGGACTGCCGAAAAGGGTTCTGGTCCGACCGCTGGTTGGTGGAGACATTTTGACTATATCCTGGACCTGCCCGGCCTCGCCCAAAATGGCGCCGGTATAAATGGGACTCGTAACTCCTTGTTGTGTACTGGTTGCCCAACCTTGATATCACGAGATACGTATGCAGTTTTGAAGCACATGGCGGGCGGGGACGAGAATTGATTGAACATTTGGACATCCCTATTGATATTAAGTTCTGATGTGTTATTGATTACTGTACTATTGAAAGTTCGAATTAACGTCACCCATGGTACTTGCCCGCAAATGTATATCTAGATAATTTTATTGTAACTGGCCCTGTCGTACTTTAATTATAAAATGTACGTCCACCGATTCCGCAAATGTTAGACACCTTAGTTCTTGCAACCTAATGGGTCGCCCGTTACGTTCTTCTACAGTGTAAATGTCCCCTCATCATATACGATTCCAGTTTGCTCCATGGCCGGCCCACGTGGTTATAGGCCCGTATTTGTATACTGACATTTTCACAATAAAGGTTTTTAAAACAAAACATGGTAGTAGTACCTACATTGGTAAAGTTTTGAATAATAGCCACTGTTTTCGAATCAGTAAAAGGCAAGTGAAATAAAGCAGCCCGATTACATGACGGTTAAAAGGTATAATACGCAGGAACGCAGTAAAGATAAATGGTCAAGGGCTGTTGTGTTTTCCACTCCTGCAACATAAAGTGATCGATAAGAATCTGATATTCATGCCTATCAGTGACTAAGACAGCAGGCCGAGCCTCTTTTGTTTAACGGCTCCCTCATGCGACGAAGAAACGCCCTTTTTCTCGAAATAGGAATATTTTACTTGCAGGACAGTTGTAAATTTCCCGGAAAAATACATTAGCCTGGAACATTGTTAGTGATAAACTGTAAATGCATCTGGGTCCTTTGCTTTACAAGTCAGAGTGAGAAAAAAAAAGGTGGGGCTTTCATCATTTGGGGAAAAAAAATATTCGAAAGCAATGAAAAGTTATTTTTAGGTCATATGACCAAGCCTTTCATCATTAGAATAACAAAAGTAAAATGAACCAATGAAAAGTTTTATTACAAGTCACATGACCTGTTATGCTTACGTTACGCGCTGCGCGCCGCACTCTGGATCGTTTCCGGGAAGCTGCGCCTCGCGCACCGGACCACTTCGTGGCGCGTCATATGACGCATTACGCGACAACGCAGGTCCAGAATATAGTCAAAATGTCTCCACCAACCAGCGGTCGGAACACAACCCCTTTCAGCAGTCCAAAAAGTTCTGTTAAATGACAAGAGAAGGGACAGGCAACAAGAACCATCAGTCAAAGAGGGGAGGGCAAGTTCTTCTCTACCGGGTCACGTTGGGGCTCCACCGGAACTGATCGAATTGGTAGTCTACAGTGTTTCTGGATGTTTCCGACTGAAGCTGGCGTCAGCATGAGAGCACCACCATCTCGTGGCTACGTTGTGGCCATTCCGCGAGCAATCATGGCAGTCACTCCCCACCGGAAGTTTACGGGAGTCGGGGGTCCCGGTGACTGTTGTAGAATCTTCAAGGCTGAGGGGACTCTTTTGGGAATGAGTCTCATGCCCTAGCAGTCAAGCGTCCGAGTTCCACTGTTGCCCAGAGCCATCTTTGCAGGCCAGGCCCAAGTCTGTGGAGTCGACCGCCATTTCGTGAGCTCCGTAGCAGCCGCCTGTCGCTGTACCGCAAGATTGGGTGCAATTCCGTTGGATGGCGGGTGAGACGTTGTAATAGCAAGAGCAGGCGCAATTCAGCTGGCCGAGCGAGGCACTGTGTCGCAAGAGCGAGCGCAAGTCAGCTGGTCGAGTGAAGCGCTGGGGTGTAGCTGAGAAACCTCCACCTGGGGAGGTGGGGGAGGCTCGTTCGCGCCGCCTCTCCCTTCTACTGCACCCCACGCCGTCTCCTGGCGCAGGTATATGTGATGGTCAGACCAGGGCACCGCAGGACGTGTCTTCAGGTCAAACGGATTGTGGGACAAGGTGTGGAGCAGGCGCAATTATCTCGGGGGCCTCCGTCAAGCGATTCAGGGAGGCACCGCATCACATTGTTTTCCAATGCAGTCAGGTCCACAAACAGCCCCCACTTACTTTGAGAATAGTGAAGCTGCAGCAGGTGCAAATAAGCTTCAGACAGTGTTACAAGCGCTGCTCCGAACCCTCAACTATGGCACCCAACATCCAGGACTTATGCCATTTGTGCAAGGCAGTGACATCGAAGCATCTCAGGGACCAAGCAACATACCATATCCAGAGTACTTCCCACAACCTCTGCCTTCCTTCTTACCTAGTTATTGTTCTTTCACTCCCACTCCAGGCTTTTAGTCTGTGGATGGAAAACCATGAACCTACACTCACCTATAAAAATCTTACTATTGATTGTTTTTTTTGAGCCCAAAATGCAAAGGCTTGTTTGGATTGATGTTGCAGCAGGCTGCCATGTAAATAGTTATTTAATAAAACGTTTTATCCTGTTACTTTGCTGGTGTGTTGTATATATTTATAATATTTGCATACTGTTTGTCGTTATTATGGGTGGGGTGGGCGGCGGAGCCGAGCTGTCTTGCAGCCATCATGGTGTCGAGCTCAGTTCCTCTCACTAGTTTCGTATTTGTCATGAGGGGTTGTTCATAATGTTTCTATTTTAGCGAGGTCAAAAAGAGATCCCATTAGTGGCCTACTGATTTTGCTTGATTCCTTTTGTTTTTTAACGATTTTCACTATCTGCAAAGACTAAACAGAGTATTGCGACTCGGTGCTTGTTTGTAAATAGAGAATGAACCAAAGAGAACCAATTCCAAAACAATAAATGCTAGGATAACAATCAATCAAATGGAGAGGGAAGCAGGCATGACGGATTACAACGGGGGCAAAGGCCTGTGTACCTACCCTTCACTATCTGCAAAGAGAGAATACTCCTAAAAGAAAAGAGATGGGGGGGGGCAGCGTTCAAAGCACATCAGCGTGCATAAATACGAAAATATTTTTGCCTACCACGTACTTGACATTTTACAGCTTTTGATATTTGCTATTAAAAAACCATTGAAATTCACTGAAAAAACCATAGGTTATAGACCATATATAGTTAGGAATTAGCATTTACAAAACCTTGAAAATTCACTGAAAAAACCATAGGTTATAGACCATATATAGTTAGGGATTAGCGATGTCATCAGTGATGTCATTTGAGATGTCATCAGTGATGTCATCAGTGATGTCACTGACCATGTCATGAATGATGTAATATGTGACATCATCAGCAGTGGATTGCGGGTGCGCGATATATAGTTAGTGCAACTAACTATATATGCGAATTTCAATGGTTTTGTGCGAGTAAATTAAGGTTTTGTAAATGCTAATCCATAACTATATATGGTCTATAACCTATGGTTTTTTCAGTGAATTTTCATGGTTTTGTAAAAGCTAATTCCTAACTATATATGGTCTATAACCTATGGTTTTTTCAGTGAATATATATATATATATTTATATATTCACTGAAAAAAAACATAGGTTTCACACCAGTTATAGTTAGCTGGAAATGTTACTGACATAAAACCATTGAAATTCCCACGTTATAGTTAGTTGGACTCACTATAACTTGCGCGCCTGCAATGCACTGCTGATGACGTCACATATTACATCACTCATGACATGGTCAGTGACATCACTCATGACATCACTCATGACATCATCCAGTGAATGTGTGTCTTTCTGAAAAATAAATATGTTATATATATGTATATGAAAAAGGACGATGGAAGAATAAATGTTTAAATAAGTGTCTTAATGGATGTTTTAAAAAAAAATTGATTGGTTAACTGGCTTATTGTTAGCGAGTATTGTTTAAATATTTAAATGTTTGTATCAGTGTTTCACTTTGTGTATAAGTGGCTGCATGGGTTGGTGAGTAGCTACATGTGTGTGTATATGGGTTATTAGATTTTTTTTTAGTATCAGTATGAGTGTCTGTATGGTTTGGTGGGGGTGTTACTTAACACATAGATGCATCAATGATTGACTCACTGTTTCAATGTCTTTTGAAGACAGCATATGTGCAGGACTGTATGGGTGGATGCGTGTGTATATGTGTGTGTTAGGGAGTGAATGACTGTCATACTAGTGTCTTTATCAGTAACTACATATGTTTTAATCTAGTATATGTGAGTTTTGATGTATATAAGTGAGTATATGTGAGAGTGAGAGATTGTAAGAGTTCCTGTTTAAATAAGTATGTGTTTCTATAAGTGATTGTTTAAGAGAGTAAGTATGTGTAAGTTTCCTTAGAAGTAAGGTGGTAGTGAGTGTATAGCTGTATATGCAAATGAATGAATGTTCAATAGTTTATTTGCATGTGTGATTATGTGTGTGAGTAACTTTTGGATGACTGTCGGTGTATAACAGGATGTATAGGTGTATCACTACATATGATGAGTGAGTATATGTATGAGTGACTATATAGAACTGTTGGTGAATGAGTGGATGTGTATCTACATGGTGGAATTACTGAATTGGTTGTTGTAACTGGTATGGGTATCTCCATGTTTATGAAAATGTTAGTTTCTATTTTTGAATATGTGTTTCAAGGGTTACATTACACTGAAAGGATGTCTCTCACTCTGTCACAAGGATGGTGTCATCAGTGATGTCATGAGTGATGTCACTGACCCAGTCATGAGTGATGTAATATGTGACATCATCAGCAGTGCATTGCAGGCGTACAAGTAATAGTGAGTCCAACTAACTATAACGTGGGAATTTCAATGGTTTTATGTCAGTAAAATTTCCAGCTAACTATAACTGGTGTGAAACCTATGGTTTTTTCAGTGAATTTAATAGGTTTTTTAAATGCTAATTCCTAACTATAACTGGTGGGAAACCTATGGTTTTTTCAGTGAATTTCATAGGTTTTTTAAATGCTAATTCCTAACTAAGGCCCCAAACCTATGTTTTTTTCTTTGAATTTCAAAATTTGTTAATAGCAAATGTCTATAGCTATGAAATGTAATATTTTTGAAAATGAATGAATCCTATATTTTATTTGTATTTTAAACAATTTTGTAATGTATATATATATATATATATTTTTTACTCTGGAGCGATCCCGGGGCGCGCCCCGGTGAGCGCCCCGGAAAGCGTAGTCTTTTGAAGCTCCCCAGGGCGCGCTCCGGAGAGCGTCCCGTTAGCGCTATTGCTGCGAACGAAAACATCCTTGTGACGTATCGCGTAGCCGCCTCCACGTGATACGCACGGCGTAAGCGCAACCGGAAGCACTCGAGCGAATACGATCGCGCAACGTAAGCATCTGACGCGCTTATGTGACGTGACCTAGGGCGCGCCCGGGGGCGCGCCACATAATCGCGTCGGTCATGTGACCTGAAAATAACACTTTTCATCATTGGTGCAGAACAGTTTTGGTTTCATAATGATGAAATCCCTTGTCTTGTGACCTGAAAATAACACTTTTTATTGGTTCAGGCCTTTTTTTTCCAAATGATGAAAGACCCCACCTTTTTTCCTTATTATGACTTTGTCCTTTGACTTAGGAAGACCTGTTTTGCAATCTTCGAGGTATATTTTGTACTTTGAAATGGCTACAGTAGCAGCAGCAGCTGGAGCATCTGCACCACCACCACCACCACAACCACCAAGAGGACCACCACAAGATTACATTGGTGGTCAACAAGAGGAGGAGGAGGAGGACGAGGAGGAGGAGGAGGAGAAGGTGGCTGCAAGAACACAATACCTAATACCAGCCAAGACCACACATTGTATGGGAGTTTTTTCGATCCCAGAGGGCAAGAAAAAAGTCAATGGTCAAAGGTGACTTGCCTAATCTGTGGCATGGAACTTTCAAGGGGGAACCCTAATAAAAAATACTCTTTTGGAAACAACACCATTATTCGCCACATGCAGCGCAGGCATCCGATCAACTATTCTGCTGCAGTGATGAGGGAACTGGCCAGTAACCCTCCCCAATCTTCAAGCACCACCTCCAAAAGAAAGCAACCCACTCCATCGGGACAAGAGGAAAGGGAGATGATCCCTTGCATTCAGCTACGGTTTGCGGATATCCGAATAACATGTCTTCATTGTGGTAAGACCATCTCCTATGGTGAACTGAGCATAAAGCTCATCGTCCTAGCAATGCCCCAAAAAACCCAAATGTTTTCTTATTTTTTTTTTGCTCCAGTTGAGCCATTTTCAATTCCCTGTTTTTTCATTTCTCCCCATAAAAAAACAAAAAAAAATATAAAGTAGTTCATAAAAGCAAAAAAAATTACAAAATGTTCCAAAAACACAAAAAAAAATAAAACAACAAAAAGAAGAAAAAAAACAGTTCTTTTTTGAACTACCTCCAATTTATAAAAAAAGGCTACATTTTCTAAAAACTCTGTCATTCTTCTTTCCCCATGGGCCGCTCCCCGGTCCGCTCCCCGGTGCGCGTACCGGGCGCTCCCCCGCGCAAATCAAAAAAATATTTATATATATTTTGCACCGCGGGCCCTTTTATAGCCCCCACATCAAACCTAGGGGGTTAGGGGGTCTACCCTGCCCCCTTATGGTCATTTCCCCTTTTTTTTCCACCTCTTGTGTCTCTATCCTACCGAGACACAAGATGGCAGCCGGTCCGAACTGTTTCGAATGTTTACAGACACCCGAGAGCCAATCAGCTTTCCGTGCGCACCTCGCGTGTCGCGTCCGCTGCACTCCCCGGTGCGCGTACCGGGGCGCGGCCATAGATATATATATTTTTTTTAACCTAAATTACTCAAAATCTACTGGAGCACATATCTTGAGACATAGCAAAGGCACATCGGGCTTCATCCAAGAAGTGTTGGCAGCCATCTTGGGACCAATATACATGATAGCACCTCATTAAAAAGCATTGTCATTAATAGAGGGTTTTAGGACTTTAGTTACATTATAAATCATTTGTTGATGGTACCATACTCATTGTAGGAATTGTGGTGTGTTCTAAGGTGATTTTACCATGGGAAAAAGCCTTCTGCTGGGATATCATGAATCATGTTTGAAAGAAAACTAATATCTCATGCTTTCCCACAGTGGTTTGGAAGGGGATCTGTAAGCTAAACTGAAAGCATATGTTCTGTAAATTCACATTATGTTTCTCAGTCATGTGAGAATGAAGTCTGACATTCTCAGTAAAACATGGACATCCAACAAGGACAGAGACTTTCAGTTGAGTCCTTTGTATTCTACTGCAGCCTCCTAGAGTGTTCTAAAGAACAACTAGAGCGCTAACAGTCCTATTTATTACAAAGGTATGGCACACCTGAAGCCATCTTGATTGGAATAAAGAGGTAACTCTTAAAACATTTAATTTAAATAGGAACAAAATGAGGGGTGTATTTCGCCATAGAAAGTATGATTAGTGCTGCAGAAAGAAAAATTAGGGCACATTTTGAGTGACTTCTCAAATCCTCTTCTATTTCATTAAATAATTCTGACATGCAGTCTCCCAAGATGGCCACCAGAGACAAAAGAGCCCAAATGTAGCCCAAATATCACCCAGATGTAGCCCAAGTATAGCCCAATGACAGAATGTCCCAGAGTGTTCTAAAGAACAACTAGAGCGCTAACAGTCTTATTTATGACAAAAGTATGGCACACCAGAAGCCATCTTGATTGGAATGAAGTGGTAAGTCTGATAACATTTAATTTAAAAAGGAATAAAATGAGGGGGTTCATTTTGCCATAGAAAGTATGATTAGTGCTTCAGAAAGAAAAATGAGGGCACATTTTGAGTGACTTCTCAAATTCTCTTCTATTTCATTAAAACATTCTGACATGCAGTCTCCCGAGATGGCCACCAGAGACAAAAGAGTCCAAATGCAGCCCAAATATCACCCAGATGTAGTCCAAGTATAGCCCAATGACAGAATGTCCCAGAGTGTTCTAAAGAACAACTGGAGCGCTAACAGTCCTACTTATTACAAAGGTATGGCACACCTGAAGCCATCTTGATTGGAATAAAGTGGCAACTCTTAAAACATTTAATTTAAAAAGGAACAAAATGAGGGGGTATATTTTGCCATAGAAAGTATGATTAGTGCTGCAGAAAGAAAAATTAGGGCACATTTTGAGTGACTTCTCAAATTCTCTTCTATTTCATTAAAAAATTCTGACATGCAGTCTCCCAAGATGGCCACCAGAGACAAAAGAGCCCAAATGTAACCCAAATATCACCCAGATGTAGCCCAAGTATAGCCCAATGACAGAATGTCCCAGAGTGTTCTAAAGAACAACTAGAGTGCTAACAGTCTTACTTATGACAAAAGTATGGCACACCAGAAGCCATCTTGATTGGAATGAAGCGGTAAGTCTGAAAACATTTAATTTACAAAGGAACAAAATGAGGGGGTTCATTTTGCCATAGAAAGTATGATTAGTGCTTCAGAAAGAAAAATTAGGGCACATTTTGAGTGACTTCTCAAATTCTCTTCTATTTCATTAAAAAATTCTGACATGAATTAAATTACTTTCTCCCTCTCTTAATGACAGGCCTAAAACTAATCTTGAATTTATCTGGGAATCGGACCTCAATCAAACTTTCCCCTCACTTACCTGGGACTCTATTTGGTCCAAACTTCATTCCACCTCTCGTTCCGCTAGTACCACACAAACCCTTTATTTTTTTTATAATAGATTATTTTATACTCCCTGTGACTTGTTTAAATTTAAATTGTTAGACACTAAGAAGTGTTGGTCCTGTTCATGCACTCTTGGTGACTTTGTTCACATGTATTTTCTTTGTCCTAAGGTCCAACTTATGTGGTCCCACATTTGGTCTACACTTAATAAGATTTTATCTACTAATGTTCCCTTTGTTATTTCTTCTGTATTCCTGGGTGGTTTGGCCCCAGTTTGGGATGTCCCACTCCATACTCGTAAATGTATTGATCTTTGCATAGCTATCGCTTTTCAAATTATAACAACTAATTGGAAAGACACTACAAATGTGGTTTATAATGCTTGGTGGAATTTGCTCTGCCATCATCATAGATTAGATCGTGCATGTGCTTCTTCTATTCCATTGTTGATAAAACGTGATTTACTTTGGTCCCCTTTAACAGACTTTTTATCTAAAAGTGCCTCTTGATCTCATGTTATTGTTATATTTAGTATTACTGTTATTATTATTACTGTGAACTTCTCTGTATTTCATACCTCTTTATTTCTCTTACCATATATTTTTCTATTGCTGTTCCCCTTCCATTCCCCCATTTTCCCCTTTCTTCCCTCTTTCTTTCTCTCTTCCTTCCCCACAAAATGAAAGTTATAAAAGCATTTTTTCTTTGTATAGCGTTTTCCCCTTTTGGGGCCTTTCTTGTTTATTGGCACATTATCCTCCACAATTATATTAATTCCTATTGCTCTTTATTTGTGCTATTGTACTGATGTTTTACATTGTTTTCTTCAACTCAATAAAGCTTTTCAAACTTAAAAAAAAAATTCTGACATGCATTCTCCCAAGATGGCCACCAGAGACAAAAGAGTCCAAATGCATCCCAAATATCACCCAGATGTAGCCCAAGTATAGCCCAATGACAGAATGTCCCAGAGTGTTCTAAAGAACAACTGGAGCGCTAACAGTCCTACTTATTACAAAGGTATGGCACACCTGAAGCCATCTTGATTGGAATAAAGTGGCAACTCTTAAAACATTTAATTTAAAAAGGAACAAAATGAGGGGGTATATTTTGCCATAGAAAGTATGATTAGTGCTGCAGAAAGAAAAATTAGGGCACATTTTGGGTGACTTCTCACTGTTAAGAAAATTCTGACATGCAGACTGAAACATGCACTTTGAATACAAGCAGCAGACTTCCCTGGTGAGCAGTAGCTTTACTACAGTGATCTAATGAGCAACTAGAGTGCTAACATTCAGAATTTATGGCAAATGTGTGACACATCTGAATGCATTCTTGATGGAACCAAGTAAACAAGCATTGAAAATGCAACAGATCTTGCCCTCGTTTAAGTTAAAGCCATTCTGTTTGTAATGAGGTGGCTTTTTAGCTTTGCTTTTAATAGAGTTTTTAAAACTTTCATGTAAATAACATGCATATGTATGTATATATATATATGTATGCATGCATTTATATTTGTATTTATATAGATATGCAGAATATATATGTTTATATATGTATGTATATATATACACATACATATATATAAATGCATTTGCATATATATGATTATATATATATGTGTATATGTGTGCGTGTAGAGAGAGGTAGAGGTAGAGAGGTAGAGAGGTAGAGGTAGAGAGGTAGAGACTAGTAGAGAGAGAAGTAGAGAGAGGTAGAGAGGTAGAGACTAGGGAGTGAGTAATAGAGAGTTGAGAGTGAGTAGTAGAGAGTAGTAGAGAGCAGTAGAGAGAGTAGCAGAGAGTGAGTAGTAGAGAGTAGTAGAGTGAATAGCAGAGTGAGTAGTAGAGAGTAGTAGAGAGTGAGTAGTAGAGAGTGAGTAGTAGAGAGTAGTAGAGAGTAAGTAGTAGAGTGAGTAGTAGAGAGCAGTAGAGAGTGAGTAGTAGAGAGTAGTAAAGAGTGAGTAGTAGAGAGTAGTAGAGAGTGAGTAGTAGAGAGTGAGTAGTAGAGAGTGAGTAGCAGAGAGAGAGAATAGTAGAGAGTAGTAAAGAGTGAGTAGTAGAGAGTAGTAGAGAGAGAGTAGTAGAGAGTGAGTAGTAAAGAGTAGTAGAGAGTGAGTACTAGAGAGAGAGTAGTAGAGAATAGTAGTGTAGTAGAGAATGAGTAGTAGAGAGTGAGTATTAGAGAGTAGTGGAGTAGTAGAGAGTAAGTAGTAGAGAGTAGTGGAGAATATTCCAAAGTTTGGCACAGCACCACTTGCACAATATGTCCAATCAAATCATATCACTTAGAGTCCTTATTGAAGAGCTGAATCTTGGTGTATATTCAAATGCTTTTATTTTCCTTAAGTTTACGTACCACAGCCAGCCGACGCGTTTCGTTCTGTACAAAAGAACTTCTTCAGGGCTTTCTTATTTCCTTCAAGTTATGTCGGTATCCTGTTGTCCTTTGACTAGATATTTCTTCCAAATGTTAGACGAGACGTAAGTACATTCTTATTCAAAGTGACTAGGTATCAATTTTACCCACACAATTCGGGCAGACTTGAGTAATTTATAGCATCCTCAAAGTCAGTCTTGCAAAAATTCCAAAGTATAGGACATGACAATCCAAATCCAAATGTTTCTCAAGAAAAGTCATTTTCAATCGTTTGGAATATCGGGGTTTGGGCAGATATGACCCAGGGACCCCCAGTATGCAAGGGGAATTAGTCCCCCTCTGCAAACGCGCCAGTGGCCTGCGTTGCAGAGAGGTGTAAAAAGGGGCATAGCCTCATTACACCTCTGTGCAATGCAGCCCCCTGGCGCACACTGGAGATTTCAGGTGGGCTAGTTGGCCCCCAGGGACCCCTAGTATGCAAGGGGAATTAGTTCCCCCTCTTCAAACATGCACGGGGGCTGCGTTGCAGAGAGGTGTAAAAAAGGGTGTGGCATCATTACACCTCTCTGCAATGCAGCCCCCTGGTGCATACTTGAGGCTCCTGGTGGGCTAGTTGGACCCCAGGGACCCCCAGTATGCAAGGGGAATTAGTTCCCCCTTTGCAAATGCGCCAGGGAGCTGCGTTGCAGAGAGGTGTAACAGGGGGCATAGCCTCATTACACCTCTGCAATGTAGCCCCCTGGCGCATACTGGAGGTTCCAGGTGGACTAGTTGGCCCCCAGTGGCCCCCAGTATGCAAGGGGAATTAGTTCCCTCTCTTCAAACATGCACGGTGCTGCGTTGCAGAGAGGCCTAAAAAGGAGCGTGGCTTCATTACACCTCTCTGCAATGCAGTCCCCTGACGCATACTGGAGATTCCTGGTGGGCTTTCAGGTCTTATATAGTTAGGAATTAGCATTAAAAAACTTTTGAAATTCACTGCAAAAAACATAGGTTTCAGGCCTTATATAGTTAGGAATTAGCATTTAAAAAACCTTGCAAATTCACTAAAAAACCATGGGTTTGACAAGTCTACAGCCCGAAACGCTCAACGGAATTACGCCAAACTTTGCAAAATTGTAGGGACTGGTACGCAGATGTGCCTTTGCTATGTTTGGTGAAAATTGCTCTAGTGGTTTTTGTGAAAATTAACTTCATAAACAAACATATATATCTATAGGCGCGCTGCGGGCGCTCACCGGTGTGCGTACCGGGGAGCGCACCTAGCGCACTACGGGAGTGCACGAGCGGAAAGCTGATTGGCTGACGGGTGTCTGTCAATATTCTAAACAGTCCGGAGAGTCCGCCATCTTGTGTCTCGGGAGAATCGAGACACAAGAGGTGAAAAAAGAAAGGGGGATATAATTAAAAGGGGGAAGAGTAGACACCCCCTGACCTCCTAGGTTTTCTGAGGGGGGCCTAGAAGGACCTTGAAGAGCTAAAAAACTTTTTTATTTGTTTTATTTTCGCGGGGTAAGCGCTGGCGGCGCTCTCCGGTACGCTCTCCGGAACGCGCACCCTGAGTGCTCCACGGGGAAAAACTGTAAAAAAAATAGAGTACAAAAATAATGTTGAGTGTTCTGAGGAAAGTGATGCATCATTGGAGTGTGTCAAAAAAAAGTGACGCAACTCCAGCAATGCATCCTTTCACATGGGGTAGTCCCATGTGAAAGGGCCTGCGTCAGTCTTATGGCTGCTGTTAAGCAGGCGCAAGATTTGGACGCAACAGCGTCATAAAAGTGAAGCAGTGATATCTTTTAGATTTCAATGCGTCACCTCTACAACCCTTTCTTGCGTCAATACACCCCTTTTGCATACATTACTGCTGACGTAGCTATAATGTGGCGCAGGGGTTCACAAAGTGACGCATCTATCTAGATGCGTCACTTCGTAAATATGACCCAACAAGGTGCATTTTATACAGCACAGGTGCGTCACATAAAGTGATGCACCGGTAGCATAAAAGTGACGCATGGCCTCATAAATGAGGCCTTCAGTATTCTACTCATGCGTCACATTTAATTTATGACGCATTATGTCGCAAGTACTTACAGATACATCAGTATTTCTGACGTATCTGTAAGCGCAAAAGTGATGCATTGCTGGAGTGAAACAACTCCAGCAATGCATTTTTTCACATGGGGCCAGGCCCATGTGAAAGGGCCTGCATCAGTCTTACGTCTGCTGTGATACAGGCGCAAATATGACTCAAGAAGGTGCATTTTTTACAGCACTGGTGCGTCATGAAAAGTGATGTACCGGTGGCGTAAAAGTGATGCATGGCCTCATAATTGACGCCTTCAGTCTTCTACTCATGCGTCATATTAAATATATTACGCATTATGTCACAAGTACTTACTGATACGTCTGTAAGCGCAAAAGTGATGCATTGCTGGAGGTTGTCACAAAAGTGACGCAACTCCAGCAATGCATCCTTTCACAAGGGGCCAGGCCCATGTGAAAGGGCCTGCATCAGTCTTACACCTGTTGTGATACAGGCGCAAGATTTTGACACAATGGTGTCCTAAAAGTGACGCAGTGAAATCTCATAGATTTCACTGCGTCACTTTTACAACCCTTTCTTGTGTCAATACACCCTTTTTGCATACATTACACCTGACGTAGGTATAATGTGGGGTAGGGGTTTACAAAGTGACGCATCTAGCTAGATGAGTCACTTTGTAAATATGATTGAATAAAGTGCATTTTTTACAGCACTGATGCGTCACGAAAAGTGATGCACCAGTGGCACTAAAGTGACGCATGGCCTCATGAATGAGGCCTTAAGTCTTCTACTCATGCGTCATATTAAATATATGACGCATTATGTTGCAAGTACTTACAGATACGTCAGTATTTCTGACGTATCTGTAAGCACAAAAGTGATGCATTGCTGGAGTGTGTCACAAAAGTGACGCAACTCCAGCAATGCATCCTTTCACATGGGGCAGTCCCATGTGAAAGGGTCTGCGTCAGTCTTACGGCTGCTGTTAAGCAGGCGCAAGATTTGGACGGAACAGCGTCATAAAAGTGACGCAGTGATATCTTTTAGATTTCAATGCGTCACTTCTACAACTCTTTCTTGCATCAATACACCCCTTTTGCATACATTACAGCTGACGTAGGTATAATGTGGCGCAGGGGTTTACAAAGTGACGCATCTATCTAGATGCGTCACTTTGTAAATATGACTCAACAAGGTGCATTTTATACAGCACAGGTGCGTCACATAAAGTGACGCACCGGTGGCGTAAAAGTGAAGTATGGCCTCATAAATGAGGCCTTCAGTGTTCTACTCATGCGTCATATTTAATTTATGATGCATTATGTCGCAAGTACTTACAGATACGTCAGTATTTCTGACGTATCTGTAAGCGCAAAAGTGATACATTTCTGGAGTGTGTCACAAAAGTGAAACAACTCCAGCAATGCATCTTTTCACATGGGGCCAGGCCCATGTGAAAGGGCCTGCATCAGTCTTACGTCTGCTGTGATACAGGCGCAAGATTTTGACACAACGGCGTCCTAAAAGTGACGCAGTGAAATCTCATAGATTTCACTGCGTCACCTTTACGACCCTTTCTAGCGTCAATACACCCCTTTTGCATTCAATACACCTGACGTAGGTATAATGTGGCGCAAGGGTTTACAAAGTGACGCATCTACCTAGATGCGTCACTTTGTAAATATGACTCAAGAAGGCGCATTTTTTACTGCACTGGTGCGTCACGAAAAGTGATGGACCGGTGGCGTAAAAGAGACGCAGGGCCTCATAAATGAGTCCTTCAGTCTTCTACTCATGCGTCATATTAAATATATGACGCATTATGTCGCAAGTACTTACAGATACGTCAGTATTTCTGACGTATCTGAAAGTGCAAAAGTGATGCATTGCTGGAGTGTGTCACAAAAGTGACGCAACTCCAGCAATGAATCCTTTCACATGGGGCCAGGCCCATGTGAAAGGGCCTGCATCAGTCTTACGCCTGCTGTGATACAGGCGCAAGATTTTGACACAATGGTGTCCTAAAAGTGACGCAGTGAAATCTCATAGATTTCACTGCGTCACCTCTACGACCCTTTCTTGCGTCAATACACCCCTTTTGCATACATTACACCTGACGTAGGTATAATGTGGCGCAGGGGTTTACAAAGTGACGCATCTACCTAGATGCGTCACTTTGTAAATATGACTCAAGAAGGTGCATTTTTTACAGCACTGGTGCGTCATGAAAAGTGATGTACCGGTGGCGTAAAAGTGATGCATGGCCTCATAAATGAGGCCTTCAGTCTTCTACTCATGCGTCATATTAAATATATTACGCATTATGTCACAAGTACTTACTGATACGTCAGTATTTCTGACGTATCTGTAAGCGCAAAAGTGATGCATTGCTGAAGTGTGTCACAAAAGTGACACAACTCCAGCAATGCATCCTTTCACAAGGGGCCAGGCCCATGTGAAAGGGCCTGCATCAGTCTTACACCTGTTGTGATACAGGCGCAAGATTTTGACACAATGGTGTCCTAAAAGTGACGCAGTGAAATCTCATAGATTTCACTGCGTCACTTTTACGACCCTTTCTTGTGTCAATACACCCTTTTTGCATACATTACACCTGACGTAGGTATAATGTGGGGTAGGGGTTTACAAAGTGACGCATCTAACTAGATGTGTCACTTTGTAAATATGATTGAATGAAGTGCATTTTTTACAGCACTGGTGCGTCACGAAAAGTGACGCACCAGTGGCACTAAAGTGACGCATGGCCTCATAAATGAGGCCTTCAGTCTTCTACTCATGCGTCATATTAAATATTACGCATTATGTTGCAAGTACTTACAGATACGTCAGTATTTCTGACGTATCTGTAAGCGCAAAAGTGATGCATTGCTGGAGTGTGTCACAAAAGTGACGCAACTCCAGCAATGCATCCTTTCACATGGGGCAGTCCCATGTGAAAGGGTCTGCGTCAGTCTTACGGCTGCTGTTAAGCAGGCGCAAGATTTGGACGGAACAGCGTCATAAAAGTGACGCAGTGATATCATTTAGATTTCAATGCGTCACTTCTACAACTCTTTCTTGCGTCAATACACCCCTTTTGCATACATTACAGCTGACGTAGGTATAATGTGGCGCAGGGGTTTACAAAGTGACGCATCTATCTAGATGCGTCACTTTGTGAATATGACTCAACAAGGTGCATTTTATACAGCACAGGTGCGTCACATAAAGTGACGCACCGGTGGCGTAAAAGTGAAGCATGGCCTCTTAAATGAGGCCTTCAGTGTTCTACTCATGCGTCATATTTAATTTATGATGCATTATGTCGCAAGTACTTACAGATACGTCAGTATTTCTGACGTATCTGTAAGCGCAAAAGTGATGCATTGCTGGAGTGTGTCACAAAAGTGAAACAACTCCAGCAATGCATCTTTTCACATGGGGCCAGGCCCATGTGAAAGGGCCTGCATCAGTCTTACACCTGTTGTGATACAGGCGCAAGATTTTGACACAATGGTGTCCTAAAAGTGACGCAGTAAAATCTCATAGATTTCACTGCGTCACTTTTACGACCCTTTCTTGTGTCAATACACCCTTTTTGCATACATTACACCTGACGTAGGTATAATGTGGGGTAGGGGTTTACAAAGTGACGCATCTAACTAGATGCGTCACTTTGTAAATATGATTGAATAAAGTGCATTTTTTACAGCACTGGTGCGTCACGAAAAGTGATGCACCAGTGGCACTAAAGTGACGCATGGCCTCATAAATGAGGCCTTCAGTCTTCTACTCATGCGTCATATTAAATATATGACGCATTATGTTGCAAGTACTCACAGATATGTCAGTATTTCTGACGTATCTGTAAGCGCAAAAGTGATGCATTGCTGGAGTGTGTCACAAAAGTGACGCAACTCCAGCAATGCATCCTTTCACATGGGGCAGTCCCATGTGAAAGGGTCTGCGTCAGTCTTACGGCTGCTGTTAAGCAGGCGCAAGATTTGGACGGAACAGCGTCATAAAAGTGACGCAGTGATATCTTTTAGATTTCAATGCGTCACTTCTACAACTCTTTCTTGCATCAATACACCCCTTTTGCATACATTACAGCTGACGTAGGTATAATATGACTCAACAAGGTGCATTTTATACAGCACAGGTGCGTCACATAAAGTGACGCACCGGTGGCGTAAAAGTGAAGCATGGCCTCATAAATGAGGTCTTCAGTGTTCTACTCATGCGTCATATTTAATTTATGATGCATTATGTCGCAAGTACTTACAGATACGTCAGTATTTCTGACGTATCTGTAAGCGCAAAAGTGATGCATTGCTGGAGTGTGTCACAAAAGTGAAACAACTCCAGCAATGCATCTTTTCACATAGGGCCAGGCCCATGTGAAAGGGCCTGCATCAATCTTACGTCTGCTGTGATACAGGCACAAAATTTTGACACAACGGCGTCCTAAAAGTGACGCAGTGAAATCTCATAGATTTCACTGCGTCACTTTTACGACCCTTTCTAGCGTCAATACACCCCTTTTGCATTCAATACACCTGACGTAGGTATAATGTGGCGCAAGGGTTTACAAAGTGACGCATCTACCTAGATGCGTCACTTTGTAAATATGACTCAAGAAGGTGCATTTTTTACTGCACTGGTGCGTCACGAAAAGTGATGGACCGGTGGCGTAAAAGAGACGCAGGGCCTCATAAATGAGGCCTTCAGTCTTCTACTCATGCGTCATATTAAATATATGACGCATTATGTCGCAAGTACTTACAGATACGTCAGTATTTCTGACGTATCTGAAAGTGCAAAAGTGATGCATTGCTGGAGTGTGTCACAAAAGTGACGCAACTCCAGCAATGAATCCTTTCACATGGGGCCAGGCCCATGTGAAAGGGCCTGCATCAGTCTTACACCTGCTGTGATACAGGCGCAAGATTTTGACACAATGGTGTCCTAAAAGTGACGCAGTGAAATCTCAGATTTCACTGCGTCACCTCTACGACCCTTTCTTGCGTCAATACACCCCTTTTGCATACATTACACCTGACGTAGGTATAATGTGGCGCAGGGGTTTACAAAGTGACGCATCTACCTAGATGCGTCACTTTGTAAATATGACTCAAGAAGGTGCATTTTTTACAGCACTGGTGCGTCATGAAAAATGATGTACCAGTGGCGTAAAAGTGATGCATGGCCTCATAAATGAGGCCTTCAGTCTTCTACTCATGCGTCATATTAAATATATTACGCATTATGTCACAAGTACTTACTGATATGTCAGTATTTCTGACGTATCTGTAAGCGCAAAAGTGATGCATTGCTGGAGTGTGTCACAAAAGTGACACAACTCCAGCAATGCATCCTTTCACAAGGGGCCAGGCCCATGTGAAAGGGCCTGCATCAGTCTTACACCTGTTGTGATACAGGCGCAAGATTTTGACACAATGGTGTCCTAAAAGTGACGCAGTGAAATCTCATAGATTTCACTGCGTCACTTTTACGACCCTTTCTTGTGTCAATACACCCTTTTTGCATACATTACACCTGACGTAGGTATAATGTGGGGTAGGGGTTTACAAAGTGACGCATCTAACTAGATGCGTCACTTTGTAAATATGATTGAATGAAGTGCATTTTTTACAGCAGTGGTGCGTCACGAAAAGTGACGCACCAGTGGCACTAAAGTGACGCATGGCCTCATAAATGAGGCCTTCAGTCTTCTACTCATGCGTCATATTAAATATTACGCATTATGTTGCAAGTACTTACAGATACGTCAGTATTTCTGACGTATCTGTAAGCGCAAAAGTGATGCATTGCTGGAGTGTGTCACAAAAGTGACGCAACTCCAGCAATGCATCCTTTCACATGGGGCAGTCCCATGTGAAAGGGTCTGCGTCAGTCTTACGGCTGCTGTTAAGCAGGCGCAAGATTTGGACGGAACAGCGTCATAAAAGTGACGCAGTGATATCTTTTAGATTTCAATGCGTCACTTCTACAACTCTTTCTTGCGTCAATACACCCCTTTTGCATACATTACAGCTGACGTAGGTATAATGTGGCGCAGGGGTTTACAAAGTGACGCATCTATCTAAATGCGTCACTTTGTGAATATGACTCAACAAGGTGCATTTTATACAGCACAGGTGCGTCACATAAAGTGACGCACCGGTGGCGTAAAAGTGAAGCATGGCCTCTGAAATGAGGCCTTCAGTGTTCTACTCATGCGTCATATTTAATTTATGATGCATTATGTCGCAAGTACTTACAGATACGTCAGTATTTCTGACGTATCTGTAAGCGCAAAAGTGATGCATTGCTGGAGTGTGTCACAAAAGTGAAACAACTCCAGCAATGCATCTTTTCACATGGGGCCAGGCCCATGTGAAAGGGCCTGCATCAGTCTTACGTCTGCTGTGATACAGGCACAAGATTTAGACACAACGGCGTCCTAAAAGTGACGCAGTGAAATCTCATAGATTTCACTGCGTCACCTCTACAACCCTTTCTAGCGTCAATACACCCCTTTTGCATTCATTACACCTGACGTAGGTATAATGTGGCGCAGGGGTTTACAAAGTGACGCATCTACCTATATGCGTCACTTTGTAAATATGACTCAAGAAGGCGCATTTTTTACTGCACTGGTGCGTCACGAAAAGTGATGGACCGGTGGCGTAAAAGAGACGCAGGGCCTCATAAATGAGGTCTTTAGTCTTCTACTCATGCGTCATATTAAATATATGACGCATTATGTCGCAAGTACTTACAGATACGTCAGTATTTCTGACGTATCTGAATGCGCAAAAGTGATGCATTGCTGGAGTGTGTCACAAAAGTGACGCAACTCCAGCAGAGAATCCTTTCACATGGGGCCAGGCCCATGTGAAAGGGCCTGCATCAGTCTTACGCCTGCTGTGATACAGGCGCAAGATTTTGACACAATGGTGTCCTAAAAGTGACGCAGTGAAATCTCATAGATTTCACTGCGTCACCTCTACGACCCTTTCTTGCGTCAATACACCCCTTTTGCATATATTACACCTGACGTAGGTATAATGTGGCGCAGGGGTTTACAAAGTTACGCATCTACCTAGATGCGTCACTTTGTAAATATGATTGAATAAAGTCCATTTTTTACAGCACTGGTGCGTCACGAAAAGTGACGCACCGGTGGTGTAAAAGTGATGCATGGCCTCATAAATGAGGCCTTCAGTCTTCTACTCATGCGTCATATTAAATATATGACGCATTATGTCGCAAGTACTTATAGATACGTCAGTATTTCTGACGTATCTGTAAGCGCAAAAGTGATGCATTGCTGGAGTGTGTCACAAAAGTGACGCAACTCCAGCAATGTATCCTTTCAAATGGGGCAGTCCCATGTGAAAGGGCCTGCGTCAGTCTTACGGCTGCTGCTAGGCAGGCAGGGAGATTTGGATGCAACATCTTTTAGATTTCAATGCGTCACTTCTACAACCCTTTCTTGCGTCAATACATCCTTTTTGCATACATTACAGCTGACGTATGTATAATGTGGCACAGGGGTTTACAAAGTGACGCATCTATCTAGATGCGTCACTTTCTAAATATGACTCAACAAGGTGCATTTTATACAGCACAGGTGCGTCACATAAAGTGATGCACCGGTGGCGTAAAAGTGACGCATGGCCTCATAAATGAGGCCTTCAGTCTTCTACTCATGCGTCATATTTAATTTATGACGCATTATGTCGCAAGTACTTACAGATACATCAGTATTTCTGACGTATCTGTAAGCGCAAAAGTGATGCATTGCTGCAGTGTGTCACAAAAGTGACGCAACTCCAGCAATGCATCCTTTCACAAGGGGCCTGGCCCGTGTGAAAGGGCCTGCATCAGTCTTACGCCTGTTGTGATACAGGCGCAAGATTTTGACACAATGGTGTCCTAAAAGTGACGAAGTGAAATCTCATAGATTTCACTGCGTCACCTCTACGACCCTTCTTGCGTCAATAAACACCTTTTGCATACATTACACCTGACGTAGTTATAATGTGGCGCAGGGGTTTACAAAGTGACGCATCTACCTAGATGCGTCACTTTGTAAATATGATTGAATAAGGTGCATTTTTTACAGCACTAGTGCGTCACGAAAAGTGACGCAAGGGTGGCGTAAAAGTGACGCATGGCCTCATAAATGAGGCTTTCAGTCTTCTACTCATGCTTCATATTAAATATATGACGCATTATGTCGCAAGTACTTACAGATACGTCAGTATTTCTGACGTATCTGTAAGCGCAAAAGGGATGCATTGCTGGAGTGTTTCACAAAAGTGATGCAACTCCAGCAATGCATCTTTTCTTACCCTTCCACACCCCCATACCTTTTCTTAATTTTCTTTGAACATCCACTCTCCCCATGTTCACTCTTCTTCTCCTCACTCTCCTTCCCCACACTCACCTTCTTTCATTCCCCCTACTTCACTTCCTTTCTCCTCTCATCCCTTTCTGTGCTTTCTTACTCATTTTCCTCTCCTTTATCAATGCACTCCATTTTACTTACTCTTTTTCATTTTTTTAAGAACATAGCTCTTTGATGAGAATTGAAGGTAGTTCTGAAAATAACTTTTTTTTTCTTCTTTTTTCTTTTTTTAGAACAAAAACAAAAACAAGGGAATGGAAACTGCTCAACAGGAGCAAAAAAAACAAACAAATTTAGGGCTGGGAACGGCAGCGATAGTTCTCCAATGCTCGAACCATGAGCAGAACACTTTGTTCCCCATAGCAAAGTAACTGGTCACAGTCTCTGCATTTCAGGACGCCTTTGTTAAAAGCAGGCTGAATATTCGGAACCAGCTCTTGCGATCGCCCCCTCACCGATGTTGTTGGTCCTCCGGTGGATGTAGAGGCCCCATCACTGGGAACCTCTCGTGCCAGAGCCCTGACACTTTCCCGGGCAAAATTCTGGGGGTGCCTCCTCTCCACATGGTGTATCATTGTGGAGTTCCCAAAAGAATATTTTTTAGTGGGGTCACCCCGTGACAGGACAGTGTGACATATCCTGCACTCCACTTTTGGAGCATTCACTTTCTTTTGGTCATCAGGAATTGAAAAAAACTTCCAAATAAAGTGTTCTTTTACTTTCGGCTGGGGAACCTCTTCATCAAGGAATTCATTGGAGTCATCCTCACTGCTGGATTGTCTGGCAGCCATGATAATCCAAGATCACAAAGAACCGAGAGCAAAAAGGCAGGTCTTGCAGTCACAAAAGTGAAAAAAGAAGTGAAGGAAATGGGTGGGGATTTCATTCTTTGTAAAACAAAACTGTTAGCAACCAATGAAAAGAGTTATTTTAAGGTCACATGACTTGACGCGCTTATGCTGCGCGCACCGGAGCGCTTCCGGGGGCGCTTACGCGGCGCGAACGTAGGCGCTTCCGGGGGCGCATACGCGGCGCGAACTTTGGTGCTTCCGGGGGAGCTTACGCGGCACGCCTAAATGACGTTTCGATAGTTTCACGGAAATGCAAAATCATTTTCATTTCGTAAATGAAAAATACTGCTTTTATAAGTATGGTATTAAATGTCTTGCGGTATGATTTACTTTCCATACATATGTTTTTACACGAACGCAGAAATAGCACTCTCGGTGCGCTCTCCGGAGAGCTTACCGGTGCGCGCACCGAGAGCGCCCCAGAAAAAAATTATTAAAAAAAAAAAACATTTCAAAAATATTATTATAAAAAAAATTATTAATAACTAATACTTACACAAAACAGCAAATAAAAAAATAAAAAATCGTAGGTTACAAACTCGATATGGAAAGCAATTAGCTTTTAAAAAACCTTTGAAATTCAATGAAAAAACCAGAGGTTTCACAATCGTTATAGTTAGGAATTAGCATTTAAAAAACCTTTGAAATTCACTGAAAAAACCATAGGTTTAACACCAGTTATAGTTAGCTGGACATTTTACTCATACAAAACCATTGAAATTCCGACGTTATAGTTAGTTGGACTCACTATAACTTGCGCGCCCGCAATCCACTGCTGATGATGTCACATAATACATCATTCATGACATGGTCAGTGACATCACTGATGACATCGCTGATGACATCTCAAATGACATCACTGATGACATCATCCATGTGATAATACGATGCACCTCCTCACACTCTAATGTAACCTTTGATACACCCAGTGTTAAATATAAACTACCATTCCTGAAATGATTGACTCACCAATACCAGCAACTACATACACACTCACTGATTGCTAGGTCTACATACACATCCAGTCATTCACCCATACAATCACTCATACATACGGTCACTCTTCAATAGAACACTATCATATCCAGTCATATACCTATTAGGCATGAGCGGATTTTGCGGATTGGCAATCCGCGAATTTGCGGATTTGCAAACTCGCAATCCGCAAAATCCGCGAATTCCCGCGAATTTGCGGATTTTTTTTTTTTTTTGTGTTCGCCCGTGTTTCTGCCAGTTCGCGAGGGTTTTTACAATTTCGCAATTTGCGAACTTACCTGTCGGGTCGCAAGTTTTGCGAACTTGTTGTTTCTACGTGTCCAACCTGTTTGGGACACTCTTCTTCATCACTGCCACTCTCTGTCACCACTGCCACTCTCTGACTACTCATGCCACCCTCTGGCCCACCCATGCCACCCTCTGTTTCATCACCACACCCTCTGGTTGTCCAGTGTACATTATTTTCGGCAAAGCAAAGCACACCTTCCCTGCCTCAAGTGACCTGAATTAATTTGGGGCTGATTAATGTGTCACAGAATATTTTTTTAGCTGGCACCTGCTTCCTTAGTGCGCCCTGATTAGTGATCTTTTGCACTTGCTAAGTGCTTTCATTGTTGCAAAATTAGTTACAACACCTGCCCTGCCCCAACTGACAATAATGAATTAGGGGCTGATTAATGGATTTTAACTTCCAGCCTGGCTCCTGCTTGTCTCCCTTAGCTGTAATTCAGGACCTTTGTGGCATATGTGTAACTATTCTGAGGTTCAGAGCAGGGTCACATAATAGTTTCAACTGGCAACTGAACTCTGGAGGGGCCCCTCAGGAAGCACTACAGGAAATGGCTACTAATGATGTGCCTGAACTTTTGAACCTGGTAAGTAGTTACTTTCAGTTTTGCTTAGATCGTATATCTGCAATTTCGCACTTATTCGCGGGGCGCGAACTCACGCGAACAGTGCGAGCAGTGCGAGCAAAATCCGCTGCTCGCGGATTTGCGGATTTTGCAGGAAATTCGCAAATCTCGCGGATTGCGGATTTCCCGAAAATCCGCAAAATCCGCGAGCGGAACGGATTTTCCGCCCATGCCTAATACCTATACAGACACTTACACACTGACACTCATTCACCGACTTACTCAAACACCAAGTCAGTTATGCAGAGAATCAATCACACTCCCATTTCCTCAACTACAAAGTTATACACAACAAACCTTACTTATTCAAATATATGGTAACACACTTACTCTCTTTTACAATCAATGAAATAAGTACACATTGAACCATACAGCCACTTACGCAATCACAGGCTCTCATGTATAGTCATTTATATATGTCAACTCTCTCATGCACTGTGTTTTACATATGTACTTACTTGGACATGTAGCACTAAGATATCCTTTCACTCACCAACACACCCATGCACATAGTCAACCGCCCATACAGCTGTTTCCACATGCACTCTTGAACCCATACACCAAGTGAATCAACTGCTCACACATCTATGCACAGACTCACACACCTCCCAGCCACCCACACACACACTCAGCCTCACATACAAATACTTGGGCAACCAATCAATAACCCATATAGCCACTCATATAGCTACTGATCAACACATGCAGCAGCTTACACAACAACAGACCTACTGATGCACACATTCAGACAGTTTAGTCACTAACCCATACATTTAGTAAGACACATTTAATCACTCACTCATACAGTCAGTCAAGCACCTACTAAATCCTTCATCCAGACACTTATACATCCACTCATTCTTTAATATGTAAAACATATTTAAACTTTACAGAAACACACAGACACTGGATAATGCCATCAGTGATGTCATCAGTGATGTCATTTGAGATGTCATCAGTGATGTCATCAGTGATGTCACTGACCATGTCATGAATGATGTAATATGTGACATCATCAGCAGTGGATTGCGGGCGCGCGAGTTATAGTGAGTCCAACTAACTATAACGTGGGAATTTCAATGGTTTTGTATGAGTAAAATGTCCAGCTAACTATAACTGGTGTTAAACCTATGGTTTTTTCAGTGAATTTCAAAGTTTTTTTTAAATACTAATTCCTAACTATAATGATTGTGAAACCTCTGTTTTTTTCATTGAATATATATATATATATATATATATGTACTGTCCCAATCCTTCTCCTGCGTTCCAGCCGGATTTCGCCGAGAAAACGGGAAACGGACGCCCAAAGTTACGTGGTTTACAGCAGGTCTTGTTTTTATTAGGCCACAGTCAGACGCGTTTCAGATACAAAGTATCCTTTTCACATATATATATATATGCATACATAGAGATATATATATATATATATGTGTGTGTGTGTGGGTGTGTGTATAATTATATATATATTTTGGAAGTTGTATAAATGTTCGTAGTTTAGGTCAATATTTGTTTATGCTTACATAGTTATGTATATGGTTATATTTTATTCAGCTGAATTATAAATTGTTTATTTATTTAATATAATTTGTTTTTATTCAAACATGTGTATATATTGTACAATGTTTATTGCAATTATTTGTTTAATGTAAAAATGCGTTTTTGATCTTTATTTATGATAATGTAATTATTTTGCCAATATTATTGTAATCCATATTGTGTGAGGTTAACTTGTGAAATATCATGTGTTTATTTAAAAGATAACAATAGTTTTTTTCCGATATTTGTTTTTGATATAGTTAGAACTTTATATTTTTAACAACAATATTTACATTCTCGATATTTGTGGTTTTATTAGTGAAGTATAGAAAGGAAAGAGTTTTGCTAACAATATTTATTTTCTGATATTTTTTGTTTTGATATTGTGTGCATCAATATTATGCCTGTGATCCAAACAGGGTGCAGATGATGGGCAGATACCACAAACTATGCTCATAGCCTTGAGCACAAAGTCAACTCTCTGTGAAATGGGCTCAGAGGTCATATAGATGTCTGTGTGCAGTGGGTTTAGAGGCCCCGGATGTACGGTGCAAGGGTATGGTCAAAATGTAGGTCTTGCATGCTTAGTCCAAAATGTACAGTGAAAGAAAATGCACAATCATGTCAGACATCACATATTATGAGTTCATTGTGTGATTCAAGTTCATACAATGTACTCTTAACTCTGCACATGGCTGAATTCTGTCCGCAGCTCAGCGGGCACGGCGGTATGGTGCAAGGCATTACCAAACATCAAGTCTATGACCTTAAATGGACGCCAAAAAGGTGGATCTCAATCTGCTGAAGGATGAACACCTCAAGCTTAAGAAGTGGGTGAAAGCAACTGAGAAGACCTTGGAAGGGGTATCGGATGCACTCTCTACCTTGCAGCTCTCCCTAAAACTGGTGTAAAACAAGGTCAGGATTTTAGAGATGAGAGCGGAGGACAGCGAATGGCGCTCTCGCAGGAATAACCTGCACATAATGGAGAATCTGGAACAGGAGGAGGGAGAAGACCCCATTTAGTATCAGGAGAACTGGCTCAAGTCTGCAGTGGCCCAGGAGGGCCTCTACGCTTTCTTCACTCTTAAGCGCCCACACAGAGTCCCGGCCAGGCCTCCTAAACTCAGTGCACCCCCAAGACAGATGGTTGTGCGCTTGCTCCACTACTGCCACAGAGACCATATCTTACAGCAAGTGCGGGGGAAGCAGAATCTCCACATTGCGAATGCCAGGGTGATGATCTTCCTGGACTTCACCAGGGAAGTGCAGAAACAACTAGCTTCCTTCCTTCGGCGAAGCGGAAACTCCGGGAGCAGCAACTACCATGCGCCATGCTGTTCCCAGCATGGTAAACAGACAAAATATCAACTTCAAAATATCAAATGGACAAAATATTGACTTCAAAATATAGAATGGACAAAATATCGAATGGACAGAATATAGTCATCAAAAATATCGTTTTTAAGGTAAGTGATGTAATATCGAATTTTAAAAATATAGAAAATCAAAATATCAAAGTATATAATATAGGTTATTAAAATTATCGAATTTTTAATAATATCTATTTTTTTTAGTGTTTTTTATGGTATGATGTGTGAAAAGTGTGTATTAATGTTATAATTTATTTTAATTATTGAATTTTATGTTATTTAATTTTTTGCATAATTTAATTCTCTAGCGGGTTGTGGCTTTATAGGGGAATAGGGTGGGAAGTAATTTAATTATAATTAATTAAATATGTAAATTTATTTATTGGTATTTATTTTGAATTATTGTTAATTAATTTTTATTTGGTAATTAATTAAATTTTAATTGCTAATTAATTGTATTTAATTGATTAATTGATAATTATGTTAATTTTAATAATTTATTTTCCTTAGTGGGTTGTGGGTTTATAGGGGAATAGGGTGGGAAGTAATTTAATTATAATTAATTAAATATTTTAATTTATGTATTGGTATTTTTTTTATTAATTGTTAATTAATTTTTTATTGCTAAATATTTAATTATTAATTTGTAATTAATTTGTATTAATAGGTAACGGATTATAGTAATTAATTTTAATTTGTATTTTTAATTTAATAATTATTATAATATATTAAATTGGTAATTACTTTTAATTCATTTTTTATACATATTAATATATATATTTTTAAATAATATATGAAGTATTTACTTTCCCTACTGTTGCACTCACTGGAGTGGGAATAGTAATTTTTACCCCTACGCTATCCAACGCTTTCCCTACTGTTGCACTCTCTGGAGTGGCAATAGTAATTTTTACCCCTACGCTATCCAACGCTTTCCCTACTGTTGCACTCACTGGAATGGGAATAGTAATTTTTACCCCTACACTATCCAACGCTTTCCCTACTGTTGCACTCACTGGAGTGGGAATAGTAATTTTTACCCCTACGCGATCCAACGCTTTCCCTACTGTTGCACTCTCTGGAGTGGGAATAGTAATTTTTACCCCTACGCTATCCAACGCTTTCCCTACTGTTGCACTCACTGGAGTGGGAATAGTAATTTTTACCCCTACGCTATCCAACGCTTTCCCTACTGTTGCACTCACTGGAGTGGGAATAGTAATTTTTACCCCTACGCTATCCAACGCTTTCCCTACTGTTGCACTCTCTGGAGTGGGAATAGTAATTTTTACCCCTACGCTATCCAACGCTTTCCCTACTGATGCACTTGCAGGAGTGGGAATAGTAATTTTTACCCCTACGCTATCCAATGCTTTCCCTACTGTTGCACTCACTGGAGTGGGAATAGTAATTTTTACCCCTACGCTATCCAACGCTTTCCCTATTGTTGAACTCACTGGAGTGGGAATAGTAATTTTTACCCCTACGCTATCCAACGCTTTCCCTACTGTTGCACTCTCTGGAGTGGGAATAGTAATTTTTACCACTACGCTATCCAACGCTTTCCCTACTGTTGCACTCACTGGAGTGGAAATAGTAATTTTTACCCGTACGCTATCCAACCCTTTCCCTGCTATTGCACTCACTGGAGTGGGAATAGTCATTTTTACTCTCCCGCTATCCTACGGTAATAATATTGTATATTTTTTAATATTATTATGTTAATATATAATTGTATTTTTTTTTTGTAAAATTAATTATTTAATCATTTTAAGGTTAAGTATTATTAAGTATATTTTAATTATTTATTTGTAATATTTTTTTAATTTTACATTATTTTTAAGAAATTTGATATTTTTACAAAGTATATCTTTTTAAACGATATTTTGGAGTCGATATTTTTGTACTTACCTGTTTGTAGATAGGAAGTCGATATTTTGTCTGTCGATATTTTTGCATCGATATTTTTAGTAATCTATATTTTGTCCCTCGATATTATGTCAGTGATCCTCCCAGCATGCCTCAGAGTGGTAGACAGACCCACCACATACTTTTTCACCATCCCACAAGACGCATCGCAATGGCTGGCGGCATGCAAACCAAGAACAAGACCTGCTTCTCAGTCGAGCAATGTGGATCGTGGATCACCTGCACACTTGGGGACACAGAAGCCCACCATGCTCCCGGATCTTCAACTTGAGAGGGTCAGGGCTCTACAAGCGGTTGCAGAGATCAGCCGCAGTGGGGCTAACCCGGTCTCCACTGCCACTAGCCCTGGTATGGGCAGCCTGGAGAGTTCTTCTACCAGCAGCAGGGGTGGGGACATTGAGACTGACCTTCCCAAGATTACACCCCAGACAGAAGACCTACTCATGTAAGATGGGAGCATGAAGGCGGGTGAGAGCGGGCTCAGTGGGCACCAGGGACTGGCTACTGTTTATGCAATCCTCCGGGAAGGGCAGGAAGATGGCACCAGACCTGAACTGTAACTGGGGGCTCCCCTGTTTGGTGTGAGCGGGGTGATGGCTGGGGGGGCTTTGGGGCCTACAGGGCAGCATATGCCTCACCACATTTAGCGAAAAGTTTTTTGTTGCACTAGTTTGAATGTGAGCTAGTTCGAATGTACCTGTCCTGTGGAGTGGGAGTTGGGGAGTTTCAGGGGTTGATGGGGTTCTTATCGTGGTCAGGCATGCCACAGTGGGGGTTATAATGGGGAGACACTGAAGAAAGCGCCATGGGATCCACTGTAGGTATTAAATGTATGACATGGAACATCAGGGGAATGCATACTATGTCACGTCACCAAAAGATATACGCTTACCTTGTGCGGAGAAAGGTGCAGATTGCACTACTGCAGGAGACGCATCTCATGAGAAAAGAGGAGGAGGCTTTGCAGCACAGATGGCGGGGCAGGTGTTTTGCACAGCCTATTCGGCCTTTGCCAGGAGAACTTTAATTTGGGTTTGTGCGGGGGTCCTCTTCCAGAGTACTAGACAGCTGATTGACCCAGATGGGAGATATGTGGTGGTTGCGGGGTGCCTTGACGGCAGCGACATTGTGTTGGGCAGCCTATATGCCCCTAACATAGACCAGGCGGCATTTTATGCGCGTCTCTCAGGAAACTAGCGAACATGTTAACGGGGTCGGTGTACTGGGGGGATTTTTATTGTGCTGAGGATGTTGACCTGGACCGTTCACACCCCTGCTAGTAGATGCCCCAGCAACCAGGCTAGAGGCGGTGAGACGAGCATGGCAGCACCAGTGGCGACTGACGGTCGCTTGGAGGGCATCACACCCAGGGATAGGGACTATGTTTATTTCTCCTCTTTGCAGGACTTACATGTTCGCCTTCACTCCATACTTTGTTCACCCGACAACCATGGAGGGATCACCCACAGTGAATACTTAGCTAGAACAATATCGGACCACAACCTGCTGTTGATATAATTGAACTGGTTGTGGGGTCACCCCACTATCCCAACTTGGCAGCTGCGGCCTGAGACATTGGAGGCGCAGCGATAGAGGACTATTTCGGGATCAACGCTGGGTTAGCGACGAGCCAGCTAACAGAATGGGACACCTTTAAGGCGGTGATCAGGGTACACTGCATAGGGGAAATGGTGGGAGTACGGAGGGTACTGATTTGGGAGGTCCAAAGTGCAGAACATAACCTTAGGAAGGTAGAGAAAGAGAGACCGGAACAACCTGACAAGGAGGAGGACCTCATTGAAGCTCGCGAGGCTCGAGCGGTACACATAGAATGATTGAGGTGCTTTGACTACAAGGCCTATACTGCCCCGGCACATGCCAACCAAGATAAGTCTGGAGCACTATTGGCATGGCTGGTCAACCCAGCGAGGAGGAGGACGTTGATACTGGAGTTGAGGGACCCTGGGGTGACACAGTGTATAATCAATGTGCTATTAATGAGCAGTTCCTGCAATACTACACAGTACCAGAGTAAACTTGCCCCAGAGCTCCCAGGTGATGGGAGTCCTAACCGCTGTGAAGCTCCCCAAGATTGAGGAGGAGGAGGTGGAGGAACTAGGTAGGGATATAGAGGTGGGAGAGGTTTCTTGCGCTATCAAGCACATGGCTAGGAACAAGACGCCGGGGACCGATGCGCTCCCCGTGGAATACATCGATGCACTGGCTCCTCTCTTGGTAGTCCTGTACAATAGAGCAAGACAGGAAGGCGCTCTCCCGGCATCTACACAAGAGGCAATCATTGTCCCCCTTCTGAAACCGGGTAAACCGGCCTGGGATCAGACTTTTTACAGGCCACCGGCCATGCTTAACTTGGATTACGAGATATTGAGCCGTGTGTTGGCTAGTAGATTGCTGACCCATATGCCGACCTTAGTACACGTGGACCAGGCCGGGTTTATCCCGTCTCGGAACACAGCGATGAATGTTCGGAAACATCTTAGTGGCTGATACTTATAGCAAAGAAGAGGCCTGTATTTTCACCGTTGACATTGAAAACGCTTTCGATAGCCTCAAATGGCCGTATCTTTTTAAGGTCTTGAGGGAATTTGGTTTGGGAGACCGATTTGTGGAGTGTACGGCGATATTATACAATAATTTCCCTGTCAGGGTCAAGATGAGGGGGTCTGATCTCTGCTACCTGTAGCCATGATCAAGGGCTGCTAGTAGACGGAAAGGTGCAACATATAGCGCTTTATGTAGACGATCTACGTTTGTTCCTAGCCAATTCGGGTGAAGGGTTACGGGGAGCTAAAGATTTGTTAAGCATGCTGGGAAGGACTGCGGGGCTCCGGGTCACTTGGTCCAAGTTGTGTTTGTTCCCTGCCAGACCGAGGAAAGCTGAATGTGGCGGGGGGTCTCATGGGAGTCCAATTGCTTGCCATACCTGGGAATTCGGATATATTACGACCCTGTGGACCTATTGCAGGGTAATATAGGGTGCACGGTGCGCAGTGTTAAGAGCTGATTTGAATTTTGGGGGACTCTCCCACTGTCTGTGGCAGGTAGGGTCACTCTTGTGAAGATGATCACTTTACCCAGGCTTCTTTACTACTTTGGGATGCTCCTCATCTGGATCCCGCATAAAATGTTTTCGCAGCTCACCTCCTTGCTCACGGGATTTATGTGGGGCAGCGGGAGGTGCAGAGTAGCACTTGTCACTATGCAGTGGCCCAGTGCGGAAGGGGGTTGCTCTGCCGAACCTTGAGGCCTATATCATACAGCGCAGCTCCAGTGGTTCATGAAGTGGGTGACGCAACAAATCTGGGATACAGAAGATTTGGGTGGGCAGGACCCCAGTTTTACCCAGCTATCTCGGGTGCAGTTGCGATTGCCTGTGAGTGATACGACGAGTCCCCCTGACTTACAGATGGTGAGACAATACTGGAATCACCTGGCTGGGAGGGCTCGGGTATGGATCCCGTATGCACCAGAGATTCCGCTGCGGATATGTGAGGAGACTCAAGCACCCTGCGCCAATGGGAAGAGGCTGAGGTCATCACTATAGGAGACTTGTATGAAGAGGATAACCTCCTTCCCTTCGATGACCTGTCGGAGCGTCATGATCTCCCACAAGGGACTTTCTCTTCCCTGCGGCACTAACGGCAGCCATTAGTAAGCACTGGCAAGAGGGGTTGGTGGAACCTAAGACGTTCCTGGCCTGTGATGGCAGTGGGGACTATCCAGGCGGTTGCATGCCTTTATAGGTATGACACATGACTTGCGACAGCCGTTGGTAGACTTACGCCGTAAATGGAAAGCAGACTTGGGGGAGGCCATTGGGGAGAAGCCATGGGGAGCGATATTAGAATGGGCTTGGAAGGGCACCAGGAATGCGCGTTTTCTGTTAATTCATTTTATGTACTGCACAGGGCCTATCTTACACCCGGGAAAATCAACAAGTGCTTTGGGGGATCGTCCATCTGCCCAAGATGCAACCTGGAGGGGGCAGGGTTCTTACATATGTTTTGGGAGTGGCAATGCTTGGGAGACTACTGGAGAGGGGTGACGACTGTCTGGCCACAGTGACAGAGAGAGAAGTAGCATTGATGCCTGGCTGTTGTCTGTTGCACTTGTTCCCAAACACTGCTGAGACAAAAGTTACCAGTAGATTTATTGACATGGGGTTAGTATTGAAAAAGAGGGAGCTTACTACCCATTGGAAGTCAAAGAACACCCCCAGTCTTCTGAGATAGAATAGGGAATTGGTGAAATGGGGGGAAAGGGAGGGGACCTGCATATTACGTATAGCTATGCACACAGGGAATGAAAGGTCGATGTAAATGGCGCGTGCCTGGTTGGCATTGGTGTACCTGGTGAAGCAACCGTTTGAGGATGCAGAAGATGCAGTGAGAGAGAGGGGCGAAGCACTGGGTGTCTAAATCCACCAATTTCCTGTAAACTTATATATAGTAAGGAACCTAGAAAGGTACGGCTGAGGACTCCCTTTCACTCTCTCCAAGATATTGACCCCTGAGGTCCGAGATGCAAGGGGCATGGAACATGGTGGAGGCACTAGAGGGTCACTAACTGATATGTTCTTGAAGGAGCGGCATGCCTGAGGGGGTGCAAGGGTGGTGGGCATTTCCTGTGGAGTTGGGGAAGAGGGAGAGGGGTGGCGAAATGGGGTGGTGGGTGGTGTAAAACAAACCTGTGAACATGCACTGACATTGCATTAAATTACCCTAATACTGGTGGGCTCAAAGCTATTGGGCATCACTTGTGTGGGGGAGAACAGATAAAGTAAATACATGTAAAAGGTACACAGTATCATATCTAATGGGCGAAATTTTCTATATCAAAGTAATTACGTCCAAAAATGTTCCTTTAGAGAAAACTAGAGATGAAACTGGGAAGCAAATTTACATGTGTGCTGTCATCATTCAGCTACTCTCATATAATGGTGAAAGCTGGATACCTTGTATTACTATATAATGCCATCAGCACCGTCTCAATGGAGCGCCCATTAACATAATGTTAATGAGTCATTTCATTTTCCTTACTACTGTCTTATGCATGTACATGAATATGCTTATATCAATTTTTCCTGTTTCCTCACTCTCAAATGTTTGACTTATTGTATGCCAACAGCTTATTGCCATCAAGTTATGTTATGTTATGTTATGTTATGTTATGTTATGTTATGTTATGTTATGTTATGTTATGTTATGTTATGTTATGTTATGTTATGTTATGTTATGTTATGTTATAGGCTTTTTATATCGCGCACAATTACTAGAGAGTATACTGGCGTGCAAAGTTACTGAGTCCTGGCAAGGCAGAAGAGTTTAAACTGGAAGGTTAAAAAAGAAGGTTTTGAGTTGTATAAATAACCTAAAGTCGTGGATATCGCGTAAATCCGGGGGAAGAGAATTCCACGCTTTAGCTGTTTTCACAGAAAGAGACTGGTCGCCAAGCAACATTCTACAGACTCTAGGAGTCACCAGCCGGCGTTGGGAGGCTGAGCGCAGCGCCCTGCTCGGAGCATAGAACGCAAAACGCTTCATCAGGTACGTTGGACCCAGGCCGTGTTCATTATTTTCTATATATTACCCTACAAAAAAGAAATTGTTGATCGTTCCTTAATAAGTAGAAATCACCGGTTAGGTATGTAGTGGCATAGGCAACAGTTGTGTTCTATATCACCCCCAAGAGTCTCAAACTGTTATAATATATGTGACTTGGGGCATGGTTTTGGTGCCGTCGGGAATGGCCGCCTCACCGAGGAGCTGCGCAGCGGCGTGACCAGAATGGGAGCACTCCGAGTGCTAACATCGTTTTGTGGGGTCCGCCAGCCGCAGCATTAATTTACGGAGTGCCGGCCGACTCCTTTGATGATTGGGGTGAGCGCTCTGCAGCGTTTTCGGCATTTTTTCTCCACAATGACGGATCGCGTTTGATTGCGACTGCCATTTTGATGCGCTTTCCACCCCGACATGCGCTGCAAGTTTCTCCTTCATAAGCCACCTGGTGAGATGCTGTGTACAATCTCATATGTCCTATGTTTTTGATTTTGTTTACCTTCGGTGAAGTTTTTGGCCCTAAAGAGGTTTTGCTTCTGGACTGTTTTTCTTCATGTTTTTACCTCAATGTTGCTGTTTTAATGAGCCTTTTCTCTAAAGCTGGCAGTTGGTCTCTCCTGATATGCTTCCACTGGAACTTGTATTTTTGACAAGAAAATTTATAATGTGAGACTCTGCACATATGTTTTCAAGAAATTTGTATTCCAGGATCCTTCACCTGCATTTTTTGCATATTTATTCGTTTTCCTGACTGTGCTTTGTGAATCTTTACTACCATTTTGGCGGCTTTGAACCATCCTTTTTCTCATAATGAATATGTTTGGTTCTCTTTTTGAGGATTAATTCTCAATATTCAACAAATGTTTAGTGCTGCATTCTCCTTTCAAGCTACTGACTCATTCAATTTCTGATACTTGTCCCATCTTGTTTTTACTTTTTGCTCTCTCACTAGCAATGTCGCACCATAGTCTTAAATCTTGGCAGCAAGTTAATTCTTCTACACTATCTCTGGAAGATGCCAATCCCTTCAGTGTTTTGTAAGAGAATGTAGAGGACACAGCCAATGACTCATCTTCCACTAAGTGATCCTCTCCTCTTCCTTCTCGCTCAAATATTTCCAAATTACCTTCATCGTCTGCCTCTACAGAGAAACGCGACTTCTTCTATCTCTATGAAGCTTCTTCTAGAAGAAATGTGCTCACTCAAAGCATACATGGAGGAAATCTGCTTGCTTAAACCTTACATGGTCGCCTTCATAGTCTTGAAGACAACTGGTTCCATACGGAGCAAAAGGTAGATCTTCTAGAGAAAACTATCTCTTCAGTCCAAGTATTTACTGATCAAGTTCAAAATATGCACAAAGAAATTCAAAGTCTCAAGACCCAAGTGGAAAATTTGGAAAATCGCAATAGGCGCAACAATCTTCACATTTACGGACTTGCAGAAGGTCTTGAAGGGTCGAACCCCATATCCTTTTTTCAAACTTTTCTACCTCAGCTTCTTGGTTTCCCAAACTCTCCAGTTTTAAACATCCAGCGAGCCCATCATCTAGGGCCACCTTATTGTACCTCTACCTCTTCGTCTTCTACAGTAAAACCCAGAGGTGTTATTCTGTACTTTTTGGAGTATACTGATGTACTCAAGGTTCTTCAAACTGCCAAACATAAAAGGGGAAATCACTTGGAATGGCTCCAATCTCTTCTTCGCACAGGATTATTTAAAGAGTACCGCAGACCGTCGCAAGAAGCTTTTGGACATGAGACCTGCTCTCCGTTCTCTGAATGCCTGCTACGGCTTATTCCATCCATGCCTATTTAAAGTGACTTATAACAACAAGACGACAAACTATGAGGATCCAGTTCTGCTCCAGCAATTTCTTGACCCTTGTACAAATGAATCGATGGAAATCCCTCATTCATAAGTACCATACCGAACTTCTTTATGTATTGCAGTGTTGTCCTGTCCCGGTGTCCTCTCTACACCTCTCCCCCTTTCGTATTTTGTTTTTTTGTGCTCTGTATTTTGTATCCTGTATTGTTTTCTGATTTGGTTGTGATCCTGATTTGTTAACATTATTTTTTTGGGGGGCTTTTTCTAGATGCGATTTTGTGACCCCTTGACCTGTTCTTTCTTCATGTTCACTTGGAGGTTGTTCCCCCTGCACGTGTCCCTGTGGTCTCTTCGGTTCGGTGTGTTCATTTCCTCATGTGGCTCCCCCACCCCCATTCTCACTGTTTTCCTGTGGTATGTCTCTTTTTTGTTTTTCTTCATCGTCATGTGTTAATATTGAATCACATCTTCGGTCCCTATTTCCTTCTCTTTTCGTATCTCCTTTCCCTGTTTCTCCCCTTTTTCTTTTGCTATCTTCTCATTTCTACATTACCTATTACTCTGTTCATCATTATACCTCGTCTCTTTACCTTGGTTGTATACTTATTCCTGAATTTACTTTTCCTTCTTATCTTCTTTCTTTTCTTTCTTCTCAGTAATAATGTTTTACCATATTATGGTAATTACTCATCCATTGTTAACATTATTGTTCATAGGTGTTTTTTAATTGTTTTTATAGGAATTGTGCATGTTTTTGTTAACAGTAGAATCTTGACCTCTTTTGCTACCTGTTTTCTAAGCATTCATTTTTATGTTCTTTTTGATAGGTATCATTTTCATGCTTTTTATAACAATTGTGCATGTTTCACTTTAATTGTTCTCATTTAGAGTTTTAACTTGGAACGTTAAGGTATTTAATAATCCTATAAAGAGACAACGTGTGTTATCTCATCTAGCTAGATTAAATACTGATATTGCTTTTATTCAGGAAACTCACTTATCAGAAGCTGAAGCTGCCAAGTTGAAAAGAGGTTGGGTGGGTCATGTTTTTTCCACCCCCGCCTTCGGGAAAAAGAATGGCTTATCTATATTATGTCATAAAAAAACACCAATTTTCAATTCTAAATCAGGAGAACGATCTTGGGGATCGTTGGGTAATTGTTAAGTTACTTACTGATCAAATCCCATACTGTTCAATGTTTACGCCCCTGTTACTGTTGAAAATGTGTTTTGGAATCTAATTTCAGACAAGCTTGTCATGTTTGATGATGATTATATTATTTTTGGAGGTGACTGTAATCAAGTCCATGACCCTATTCTAGACAAACATTCCTCTGTAAAATTCTGCAACACCAAGATGCACTCACAATTCACCTCTGCAATATGTTGCAAAGCTTTAACTGACATTTGGAGGCTTTGTAATCCATACTTTTTATTCTCCCCCTCATAACTCCCAATCCAGAATAGATTATTTTTTCTTCAGTAAACCTTTATCCCAACTTGTCTCACATTCCGAGATTGGCTCCATCCTAATTTCTGATCATGCCCCTGTTTTTGTGGACTTTGATCTACTTCCTTTCTCTCCTCATGCTGGCAGATGGCGTTTCAATAATTCATTATTATCAGATCCCAACGTCACAGGCCAATTCACATCCTTTGCTTCTGAATTTTTATCTATTAATTCCACTCCAGACTCTTCTCCGGTTATGATTTGGGACTCCTTTAAACAGCGGCTAGAGGTTTTATCATGAATTTTGTTTCTCGGAAAGAGAAATTCTTTGAAAACAAAAATACCCAGCTATTAGCCAAAATTAAACATCGTGAATATTCCTATTATCGTTCCAACTCTGAGGTTTCCTTAAAGAATCTCATTGAGGCAAAAATATCTTTCAATAAATCCTCTACAGAAGCTGCTTCCTCTTATCTTTTAAGCAGCAGTGCCAGATATTATGGAGGCAAGAACAAAATGGGTAAATTACTTGCAAATTATTTGAAAATTCGTCAGGAGCGGACTAAAATCGAATCCATCCGTACCAATGTTGGCGATTCACTATTCAAAGATGATGACATTCTTAATAAATTTGTTTCTTTTTACAAGACTTTATATACACCGGAGCAACAACCTTCCTCTGATGCACTCTCTTCTTTCTTTCATTCGATTCTCCCCCCTCTCGCAAATGATATGGATTTACTTCATTGGAATCGGACATCATCTTATCTGAAATTGAAAATTTTGTTTCAAAACTAAAAAGGGTGAAAGCACCTGGCCCTGATGGTTTTACTTTTGAATTTTATGCCCACTTTGCCTCCTTATTACTCCCCCATCTGGTATCGCTTTATCAGTTCTTTATAAAGGATGATGTCTCTTCAGGTTCTTTTCAAGAGATCGTGATCTGTTTAATTCGCAAAGACAAAAAATATCCCTCTTTTTGTAAAAAATTTAGTGCGATCTCCTTGTTTAATTTAGACTACAAGATTTTTGCAAAGCTTCTTGCCCTCCATATTGATCCTGTTTTACCTAATCTTATTGGACCGGAGCAATCTGGCTTTGTCAAAGGCCGATTATCTTCAGACAATTCCCGGGTTTTCTTTAATATTTTTAGTAAGGCCTCTTCTCTTACATATCCCATTGCAGCTATAACATTGGATGCTGTAAAAGCATTTGATAGAACTGGATGGGATTTTATGTTCCAGGCACTTAAATGGATTGGGTTCCCTGCTAAATTAATTTCTTTCATTTCATTATTATATTCAGGACTGAAAGCCTCTATTTTTGTTAATGGCAAATCTTCTGAATACTTTTCCCTTTTTAGAGGTGTTCCAAAAGGATGTCCCTTGTCTCCCCTTTTCTTTATAATTGCTTTAGAGCCTTTTCTAACGAAAATTCAGTTAGATGATGGTATTTTTGGCTTTAAACTAGGTACTTCACATGTTAAATTGTCTGTCTACACCGATGACATCCTTCTTTATTGCTCCAATCCCTCTACCTCCCTTCCAGCTTTCTTATCTCAAGTTAATACTTTCTCTCAACTTTCTGGATACCGTCTTAACTCGGATAAATGTGAAGTTCTTCCCTTGAATTTTCTCTGTTTAAAACAAGATTTTATCTCAACTGGTTTCTCTTGGAACACTACTAGAATTAAATACTCAGGCTTATGGTTCTCTCCCACCATTCCAGAAACTTTGAAAGGAAATTTTGATAATCTAATCAAAACTTTGTCTGCATCTATTGATCGTTGGCATCCACTTTTTCTCTCCTGGTGGGGGCGTCTAGACTCTATTAAGATGATGCTTTTTCCATTAATTCTTTATCTTCTATCTATGATTACAGTCCATATTCCTGGTATTTATTTAAAAAAAATTGATTCTATATTAAACAAATTCCTTTGGAAAAACAAGTCTCCTCGAGTAGCTCTTAATGCTCTTAAAGCTGATAAACTTTGTGGCGGCCTCAAATTTCCTGATTTCAAATCTTATCATTATGCGTTTTCCTTGAGGCAATCCTCTCGTTGGTTCACTTCTGATCAAGATCATAATGTCCATCCTCCTATTTGGTTGAATATTGAGAAGCACTTTATAGCCCTTTTTAATTTTAATAAATATCTTACTTTTACTAATACTATTTCTTCGTTTCGCCCTCAAGTAATTTCCCATACACGTAAAATATTAATACCTCTTCTTTCATCCTCCTATCCGGCTCTTTCCTCATTAGATCGCCAACCTATTTGGTATAATTATTTGGTACGTATTAAGGGCCGTACCATTTATTGGAAAACTTGGAGAACCAAAGGTTTATTCTGGATATCTCAATTGGTATCTAATAATTTTCCTCTCTCTTTTTTGGATCTTCAATTAAAATTTTCTTTACCCTCTTCCTGTAAATCTCAATATGAATCGCTCCTTCCTCCTCTTTTGAAATATCTTCTTTCATTGCCACCTACTCCTACTATTCCTGCCAAATGCTCCAATCTTTTTCCTTTATTGTCTACTACTACTTCTGCCTCTTCTCTTTATATAAATTTATTTTTCTCTTCTGATAGACCTAAGGGGTAATGTGAGTTGGTCTGGGAAGAGGATCTTGTGGAATGTTGGCCTACTCCATTTTGGGACAATTTATAGTTAAAAATTCATAAAACGTCTAGAGCAGCTAACACCTCCCAGACCCTATTTTTCATCTACAAACTCCTTCTTTTCACTCCAGTGAAACTAGCCTCTACAGATCATTCCTCAGACTGCTGGTCTTGTAAAGGCTCTTCAGTTGATTTAAAACATTTGCTTTTTGATTGCCCTTCCCTTTCCCGTTTTTGGCTTTTAGTCTGGTCTCAAATTAATACAAATTTTAGTACCCAAGTTCCGTTCTCCATCTCCAACATCTTTTTAAGCTCACTATCACCCTCCTGGCCACACCCAACCCCCACCCCTCACTCATTGATCTGCTATTAGCGATAGCCCTTCATCTGAATACTTGTAACTGGAAACACGCTGAGAAAATCACTTTCAGGGCCTGGTGGAATGCTGTTTGTTTTCATCATAGATTAGATACAGGCAGTGTTACCCCCATTTCTTTATGTATTAAAAGAGGTCTTTTATGGCTTCCCTTATCCTCATATCTAACAAATTTAGCCTCAAACTCTTCCAATATAGTTAACACTCCTGTAATTTTTTGTTGTCCTTTATTTTTACATTCCTTAAGAATGTCCTTCGATATCACTCCTTTTTCTTCACATAGCTCCTTTTGTACGTTTTTCGTATTGTATTTAATATTATTACTGCTGTTGTATTAGGTTACAATTCAGGTAATGTTTACCCCTTTTTCTCTCTCCTCCCCTTCCCCTTTTTATTAGTCATAGCAGTTTTTCATTGAGTTTTGCTTTCATAATATTTCTTTCTCTGTATGTTATATTCTTTTCTTCAATAAACTTTAAATTAAAAAAATATATATGACTTATCACTTACTGTGACCCATTCTGACAGTGTTTCCTGCACGCACTTATGTAGCACTCCAAAACACAAATCCATATACTTACAGCATGAGGAGGGAAAACACCTTTGATGAGGAAAAAGGATAAAAATATCACATCCACACAGCCCCCTTACCCCTACACCTTACTTTGTCAAGGCTTGGGTACCCTCTGTGACCCTTTTAACCTAGAAGTATCCAAAAGTGTCCCCATTTTTCATGTCACAGCAGCCACATTTTAAAGCAGTAGAAGCCGTTTTGTGATGCGCATCTCCATATTGTGAAGTGCTCAGCACAGCTGAGAAGGATGGAAAATGTGGTAATTTCCCAGCTTGTTTCATAAAGGTGGTGCACTCAGCACTGTTAAGTAGATTGAGTGATGAAGTAATTTCCCAACCCCTATATACATATAATTGAGTATTAGTGAACAAAATTGGCCCCATGGTAATGCTGTAGCAATTTTATGGCACACTAGGCACCCTTGACATTTTTTCAAAATGATAGTCATTTCTCAGCACTGTAATGTGATTGGATGCTGCTAGGGAAACTAGTAGATGAGGCTCCTACTCAGTATGTACAAATTAAAAACTACTGTAAATAATGAAAAGATGTATCATCAAGAGAGCATAGTGTATGTACTATGTATATTTTCATCTTTTAGTCTAGGGTTAGCTTTTGGCTTATAGTGTAAACAGACACCTTAAACACTTCAAGTTTGTTCCATAGATATAATCTTCCAGTGAGACTGTCATATTTTTATTTTAAATGCTAACTTCATAGTGGCTGAGGTTTTTTAGTGGCCAGCAGCTATGCTTAAGGAAGGTATCGCATGAAATGCCAGAAATCGCAAATTCATTTTTAGTGATTTTATTGGAGTTTATCAATAAACAGGCATACAGCAGTACAGAAGAAATCAATGAGTAGTGGATCACAAAACAGCCATGAGTATGCAGTACAGGCCAGTCGAACATCGATGCATAACAAACTGAACGTGTACTGACAGCAAGTTACAGATACCAAGAGGATTGGAATCTTCAACTTAGGAGGGGAATGAGGTTGGTTAGAGACAGAGCCAGTTGTAAAGTAGTGTGTCTTGTGCAGTATATGGTGCATTGGTAGCAACTTTGGGAGACTGGGTTGGAAGGCCTATATATTGGCTCTACACGGTCTGTAGGAAAGGGTGGAGAGGAGGAGAGGAATCTGGGGGACTTATTTGTGATGATGTACTGTGTGGGAATGTCCTCAGAGACCGCCCAGGACCAGCCCTTAGGTCTGTTGGGTTCATGGGGGAGATCATAGGTAGACATAAAGTGTAAGAATGTTTTAATCCTTTATCCCGCTCTTGTGAGATTGGGCGCTTGTACATGTGGTGTACTTCGAACCATAGGGCTTCACCCTGCACGTTTCTCTATTTGTGCACTGAATCCTTCCTTGCTGGCACCAGTGGGGCAGCTGGAGCACTCCCTTGGAAGCCATGTGTTCATTTAGCATGTAAAAGGGCCGTGAGGATAGAGCATACTGTGTACCTCTTCTTGTGTTTGAAGGTACCTAAGGCACAAGCCTCCCAAGCATATGTCTGTGAGTTCTAAGCACCAGGATACCCGTAGGTTGACAGTATGTGCTATATAAGATCTAAAATCAATCAATCAATCAATCATCTATGACCTCCTGCAGGGCCTCATACACTGCCCAACGCTTTGCTAAAAGGGCATGTCACAACCATAACATGTGATGGAGATCAGCATCCCCTGAATTACAATGGGGGCAACGCAGCCAAAGTCACAGAGAAGATCGTCAACAACCAGCTCACCAACTTCATAGAATCCAACTCGATCTTCAGCACCTCCCAATCCGGATTCCACAGCTATCACAGCATGGAGATCGCCCTTCTAGCTGAGAATCTCCTTCTACGTACCCAAGAGAAAACTCCACTCCGCCGACCTTGCCCTGGAAGAAATCCCACACATCGCAGAGTCAAAACGGGAGGAAGAGCCTTCTCCTACATCGCAACCAAGATCTGGAACAAACTCCCCCTCAGCATCAGATGAATCCACACACTGCAAGCATTCAGGAAGAGCCTCAAGACCTGGCTCTTTGGAAGAGACAGAGCTTCTCAAACTCCCCCATCCCCAGTGCCTTGATACCCTCTGGAGTGAGTAGTGCACTTCACAAATCCCTGATTGATTTATTGATTACCGGAGAAATTGCAGGTAAGCTGTGCAAAGGTCAAGTATGTCTGGTGTATCATGGACAATTGCATATTCGTATAAGTGGAATTTCTGGAGACTTGTTGATGAAATGCTAAAACTTGTTCCCACTCAGTGTTGTGCTGTACCCTTCCCAAGTCATCCTTCCATTTGGTGCATAAGAGCCCTCGGCAAGCACCTGTATGACTTTGTATTGCTCTGAAAAAGCCATGTGATCAAAAGACAGCCCTTCCCCATGGTAAGTAGTGTTTGGAGGATGGCATGAGTCACAGGCTCCTCATCCGATGTGGACCACAAAGTATGACATGCATTATGCAGCTGGTGGCATGTGAGGAATTCTCCCGGTGGGAGCTCATGGTCCGTCTGGAGCAGTTTGAAGGAAAGGAGGTGGCCATCTATGAAAAGGTCACAGGCTGTGGTCAATGATTGATCTTGCCAGCTATGCAGTTCCACCGCTAAATATGTCTGAGAATATCATGGAAAGCCTAGCAACAGAAACCCTGGATGCTATGGAGGGATGTGTTGCATAAGGAGTTGCACTCTGGCAATGCATTTCTGAGCCACTTGCACTGCAAGGATTACAGGGAGTTAGGCAGAACTTTGGGAAGCAGGAAGCTGCAGACTGTGGCGGTCATCAGAGGCTGCGGGCCATGGTGCGTCTGCTCCAGGCTACAGCTCAACAGCCATCATTCAACCTATTGCATTTGTGCCACCAAGTAGTATGCTTTAAATAAGGGGTCACCCAGACCGCTCTCCCCAATGGGGGTGGAAAACTGTAGTTGTATCATAGCTATGGAGTGGTGTCCATTTCCCCAAATAAGCTGTCCTAGCAGTGTATCTAGTTCACGGAAGAAGCCTTGGTGCGGCACCACAGGTAGGTTTGTAAAGTAGTATAAAAGCCTTAGTAAGATAAACATATTTGATAAAGTAATCTTCTAAGTGGTGGACAACTGTAACCTCTTCCAGAATTGCACTTGTGACTTTAGTGCTGTCAGCACAGATCTTAAGCTGCCATGCAAAAAATCAATTGTGGAGGGGTATGGGTGAACCCCAAAGTATCAGATGACAGAATTCCACCAGCAAAGTGGTGATCCCCCAGGCATATCTCTTGTGGGGCAAAGTTGAGGTGCAACTGAAAAATGGAGGACTTCCCCCCTTTGATCTTGAGGCCTGTGTTCCTTGCAAAAGCATGGAGCATAACCTGGGAAGTGGGCTAGATCTGAGCGGATCTCACAAAGGTACAGGAGCAAGTCGTTGGCATACAGTGACACTGAGTGTGTTCCTTCTGTAATAGGTATACCCCAGGATTGATCCTCTCTCTGTAGCCTAAGGGCAAGCAGCTCCATTGCATTTGCAAATAGCAGGGGTAATGGAGGGAACCCTGCCGAGTGTCATGCCCAACCAAGTGCGCAGATTTAATGTAGCGCCTCAGCCAGACACGGGAGAGAGGCGTATAAGTCAGAACACATTTGCCCACACCCATCTGCACTAGTACATAAATGAGTTAATGCAATGTTAGCAAGTCAAATGCCTTCTCCAAGTCAAACAGGATGCACGCTGCATGAGAAAACTGTCTCTGTACATGACCTTGAATGTGAAACAGATGCCTATTGGTTTATAAGGTACTATGTCCTGGGACAAATTCATTTTGGTATGGATGGATGAATTCTGAAAAGACCTGAACATATGTACTGGACACAATTTTCACAGGTTTTTTATAGTCTGCTCCTATATGGCAATAGGTCAATACAAGGATATGCAAACATGATACTTGTCCAGTTTAGGATTGTACAACAACAATGACTCCCAGAGGGAAGGTGGCAGCTCCCCAGATGTTACAGTGGCATTATACATTTCCACTAAGCAAGGAGCTAGGTGCCAGCAAAAGTTCTTATTCCTGGGAAGATCCTGAATTCCAGATTTGACATGATGCTCTGATGATGCTGTCAAAGGCATCCCTTTGTTCTGCAGAGATCTGAGTGAAGAGAACATGCAATAGGAATGGGTCCGCTGCATTACCTACCTCCCAGTGGTGCACCTCATAAACTTAAGAGTAATACCGGTAAAATTCATGGAGAATGTCTTGTTGTGCATACAGCTGTGTGCCAGTACAGGATGTGAGCGTCAGGATGGACTCTCATTGCTTCTGACATGTCATCCAGGCAAGGAGACATACAGATATGTTTCCATCACCGTGGGCCTTAGTCACGCAAGTAGTGGGATTAAACCACAGTAGATACTCCAAAAGAGCTGCATGTTGACCGTGGCTATGTCCAACATGGCACATTGGACAACATCCCGCTCTGCCATTCACTCCATTGATGGCAAGTGCTTTTCTGCTTCCGCTATTTCCTTTCCAAGGGTCTTATGGACCCCCTTGATTTTTTGTAATCAAATATCCCAGGTGACCCCCTTGGAGGCATCCCACTCGACTGTCCTGTTAGAAGCCAGTTCTCTGCGGGGGATTCCTGGTTATCCCGGAACACTGGGTAATCTAGGCAGTCTAGTGGAGGCACCACGTAGGAGTCAGTGGATGAGGGACAAACCACTGCACTTCAACCACTTGGGCGTCATGGCTAGAGACCATGAGGCCAAGATAGTCCGTGCTGCAGACCAATGGCAGTAGGCAGAGTGCACAAAATATATGGTCCAGATGGATGTATACGTTTTACGGTGTTGAGTGAAATGTATAGACTCTGGAGTTGGGATATGAACCCTCCACATGTCTGCAGGTGCCCAGTGCATCACCCACCCTGTGAAGCATGCCGCATGTGTGAAGGTGGAGTCATCTAGGTATAGATGAAGCACACAGTTATAGTTCCCCCCCCAGTAGCCATAGAATTTGAATTGAAGTTCCAATACTCCCAAGAGCGCTGTCCAAAACGTCTCCTAGTTTGGAGTTTGGGGCACATATGAGTCGAACATGGGTGCAGTCAAGACATCCCTCAAGTAGTACAAAGCACCCCTCCTTGTCAAAGGTCACGTCTATCAACTGAAAGGGAACACCTGGGCAAACCCAAACAAGCCCCACTAGCATATACTGAGTTAGTGCTACTTGTGTTGTCTGGTGCATATCTATCTCTGTTATTTGTGTGAGGGGAAGGTTTGTATGGGTGCTAACTAGTTTAAACAAAAATGTATACAGCCTAACACAACTGGCTTGTACGTCCAAACTGGACGTATGAGGCAACATTCAAGCTAAATAGGGTAGTGGCCTTGTCATGTATAAGAAAGTTGCCAGGGCACATCCACCCTGATTGTCAGCATCTTAATAGTTCTGGGTCTGGTCGATCGAAAGTGAAGAAACATGGTGTTGTCTTTCTGAGCCTGTCATCCAGGGAGAAAGGGCCAGAAATACAACCAGATGTGAATGTCTGGTGTGCCATAAGACATGCATTTGAACCCAGTGATAGGCAACCCGATTATGTTGCGCCTACCTGCATCTGGACTGGAGTGGAATAGTCATGGTGCACAGGACTCTAGGAGGGGGATTGTTTGGCGGGTGGCGAATTAGCAGTCTTTTACACCTGTAACTGGCAGAATAAGAAGTAGGGGAGGGGGATTTGTGGCACAATAATTTGAGGATCCATACATTTGGGAGAAAGTCAGAACTTCAATATTGCTTGTGTGCAGATTCTTGGTTGCTTTCAAGTTGGCAGCTAGTAGCTCAGTCATAGAATGCCATCTACTGTCTCAGAAGTCACTTGTGATAGGGGTGGTATGCTCTGGGTAGTGGCTGGAGAGGACTCAAATTCTCAATTGGAGGAGAAAATGTGTAGACTACTGTTCACATCTGAGGAGCCAGCCTCAGCTCCCAGGCTGGTCACTGCCCTGAGTGCCTGTCTGCGGTCCTCAATTATTTGCTCCAGTGCCAGGGCCTTTGGAGGTTGAGAACACTGGTACAGACCTCACTGTGGGCAGTTCCATCATTTCCGGCCTGGCTGGGTGGGGTTGGAGTGATCCACTTGCAGTCCTGGGTGGTAATGGAGCTTTGCGATATTTGTCCAGCTGATCCCCAAACTCTTTGCGGTAGGTGAAAAAGAGATATTTCCTGTTGTCAAGAATCTTAAGGCTGGCTGAGAATAGTCGGAAATATTGGATCCCAATTTGCCAGAGGCACCTTTTGACTTCTAAAAAGATTGTGCTCTGATGTTGTACCATCTGAGTGTAATCTGGAAATAGCATGACAGTTTTGTCTTCCAGTGTTAAAGGTCCAGCTATCCTAGCCGCTTATTGGATGTCATTTCTGTCACTGAAATTCAAAAGCTTGTCCAAAATGGGACGTGGTGGAGCCCGTGGTAGGGAACATTGCACTGGCACCGTCTCTAGCAAGAAAGAAGAGGTTAGATCTGAGACTGGGATGAAGGAGCGGAACCAAGTCTCTAGAAAGTCGAGGGAGTCCCTGCCTACCACCCTCTTTGGCAGGCCCAGGATTGTAATGTTGCTCCTCCGGGAGCACCCTTTGGCATCTATTGCCTTTTCCTGTTGTCTGGCTTGTTAACTATCAGTTGCCTGTAGCAGCAGCATGGCTACCATTTTCTCTCCTTCTGCAAACCAGTCCATTAGTTTCTGGTGATTGTCACGTAGAAAGCTCAAGTCCGCCACTAGGGATCAGAGGGTTCTTTCCATAGATTTCTGGGACATTTTGATCGCCGCCAAAACTTGGTCAAGCTTATCTTGTGGATGCTAAGGGAGCCATGTGTAGTCTCTAACTGAGGGGTATCTGGTATTGTAGATGTGGGGTCAATCACCACCTGTATAAAGGTAGATGTGGTGGACTTCAATCGACCCATAATATTGCGCTGGGGAGGTCTTCCCTCCTCTCTTTGAAGGGCTGCTGTGGTGTCAGTTGGGTCCACCCCAGGTTAGTATTCAGTAGTGGTGTTGAGCCTGTGAAGAATGGATACCCCCTAAGACAGACATATACAGGGGGGTGCCTAGACCCCTGTAGTAGCTTTGTGTCCTAACACATACTATACCCACTGGTTGCTGCCACATCTGTGAGTGTCGGTGTCCCGAGTGTCTATCGTATCCTGTTGCCTTTCAGGTAACACAGCCTTTTCATCTTGCACAGCATCCAGCATGGGGAAGAATGAAGAGTACCCTCAGATCCAGTCCAGGCACCCATGGGTCACCTGTCCTCCTGGCCCCAGTGTGGCCCCCTTATCAGTTCCAACATGCTAGGGCTGCGCTGCAACCCTCACCTTGGATTAGGCACTGTTCGCAGGTGGTTGCACTATATGGTAGCTATGGGGTCCCACCATGGGCAGACCTAGTCCAATCCAGAGCCTTCCACGCCTCCCCACCTACCCAGAACCTTGTCTATAGGGGGTTCACAAGATGTGCTGGGGCTCTTAGATAATACCAGGCTGGTGCTGTGGGCTCCTCACCCCTCTATTTTCTTGTAGGCCTCAGTCGACCTCACAGTGTCAGTTTTGGCAAAATTATACATTGCTGCCCTTTCCTTTACACCCCAATCTATGCGTTGATACCATCTGGAAGCAGCACAGTGCCAGAATAAGGCTCCTGCCTTCACTGACCATGCACGTGGGCTCGCAACAATGACTCGCTCCGCACTGCTCACCTGTCTGATTTGGTAAAGAGGGCTTGGGGCACTCTGGTTTAGACCACCAGTCAATGTTGCAGGTCATGGGCACTTCAGGAGAGGCAAATAATGGGAGGCCCCCCTGGGGACACAATCACCCTGCAGCCTACCCTCTGCTATAGGGAGCCCCTCCTGGCTGCTGTGAGGCCTCAGGCCACTCCAATCTCTCCTTGAGGCCACCGCCACAACGTGTCCCCTGTGCCCCAATCTAGTTAACAGCTCTGCCACTGTCATCCCCTCATATCAGCCCCTGTGAATGATGTTCTGCGGGCCAGGAGCCTCTCTGGCTCCTCAGTCAGATGTGCAGGCCCCTGCCCTATTCTGAAGTTGCCTTGGGAGGCCGAGCCTCCAGCAAATCACTGTCTGAATTTGTTTTGGCCAGTCTGCGACTCACAAGACTGCTGCACCACACGGCAACCTGTCATGGTTACGGGCTGCGGCTCTAGGGGCATGGGCAAATGCTCGCACAGACTCTGTGGCAAAATGAATCATGCCTCTCCTATGGCGCGCTTTTGGTGGAATTGTTTTCACTCCTGACATGTTTTTCTGTAATGCTTGCTTTTTCTTTCATGATATACCCTCTAATGTTTATCGTACTAGAATACAACTGTCCTTGTATTGTTTTAATTATGTCTTTCGGTCATGTCATTGCCTTTTTTCTAAATCATGCAGAAATGTTCATTGGTGCCTTTAATGGAATTCAATCACAGGTTTTAGTATTAAGACTTCTGTGCAGAAAACGCTGCTCACACGTGAATCAGTATTGGTGGGCCACGCCCACTCCAGATGTCATTCCACTACCGCAGGAGAAACAGAACTTCTGCAAGCGTCAGGGTGGGCCCTTCTATAAAAGGGGACCACGTCCATACCCAGGTGCTCGCTATTCTTTGCCGTTCTCGCTACCGTATCTCCTTGAGATCGGCTGCTGGATTCCTTCACCGGCAGCTTTGCAAGTTGATACGGCACCTCCGATGCTTAAAGTAAAGCTGAGAAAACTCCTGAGAATTAAACAACATGGCTTTGGAGTCACGTAGGTGAAAGGCAGTGTCTTTCTACGCGTCTGAATTGCGGTAAGGCCACATTGTCAGTTTAACAAGCGTACATGCTAATTGCCTCTTAAAGTACTCTACAACAATTTTTGGATATTTGTAATGAGCTCATTACTCAGTCTGAGGGAATGAATGTGAAGAATTCATTCTGTGAACATGTTTAAACTAACAGAACAATTTTTTGAAACTTTTCCCTAAAAAGACAAGAGAAACTTTGTACAAAGTTGTGTGGCAGGTCCAGCATTCAAATTAATGAAATGAAATGAAATGAAAATTGCACTTATATAGCGCATAACTACCCGGAGGCCTCGCAGCGCTTTAGACTGAATACTGGTGGCGGGCTCAGGGTAGATTAGCACGTCTTTGCAAACAAGGGTGTTTTTAAAGCCTTTCTGAAGGACAAGTGATTATTGATTTCTCGAAGGGAGAGGGGAAGGGAGTTCCAAAGCCTGGCCGCGGTATGGGAAAAGGAACGACCGCCCCAACGGGCTTTGTTAATTTTGGTGGCGGTTACAAGTTGCAGAGAACTAGAGCGTAAGGCTCTGGACGGAGCATAGGGTGTAGTTATAGGGTGCAGAATTGCCTGGCCAGTACGGTGAAAAGATTTGTGCACAATGCACATGGCCTTGAACTGCACTCTGGCCACTACTGGGAGCCAATGAAGCTCTTTCAGAGCTTTCTTAGCTGACTGCCAGCGGGGGATGTTGTACAATAAATGGGCAGCACAGTTTTGTGTGACCTGAAGCCTATGGGTCACTGCAGCTGGGGCTCCCATATAGAGGGCATTCCCATAATCCAGGCGAGAGAGTATCAGGGCCTGGACCATGATCCTCCTGGCCTGGAATGGGAGCAGGAGAAGCACCTTACCGAGCATTTTCATCATCCCGATGCAAGTGGCGGCGGTTTTAGTGGCTTGGGCTGAAAAATCAAGTAAAGAATTATGTGACTTTCAAAAACCCCTTTTAAAAAACTAAGAAGGAAAGGTCAAGAGGTGGGTTAATTACGTATCTTTCAAAGGTGTACATCAGTCAAGAGAAAAAAGGTATGTTTTCAGTGAATTAATAATAATATATGTTCTCTAACACTACGTTGATCATGCAGTAGGGAAGATTCAGGTGATTATAGATACACATTACAGCATAAGATTTATTATTTTATTCTTTCCTGTCAATTTTGATGTGACATTTATTGTATTTGCTCTGCAGATCTCCTTCCCCTCTGTTCCTTTCCTAACACCCTTTTCCCCACCTGGCCACTTCAATACTCTGCATCATAACGACAATTCAGTGTTGGAGCTGCCTGGAGGTGCACCCTTCTATCATTGTGCAAGCCCCGAGGGATAAACATCTCTGACAGAATAGCGTGCCCATGGTTTATATTCCTCCCGGCTTGCTCAATCGTAGAATGGCTACCTGAGATGACATAATGAAAGCATTAGGGCGGGTACAACAAGAACTAGCTGATTCCAAGGCACGTACTATTCCTTGTTGCAACATAGAGCAGATAGTAAAGAAAAAACAAAACGCAATCCCTTTGATGTTCCTTTAGGGAAATTTCCAAGTGCACTTCATCCTGTGGGACAGGGTGCTACTAATGGAGGTTCAAATCCTACCAATATATCTGTAACTGTTCCTACCCCAGTACCTTTGGCTGTACCTGAACGATTTTCCGGAGACCCGTCTAAAATTCAGATTTTTCTAACACAGGTTGAATTGCATTTTACTTGTAAACCAACCACCTTGCCCAATCTCGAGTTGCATTCTTAATCTCTTATCTGGTTGGAGATGCAGCATCTTAGGCAGTCCCTTGAGTACGTGAAGATAATCCAATTTTGTTTAATTGGAAATCCTTTGTCAAAGAATTCGAAAGAGTCTTTGATCGGAGAGCAGCCACACTGCTGACAGAGAACTGTCAGAATTGCGGCAAGGCAATCGTAATTTAGTGACATATCTTACCCATTTCAATCGATTGGTATCAGAAACAAAGTGGCCAGAAGAAAAAAGAGCTGCAATTTACTCTCATGGATTGAAAAATGATCTAAAAGATGTACTAGTACAAATTGATCCACAACCCAAGGGGTGTACAGATTTGATAAATTTAACCTTACGATTGGACCACAGATTATCTGAATGAAAAAATCGGCAGCCAGAACGTAATACCTTTCGATTTGAAAAAAGTAAACCAGTAATCAGTATTCCACCTTCAGACATTTATGGTGAACCAATGGAGATCGGATCAGTCCATCCATCCTTAACTAAAGACGAAAAAGAAGCACACCGTAAAATTGGTTTGTGCTTGTACTGCGGAAAAAAAGGGTACTTTGTAAAAGACTGTCCAACCATACCCAAAAAATGAACTTTTACACCATCTAACGAAACAGCAATAAATACAGTAACTAATCTAAGGGAAAACTAAAAGTCTCAAAAGAAAAAGAAGGAGATCTTTTGAGTGTCTGGCAAATCCCTTCGGCACATGTATCCATCTATGAACAAGTTGCTCATTTAAACTTAGAAATGATTTAGAGATTACCCCAGAACAGAAGAAGATAGCGATTATTGTACTTATTGATTCAGGAGCAACTGGCAATTTTGTAGAGGCAACCTTAGCCTGTCAATTGTCCCTACCTTGTGAACTCAAGAAAAAACCCTAATTGATACAAACAGTGGATAGAAGAGGGTTGACCTCAGGTCCTATCACAAAACAAACTCACACAATGAAATTGGAATTCATCGTGACTAACTTAAGACATATAGAAAAGATTTCTTTCAACTTAATCAATGCCCCCTAATATGGTCTATTCTTGGTTAGAATCTCATAACCCGCAGATTGACTGGGTTCAACCAAAAATTATTGGACTGCCCTCATCTTGTAAACAACAATGTATTTTAGACACACCTAAAGAACAAGACAATTCTTCAGACATAAATCATTACTTAGCTAGAGCAGAAGAGAAAGAGACTAAGTTACCACAGCAATAGGAAAAAAATTCGAGAAGTCTTTAATGAAGGAAAAGCAGAAACCTTACCACCTCACAGAGCACATGATTGCCAAATAGGTCTTGTACCTGGTGCAGTAATCCCTAATTGTCGAATATATGCTTTCTCAGAAAAAGTGAAAGAACATTTGAGAGACTATCTTAAGAAATACCTAGCAAACAGTTTCATCAGGCCCTCCAAGTCACTGGCAGCTTCTCTGTTATTTTTTGTACCGAAAGCTAATGGCGAACTCCGCACGTGCATAGATTACAGAGCGCTGAACAAAATTACGTTGAAAAACAAGTATCCACTTCCTCTCATTCCGGTTTTATTAGACCAAGTGAAATCAGCAGTTGTGTACACCAAATTAGACTTAAAAGACGCCAACCATCTAGTACAAATGAGACCTGGAGATGAGTGGAAGACAGCATTTAAAACCAGATATGGCCCTTTTGAATATACAGGTATGCCGTTTGGGCTCAGCAATGCACCCGCGGCATTTCAATTTTTTCTGAATGATATTTTGTGTGAGTTCCTAGACAAAGTCGTCATAGTATATATCGACGATATTCCAATGTATTCAATCTCTCATGACATTCACAAACATCATGTTTCCACGATTTTGAATGTATTACAAGAAAATGGTTTATACTGCAAATTTAATAAGTGTGACTTTCATGTAACTGAGGTGGAATTTCCTGGTGCCATTCTTACCCCTGGAGGCTTTCAAACGGCAGAGAGAAAAATGCAAGCAGTGCTCAATTGGCCTAATCCAAAGACAGTTTGTGATGTTCAGTGTTTTCTGGGCTTTGCAAATTTTTATAGACGTTTTATCAATCATTTTTCTCAACTAATTGCCCCAGTCTCTTGTCTACTGTGCAAAAATGTTCCTTTTAAATGGAATTCAGAAGCTCAAACAGCTTTTGATCAGCTAAAAAAGGCTTTTACTTCAGCTCCTATCCTTGTTCATCCTAATCCAGAACAACGTTTTATAGTAGAATCCAACGCTTCAAACATTGTAGTTGGAGCGATTTTGTCACAAAGAAATGCAACTTCTGGCCAGTTACATCCTGTGGCTTTTATGTCAAGGAAATTAACCCCAGCCAAAATAAAATTTAACCATTACAGAAAAAGAACTGTTGGCAATAAAAGATGCCTTTAAAGTATGGAGCGATACAAAAGGGGATGATAGACGGACCGTTTGAGCCAATCAAGCACTCACCCCCAGTCAACTGATCTGGGTTTAATCCATCACCATTCTTTAGCTCACTCAGCCACCCCAGTTCAGACATGGCCATATGCAAATCAGTCTGGCCCTGTGCCTCATGGGAACAGTCCAGCCGAACTGCCAGGCCATGTCTTCCCTGGACCGGAAACAAGCATCCTAGGACCGGTTTCGGATTCATAATCCTCATCAGCCAGGATATCTTGAATCCAGTGGCCAAGTGAGCAAGGGACTCACGTCTGAGCATACCCTGCCAACTTAGGGCGAACAAAGCATCCATCATCCCCTTTTGTTTCACTTTAAAGTAGGAGACACCATTTATTAGGAGCACAACATACCATCACAGTCTTCACAGACCACTGAAACTTACAATTCATGAAAACGGCTCTGACTTTAACTCCACGTCAAATGCGGTGGAGGATGTCCTTTTCTCAATACGACTTCATAGTCACCTTTCGCCCAGGCATAGACAACAGAAAAGCTGATGCCTTAACTCGCCAAGATTCTACACAACTTCCAACACTTGAAAAGCCACACGCCATAATCAACCCTGATAAAGTTCTTTGTCTAGTGTCTACAGAAGAATTTTTGGATTCTGTGCAAGATACCTTTCCAATACAAAAATGGAAGAAGTGGCTTACAGAAGAAGCAAACCGACGAATCATTCAAGACTTACCATTCCATGAAGATGCCTTATTTGCTCCTACTGAACAATTGCAAAAAAAGGTTTATGATTGGCTTCATAGGCATACAAGTTCAGGACATCCAGGAAGATTGAAAACAACTGAAGCGATTTGTCAACATTTCTGGTGGCCAAAATTGAATCAGGATGTTGCCAAATGGGTTTCTGTGTGTGAAATATGTGCTCGAAATAAAAGAGAACATGGAAAATAAAAGGGCTTACTAATGCCTCTGCAAGCACTACAGAGGTCTTGGGAACATTGGTCAGTGGACTTTATTACTGATCTACCAAATGATCAAGGTTATACTTGTATACTAGTAATTGTGGATAGTTTTTCCAAGGTAGGACATTTTATGGCTTGTAAAAAGATACCAACATCTAGTGAATTAGCTAATTTGCTATTGATTCATGTCTTCTGCCTTCATGGAATCCCCCCAAAAATTATCTCAGACCGTGGCACCCAATTCACTGCCACATTCTGGTCCCAATGGTGTAAATCTTTACAAATTTCTTCAGCTCTTTCCACAAGTTATCACCCACAGACCGATGGTCAAATGGAAAGACTTAATCAAATGTTAAAACAATACCTCCGTTGTTACATATCAACCACAAAGGACTCCTGGGTTAAACTATTACGGTTGGCAGAGATTGCTTATAATTCAGCCCACCATACATATTTGCAAAGCTCTCCATTCTATTCTACATACGGCTTCCATCCTACATACTTACCAGTAACTCTTCCTGACAAACAACAATTGGTTCCTTCCATTTCAGCAGGAATAAAACAGATCCAAAAGGTGCATTCCTTAATAATACAACAATTGAAGTTGGCAAAACAAAAATACAAGGTTACAGCGGATCGCCATTGCATACAGGGGCCTCAATATTCAGTAGGTGATAAGGTATGGCTATCCACAAAGAACATACAATTCAAACTTAATAAGGCCTTCCATCCCAAATTCATTGGACCTTATACTATTCTGAAACAAGTGAATCCAGTAACTTATAAACTGCAATTGCCCCCTCGAATGAAAATACATCCTTTATTCCACACCTCTTTATTAAAACCAGCTCCCCAACATTGTTCCACTCAACTGGCTCTTTTAATTGTAAATGAACATGAAGAGTTTGAAGTACATCAAACTTTAGATTCCTGCAGGTGGGTTTCCCATTTGTGGTACCTAATTTCCTGGAAGGGATATGGGGCCATATGTATGAAGCAAAAAATTAGTCGCAAACGCTGCGAATCCCTAAAAATATCGTTTGCAACTAAAAAATCACTAATCCCAATGTATGAAGCCAAAAACGCATGCAAAATAAGTAATCTCTAATTAGCGAGTCCCAAACTTAGCGAACGTGGGAAATAGCGATTCCAATAGCGATTTCCAAATTTGCGCTGAAACCTGTTAGCGAGATTCGCAAATCTGGAAATCGCTATTTAGAAATCGCAATGGAATGTATCAACCATTTGCAAATAGCGATTTAAGGAAAATCGCAAAATGAGGAATCGCAATTACCATCAAGTGGGAGCAGGTGGTAACCAGGTGCAAAGTATAAATTCAAGCCCAGAATGCAACACTCTCTCTACCACAATGTCCGGGCTCTACATGATAGTGAGGAGGCGAAGACTGAGAGCTGTGGCGCAGAGGAGGAGACGGCAGGAGAGGATATTCCGGTTGCGCACCACCATCTTCCAACGCACTGAGGAGGATATCTACACCCATTACAGACTGGAGGAACAGAGCATACTTGATTTGATTGAGGAACTCAGGCCCCACCTAGAACACCCCACCCGCAGGACACAAGCCATACCCACACACATCCAGGTCCTGTGTTCACTACACCTGCTGGCCTCAGGTAGTTTTCAGGGGGTCATAGCCTCTGCAGGAGGGGTGTCACAAAGTGCCCTGTCGCGCTTTTTCCATGCTTTCCTGGACGCCATGACACATAGGATGCAACACCACATACACTTCCCCAGCACCCCACAGGAACTAGCACAGACCAAGCAGGATTTTTACAGCATTGCCCAATTCCCCCACGTCATAGGATGTATAGATGGAAAACATGTTGCCATTTCACCCCCCTCAAACATAGAGTATGTATTCCGGAACAGGAAATGCTACCACTCACTGAACATACAGATGGTATGTGATGCCAAAAACATAATCACCGACATAGTGGCAAAGTACCCAGGAAGCACACATGACGCCTTCATATTCCGTCACAGTGGGCTGTACCGTAGACTCTCAAGAGGGGAATTTGGAGAGGGATACCTACTAGGTAAAAACACACAATGTCAGCCCACATTTCTCATGGCCAGCATGTGCATCACAGTGACTGACCTTTAAACATTTTCACCCACCGGGGACAGTGCCTATGCAGTCTGGGATTTCATCCTGACACCCTACCTGAATCATGCCACTGCTGGGGAGCGGCGCTACAACTGGGCACAAATTTCAACAAGACGCACCATTGTGAGAACATTTGGCATATTGAAGAGCAGGTTCAGATGCATTCACAAAAATGGAGGAGCCCTCCAATACAGCCCTGAGACGTGCTGCAAAATTGTAGTAGCTTGTGCCATGCTGCACAACATTGCAACCAGGAAAGGGACACCAATGGAGTTGAGTGACTCAGAATCCTCTGACATGGAGGGACCTGGACCCATACACATGGAAGCTGGCGTAGCTGCTGCTGCAGCTGGGCGACAGAGGCATGATGAGATCATGCGGAACTACTTCTAGGTGAGTAATAATGATACAATGAAAACTTCTGCCTTTGCTAACTTGTTTAATTCCCAATAGCAACAATGTCACACATCCAGAAAAAAATGAATGAACGCTCCTAAACCAAAGCACATGTTTAAATCACAGTGCAACAAAATCAGTCATTAATACAGCAAGTGCAACACTGTTGCTGGCCCTATATCCTGTGTGCAATAGTCATTTTGCTGCAGTCCCTGTTGTTGTGTGGCAGGCCTAGTGCTCCGACCACTACGACCCCTCTCAACAGTGGGTGGTGGTGTGTTGGAGCTCCGCACTGACTGTGAGTCTTCCTCACTGGGGGTAAGCACCCCTGGTCCTGCAGTACGCAGCGCACGCAGTTCATCCAGGGTGGCAGTTGACTGCACTACCACAGTGGCAATATCCTGGATTCCGTGAGTGAAATCACGCTGGGTCTCTATGGCACGCCTTGCAAGCATATTGGTGGAGGAGGCCAGCCGGTTAATGGCGCGAGTGTAGTGGTCCATGCGGGCCATTTCTTTGCGCCTGGCTGTGCGTTCAGCTCGCAACTCTGCAGTCAGCTCCTGCACAGCCCCCCTGATTTCTTCGCGTATTCCTCTGTTCCCTGCCCTGATCTCTCTCTGAATGGCCTTCATATGTTTCGCTTGCAAGCGGTGTACCTGAAGCATGTGCATTTCGAGGCCGGCAAAAACAGATTCTTCCTGGTGCACACTGGAGCTGATGGCCGTGCGGGGTCTACGCCTGCCTCTGGTCTGTGGTCTAGACTCCTGCTGCTGGGGTACTGGTGCATCAGACTGCACATTTTCATTGTCCTCATCCTCATCATCCATGATTCTGAATGGCCTCACGTTCCTCCTACTGTGTCCCTGTGGTCGGATGAAAGGACTGTCCTCCCCATCTGTATCATGGCCATGGCTGGCTTCTCCTGAGGCTCGGGATCCTGAGTCACTTGCACTGGCTGTTGCCATTCCACTTGCAGGTGCTGTGGATAGAACAGCACACATTACTTATTTTTTCATTTCATGTGATGTTCAAATAAATGTTTTCACAGTGTACCCTGACTTTACTTGTGTCATTCACCTTTCCTGACCTGCACATGTGAAATTTTTAAAATTTGGATGCTACCTCCAACATTACAGACTATTTTGACTACATCTCCCATGATGCATTGCTGTGACTGCCTGTGTACTTGCTCTACAAAAGGGGGTGGTGATGGACGGAGCATCTGAATCAATCAAACACTCACACCCAGTCAAAAGATCTGGGTTTAATCCATCACTGTTCTTTAGCCCACTCTGCCACCCCAGTTCAGACATGGCTATATGCAAATCAGTCTGACCCTGTGCCTCATGGGAACAGTCCAGCCCGAACTGCCAAGCCATGTCTTCCCTGGACCGTAAACAAGCTTCCGAGGACCGGTTTCTGGCATTCCAGCCGTCTTCAGCCGTTAAATTTTTTTAAATAAATATACCTTAACAATAAACACTTTTTTGTGCCCTATTTATTTCCTAAAAAAATTATTAACAAATTCCTTTTTATTATGAGCTTATTTGTTGTATTTTAAAAAAATGATCTGAGTGTACATATAACCATTTTTACCTTATTTAAAATGTCCTATTAATTTATTGAATATCAACTAATCTTTATAAATTATGGTTTAAAACTACTATACACCCCTACAAAAAAAAATATTTCTGCAACATCTCATACCAGATATTTATGTTAAACCCTCACAATGTTTGATTTTAATTATGAGAAATACTATATAAATATTATTATGATGAAATTAAATAATAGACAAGTATTAGAATCATTATTTGGGTATTAATACACTCTAATATTAATGAATACCAAGGTATTAAAATGTATAACTGAGTATTAATACACTCTCCCACACAAAACCCCTAATTTCCTTGCATCCCATGCTAGAGAAAGGGTGGCACACCCTCATAAATATTATTTTAAATTAATACTGAATTGTTAAAAAACAATAAAGGATTTAATATTTATTAATACGTGGGCATTAAATAAATCCTTGGGACTTAATACACTCCCCCAGCCAAAACTCCTAATTCCCCTGCATCCTGTGCCAGAGAAAGGTTGTAACACCCTCTTAAGTAGTATTTTTTTAAATCGTATTAAATAATATTACATTTACTACTCAATAATACCCAGGTATTACAATGAATACTTGGGTATTAATACACTCCCCACACAAAACCTCTAATTCCCCTGCATTCCATTTCAGAGGGTAATACTTACACCCTTAAACAAATATTAATTTAAACATTTTGGAAATAATACCAACATTCATATTAAATACAATACTACTAACATTTTAATTAAAAGCTACACAAAAAATATTTCATAGTACTTACCTACACACTTACCTTAAGTCTCAAAGTAATAGCATGCGTTGTAATGGCATATGGTAATGGAATGCATTGTAATCGCATACGTTGTATTGGCATATTTGTTGTAATGGCTGCGTTGTTAAGGTTTTATGAGGTAATGCCTCCATTGTAATAGATGTTTCCCAAAACTGAGCATAGTAGTCAACTTTATGAGCAAACTGTATACAATGAAAAGCCCTATCATGGCAACATTTATATTTGTCTAAGAGTTCCCTCCCTACGTTAGCACAGGAATATATCATTGATCTCTGGGATTTGAATTGGACCGGCCCCCCACCTGGTATTTTGTAGTTAGGTGGTCTGCATTGTAAGTGTAAACTCAGATTATTCAAGGCTAGGGTGCCCGTTCCATGACCTGTACCTCTGCAAGAATCCTCCTTTCTTTTTACCAATCGACAAGTCTTGGTTTGTATGATAAAAAGTGCAGTTTTGGAAAACAGCAGCTGTGGCTTTGTGTTGTGTCTCAACGTTAGGAGATGTTGCTGGCCGATCACAGCAAAGCGAAGCACCATGAAGGAAATGTTCAGGCTGAATCCTAAGAAGAACTGAATAATAATGTGTACAGCATATTTCTAAAATAATAACATAACACAAAGTAAGTGTGTTATGTGTGGCTGTACCAAAAAAAGAGGCCTAAAACGTGCAGTTAGGCTACAATAAGGGAGTACCATGTGGGCCCTAAAGGGAACTTAAAATACCTTTTTAGATGGAGATACACGAAGGGAGCAACTTTGTAATAATCCCGAACAAACAGAACAGGCATAATGAAAGCAACAGCAGAGCGAACATCACCTGACATGAGTAGAGCAAACATCAATCACAGCAAGTACCAGGGCGAGGATCTTTCAGACATAGAAGAGGCATCGCCAGTGCAAGTTTCTCTCAGATACATAATTAATGAAACACAGTAAGGTCCTATCACATGCACAAAATGCAAATTTGGGCAGACGCACTGTATTCAATGCATACACAAGGAAGATGCGTCTTGAGTTGAGACATTCCCTCACAGAATAAAGAGCATCACATTGAACGCTTTCTCACACACAGAGCCACAGCACAGCAAGCTACCCTATTAGGCAGTGCTAGAAATGAACATGGATAGACACCAAAGCAAATTACCTTCATACAAAATGATGAAGTCTGAGCAACTAGAGCCGGCAAGCTACTTACCACACTTGCAAGTGGAATGAGAACTGAATAGTTTTCTTTGCTTATAGAAAAAGGTGTTCTCTGTAATGATTTTTGTTCAAGAAGCTCTTTTATTGGAGGGCACCATGTGCAACTTTATGAATGTGATGAAGCATGAAGTATGTGAGAAGTAGTAAACAAAGCAAATATAAATATGTGGCAAACACCACTCCATGTTCGAAAGTGTTTCCGTTTATTTTATTTTATTTTTAGATTATTCTATAGCGCAGACCAGACCCAGGGTGTAGGGTATCAGACACTCAAACAGACTCAACAATCACCCTGAACTCACACTACTCACCCTGCACTCACACAGAGACACTGCTCATCCTGCATTCACCCAGACACTGCATTCACCCTTCACTCGCACAGCTCACTCTTCTTGCACACAGGCACAATAGTCTGCCAGAACTCACAGAGACACACCGCTCACCCTGAACTAACTTCTCTAACCATGTGCTCACTATCACAGCTCACCCTTCACGCTTGCTGCTCACCGTGCACTGACACAGGCACACTGGTCCCCCAGTACACACACAGGCACATCACTCACTCTGCATTTACACTTTACACCATTCACACCATCCACCCTGCACTCATTACTCTCACTCTGTATGCACTCATCTCACCTGGCACCAGGCACGGCCCGTGCCAGGCGTTATACTGGGGCAGTGACGTCAGGCAAGGGAGGGTCAGGGTGGGGGGTTGTAAAATGCGGGATATGGACTATTAGAGGTAAGTACTGAAAAAAATTAATAAAACGAATTTCGTTGCCCACGCTGCATCGCCAAATGTGATGCAGTGTGGGCAACAAAATTCGTTTTATAAAATGTTTCCGGTACTTACGTCTAATGGTTCATATCCCGCATTTTACAACCCCCCACCCTGACCCTCCCCTGCCTGACGTCACTGCCCCAGTATAACGCCCGGCACGGGCCGTGCCTGCCTCGCACTCACATGGGCCCTTCTCTCACTTTGCACTCATGTAGCTCGCCCAGCACTCACATCGGCACACAATTCAATTCCACTCAATTCAGCTTTAGTTGGTTAAAACACAACCATAAAAGCAATCAAAAAGCAATATATATCAAGCAAATGCATCTGTTTTCGATATCACAATATAACATTGGCGAGCAGGATAAAATCAATACAAATTACAAAGGCAGTTTCAATAACATATGATAAATGAGGCAAAAAAGAGCATGTGAATAGCAGCATATTATATTTTTAAACCAATTCAAGAATAAGATAGGGCATACAAATATTATAATCATCCTATAAATATAAAGCATGTTTAAATTGTATGTTTAAAATGTAAGTTGTGCAGTTGCATGCACAAAGCGGCAGGCACCGCGCGGTGCCTGCTGCTTTGTTCACGCAAATGCAGGGGGTACCATAGGTACCCCCCATGTGCATCCCCCACCCCCCTTCACCCAGGGGGCCCGCAACGGGCCCCCGAAGTGAAGGTCCGTATGCTTTTCCACGGCGGAAAAGCCGCAGCGGAAAAGCATACATTTTACACCATCATAATATGGCTGGCGGTGTCTGATAGACACCGCCAGCCATGTTAAAGCTTTTCCGCCGCGGTCGGAAGGTGACCGCGGCGGAAAAGCTGCGGACAGATTTCAAGACCCACCACCATCCTAATATGGCGGCGGGTGTTTTGAGGCTCAGCAGCGGTTTTCCCGCATCCTCCGGGCTGGCGGTTGCGGGAAAACCGCGATCCTAATGAGCCCCTTAGTGTATGGGTTTACCTTCCTTCTGTTAATTACTAATTGTACAGAGAAGACAATGTAACATATGCTCTTGTTTTCCAGCCTTCGAATAAAATTTAAAGCAGCTTTATAGGGGTATAGTTTACCACAACAAGATAAGCAATAAGCTACATGTAAAATAACAGCTTTATAGTAGTTACATTTCCACAGTGAAATAAGCAATAAAGTGCATGTGAATAGTAGCATATGATATTTTTAAACAAATCCAGAAGTAATATAGGACATAGTAATATTAGTCATTCTATGAATATATTCCTTATGTAGTTTCATATAGAAAGGCCTCAAGATGTAAATGTGCCTTCCTTTTTTTAATTGCTAGTTGTGCATATGAAACCAAACCATAACATACTCTCTCATTTTCCAAGCTGTGAATAAAAATTAAATGCAGCTTTATAGAGTATAATTTTCCACTGTTAAAAAAAGTGGCGTAAAATACTTTTCCCGAAATTTGCAAAAAAGAATCAAATGTAAAGTTGACTGGTTTGACTTTCCATCACAGGGGCAAAGTGGTATTTTTTGTTTCCATGTGCCATTATCAAGAAAGGCTGTTAAGAACTTAAGGATACCCAATCTTAGTCTAGTAAAATGAAATCTGAGTCGCGAATTTGGTAACCAACAAATATTGTTGTATCCCTAGCTCTCGTAATCCCTCACTGTATTCCTCGATTGTCGGTTTTAAACTCTTGTCAGTTTCCTAACCCCTACAAGCCCCATATTCAGTTCCTTTTTGCTGTAGCATAGCATTTGTGCAGGGTCATTGAAGTCAATATTCTTATCACCCTCTTTAAGGAGTGTGTTAACGTATGCCAGCCGTAGGATTTTATTGCTGTAGTCAAGGCCCAGGCAATCGGTTATGTTTTTAGTGAATCTAGTTCCACTTTTGCTCCAAATCCCATGCCAGGCAGTTAATGGGGCTATGCTAATGTAATCATTGATATAGGCAACGGCAAGCTCCTTGTGTACTCTATAGGAGGGAGTAGAGTTAGGGACTGCAAATATTCTCCTTAAAAACATATTCTCTTGTGTCTGAAGTGGGGTGCAATTAACCATTCCCCATAAAGCGGCACCATAGTAAGATCCTGTGATGCATTTACTCTTACAAAGGGTCAATATCTCTCAGACTGGTTTGTTTCCTATCTTGGCAGAGAATCCAAAAATGGCCTCTGGTGATCGCAAAAATTCTGATTTACATAATTTAATCTGTGCCCCCCCCAGTGGCTATTAGATGTAAATAGCATGCCAAGATAGGTGAAAGTATGTGTTTCCACTATCGGTGCCTCCTTAACATGATGTGTTCTGGTTGTAAGCTTCTCTTTCTCACATACAATGGTAAATGTTTCTATAAGATTGACCTTTAGGTCCTACCATATATTCAGTGAACTTCTCAATCAGACACTAAAGCCCATTTGCGGTTCAAGATAACAGGACCGCAACGTCTGCATGCAATAGTACCAGGGTACCAGGGTTATGCATTCGCCAACTTTGGGGGTATCAGCATTTAACTTTTGTAGACATTGGTCGACTCCATTAACGTAAAGAAAATATAACAGCGGGCCGAGGACACAGCCTTGCCTAATCTGGTGTGTTACTCTAAAACATGGTTTGCATTCACCATTAGGCCCATATCGTACTAGATAGTTATAGAGGTGTGACAAATAAATGATGATCTCACTAGGGGCGCCCATCTCCCAATGTCTGCCACAAATCCACAAATTAATATGGGTAACCAGGTCAAACGCACTTGTTAAGTGTACAAACAGATGTAAATAACCTTTTTTTTTTAAAGAGTGTATGTACAGATCATTAAGTGGAGATTTATATGCTGCTCTATTGTCCCTATCTCTCTTTGGAACCTGACAGCAGCACACCTTTCAACCTATACTCACAAAACTCATGCTGCATTCACTCACACTGTCCACAATCAGCCAACATTTACATGAGTTTACCTCTTATGCTACACACATAACAAGCAATGGCAAAGCCCCTTGTTGTATAACATATGTCTTGCGAGCTAGAGTGCATGTGCAAGCAGCACATACCTTTCACAGGCAAGAGCTAAATATTACCCAGCTGTCATAAAAATACACATTTCTACAAGGCACCTGCAAAATATCTGTTCTTTCTGCAAACCTAGGGGCCTCATTTACCAAAAAATTGTGCTGCGCCGAAAGCCATTTCTGTGCTGAGCAGCATCATTATAAAAGCACAGGGATACGTCATATTGACAACAATACAATGCATTTGTGTGCTTTCCCCTGTCCTGGCGCACAGTTGGCTGCCATGTACCTGTGCAGGCACCCTTGTGTCTCATTGCAACAGTGCATGCGTTGTGGGGATGATTGTTTTAGTGCAGGAAGGGACAACTTTCTGTGCAAAAACAATCATTGATGACATTTTCCTCTTTCTTTGTGTGCTTCAGAATGCAGCATGCATAGAAAGAGTAAAAAACGAGGAGAAATAAAGATATTTCTCCGTGTTGCACTACTCGTATGACTCCCCTTGGGAGGCGTAGGATTCTGACACATTCCCAGCTTTAGAAAACTTTGTAAATCTGGAAATCTGTCAGGTTCCATAGATGTTGCATAGGAACACCCACTGCAACACCCATGGAACCCCCCTTTCTCACAGAGTTAATCAATCAAGTAATCTGTTAAGCGCACTACATACCTGGGAGGGTTTCAAGGTGCTGGGGGGGAGGAGGGGTATTGCTGCTATTGGACAAACAGCCAGGTCTTGAGTTCTCTCCTGAAGGTCAGCAGGTCTTCGGTTTGTAATAGGTAGAGGGGGAGGGTGTTCCAGGTCATGGCGGCGCGATGGGAGAAGGATCTGCCTCTGGAAGTAGTTCTACAGATGCGCGGGACCGTGGACAGGGCGTGGTCAGCAAAGTGGAGTTTCCTGTTGGGTACGTAGAAAGAGAGGGAATTATTGAGATAGGCTGGTCCGGTCTTGTGGAGTGCCTTATGTGCGTGGATCAGGAGCTTGAAGGAGATTCTTCTGTCGACGGGGAGCCAGTGCAGGTTCCTCAGGTACGGGGTGATGTGGTCACACAGCGGGACATTGAGGATCAGGCGTGCAGGGGCGTTCTGGATTTTCTGCAGTCTGTTGATGAGCTTGGACGAGGCTCTGGTGTAGAGGGCATTTCTGTAGTTAAGTCTGCTGCTGACTAGGGCCTGGATGACTGTTTTCCTTGTGTTTGTCGGGATCCATCTGTAGATCTTGCAGAGCATGCAGAGGGTGTTGAAGCAGGTGGAGGAGACTGCGTTGACTTGTTTGGTCATGGTGAGTTTTGAGTCGAGGATGACTCCCAGGTTGCGTGCGTGGTCAGTGGGGGCCGGGGGGTCCCCAGAGACGTGGGCCACCATGAGCTGTCCCATGCTTAGGGGTTGGACCCGAGGATGAGGATCTCCGTCTTGTCTATGTTCAGTTTAAGGCGGCTATCCTCCATCCAGTCTGCGACGGCCTTCATTCCCTGGTGGAAGTTGGATTTGGCGGTGAGAGGGTCCATGGTGAGGGAGAGGATCAGCTGAGTGTCGTCGGCCTAGGAGATTATGTTGAGGTCGTGTTGTCGGGCGATGTGTGCTAGTGGTGCCATGTAGACGTTGAACAGCATCGGGCTGAGGGAAGATTCTTGAGGGACGCCACAGATGACCTCGGAGGCATCGGACCTGAACGGGGGGAGACGGACTCTCTGAGTTCTGCCGGAGAGGAAGGAGGTGGTCCAGTCCAAGGCTTTCTCCCGGATCCCTGCGTCTTGGAGTCGCGTACATAGTGCGCGTGGCAGACGGTGTCGAAGGTGACTGAGAGATCCAGGAGGAGGACGGCCGCCGTCTCGCCTTTGTCTAGAAGGATCCTGATGTCATCTGTGGCGGCGATGAGGGCAGTCTTGGTGCTGTGGTTGCTGTGGAATCCTGATTGGGATGGGTCCAGGATGATGTTGTCTTTGAGGTGACGGGTGAGCTGGGTGTTAACTATCTTCTCGATGACCTTTGCTGGGAACAGAAGCAGGGAGATGGGTCGGAAGTTCTTGAGGTCGCTCGAATCGACCTTGGGTTTCTTGAGTAGGGCGTCTCGAAGGAGAGATTGATGATTTTGTGCAGGTGTGGCGAGCTGGAGTTGCTGGCTTTGTTGGAGATGTGGTGTGGGAGAGGGTCGGATGGGGATCCGGACTGGATTGTTCCCATGTTCTTGATTAAGTCCTCGATGCTCAAGTTGGCCCAGGTTGTCAGGGTGTCGTGCAGCGAGGTCTGCAGGGGTCATATGGGGTTTCAAACTGTCATGGATGTTGGTGATTTTCCGGTGAAAGAAGATGGCGAGGGAGTCGCACAGGGCTTGCGAAAGGTGGGATGTCGTTGGCACTGGAGCTGAGGTTGGAGAGTTCCTTTACGATGGTGAAGAGCTCCTTGCTGTTGCGTGCATTGTTGTCGAGGCGGTCTGTGAAAGAGGTCCTTTTGGCGGTCCTGATGAGGTGGTGGTGGTTGCGGATGGCGTCTTTGTGGGCAGCACGGCTGTCTGGCATCTTGTCGCTGTGCCATATGTTCTCCAGTTTCCGGCAGGTATGTTTTGAGTCGAGGAGTTCCGGGGTGAACCAGCTAACTCTTTTGCTGGTATCTCTGCTAGTGTGTATTTTCAATGGGGCTACGGTGTTGGTGCAGTCGTTCATCCAGCGTTCGAGGGTGAGTGCACCCTTATCTTGTCGCTGTGCCATATGTTCTCCAGTTTCCGGCAGGTACGTTTTGAGTAGAGGAGTTCCGGGGTGAACCAGCTAACTCTTTTGCTGGTATCTCTGCTAGTGTGTATTTTCAATGGGGCTACGGTGTTGGTGCAGTCGTTCATCCAGCGTTCGAGGGTGAGTGCACCCTTATCGGGGTTGGTGGGGTTAGTCGGAGGGTTGAGTGCGAGGCTTGTCTGTAGTTGTTCTTAGGTGACTTTGCCCCAGCAGTGGCGGGGGTCTGTAGTGTGCGGTGGTGTGTGAGGGGTTTTTGGAAGGAGAAGTCGATGCAGTGGTGGTCTGCCCAGGTGAGTTCGGAGGCGTGGCTGAAGGTGACGTGGGGGCTTGAGGAGAAGAAGGCATCTAGCGTGTGGCTGGCAATGTGGGTCGGCGTCGTGACGAGCTGTTTCAGTCCAAGCTTGGCGAGGTTGTCGATCACGGTGGAGAAGTTGTTGTGGTTGTTGTTCTCCAGGTGACAGTTTAGGTCTCCGAGGAGGATGTAGTCGGTGGAGGTCAGCGCGTGCGTGCTGATGAGGTCGTCGATGGAGTCACAGAATTGCGACCGGGGTCCTGGCAGTCTGTAGACGAGGGTGTCTCTTAGGGTGGTCTTGGGGTCCCTGTGGATCTGGAAGTGCATGTGTACAGCAGTGCTGAGGGTATCGTTGGTGTTTGTTGAGATCCTGATGGTGTCTTTGTGGATGATGGCGATTCCTCCTCCGGCCCTATTGGTGCTGTCCCCGCGGGTGATCCTGTACCCATCTGGGATGGCTATGGCGATGTCTGGCGAGGAGGCTTCGTTCATCCAGGTCTCGGTCAGGAAGGCAACGTCCGGTGATGCGGTGTCAAATAGGTCCCAGAGTTTGACGGCGTGTTTGTGTGCAGATCGGGTGTTGATCAGGATGCATCTAAGCTGTTTGAGTTCCGTCGTGGCAGGCGTCTTCGCGCTTTCGCAGTAGGAGAAACTGCAGTTCCGACAGGTGAAGGGAACATGGGTGTGCTTCGGGGTGACCTTTCAGCAGGTGTGGGTCCTTCCTGGGTTGAGAGTAACGAGAGTTTTGGCGTCGTAGTGGAGGCGGCGGTCCTCGTGGCTGCTGCGGGGGCCAGGGGTTCTGGCACTGGGCGCTGTCCAGGCGCGGGTGGGCATAGACGGGCTTGCCTTAGGCGCCCCCACTGCGCACGTCTGCTGCGCGGCCGCCATATATGGGGAGGTGGGGAGGGAGGAACAGCTGGGGGCGGGAGGCGAGGGACGGATGGAGCGAATGGGCACAGAGGGGGTGGGGCCGCAGCAGAGGCAGCGGCGGGATGGGGGAAAGGATACCGGCGTGGGGAAGGGACTCCAGCAGGGGACATATATGTACTAAGAAGCACAAAATCAGAGGGGCACAGAGGCACAGAAGTCAGTGGTACAGAATATAAGGAGGCACAGAGGTTGGCGAAGAGTACAGATATCAGCAGGGGGCACGAAAGCAAGGCGTTGAGCGGGGGGCAGAGTAATGTGTGAAAGGGGCCATATTTAGAAGGCAATGAAAAGTCACGCAGGGTGACTTTACGTGCCTTGTAAATAGGAGCATATAACACAAATTGCCCGAACCACAAAATCTCTACAAGCTTATTAGGAGGGAAAAAATCAATTTATTGTGATCCCCCTCGACATCCTACTTAGTGTTAATGCTTATTATCTTTTTCAAGTTATGACAAGCTCTATGACAGAAAACAACAATACATTAAATATTTACACACCTATATATACTTTGTACATACATGAAAAACAGATTCTTTACACAGTACAAAAAGAAAATTTCTTGCATCAAACATTACAAAAAACTAAGAATACGTCACAAACAACATTAGAACAAACATTACATTCAAAAAATGAGAAAAACAGGAAAAATCAATCAAGGGGGAATTATAAGCAAATGAATGGCTCTTAAACAAATCAATACTGATCGTAGAGATTACATTTTATTCCACCCTATGAAAGTGCCGACGCGTTTCGAGATCAGGCACAGTGTCGCTGATCTCTCATCAGGGCTGTTTTATTCTTTGTATCTGTAAGATGCAAAGAAAATATTTTACTCATCACTCTCAAAACCAAACTTCTTTTAAGGCAATGGGCTGAGAAAAAAAATTGCTACATACCAAACTTAGTTGTAAGTAGAGCAGGGCATTAAGGCGTAAAGGATTTCAAACCAAATATTTCTAAATGTGGCCAGGCAGGACAACCTACAAGAAATGTTAAGAATTTTTTTTGCATTGGTGAATCTAACCAGCTCGTGGTTTCAATACTAAGGCGTCACCCAGTGCTACATAAAGCATACCTTGCAATTGTTGACTGCCGCCAACCGGCGTTCTTATATATAATCCACCACCATGAAGGTAGGCTCCTAAAACAATAGTGACAAATGTTTTAGTGGTGGGGCTGTTGATTGCAATGTTCGCATAGTACATGCATTATTAAAATACCAGGAAAGGCAGGAATCATTTCGCCTACCTTAATAATATATTTCTATTCCCATTTTCATTTTTGGAAATGTGCTCTCAATTTGCCGTCCTGTGTTAGTAAAAAACCAAAAAGCGAGTGGAAGCGCTTGTAGCCAAAAGTATGACCATTCAAACAGATCATAAGCGTGAAATAGACAGGAAACATGTCCTGGCATTTACCTGCTCAAATAACAGCACGCCGCTGGTGTGATCAAAGTTTTCTCACAAGAGATGGCCATCCAAGCACTTCCTGTATTTAAAGCCCACCTCCAAAAAAGTCATGATGGGACTTGTGTTGTCCTCATAATTGCACTACGATAAAATTATGTTTAGTATGGGAACCGCATGTAAAATCAGGGCGCGCCTGTTACGTGGTGTCATTGTCAATGAATGGAGACAGAAAATCTATTTTTTAACTATTTTGGTTACGCGCTGGGTTTACACTAAAAAAAACTTCAAACTTTATTGGCAACTAGGATCTAAACACTAATGTTAAAACGAACCATTTCATTTACATTTGATAAATGCTGATTTAAATAGCATTTATTCCACAAGTACGGCGAGCACATTGAGGGTCATTATTGTGATCGTGTATTGCATGCACCCTTAAAAAAATAAACTTTAGTAACAGTGCATGTGGGGAGTCTGTAGGTGACGCTGCACCCATTATTAAGATTGCATATATCTACCTGCCAGGCAGTGGCCACGCTTACTATTTATGCACAAAATGTGTTGGTGAAAAGAGGACATAAGGCTACAGATTAAGTCCAGGGATGTCTGACAGATGCCAGTCCGCTATGCTGTATGTCTATGCCAGTTATATATAGGCTATCTCAGACAAGCTATTAAGGCCTGTTTGAGTGCTATTGTATTTCAAAATGAGATAAGCCTTTTTCTGCAGTAAGGCACGCTCAATATCGTGGCATTTTGTCATTGAATTCACAGTGAATAACACCGACCATTTAAATTCATGTTCATTATGGCCTTTATCACAGAAGTGCTCAACCAGCGGAGCGGTCATTATTTTTTTTCTTAATGCATGATCGATGCTGGCTGATCCTTTGGTTGACTTGTTGGCTAGTCTTGCCTATGTAGATTAGTGGGCACGGACAAAGTATTCCGTAAATGACATTTTTCGTTTTGCAATTGGAGAATTCTGTATGTCTCCACTTCGTTCCCTGATGGACATATTCATTGCCCTCAATTGTGGTAGAACAAGAAACACAATTGCCGCACCTGTGATGACCTTCCACGAGCTTTAGGTTCCATTGTGCCAAAAGGTCAATTTTAGGTTTTGGAATGGTAATGTCAGCTCTAATCAATTGTTCGCCAATACTTCGATTTTTTTCTATAAGCGAAGATGGGCTTAAGAAATGGACAGTTCAAACCTTCTAATGTAGGATACATGTCTAAAACATGTTAAGTTTGTTCAGTTGTTATATGTAGTCGAAAGGTCTTTTCCAGTAGTATGAAAATTCCTAGTGTGCCGGCAAGAGTAGTGTGACAAGTGAGGTTACACAGTTCATTTGTTCTGTTTCAAAATAGTGGTATTATCATATATCACTAGTGTCTAGGGATCTTAGGTATGATAGGTTGAATGTATAGTGAGGATTGTCTATGAAATCGTAGCTTTTGAGTATAGGGACAACTGTCCTGTTTTAAAACTTACTGTGAAAAGAGTAATAGAATTTATCCAAGCTTGTGTGAAGGGTAAGGAAGCGTTGTCTATTCTTACTGGCAAGTGAGGATTTTTATTGGCGGGTTAAAGTCCTACCATACATTTAATGTATGAATGGTTAGGGATTCTTTCCGTATGATTGCAGGTGTTAGAACGAATTTAAATATTCTGTGAAAATAGGGTCGTCCATTTCACGCGAAAGGATACTTGAATGATTGTAAAAGCTATCTCTTTATTTTAGCGAAACAGACAAATGATTTGTTTATGTGAAGTTACTAACTGAAATTCATTGAAAGATTTGTAAAATATGGCGCTGCGAAAATATTTTGTAAAGAAGGGGTCAGTTCAAAGAGTGGATCGGAGATGCTGAAGCTGCAGCAGCAGCATACGTCACCAGGTTCGCGCTGTGATTGGCTACCATACGTCAAAGTATTCGCGCACTGATTGGTTCATGTGACTTTGCAGGCTTGTACCTGATTGGCTCATTCTGAAATACAGTAATTCTATTGGCTGAACAGAGTAGTGACGTGGCTTAACCTGATTTGTGTGTTGGTGAGTTTCGCGCACGGATTGGCTAGAGTAGCGGATTAACAAGAGAATATTTACGATCTTTTTGAACTAAGCGGATTTGATTAAAACATGAGTTATTACTACATCTATGATGAAAAGAAGCCTTCATGGTTTCAGAAATTAAAAAATATTTTCAAAAATGACAAGAAAATTGAAACGCGAGGTGGAAAAATACTTCATAAGTATAAAACACCCGCAGCCTATATGGAAGGTGGATTTGGTTATCATAATTGCCTTTGGATGGAGAATTGGATGGAATATACCAAAAATGATGGTGTATTGGCATGGCCAGAAGATGGGCCATTTAATATGAAGGTGTTGAAAAACTTGAGAGAAAAAATGATGTCTCTCGTACCAAAACCCAGACCACCACAATTTGAGGCTTTAGCTGAATGGGAGGATTTAGAACGGGAGAACAGAGGTGTAACAAGAGGTACTAGAATGAATATTAACAGAGGAACTCATGAAGATAGAATGCGTCGTTGGAGACAGGCAGACATGTGTAATGGTTTGTATCCAGCAAGATTTAGTGAAGATTCTGGTCAAAAGAGTTCTGCAAAGAAAAATAATATTGGTGAAGATAGTGAAATAGAATTTTCAGTTTTAGAAGAGATTTACATTACGAAATAAAAACAACTGCCACCTTATCAACCAGTTTGTTCATAGTCTACCCCGAGAATTCCTCAAGGAACTTCTCCAAGTGCTCCACCTAGATAAATTAATGATGAAACTCCATTTAGATTAATTCAGAATAATGCAAAATTTCCTGAGAGAGTAGAAACACAAACTAATTCTAGTAAATCAGGAGAAAGTAGAAATTATGCTGAAACTCCAGTTCAGAGAAATGAGATCGCAAGAAATGTAAAAAGAACAGAAAGACTTGAGGACACTCCAGATATTTCAGAATATCTTCGATCAAAAGAAGAATTAATACAGCAGTTAACTAAGGCATGGAAGCAGTAACGGTACCAGTAACAATTGGACCCGTTGTTCCAGTTTTTGATCAAAAAGAAATTAGACATTCAGCTCTGACTGTCACTTTAAATGCAGAAATTCAGAAAGTGGCTGAAAATTTTTATTCAGATTTATCAGAAATTTACTGAGAGAAAAAGATGCCAGACTTAACTTTTAATCGAAGTTTTTCAAATGGTCAATCTCCATTTGTTGCAGAATCTGATTCTGGAACTCCAGAAAGAGAAAGAAGTATGAATAAGTCCTCAGAATTTAAATTACTTGATGTTGCAAAATTGAAAGCAGATTTGGAGGAATTAATTATTGGCACAATTTGTCCTGACAGTTTAAAGTTATATCAGGATGATGAATTGTTGTTTATTTGCAAAAGCATACAATGGAAAACGAAAAATGAATATGATCTGTTAGAAGAAATAGCTGCTGAATTAGATATAGATTTGATGAGACAGAAAAATTTGCAGAAACATTATAGAGTAGATTTCTCTGAAAAAGATATTGAAAACATGAATACCACAGGAAGGATAACTCATACAAAAGAATTGATAGTGTTTCTAAAAAGAATAGGTGAATTAAGCAAATGGAGAGTGAAATGGACAAAGAAAAGAGGAAGAAAAAAGAGAAAGAGGGGAAATTGCATCTGAGTTTCCTATGAGAGAAATAGCTGGTGGAGGGGAGGGTATGTTCATGTTCCTTGGTCAAGACAGGACATTTTACTGTTCACAAATGATTTTCCTAGATTAAGAGAAAAACCTGTGGAATGGTATCATCAGGTAGAGAGATTTGTTAAGGTCTCAAAAGTTCTGTGGATTGATCTTGATGGATTCTTTGACATTGTTGTTCCTTCAGATCTTTGGACAGAATGTAAAATTTCTGTAGATTGGCCCAAAGAAGAACCTATTCGAGATAAAGTAACAGGTGTACCTTCACCTGATGTTATAAAGCTGTATGATAAATAAATTGTGTGACTGAAAAACAAGATTCCCCCAAAAGAAGTAGATTGGGTTAAAATTGACAGAACAAATCAAGAGCCAAAAGAGTCAGTACATTCCTTCTATGAAAGATTACTGCTGGTATTTAAACAATACAGTGGTTATGAGAAGCTGAGTGAGAAGGATATGAGCCATTTTATTTACAGATTTGTATATGGCCTAAGACCTGAAATTGGTGAGATGATCAGCTCAGGAATAGTTGGTTGGCAATCACTCACAGTTGATGACATCCTGAGAAAAGCAAAATACTGCAGTGACGAGATAGACGCTAAGCAAAAGAAGCTGAAAGAAAAAGCAATGTGGGCACAGGTGAAAGTGGCTGAACAACAAATTGCAACTTTAGAAAACAAAAATGTTCATCAGAATCAAGGGAAATTTAAGGGTAATTTTAATAAGCCAAAATTAATGGGTAATGTTGAAGAATTAAAGCAGAAACTCCCATGATTAATTGCGGCTAAATTGGACACTGCAATCGTGAGTGTAAAAATCCGCCCAGAAATTTCAAAAATACATCATTAAATCCACAGATGCAGAATGAGGTAAATCAGCAGCAACAGCTACAGCGACAGTTAGTGAATCAGCAGAGTCAGATTCCACAACCGCCACTTCCACATTGTGTTAATGTGCAAATATATAATTCTGAAACAGGATTCTGCGGAGGTGAACAGGTAAACAGATCACCAAGAGTGAATGAGTCGAATGTTTCTCAACAATATTGGTTGAAAGAGAATGATGGAAGTGAGTGTGATGATTACTTATGACGGTGCCTGAGAGAGGAGGAAGAGTGTGTACTTGGAGCCACTCTTGAGGTAGATCAGTCTGGCCCATTTGTTAATGTTAAAGTGAATGATGTAGAAATCACATTTCTAATGGACACAGGTGCTACCCGTTCTACTGTTAGATCAGTAGAAATAGAAAACCTGCCTCTCTCTGGTGACACTATCCAAGTAGTTGGCGTAGCAAATCAACAAATTAAAACAGATTTAACAGAACCAGTTAAAGTTGAAATTGGTAAATTTAAGGACAAACATAGATTTGTAGTCTGTGATACCAGTCTTGTAAACCTGTTAGGAAGGGACACCCCTTACAAGATGAATTGCAAAATATATTGCTCACCGGATGGCATTGAGCTTCAAACTCCAGAAGCAGATGGCCTTTATAAATTAACAATGTTAATGGTTGAAGTAGAAGAAAGTAAATTATTTCCTGATTTTGACAAAAATGATTTACCTGAAGAATTAAAAGAAACAGTTAATATTAAAATTTGGGATTTAACTGGAGATGAAATGGGTTTGATGAAAAATGTAGACCCAGTACAATTTACAGTAAAACAAGGAGCAGATTATCCGAATATTCCTCAGTATAAAATGAAAGCTGAGACAATTGAGGGAGTAATTCCTGTAATTGAAAAATTTATAAAACAAGGTGTTTTAAAAGAAATTGAGAGCAGTCCATATAATTCACCGATTATGGGAATCAAAAAGCCAAACGGAACTTACAGATTTGTTCAGGACCTGAGAAAGGTTAATCAAATAGTTGTTCCATGTTGTCCAGTAGTACCAAACCCAGCGGTAATTCTTTATCAGATTCCGCATGATGCAGAATGGTACACGGTTATAGATCTTTGTAATGCATTCTTTACTGTTCCATTCCATCCAGAGAGCCAACAAATTTTTGCGTTCAGATTTCAAGAGCGCATATTAGCATGGTGTCGTATCCCACAAGGGTATACAGAAAGTCCATCTATTTTTAATCAGTTGTTAAAGAAATCCCTGGAAAATTTAGATTTGCCTGGTAAATTGACATACGTGCAATACATTGATGATCTCCTTGTAGCTGCAAAAACACAAGACAACTGTGTGACAGTTACCAATACTCTTTTGAATCATTTGGCAGATGAGGGACATAAAGTGTCTCCTGCAAAATTACGATTTTGCAAACAGGAAGTAAAATATCTTGGTCACAGGATTGCAAAAGGAATTAGACAGGTAATGATTGAAAGAATAAAAATGATTCAAGCAATGCAACCTCCAAAAACACAGAGACAGGTCAGAATGTTTCTTGGAATGGTAGGTTATTGTCGTCAATGGATTAGTGGATTTTCAGTAATTGCAAAACCATTGCAAAGATTGACAAAAGCAGACATAAAAGACCCGATTATCTTATCAAACACTGAGTTAGAAGCTTTTGAGCAATTAAAAAGAAGTTTGTGTGAAGCACCAGCTTTGGGAATGCTGGATTATGAAAAAGAATTTGAGCTGTATTGCAGAGAAAGGAAAGGATGTGCATTATCAGTTTTGATTGAAAGACATGGAAAACTGAGAAAGCCAATTGCTTACTTCTCAGCAGTTCTTGACCCTGTTGCAAAAGCATTACCAGGTTGCTTAAAAGCAGTGGCTGCAACAAGTGAGTCTGGAACAAAGTGAAGGGATAATAATGAGGTTTCCTGTAAAAGTATATGTTCCCCATTCACTTGAGATTCTTCTTACCAGAAGTAAAACTCAGCACTTAACGAGCAACAGATTGACAAAATATGAAAAAGTTATTCTGGGATCAGATAACGTTTCAATTGCAAGATGTGTGAATTTAAATCCGTCCACATTATTGTCTGATGGTGTTTTGACAGAAATCAAACATGAGAAAGACATTGACCATGAATGCCTGGATGTTTTAGAATATTGCACAAAACCTAGGAAGGACATTAAAGATGCTCCATTGCCTGAGTCTGATTTTGTTTATTTTGTTGATGGTTCATGTTTGAGAACAGATCAAGGCGTTCTGAATGCAGCATATTCAGTCTGTACAGTTGCAGATGTGGTTGAAGCTTCTTGTCTTAAAGGAATTCGTTCAGCTCAAATAGCAGAATTGATTGCTTTGATTCGTGCATGTGAAAGAGCAACAGGATTAAAAATTACCATAGTGACTGATAGTCAGTATGGGTATGGCGTAGGCCATGACTATGGCCAGCTTTGGTCTCAAATCAGAAATGCAAAATTGATTAAAAGATTAATTGATGGCATTCAGTTACCAGAGAAAATTGCTGTAGTAAAATGCACAGCGCATAAAAAGGGAAATGATTATATGACTAAAGGAAATGCATACGCAGATGAAATCGCTAGGTTCTGTGCGAAAAACAATATGTCAATTAATCGGGAAAAAGACAATGAACATGTTTTGAACTCACTCATGCTAATATCTGTAGTTGAGACATGGCAAGGAGTAAAAGATTTACAAGATGAGGTAGATGATGAGGAAAAAGACACTTGGTTAAAAGCAGGTTGCCGACAGCGAGAAGATGGGATTTGGGTTTACAAAGATGACAGACCAGTAATGCCAAACTGCATGATTGCTGATATGGCACGAATGTATCATGGTCCAGGTCACTTAGGCAGAGATTCGATGATTAGGTTGTTTAGGTAGACATGGTACAACCCAAAATTCAGGATTATTTCAGAATCTTTTTGCCAAAGATGCTTGATTTGTCAACAGATTAATCCAAACAGAAAAACAGTTGTAAGCCTGGGAACCATAGGACGGGAGGGGGGTCCTTTTACCAGGTTACAAATGGATTTCATTGATATGCCTCCTCACAACAGGTTGAGATATGTCCTAGTGATAATCTGTCTGTTTTCAAGATGGGTGGAAGCTTTCCCGACTCGTCACAAGGATTCAGTTACTGTGGCAAAATTGCTTTTGAGAGAGATCATACCTAGGTATGGATTTCCAGTGACGGTTGAAACTGATGATTTGTGAAGCACTTGGTATAAAACAAAAGCTGCACTGTGCTTACAGACCAGAAGCATCAGGTGTTGTTGAGCAAGTCAATGGTACTATAAAAAATATACTTGCCAAAATGTGCTTGGCTACAGGAATTAAGTGGACTGACGCACTTCCACTTGTCTTAATGTCTTTGAGAAGTACTCCAGATAGAAAAACAGGTTTAAGTCCTCATGATATTCTCATGGGCAGAGTAATGAGACGAGCATTTGTTCCAGTTGAAAAAGTTCTTAGCATTAATGATAGTGCAGTTATGGAGTATTGCAAAATCCTATCTGACGTAGTGACTTCTGTGTTCCATCAGGTGGGAACTGAAATACTCACAAAAGAAAAAGAACAGGCTCATGATCTTTTGCCAGGAGATTCAGTGAGGACAAAGGTTCATCAAAGGAGAAATTGTCTGGTACCCGGGTGGCAGAAAGCGAGACAAGTGATTCTTGTCACAACAAATGCAGTAAAGTGTAGAGGTCTGAAAAGATGGATACATGCTAGTCATACTATTCGAGTGCCACCACCTGAGAATTCTGACGAAGAAGGTGATACAACAACGGATTCAGATTCTGAAGAGGAACCTGAAAATCTAGATACTGAAGATCGACAAGAAAGTCGAGATCTGGAAAATGCAGATGTGAATCGGACATCGAATGAAAAAGATCTGGAAATTGTGATGGTGGACTCTGAAAATGATGTAGATCTGCTAGAAAAAGAAGCAGAAAAGGAGTCTGGTCAAGAAGTGATTCAAGATCAGGAAAGTATTGATAAGCAGACTGGAAGCTCTGGAAGAAGGAACGAAAATTCTCTAACTGGTGGATTGGAAGTAATTCAAGAAGAAGACGAATTACCAAGTACCAGCTATAAGGATTATGTTCCTAATGGAGTGAAGCTGCCGAGTAAAGAAGTACCTGAATCTAGAATTCAAGTCACAGAAACAAAAAGTGAAACTGATGAAAGTGATGAAGAATCTAAAGTGAGAGAATTCAGAAAAAGAGCTTGGAGGACTGAATGCAATCAATCTGAGCCAAAGAAGAAACTATTCAGAAAAGGAGATAATTGGCCAAGTGAGAATGAAGGTCTAAATTCAAATTAGTGAATAAATCAAAAGAACAAATTAACGAGATTTCGAGTCAGAAAAGTGAATTGGATAAGAAAAATCACGCAGGAAAGAAAATAGAAGTGATAAGCAGTAGTGGAAAAGGACCATTAAAGCTAAATCAAAAGTATAAGCCACCTGAATGGACCTACATAATTATTCCACCAGTAGTGGAAGTGAGCAGCAGTAGTCAGGAAGAGATTGATGACACAAGTGACATTGATTAAGTTTGTTTTCAATTTAGGTTAAAATTGTAGGTGACACAAGGTCGAAGAAATAGTGTTAGCTGGAAAAACACATTGTAAGACATAAGGTCGAAGAAAAACTGTTAGTGGATTTAAAAAAAAAAAAAAAAAGGGGGGTGTATATTTAGTGATTTAAAAAAAATGTAATTTTTGTTTTTTCTGAAAGGCTCTTCTCTCAAGTAAAAGATGCCTAATTCTAACAATAATTCGAGATGCTCTATTTTAAGAAGGTGTTGCAAAATGTCTTCTATTTGTGTGATTTTAATAATCTTGGTATGGTTAATTTTAGCTGTCATTTTCCCTTTTGGAATTGACAAAGAAATGTACAAAGCTAATATGACGAGTAAAGTTGAGACTAAACAAGTTATTCATGATGTAGCAGGCAAGACTAATAGAGTCATTGAGCACAAACCAGAGATCCACCAAGATAGATCTGTTGGTGATTTTTCTAGTAATACTTTTTCTAGACTCCTTTCTGAATATGTCAAAGTGATGAATGTCAAGTATTGCTACATTTGTGTGAAATTACCTGCTTCAGTTTCGGAAGGGGTTACTTATAATATGCTTCCCCTTACCTATGGCATTACTTGTAGTGTATTAACAAGTTTGTTTTATGAAACTGGTCGGTTGGAATATTATTATTCTGACTTTGATGAAATCTTTGCAAATCTAAACGTAAATAGCTTAAACAAAGTGAGGCCTGCGAAACAGATGAGGGGATTTTTGACTGGTGAACTCAATTATGAGTATGCTTTTAAAAATAATCTAACATGTAAGTTGAGAGCAGAAGAAAAGACATTGTTGAATATGGTGGAAGAGAGAAGAGCAATTTATAAGAGAAGAGAAACATGATGACTAAACATACCAAGTCTAAGTTTTGGCAAAAGGAGGAAGAGAGACTTAATGGAAAAAATGAAAATGTTGCTGTTAACATAGATAAACCTGATAGAGGAAAGCTTTGCATTAGAAGAGATAACACACTTTACGATAATTATTTTGTTGGGGCAAGTCAATGTGAAGATACCTATGGTATTATAGGGGGTTGGGTATTTAAAGGGGGCAAAGGTCCAATTTCTCCAGGAATTTATTTTATTTGTGGGAATAAAGCCTATTACAGTCTTCCCGACCATTGGTATGGGACCTGTTTTGTTGGTTTAGTTTTCCCAAAGATATTCCATGTAGATAGAAATTCAAAGGGTTTATTTGAAATTGGTGATCATCTGAGTAGATTTAAAAGAGAAAGCTTTACAGAAATTATAGGAGATATATTTGGCGCAATAATACCTATGGTGGGAATTACCCTGAATGCAAATAAAATCAGAAAAGTATCTACAATTGTTGATAGATTGTCAACAGACACTGCAAGTGGATTTCAATTAGTTGACACTGAGCTTCTTGCCATGAGATCTATGGTAATGCAGAACAGTCTTTCTCTAGACATTCTGCTAGCAAAAGAGGGAAGAGTTTGTGGGATATTACATGTCCAGCACTGCTGCACTTTTATACCAGATAAAAGTAGAGATATAGAAATGTATATAAAGAATTTAACAGAATTCTATGCTGAAATTGAACCTGTTGAAGATGAGTTTTACAGAGCGCTTGGCTAAAAGATTCGCAACAATTAAATGCTGGTTCCAAGAGCTTGGTAGCTCAATCGTTGGGAAAATACTTTATCCTGTAATAGTTATAGTAATACTTTTGTTAAAAATTAGTTGCATGTTACACAAGAGAAAAAATTTGTCAGAAGAAAAGAATTTATAAGCTCAGAAAAGAATAGGAGAAGGAAATTGAACTGGAAGAGTTTTGTAGAGCTCAATATGAGAGTAGTAGACAAACTGCCGAATCTAAGCTTTAGAAAAACTAATAAAGAGAATGTTCAAAACATGGTCAATATAAATAAATTATTTTTTGAAAATTTTTGGGTGTGGTTTGGTGATTATGAAATCACCAGATGAGGGAGTTGATGGAGCGAGATATTGAATAAAATGTTGTTCAAACTCGCAAAGTTAAACTTCCATAATAAAAATAACCAAACTAATAGCATATGTTGAAATAATGAACCAACCTAGATTAAAATTGCATACATTACACGCGGGACTAATGTGCTTTCATGTTGCACTTGCAAGTTCGGGAAAAGTAATAAACTAACCTTGTCTATTGTTATTGTCAGTATTAAATGCGGCTGTTTTATTAATAGCCTGTGGTATATTCGTGTGCATATGTTTTGTCATGTCTTTTCTGTGGCAAAAGCTTGTGGAGAATCCTGGAGACCTGAAAGAAGAAGGTTTTTACATATGATACTTTTTGTGCTTTGCTAGCTAACATAATTAATGGGTTAATATTTAGCAAAGGGGTGTGAAACAGAATGGCTTTCAATTCTTTAATTAATTACTGTTTTGTGTTTGTTTAAATACTACTTACCGTCAGAGGCCTTCCTTTTGGGCCTAAAAAGATGGCGCTTTTGAAACCTGTCCGGAGAGGAGCCTTGCACATTCGAAAAGTGGAAAGTTTTACCACAAAGGCAATTCAGTCAATAGAAAATATAGTTGAAATAAAGACGTGCATAATAGGCTCATCGAATTTGTCCAAGGACAGGAATCGCAGGATTGCTGAAGCAAGGAAGCCATGACTTGTAACTCAAAAGATCTAATTCTGATTCATTTTTCGAGGAAGTGAGATGTCACGAACAATAGGGCTAAAGAAGAGCCCGTGCATAGTTTGAAAGCGATGATGACATGGACGGTCTGACATAAGTCAACCAATGGGAACTCTGATGGGAAGGAAAAGTGTACTTTTTGAGAAGATTAGCTAGTAAGAAAGGTATAAAAACTGGCCTTACAGGCAGGAGGGGGCTCTTGCTTCCTGATTCCTGAATGACGTGCTGTTGGACTTTTGGCGCACGTAAGGATAGCTGTCTTTATTAATTATTCCTTAGTTGAAGAGAGTTTTAGACAGGGTAATAGAATTTAGGGAATGGGAACTTTATTTTGCTCTAATTCATGCTAAATGATTTACTTTAAAATGTCAGACTAATAAGCCTATCCTTGAATGATGCTTTCAAATTGCTAATAAAATAATGGTTTCTGAATAATGAATGCTCTTCTTTGATTAAAATACATTTAATAAATTAGATTTTTTGAAACGACAAGCTGGTCTTGTTTATTCATGGTCTAATTTATCATTATTAGATCCATTCGCCTATGTGACTTAATTAATGTTGTTTGATCAAAACCATGGTTAGAAATAGTAAACTTCAGCTGTATATAATTTTGTAAATAGTTTATGAATAGAGTGTTTTAATTAGGTCACATGATTCAGTTGCTCAAAAATTGTCTCTTTAGTTTATGGGCCTAGGTAGTGATTCGTGATTAATGGTGAGTATTGTGGAGATGAGTAGCGTTTGTGAGACAGTTTTTCATTAGGAGCGCTGGATCAGTTGCAAGTGATGCTATAGCATTGGTCCAGAAGCCCCTTGGACCTGTCACCGTGGTGGGCAGTCCATTTATAGCAAGCTTCAATATTTTAGAGGAGTGTGAATGTTTGACATTTAACACTTGAATTCTAACATCTGTACATGACATGGAATCTTTGAGCATTCGCTATTTCACTGCATAGCCTTTGATTAGTTCAAGAAATGTTGTCAAAAAATCACAACGTGAAACTTGTTTGTAAACATTTTGCGTAGTTGCCCATTGTACTGAGTGATGCCTACAGCCATTCCTGGCTTTCCATTAACCAAAAAGTGTTACTGGATAAAAAAACATGTTTGCCAAAGCAGTCAAGCATTTCATAAGATCAAATGGATGCTGTGATATTAATTTTTAAAGAATGGATTCGTTTGTTTCCATTAGTATTACTACTTTTTTTTAAAGCGCATTGCAACACTATACAAGTGACTTAACTGACTACTGCATGGAGTTATGTCATGGGTTGCCATGACATAACTCATTATCCAGAAGCAGTGCAGTGTTTGTTTACCCCTGTCAGTTTAATTCATAATCTTAGTTTCCAATTCTTTCCTCTCATGTATTTATTGCCAGTTAGCTTACACAGTTCCTATACACACCCATTGTGCCTTGGACTTTCATTGAAAGCTTAGTAAGTGAATGACATTGACTCCATGCAGTTAGGTAGTGCACAGGTGTCCTGTCGGACTATGTATTAGAATTACGATAAAACAGCAGGGAAAGCTGACAGAAACCAACCTAACTGATGCCTCTCTTGCTTCAGAGGAACCTGTCTTATGTCCTGTAAAGATAATCTGTGACCAGGAGAGTAGACCATGGTCAAGAGACCTAAACATGAGACAGGAGAACTGCACAGGGGTACCTGGTGATGGGCCTCTAGATGACAAACCCATTGAAAGAGTTCACAGGTAAAAAGATCATCTAACCACAGTAACTGAAGTGGCATTACCTTAGGCAATCCTGATGCCCTGCTAACAAAGTCAAATGCATTTGGACTTTGCCTTGATGTGTGCCTGACCCATCTGCATTACTTCAAACCTCTAAATGATTTTAGACTCCCTCCAGACCTCTCCAATGTTTAATCACAATTTCAACAGTGCTGCACAGATCAATAGAAAACAATTTTGACCTTCATATAAAAAAAACAGTTCTAATCATAGAAGATAATTCTACACCGCCAATTTATGAATTTGCATTAGGAAATAAGGCTAAAGGCCTCTTGCTAAAACAAGTAGAATCGTCATATTTTAAGAAGGTCAAGTTCAAGATTATAAATAGTGCTTGGAGAATTTGGAAGAAAACTGCGTGGCACCTTAAGATTCCCAAATTCAGTAAATAGACACCACTTTGGCATTTTTCCTTGCTACCAGAACAAGTTAAAGATGATATTTCTAGGAGATGGGAAAACTTGGGGGTGTTAACTATAGGGGACTTTCTTCATCCTGTTCCAGCTACTAGGTTTCAGTTTCTGCAAAACAGCTTCTTAGTCCCAAATACAGATATGTTTAAATACATCCAAGTTAATACGATCTTCAACTTGAAAATTCCAAATGTTTCCCTTATTAATATTCCTTTACTGGATTGTATAGAAAAACCCTCAACTAGAATAGGCACCCTCTATGACATTTTATTAGAAAGCCAGCAGGATGACATGGCGAACGTGGAAGCTGGCTGGGCAAGCACACTTAATAATCCCAATGTTGACATTGACATGTCATTGCGGCTTTTAATCAAGCTATTTGTTTCCTCCAACTGGAAAGCGCAGTTATATAAAACGATATATAACTTGTATTATACACCAGCCAAATCACATTCTTGCGGAAAAAGAACGAATGCAGAATGACCAAGATGTGGAATAAGTCATGCACACTTGATTCACATGCTTTATGAATGTGATAAATTAACACCTTTTAGACAAATGTTAGCTGGTTTCTGGCAAGAAGTGTTTGGTCATACAGTAGCTAAATCCCCCACTTTATATCTTCTGGGACATGATAATACTTGAATGCATACTAAGAAAGAGGAAACATGCATTTTCTTGGGTACTGCAGTATACAGAATAATCCTTGCAGCCCGATGGAAGGATGCAGAGCCACCTAATTTCTAAATCTGCTTGGAACGGTTCTTAGGGATCTTTAATCAAGAAAAAGCAATTTGCGCGTGTAGAAGGAAAAAGGCTAGAGCGCAAGGAATTAAAATATGGGAGCCTATTGATCTCTGGAATAATAGTAATAGATCTGTATACTGAATCAATATTTCGCTGAATAGCCATGCAAATACTCGTATTTTATAATTTGTATAAAAATGTTAAAGATTTTAAAATTATTAGCACTGTTTTAAAAATATATATATATATATATATATATATTATTTTGTATTGGCTGTATTTTGATATTTCCTGCTAAAGCGAGCTCTTATCCATCAAATGTTTTGAAATACTTCTATGAAATACTTGTGCAGATTTTTGTGATAATTGAAAAATGCTTTACCTGTTGTACAATTTTTGAGTGTTGCTAAATAAAAATATTTAAAGAAAAAAGAAAACAAATTGACCACACAACTTCAAAAAGATTGTAAAAGCTTGTAGCCCAGCACCATTATTGGTAGAAATATGTCTTGCTCATATATGCAAGAATATCCTCATTAATAGCTCTGCAACTGATCTAGCCAGAACAATCAACAACTTGTTGGATAAAGGTCTCTTCACACAAAGCTCCCTAAAACAAAGAGGCTTTCAAACAAGTTCTCATTCTAACTTCCAGACAATAACAACTGTTTATAGGCAAATAGATTGAAAGCTCAGTTTCAAGACAAATAACTACATTCATTAAAGAAAGTACCCTTCTCTTTGATTACCCAAACAGATTCTGGTATACTGTGGCATGAAAGCAGCACTGAATTCCACACAGGTTGATTTAAACACTGGAATGGATTCAAATGAAATACCGGCACACCTATTGCTTGACCTCTCCCTTGCCTTTGATTTTGTCCATCTCTACAGGGAACTGGAAATGGACAATATTCTTAAAAATAACTTTATATCTGTAGTTAGGTAGGCCTCTGCCATTGAGAATGGCACCTCAGGCCCTTTTACTCCCTACAAATCAATTTTTCTGCTAGCTCTTCGACAAGTGCCTGGTGCATTCCTACTGAATGTGGCTCAATATCTTTACATGTATGGGAACTGTTCAATGTGGCATGCTAACAGTAACCATTGCTTTTTGTTTAGTGTAGCACAGATGTGTGGCTGTGAATTTACATGCAGTAATAATACAAACGTATTGGCACACAACTGCGGAAGAAGGAATGGTATTTGCGTAACTAAACCTATGAATTACCAGCTACCTACTCCATCTTCAGGTGTGGTGACCCAAAAAGCAGTGCTTAACTCATAAAATCATAAAGGCAAGGGCCCAAAGGTTTGCTCAGGATCCCGTGCCCGGCAATTTCAAATGTCAGGAGAGCTGAATACCAACACAGCCAAGGCTTGATTCTACTTACTGCCACTTTCATCTATCACCACACAGTCCCTGCCCCCTCATCTCATTCTTGCAAGTACTTTTTTTTTCTTTCTCGTTTTATCATAATTTTTCTAGTTTTAGCTTTTACCTTTTCCTCTATTGTGTTTTTCTCTTTCTTGTTCTGGACCAAAGTTTGATGAGGAATACTTAGTTCAGGACCCCAGAAATGAGTGCAAGTGGACTCGACCTGCAAGTACCGGCTAAAATAAGGCACTGCAATTAAGCATATTATGTTGAGAACTGTACGAAATAGCAGCCTCATCCATGAATACTTTGCAACATCCAATTGGGTAAACTAAATTGTGCCACCAGCCATTTATGTGGCAGGAGCATATTTCGGGACTTTCCATCATAAATATTTCACAAGCACGTTGTCTTGCGCAGAAGAAATCAGGGAATTGGCAAAAAAGGGTGTTGTCTTGAAATACATTTGTGAAAATTTGTCTCATATGCTTTGGATTCAACTTTATAGAAGCTGTTTTTAAATTTCAGTGTACTCAATCTGTTTTTCAAATATCACTGTGAGTAGCCTAGGATCAGTGTCAAATCTACAAAAACATGCTTGCTATGATATCAAGTTTGTCTAATATGTTTAAATTGCACACTTTGTCTCTTGTTATTCTCATATTAGCCGTGAGGATAGCTCGGACCCTACTTCTGGAAATGATTGTCCTGCCCCATTGCTGGAAGTATTAGCCACCCACAAATGTGGCTCTAGTGTGCCCCTGCATGGTAGGCCCCCTTCACAGAAAGTCGAACATTTATAGTGCGACTTTGCATTACTTTGGCTCCAACGTTTCAATGATAATGACTTGCATGGAAAGTAAATATCACCACAATGCTTTGCACTGGGTTTGAGTTACTGAAGTAATGCAACCCCTGCCCAGAGTTTTAGTAAATCTGACTCCTAATGTGCGAAATACATGTACCAGCAGACAAAACAGTAAAATGTGAGTTTTCAACAAATTGCTACAACTGCAGATTACTAGTGTTATTAGAAATAGTCTCTTTGCCCCCTCCTATTGCCCATGAGTGAGATATTGTGCAGCTCGAAATATAACATGTTATGTATGGCTTGTTACATGAGGTAAAAATATTTCTCTGCACAATTTCTGTAACAAATTCCCACATCACTCTGTCTCTCACTTACTAAAAACGTACATTAAAAGTATTGGGCCTTTACGGTTAAGCAGTCCATGACATGTTAGGACTGTCAGAATAAGACAGACAGTGCAGGCGAACAGCTGAGAACGGTCCAGTAGGGGCTACCTGCAAGACTGAGGCCCTGGGTCAGAGCCCAGTTTGCCTATGCCTTAAAACGTCTCTTCAGAATCTCACATCAGATACACGGAGTGTATGTATAAATAGACAATAGACTTGGTTTTGCGGGGTACTCAAATGATAACATCTATGTCAATTATAATGACTACACGCATTTCAGGTTTTCTGGAACAGGCTGTTCCACACAAGAATGAAGCCCCACGAGCGTGACAGACAGCATTTGGCAGCCTACACAAAATGGCATGCGCTGCTGGTTCTGCTATAGTTTTGTTTTATTGTGTGTAAAACACCTGGGGGATAATTCAGCAAGCCAAACCAAAGGTTTGAGATAGGAAATGTAGATTTCCAGTGATCCGAGCTGGATGAGTTCAAATATGTTGATATACTGTAATTCTACTTCATTATACAAAATATGAAATCACCTCTATTTATAGTTGGTGGCTGGTTTTGTTCAGTGCCTTTAAAAGCTCAAACTTTCAAGGTTTCTTTTGGAACATTTTCCAGTTTACAATGAATATTGTGGAGGGAGCCATGCTGTGCCACTATGTTGATGTGCAAAGATTGTTTCATAATATAAATGGAATACATGGAACGCTGTGTAGTTGCTATTTTTTTGTAGAAAGCAGGATAACTCTTGCATGACTATTTGCAAATAAACTTGTATTTCCAAGTCGACGTTGGCTGAAAAGAAGCAGTATTTGCAAGAGCTATGCCCCTGTATAAAGGGCCCTATCCAAAAAGCTATTTGAGCCCCAAAGCAAAATGTAGGTCTCAAAAAAGCCCCATTTAAATCATGTTTTTAAAACCCAAATCCACCAAAGGCGTGATATTGCCCTTGTAGGTGAGATATACTCACAAAAAACAGCCATCGTAGTGGAAGTTCAGTGTGAGTATATTCAATTACTGTAGTGGATTTGTGGGTGTTCCACAATGGGTCAATCTCCAAAATGTTAATAATTTTTCCATTTTCTGAGCATAACTAGTAAAATAATTAACAAAAAAATAGATATTTCCAAAGATCAATTGTTTTTTTAATATTACTACTCGAAAAAAACAATCTTCACTTTTCTCCATTTTATTTTCATCATAGTGGATTTCATTATAATTTTATTTCGTGGTAAGACAGGATCGTCTTTAAACCTGCTCCAATGTGTCTTACACTTATACCTAATTCAGACAGTCACAACCTTTATTTGATCAACGTGATCATAAAAGTGACATAACATCAGTCGAGCGTTTAAAATTAATGAAGCAGTTAAAAGTTCAGTATAAAAACAATATTTCACAATAAAACAGACGCACTCTGCCGCATGGCACTTTGGATATATGTTGCAGACAAAAAGCAAGTCCTCGCCAATGACAATGTCTGTAACAAAACTAAAGCGGCCATGCAGTGTCTGGTTTTACCTGGTTTTAAAAGAGGTAAAATATACAGTTGTTTCAATGACGCATACTATTTACAGAAGAACATAAATGGCAACGTGCGTTGTACCGAGCAGCCATCACACTGACAGGGGGGTAAATGAGCAATGCAAATGCCCTGTATAGGATAGGATAGGCTAGTAAACAGTGGGCGATATTTAGTCTTAATCTCCTCAGCAGAAACCTATGATGGGGATTTGTGACCCAAGCACTTAGAAATTTCAAGGTATACCTGGACAGTGTGTTTGTGGCTTCTAGCCAAATTCTCTTATTAATGCATTTGGCTAAAAATATAATTTTCAAAGTGTTTCCTGGGGTTATGATGAGGTGTATCAAATCCAGGCTACTACAAGTGAAATGTACCTAACCCAGGGAGTTTTCACTTAGCCAGTTTTAGGCAGGTAGTAAGAACTGCTCGATTAAAAGAAGTTTGGATCTTTGTCCATATTTTGAACCATGAAAGAAGTGTCTCTAACGTTATAGTATCACCAATAAACCCTAGCCTAGTTTCCAAGTAGCAGATAAAGGAGCTGGTGGATTTTGGGCCTCTTAATAAAGCCACTCTCGATCCTCTTCTTCCCTATTTGGTCTTTGTATGCCCAATGCCAGCCCAACAGCAGGCATTTGTACAACATTTGGGTTTGTATATAGCGATGAGCTCTTTATTAGGCCACAGTAACGGTATACAAGACCGCCCGCCAGGGGTGCAGCGGTCCTGCCATGCAAATTCGGATGCGACCGCCACCCTGGCGATCTCATCCTACATATAATGCATTGTGGCAGGCGGTGCTGGCAGCAGCACCAGGCGCAATGCAGAATATGCATGTTGTGCTTTTGCATGCACAATGTGGCAGGCACCGCGCAGTGCCTGCCACCTTGAGCACGCAAATGGAGAGGGGCACCCCCAAGTGCACCCCCCACTCCCCTCAACGCATGGGTTCCTGCAACGGACCCCGAAAAGTAAACTCCGCCTGACGTTCCATGGTGGAGTCTCTGCCATGGAAAGTCCTGCACCCCGGGCATCCTAATATGGATGGCGTTGTCTTGCAGACACCTCCACCATATTGTAGCCCTTTTCCGCCGGGTCGCATATCCGACAACCGGAAGACCGGCGACGGTCTTTCCGTCCACCGGCGGTCCCCTCCGCCATCGTAATATGGCGGGGGGAAATGGTAGGCAGGAGGTGGAAAATGGCGGGTGGATCGCCACCGCCCGCCTGCCAAAGTAATGACACCCTTAGTTCCGATTTTAGTGGAATAGCTGAAGACCCCTTCTGAGGTTTTTCCAAGGGCAGTGACCCTTGTAATCTTCATTGGGCTCCAAGTGAGTTTCTCATCACAAGATATCACAAGAAAAGTGAATATCGGGACAGTGCTGACATTATTGTTCTTCAATCTAAAGACACTACTTTCCTTCTTAATTGATCCAAAGTCCATTAAATGAGTTTTTGCTGTATTGACAAGATCCATACTGGTCATATAGATGCAGGAGAGGTCAAGCAATCGCTGTATGTCCTTGCTATAAAACTGTATTTTCGGCATAAATCAGTGCGGGAACACTACTGCTGCCTATTCTCAGACAGTCAACATTGAAGTCCAGCAGTTTTTCTTCTAAGCCATTCAGAAGAAGGGGGCCAGGAAGCAACCCTGGCATACGCCTTTGGCTAGTTCGAAGGGTTCAGTTGTCTACCCCCGGTACCATATCTGACATTGGCAGTCACCTCATTATGGAGTTATCTTAAAATGTAACAATATTATGTTCCACTGAAAATTGTAATATAATGCTGCACAGCTTACTTCTGTTTACAGAATCAAAAGCTGAGCCCTGGTCCATAAAGGCAAGGTATAGCTTGACCTTCATAGCCACCATATATTTATTTATCAGCAGGTATAAATTGAGGGACTGCTCAATAGTGCCTAGGTCAAATTGGAGGTCCGAAAGCACTTTGTGATCATTTGCCAATGTGTGCAGGTACTTCAGCAGGATTCTTCCCCTTATCTTAGCAGTTACCCTTACAGCTTTTTTTAAACATTTGAATAATGGTCACGTTGCAACAAGCCTTCGATGGACCCATTACTGATATGGTATTAAAGACATTTGACCAAAGTGGAACCCAAAGTGGGATATTGGCCTCGAAAAGATTGACGGGTATTCCATCCTGTCCAGGAGCTTTCCCCATGGGGCATTTGCCGATTGCTGCTATTACCTCGCTCAATTCGATCTCCAGCCAAGGAAAAGGTGTGCCTGTAGGCTGAAAGAAAGAGGATGAAACTGGGGCTGCTCGATTTGAAATTAAATCGACAACTACGGGGATTGTGCCTTCTATAATAATTCATACCTATTATGGGTTATACTTATTTAAAATACATAATTTTATCTAAAATATTTTCCTGTTCAATGTTTTAACATTGCCTCTGCTCATTGATGGTATGCCAACTCGAGTGAATTAATGTGGGAGCTAAAATACCTAATAATGCACGCAGAAAAAAAACAATGTCCTTGAAGTGCATTCGGTGGACTTAATTTCATCCTGATCCATCAACTAGACATTACAAGCTGCTAATTGACCCTCAAACTCTGCACCCCTTCCACAATTGAGATGGACTGTAGTCAAAGCCCTGAGCACTATCTTCGCAGAGAAGCTGTTCTAGGAATACTAAATCCACCAAGCTAACTATTATCAAGAATCACTTACACTGTAATACAGGCTTCAGTTCTTTCAAGTCAAAAGTAGAGAAACTTGCCAGGCAAACTATTATTCACAAAATGATTCCAAGCTGATTGAAAACAGAGTTGCTTAGAGCCAGAATTACATGCCCAGCTCTGTTCACAAATGAAATTAATTTCAAAATTATTAAACACATCCACGAATCTCGGTGGTAAAGGGTCAGAAATCCAAGGATACTATTTACACATCGTCAGAACTAAATTAATAATTTTACTTAACTAGGTTTGCACCTAATGGGCCTGATGCAAAGCAGTTAATAGCATACCATAGCAAAGCATTTTCTGGGAGTTGCCTTGTCTTACTCCTAACTTAGAGAAAATCAGTCAAGGGTGAATATCCAGGCCTGATTCACAAAGCATTTTCGGTCAGTAATATTGCCAGACTTCGGAATGACCTATCCATGGATTCAAGGGTAATACATGGTTCTTTATGGGGAAAAAAGGTTTGTGATTCTTAAAACATTTTTTTACATTTTTGGTGGCCACATTTAGGGGCATATTAACAAAGGCTTTATCTCCTCTTTTTTGGCTTTAAAAGCCAAAGAAGCGGAGATAAAAATATCGCCCTATCAACAACAGGGTGCTAACATGAAAAATCGCATGTTAGCACCCTTTTTCACTACGCTTCCCTTTGCATTTCTAATGAGATGTAAAAGTGAGCGTTCCTGTGCAAAATAATAGGAGAAATGTCACTAAGTGACATTTCATATATTATCAGGCTAAACCTGTTAGAGACAAAAAAAGCAGCACTAACCACGGTTAACACTGCTTTTTTACGTCTGCTAATTTCAAGACTTAGCCATGTACTCCAATGGGAGGTGGATTACATGGCTAAATCCACCAAGGGCTATCAACAAGGATATCCCTATCCTTGTATTTTTATCGCTGCATTACTAGCAATAAACTCCCAAAATGCCGCTATCCATGATTTTTTATCGCCTAGGCGGTTAGCGTTGTTAATAACGCGATAACCAGGCGATATTATCCAGCGATAGCGGGCGTTAAAAAAAATGAATGCTAAGCGCCCTTAGCGTTAATTTTCCCTGATCCTTGTTAATGTGCCCCAGGTAAGATACTTATAAAATCTATATGATTGCTTCTCATAATAATGACGTTTCTGAATGTATTTTTTTTTAAAGTACCTCCTTTTAAGGTTACATATGATTTATTCCTGATGATTCGTACAGCCCTGTGAGCCTATAGAAATTAGCAAAAGAAATCATTTAGAGTGATTTGATTTGATATTCAACCACAACTTCAATGTTTATTGTAGAAAGTCTTTAATACCAGAATATATAAAATTACAATTAAAGTACTTGTAGTATTCAAAAACCATAACAAAACCCTTACAAAGGCATGTGTAGATAAATGTAATGACAGCCCAAATGGAGATTATAAGTTAAAAATAAAACTAGAGCACATTGGGCTCAATTAGGATGTCAGTCGGAGTTTCCTCCGACCGACACTGTCTCAGTCTTCGAACCGACCTTCAGACCTCTGGTCGGATGTTCTAACACCACAATTACAATGCAACCGTACATAGTGCGGTCGCATACTCCCATTTCTTTATGGGAGCTTCTTCTGCAGCCGTAAACCTGATGTATTTACAACAAGGGGTGGTGAGGGACAGAGTCTCCGAATAAAACAGAATACTCTCACCCAGTCAAGAGATCAGGGCTAGATCCAACACCGTTTTTTAGCTCACTGCACCATCCCAGTTTCAGAACCTGGCTGTACGCAAATTAGTCTGTTCCTGTCCCAGTGCATGATGGGAACAGGGCAAACCAAACTACAAAAGCCAATTCTTACACTGGGAAGGAAACAAGCTACCGGGGACCGGTTTCTGGCATTTCAGCCGTCTTCGGCCCGGCTTGCTTGAATCCTGATGGTGCAATGAGCAAGGGACTCACATCTGAGTATACCATTCCACGCTTAGGGTGGACAAAAATATTTACAACAAGGGGTGGTGAGGGACAGAGTCTCCGAATAAAACAGAATACTCTCCCCCAGTCAAGAGATCAGGGCTAGATCCAACACCGTTTTTTAGCTCACTGCACCATCCCAGTTTCAGAACCTGGCTGTATGCAAATTAGTCTGTTCCTGTCCCAGTGCATGATGGGAACAGGGCAAACCAAACTACAAAAGCCAATTCTAACACTGGGAAGGAAACAAGCTACCGGGGACCGGTTTCTGGCATTTCAGCCGTCTTCGGCCCGGCTTGCTTGAATCCTGATGGTGCAATGAGCAAGGGACTCACATCTGAGTATACCCTTCCACACTTAGGGTGGACAAAAATATTTACAACAAGGGGTGGTGAGGGACAGAGTCTCCGAATAAAACAGAATACTCTCACCCAGTCAAGAGATCAGGGCTAGATCCAACACCGTTTTTTAGCTCACTGCACCATCCCAGTTTCAGAACCTGGCTGTATGCAAATTAGTCTGTTCCTGTCCCAGTGCATGATGGGAACAGGGCAAACCAAACTACAAAAGCCAATTCTTACACTGGGAAGGAAACAAGCTACCGGGGACCGGTTTCTGGCATTTCAGCCGTCTTCGGCCCGGCTTGCTTGAATCCTGATGGTGCAATGAGCAAGGGACTCACATCTGAGTATACCCTTCCACGCTTAGGGTGGACAAAAATATTTACAACAAGGGGTGGTGAGGGACAGAGTCTCCGAATAAAACAGAATACTCTCACCCAGTCAAGAGATCAGGGCTAGATCCAACACCGTTTTTTAGCTCACTGCACCATCCCAGTTTCAGAACCTGGCTGTATGCAAATTAGTCTGTTCCTGTCCCAGTGCATGATGGGAACAGGGCAAACCAAACTACAAAAGCCAATTCTTACACTGGGAAGGAAACAAGCTACCGGGGACCGGTTTCTGGCATTTCAGCCGTCTTCGGCCCAGCTTGCTTGAATCCTGATGGTGCAATGAGCAAGGGACTCACATCTGAGTATACCCTTCCACGCTTAGGGTGGACAAAAATATTTACAACAAGGGGTGGTGAGGGACAGAGTCTCCGAATAAAACAGAATACTCTCACCCAGTCAAGAGATCAGGGCTAGATCCAACACCGTTTTTTAGCTCACTGCACCATCCCAGTTTCAGAACCTGGCTGTATGCAAATTAGTCTGTTCCTGTCCCAGTGCATGATGGGAACAGGGCAAACCAAACTACAAAAGCCAATTCTTACACTGGGAAGGAAACAAGCTACCGGGGACCGGTTTCTGGCATTTCAGCCATCTTCGGCCCGGCTTGCTTGAATCCTGATGGTGCAATGAGCAAGGGACTCACATCTGAGTATACCCTTCCACGCTTAGGGTGGACAAAAATATTTACAACAAGGGGTGGTGAAGGACAGAGTCTCCGAATAAAACAGAATACTCTCACCCAGTCAAGAGATCAGGGCTAGATCCAACACCGTTTTTTAGCTCACTGCACCATCCCAGTTTCAGAACCTGGCTGTATGCAAATTAGTCTGTTCCTGTCCCAGTGCATGATGGGAACAGGGCAAACCAAACTACAAAAGCCAATTCTTACACTGGGAAGGAAACAAGCTACCGGGGACCGGTTTCTGGCATTTCAGCCGTCTTCGGCCCGGCTTGCTTGAATCCTGATGGTGCAATGAGCAAGGGACTCACATCTGAGTATACCCTTCCACGCTTAGGGTGGACAAAAATATTTACAACAAGGGGTGGTGAGGGACAGAGTCTCCGAATAAAACAGAATACTCTCACCCAGTCAAGAGATCAGGGCTAGATCCAACACCGTTTTTTAGCTCACTGCACCATCCCAGTTTCAGAACCTGGCTGTATGCAAATTAGTCTGTTCCTGTCCCAGTGCATGATGGGAACAGGGCAAACCAAACTACAAAAGCCAATTCTTACACTGGGAAGGAAACAAGCTACCGGGGACCGGTTTCTGGCATTTCAGCCGTCTTCGGCCCGGCTTGCTTGAATCCTGATGGTGCAATGAGCAAGGGACTCACATCTGACTATACCCTTCCACGCTTAGGGTGGACAAAAATATTTACAACAAGGGGTGGTGAGGGACAGAGTCTCCGAATAAAACAGAATACTCTCACCCAGTCAAGAGATCAGGGCTAGATCCAACACCGTTTTTTAGCTCACTGCACCATCCCAGTTTCAGAACCTGGCTGTATGCAAATTAGTCTGTTCCTGTCCCAGTGCATGATGGGAAATGCTGAAATGCCAGAAACCGGTCCCCGGTAGCTTGTCTCCTTTCTGGTGAAGAATTGGCTTGGTAGTTTAGTCTGCCCTGTTCCCATGATGCACTGGGCCAGGGACAGACTGATTTGCATATAGCCAGGTTCTGAGCTGGGATGGGGCAGTGAGATAAATAACGGTGATGGATCAAGCCCTGATCTTTGGACTGGGTAAGAGTGGTCTGTTTAACTCAGACACTCTGTTCATCACCACCCCCTTTTCTAAATCGTTTTTGGCCACTATAGGTGTGGCAGGGTATACTCAGACATGAGTCCCTCTCTCACTGCTCCATCAGGATTCAAGCAAGCCGGGCAGAAGAAGGCTGAAATGCCAGAAACCGGTCCCCGGTAGCTTGTCTCCTTTCTGGTGAAGAATTGGCTTGGTAGTTTAGTCTGCCCTGTTCCCATGATGCACTGGGCCAGGGACAGACTGATTTGCATACAGCCAGGTTCTGAGCTGGGATGGGGCAGTGAGATAAATAACGGTGATGGATCAAGCCCTGATCTTTGGACTGGGTAAGAGTGGTCTGTTTAACTCAGACACTCTGTTCATCACCACCCCCTTTTCTAAATCGTTTTTGGCCACTATAGGTGTGGCAGGGTATACTCAGACATGAGTCCCTTTCTCACTGCTCCATCAGGATTCAAGCAAGCCGGGCCGAAGAAGGCTGAAATGCCAGAAACCGGTCCCCGGTAGCTTGTCTCCTTTCTGGTGAAGAATTGGCTTGGTAGTTTAGTCTGCCCTGTTCCCATGATGCACTGGGCCAGGGACGGACTGATTTGCATATAGCCAGGTTCAGAGCTGGGATGGGGCAGTGAGATAAATAACGGTGATGGATCAAGCCCTGATCTTTGGACTGGGTAAGAGTGGTCTGTTTAACTCAGACACTCTGTTCATCACCACCCCCTTTTCTAAATCGTTTTTGGCCACTATAGGTGTGGCAGGGTATACTCAGACATGAGTCCCTTTCTCACTGCTCCATCAGGATTCAAGCAAGCTGGGCCGAAGAAGGCTGAAATGCCAGAAACCGGTCCCCGGTAGCTTGTCTCCTTTCTGGTGAAGAATTGGCTTGGTAGTTTAGTCTGCCCTGTTCCCATGATGCACTGGGCCAGGGACAGACTGATTTGCATATAGCCAGGTTCTGAGCTGGGATGGGGCAGTGAGATAAATAACGGTGATGGATCAAGCCCTGATCTTTGGACTGGGTAAGAGTGGTCTGTTTAACTCAGACACTCTGTTCATCACCACCCCCTTTTCTAAATCGTTTTTGGCCACTATAGGTGTGGCAGGGTATACTCAGACATGAGTCCCTTTCTCACTGCTCCATCAGGATTCAAGCAAGCCGGGCCGAAGAAGGCTGAAATGCCAGAAACCGGTCCCCGGTAGCTTGTCTCCTTTCTGGTGAAGAATTGGCTTGGTAGTTTAGTCTGCCCTGTTCCCATGATGCACTGGGCCAGAGACAGACTGATTTGCATATAGCCAGGTTCTGAGCTGGGATGGGGCAGTGAGATAAATAACGGTGATGGATCAAGCCCTGATCTTTGGACTGGGTAAGAGTGGTCTGTTTAACTCAGACACTCTGTTCATCACCACCCCCTTTTCTAAATCGTTTTTGGCCACTATAGGTGTGGCAGGGTATACTCAGACATGAGTCCCTTTCTCACTGCTTCATCAGGATTCAAGCAAGCCGGGCCGAAGTAGGCTGAAATGCCAGAAACGGGTACCCGGTAGCTTGTCTCCTTTCTGGTGAAGAATTGGCTTGGTAGTTTAGTCTGCCCTGTTCCCATGATGCACTGGGCCAGGGACAGACTGATTTGCATATAGCCAGGTTCTGAGCTGGGATGGGGCAGTGAGATAAATAACGGTGATGGATCAAGCCCTGATCTTTGGACTGGGTAAGAGTGGTCTGTTTAACTCAGACACTCGGTTCATCACCACCCCCTTTTCTAAACCGTTTTTGGCCACTATAGGTGTGGCAGGGTATACTCAGACAAGAGTCCCTTTCTCACTGCTCCATCAGGATTCAAGCAAGCCGGGCCGAAGAAGGCTAAAATGCCAGAAACCGGTCCCCGGTAGCTTGTCTCCTTTCTGGTGAAGAATTGGCTTGGTAGTTTAGTCTGCCCTGTTCCCATGATGCACTGGGCCAGGGACAGACTGATTTGCATATAGCCAGGTTCTGAGCTGGGATGGGGCAGTGAGATAAATAACGGTGATGGATCAAGCCCTGATCTTTGGACTGGGTAAGAGTGGTCTGTTTAACTCAGACACTCTGTTCATCACCACCCCCTTTTCTAAATCATTTTTGGCCACTATAGGTGTGGCAGGGTATACTCAGACATGAGTCCCTTTCTCACTGCTCCATCAGGATTCAAGCAAGCCGGGCCGAAGAAGGCTGAAATGCCAGAAACCGGTTCCCGGTAGCTTGTCTCCTTTCTGGTGAAGAATTGGCTTGGTAGTTTAGTCTGCCCTGTTCCCATGATGCACTGGGCCAGGGACAGACTGATTTGCATATAGCCAGGTTCTGAGCTGGGATGGGGCAGTGAGATAAATAACGGTGATGGATCAAGCCCTGATCTTTGGACTGGGTAAGAGTGGTCTGTTTAACTCAGACACTCTGTTCATCACCACCCCCTTTTCTAAATCGTTTTTGGCCACTATAGGTGTGGCAGGGTATACTCAGACATGAGTCCCTCTCTCACTGCTCCATCAGGATTCAAGCAAGCCGGGCAGAAGAAGGCTGAAATGCCAGAAACCGGTCCCCGGTAGCTTGTCTCCTTTCTGGTGAAGAATTGGCTTGGTAGTTTAGTCTGCCCTGTTCCCATGATGCACTGGGCCAGGGACAGACTGATTTGCATACAGCCAGGTTCTGAGCTGGGATGGGGCAGTGAGATAAATAACGGTGATGGATCAAGCCCTGATCTTTGGACTGGGTAAGAGTGGTCTGTTTAACTCAGACACTCTGTTCATCACCACCCCCTTTTCTAAATCGTTTTTGGCCACTATAGGTGTGGCAGGGTATACTCAGACATGAGTCCCTTTCTCACTGCTCCATCAGGATTCAAGCAAGCCGGGCCGAAGAAGGCTGAAATGCCAGAAACCGGTCCCCGGTAGCTTGTCTCCTTTCTGGTGAAGAATTGGCTTGGTAGTTTAGTCTGCCCTGTTCCCATGATGCACTGGGCCAGGGACGGACTGATTTGCATATAGCCAGGTTCAGAGCTGGGATGGGGCAGTGAGATAAATAACGGTGATGGATCAAGCCCTGATCTTTGGACTGGGTAAGAGTGGTCTGTTTAACTCAGACACTCTGTTCATCACCACCCCCTTTTCTAAATCGTTTTTGGCCACTATAGGTGTGGCAGGGTATACTCAGACATGAGTCCCTTTCTCACTGCTCCATCAGGATTCAAGCAAGCTGGGCCGAAGAAGGCTGAAATGCCAGAAACCGGTCCCCGGTAGCTTGTCTCCTTTCTGGTGAAGAATTGGCTTGGTAGTTTAGTCTGCCCTGTTCCCATGATGCACTGGGCCAGGGACAGACTGATTTGCATATAGCCAGGTTCTGAGCTGGGATGGGGCAGTGAGATAAATAACGGTGATGGATCAAGCCCTGATCTTTGGACTGGGTAAGAGTGGTCTGTTTAACTCAGACACTCTGTTCATCACCACCCCCTTTTCTAAATCGTTTTTGGCCACTATAGGTGTGGCAGGGTATACTCAGACATGAGTCCCTTTCTCACTGCTCCATCAGGATTCAAGCAAGCCGGGCCGAAGAAGGCTGAAATGCCAGAAACCGGTCCCCGGTAGCTTGTCTCCTTTCTGGTGAAGAATTGGCTTGGTAGTTTAGTCTGCCCTGTTCCCATGATGCACTGGGCCAGGGACAGACTGATTTGCATATAGCCAGGTTCTGAGCTGGGATGGGGCAGTGAGATAAATAACGGTGATGGATCAAGCCCTGATCTTTGGACTGGGTAAGAGTGGTCTGTTTAACTCAGACACTCTGTTCATCACCACCCCCTTTTCTAAATCGTTTTTGGCCACTATAGGTGTGGCAGGGTATACTCAGACATGAGTCCCTTTCTCACTGCTTCATCAGGATTCAAGCAAGCCGGGCCGAAGTAGGCTGAAATGCCAGAAACGGGTACCCGGTAGCTTGTCTCCTTTCTGGTGAAGAATTGGCTTGGTAGTTTAGTCTGCCCTGTTCCCATGATGCACTGGGCCAGGGACAGACTGATTTGCATATAGCCAGGTTCTGAGCTGGGATGGGGCAGTGAGATAAATAACGGTGATGGATCAAGCCCTGATCTTTGGACTGGGTAAGAGTGGTCTGTTTAACTCAGACACTCGGTTCATCACCACCCCCTTTTCTAAACCGTTTTTGGCCACTATAGGTGTGGCAGGGTATACTCAGACAAGAGTCCCTTTCTCACTGCTCCATCAGGATTCAAGCAAGCCGGGCCGAAGAAGGCTAAAATGCCAGAAACCGGTCCCCGGTAGCTTGTCTCCTTTCTGGTGAAGAATTGGCTTGGTAGTTTAGTCTGCCCTGTTCCCATGATGCACTGGGCCAGGGACAGACTGATTTGCATATAGCCAGGTTCTGAGCTGGGATGGGGCAGTGAGATAAATAACGGTGATGGATCAAGCCCTGATCTTTGGACTGGGTAAGAGTGGTCTGTTTAACTCAGACACTCTGTTCATCACCACCCCCTTTTCTAAATCATTTTTGGCCACTATAGGTGTGGCAGGGTATACTCAGACATGAGTCCCTTTCTCACTGCTCCATCAGGATTCAAGCAAGCCGGGCCGAAGAAGGCTGAAATGCCAGAAACCGGTTCCCGGTAGCTTGTCTCCTTTCTGGTGAAGAATTGGCTTGGTAGTTTAGTCTGCCCTGTTCCCATGATGCACTGGGCCAGGGACAGACTGATTTGCATATAGCCAGGTTCTGAGCTGGGATGGGGCATTGAGATAAATAACGGTGATGGATCAATCCCTGATCTTTGGACTGGGTAAGAGTGGTCTGTTTAACTCAGACACTCTGTTCATCACCACCCCCTTTTCTAAATCGTAAACCTGATGTAGCACAAACTCCCGTAGAGAAATGAGAGCAAGTGCAACTCCCAGCACCGTTTGGCAGGTACCTCATAGTGCCCGACACACGGTGCAGGATTTTAAGGGGGGACGCCATGGGTGCCTCTTCGGCCTCCTACTGGAGGCTGCTGGAAGAATGGGGCCCTGTTAGGGGACACCAACGTCACTTTCTGACAGGCTTTCCATGTTCGAAAGCCCGGCATGGAAAGCCTGTTAGAAACCAACATCATAATCATGATGGCAGAAATGTCCTAATATGGCATTACGTTTCGGTCTCCGATTTACCAACGAGCTCTTCGAGCCCGTCGGATTTCAGCCGGAATGACCGGCTGGTTTCACTTTCGACAACCTAGATTGTAATTAGGCAGTCGGAAGTGAAATCGAGACCCTTGTTTTCAGACTCTTGGAGATAATGATTTTGCACAGAGACTCTACAGTGCATACATCCTAAGGTTGCTTCTGCAACATGTTAAAAGTAGGAAAAAACTCTTGTACCGATACATTTAATTGGTAATGCTTTATTGACAATTACAACATTCATAATGATACATTGTATGGTTTAATCAAGATCATTAAAAGGTTAACAGTGAGTCATGACAGTCCTTAATTATTGTCATTGTAAGATCGCACCATCCATAATGGTTTTATTAGTATCGCATTAGTTTATTGAGGCAAAACTCTGTTTTTAGTAATGTGGCGACACCGAGACAAAACCAGTTGGTCTGCCTTTTAATAGCGACAACTCCTTATATTCTGTCTAGTTTAAATGGGAGGGAATTGTGGTTATAGGGTTCAGGGCTCGCTGGAGGTGTGAACAGTTAGGAGGGTGTCACCATAGGTATTTCCCCCTGCCTACTTGTATATAATTGTACTTTAATGTGTAGTATTGAGTACTGTGTGTTTAATAAAGTACTTCTTTTCATAAATAAATGTTCTAACTGAACTTGATTTATTGGGTGGAGAACCAATCTACGTCACCTTCCCTCAGTGAGTCTTGGATTCCTCTGCCTGGCTAGCTTGAGTGTGTCAATGTTAAAAAAGAATACTTGGGGCACATTTATCAAAAGTTCAAGCAATGCAACATAATACAACACAGCAAAGCAAGTTGCTGGGTTGCATAAATGGGAGAGAGCTGAATAGAGCCACTGAGACATGCCGACATTCAGCTCTGTCTCTCAATTGAGGCACTTGTGGCTGCCTAGCATGAACGCAGACACCTGTGCGTCATATTGCAAGGGTACTTGCTTTAATATGGGTGCTTGCGTTGAGGTCAGGATTGTTTTTATGAAGGAAGGGACACTTTCCTGCGCAAAAACAGTAATTAGAGGCATATTCCTGTTTCTATGTGTGATGCAGAATGCAGCATGCATGATTAGAGGAAGTAATGCGGAGAAGTAAAGATATTTCTCTGTGTTATACCTCTACAACTTTGGTTAATCTAGGTTTGCATCACATTACATGGGTGGAAGCATGCGAATGGCCAGCTCTACCCATGTAACGCCAGCCCGACATAGTGTAACTCAGCACAGCACAGAGCACTGCTTTAAATCACTTTTTTTTACAATGTCATACAAGATGATGTAAATTAGCCCTTGTGTGGTTTTTGGAAACCTCAACTAGCATTTTGTGTTGTGACTGCAGCCAAAAGGTGACGCAACAATGATAAAAAATGTTAGTAATCTGGGGCTTGATTCCCAGAAGATTGAATTTTGCAGACGTATTACTGGCAAAGGACTCACATCCTTCACAACAAATTACACACTTTTGTGAATATTAGCAACAATGTTTGCTGCTGACTGGCAGTTGCCCAGGGGATTACTACCAACTTTCAAACAAAATTAAAAAATACATTTCTTACAACTTATTTTAAAATGCAGCACTGTTTCATTTAAAGAAAAGAGGGTACATTTAAAAAATGTACTTTATTGAAAGGCGATCACAGACATGTTAGTCTGCGGGCACCAAATTCAATGGTGTCTAAAATGCTCTGATAAAGAAAGGTGCAAATTTATGCTCTCTGTGAAAGGCACTTTAGGTAGCACTAGATCATAATTTGAGTAGGAATATTTCAAGTGTCCTCGCCTATGAACTAGCAAAAGCAGAATACTAAAAGATGTTGCCTAAGACAAAGGGATGTGGTAATAGGTGACTTCTCCGAAACAGAAGCTGGCAAGTGCGTTCAGATGTAACAATCTTTAACATCCAAGGCATTAGTGTTTTCTTGAACTAGTCTGGAGTATGCATTAGTAAAGAAATCTTCTTTCTTATAACTCAAAAATGTCTTAGTAAAAGTACTATCCTAATCTTTTATGTAAGTGTACTAGTGGCATTGGTACTGGGTGGCTCTAATTCACGGGTTATTTAAAATCCTACTCAAACTATTGAGATCATTATTTCTGTTATTACGAAAAGCATAAACATGATGCATTTACACTTATTTCTTAAGCAACACATCAATCTTAAGTCAGTTATTTTGCTATAGAGAATCAGATGAAGCTGTAAATAGTATTATCTTTTTTTTATTCTTAAATCTTCTGTTTCTTAATTTTCTTGTCAAAGCAGATCCCTAATAGACAATCCTTAACCCCTTTTTGAGTTCTTCTAAATGGTTATCCCTATTCTTCTGTAACATTCTTCTCTGACCAAGGCTAGCCTTCTGTAAAACAAATAATTAAAACAACAAACATCCAATAGGCACTTCGCAGTTGTTTCTTCTGATTGCACCAAGTTCAGATTTTCTTATACATTTGATTCTACCAAGTAGCAATCTCTCTCTTACTTTCAAGTGGTTTCTAACAGTTCAGAGCTCATGTTGCACACATCTTCAAAAGACACATTCAGTGCTGCATATATAGTATGGAGGAGCAGAATACCTACAAGAATGTACTCATGTTTTCTGGACCTCCAAAATCATATAATCTGTGATGTTCACTAGGGCATACGCAGGCACAGATGGTAGTCTCATTGCCCTTCCCATTATAATTTCATGGGGGATAATCCTGTCTTCCTGTCTGGAATACTTCAGACACAACTCTGTACCAATGTTAAAGGCATCTGGCCATTTTAGTGAGGTTGAGACACAGACTGTTGTCAACCTGGACTTTATTGTTCTGTTCATTTGCTCAACTATGCCTGATGCTTCTGGCCGATAACTGCAATGTATCTTCTGTTCAATCTGTAATGCAGCACATAGCATATTCATCATGTTCATTGGCAATGATGTTTCCCATCCCGAATCTCCATATGATCTCCCGCAAAAACAACTTGGCTACAGTTATACTGTAATTTGTCCTTGTTGGGTGGGCTTCCTCCCATCTTGAGAATACACAGATAATCACTAGGATATATCTCAACCCATTTTGCACATGCATCTCGATAAAATCCATCTGCAGTTTATTAAAAGGGCCATATGATCTCCCTAAGTGTGTGCTTCTAACATGTGTTTTCATTCCTACATTTAGCTGTTGACATATGTGACACATTCTGCAATTTTCATCAGCAATCATTCGAAACCTAGGGTTACATCAGCTTTGTCTAAAGAGTCTCGTCATGGCATCTCTCCCTAAATGTGTGCACCTATGATATCATCTGGTCATTGGAAACAACAAGCTATCAGGCAACACTGGCCTTCCACCAGCTGACATCCAAATGCCCTTTGCATTCTTTGCACAACCTGATCTTACCCACTCATTTTGCTCTGTTTCAGACACATTTTCTTGTACCTTTTTTAGTTCATACCAAGTATGATTTATTTTCATCATCATTAAGAAGGCACTACCTTCATCAGATTCGTTTGTGAAAGCTCCATTAAATGTACATACTAACAGGTCCTAATACCTGGCTGTGGAGTCAGCATATCAGTTGCCCTAGGCAACATACCCCTTGCCTGTTTGATGTCCTGCACATCAAAACACAAGAGCAACCCATACGTCCATGTGAACTGGGTAAATAGCAACCAGCTTACGTACAATTATTCACAAGGAACTCGTTTCCATCACTGAATAATAATTCTTGCACAAATATCACTTTTTGCACCAACCTTGTTAAGCCTCACAGAACTTATTTTTTGGCAATATGTTTAGATTAATCTACACATTGTGATGTTTGCCATAAAAAGAGATAGCTCCAAGCATAGATCATCAACACTCACTTCAGCTGAAGTGGGCGATGTTTATTTTTCATACAAATAATTTTGTTAAAAATTAGAAGAAAGGTTCACAAATCACACAGATATTTATGCTATATGCACATATATGAAGTAGTATACACGTGACTCAATATAACCCCAGTGAGGTGACCATAACCAACAAGTGATATTTAAATAGTGATTGTATAAAAACACAGGTTATTGGAATATCTATTGATGTCCGTTGGAAAGTTTAATTAGTCTTTTTAAAGCCAGAACTGAAATGTGTTCCGGTCTTTTCAGGACTATCCTGTATTAATTGTCGACAGCGTTTCGACTCAAGATTGGATGTCGCAGTCTCTTCAGGATTTAAATTTCTGGGGACTATGAACATGAAAAGGTGTTAGAGCGGAATTACTTGAAGCATTCTGTGGCTGGTAAGATTGTATTAAGGGTGTAGAGCTTACCTCCGGATACTTGTGCTCAAGAATTTGAAGCCAAAATTATTCACAATTGTCCTTTTGCTAGGAATCAGGAACCAAGGACACACCTACACTAATGATGTACGAGTGATTATGGTGCATATTTAAGTGTGATAAAAACCTGTGGTATGGTAAGGAAGGATACTTACCATCCGGATGTACCTTATTTTCTGCGGAGGTGGTGGAATAATTTTTGAAAGCAACATAATCATAAGACAATGAACCTAAATCAATAGCGAATTTGATCAATTAGAGTCGGAACCGCCACCTTACCCAGGGAGAAAAGGTTAATTTCTCAAGTGGTTGAACCGTCCATCTGCCCAATTTGATTCCGAAAGATCAGGGCAGGGGTCCAAGAAAGGATGAGTGGAGAAGCAGACTGCCGGTTCGGCTGCCTACACTTCTTTTCCGGATCTACGGGTAATCTCATTAATTAGTCTGGGGGTATTCTAGTTATTTGTGATGGGAGTGGGCTTGAAAGGGGATTTCCTTACCCAATAATAAGATCCGCCGCTTCTTGCCTTCGATAGCACTATTCAGCGGTAATGTATGGATAGCAGAGAGGCGTTCTCCACCGGGTTATAATAAAGATGGAGAGAGGCGTATGATGTGCACCTAAAGGTGCATGCGTGTATTGGGATGTAACATAGCCGCCGTCTTGAAGTGATGCGTGTATATACAGAATCTCTATTGTGGAAGAACCAATACTGTGAATAGAACAATTACCCCCTGATTCTCTTGATGGGTGACTATTATATTTAGAGTGTTACTTATCCATGACAGGATAACGGGGACACGCTCTCTACTGAATATATTAAACATGTAGCAAGGCACACGGCGTGTACTAAGATGCTCATGTGCTTATTGTGATGTAAATAAACCTACCATCTTAGAGTGATGAATACAAACTAACACATAGATTCATCAAAGTGCCATTCTGCGAATTTCTAATTGCGAAAAATAGCGATTCGCAATTGAAAAGATGCAGAATGGCATTCATGAAGAAATGCGATTGAAAAATGCGAATCGCAATCGGCCGCAATTTCCGATTGCGATTTTGCCACAATCGCTTAAATTTTGCAGAATCGCCCGTTTTCCATGTTGAAATTGCGATCTCGCAATTAGCGATCTCGCAATTTGCGATCTCGCTAACTGCGAGATCGAAAAAATGGGAAGTCGCATTTCGAGCCCATTGATGACATCACAACCAGGAAGTAGGCTTTTCTTTCCCACAAACAGATCACTGAGCCAGAGAGTGGAAGCAGCATTGTGAAGAGCTCCACAACTGTGATTTTGCAGCACCCCAGCAGGACACATAACACCAACATGTCCCAGGAAGCAGCAGGGAACAGTGGCCAAGGAAGGAAGAGAAAAATAAAGTTTTCTGAACAAGAACTTGAGTACCTCATAGAGGGGGTCTGTAAGGACCATGGACGCCTCTTCGGCAAGGACTCCCAGAGGGTGACAGAGGCAGACAAGCGCCAGATCTGGCTGCGCATCCGCGCAAAAGTAAATTCTGTCGGGGTGAGCCAGCGGTCAATGACGACTTGAGGAAGCGTTAGTACGACCTGAGAGGTCGTGCAAAGGAGCGCATTGCGGAGAGGCTTAGGGAACGACTTGCCACCGGTGGAGGGGATCCACTTGCCACACCCAACATTCCATTGGAGGACCTTGTCGAGGACACCCACACACCAGAAGCCTGCGTGGGTGTTATTCAGCTAGACTCATCCCGACCCAGCCAACAATCACAAGGTAAGTGCCATGCGACTGCAACCCCATCCCCTAACAATGCCCATGACTCCTGACCTAGCAATATGACATCCCCAGTAATGCAGGCCATGAACACCTGAAATGCCCCAATGCATTGTGGTAGTTGTAGTGTAATCATAATTCCCCAGATAGCCCAACACAGCCAGACCTGTCAAATCATATTAATTCCAAAAGCCAGTCAGGGAAAGCAAGCCTGCATGCATGTAGCAACATCTCATGTGCAAGATACACATCATTAACCATGCACCCTTGTACATCACAGGTGCTGCCGACCAACCCAGCACATTGCGGAGAGGCTTGGGGAGCGACTTGTCACCAGTGGAGGAGATCCAATTGCCACACCCAACACTCCATTGGAGGACCCTGTCGAGGACACCCTCACACCAGAAGCCTGCGTGGGTGTTATTCAGCTGGACTCATCCCGACCCAGCCAACAATCACAAGGTAAGTGCCATGGGACTGCGACCCCGTCCCCTAACAATGCCCATGACTCCTGAGCTAGCAATATGACATCCCCAGTAATGCAGGCCATGAACACCTGAAATGCCCCAATGCATTGTGGTAGTTGTAGTGTAATCATAATTCCCCAGATAGCCCAACACAGCCAGACCTGTCAAATCATAGTAATTCCAAAAGCCAGTCAGGGAAAGCAAGCCTGCATGCATGTAGCAACATCTCATGTGCAAGATACACATCATTAATCATGCACCCTTGTACATCACAGGTGCTGCCGACCAACCCAGCACTGACAGCAAGGCCCTACATATCGAGGAGGTACTGGAGGACACAGAGGGAGAGGGCCAATCTGACCAACAACCAGGTCCTTCCCAGCCACCTGCAGTGATTCCACCACCACCCCATGTGGATAGGGCCATCCCTGCTGCCACAGGTGTCCAGCCACCACCCCAACAGACACCCACAGCAGTTGTACAGGCAACACCACCAGTGGCTAGGAGGCAGACGAGGCACACAGCCGGAGCAAGAACCCAGTCCAGTGGACTGAGGCGCCAGCAGCGTCCAGCCTCAACAGGCACGGGCAGGGCACTCCATCTACCTGATCCTGGCCTGGCCATTGAACGCCGCATGCTGGCGGTACACCAAAGACAGGCGCGTCACCTGGCAGCGATACATCTTGAGCTGCAAAAGACTGGCCAAAATGTCGGACAGATGACCGCAGCTGTCCGTGAAAATAGCCAGCTGCTGGTAGCCCAGCAGGACATGACCCGCCGCCGCCACCGCCAACTACTGGCCCGCCTGTCGGCCTACACCAGATCCAACCATATAGTAGGCAATGCTATATCGCGACTGTCACGCAGATCACTTGCCATGCAGGGTCAAATGATACAGTGTTGTCAAGATGTGGCCAGGTCACTCGAACTGCTGACAGCAGCAGTGCTCAGCATGCGGCCCACTGCCCATGGTGAACCAGGGTGGGTGACGATGTCAGCGAGGTTGCGTCGACCAACAGCAGCATGTCCTTGCCGCTGGTGCCTGCACGCTGCCGCAGCAGCAGGCCCACAGCCGGATCACGGGCCAACACCGTCCCTCAGGACCCTGAGAGACGACTCGGTGCATCTGAACATAGGTGCCAGTGACAACTTTGACACTGTCTGTAGGGTCATGCTGGACACCTAAGCAAGCCCTCTACCCCTGCATGGGGAGGTATGAAGCAATACTGTCCTCATGTTACACAAAGGAAATCAAAGGCCACAATATTGTGAATTAAAAATAAAATTTTATGGTCTCACTTAACTCCAACTCCAACTCATGTCATTATTACATTTGTCATGCATGAGTGCAGTGAGGGCAGGTGCTGCCGACCAACCCAGGCCATTGTGGAGAGGCTTGGGGAGCGGCTTGCCACCGGCGGAGGGGATCCAATTGCCACACCCAACACTCAATTGGAGGACCTTGTCGAGGACACCCTCACACCAGAAGCCTGCGTGGGTGTTATTCAGCTGGACTAATCCTGACCCAGCCAACAATCACAAGGTAAGTGCTATGGGACTGCGACCCCGTCCCCTAACAATGCCCATGACTCCTGAGCTAGCAATATGACATCCCAGTAATGCAGGCCATGAACACCTGAAATGCCCCAATGCATTGTGGTAGTTGTAGTGTAATCATAATTCCCCAGATAGCCCAACACAGCCAGACCTGTCAAATCATTGTAATTCCAAAAGCCACTCATGGAAAGCAAGCCTGCATGCATGTAGCAACATCTCATGTGCAAGATACACATCATTATTCATGCACCCTTGTACATCACAGGTGCTGCCGACCAACCCAGCACTGACAGCGAGGCCCTACATATCAAGGAGATACCGGAGGGCACAGAGGGAGAGGGCCAATCTGACCAACAACCAGGTCCTTCCCAGCCACCTGCAGTGATTCCACCACCACCCTGTGTGGATAGGGCCACCCCTGCTGCCATAGGTGTCCAGCCAACACCCCAACAGACACCCACAAGAGTTGTACAGGCAACACCACCAGCGGCTAGGAGGCAGATGAGGCGCACAGCCGGAGCAAGAACCCAGTCCAGCGGACTGAGGCGCCAGCAGCGTCCAGCCTCAACAGGCACGGGCAGGGCACTCCATCTACCTGATCCGGCCTGGCCATTGAACGCCCCATGCTGGCGGTACACCAAAGACAGGCGCGTAACCTGGCAGCGATACATCTTGAGCTGCAGAAGACTGGCCAAAATGTCGGACAGATGACCGCAGCTGTCCGTGAAAATAGCCAGCTGCTGGTAGCCCAGCAGGACATGACCCGCGGCCGCCACCGACAACTACTGGCCCGCCTGTCGGCCTACACCAGATCCATCCATATAGTAGGCAATGCTACATCGCGACTGTCACGCAGATCACTTGCCATGCAGGGTCAAATGGTACAGTGTTGCCAAGATGTGGCCAGGTCACTCGAACTGCTGACAGCAGCAGTGCTCAGCATGTGGCCCACTGCCCATGGTGAACCAGGGGGGGTGACGATGTCAGCGAGGTTACGTCGACTAACAGCAGCATGTCCTTGCCGCTGGTGCCTGCACGCTGCCGCAGCAGCAGGCCCACAGCAGTATCACGGGCCAACACGTCCCTCAGGACCCTGAGAGACGACTCGGTGCGTCTGGACGTAGGCGCCAGTGACAACTTTGACACTGTTTGTATGGCCATGCTGGACACCTAAGCAAGCCCTCTACCCCTTCATGGGGAGGTATGAAGCAATACTGTCCTCATGTGACACAAAGGAAATCAAAGGCCACAATATTGTGAATAAAAAATAAAATGTTATGGTCTCACTTAACTCCAACTCCAACTCATGTCATTATTACATTTGTCATGCATGAGTGCAGTGAGGGCAGGTGCTGCCGACCAACCCAGCACATTGCGAAGAGGCTTGGGGAGCTACTTGCCACCGGTGGAGGGGATCCAATTGCCACACCCAACACTCAATTGGAGGACCTTGTCGAGGACACCTTCACACCAGAAGCCTGCATGGCTGTTATTCAGCTGGACTCATCCCGACCCAGCCAGCAATCACAAGATAAGTGCCATGCGACTGCGAGCCCGTCCCCTAACAATGCCCATGACTCCTGAGCTAGCAATATGACATCCCCAGTAATGCAGGCCATGAACACCTGAAATGCCCCAATGCATTGTGGTAGTTGTAGTGTAATCATAATTCCCCAGATAGCCCAACACAGCCAGACCTGTCAAATCATAGTAATTCCAAAAGCCAGTCAGGGAAAGCAAGCCTGCATGCATATAGCAACATCTCATGTGCAAGATACACATCATTAATCATGCACCCTTGTACATCACAGGTGCTGCCGACCAACCCAGCACTGACAGCGAGGCCCTACATATCAAGGAGGTACCGGAGGACAAAGAGGGAGAGGGCCAATCTGACCAACAACCAGGTCCTTCCCAGCCACCTGCAGTGATTCCACCACCACCCCGTGTGGATAGGGCCACCCCTGCTGCCACAGGTGTCCAGCCACCACCCCAACAGACACCCACGGCAGTTGTACAGGCAACACCACCTGCGGCTAGGAGGCAGATGAGGCGCACAGCCGGAGCAAGAACCCAGTCCAGCGGACTGAGGCGCCAGCAGCGTCCAGCCTCAACAGGCACGGGCAGGGCACTCCTTCTACCTGATCCTGGCCTGGCCATTGAATGTCGCATGCTGGCGGTACACCAAAGACAGACGCATCACCTGGCAGCGATACATCTTGAGCTGCAGAAGACTGGCCAAAATGTCGGACAGATGACCGCAGCTGTCCGTGAAAATAGCCAGCTGCTGGTAGCCCAGCAGGACATGACCCACCGCCGCCACCGCCAACTACTGGCCCGCCTGTCGGCCTACACCAGGTCCAACCATATAGTAGGCAATGCTACATCGCAACTGTCACGCAGATCACTTGCCATGCAGGGTCAAATGGTGCAGTGTTGCCAAGATGTGGCCAGGTCACTCGAACTGCTGACAGCAGCAGTGCTCAGTATGCGGCCCACTGCCCATGGTGAACCAGGGGGGGTGACGATGTCAGTGAGGTTGCGTCGACCAACAGCAGCATGTCCTTGCCGCTGGTGCCTGCACGCTGGTGCAGCAGCAGGCCCACAGCAGGAACACGGGCCAACACCGTCCCTCAGGACCCTGAGAGATGACTCGGTGCATCTGGACGTAGGCGCCAGTGACAACTTTGACACTGTCTGTAGGGCCATGCTGGACACCTAAGCAAGCCCTCTATCCCTGCATGGGGAGGTATGAAGCAATAGTGTCCTCATGTGACACAAAGGATATCAAAGGCCACAATATTGTGAATTAAAAATAAAATGTTATGGTCTCACTTAACTCCAACTCCAACTCATGTCATTATTAAATTTGTCATGCATGAGTGCAGTGTTGTGTGAGGGGAATGGTTGCACTAGAAACAGTTAATAGTGATGTGGTTGCGGCGCCTGTGTCCTTATGCAGGATTTTCCCCGCGTGCATGACACACATGTGGAGGTGGGCGGTTGTCCCCTTCCGACTCACTGCCAGATATCTCCACTGGTATCCTGCGCTTGGTAGCAATGTTGTAGAGTATTGCACACATGGCCACGATGCGGCAGCAGACCTCAGGCGTGTATTTGATGGCCCCACCAGCCTTGTGAAGTATGCGGAAACGGCTCTTCAAAAGCCCATGATGTCCTCTCAATGCAATTTCTTGTGCGTATGTGTGCTGCATTGTAACACCGTTGCTGTAGTGTGGCAGGGTTGAGGTATGGGGTGAGGATGTACTCACGGAGACCGTAGGTGCTGTCACCTGAAGGGAAGAAGCACAGGGTGAGTGCCTGTTCTGCACAGATACATGATCACAGTGTACTATTTGGGGGCATGTGTACTTACCTAGTAGGTGTCCTTCGCCAATGTCTCCCCAGGCCAGTCGTGTGTGCATGCCGCTGTGCCGGAATATGAAGGAGTCATGTGTGCTCCCTGGATATTGTGCCACTATGTCCGTGATGATAGTCTTGGCATTGCACACCATCTGGATATTGAGGGAGTGGACAGGGCTGATTGGAGCGCCTATTTAAGGCGGGCCTTAGCGCTGTGCTGGTCAGACCATCTACCACATCGCTGCACTCACGCTGCTACTAGCGCAGAGTATTTTAATGCTTCCTGGTTTTGTATTTGGGTTCGTTTTTTTGTTCTATTCATCCCTGCTTTTAGCCTGCTTGCCTGTAGCCTGCGCCCCTCTCTCCCCTTACCTGCATTTAAAAAACGGCATTCTCTGCCTGACAAGCACCACCATTTCGGTGGGTCCGGGTCCTGGGGGTCATTTTGGGCGCCATCTTTCTTTGGGACACCTCAGCCAGCGGCGGGCGCCATCTTGGAGCGGACTCGCACGCTCAGGGCTGATTGGAGCTCCTATTTAAAGTCGCTCCCTCACGCGCAGCGTGACGCGCAGGTGGACGCCTTCGCTTAGCCTGAGTCGTGCCGGAGTCCTGCCCGTCTGCGCCCGTCAGCGTCCTGGAGGCGACGGGGCGGCGGGGGACGCCGGTCCGGCGACACTCTGCCTGAGATGATCTGTTACACCTCTGCGATGTTGCGGGATATGCGGGGCCACTCTAGCTCCTGCCGTTCCGTCTTCCCGGGGCGATTCAAGGGCAAACGCCATTGTCCGGGTTGTGGCTGGACGCCTTCCTGGACCCATGTCAATGTTCCTCGTCCTACAACGGCTGGCGCACAGCATCTTTGTTTGCTGCTGAATACGAGGTCGGTAGGTTGCCATGCCCTGCATATTTACAATCTTCTTGTTAGGGAAAATCCCCTTTGCCTGCTACTTACCGAAACCTGGTTGGGAGAGGCTTCCAATCCGGATGTCTTCTCAGCCATTCCTCCGGCGTATAATATCTTCCGGCAGGACAGAGTGAAGGGCAGAGGCGGGGGAGTGGCGGTAGTGGTGAAAAAGAGCGTTTCCTGCTCAGTTCTTCCCCTTAATTCCATCGGGAGCGCTGAGTCGCTCGCCTTCACGCTCAGACTGTCCCCGGGCCAGGCTCTGAAGGGGTTGTTGGTTTATAGACCACCAGGCCCTTTGGGTTCTTTCCTGGAAGATCTGCAGACAGCTGTCTCTGAGTTGGTGCTGACCTCACAGCACTGCGTCATGGCCGGGGATTTCAACTTCCACCTTGACGTAGCGGACGACCCGGATGCGGTTAAACTGTTGGATATCACATCTCCACTGGGTCTGATACCGTTCGTGTCGGGGCCAACTCATGAGAAGGGGCATACCCTGGATCAGGTGTTTTCGTCTGTCCCTCTTATGGAGGTTGACACCCTGCCGGTGCTCTGGTCCGATCACAGGCTGATCAGATTTTCGGTGCTGGAGAGTGCGCGGCCAGATAATAGTGCTTCGGTCTTGTCTAGACCGGCCTCGAGAGCGCTGCACAGAGTGACACCAGACATGCTGGAACAGGCGCTTCTGGATCACCCTTGTCATCTTTCGGGCGATCTGGATAGCGACACTGAGGCTCTGCAGCTGTGGCTCATTGATAGGCTGGACGATCTGGCCCCCAAGGCAGCCCCCCGATCCACGGTGGCACGGCTATCTGCACCGTGGTTTACGGAGGATCCTCGTGTGGCTCGCAGCCAATGCAAGGTGGCCGAGAGGGCCTGGCGACGTTTGTATGATGGGGAGGCTAAACTCGCCTACAAGGCGGCGGTGAAGGCCTACCATCGGGACATTCTGGGAGCTAAGAGGGACTATTTGGCTAGGAGGATCAAGGCATCCGCGAACTCCTGTAAGGAGATCTTCACCATTGTGAAGGAGTTCACGACCCCTAGTTCCCAATCGCCCCCTTTAGTAGCTTCGGATACGTGGGCAGGTGATCTTGCCGGCTTCTTTACTAATAAGATCAAGGCGATTCAGGCCTCCTTTGTGGAAGGACCGGAGGATGGAAGCGGCGTCACCGGGGCTGGGTGCGGACTTCCGCACACACACCGGCGGCGGTGCTGTCTGATTTTCCTGCTGTTTCCAGCGATGTGTCCAGGCAGCTGTTGGCCAATTTGAAATCTGGCTCGCCACTTGACCCCTGCCCCGCCAGATTCTTGGCTGGGATGGCGGAGGTGGTGAATCCGCTGGTTAATCCCATCCTCAACGCCTCTCTGAGGGAGGGGAGGGTCCCTAGCTCTTGGAAAAGAGCGATGGTGATCCCCCTCCTAAAGAAACCGGGTCTCGACGCCGAGGCTCTGGCCAATTATAGGCCAATTTCAATTCTTCCGGCCCTCACGAAGATCACGGAAAAACACGTCCACGGTGTCCTGTCACGCTTTCTGGAAGCTAACAATCTGCTCCACCCATCTCAATCCGGTTTCCGCCCTAATTTTAGTACGGAAACGGCATTGCTAGAGGTCACTGAGATCATCAGGGAGACTCTGGATGTCGGCGGGAGGGCCATGCTGGTCATGTTAGATCTATCGGCGGCCTTCGACACCGTCCCCCATAGGGCGCTCTTAGCAAGGCTTTATGACATCGGCCTTAGGGGGGCGGCGCTCAGGTGGTTTACATCCTTCCTTGAAGGCCGCCGCCAGACGGTCTGGGTTTCCCAGAGCTCTGCCGAGATGCCGCCATTGGGAGTTGGGGTTCCACAGGGGTCTGTGTTGAGCCCCACGTTGTTTAACATCTTTATGTCCCCTTTGGCGGCCTTGGTGGAAGCATATGGGGCCCAGATCGTCTCCTACGCCGACGACACGCAACTCCTCTTCACATGCGGGAAAGACCAGGAGTTTGATGGAGGGAGAATTCGGGACTGTCTTACATTGGTCTTTGACTGGTTCCAACGGAACAGTCTAAGGGCCAATTCTAGCAAGTCCGAGGTTCTATTCTTCGGTTGCGTTGTCGATCCGGAGTGGCAGCACTGGTGGCCGTCCGACATGAGCCCTCCTGCACAGTCTTCCTTGGTGGCTAAAAATCTGGGTGTCAAGTTGGACAACCAGCTGTCGCTGCGAACACATATTCTAGGTCTGGCTGGCACCTGTTATGGAATTTTGAAAATGCTCCGTAAATTCCTGCCCCTGCTGTCTGAGGAGCACAGGCGTATTACTGTGCAGGCTCTCGTCGGCTCTAGGCTAGATTATGCTAATGCCCTCTTCCTTGGCCTCCCTGATTACCTAGTTCAGCGCCTACAGGTGGTACAGAACTCTGCCGCCCGGGCTATCTTTGGCCTGCGTAGACGAGCCCGAGCTTCCGGGCTGCTACAGGCGCTACACTGGCTGCCTATCCGGAAGCGGATCCAGTTTAAATCCCTGACTCTGATGCACAAAGCCCTGTTTGGATCAGGGGCTGGATACCTGCGGCGGAGACTGGCCTTTTATCGACCAGTCCGCTCCTTGCGCTCGGAATCCCTTTACAAAGCGGTGGTCCCTCGGGTGAGGAAGGCCCGCACGGGAGGGCGCTCTTTCAGCTGCAAAGCTCCACAGCTGTGGAACTCGCTTCCTCTTTCGCTGCGCAGCACTGCCAATTTGTTCCAGTTCAGGAAGAGCCTGAAGACCTGGCTTTTTAATCTTTAGGCTGTTCTTATTGTTTCAGTTTCAGTTCTTTTTCTCATTCTTTTTGCTGTGTTGTGTTATTTTTATTCTGAGCTGCAGGTGGAAAGCGCCGGGACACTCTTTTCGAGTAGCCGTGCGCTATACAAGAACGCTGTAACATAACATAACATAACATAACTTGCGGTTGCGGTACATGTATTCCGTTTGTGCTGGTGGGCAGATGTGGATGTGGGTACAGTCAATGCATCCTATTACATGTGGGAATTGCGCGATGTTGTAGAAATGCAGCTTGGTGTCATTCAAGTCCTGTTGGGTGGTCGGTAATGAGATGTAGTGGTGTAGCCGGGTCAGCATTGCCTCCAGGAAACTCCTTAGGCAGCGGGACATGGTGGGCTGGGATATCCCCCCTGCATCAGCGACTATATCCTGGAAGCTTCCGGAGGCCAGTAGGTGCAGGCTGCACAAGACCTGGACATGTGTGGGCACGGCATTGGTCCTCCTTTTTGGGTGCTGCATCAGGGGTCTAGGTCCCGGATCAGCTTGATGATCATTGCCCCATTCAGGCGGTACTTAGAGTAAATTTGCTCATCAGTTTGGCCCAGAAGGGTTATCCACTGGCGGAATATTCGCTCCTGGATCCTGCGTCTGTTCCGTGCTACTCGCTGTAGCCTTTGCTGCCTGACCACCATATAGAGTCCTGGCCATTGTGAGAGTCCTCATGCTCCAGCTGCATGTTCTTAAGTGTGTTTGATCAGGCCTGCACCTGTTGGTAGTTTGCTATAGTTTTTTTTTTTTTTTTTTCCTTACTGCTTACCACCTGGTATGGGTTCTCCTTAAATTGCGCGTCGCAAATAGCGATTTTTGGGTTTTTCGCATTTTGCGATTTTACTTGAATAGCGATTGCGATTATTTTGCGATTTCGCAAATTAATGCGCAGAATCCATGGTTTCTCGCAATTTCCGATTCGCTCATGGGCTTCTTCCTGGATTCTGTGAATTACTTTGCGAACTCGTAATTTTTCTTTAGCGATTTCGCAATTTTAGAGTTTTCACTTTCATGTATTCTTTTTCTTCAAATTGCGATCGCAATTGCTAATTTGCAGCTATTGCGATCCCAATTTGGCTTCATGAATCTATCTGTAAGATTCTCTATTATAGAAAACCCATTACAGTAAATGAACCACTTTTCCCTCATTATCATGTTGGGTGATCACCTTTATATTCGGTGTATGAATAATCCGTGACTGGATAACACAAATGTCCATAAGTATTGTAAAGACAAACTGAATTCATTGGGAATTAAAATTAGTGTGATGAATCTGTAATGTCCTTTATGAATGATTGATCATACTCATGATGTTCTACATTGAAGTTGGCATTCTCTGATTGGAAATCGAGAGGATTTAAATGGTAAGAGTGACTATGTTATATCCCCTAAACCACATTTGCAGAAGGCTTACAGGATAACAGTAATTTATATGCAGTGCCACAAACATTCAACAATATTACAGCCTGTTTTCTAGGTTTAAAGTATTTTATTAAGGCATAAAAACAAACACGGGGAGGGGATCAGGAAGTCAGGTAAACATACAGTACAAAAAGCAAATTATTGCAACGAGTCAGAAGAAAAAGAGGGAGGCAGGAAGCCCCAGAGGGTAACAGGCAAAGACATAAGGCAATAAGGTATCGTGAACGGCCCCCCTGTAGGCCCCCACCCCCTAGGCAAGGCCAAGCCAGAATAGGACTCCGCGACACAGTAAAAAAGAAGCATACCGTTCCACCAGCCCCCTGACCCCAGAAAAGAAGGAGAAAGAAAAGCAAAGAAGGAGAGGAAAGAAAACAACACCCCAACATCCCCGTCCGAAAGTCAGCATTAAAAGCATATAACTCCACTTCCCACCCCCGACCCTCGGCCCCCAATCCGCACATTCACTCCGCCGCTGGCGCCGGCGGTGTCAGCCTAAGGAGGCGCAAGTACCGTGGGCACGTATGCTCGCGGAATTCCGTGGACAGCAGTGCCAAAAAGGGATGCCAGAGCTCCTCAAACTGGTCAACATTCCCAGCCACCGTCAGCGACATCTTCTCCATGCCCAGTACCTGCCAGAGCCTATGCAACCAACCAGTGACAGAGGGGGCAGTGGGGGTGCGCCAAAGTACAAGTATGTTCTGAACGGCGGAGCCTAGCGCAATCGCAATCTGCCTGCCTCTGCGGGATTTCAACGGGTACATCAGGTCATTGGGGAGGCCAAGCAAGACATACGCGGGGAAGCGCGGAAGCTCGATCTCAAAATGCCTATCCACCTCATCTAAGACTTCCTTCCAGTAGGCCGACAGCACCGGGCACTCCCAGAGAATGTGCGTGAGGGTGCCCTCCTGTCCGCAGCCGTGCCAGCAACCCTTATCGCCTATTTTGCGCATCTCGTAGAGCCGCTCCGGGGTGTAGTACCAATAGGTGGATACTTTAGTGAAGGTTTCCGTCAGCCCGGTGTGATACGCAGAGTGCCTCGCCCGATATGCAATCTTGTCCCACTCCTTGTGGCTCAGGGTCCTGCCCAGTTCCCTGTGCCAGCGCTCCCTCCCTGGGTTATGGTAATGAAACGGCGGGGGTTGGAGAAACTTATACAAATCCGTGATGAGTTTGGCGTCCGAGGCCCGGGTTACCAACCATCGCTCATAGGGCGTAATCGAACGGGCGGCGACATCACGCACTGGGGGTTGAAGAGCCCAATGGCGGACTTGCATATAATGCAGTCTGTCCCCTTCCGTCAGGCCAAACTCCTGTCGGAGCTGCTGGAAGGGGAGCACGCCCTCCGGCCCGTAGATCTGGAAAAGCGCTCTGCATCCCGCACTCACCCAGTGGGAAAATGCCCCCGGCTCCAGACCCGGAGTGAAGTCCGGGTTGCCAGCAATGGGAGTGAACGGCGATGGAAAAGTGGTGAGCTCCCGAAGCTCGCACACCGCGTCCCACACTCTTAGCGGGACCCGGGTGATAAAGGAGGCATAGAGATTAGGCGGGCGATGTATGCGCCGCAGGAACGCGACCTCCTGGAGGGTACGGCCTGCAACTGCCTGGTCTTGAAAGAGCCAGTGTTTGTCCGACTCCCACCGGCTCCACTCCACCAGGTACCGGAGCTGCGCCGCCTGAAAGTACTTCCGGAGGTCCGGGACTCCGAGACCTCCCGCCTCCGGGGCAAGCGTGGAGAGGACCCGCTTCATCCGAGGCTTACGGCCCTGCCACACAAAGCGGGAGATGTCTGCCTGCGTCTGCCGTATCCAACCCACAGGGGGCTGAAGAGGTAGAGCGCGAAAAAGATACAGGATCTGGGGCAGTATCGTCATCTTCACCGCTGCGATACGGCCCAGCCACGAGAGTAGGCCCTTGCTCCAGCGGCTGAGTTCCTCTTTGATCTTTTTGCCCAGAGAGGAATAGTTAGCTGCAACCATGGCAGGCAGGGAGGGAGCAAGCAAAATGCCCAGGTAAGGCACTGTGGAGGAGGACCACTGCAAAGGGAAGAGACTTTGAAGGTCCCGCCTGGCGTCGGCAGAGAGCGACACATCCAGTGCAGCCGACTTAGCCATGTTCATTTTAAAGCCCGCTACGCGGGCAAAAGCGTTCAGTTCCTGGACGCAGGCAGGGAGTGACCGCCTGGGGTCATCTAGGGTCAGCAAGACATCGTCCGCGTATAGGCTGACGGTATGAGTGCATTGCCCCATCTTCACCCCAACAGCGTCCGGGTTGTCGCGGATCCTCTGCGCAAACGGCTCCATATAAAGGGCAAAGAGGAGCGGCGAGAGGGGGCAACCCTGTCTCGTGCCGCGCTCAATGGCGAAGCTGCTGGAGCTGTGTCCATTGACACGCACTGACGCCGACGGTCTCCTATAGCAGTTAAAGACCAAAGTGCGGAACTTTTCGCCGATCCCCAGTTTCCCAAGAACCAGCTCGAGGTAGGGCCAATGAACCCTATCAAAGGCCTTCTCCGCGTCGACCGATAGCAGCATCCGCTCCCCCGGGACGCGTGAGGCCTTTTCCAGCACGTGCGTCACCCTCTTCGTGTTGTCGACCGTCTGCCTACCGGGTACAAAGCCGGCCTGATCCGCCTCCACCAAACCCGGTAGATGTAGACCCAGTCTGGCCGCCAAGATTCCGGTGTAAAGCTTGAGGTCCACATTTAGGAGCGAAATGGGCCGGTACGAGCCGCACAAGGTCCGGTCCTTCCCCGGCTTGGGGATAACCGACACAGTCGCCGAGAGGAGGTCCGGTGGGATGGCACCGGGTTCGGAGAAGGAATTAAACAAGCGAGCCAGGAGAGGAGCGATAGTGGGACAGAAGGTCTTGTAGAACAAGGCCGTGTAGCCATCCGGGCCCGGGGCTTTACCATGCTTCAGCCGTGCGATCGCGGAGATGACCTCCTCCACGTGAACGTCCCTCTCAAGGTGGTCCACCTGGGAGGGGTCCAAGGCCGGGAGGGTCACGGATTCCAAATAGGCCTCAGCCTCTCCCGGTGGGGAAGGTTCTGAAGCGTACAGTGCCTCGTAAAAGGAGCGAAAGGTGTCTGCCACCTCCGCGTCACCGGAAACCGGGATCCCGTCCACTCCCACCAGCTCCTTCACCACATTGCGTTGCTGCGCAGCCCTGAGCCTATGGGCCAGGAGCTTACCGCACCTGTCTCCGCCGGTGTAAAAGGCGTGTTTCAGGCGCAGCGCTGCGTACTCCGCCCGATCTAGATCCAACGCAGAGAGGAGTTTCCGTGCCGCCTTCAGTTGCTTCCAAACACGAGGAGCCCCCGTTCTGCGGTGGACCTGCTCAAGCTCCCTAACCTGCGCCGTCAGTTCCTCCCTCTTGCGCTGGCGTTCCTTGTTTTCCGCCGAGGAAATGGAGATAAACTCTCCCCTGACGACTGTCTTCAAAGCCGCCCACTGCGTAGCCAGGGACGTGTCAGAGTTGTTATTGTGGGTCAGGTAGTCCTGGATGACTTCCTCCACTCGCTTCACTACCGATTTCTTATGGAGAAGCGTGTCCCGAAGCCGCCACATCCCTCTGGAGGGGGGGGCCGCCGGCCAAGCAAAGACCCCTGAAACCGGCGCGTGATCGGACAGGGACAAGACCCCTATGTCCGCCGCTGTGGCGGCCGAGCGGAGCGGGCCGCTCACCAAAAGATAATCCAACCGCGAATAAGTGCGGTGTGCGTGGGAAAAATATGAGTAGTCTCTAACGGTGGGATGCATGGTGCGCCAGAGGTCATGCAGGTCCATCTCCGCAATCCGGTCCTGTACCGCCTTAGAAAGCTCCCCTGTCTGCGGAAAGCGCTGGGCAGACCTATCTAGAGTAGAGTCGAAGACCATATTCAGGTCACCCCCCAAGATAATATGGCGATCGGGCGAGGCAGTAACGTCCACCAACACCGATTCCAGGAAACGATCCTGGTGGTCGTTGGGGCTGTAAACCGAACCAACCGTAAAGGTAACACCTCCGAAGCGCATGCGATACACCAAAAGCCTCCCCTTCTGCTCAGCATGTTTATACAACACCTCCCCCCTAAAGGAGCTGGCTAAAAGAATGGCCACCCCAGCGGTTTTAGTCGCAGCAGAGGAAAAGAGTTGCGTGGGGAACTTGGCAGAGCGCAACCTATGGCAATCCCTGGGAAGCAAATGGGTCTCCTGCAGGAGGCAGATATCCGCCTGCGACCCCTCCAACAGGGAGAGGATCGCCCTACGCTTCACGGGGTTATTCAGACCCTTAACATTAAGGGTCACTACTTTCAGAGGTGGCATCGCCTCCAGGGAAACGACGCGCTATGCAGCAGGCGAAGGATCAGCGGAGGGGGCGCGCGGTGCAGGGGCACAGGGAAGGCCAGAAGCGGCATCGCACATGTTCGGACAGTTTCGGACAGGACCCCCCCACAACAAACCAACAGTGAATCCCCCCCAAAACCCACTCATGGCAACCAGCCAAAACAAAAAGCAGAAAACAGCACCCCATAGTCTCAGTCTAGCCCAAATGGGCGAGTCTGCAGAAAACAGTCAAGTGGACGTCCAGCCACACACCACCCCCCTCGCCCCCCCAGCCCCCAGCCCAGCATCGTTAAAGCTAACAGCCTCTCCCCCCGGAGAAAAGTTAGGCCGTCAAGGCCACACCAGTAGTTTCGGGCAAGTTCCTGGCCGCAGTCCTCAGGGCCTCCGCCATTTCAGCTCTGATGGTGGGCGAGTCTGGGCGACTCGTTGGCGCTGACGACGGGCGCCTTCTCGACCTCCGTCGGCCCCGCCGCTCGGGACGCCGCCATGCGGGTGTAGCCCCTTCCTCCTCCGTAGCAGTAAGGCCCAGCACTCCGCAGACATCTTGTAAGGAGCGCAGCTGATGCAGCACCCCATTCCATCGAAAGATAAGACGGAAGGGGTGACCCCAGGAATAGGCTGTTTCGTGCTCCCGCAGAAAGTCCGTAGCGATGCGGAAAGACCTGCGCTTCTGCAGTGTGATAGCGGACAGGTCCTGATAGAGCGCCACAGGTCTTTCTCGGAAGGTCAGTGGTTGTTTCCTGCGGGCCTCCGCCATGATGCGCTCCTTTAGGGGGAAGTCCGGCAAGAATGCCAGAATATCAGGCGGGGGTGCCGATGACTGGCGTTGGCGGCCCACCCTGTGTGCTCTGTCAATGCGGATTGGGAAATCCGCTCCTTCCTTCAAGATGTCGCGGAACAGGTCCTGCAGATAAGCCACTAGGTCCGTACCTTCATCCGCGGATGGAACACCCCGCACCCGGATGTTGTTCCGCCTGGACCTGTTCTCGAGGTCCTCCGAGTGGGCCTGGAGCTCGACACACTGCTCCCGGAGGCGGAGGACGTCCTGCTGGAGATGGGTTATCTCCTCATCGCGACGTTGAGCCGCCGTCTCCACAGCATCGACCCGCTCGCCCAGGCCCTCGACCTCCCTGCGTACCTCCCGGACCTCTCCAGCCACCTCGGTCTTAAGAGTTTGAAATTCCTCCTTGAGGGAGTTGAACAAGTCCTCCATAAAGGACCGCGTGACCGGCGGCTCGCCCACAGTTGCGTCCGTTGATGCCCGGGAGGCCCCCGGGGACGGCTGCGTCCTGTCGCGTAGTTGCTGAGTGCGATCTCCTCGCGCCGCGCCACGTCTTCCAGTCATCTTGGGGCCCGGCAAAGCCCAGGATCAGTTGCTGGGGGCGAGCGCCGCCGCTCGCGGGCACCAGATGTGAGGCCCTCGCCGAGGACAAGGGTAGTGCGTCACAGGCGACAAGATGGCGGTCTGAGCCCGGGCAAGACGGCCTCCGGGCCAGTAGGGCAGGCAGCAACGTCCGAAGTGTAGGCCTCCCGCCTCATGTTCCCAGGGGGGGCAGCAGATGAGTTGGTGCCAGGACTAGCCGAGGTGCCCGTGCGAGAAGGGCGCGGGTCGGGGTCACTGGGCTCAGTCACACAAAGACAAGATGGCGGGAGGGTGGGACCCAAGAAGGCAGCCCGGGCCAGCAAGTCCGTGGGCGACTCTCAAATGGTAACGAGTCCGGAAAGTAGAAAACCGACGCCTCCCTCCACCTCCAGTGGGTATGCCCGGCTCGGGCACCGCCCGAACTCCGCCATCCAGTGCCTCCAGGCGCGGAGTTCGCAAGTCGTCACCCCTCGAGACCCCGGGAGGGGGGAGACCGCCGGTGCAGGGCTAAGGTCCGTCGCCCAGCGATGGTGCCCGTCACCAGGGCACCGGCCAGGAAGCCACCGCACTCCGCGGAGTCCGTCCAGTCCGCTCCCTCGGGATCTCCGGCTTTCCGCTTTTCAGCACTCGGGCCAGCCGAGGCGCGCGGACAGCGCCGCACTACTCTCCGCCTCCAGGCTCTTCTCCTCGGGGCGACCCGGGCTCTACTCCTCGGAGCGATCTCTGAATAAACTTTTCGGGAACTTCCCCCGGGGCCACAGAAATCAAAGTGGCACCAAAATGTGCCCCTCGAGCTACGGCACAGTCCTCTCACCCGTGGTGCAGCCGCGGGGGGAGAGAAGCGCAGAAATCAGGGCTCAGGCCGAGCTGGGCCGGAGGAGCTACGGGAGGAAGCGTCCGCTCACCCCGCCATCTTGGCCACGCCCCCAGCCTGTTTTCTATATACTGTTGCAATCATATAGACATGAATATGATAAGATGCTAATTAAAACCACATGGCCTAGGCTATACAACATGTTCCTTTGTGAAAGTTCTGATGTGTGGAACAAGAAAAACCTCATAAAAAGATTAGCATTGCATTTTTGAAAATGAGATGCATCAGAAAAAACAGTAATGAATCAATTCAGACTGATAAATGTATGCAACTCTTCAAGATTGCTTAGCCCGAGTCTGATAGAATTGCATTTGTAAATCCATTTGCATTCTAAGGATTGCAATATCAGTGACATATCTCTACCTCCAAGGAGAATTATGTTTTTTTCTTTGCAATGCTGCACTAATGGGGTAATTTTCAACAAGGCATTGTATCCCACTCCTATGCTGACCTCTCCGTGTGTTCACTTGTTGGGATGTCTGGCCTATGTATATCAGGTTACAAGGGCAGCTAATGCAATAGATCAAATTCGAAGTGGCACAGTTTGTATGGTCATTTCTTGTACCCTTTTTAGTTCCTCCTAAGTATCAGGTATTTCCATCATCATTGGGAAGGCACTTTTTTTGTCAGGTTCGTTTGTGAAAGATCCATTAAATGTACATGCTAAGAGTGCCCAATACCTGGCTATGGAGTCAGCATATCTGTTGCCCATGGCAACATACCCGCTGCCTGTTTGATGTCCTAGACATTTTACGACACCAATTTTACTGGGTAACTGTAAAGCTATGAGCACATCCTTCACATTTGTCCATTGTGGATCAGGGTTCCTGTGGAAGTAAGAAACCGACCATAATTGCCCAAAATTATGAAATCCACCAAAGCCATGTTGGATGTCAGTGAAAATAGTGGCTCTCATTACAGACTGAAGCTCGAGTACAGGCAATTAACTCAGCAACTTGTGCAGAGAAAACATGTTGAAGACAGGAAGCTTCAATCTGATCATTTATGGAGCACGCAGCATATGCTTCTCTCAGTGAGCCTTCACTTCCTCTTAGGCATGAACCATCAACAAATAGGACATGGTCGGGCTCATTCAGTGGTTAAGCCGTAATGTCAGGTCTTGGTTTACTGCATTGTTCAGTGACATTTAGGCACTCATGATTGAATTCCTCATATTTATCATTTTGTTCAATTACAGGCATCAAAGTAGAAATATTCAATACATTGCATAGTTTGATTGTGACATCATCAGATGCAATAAGACTGTGCTCATACTGGGTAAATCTATTTTGGGTCAGAGACTGAGTTTTCGTTTTAGTCAATAGTAATTCCACTGAGTGTGGGACCCTAACAACTAAAGGGTGTCCCATCACACGGTTTTCACTCTTTTACAGACTTACCGTGGCAATTACCTACAAGCAACTGGGGAGTCCGGCAACTACAGGATCAAGTGTTATATTATGCTAGGTTGTGTTAGTTTAATTTAAAACACAAAAGAATCTCCCCTCGAAGTCTATTTCTGCAAATAAACAGTTTATGTGCTGGAAGGTGTCCCTTTCTGCACATAAACAATCCAGAAAGGCGATTTGTAACACCTATGTGTCCTGCAGTGTACAACACACATAGAAGCTGCAAATCATCATTTTTTTAATGATTGTTTATCTGCAAGAAGGCACACCTTCCGACACATAAACAATCATTCATGGCAATTTGCTGTTTCTATGTGTGCTCCACAATGCAGCACACATAGAAACAGCAAAAACCAGGAGAAATCATACATTTCTCTTCGTTTCGCCATTTTAAGATCAGGGTTTTTTGGTCACAATTTTGGCTCTGCCCCATATTTACGCCACCCTTGTAAATACGGGGCAGCGTCATAAATCAATGGCTGTTAGAGCAGAATATCCGCCGCAATACCCATTGCCCAGCCCTTAATTGCTAAGTGTAGCGTGAAAGCAGGCTTATCAACAAGGCGTGTTAAGCCATGTGAAGTGGCTTAACACTGCCCTGTAAATAAGGCATTGGACTTACTGCCACCAGAACATCTTGTAGTCATGCTCTGGGGTGTTCCCCTACACCTCATTGGACAGGAGTGCTGTCCTGCTAGACCCCAGAAAACACTGAATAAATATGTGAGAGTTGCAGAGCCTCTCAGATCTGCTGCTTGAAACTATGAGAGGAAGATGGATTGCCAAGCAGGAAATAGGATTTACACCACCAGACCCTGCCTTCTGACTGATTGTGCCTGCTGCATTATCTGGAAATACAGTTGTGTGGATGTACCTTGCTTCAAAAAGATTAAAGAGTGGACTCCTTGTAAGCTACAGGTTAACAGAGCTCACCTGGACCATTACCACAAAGAATCCCCTGCCTGGAGTGGGTCCAGTGGATTGGTAAGGGTTTTGTCCACGTGCATTGTGGCAATTGTGGTCCCAACCATTCAAGGGTCATCTCTAAGCTTCCATACCCTTGGATTTTGTTTTGGACATGTTGTACACTCTCCATGAAACCACAGGAAGAAGTTCCAGACATTTGGAGTAGTTTGGAGCAAGTTTGGAAAAAAAGCTCCATAAGGGGACCGACTGAAATGCGAAGGCAAACCCTTCACATTCAACTGTGAGCAGGTCTAACCTGCTGGTTCATCCTGCTGAAAAGCTCTGGAGGTCTGACCTCCAGAGTTTGACCCTGAACTCCCTGAAAAGCAAGCCAGTGAACCCTTACCAAATCCAGATTGGTGAAGAGAATCAAGGGACGCCGGTAGAAAAATCTCTGAAAGTCCAAAGGTAAAATTTCGACTGAGGCCTACAGTGATTTGACTAAATCGGGGGTGCACAGCTCACAAAGTCCAGGAAGCCACGGTTATATGCAAAGAAGTCACTTCTTTATTGAAAGATTATTTCATATTTCAGATCATTCCAAACATATTGTCAGCCAACGGGTTTCGCTCCCACATTGGGAGCTTCCTCAAGGCTGAAACCGGAGATTAAACATAAAAATGAATAAATAACAAGTACAAATATGACATTAACAAGTCATATAAACAAGGAAAATGGCACAAGAAGAGCAAGACATAATACACAGTCACATTACTTCAAAAACAAGAATATTAAAAACTCTATATCAACACAGAAAAACACCATTCTACACAGATAATGACAAACCCATACAGTAAAGGAATTTGCTTAAAAAGACCCAGATGAAACGCAGGTTTTAACAGCAGTCATGGCATCTACTGCCTCAAAGATGCCAATGGTGTAAATCTGACAGTTATACAAATATATACAAATATACACACATATATGCAAGAACATACACACTCCCCATCATTTATTTCCCTAATAGAACATGTTACACCTAGAGCTCAGAAATCCTGTGAGGGCTCAAGAAAAGGGGGAAAACGAACACTGGCATGATGAAGAGCAAAAAGGATGTAAGAGAAGTAAAGAAAAAGGACTGAAAGGGATTTAGACAAAGACATAGAACCAGACGGAGTAGTTTAGATTGACCCACCGAAGTAAAGACTAAAGGTCATAAACTAGTTACTACCGAGGCCTACCGTGACATGTATCTGAGCAGGGCTCCATCGTGGTCAGCCTGAACCTTTGACTTTTTCCCGCCAGAGTGGTGCTATAGGTTTCTATGTGCCAAATATTGCTAATTCTTCATAAATTCATATCTCCGGTTCCTTACATTGCATTTTTTTCATTTTAGTGTCATTTTAAAGATACAAATAGTTCAAATGTTTATAAATTGATGTGGCATTTTTATTGTGTGTCGTGCCTTAATTATTTACTGGATTGGGGTTTTAAATGCTTTACATCCCTGTCTCCTAAATTAAGCCTGCCCGCTCACAGCCAAGCTACCGGGTTGAGCACGGGACTAATTTATTGTGACACTTATTGAACCCTAGAATGTGTTAGTAGCCTTATTGCCAGAGGTAGATGCCTATTTACCACTTCCAATAACCCACTTTGCAACATTTGCAACCTTTTCCCAAGCATTAAATGCCTCATATGGCATCTGTCAAGGTGGTGGCTTTATTTAGTACAATTTTCCCTTCCAATGATCTAGAATTCTGGTTTTAAATGTCCTTTATCTCAGAAAACATAAAGCAACCTCATCTTCCGTAATTCTCTATCATTGTTTAAGCCACAGACATGAATTTAATCCATGTTCGGTAGTCATAATGTATATTGGATTACCCTCAGGAGGTTCCCCCTCCCCTTTTTGTACAGGAATAGTGACATCTCCCTTAGAACATTTCTTAAAATCCTTAAAACATTTCAAGAATTTCTGAATTGTCACGAAAATCAAATGTTTTGATTATGTTCCGTATACTTAAAAGTTTTTGTTCACCAATTAAATGACAGCTTTGATTTTATGCGATGCTTTTCCAAATCCAAAAACAGAAACCAAATCAACTATATCAAATCTCAGGGTGGCATAATAAATCTTTTAAACAATGATAGCGTAAAAGTACACCAACTCCTAATCTGTCACAAAACACTATGACCTCGGGTTCTCTCTTCGCTGCAGCTCACCCTCCTTTAAAAGTTTCTTCACTTTCACATACTCTTTCAAATAACCTCCTAAAAAAATTTCTTATTTGCTCTTCTAAGAAAACACCAAGGGCATCATTAGGATGGCGGGCGCACAAAGTACGCCCGCCATCTTTTCGTATAATGGGACCGCCCACCATTGGTGCGGGGGTCCCGTTGGTGACATTATGATGTGTCTGCCACACTGGTGGGCGCATCCTGCATTCTTGACATTGCGGCGGGTGGTGCTCTCAGCACCGCTCGCCGCAATGCCAAGAAGGCATGTCGTGCAGTTCCATGCATGGAACTGTAGGGGTTACCATAGGTCCCCTCATGTGCACCCGCCAGTTGGGCCAGCTGCGGGCCTCCAATTGTGAAAACCACCTGCCTTTCCGTGGCGGCGTTGCCACGGAAAGGCATGTACCCGCTGATATGCTAATATGGATGGCGGTGTCTCCCAGACACCGCCACCATGTTAAGAGCTTTTCTGCCCGGTCGACTATTCGTCCGGGCGGAAAACCGGCGGATGGTCTTTTCATCCGCCGGGGTCCCCACCGTCAATGAACCTGTAATCCACTTCTTCTCTTCAACAACTTTTTGAGGTTTTTTATATTACTCACTCATACAACCTGAAAGAAAAAACACATACAACCACTACACTTACAATCACAATATTTTCACCTTATTAATACTCGCACCTTTAAAACCACAAACCCCAATCAGCAACCACTTTGTCACTCTGCCTGTGTCTGGACACTGGAAACTGGAATCGAGGATTATTTTAAAATAGCATGGATGCTAATTTTAAAAGCTCCATTCAGGGACTAAACCATCCTCTGCTACCAGAAACTATGGAAGCCTGAGGGTTAGCTAAGTAAGATTTCAAGAATTCAAAATCTCTTGAAAAATGTTGCCACCATTTTGGTACAGAGCTAGACCGAAAACATAAACTATGCATATATCATTGACAATAGAATTTTAAATGCTCAGTCAATGATGACTATCTTAAAAGATTAGTAGAGTTTTGGTCATATTTATACAAATGAATTGGTTTACAGATATACCAATAAAAGATGGAATAATGAAATATTAGAAGAACTTTCCATAAAGAGTTGTTCAAGAAACTTAGCAGAGTTCTCTATAGCTTGGGTAACAACAGTCAGTATCGGTATCGGTAAATTTACCGAATCGGTAAATATACCGATTCTGTAATTTTCTAGCCCTCTACATTACAATACCCAAATACCCATCGGTAACGGCCGAAATCGGCTGTTACCGACCGGTAATTGGGCTCCTACATCTGGCCCCAACTCCAGGAGAAGAGTCGAACTGCAGGATGATAGATCTGAGTCTCTCAGCCTTGTATCAGGGAGTGTGGGGTCTCTTCTTCGCATCTGCTCTACTAACTAGTTAGGAGCACTCATTAATATAAAATCACACAATATTGTAGCAAACATATTAGTTATAGACTCTTCTGCTCCAATGGTAATTGATCATCCAATGGTGTTGTCAAGCTTTCGATGTCCCTTTTTCCAATTCCCACCTTAAACATTCACGTCAATAGAGTGTTTAAACATTGATTCAGGACTCTGTTACATCAAGGAAAGTTCTCATGAGAACCTTCTGACCTAAGGTAAAGGGTGAGCTAGGAGTTTCAGTGTGAAGACAAAGACTTGCCAGAGATGAAGAAGCAAACTAGCAATAATATTCCGATGAAGCACACATAAAATGTCTATGTCATTATTTATTATATCAAACACAGCAAGTCTCATTGTATTAAGGTAAATATTGGAATATGAGATAAGGAAACTAAATGTAACATTGATTTGAAGTCAGCATATTCTTAAGCAGATTGCTGATGCTAGGCAAAATGTTCTAAATAGACATCTATTAAGCTGTGAGCAAGAGTTAAGAGAAGAAGGATTTGAGGCCTAAGTAATAGTGCACATTGAAGAATGATAGCTTGGCACAAAAACATTTTTCAAACATATTATTCAACTTTCTAAAAGCAAATACATTTCTCTTACAATCTTAACTATTAATTAAATATTTAATGTTTCTTAAGTATACATTAGAAAGATTCTTTCACATTATGAAATGGACATATTTGTTTATGTGTCATTTTTCTATGTGAAAGCAGTAATTCAAACATACTTTAGGAGTGCAATTCTAATGTGTCTGCAAGTTAAATATTATTTTTGAGCTATTTCCTTCAAAACATCAGTCTATCCTTAAAAATACAGGGGCTGGAAGCCCATTGATTAGAGTACAGGGATCCCCCGACATGTACAACCCTGGTACAGTTTCTTTACAGTTTCTTTAAGGCCAGACCTAAATATAGCCAATTTCCACAGGTCATAACTATGTGGTGTATTGACTCAAGCTCATCTGTGAAGAGCCACCATACCTTTACTTTTCTTCCAATTCCCATAAATGGTAGGATACCTAGCCTGAATTTCATATAGGTGTGCCTTGTGCAATGACTTAAGGCCATGTGACTCTGTGTTGAATCTTAACAAAACGGTGGCTGCAACCACAAAATGAGAGAATGCTTTCAGGGCAGGAAATCAAGAGCAACAAATAACAAGCTCTCTGCAATGTGTGTCTGTAACAAAGGCATGCATTGAGTTTACTAAGAACTTAAATGCCACACACCTCCCTAAGGCCCAGCATTCCTAATATGAATTTGAACTCTGATGATTTCCTCTTTACAACTTTAGTGCTTTCCTTCATGTATTTCAATGGGACCTAGTCACAGAAAAAGTGGGAAAGCCAAGGCTGAAATGTATGGCTCAGACTAACTAGAGTGTTCCTTTTTTTCTTTTCACAAACATTTACAGATGTACACCAGGAAAGTTCATCAGGCACAGGTTTCCAAGATTACATTACTGGGAATGTACTTTGACTTATTTTGAAGGCTCCTATTTCTGTCTGTTGTTCTCTAAAGTGGAGACCTCAATACAGTGATTTTGGAGTCTCATTTGCATTTTCACTTTTTTCTCCACGGGGAAAACATTTCCCCATGAAAAAACCCACACCATCCACCCTCACCAAATTTGGGGGTGAATAATTCCCTGTTCCTTCATGAAAGGAGAGTTACAACAGCCCTTAGGTCAGGCAGATTTTAGATAATTTCTAGATCACACAGGAGTTTATGAAGGACCAAAAATGCATATTCCTGTGGCTGTTAACAAACTCAAAGGCAAACCACACCTGTGAATGCACTTTTACCACCTCTTAAGTGGAATTTCCTACTGTAGAATTCTCTGCAATTGTGGCAGAGAAATCCTTCACTTCACAAAGTAGTACCTTTGTGAATTCCTAAAAGGCACATTTGGTTGAAAGCCACTGTTTCTGACCACATAGGATCCATCATTTTACGTACTACCATGCCCAGCACCATCAAGAAGGCTTTCCATTTTGGGCCGTCCAACTGGCACACAGAGGTCTGCTGATTAAATGGTGTTAAATTAATGTGTCAGATGTGAGTGTGTTATATGATGCCTAATGTGATGTCTCATTAAAGTGTAATATGTTGTCATCTTGGGCCAGATGTAGGTCGCCAAATACCGGTCGTAACGTCCGATTTCGACCGTTACCGACCGGTATTTGGGATTTGACATGTAGGGGGCCTCATATTTACAGAATCGGTATATTTAACGATTCGGTAAATTTACAGAATCGGTAAAATACCGAATCGGTAAATATACCGATTCTGTAAATCCATATGTAGGTGGCACTGTAATCAGTGCCACAGGCCCTTACCGAATCGTTATTTACCATGGAATACTACTCCATGCTAAATAGCGAATTCCAGTGTACATGCACATCTGTGCATGTACGCCTGTGCCATGTGGCACACAGACATGCCCTAAGGGCATGTATGTGTGTCACATGGCACACAAGCCAGAAAGAGGGGTGAAACAGGGTGTCAAAGTGACACCCTGTCCCCCTTGTAAAATCGGTAAATTTACCGATTCGGTAATTACCGAATCAGTATTTGTCCTGAATGAAAAAGCACCACTAAAAGAGTTGGCCTCCTCCAATTACAAGAGACTATTCAATCTTTCAATTGTCCTCTTATATAGACGCTGAGTCGTGATGTACAAATTTCAATGTTCTTTTAATGATCCACTTAAAGACAAGACACCAGCCAACGCGTTTCGTTCTGTGACCAGAACTTCTTCAGGGCTGTGAGTTTAGAAAAAAGACATACAATAAATAACACTATAAGTGCCACAAAAGACAACACATACATTTCTAAAAGTTATGACATTACAGTGCCCACATTAAAACACAATTGATGCAGCATTGAAAAGTTCAAAACATTTCATAAAACATACAATATTTCATATGCACAAAGTGCCTGCATTCACATTATCATTTTATCAAAAACATTCTAATATAGCATATATCCCAATAAAATTGGTTCAGCAATTGGATTAGTTTTGGACCATTTTTGTATATATATTCTAGTCACACTCGTCAGCGCCTTTTTCTGTAGAGCAGAATCAGTGCGAGCTGTGGGAAACATCCTGCACATCATCTATCATCATTGCGTAAAGTGAGTCAATTTATCACAAAGCATTAGTGTCACCACTTCTACTGAATGGTTATATTCAATACAAGACTTAACCTCAAAAACATCTCCAACCAATTGCAAAAGTGCGTCGTCACTTATTGTCATATGTTTATGTATATATTTCAACATGAGTGCAAGCGTTCTCAACGCGACATTATGCCCAGTTTTTTGCCCATTCAGACATCGACTATTCATCAACAAAATATTCACCAACCAACTGTGCCCCTATTATCACATGTTACTATTTCAACATCCCCGGACCACCGATGGTATCAAAGAAACCGATGACCCCAGTGTGTATATGCCTATAATTATCTCCAATATGCATATGCCTATGATTGTTGGTATGAACGTTAAATACATCGAGGTACACTTGCGAAAACACTTTCCATCAAATACCCAAATCATTATTGAATCAAACCACATTTCCTCAACGATGTGTATGTTGAGGGTATTTTCATATATATCACAAAAAGAAGAGGAAGAAGAAGATATATAAAAATGTTTCCTACCGCACGTGATATATCGAGGGGTATTGGGTTCCAATTGTAATATTTAGTATTGTCCCATGAGTAAGTTTTCTCTTTATTCGATTTTTCTGCAGTGAGCCAAGCGATCGGGGTTCTCAGTATTTCCCAGATTTAGTTCTATGTTTTTTATATATATGTTGAACAAGGCTCAACCTGTAATCACGAAAAAGTTCAGTATAGAAAAGGCGTCCCAATGTATACTTATGAGTACTTATGGAAAATACTAATTATCTATATACATTGAGATTATGTCTCAAAACAAAGGCGTCATTATATTTTTAGAAACACTTCCTTTCCGAAACGCCTACCTTGGGCAAATGAAGTTCGTTCTACACAGTCAGTATATTCCACCTCCTATTCGTTTAGGAAAACCATGCACGTATCTCCTTTCGGTAGTTGCCTACAAAAGTGTATGTTACAATAATTAGCGACCCGGTACATATTTTTCACATAAGAGAATATTTTTATAAACAACGTTGTATGTTTATATTTCCATTAGTTTTCTTGTTTACGACAAATATGACTGCGGGTACTCAAAAAACGATGACCCTTAATGTTAACGTTGGCTCGTTTTTGTTTTTAAAAAACGACAGACAATATTGCCGAATCATTAAGTAATAAGCTGTGCCTAACTGCTCCCGTTGTTTTATACCAAAGCGATACTGAGAATACAGAGTATCGCAAGAAACCATTTCTGTTACGAGCAAAGAAACAGAACCTGAGAACCTGTATACTATCGGGTCACATTACGCGATGGAAGATCTGCCGATGTAACAGCAGCTACCCTATGTTTACTAAACTATAGTGAAATAATGGCGGACATTCATGGCATATAATCGTGTACAATAAGCCATGTTTAAATGCTCCCATTGTTTTATACCACCGTGATACTAAGAATACAAAGTATCGCAAAAAACCATTTATATAACGTACAGAGAAAAAATATACACAAGGGACCAGTATACTATCAGGTCACACTGCGCGATAGGAGACCTGCCGGTGTATCAGTGGCTACACTATATTAACTGAACTGTGATGGATTATTATCGAACATTCGTGGCATATAGTCATGAACCTCCAAGCGTTACCTGTAGTGTTCATCTTGATATGTCAACCTCGGCGTCCCTGTATTCTAGCGCGCAGTCATCTCCATTGCCTGAAACGTAGCCCACCCACGTTGAAGTTTAAGTGGGTGGCCTCGCAAGTCACGTGTCTTTGGTGTTACAACATCTGTGTACTACCACTACATACAGAGCGAACGGCGCCGCCATCTTTGCATGGTGATTTTATATCCTAAAGCAAATACTTGTATAAGTTATTTCTTGCCCTAATGTGATGATGGGATACATTCCTATGCTATATTATATTTATATATGTTGCAACATTAGGTTAGCTTTATAAGGTATTTTATCCTGTTCTATTAAGCGAAGTCGGAAATCTTATATTTTTACCAACTTCGTATGTATCGAGGCAACCTAATTGGGGAACTTATTGTCGTCTGATCTAGAAATCACTGTGTTTCTTTTTTATTATTATTATTATTATTATCAGATTCTGGGCGAGATTATTCGAATCGTCCTACACGTCCCGTTTCCGTCTATTAGACAACAAGTATTTCAATCCATTTCATGGTATATGTTATATGATGTCTAATGTGATGTCTCATTAAAGTGTAATATGTTGTCATCTTGGGCCAGATGTAGGTCGCCAAATACCGGTCGTAACGTCCGATTTCGACCGTTACCGACCGGTATTTGGGATTTGACATGTAGGGGCCTCATATTTACAGAATCGGTATATTTAACGATTCGGTAAATTTACAGAATCGGTAAAATACCGAATCGGTAATTATACCGATTCTGTAAATCCATATGTAGGTGGCACTGTAATCAGTGCCACAGGCCCTTACCGAATCGTTATTTACCATGGAATACTACTCCATGCTAAATAGCGAATTCCAGTGTACATGCACATCTGTGCATGTACGCCTGTGCCATGTGGCACACAGACATGCCCTAAGGGCATGTATGTGTGTCACATGGCACACAAGCCAGAAAGAGGGGTGAAACAGGGTGTCAAAGTGACACCCTGTCCCCCTTGTAAAATCGGTAAATTTACCGATTCGGTAATTACCGAATCAGTATTTGTCCTGAATGAAAAAGCACCACTAAAAGAGTTGGCCTCCTCCAATTACAAGAGACTATTCAATCTTTCAATTGTCCTCTTATATAGACGCTGAGTCGTGATGTACAAATTTCAATGTTCTTTTAATGATCCACTTAAAGACAAGACACCAGCCAACGCGTTTCGTTCTGTGACCAGAACTTCTTCAGGGCTGTGAGTTTAGAAAAAAGACATACAATAAATAACACTATAAGTGCCACAAAAGACAACACATACATTTCTAAAAGTTATGACATTACAGTGCCCACATTAAAACACAATTGATGCCGCATTGAAAAGTTCAAAACATTTCATAAAACATACAATATTTCATATGCACAAAGTGCCTGCATTCACATTATCATTTTATCAAAAACATTCTAATATAGCATATATCCCAATAAAATTGGTTCAGCAATTGGATTAGTTTTGGACCATTTTTGTATATATATTCTAGTCACACTCGTCAGCGCCTTTTTCTGTAGAGCAGAATCAGTGCGAGCTGTGGGAAACATCCTGCACATCATCTATCATCATTGCGTAAAGTGAGTCAATTTATCACAAAGCATTAGTGTCACCACTTCTACTGAATGGTTATATTCAATACAAGACTTAACCTCAAAAACATCTCCAACCAATTGCAAAAGTGCGTCGTCACTTATTGTCATATGTTTATGTATATATTTCAACATGAGTGCAAGCGTTCTCAACGCGACATTATGCCCAGTTTTTTGCCCATTCAGACATCGACTATTCATCAACAAAATATTCACCAACCAACTGTGCCCCTATTATCACATGTTACTATTTCAACATCCCCGGACCACCGATGGTATCAAAGAAACCGATGACCACAGTGTGTATATGCCTATAATTATCTCCAATATGCATATGCCTATGATTGTTGGTATGAACGTTAAATACATCGAGGTACACTTGCGAAAACACTTTCCATCAAATACCCAAATCATTATTGAATCAAACCACATTTCCTCAACGATGTGTATGTTGAGGGTATTTTCATATATATCACAAAAAGAAGAGGAAGAAGAAGATATATAAAAATGTTTCCTACCGCACGTGATATATCGAGGGGTATTGGGTTCCAATTGTAATATTTAGTATTGTCCCATGAGTAAGTTTTCTCTTTATTCGATTTTTCTGCAGTGAGCCAAGCGATCGGGGTTCTCAGTATTTCCCAGATTTAGTTCTATGTTTTTTATATATATGTTGAACAAGGCTCAACCTGTAATCACGAAAAAGTTCAGTATAGAAAAGGCGTCCCAATGTATACTTATGAGTACTTATGGAAAATACTAATTATCTATATACATTGAGATTATGTCTCAAAACAAAGGCGTCATTATATTTTTAGAAACACTTCCTTTCCGAAACGCCTACCTTGGGCAAATGAAGTTCGTTCTACACAGTCAGTATATTCCACCTCCTATTCGTTTAGGAAAACCATGCACGTATCTCCTTTCGGTAGTTGCCTACAAAAGTGTATGTTACAATAATTAGCGACCCGGTACATATTTTTCACATAAGAGAATATTTTTATAAACAACGTTGTATGTTTATATTTCCATTAGTTTTCTTGTTTACGACAAATATGACTGCGGGTACTCAAAAAACGATGACCCTTAATGTTAACGTTGGCTCGTTTTTGTTTTTAAAAAACGACAGACAATATTGCCGAATCATTAAGTAATAAGCTGTGCCTAACTGCTCCCGTTGTTTTATACCAAAGCGATACTGAGAATACAGAGTATCGCAAGAAACCATTTCTGTTACGAGCAAAGAAACAGAACCTGAGAACCTGTATACTATCGGGTCACATTACGCGATGGAAGATCTGCCGATGTAACAGCAGCTACCCTATGTTTACTAAACTATAGTGAAATAATGGCGGACATTCATGGCATATAATCGTGTACAATAAGCCATGTTTAAATGCTCCCATTGTTTTATACCACCGTGATACTAAGAATACAAAGTATCGCAAAAAACCATTTATATAACGTACAGAGAAAAAATATACACAAGGGACCAGTATACTATCAGGTCACACTGCGCGATAGGAGACCTGCCGGTGTATCAGTGGCTACACTATATTAACTGAACTGTGATGGATTATTATCGAACATTCGTGGCATATAGTCATGAACCTCCAAGCGTTACCTGTAGTGTTCATCTTGATATGTCAACCTCGGCGTCCCTGTATTCTAGCGCGCAGTCATCTCCATTGCCTGAAACGTAGCCCACCCACGTTGAAGTTTAAGTGGGTGGCCTCGCAAGTCACGTGTCTTTGGTGTTACAACATCTGTGTACTACCACTACATACAGAGCGAACGGCGCCGCCATCTTTGCATGGTGATTTTATATCCTAAAGCAAATACTTGTATAAGTTATTTCTTGCCCTAATGTGATGATGGGATACATTCCTATGCTATATTATATTTATATATGTTGCAACATTAGGTTAGCTTTATAAGGTATTTTATCCTGTTCTATTAAGCGAAGTCGGAAATCTTATATTTTTACCAACTTCGTATGTATCGAGGCAACCTAATTGGGGAACTTATTGTCGTCTGATCTAGAAATCACTGTGTTTCTTTTTTATTATTATTATTATTATTATCAGATTCTGGGCGAGATTATTCGAATCGTCCTACACGTCCCGTTTCCGTCTATTAGACAACAAGTATTTCAATCCATTTCATGGTATATGTTATATGATGTCTAATGTGATGTCTCATTAAAGTGTAATATGTTGTCATCTTGGGCCAGATGTAGGTCGCCAAATACCGGTCGTAACGTCCGATTTCGACCGTTACCGACCGGTATTTGGGATTTGACATGTAGGGGCCTCATATTTACAGAATCGGTATATTTAACGATTCGGTAAATTTACAGAATCGGTAAAATACCGAATCGGTAATTATACCGATTCTGTAAATCCATATGTAGGTGGCACTGTAATCAGTGCCACAGGCCCTTACCGAATCGTTATTTACCATGGAATACTACTCCATGCTAAATAGCGAATTCCAGTGTACATGCACATCTGTGCATGTACGCCTGTGCCATGTGGCACACAGACATGCCCTAAGGGCATGTATGTGTGTCACATGGCACACAAGCCAGAAAGAGGGGTGAAACAGGGTGTCAAAGTGACACCCTGTCCCCCTTGTAAAATCGGTAAATTTACCGATTCGGTAATTACCGAATCAGTATTTGTCCTGAATGAAAAAGCACCACTAAAAGAGTTGGCCTCCTCCAATTACAAGAGACTATTCAATCTTTCAATTGTCCTCTTATATAGACGCTGAGTCGTGATGTACAAATTTCAATGTTCTTTTAATGATCCACTTAAAGACAAGACACCAGCCAACGCGTTTCGTTCTGTGACCAGAACTTCTTCAGGGCTGTGAGTTTAGAAAAAAGACATACAATAAATAACACTATAAGTGCCACAAAAGACAACACATACATTTCTAAAAGTTATGACATTACAGTGCCCACATTAAAACACAATTGATGCCGCATTGAAAAGTTCAAAACATTTCATAAAACATACAATATTTCATATGCACAAAGTGCCTGCATTCACATTATCATTTTATCAAAAACATTCTAATATAGCATATATCCCAATAAAATTGGTTCAGCAATTGGATTAGTTTTGGACCATTTTTGTATATATATTCTAGTCACACTCGTCAGCGCCTTTTTCTGTAGAGCAGAATCAGTGCGAGCTGTGGGAAACATCCTGCACATCATCTATCATCATTGCGTAAAGTGAGTCAATTTATCACAAAGCATTAGTGTCACCACTTCTACTGAATGGTTATATTCAATACAAGACTTAACCTCAAAAACATCTCCAACCAATTGCAAAAGTGCGTCGTCACTTATTGTCATATGTTTATGTATATATTTCAACATGAGTGCAAGCGTTCTCAACGCGACATTATGCCCAGTTTTTTGCCCATTCAGACATCGACTATTCATCAACAAAATATTCACCAACCAACTGTGCCCCTATTATCACATGTTACTATTTCAACATCCCCGGACCACCGATGGTATCAAAGAAACCGATGACCACAGTGTGTATATGCCTATAATTATCTCCAATATGCATATGCCTATGATTGTTGGTATGAACGTTAAATACATCGAGGTACACTTGCGAAAACACTTTCCATCAAATACCCAAATCATTATTGAATCAAACCACATTTCCTCAACGATGTGTATGTTGAGGGTATTTTCATATATATCACAAAAAGAAGAGGAAGAAGAAGATATATAAAAATGTTTCCTACCGCACGTGATATATCGAGGGGTATTGGGTTCCAATTGTAATATTTAGTATTGTCCCATGAGTAAGTTTTCTCTTTATTCGATTTTTCTGCAGTGAGCCAAGCGATCGGGGTTCTCAGTATTTCCCAGATTTAGTTCTATGTTTTTTATATATATGTTGAACAAGGCTCAACCTGTAATCACGAAAAAGTTCAGTATAGAAAAGGCGTCCCAATGTATACTTATGAGTACTTATGGAAAATACTAATTATCTATATACATTGAGATTATGTCTCAAAACAAAGGCGTCATTATATTTTTAGAAACACTTCCTTTCCGAAACGCCTACCTTGGGCAAATGAAGTTCGTTCTACACAGTCAGTATATTCCACCTCCTATTCGTTTAGGAAAACCATGCACGTATCTCCTTTCGGTAGTTGCCTACAAAAGTGTATGTTACAATAATTAGCGACCCGGTACATATTTTTCACATAAGAGAATATTTTTATAAACAACGTTGTATGTTTATATTTCCATTAGTTTTCTTGTTTACGACAAATATGACTGCGGGTACTCAAAAAACGATGACCCTTAATGTTAACGTTGGCTCGTTTTTGTTTTTAAAAAACGACAGACAATATTGCCGAATCATTAAGTAATAAGCTGTGCCTAACTGCTCCCGTTGTTTTATACCAAAGCGATACTGAGAATACAGAGTATCGCAAGAAACCATTTCTGTTACGAGCAAAGAAACAGAACCTGAGAACCTGTATACTATCGGGTCACATTACGCGATGGAAGATCTGCCGATGTAACAGCAGCTACCCTATGTTTACTAAACTATAGTGAAATAATGGCGGACATTCATGGCATATAATCGTGTACAATAAGCCATGTTTAAATGCTCCCATTGTTTTATACCACCGTGATACTAAGAATACAAAGTATCGCAAAAAACCATTTATATAACGTACAGAGAAAAAATATACACAAGGGACCAGTATACTATCAGGTCACACTGCGCGATAGGAGACCTGCCGGTGTATCAGTGGCTACACTATATTAACTGAACTGTGATGGATTATTATCGAACATTCGTGGCATATAGTCATGAACCTCCAAGCGTTACCTGTAGTGTTCATCTTGATATGTCAACCTCGGCGTCCCTGTATTCTAGCGCGCAGTCATCTCCATTGCCTGAAACGTAGCCCACCCACGTTGAAGTTTAAGTGGGTGGCCTCGCAAGTCACGTGTCTTTGGTGTTACAACATCTGTGTACTACCACTACATACAGAGCGAACGGCGCCGCCATCTTTGCATGGTGATTTTATATCCTAAAGCAAATACTTGTATAAGTTATTTCTTGCCCTAATGTGATGATGGGATACATTCCTATGCTATATTATATTTATATATGTTGCAACATTAGGTTAGCTTTATAAGGTATTTTATCCTGTTCTATTAAGCGAAGTCGGAAATCTTATATTTTTACCAACTTCGTATGTATCGAGGCAACCTAATTGGGGAACTTATTGTCGTCTGATCTAGAAATCACTGTGTTTCTTTTTTATTATTATTATTATTATTATTATCAGATTCTGGGCGAGATTTATCGAATCGTCCTACACGTCCCGTTTCCGTCTATTAGACAACAAGTATTTCAATCCATTTCATGGTATATGTTATATGATGTCTAATGTGATGTCTCATTAAAGTGTAATATGTTGTCATCTTGGGCCAGATGTAGGTCGCCAAATACCGGTCGTAACGTCCGATTTCGACCGTTACCGACCGGTATTTGGGATTTGACATGTAGGGGCCTCATATTTACAGAATCGGTATATTTAACGATTCGGTAAATTTACAGAATCGGTAAAATACCGAATCGGTAATTATACCGATTCTGTAAATCCATATGTAGGTGGCACTGTAATCAGTGCCACAGGCCCTTACCGAATCGTTATTTACCATGGAATACTACTCCATGCTAAATAGCGAATTCCAGTGTACATGCACATCTGTGCATGTACGCCTGTGCCATGTGGCACACAGACATGCCCTAAGGGCATGTATGTGTGTCACATGGCACACAAGCCAGAAAGAGGGGTGAAACAGGGTGTCAAAGTGACACCCTGTCCCCCTTGTAAAATCGGTAAATTTACCGATTCGGTAATTACCGAATCAGTATTTGTCCTGAATGAAAAAGCACCACTAAAAGAGTTGGCCTCCTCCAATTACAAGAGACTATTCAATCTTTCAATTGTCCTCTTATATAGACGCTGAGTCGTGATGTACAAATTTCAATGTTCTTTTAATGATCCACTTAAAGACAAGACACCAGCCAACGCGTTTCGTTCTGTGACCAGAACTTCTTCAGGGCTGTGAGTTTAGAAAAAAGACATACAATAAATAACACTATAAGTGCCACAAAAGACAACACATACATTTCTAAAAGTTATGACATTACAGTGCCCACATTAAAACACAATTTATGCCGCATTGAAAAGTTCAAAACATTTCATAAAACATACAATATTTCATATGCACAAAGTGCCTGCATTCACATTATCATTTTATCAAAAACATTCTAATATAGCATATATCCCAATAAAATTGGTTCAGCAATTGGATTAGTTTTGGACCATTTTTGTATATATATTCTAGTCACACTCGTCAGCGCCTTTTTCTGTAGAGCAGAATCAGTGCGAGCTGTGGGAAACATCCTGCACATCATCTATCATCATTGCGTAAAGTGAGTCAATTTATCACAAAGCATTAGTGTCACCACTTCTACTGAATGGTTATATTCAATACAAGACTTAACCTCAAAAACATCTCCAACCAATTGCAAAAGTGCGTCGTCACTTATTGTCATATGTTTATGTATATATTTCAACATGAGTGCAAGCGTTCTCAACGCGACATTATGCCCAGTTTTTTGCCCATTCAGACATCGACTATTCATCAACAAAATATTCACCAACCAACTGTGCCCCTATTATCACATGTTACTATTTCAACATCCCCGGACCACCGACGGTATCAAAGAAACCGATGACCCCAGTGTGTATATGCCTATAATTATCTCCAATATGCATATGCCTATGATTGTTGGTATGAACGTTAAATACATCGAGGTACACTTGCGAAAACACTTTCCATCAAATACCCAAATCATTATTGAATCAAACCACATTTCCTCAACGATGTGTATGTTGAGGGTATTTTCATATATATCACAAAAAGAAGAGGAAGAAGAAGATATATAAAAATGTTTCCTACCGCACGTGATATATCGAGGGGTATTGGGTTCCAATTGTAATATTTAGTATTGTCCCATGAGTAAGTTTTCTCTTTATTCGATTTTTCTGCAGTGAGCCAAGCGATCGGGGTTCTCAGTATTTCCCAGATTTAGTTCTATGTTTTTTATATATATGTTGAACAAGGCTCAACCTGTAATCACGAAAAAGTTCAGTATAGAAAAGGCGTCCCAATGTATACTTATGAGTACTTATGGAAAATACTAATTATCTATATACATTGAGATTATGTCTCAAAACAAAGGCGTCATTATATTTTTAGAAACACTTCCTTTCCGAAACGCCTACCTTGGGCAAATGAAGTTCGTTCTACACAGTCAGTATATTCCACCTCCTATTCGTTTAGGAAAACCATGCACGTATCTCCTTTCGGTAGTTGCCTACAAAAGTGTATGTTACAATAATTAGCGACCCGGTACATATTTTTCACATAAGAGAATATTTTTATAAACAACGTTGTATGTTTATATTTCCATTAGTTTTCTTGTTTACGACAAATATGACTGCGGGTACTCAAAAAACGATGACCCTTAATGTTAACGTTGGCTCGTTTTTGTTTTTAAAAAACGACAGACAATATTGCCGAATCATTAAGTAATAAGCTGTGCCTAACTGCTCCCGTTGTTTTATACCAAAGCGATACTGAGAATACAGAGTATCGCAAGAAACCATTTCTGTTACGAGCAAAGAAACAGAACCTGAGAACCTGTATACTATCGGGTCACATTACGCGATGGAAGATCTGCCGATGTAACAGCAGCTACCCTATGTTTACTAAACTATAGTGAAATAATGGCGGACATTCATGGCATATAATCGTGTACAATAAGCCATGTTTAAATGCTCCCATTGTTTTATACCACCGTGATACTAAGAATACAAAGTATCGCAAAAAACCATTTATATAACGTACAGAGAAAAAATATACACAAGGGACCAGTATACTATCAGGTCACACTGCGCGATAGGAGACCTGCCGGTGTATCAGTGGCTACACTATATTAACTGAACTGTGATGGATTATTATCGAACATTCGTGGCATATAGTCATGAACCTCCAAGCGTTACCTGTAGTGTTCATCTTGATATGTCAACCTCGGCGTCCCTGTATTCTAGCGCGCAGTCATCTCCATTGCCTGAAACGTAGCCCACCCACGTTGAAGTTTAAGTGGGTGGCCTCGCAAGTCACGTGTCTTTGGTGTTACAACATCTGTGTACTACCACTACATACAGAGCGAACGGCGCCGCCATCTTTGCATGGTGATTTTATATCCTAAAGCAAATACTTGTATAAGTTATTTCTTGCCCTAATGTGATGATGGGATACATTCCTATGCTATATTATATTTATATATGTTGCAACATTAGGTTAGCTTTATAAGGTATTTTATCCTGTTCTATTAAGCGAAGTCGGAAATCTTATATTTTTACCAACTTCGTATGTATCGAGGCAACCTAATTGGGGAACTTATTGTCGTCTGATCTAGAAATCACTGTGTTTCTTTTTTATTATTATTATTATTATTATTATCAGATTCTGGGCGAGATTTATCGAATCGTCCTACACGTCCCGTTTCCGTCTATTAGACAACAAGTATTTCAATCCATTTCATGGTATATGTTATATGATGTCTAATGTGATGTCTCATTAAAGTGTAATATGTTGTCATCTTGGGCCAGATGTAGGTCGCCAAATACCGGTCGTAACGTCCGATTTCGACCGTTACCGACCGGTATTTGGGATTTGACATGTAGGGGCCTCATATTTACAGAATCGGTATATTTAACGATTCGGTAAATTTACAGAATCGGTAAAATACCGAATCGGTAATTATACCGATTCTGTAAATCCATATGTAGGTGGCACTGTAATCAGTGCCACAGGCCCTTACCGAATCGTTATTTACCATGGAATACTACTCCATGCTAAATAGCGAATTCCAGTGTACATGCACATCTGTGCATGTACGCCTGTGCCATGTGGCACACAGACATGCCCTAAGGGCATGTATGTGTGTCACATGGCACACAAGCCAGAAAGAGGGGTGAAACAGGGTGTCAAAGTGACACCCTGTCCCCCTTGTAAAATCGGTAAATTTACCGATTCGGTAATTACCGAATCAGTATTTGTCCTGAATGAAAAAGCACCACTAAAAGAGTTGGCCTCCTCCAATTACAAGAGACTATTCAATCTTTCAATTGTCCTCTTATATAGACGCTGAGTCGTGATGTACAAATTTCAATGTTCTTTTAATGATCCACTTAAAGACAAGACACCAGCCAACGCGTTTCGTTCTGTGACCAGAACTTCTTCAGGGCTGTGAGTTTAGAAAAAAGACATACAATAAATAACACTATAAGTGCCACAAAAGACAACACATACATTTCTAAAAGTTATGACATTACAGTGCCCACATTAAAACACAATTGATGCAGCATTGAAAAGTTCAAAACATTTCATAAAACATACAATATTTCATATGCACAAAGTGCCTGCATTCACATTATCATTTTATCAAAAACATTCTAATATAGCATATATCCCAATAAAATTGGTTCAGCAATTGGATTAGTTTTGGACCATTTTTGTATATATATTCTAGTCACACTCGTCAGCGCCTTTTTCTGTAGAGCAGAATCAGTGCGAGCTGTGGGAAACATCCTGCACATCATCTATCATCATTGCGTAAAGTGAGTCAATTTATCACAAAGCATTAGTGTCACCACTTCTACTGAATGGTTATATTCAATACAAGACTTAACCTCAAAAACATCTCCAACCAATTGCAAAAGTGCGTCGTCACTTATTGTCATATGTTTATGTATATATTTCAACATGAGTGCAAGCGTTCTCAACGCGACATTATGCCCAGTTTTTTGCCCATTCAGACATCGACTATTCATCAACAAAATATTCACCAACCAACTGTGCCCCTATTATCACATGTTACTATTTCAACATCCCCGGACCACCGATGGTATCAAAGAAACCGATGACCCCAGTGTGTATATGCCTATAATTATCTCCAATATGCATATGCCTATGATTGTTGGTATGAACGTTAAATACATCGAGGTACACTTGCGAAAACACTTTCCATCAAATACCCAAATCATTATTGAATCAAACCACATTTCCTCAACGATGTGTATGTTGAGGGTATTTTCATATATATCACAAAAAGAAGAGGAAGAAGAAGATATATAAAAATGTTTCCTACCGCACGTGATATATCGAGGGGTATTGGGTTCCAATTGTAATATTTAGTATTGTCCCATGAGTAAGTTTTCTCTTTATTCGATTTTTCTGCAGTGAGCCAAGCGATCGGGGTTCTCAGTATTTCCCAGATTTAGTTCTATGTTTTTTATATATATGTTGAACAAGGCTCAACCTGTAATCACGAAAAAGTTCAGTATAGAAAAGGCGTCCCAATGTATACTTATGAGTACTTATGGAAAATACTAATTATCTATATACATTGAGATTATGTCTCAAAACAAAGGCGTCATTATATTTTTAGAAACACTTCCTTTCCGAAACGCCTACCTTGGGCAAATGAAGTTCGTTCTACACAGTCAGTATATTCCACCTCCTATTCGTTTAGGAAAACCATGCACGTATCTCCTTTCGGTAGTTGCCTACAAAAGTGTATGTTACAATAATTAGCGACCCGGTACATATTTTTCACATAAGAGAATATTTTTATAAACAACGTTGTATGTTTATATTTCCATTAGTTTTCTTGTTTACGACAAATATGACTGCGGGTACTCAAAAAACGATGACCCTTAATGTTAACGTTGGCTCGTTTTTGTTTTTAAAAAACGACAGACAATATTGCCGAATCATTAAGTAATAAGCTGTGCCTAACTGCTCCCGTTGTTTTATACCAAAGCGATACTGAGAATACAGAGTATCGCAAGAAACCATTTCTGTTACGAGCAAAGAAACAGAACCTGAGAACCTGTATACTATCGGGTCACATTACGCGATGGAAGATCTGCCGATGTAACAGCAGCTACCCTATGTTTACTAAACTATAGTGAAATAATGGCGGACATTCATGGCATATAATCGTGTACAATAAGCCATGTTTAAATGCTCCCATTGTTTTATACCACCGTGATACTAAGAATACAAAGTATCGCAAAAAACCATTTATATAACGTACAGAGAAAAAATATACACAAGGGACCAGTATACTATCAGGTCACACTGCGCGATAGGAGACCTGCCGGTGTATCAGTGGCTACACTATATTAACTGAACTGTGATGGATTATTATCGAACATTCGTGGCATATAGTCATGAACCTCCAAGCGTTACCTGTAGTGTTCATCTTGATATGTCAACCTCGGCGTCCCTGTATTCTAGCGCGCAGTCATCTCCATTGCCTGAAACGTAGCCCACCCACGTTGAAGTTTAAGTGGGTGGCCTCGCAAGTCACGTGTCTTTGGTGTTACAACATCTGTGTACTACCACTACATACAGAGCGAACGGCGCCGCCATCTTTGCATGGTGATTTTATATCCTAAAGCAAATACTTGTATAAGTTATTTCTTGCCCTAATGTGATGATGGGATACATTCCTATGCTATATTATATTTATATATGTTGCAACATTAGGTTAGCTTTATAAGGTATTTTATCCTGTTCTATTAAGCGAAGTCGGAAATCTTATATTTTTACCAACTTCGTATGTATCGAGGCAACCTAATTGGGGAACTTATTGTCGTCTGATCTAGAAATCACTGTGTTTCTTTTTTATTATTATTATTATTATTATCAGATTCTGGGCGAGATTTATCGAATCGTCCTACACGTCCCGTTTCCGTCTATTAGACAACAAGTATTTCAATCCATTTCATGGTATATGTTATATGATGTCTAATGTGATGTCTCATTAAAGTGTAATATGTTGTCATCTTGGGCCAGATGTAGGTCGCCAAATACCGGTCGTAACGTCCGATTTCGACCGTTACCGACCGGTATTTGGGATTTGACATGTAGGGGCCTCATATTTACAGAATCGGTATATTTAACGATTCGGTAAATTTACAGAATCGGTAAAATACCGAATCGGTAAATATACCGATTCTGTAAATCCATATGTAGGTGGCACTGTAATCAGTGCCACAGGCCCTTACCGAATCGTTATTTACCATGGAATACTACTCCATGCTAAATAGCGAATTCCAGTGTACATGCACATCTGTGCATGTACGCCTGTGACATGTGGCACACAGACATGCCCTAAGGGCATGTATGTGTGTCACATGGCACACAAGCCAGAAAGAGGGGTGAAACAGGGTGTCAAAGTGACACCCTGTCCCCCTTGTAAAATCGGTAAATTTACCGATTCGGTAATTACCGAATCAGTATTTGTCCTGAATGAAAAAGCACCACTAAAAGAGTTGGCCTCCTCCAATTACAAGAGACTATTCAATCTTTCAATTGTCCTCTTATATAGACGCTGAGTCGTGATGTACAAATTTCAATGTTCTTTTAATGATCCACTTAAAGACAAGACACCAGCCAACGCGTTTCGTTCTGTGACCAGAACTTCTTGAGGGCTGTGAGTTTAGAAAAAAGACATACAATAAATAACACTATAAGTGCCACAAAAGACAACACATACATTTCTAAAAGTTATGACATTACAGTGCCCACATTAAAACACAATTGATGCAGCATTGAAAAGTTCAAAACATTTCATAAAACATACAATATTTCATATGCACAAAGTGCCTGCATTCACATTATCATTTTATCAAAAACATTCTAATATAGCATATATCCCAATAAAATTGGTTCAGCAATTGGATTAGTTTTGGACCATTTTTGTATATATATTCTAGTCACACTCGTCAGCGCCTTTTTCTGTAGAGCAGAATCAGTGCGAGCTGTGGGAAACATCCTGCACATCATCTATCATCATTGCGTAAAGTGAGTCAATTTATCACAAAGCATTAGTGTCACCACTTCTACTGAATGGTTATATTCAATACAAGACTTAACCTCAAAAACATCTCCAACCAATTGCAAAAGTGCGTCGTCACTTATTGTCATATGTTTATGTATATATTTCAACATGAGTGCAAGCGTTCTCAACGCGACATTATGCCCAGTTTTTTGCCCATTCAGACATCGACTATTCATCAACAAAATATTCACCAACCAACTGTGCCCCTATTATCACATGTTACTATTTCAACATCCCCGGACCACCGATGGTATCAAAGAAACCGATGACCCCAGTGTGTATATGCCTATAATTATCTCCAATATGCATATGCCTATGATTGTTGGTATGAACGTTAAATACATCGAGGTACACTTGCGAAAACACTTTCCATCAAATACCCAAATCATTATTGAATCAAACCACATTTCCTCAACGATGTGTATGTTGAGGGTATTTTCATATATATCACAAAAAGAAGAGGAAGAAGAAGATATATAAAAATGTTTCCTACCGCACGTGATATATCGAGGGGTATTGGGTTCCAATTGTAATATTTAGTATTGTCCCATGAGTAAGTTTTCTCTTTATTCGATTTTTCTGCAGTGAGCCAAGCGATCGGGGTTCTCAGTATTTCCCAGATTTAGTTCTATGTTTTTTATATATATGTTGAACAAGGCTCAACCTGTAATCACGAAAAAGTTCAGTATAGAAAAGGCGTCCCAATGTATACTTATGAGTACTTATGGAAAATACTAATTATCTATATACATTGAGATTATGTCTCAAAACAAAGGCGTCATTATATTTTTAGAAACACTTCCTTTCCGAAACGCCTACCTTGGGCAAATGAAGTTCGTTCTACACAGTCAGTATATTCCACCTCCTATTCGTTTAGGAAAACCATGCACGTATCTCCTTTCGGTAGTTGCCTACAAAAGTGTATGTTACAATAATTAGCGACCCGGTACATATTTTTCACATAAGAGAATATTTTTATAAACAACGTTGTATGTTTATATTTCCATTAGTTTTCTTGTTTACGACAAATATGACTGCGGGTACTCAAAAAACGATGACCCTTAATGTTAACGTTGGCTCGTTTTTGTTTTTAAAAAACGACAGACAATATTGCCGAATCATTAAGTAATAAGCTGTGCCTAACTGCTCCCGTTGTTTTATACCAAAGCGATACTGAGAATACAGAGTATCGCAAGAAACCATTTCTGTTACGAGCAAAGAAACAGAACCTGAGAACCTGTATACTATCGGGTCACATTACGCGATGGAAGATCTGCCGATGTAACAGCAGCTACCCTATGTTTACTAAACTATAGTGAAATAATGGCGGACATTCATGGCATATAATCGTGTACAATAAGCCATGTTTAAATGCTCCCATTGTTTTATACCACCGTGGTACTAAGAATACAAAGTATCGCAAAAAACCATTTATATAACGTACAGAGAAAAAATATACACAAGGGACCAGTATACTATCAGGTCACACTGCGCGATAGGAGACCTGCCGGTGTATCAGTGGCTACACTATATTAACTGAACTGTGATGGATTATTATCGAACATTCGTGGCATATAGTCATGAACCTCCAAGCGTTACCTGTAGTGTTCATCTTGATATGTCAACCTCGGCGTCCCTGTATTCTAGCGCGCAGTCATCTCCATTGCCTGAAACGTAGCCCACCCACGTTGAAGTTTAAGTGGGTGGCCTCGCAAGTCACGTGTCTTTGGTGTTACAACATCTGTGTACTACCACTACATACAGAGCGAACGGCGCCGCCATCTTTGCATGGTGATTTTATATCCTAAAGCAAATACTTGTATAAGTTATTTCTTGCCCTAATGTGATGATGGGATACATTCCTATGCTATATTATATTTATATATGTTGCAACATTAGGTTAGCTTTATAAGGTATTTTATCCTGTTCTATTAAGCGAAGTCGGAAATCTTATATTTTTACCAACTTCGTATGTATCGAGGCAACCTAATTGGGGAACTTATTGTCGTCTGATCTAGAAATCACTGTGTTTCTTTTTTATTATTATTATTATTATTATCAGATTCTGGGCGAGATTTATCGAATCGTCCTACACGTCCCGTTTCCGTCTATTAGACAACAAGTATTTCAATCCATTTCATGGTATATTTATCCAAAAAAAGAGCGAAGTCAGGCTGTTAAAAGCGGCAGGAGGGCTGACTAGGTAAATCTTAGAGTTCAAGATGCTTCTATATGCTCGGTATGGCAAGTTGACAAAATTGGGGAACATCTAGGGTAAAAGTTTTCAAAATTCGGTTAACGTGACAGCCAAGACACAGGGAATGATACAATTTTATAATAATTCTGATCAGTCCGATATGCTGGCCACATAAATTTCGGGCAACCGTTGTGACTATGTAGTTAAAAAGGAGAAAGTCCCCATAGAGGTCTGTTAGGGTAGATATTAAACGGTCAGATCAAGATATACATAATCAAACGTGATGACGCTCATTTCAATGTGATGGTACAAATCAATCACCCCTAGTTAAGTTAGTCAATATGAGATGCTTAAAGAGTCAAAAAAGGCAAGATGTACATAGATAAATATGATGGCGCAAGTCCACTGTGATAGTACAAATTGATCACCCCTTGTTTAGTCAGTAGATTTGAGATATTTGGGAGAAAGAAAGAACAGGCATTGTCAAGAGAAAGAGGAGGAATGCCACCATGTATGAGACTAACAGTATAATACAATATGTACAGAGGTCTATTGTAGGTAATAGTGCATCTCATCCTCTGTATTGTGTCCCTTTTCCAGGCATCTCAAGCGGCATATCCAGGCTGCCTCCCTCTTACGTAAGGTGAGTTCACGATCTCCCCCCCTAGGATGTGGGGGTACATGATCAATACCCTGAACCCATATTGTGTTAGTGTCTTTATGGTGTTCACGCATGTGGTACGTCATGGGATATTTCAGATCATAATTCTTCATGGCCCGTACGTGTTCCTGGATTCTCAATTTTAAGGGTCGTACCGTACTACCAACATAAATTTTTTCACATTCACAGCCAATTACGTAAATTACATAACTTGTATTGCAATTATTATAATGCCTTATCTCATACTCACAGTCAGTATTATACTGAAATTTCTTGGATTTGTTCTTACCCAGAGGGCAGATGTTGCAGCCCCCACATATGAAAAAGCCCTTAGGCTTTGTGGGTATCCTTGTCGTAGTTCTCGTGGTTACAGGGTAGCTTGGGCATAGTACATTACGTAAGGTTTTGCCTCTTCTGTAGGTGACTCTAGGGGTATTACTAATGACATTTCTCAGATTGGGTACCTCAGTAAGTAGACTCCAATGTCTTCCCAAGACCTTAAAAACATCAGTACTGTGTTGTGTGTACTGTGTGATGAAAGCCACATTAGGTTTTTGAATTTCTTTTTTATCTTTTCCTTTCTTAACCAAAGTGTTTTTTCTAGTAACCCCTTGTATTCTTTTTTCTGCTTTCTCCAGGACTTTTACATTGTACCCCCTGTTTGTGAATCTTGTTTTGGCCTCCTTTATTTGTTCTTTAAAGTTTTCATCTGTACAATGTAAAAGTCCTGGAGAAAGCAGAAAAAAGACATTGGAGAACTACGACATGGATACCCACAAAGCCTAAGGGCTTTTTCACATGTGGGGGCTGCAACATCTGCCCTCTGGGTAAGAACAAATCCAAGAAATTTCAGTATAATACTGACTGTGAGTATGAGATAAGGCATTATATTAATTGCAATACAAGTTATGTAATTTACGTAATTTGCTGTGAATGTGAAAAAATGTATGTTGGTAGTACGGTACGACCGTTAAAATTGAGAATCCAGGAACACGTACGGGCCATGAAGAATTATGATCTGAAATATCCCATGACGTACCACATGCTTGAACACCATAAAGACACTAACACAATATGGGTTCAGGCTATTGATCATGTACCCCCACATCCTAGGGGGGGAGATCGTGAACTCACCTTACGTAAGAGGGAGGCAGCCTGGATATGCCGCTTGAGATGCCTGGAAAAGGGACACAATACAGAGGATGAGATGCACTATTACCTACAATAGTCCTCTGTACATATTGTATTATACTGTTAGTCTCATACATGGTGGCATTCCTCCTCTTTCTCTTGACAGTGCCTGTTCTTTCTTTCTCCCAAATATCTCAAATCAACCGACTAAACAAGGGGTGATCAATTTGTACTATCACAGTGGACTTGCGCCATCATATTTATCTATGTACATCTTGCCTTTTTTGACTCTTTAAGCATCTCATATCGACTAACTTAACTAGGGGTGATTGATTTGTACCATCACATTGAAATGAGCGTCATCACGTTTGATTATGTATATCTTGATCTGACCATTTAATATCAACCCCAACAGACCTATATGGGGACTTTCTCCTTTTTAACTACATAGTCACAACGGTTGCCCGAAATTTATGTGGCCAGCATATCGGACTGATCAGAATTATTATAAAATTGTATCATTCCCTGTGTCTTGGCTGTCACGTTAACCGAATTTTGAAAACTTTTACCCTAGATGTTCCCCAATTTTGTCAACTTGCCATACCGAGCATATAGAAGCATCTTGAACTCTAAGATTTACCCAGTCAGCCCTCCTGCCCCTTTTAACAGCCTGGCTTCCCCCCCTTTTTTTGGATAAATATACCATGAAATGAATTGAAATACTTGTTGTCTAATAGACGGAAACGGGACGTGTAGGACGATTTGATAAATCTCGCCCACAATCTGACAATAATAATAAAAAAGAAACACAGTGATTTTTAGAGCAGACGACAATAAGTTCCCCTATTAGGTTGCCTCGATACATACGAAGTTGGTAAAAATATAAGATTTCCGACTTCGCCTAATAGAACAGGATAAAATACCTTACAAAGCTAACCTAATGTTGCAACATATATAAATATAATATAGCATAGGAATATATCCCATCATCACATTAGGGCAAGAAATAACTTATACAAGTATTTGCTTTAGGATATAAAATCACCATGCAAAGACGGCTGCCCCGTTTGCTCTGTATGTAGTGGTAGTACACAGACGTTGTAACACCAAAGACACGTGACTTGCGAGGCCACCCACTTAAACTTCAACGTGGGTGGGCCACGTTTCTGGCAATGGAGATGACGGCGCGCTAGAATACCGGGACGCCGAGGTTGACATATCAAGATCAACACTACAGGTAATGCTTGGAGGTTCATGACTATATGCCACGAAAGTTCGATAATACTCCATCACAGTTCAGTTAATATAGTGTAGCCACTGTTACACTGGCAGGTCTCCTATCGCGCAGTGTGACCTGATAGTATACGGGTCCCTTGTGCATATTTTTCTCTGTACGTCATATAAATGTTTTTTTGCGATACTTTGTATTCTTAGTATCACAGTGGTATAAAACAATAGGATCATTTAAACATGGCCCATTACACATGGTTTATTGTACATGATTATATGCCATGAATGTCCGCCATTATTTCACTATAGTTTAGTAAACATAGGGTAGCTGCTGTTATATCGGCAGATCTTCCATCGCATAATGTGACCCGATAGTATACAGGTTCTCAGGTTCTGTTTCTTTGCACGTAACAGAAATGGTTTTTTGCGATGCTCTGTATTCTCAGTATCGCTTTAGTATATATTAACGGGAGCAGTTAAACACAGCTTATTACTTAATGATTCGGCAATATTGTTTGTCGTTTTTTAAAAACAAAAACGAGCCAACGTTAACATTAAGGGTCATCATTTTTTGAGTACCCGCAGTCATATTTGTCGTAAACAAGAAAACGAATGGAAATATAATCATACAACGTTCTTTATAAAAATATTCTCTTATGTGAAAAATATGTACCGGGTCGCTAATTATTGTAACATACACTTTTGTAGGCAACTACCGAAAGGAGATACGTGCATGGTTTTCCTAAACGAATAGGAGGTGGAATATACTGACTGTGTAGAACGAACTTCATTTGCCCAAGGTAGGCGTTTCGGAAAGGAAGTGTTTCTAAAAATATAATGACGCCTTTGTTTTGAGACATAATCTCAATGTATATAGATAATTCGTATTTTCCATAAGTACTCATAAGTATACATTGGGACGCCTTTTCTATACTGAACTTTTTTGTGATTACAGGTTGAGCCTTGTTCAACATATATATGAAAAACATAGAACTAAATCTGGGAAATACTGAGAACCCCGATCGCTTGGCTCACTGCAGAAAAATCGAATAAAGAGAAAACTTACTCATGGGACAATACTAAATATTACAATTGGAACCAAATACGCCTCGATATATCACTTGCGGTAGGAAACATTTCTATATATCTTCTTCTTCCTCTTCTTTTTCTGATATATATGAAAATACCCTCAACATACACATCGTTGAGGAAATGTGGTTTGATTCAATAATGATTTGGGTATTTGATGGAAAGTGTTTTCGCGAGTGTACCTCGATGTATTTAACGTTCATACCAACAATCATAGGTGTCAGATTTAGTACCTGGAATTTCCTGATATCCGCGGGAATGCCAGGCCGAAGATGATGCTAGTTCCCAACTCCCCCACGCCACTGCGCCAGATTTCTCTTGCCTCATTGACGCCGGGGAAAGGGGAAGTGAAAGAGAAATACAGAGAGACTGCCCAAACTGGAATCTTCACCTCGATAGTTCAGATGAGATGAATGTTCTTCCTACAAGATTTAACAAACATTACTAAGTTCATGCACATTTTAGTTTTACAATTATATCCAGACTCTCTCTCTCTCTTTCTTTACCTGACTTAGTGTGGGAGTTAGCCTCTCTCTAGTAAGTCTCTGAAGGGAACTCTACTGCAATGAACAACAAGCCAAATAGAATACTTTGTAGAATTGGAGTCAGAAGATAAAGGTGGTACACAAGAATATATATATATATTGTTATCTACTTGAAGAAACTGTCTCTAGAAGAAGAGTTCTCAGATGACTGTGCTCCAACAATATTCCAATGGCAATGACTAAATGTTCAGTTCCAAATGTAGCGCCAATTAACGTCTGCAGAGGGCGCTCTTGGTTGGCAAATTAACTGCTCTAACTCCTTGAAAGTCTATACTGTTGAAGTTCGTAATTGTGAATGACTTCTTAGGAAACTCATTTCGTCATGAGCAAAAACCTTCTAGCCGGAGACTTTAATATAGGAGTTTTAAGTCTTTTAAACTGATGAGGAAAAAACTATAAACTTGCTCTGCAAATGAAATGTCTCTGAACGCTATGTAGAAAATGAGACCAGAAACCCCTTATGCATTTCGTGTACTAATTCAAGCAAAAGTCTCACCAATGTTCGGTGAATGCTGCCTCTTGAATATGGAGCCTGAAGGTAATGAGCTGTCACTGCTGCTGGGCTCACGCTGAATGTCAAATAAACTTTGACGAGACACTGCCGCTGGGAACACACAGGAAGGCTGAGGAGAACACTGCACGAGAATAATGCAGAGCCAAAGCTGCCGCCTGTACAGTGAGTCACTGCAGTGAGCTGACAAATACTTTCGTGAACAGAAGGCTAACGAGAGAAGCAGTCTCTGGAACAGGGTAGCAGGGAAACGAGAAATGCCAGCAATTCAGTGGGTTTCAAGTTCTCTGGCCTCACGAGAAAAGGAGAGCGCGAACAAACATCCGCCTCCCGAAAATGAACGGTTGAAGTGCAACGTTTGGTAAACGCTCGCGCTTAACGTTCAGCTGTGCCAGAATTCTATGGGGTCACTAGAGCGCTAACCGCTAGAGCTAACTGTGGCAACAGGGAAGTGCCTGGCCTGACTCAATCGAAATTTAGAGACCAAAGCGCTCCAACTTGATGAGGAGCTAAGAGTCCTTGCAAACAATGAAAACCTGTTTATGGGGGAAACTACCTGCGAATGCCCTGCCGAGGTGCCACTCCTGACAGTACCCCCCACCAAAACTCCCTCCCTAGGTTTTTGTGGATAAGTCTTGTGAAACTCCCTCACCAATCTTGGAGCGTGGATATTAGAACTAGGCTCCCAAGATCGTTCTTCAGGACCATAACCCTTCCAGTCAACCAAGTAGAAAACTTGACCCCTCCTGATCTTGGAGTCCAGAATTCTCTTTACTTCAAATTCCTCAACTGAATCCACCAGCAATCGTGCGGGTGGAAGAACCTTACGGAGATTAGGAGGATGTTTCCTGATTAATGAGACATGGAAGGTTGGGTGAATCTTTAAGGTTTTAGGTAAAAGTAATCTCACACTCACTGGATTTACCATTCCGTCCACAGGATAAGGACCCACAAACCTTGGTTCAAACTTTCGATTTCCTCGCAGGCGCATATGGCGCGTGGAGACCCAAACTTGATCCCCAGGTTCAAAAACTGGACTCTCCTTACGACCCTTATCAGCCTGTCTCTTGAAAGCTCCCTTTGCCTTTACCAAATTAGAAGAGGCAACTTGGTAGGCATGTTGTAACTTCTGAATGACCTCCCCAGCTGCTGGAACGTCCACAACTACTCTGCCCACCAACATGTTGGGATGCCTACCAGAATTCAAGAAGAAACGGGAAAACCCTGTGGCTGAATGTACAGAGTTATTGTATGCAAATTCTGCTGGACTAAGCAGTGAAGGCCAATCTCCCTCCTGTTCCATGAGATACAAACAAAGGTACTGCTCTAAATCCTGATTTACTCTCTCCGTCTGTCCGTCAGTTTCTGGGTGATAACCAGTGGACAGACGAGAGTCAACCCCCAAACCTTTAAGAAAGGATCGCCAGAATTGAGACACAAATTGGGGGCCTCTATCTGAAATGACTATCTTTGGAATTCCATGCAGTTTAACTTCATGTTGTACAAACAAAGACGCTAATTCTGTAGCATTAGGAAGATTTTTTAGAGGGACAAAGTAACTCATCTTGGAAAATTGATCAACCACCACCAAAATGACCGAATTCCCCTGACAAGATGGTAACTCAACAATGAAATCCATCGACACAGTGTGCCAAGGATAAGGAGGTACTGGTAATGGCATAAGGAGACCCTGTGGAGATTGTCTGAGACTTTTACCTTTCAAACACTGTTCGCAAGTGGCAACATACTGTCGAACCTGAGCTTCCATGCCGGGCCAAAGAAAATTCCGCTTCACCAACTCCAAGGTCTTTACTACTCCCTTATGTCCAGCCAATGGCTGATCATGGAACATTCGAATGATTTCTTCTTGAAGCTTTTTCCCCAGGAACGAACATCTTTTCTTGAAAAAACGGTTTCCCATCTTTCACAGAACGATTAGGACCTTCAGATTCCCAATTTAAATAGTCTCTTTTCCTGAAATTCCCGTACAATCTTTTCTTCCAACTCATCAACTACAGAGACTGCCACTATCTTCTCCTTAGGGATGAGGTATTCTTCTTGTCTTGCTTTTGGATTTTCTCCCACATTTAAACGAGAAAGAGCGTCAGCTTTCCCATTTATAACTCCTGGTTTGTAAGTGAGTACAAAATCAAAATCAGCAAAAAACAGAGACCACCGAAGTTGTCGCGGTGTCAAGGTTCGAGCAGATTTAAAGAATTGCAAATTCCTATGGTCGGTAAACACTGTGACCACATGTCTGGCCCCCAGTAAATAATGTCGCCACTCTAGGAATGCATCTTTGACTGCCAACAATTCCTTATCAGCAATGGCATAGTTGAGCTCTGCGGAGGACAGTTTTCGAGAATAATAAGCAAATGGATGAAGCTGTCCTGTCTTCTTATTGCGTTGAGACAATACTCCCCCAATAGCCAGATTGGAAGCATCTGCCTCCACAAAAAATGGTTCCAAAGGGTCGGGGTGTTGCAAAATTGGAGCTGTGATGAAAGATTCTTTGAGAAATTGAAAAGCCTTCTCAGCCTCGAGTCCCCACACAAACTTTTCATTTTTTCGAAGCAAACAGGTGATTGGACTCACCTTCTCAGAAAAATTTTGGAAGAAACGCCGATAAAAATTGGCGAATCCCCAAAAACTTTGGATTTCTTTCACAGTGCTTGGAGCAGGCCAATCACGGATTGCCTTAAGCTTAGATTCATCCATTGAAACTCCATCTGGGGAAAGAATGAACCCCAAAAATTCAACCTTGGTTGTATGAAACACACATTTCTCCAATTTTACGTAGAGTTGATTCTTCAAGAGACATTCCAAAATGGTTCAAACATGCAGAACATGCTCCTCAAAATTCTTGGAAAAAATAAGAATATCATCTATATAGACGACTGCAAATCGATCCAAAAACTCTCGAAGGATGTCATTTACAAAGTGCTGAAAAGCCGCAGGAGCATTGCACAACCCAAAGGGCATCACTTGGTACTCAAAAAGCCCGAATCGGGTTCGAAACGCCGTTTTCCACTCATCCCCTTCCGCCATCCGAACCAGGTGGTAAGCACCCCTTAGATCTAATTTGGTGTAGACATGGGCCTCCTTCACCTGGTCTAAAAGTTCAGAGATGACTGGCAACGGGTATCGATTTTTTCTAGTCACCAAGTTCAAGGCTCTATAGTCTATGCAAGTCCTCAAGCTCTTGTCCTTCTTAGGAATAAAAAAAAGAGCGGAGGAAACTGGAGACTGAGAAGGTCTTATGAATCCGTTTGCCAAGTTCTTGTCAAGATATTCTTTTAAATGCAAATTTTCTGATTCTGAAAGAGCATAAATACGACTGCAAGGCAGTGATGCTCCAGGCTCCAATTCAATAGTGCAATCATACTCCCGATGGGGGGGGAGCTTTTGCGCTTCTTGTTCGTCAAAAACGGATTTCAAATCTTGGTACTGCGCAGGCACATCTGGAAGTTCCACCAAACAAATCATCTGAGGTTGATTAGCCAAACAATAAGATTCACTTGATTCCTTCTCCTGGGGAAGAGGATGAAAACAATGTTCCAAACAATATTCAGAATTCAAATCTACAGTTCTCTTGGCCCAATCAATCTTTGGGTTGTGTTCGGTTAACCAGGGCAAACCCAAAATTAGCTGGAATTGAGGGGCGTCAATTAAACTGAAGCAAATGAAACTGCAATGTTTTCCAGGACCACAAACCGAAATTACTTTGGTATCAAATGCTATCGGACCGGAGGATAACGGAGTACCATCTACTGCTCGCACAGGCTCTGGTTTGACCTTTCTTACAAAATTAATTCCCAAACTTTTTGCAAATAAAATATCGCAAAAATTTCCGGTGGCTCCAGAGTCAATCATTATTGCTACAGTTGCAAGTTGATCTTTTCCAAAATGAATTTGACAGAAAAATATGAGATGAGGAGCGGAGAACTGCATAGTATTGGACAAAGACTGCCCAAGAGGAGTTGACTTAGGTTCTGCGTCCACCAGAGCAACTCCGTCTACTGGTGGAGCTTGTCTTTTACCCATGACGACGTCTTTGGTCTTCGAGGACACTCCTTGACAAAATGGCCTGAACCACCACAATACATACATAATTTCCCGACTCTTCTCTTTTCACGTTCTTCCTTACTCAGTGGACCACGAACCGTTCCTATTTGCATGGGTTCTTCAATGGTAGCTTCTTCCTAAGGTTTTACTCCTTCAGAACGAAACCGATCAAACGTGGGGGGAATAGGTCGATTTTCCTTTCGCCGCTCTGAACGCCTCTCAGATTGTCTCTGGTCAATCTGTAGAACCAGGTCGATCAATTCTGAAACATCGGTGGGTCTTTTGGGAATCTGAGCTAGGCCATCCTTTAATTCGTCTCTCAGACCTCTGTAGAAGATCGCTGCTCTTTTTTCTGATGGCCATTTCGTCTCCACAATAAGTTTGTTGAATTGTGCTAAGTACGCCACTAATTCGCGATTCCCCTGTTTCAAATCAAGAAGCTCATTGTCTGTAGTTTGAGAGATTGCTCTCCGATCAAAAATTCGTAAAAATTCCGTCTTGAACCCTTCAAAGTTGTATAACACAGGATCATTGGTAGACACTAGAGGCAAAGACCAAGCCGCGGCATCCCCACTCAGATACAACAGCATGAACGTCACCTTGGATTGATCCTCCTTGAAAATTATAGGTTTGCAAAGAAAGTGCAACGAACACTGCGTGACAAATACCTGTGCCTTATTTGGATCCCCCATAAACCTTTCTGGTGGGGCTAGCGGGATAGTTGGGGACATGGCATGCACCACCTGAGTGGTAAGCTCCGCGGAGGAAGGAGAAGGATTAAAGGTTTGAGATCTCTGACCCCCAAAATCAGGTCTAGGGCTGACTGTGAGTTCATTTAAACGTTGACGAAGGAAACTAGTCTCTTGATTTGATTTCCTAACTTCTTCTCTGTTCTCTATCAACTGCTTCTGTAAGCCTTCCAAAATAGACCCCAGGGCCTTTACATCGAATCCTTCTGCCATGGCACCCAAGCGGAAAGCAATTGCGGGCACTTCAATCTGTCAGATTTAGTACCTGGAATTTCCTGATATCCGCGGGAATGCCAGGCCGAAGATGATGCTAGTTCCCAACTCCCCCACGCCACTGCGCCAGATTTCTCTTGCCTCAATGACGCCGGGGAAAGGGGAAGTGGAAGAGAAAAACAGAGAGACTGCCCACACTGGAATCTTCACCTCGATAGTTCAGATGAGATGAATGTTCTTCCTTCAAGATTTAACAAACATTACTAAGTTCATGCAAGTTTTAGTTTTACAATTATATCCAGACTCTCTCTCTATCTCTTTCTTTACCTGACTTAGTGTGGGAGTTAGCCTCTCTCTAGTAAGTCTCTGAAGGGAACTCTACTGCAATGAACAACAAGCCAAATAGAATACTTTGTAGAATTGGAGTCAGAAGATAAAGGTGGTACACAAGAATATATATATATATTGTTATCTACTTGAAGAAACTGTCTCTAGAAGAAGAGTTCTCAGATGACTGTGCTCCAACAATATTCCAATGGCAATGACTAAATGTTCAGTTCCAAATGTAGCGCCAATTAACGTCTGCAGAGGGCGCTCTTGGTTGGCAAATTAACTGCTCTAACTCCTTGAAAGTCTATACTGTTGAAGTTCGTAATTGTGAATGACTCCTTAGGAAACTCATTTCGTCATGAGCAAAAACCTTCTAGCCGGAGACTTTAATATAGGAGTTTTAAGTGTTTTAACCTGATGAGGTAAAACTATAAACTTGCTCTGCAAATGAAATGTCTCTGAACGCTATGTAGAAAATGAGACCAGAAACCCCTTATGCATTTCGTGTACTAATTCAAGGAAAAGTCTCACCAATGTTCGGTGAATGCTGCCTCTTGAATATGGAGCCTGAAGGTAATGAGCTGTCACTGCTGCTGGGCTCACGCTGAATGTCAAATAAACTTTGACGAGACACTGCCGCTGGGAACACACAGGAAGGCTGAGGAGAACACTGCACGAGAATAATGCAGAGCCAAAGCTGCCGCCTGTACAGTGAGTCACTGCAGTGAGCTGACAAATACTTTCGTGAACAGAAGGCTAACGAGAGAAGCAGTCTCTGGAACAGGGTAGCAGGGAAACGAGAAATGCCAACAATTCAGTGGGTTTCAAGTTCTCTGGCCTCACGAGAAAAGGAGAGCGCAAACAAACATCCGCCTCCCGAAAATGAACGGTTGAAGTGCGACGTTTGGTAAACGCTCGCGCTTAACGTTCAGCTGTGCCAGAATTCTATGGGGTCACTAGAGCGCTAACCGCTAGAGCTAACTGTGGCAACAGGGAAGTGCCTGGCCTGACTCAATCGAAATTTAGAGACCAAAGCGCTCCAACTTGATGAGGAGCTAAGAGTCCTTGCAAACAATGAAAACCTGTTTATGGGGGAAACTACCTGCGAATGCCCTGCCGAGGTGCCACTCCTGACAGTACCCCCCACCAAAACTCCCTCCCTAGGTTTTTGTGGATAAGTCTTGTGAAACTCCCTCACCAATCTTGGAGCGTGGATATTAGAATTAGGCTCCCAAGATCGTTCTTCAGGACCATAACCCTTCCAGTCAACCAAGTAGAAAACTTGACCCCTCCTGATCTTGGAGTCCAGAATTCTCTTTACTTCAAATTCCTCAACTGAATCCACCAGCAATCGTGCGGGTGGAAGAACCTTACGGAGATTAGGAGGATGTTTCCTGATTAATGAGACATGGAAGGTTGGGTGAATCTTTAAGGTTTTAGGTAAAAGTAATCTCACACTCACTGGATTTACCATTCCGTCCACAGGATAAGGACCCACAAACCTTGGTTCAAACTTTCGATTTCCTCGCAGGCGCATATGGCGCGTGGAGACCCAAACTTGATCCCCAGGTTCAAAAACTGGACTCTCCTTACGACCCTTATCAGCCTGTCTCTTGAAAGCTCCCTTTGCCTTTACCAAATTAGAAGAGGCAACTTGGTAGGCATGTTGTAACTTCTGAATGACCTCCCCAGCTGCTGGAACGTCCACAACTACTCTGCCCACCAACATGTTGGGATGCCTACCAGAATTCAAGAAGAAAGGGGAAAACCCTGTGGCTGAATGTACAGAGTTATTGTATGCAAATTCTGCTGGACTAAGCAGTGAAGGCCAATCTCCCTCCTGTTCCATGAGATACAAACAAAGGTACTGCTCTAAATCCTGATTTACTCTCTCCGTCTGTCCGTCAGTTTCTGGGTGATAACCAGTGGACAGACGAGAGTCAACCCCCAAACCTTTAAGAAAGGATCGCCAGAATTGAGACACAAATTGGGGGCCTCTATCTGAAATGACTATCTTTGGAATTCCATGCAGTTTAACTACATGTTGTACAAACAAAGACGCTAATTCTGTAGCATTAGGAAGATTTTTTAGAGGGACAAAGTAACTCATCTTGGAAAATTGATCAATCACCACCAAAATGACCGAATTCCCCTGACAAGATGGTAACTCAACAATGAAATCCATCGACACAGTGTGCCAAGGATAAGGAGGTACTGGTAATGGCATAAGGAGACCCTGTGGAGATTGTCTGAGACTTTTACCTTTCAAACACTGTTCGCAAGTGGCAACATACTGTCGAACCTGAGCTTCCATGCCGGGCCAAAGAAAATTCCGCTTCACCAACTCCAAGGTCTTTACTACTCCCTTATGTCCAGCCAATGGCTGATCATGGAACATTCGAATGATTTCTTCTTGAAGCTTTTTCCCCAGGAACGAACATCTTTTCTTGAAAAAACGGTTTCCCATCTTTCACAGAACGATTAGGACCTTCAGATTCCCAATTTAAATAGTCTCTTTTCCTGAAATTCCCGTACAATCTTTTCTTCCAACTCATCAACTACAGAGACTGCCACTATCTTCTCCTTAGGGATGAGGTATTCTTCTTGTCTTGCTTTTGGATTTTCTCCCACATTTAAACGAGAAAGAGCGTCAGCTTTCCCATTTATAACTCCTGGTTTGTAAGTGAGTACAAAATCAAAATCAGCAAAAAACAGAGACCACCGAAGTTGTCGCGGTGTCAAGGTTCGAGCAGATTTAAAGAATTGCAAATTCCTATGGTCGGTAAACACTGTGACCACATGTCTGGCCCCCAGTAAATAATGTCGCCACTCTAGGAATGCATCTTTGACTGCCAACAATTCCTTATCAGCAATGGCATAGTTGAGCTCTGCGGAGGACAGTTTTCGAGAATAATAAGCAACTGGATGAAGCTGTCCTGTCTTCTTATTGCGTTGAGACAATACTCCCCCAATAGCCAGATTGGAAGCATCTGCCTCCACAAAAAATGGTTCCAAAGGGTCGGGGTGTTGCAAAATTGGAGCTGTGATGAAAGATTCTTTGAGAAATTGAAAAGCCTTCTCAGCCTCGAGTCCCCACACAAACTTTTCATTTTTTCGAAGCAAACGGGTGATTGGACTCACCTTCTCAGAAAAATTTTGGATGAAACGCCGATAAAAATTGGCGAATCCCAAAAAACTTTGGATTTCTTTCACAGTGCTTGGAGCAGGCCAATCACGGATTGCCTTAAGCTTAGATCATCCATTGAAACTCCATCTGGGGAAAGAATGAACCCCAAAAATTCAACCTTGGTTGTATGAAACACACATTTCTCCAATTTTACGTAGAGTTGATTCTTCAAGAGACATTCCAAAATGGTTCAAACATGCAGAACATGCTCCTCAAAATTCTTGGAAAAAATAAGAATATCATCTATATAGACGACTGCAAATCGATCCAAAAACTCTCGAAGGATGTCATTTACAAAGTGCTGAAAAGCCGCAGGAGCATTGCACAACCCAAAGGGCATCACTTGGTACTCAAAAAGCCCGAATCGGGTTCGAAACGCCGTTTTCCACTCATCCCCTTCCACCATCCGAACCAGGTGGTAAGCACCCCTTAGATCTAATTTGGTGTAGACATGGGCCTCCTTCACCTGGTCTAAAAGTTCAGAGATGACTGGCAACGGGTATCGATTTTTTCTAGTCACCAAGTTCAAGGCTCTATAGTCTATGCAAGTCCTCAAGCTCTTGTCCTTCTTAGGAATAAAAAAATGAGCGGAGGAAACTGGAGACTGAGAAGGTCTTATGAATCCGTTTGCCAAGTTCTTGTCAAGATATTCTTTTAAATGCAAATTTTCTGATTCTGAAAGAGCATAAATACGACTGCAAGGCAGTGATGCTCCAGGCTCCAATTCAATAGTGCAATCATACTCCCGATGGGGGGGGAGCTTTTGCGCTTCTTGTTCGTCAAAAACGGATTTCAAATCTTGGTACTGCGCAGGCACATCTGGAAGTTCCACCAAACAAATCATCTGAGGTTGATTAGCCAAACAATAAGATTCACTTGATTCCTTCTCCTGGGGAAGAGGATGAAAACAATGTTCCAAACAATATTCAGAATTCAAATCTACAGTTCTCTTGGCCCAATCAATCTTTGGGTTGTGTTCGGTTAACCAGGGCAAACCCAAAATTAGCTGGAATTGAGGGGCGTCAATTAAACTGAAGCAAATGAAACTGCAATGTTTTCCAGGACCACAAACCGAAATTACTTTGGTATCAAATGCTATCGGACCGGAGGATAACGGAGTACCATCTACTGCTCGCACAGGCTCTGGTTTGACCTTTCTTACAAAATTAATTCCCAAACTTTTTGCAAATAGAATATCGCAAAAATTTCCGGTGGCTCCAGAGTCAATCATTATTGCTACAGTTGCAAGTTGATCTTTTCCAAAATGAATTTGACAGAAAAATATGAGATGAGGAGCAGAGAACTGCATAGTATTGGACAAAGACTGCCCAAGAGGAGTTGACTTAGGTTCTGCGTCCACCAGAGCAACTCCGTCTACTGGTGGAGCTTGTCTTTTACCCATGACGACGTCTTGGTCTTCGAGGACACTCCTTGACAAAATGGCCTGAACCACCACAATACATACATAATTTCCCGACTCTTCTCTTTTCACGTTCTTCCTTACTCAGTGGACCACGAACCGTTCCTATTTGCATGGGTTCTTCAATGGTAGCTTCTTCCTAAGGTTTTACTCCTTCAGAACGAAACCGATCAAACGTGGGGGGAATAGGTCGATTTTCCTTTCGCCGCTCTGAACGCCTCTCAGATTGTCTCTGGTCAATCTGTAGAACCAGGTCGATCAATTCTGAAACATCGGTGGGTCTTTTGGGAATCTGAGCTAGGCCATCCTTTAATTCGTCCCTCAGACCTCTGTAGAAGATCGCCGCTCTTTTTTCTGATGGCCATTTCGTCTCCACAATAAGTTTGTTGAATTGTGCTAAGTACGCCACTAATTCGCGATTCCCCTGTTTCAAATCAAGAAGCTCATTGTCTGTAGTTTGAGAGATTGCTCTCCGATCAAAAATTCGTAAAAATTCCGTCTTGAACCCTTCAAAGTTGTATAACACAGGATCATTGGTAGACACTAGAGGCAAAGACCAAGCCGCGGCATCCCCACTCAGATACAACAGCATGAACGTCACCTTGGATTGATCCTCCTTGAAAATTATAGGTTTGCAAAGAAAGTGCAACGAACACTGCGTGACAAATACCTGTGCCTTATTTGGATCCCCCATAAACCTTTCTGGTGGGGCTAGCGGGATAGTTGGGGACATGGCATGCACCACCTGAGTGGTAAGCTCCGCGGAGGAAGGAGAAGGATTAAAGGTTTGAGATCTCTGACCCCCAAAATCAGGTCTAGGGCTGACTGTGAGTTCATTTAAACGTTGACGAAGGAAACTAGTCTCTTGATTTGATTTCCTAACTTCTTCTCTGTTCTCTATCAACTGCTTCTGTAAGCCTTCCAAAATAGACCCCAGGGCCTTTACATCGAATCCTTCTGCCATGGCACCCAAGCGGAAAGCAATTGCGGGCACTTCAATCTGTCAGATTTAGTACCTGGAATTTCCTGATATCCGCGGGAATGCCAGGCCGAAGATGATGCTAGTTCCCAACTCCCCCACGCCACTGCGCCAGATTTCTCTTGCCTCAATGACGCCGGGGAAAGGGGAAGTGGAAGAGAAAAACAGAGAGACTGCCCACACTGGAATCTTCACCTCGATAGTTCAGATGAGATGAATGTTCTTCCTTCAAGATTTAACAAACATTACTAAGTTCATGCAAGTTTTAGTTTTACAATTATATCCAGACTCTCTCTCTATCTCTTTCTTTACCTGACTTAGTGTGGGAGTTAGCCTCTCTCTAGTAAGTCTCTGAAGGGAACTCTACTGCAATGAACAACAAGCCAAATAGAATACTTTGTAGAATTGGAGTCAGAAGATAAAGGTGGTACACAAGAATATATATATATATTGTTATCTACTTGAAGAAACTGTCTCTAGAAGAAGAGTTCTCAGATGACTGTGCTCCAACAATATTCCAATGGCAATGACTAAATGTTCAGTTCCAAATGTAGCGCCAATTAACGTCTGCAGAGGGCGCTCTTGGTTGGCAAATTAACTGCTCTAACTCCTTGAAAGTCTATACTGTTGAAGTTCGTAATTGTGAATGACTCCTTAGGAAACTCATTTCGTCATGAGCAAAAACCTTCTAGCCGGAGACTTTAATATAGGAGTTTTAAGTGTTTTAACCTGATGAGGTAAAACTATAAACTTGCTCTGCAAATGAAATGTCTCTGAACGCTATGTAGAAAATGAGACCAGAAACCCCTTATGCATTTCGTGTACTAATTCAAGGAAAAGTCTCACCAATGTTCGGTGAATGCTGCCTCTTGAATATGGAGCCTGAAGGTAATGAGCTGTCACTGCTGCTGGGCTCACGCTGAATGTCAAATAAACTTTGACGAGACACTGCCGCTGGGAACACACAGGAAGGCTGAGGAGAACACTGCGCGAGAATAATGCAGAGCCAAGGCTGCCGCCTGGACAGTGAGTCACTGCAGTGAGCTGACAAATACTTTCGTGAACAGAAGGCTAACGAGAGAAGCAGTCTCTGGAACAGGGTAGCAGGGAAACGAGAAATGCCAGAAATTCAGTGGGTTTCAAGTTCTCTGGCCTCACGAGAAAAGGAGAGCGCGAACAAACATCCGCCTCCCGAAAATGAACGGTTGAAGTGCGACGTTTGGTAAACGCTCGCGCTTAACGTTCAGCTGTGCCAGAATTCTATGGGGTCACTAGAGCGCTAACCGCTAGAGCTAACTGTGGCAACAGGGAAGTGCCTGGCCTGACTCAATCGAAATTTAGAGACCAAAGCGCTCCAACTTGATAAGGAGCTAAGAGTCGTTGCAAACAATGAAAACCTGTTTATGGGGGAAACTACCTGCGAATGCCCTGCCGAGGTGCCACTCCTGACAATAGGCATATGCATATTGGGGATAATTATAGGCATATACACACTGGGGTCATCGGTTTCTTTGATACCATCGGTGGTCCGGGGATGTTGAAATAGGAATATGTGATAATAGGGGCACAGTCGGTTGATGATTATTTTTATTGATGAATAGTCGATGTCATGTTGAAATATATACATAAACATATGACAATAAGTGACGACGCACTTTTGCAATTGGTTGGAGGTGTTTTTGAGGTTGAGTCTTGTATTGAATATAACCATTCAGTAGAAGTGGTGACACTAATGCTTTGTGATAAATTGACTCACTTTACGCAACGATGATAGATGATGTGCAGGATGTTTCCCACAGCTCGCACTGATTCTGCTCTACAGAAAAAGGCGCTGACGAGTGTGACTAGAATATATATACAAAAAATGGTCCAAAACTAATCCAATTGCTGAACCAATTCCATTGGGATATATGCTATATTAGAATGTTTTTGATAAAATGATAATGTGAATGCAGGCACTTTGTGCATATGAAATATTGTATGTTTTATGAAATGTTTTGAACTTTTTAATGCTGCATCAATTGTGTTTTAATTTGGGCACTGTAATGTCATAACTTTTAGATATGTATGTGTTGTCTTTTGTGGCACTTATAGTGTTATTTTTTGTATGTCTTTTTTCTAAACTCACAGCCCTGAAGAAGTTCTGGTCACAGAACGAAACGCGTTGGCTGGTGTCTTGTCTTTAAGTGGATCATTAAAAGAACATTGAAATTTGTACATCACGACTCAGCGTCTATATAAGAGGACAATTGAAAGATTGAATAGTCTTTTCAAATTGGAGGAGACCAACTCTTTTAGCGGTGCTTTTTCATTCAGGACAAATATAGACTTTGTACCCAGGTTTTGGGTAATGCTCTTGGGACAGGGAGCATTTGGAAAGTGCACGCTGGTTTATTGAAAAGTGAATAATTTGGTGATATTTGGATTGGTGCTTTGTTTTTCGCTGGAGTGGTCCACTGTCCGAACTGTGGTGCTATAACAATTACCGAATCAGTATTTGCTATGGAATCCTATGGGCTTCAAGGCCCATAGGAATCAATGGCAAATACAGATTCGGTAATTACCGAATCGGTAATTACCGAATCTTACCGATTTGGTATTTTTACTGATTATTTTACCTACATAGCAATTACCGAATAGTAAATACCGAATCGGTAAAATTCGGTATTTACCATTCGGTAATTTGCTATTACCTACATCTGGGCCCTAATCTTTTGTGCAGTGTTGTTTATATACAGAGGCTGTATCAGTGTGAGTGGAGTCTGCCAACTCTATTTTCACTAACAAGGAACATACACAGCTGAATGAAAGTTAGAGGAGGCCCTAAGTAGAAGAGAACTCACAATTCTTCTGGTCTCAAGCACTTAGACATCAGTATTTTCTCATTCCAGGGCTAAGTGCATTTAAAAAGCAGTAGGACCAGTATTATTATGGGAATTGTTAGAAAGGGGGGTCTCTGGTTGGCAGCGGTAGGTACCTTTGTCCAAATAGAAATCCTTGCTTCTATTCAGTGTAAGGGGGATGCACACTTTAGATAACCTCCGCTCACCCCTTGGGTAGCTTGGCACGAGCTGACAGACATCCCAAAGGCAATGTGTAAAGTGTTTGTACTCAAAACACACAGTATTACAGTAATAACACCACAAATGGACACCACACCATTTTAGAAAAATAAAGTATCTTTATTTAACCCTTTGCATGCTGATGACGGAACCGCTCCGTCATCAGCTGCGGGTGCGCTGTGCTGATGACGGAGCGGTTCCGTCATGGCCCAGCCGCCGCGCCTGCGCGGCGCTGATTTCGCGCCTGCGGGGGCGTTCTAATGAGCGGGGCGGGTCATGACGGAACCGCTCCGTCACCAGCATAGCTTAACCGCGGCTGGTGACGGAGCGGCTCCGTCACCAGCATGCGGCCGCCGCGCGTCCGCCCCGCCCCTTTAGCGCTGCGGCGGAATAGCCGCCGCAGCGAAGGGGTTAAACTCAAAAGACTAAACAGCCAAAAATCCATCATACATGTAATAAGAATATGACATCAAAAAGGTTTTAAACAACTTGGTCCATAGAAAAACATGGATGCGTGATTTCTCACATAGTACCTGAACATGCGTCAAAAATCACAAGGTGAAACAGCCGTGGCAAGCTTTGAAAACAAAGAGATGCGTCCGTTTCTGAGACCTTGAAGCTTGAAAAGGCGAGGCAAAAGTTATGCTGCATGCAGGAGAAGTGCTGTGTCAAATTTGATCTGTAGGGGGAATTTATGCATCGACTCCAAGACGGTTCTGGTCCAAGCGTGCTACATCTGTAAAACTAGTCACAGAGGTGCGATGCATGGAAATCTGGGATGCAGCGGCGGTTGATGCAGCAGCGACAAGTTTCCCTGCGACAGTTTCTTCATTCGAGATCCAATGATGCGTCAGTTATTGCAGCCTCAACAGGCGCTGTGTCAGTTCAGCAGCAACGAGGCAATGCTTGGAGATTCTTCTTGCATGGCAGTGCTGCATCGGGAAAAACAGCCACAAGAAGTGCAATGCAGCAATTTCTTCAGTTCTTTAGGTTTCTTCCAACTCCCAACTGCATGAACAACCTTCAGAAGCCCAAAACTGGACCAGGTACCTCGTGGCAGGTCAGAGCTCTCAGCAAAACAGTTCAAGGGAGCTGGCGGTGAGGTTGTTCTGTCCCTGAGACTTCAGAACAGGAGGCAAGCATTCCCAGGCCCTTGGTGATGTTCTTCAAGCAGGTTCACAGCAAAGGTCCTTTCCTTGGCAGAAAAAGCAACTGCAGGCCAACCCACACAGCACACAGCAAACAGGCAGTACTCCTCCTCACAGCTCTTCAGCTCTTCTCCTTGGCAAAGATTCCTCTTCAGTCCAGAAGGGATCTAAAGTTCTGGCATTTAAGGCCTACTACTTATACCCCATTTTGTCTTTGCTCTCTTTGTACAAGGGTCTCTGAGCCCAGTCCAAACCAGTTCATTCCTCACTGTTGCAGTGTGACCACAGGGTCCTGAGACATCATTGTGCAAGGGAGACAGGCCATGTACATGTGCAAGGAAATCTCCTCCCACTACTCTAAATGCAGCCAAGACCCATTCAGCTCATCTCTGACTCTGCCAGGAAGGGCCAGGCACACGTCAACCCCCTCCCCCCCCCCACTGGCTGTCCACAGTGAATGCACATCCCCAGCCTCTGTCACTCCACAACTAGACAGTCAATCCACAAACAGGCAGAGGCACACAGAAAGGTTAAACAAGAAAATGCCTACTTTCTAAAAGTGGCATTTTCAAACACATACTTTAAAAAACATATTTACTAAAAGATGTGGTAGTAAAGTCTGAGTTCAGAGAGCCTAAACGTTATGTCTCTATCTTGTCCCAATGGGAAGTTATACTTGTAAGATATTACAAAGTATCTTCCATTCTATAATATGGGACAGATAGCCTTTCAACAGTGTAAAACAAAATTGGCAGTATTTCACTATCAGAACATGTCACACACCAGTACATGTCCTACCTTTCACAAACACTGCACCCTGCCCAGGGGGATACCTTGGGGCTACCATTGGTATGCTTTACATGTAAGAAAAGGGAAGGTTAGGGCCTGGAAAATGGGTGCATTTGCCAGGTCGACATGGCAGTTAACAACTCTACACAGACAATGCAGTGGCAGGTCTGAGATACGTTTCCAGGCTACTCATGTGGGTGGCACAATCAGTGCTGTAGGCCCACTAGTAACTTTTGATTTACAGGGCCTGGTACACTTAGTGCACTTTACTAGGGGCTTACCAGTAAATCAAATGTGCCAATCACAGAGAGCATATGCACTTTAGCTGATTAGCAGTGGTAAAGCGCCCAGAGTCCTAAAGCTAACGACAACAGATCAGGAAAAGATAGGAGGAAGAAGCAAAATGTTTGAGGATAACTCTGCAAAAAGGGCCAAGCCCAGCAGGACTTAAACATGGTGCTTTGCATACCATATTAAACTCTGGACTGTATCAGTCTTATATCATTCCAGGGTTATTGCTAGCATAGATGTAGCTCAGGCAAAAGGCAATGCAGCTATATGGTCTGTCAGAGTTCTAGTTGGGGTTTATAGCCATGCTACATACTTTTATTAGCTAGAAGATTTATTTGACTGCACAGAAGGTGCCACATGAAGGTACTTTCTATTTCAGCTCTTTCTAAGCTATGATAGGACAAGATTGATGAGAGACTAGGATTAAGAGATGACGGGGCATATGTACAAGCCCCTAGCGCCATCAGCGCATCACCTTATTTGACAATCCAGTGGCGGTATGCCTGCACCTTATTTACAAAGTGGCATTAAGCCACTTTTTGTGGCTTAACACATCTTTTTATAAATATGCTCCCCTGTCACACAGGTATCTACATGGGAATGCAAAGGGTGTGGCTGTGAGTGTTCCACCACAACACCCATTGCTTTTTGACGCTGCCCCAGATTTACAAGTAGGTATAAATCTGCCACAGCACCAAAAATGAACGCCGTGTAAGAGCAGGTGTTAAAATGGCACACAAGGAGAAATGCTTTCATTTCAACTCTTTTTTGCTTTTTCTATGTGTGCTGCATTCTACAGCACACATGGAAAGAGCAAAAAGTCAATAATGATTGTTTATGTGCAGGAAGGTGTCCTTCTTGCACAGGCACATAAACAATCAATAATGGATGGTTTGCTACTTCTATGTGTGCTGCATTCTGAAGCACACATAGAAGTAACAAATAGCCATTTTGGGTTGTTTATGTGCAGATAGGGACCCCTTCCTGCACATAAACAATCATTCCTTGCAATGCAGGCACCCTTGCACTACGGTGCAAGGATACCTGCAATGGCGCTAGGCAGATATTTTTTGCACAAGTACTAGGGAAAACACAGGGGTGCACCGCATTGTAGTAAATATGGCGCATCCCTGCATTTTTGAAAATGTCGTAGCTTAGCACTGATAAATTTGGTGCAGCTCCGCACTCCGACATTTTATTGTACATATGCCTGAAGTTTTTATATTTGGCCACACAGACTAACTTGAGTTTTGGGATTTTTAGCAATTCACTTATGTTGTCACGGATGAGCTAATATATTTTATAATTCACTGTATTTGCTTGCGCACAACCTCTCAGTTCAATTCCAACTAGTAATTGGTTTTGCTAATGTTTTGGGGTGCTCCTGGGGTGACGTCTCCACCCATGATGTCCTGTTCAATGTACTATTGTGCTTCCAATATATTTGGTTGCATCCCTCTGTTTGCACACTCCTTTTAGTTCTCTATCAAAAGAGATTTTAAAAAGTTCACATATTCAATTCAATTTCTGTTTAGTTATTCTTTATTGTTTTTCTTATTTCATCTTAGATTTCAGATGTATTTGTTTACTTTTTCTTTGTTTTAGATCAGCAGATCACACATTATTACATTCCATAATGCTCCAATGCATTTCGAGCCATTGCGCTCTTCATCAGTGAGCCGCTCTATTAGACAGAATCAATGCACACACATAAACACAATAGTAATAACTTGTATCATGACATGAATTCAAAAATGAACTAATTAAGTTTAACTAAATAGTGCTCCCAATCTGTGTATTTGTGATGATATGCACCATATGTGCCCATGTATGCTGTGTTGCCTCATGGCTGATAATGTATGTGCTCCACCAGCTAAGTGACGACTTTCTTGTCCCCCAGGCGTGCCAGCGAAGTGACTGTATGGTTTAATAAAAGAGTATAAGTGCCACACTATAAGTGACCCCCTTCTTTATAGTCACGGAATAACTCTAAATTACTCACAGGATCTTTGTTGATGTAATCTAAATTCACATTGGTAGCTTTAAAAGGAAACGAAATATATATTGTTACCGATTGAGGTATGATATTGCCGATTCCACACTCGTGCTGTTTATCACTGTTACCACCCGTACTTCCTTAAATTTCCATCCTTCCTAGTCTCCCGCAAAGGTTAGAGTTGCCGGTAAGAGTTCCCGGACGGTTAGGCTTCCGCGTTCAGTCCGATTCAGACTCGGAGTTAAGATGAAGGTGGGACTACAATGCTCGACCGTATTAACAATAGAAACAGGACTGTACTATTTTCTTGGCTTTCTTCAATAATGTTGGAGGGTACCCTTGTAATTCGAACCTTTCTTCCATTTCCCTAAGTCTCATCGAACATTTATTAGGGTCTGATACTATGCGTTTTATCCTCATCATCTGTGATAATGGCATGTGTATTTTTAATGACATTTGATGATGACTGTTAAAATGCAAGGTGTTATTTCTTTCTGTACTTTTACAATAGATACCCGTCTCCAGACCTTCGTTGGTTCTTGTGATTAGAACATTCAAAAATGTGATTTCATTCTTTGGTGTTTCACTTGTAAATTGGATTCGATCATCTATTAAATTCCATGCCTCAACCCTATGCCATTTCTGGGACAATCTCCACCCACACACCTACACTGGCACCCTGGGTCTCCCCACTATTGGGGGGCTTCTTTATGCAGACAGCATCTCATTTCTTGTGTTCTGACTGGTTGCAGTCATAATAGTTCCTCACCCTTGAGGGATCAAAGAACCTCCCTCTCTTGGCAGGGTCAAAAGACTTTGCATGATACCTCCTCCACGTAAAGTTGGATTGGTGCCTCTCGAGCTAATTTCTGTGGATCTGGTGAGGACTCTTTTGATTTTTTTACCATCTTTCCACTGGGATTTCCCCTGGGGGGACCTGTCCTCCCTTCTTCTGATCTCCCCCCTGGTGTTGATTGGAAACCCTGGTTCTCAACCACTCATCAGCTAACCACCCAATTTCTCTGGAAATAGAAAGCATAGAATCCAATTGATACTGCTGTAACTTCTCTTGTACACCATAAGTTAGAATGTGCTCTTTAAGGAATCAATTGTACAGCCTCTCATAAGTACTCACTTGGTTACCTTGAATTTAGCCCTCTAGTGCCTTCACCAAGATGTCTACAAACTCTAGCCAGGATTGTGTATTTACTTTCTGGGAGTCCCTAAACTTCACCTTGGGAGCAGACCAAACTTGTTGACTAGTCATTGTCTTATTTGGGAGTAATATTGTGCCTTATCCCCCTGTAGGGTCATACGCCTATCCTTCCTAGCGACTGGGATCAATTTACACAACAGTGAAACCCTCCCATCTCAAGGGCCCTTTCAAATGCAGTCGGCCATTTATCAATGGAATCCCCCTCCAGTTACCTTGGGACAACCCCTGTGGGGAGTCTGTGATCAACCCCCCCCCCCCCCACCCCCTGGACATCTCAGCATCTTCCTCTTTGTTTCTGCCAACATTTCTTCTCTCTTTCTCCAGGTCCCACTTCATCTTGACGAGGTCCAGTTTCTCCATTCCTAGAGCTATGGCAGCTAGCTGGGCCTCCAGCTGTCTCTCAGCAATGTACAGCACAGGTTCCAGTGTGCAGAGGCCTCCCCTCCTTCTACTGACTAGAAGTTTGAACCTAGTACTAGATGAACTGGACTTGTTGTCATCATCTTCCACCTTGAGATTGTTGGAGCTGTAATTCTCGCTCTCCCCTTGACTCTCTGGAGATTCCTGCCTCCAGTCCTTAAGGGACCTAATCAACTCTGGCTTTCTAATCTTATTGGCATTAGGTAGACACCTCGATCTGCACTGTACCTTGAGTTCAACTACTGTGAGTTTGGAGAGGTTAGCCAGATCTTGCTCCATGGTATCCCTAGTTTTGGGTCACAACACATTTTGCAATCAGGAGTAGAACAATTTAGAAAAATAAAATAAATGGATTAAAAACAGTTTTGTCCAAATTTCAAAAATCAGTTTTTGTTCTAAGTCAATTCATTGGATTTTTAAAGGCCTTAACCTATGACCAATGAGAAGCTGGGTGCCACCCAGTTGTATGACCACTCCCTCCAAAGTGTGCCATATTCCTAACCAGAAAATACTATTTTTCAAAATCAAAAATGGAGAAACTTTTCCCTGGAGGGTTAGATCTGGCAAAGCCATCCCACTGATTAAAAAAAAAAAGTTTTTATTGGATTTTGCTTGTTTCATATAGGGTATACACTTTACAACATCAGTGATCGTTATTTAGCATTCAGTGCCTACATTACCATTACAAAGCATTGACGACAGAGTAATTATTTGTCTTGGTGCGTGTGATTTATGTGGGAATGAATGACTGTTTAATGAAAGTGGGCCTCATGTTGGACTGTTTAATTCTTGGGTCTAACTGGTGCTCCCTTACTGTACTTATGTTTAGTTGGAAGAAATCCATTTGTACAACTAAACTGGGGAGGAATAACTTAGGGAAGGGAGGCTAGGAGTAAGGCATTGGTCTTTGCTGGTCTAATAACTCCAAGTGTGGCTCTTTCACCGGGACAAGTGTGGCGCTCCAGTAGGGGTAGGGGGAAGAAGAACCCACTCGTGATGTTTCTGTGCGGTTCAGGGTCTTACGGGCTAAGCACCCCCTGATTGGCAGTTGGGGTTTCTGCGGGGGAATCTGGTACTTGCTTGAAGCTATGCAGGAGCTTTGACCACTCCATGGATATGGCCCGCCATCGCGTTCTGCGTGCCTCCTCCAGCCTGATTGCATCCTCTTAAGCAGTGCCCTATTTCTTGAATGCCCCCTCCTATTGACGCTACATAGTTTCACACCATTAGAGATACAAGACGCTATTAACACATTCGCTGCGGTGGCTATTCCGCCGAGCGCTAGCGGTCGCGGGGGCGCGCGGCTCACCTGCGCAGGTGACAGAATCGTTCCGTCACGGCTCGCGGGTGAGCAGTGCTTGTGACGGAACGGTTCCGTCACGGCCCCGCCCGCTTAATGAAACGCGCCACGTTTCGCGAAATCAGCGCCGCGCAGGCACGGGGAGCGGGCCGTGACGGAACCGTTCCGTCATGAGCACAGCCCACCCGAGGGGCGTGACGGAACGGTTCCGTCAATAGCGTCGAAGGTGTTAAACTCCTGGCCTCCATCCAATCAGGATCTCCTTTGGACCCGTGTCCGACGTTCATGATATATGAGTTGAGGCCCCCATCCCCACCCGCTGCAGAACAGCGAATAAATACTGCCACGTTAGGGTGTCGAAGGCCTTTTCTAAATCTAGTACAAGGCACGTGGCACGCAAGAACCAGTCCCGCACACTGTCCTGGACCTGAAACAACTTGCGTATATTCTGGGAGGTGTTTCTCCCTGGCACAAAACCGCATTGTTCAGGGTGTACCAGATGGGGGAGCACCGCTGTGATTCTATCTGTTAAGATCTTCCTGAGTACTTTGCAGTCTGTGGTTAGCCGAGTGACAGGTCTATACGATGACCTAAGTAAAGGCTCCCAGTCTAGTTTAGGGAAAGTTACATATTGATTCCCGCAAGTATTGATTCCCGCATTGTCTTCGGGAGTGTCCTCGTCTCTAGCGCTGCCTTATAGACTATGTCTAACTGTGGGACTAGTTGTTGGAAGAATGTGTTGTAGTATTCTATGGGAAACCATTGTGGCCAAGGGCCTTGTTTTCGGCTAGGTACTGGATCATGTGTATGATCTCTACTGCTGTGAGTTACTCGTCTAGGGGGGACTAGTCCTCTCTCGTCATCTGTGCTATAGTATTAGATTGTAACATTTTGTGGATATATTCCTCTCTGTCTGGAATCAGTCTGTCTATGCAGTTCCCTATAGTACTCATGGAAGGCCAGCATAATATCCACTTGTGTGTAAGTGACCACACCTGCTGTTTTTCTTATGCTGGTGATAGGTTGCGCTCCTAGGTCCTGTCTAATAAGCCTTGCAAGCAGGGTTCCAGCTCCGTTCCCCTCTCGGTCAGTTCTGGCAGCGTAGGCGCAAGCATTATATCTGTGCAGGTCTGCGCAGGCTTCTGCATATTTAGTCTTGGCTTCCGCATCTTGTGTAGGAAGAATCAACTGCTTATCCGCCTCTTTAGACAGTCGCGCTAAGCGTTATTCTGTTGCCTGTACCACCTGCTCTAATGTTTTCCATACTCCTGCGATTTGTCTGATGCGTGCTCCACTCATGACCACCTTGAAGGCGTCCCATTCAAGTGTCCTAGAACTTGTGGTGCATGCGTTCTCAGGGACGTAATTTTGTTCTTCTAATGGCTCGTGTTGGAACACTGGGTCCTCCAGACATTCTCACAGGAGCTGCCAAGTGAGGACCGGTGGTGAAGGTGGGCGCCATCTGAGACTCATAACATGTGCATCGTGGTCCGATATCACCCTGCCTAGATAGTCTGAGTGTTGAGTCAGAGGGAGGATTGTGCTTGTGACCATAAACCAGTCCAGCCATACCTGCAAGTCATGGGGTATAGAATGGAAATAATAGACCTTAGTCGTCGGATGTGCATGTCGCCATGCATCTGTTAACGACCAGTGGTGTAGTGTAGTTGCTATATTCCCCATAGGCTCTGCGCATTGGAATAACATAAACGGCAGTTTAGACGTAGGACTGAGGTCGACTAGGTCTCTACTGAATATGTTAGACTTAATTAGGTATGCCAGCTAGCTCAGAGGTCACTAGAAACTTTCTCGAATGAACAGGAAGGAATTAACTTTCCTGATTAGACAAGAAGGGATTAGTTTCTGACAACCGCATAAACATGACAACTTTGCTCCCTCCAGAATAAGGAGTATATCTCCAGAGTTGTGTGAAAACAATAGATAGCTATTTCACTCAGTCAATCGTGCATGCTTAGTTTCACCAGAGTGCAGAGAAATAGAGAGACGGGTGTTTTCAATAAAAGGTGCTATTTATTGAGCAGTCTTCTTTCTCATGCAAGAGAAGTGAATTGCCACAATTGCAATACTTATCATAAAGTAAAGTGCGTACAGTAAAAGGAGTATTATGAAATAATACTGAAAAAGCATTTATATTCTGAGCCATATGATACTTAAAACGGATAAAATATATACAATTGTATTGTATTGTATTGTATTGTGGTATACTTATATAGCGCAAACCTGTCACCACCAAGGGCATCCTGGCGCTTTGACCCATGATCCAGCAAAATCAGTAGCTCAACCTGTCCTAGGAAAAAGGTAAGTTTTCAGCGCCTTTCTGAAGGCTAAGAGATCCTCAAGACTTCTCAGGGATATTGGCAGGGAGTTCCAGAGTTTGGCCGCCGCTACTCTGAACGAACGGCCACCCATCCTCACTCTCTGGAAGCGCGGAACTACAAGTAGCCTGGACGACGAGGAACGTAGAGCTCGGGATGGAAGGTACCAGGCAAACATTCGCCGCAGAGGGATTGGGCCCAGGCCATGGATAGCCCTGAACACAATACACGCTGCTTTGTAGCGAACGCGTAAATGGACCGGCAGCCAGTGGAGCTCCTGTAACGCTGCCGTAGAAGAGCTGTGGTAGGGGCGGGAAAGGGCGAGTTTGGCAGCTATATTTTGCACCCTTTGAAGCTTGCCCAGAAGTGTTACCGGGGCCTCCAGAAGCAGTGCGTTACAATAGTCAAGTCGACTTAGGATGGTACTTCGCACTACTTCTGGTCTGGCTTGCTCAGGGAGGAGGGGTAAAACCTTGCGCAGCATGCGGATCAGCGTCATGCACGTTGAGGTGGTCTTATTTACGTGCAGATCCAGCTGCAGGTTGGGCCCAAAGATGACGCCCAGATTACGCGCCGATTGTGCGGCTGACACCGTCTCTGAAAAGGACGGGGGCCAAAAGTCATCTGAGAGATCTCGGGGAACTCGGTCAGTGGAGCAGTGCAGGACCTCTGTCTTGGTTCCATTGAACTGCAACGAGTTCAGACGGAGCCATTCCGCTGTAGCCTGCATGCACCGGTGAAAAGTCTCCAATGGGACTGCATAAATCTGGAATATTTAATTAGGGTCCTAGATACGTTCACAACACCCACTCCACGTATAATGCCCATCATTACTAAATACTAAGCAATATATAAACATATAAGTATGCATGTGTTTTCCAGCCCACCCCAAAATACATCAATACATCAAATGCATTTGAAATAGTATAGATACACTAAAATGAGTATTATACTGTACGCTTTCAAGCAGTGGTATCATTCAGATAAAATTTTGTTCATTTAGAATGTTGACTGAATGAATCACGAAAATTACATTCATGAAATGGCTCTTAATACAGAAGAAAAAGGTCGAGACCATTTCATCACATATTTATACAAGATTGTACATGTGCTAGAGGCTGATTCAAAATATTGTCTCTAGAGTCGCTAAAAATAGAAGTTCTGTTCTCTAAGAATAGTTCTACTTTAAGCAGAGTACCATGTGCCCAAAAGAAAAGGTAAATATTTTGGAAATTGGGAAAAAATAATTTCGCTTTCATGGGAAAAAATAGTTCCAAATGTTTTCAGCAGTGCTGTTTATCAAAACTGAAGGCCAAATTCAAAGTTCAGGGAACGCTGTGTGCTTGCTATTTCAAATATTATTCCCGGTGTTAGGAGAGAACATTACCTTATATAGGCCAGCAAAAAACTTGTCTACAATAGTAGGTGAAAGTTGGGCCAACTCCAAAAAAGTGGAAATAGTGCATACATGCGATGCATTGCCATCATCGGTGTTTAGATCAGCAATGGTCAAGGAAGGTTGTACCTGTGTGGTGCCGCTTTCATCTCGTACTTCACCGTCACCTAATCGTAATGGTAAAGTCCCAACGAATGCCGTCAGAATAGGTAGCCGCTGGGGACAACACGTTGCATGAGTCGTTACTGGACCAAGCAATCATCGAAATCCATTGGTACTGCTGATCGTAGTGTAAGACAGAGATTCTTCTCCGCATAGCAGACATCGAAGCACAGGTAAGATGCAATCTTACCAGATTGGTCTGAATGAAAGAAACCAGGTAGTATTTATATCTCTTAGCCGGGCCAATCCGAGGACTTTAGTGATACGTTCTCGGTATCGTATTACTAGGATCGTTTCTTCCACCGTAGCCTGAGTTTTATCTGTGACTTGGCTTGCCATATCGGAGCAGAAGGAACAAAAATAAAATTCTTGCTACGAGTCCCAAAATAAGAGGCAGGCCACCGAAAAAGGAATGCACAAAATTCCGGAAGATGCCAGGAACTGTTTCAAAGGGTGCTAACAGTCCCGAAAAAAATTGTCTTAAATACATGTGCGATGCCACTGGTATCAGACATGTTTAAGATTTGGCTTAACATTTCTATGAAATGCACGGGGCAATTTGTCGATAATAGGGTATGTACCTCTGCCGCTGTCCTTGCAACTTGCAGGTCATACGTTTCTTTGGACGAGGTTAAAGGCATACTTGTCTGTAAAAGAATAGACTTCATTCTGCTTAAAGTATCAATTCGAATAGAAGAGATATTCACAGAAGGCCATATTGCTGCCTTCTTTTCTGGATTGCTGTTTGGATACAATACTTGCATACAACAAATGACCCTAGAATTAACGCTCACGAGATAGGCTTTCCTGGCATCATGCCACAACAGCTGTGGTCACTTATTATAACGTAGCTACCGTTGGAAAGTTGTCTTAAAAAGGGCTCTATCTGTGTAGCAGGGGTGCCGTGCAGATGACATGAAAGGTTGTTTGATGAACCTTTGCAGGCTCCATGCAAGTTAATACCTTGACACAGAAGTGTACCGCTTAGTGATTTTTTACAATTGTTACCACTAAGAAATACCTATTTTTTCCCCTCACTATAACATCTATGTGTATAAGGCAATTTTCAGGTTGACTTGATGTATCCTTTACCCAACCTTTCATACAGTCCTGCTGGTATATACTTTTGGCAGTATTGAAACTGAAAAGTTGTTATCTGGATTGTAATGGTGCCATGTATTAACCATTCAATGACAGGTCTTTCTGACATTGTCAATGGTAATCTTTCTAGCTTTTCAATGCTCAGCACCGTATAGTCTGCTCCTTTTTGTGCCAATGAGATTTGTCTATCAGTAAGGTTAAAGATAGAAAATAATGACGTTGTGTTCATTAGACGCCATGGCACATAGCCTGAACGGATGTTTTGTAATGTCCAGCCTAGCTGTACAATAGAACGCAATTGGGACTGGCCATGTTGTAACATTAGCCTATCCTGTTCTATTACATCAATAGCAGATGATACAATGCTGTCCAGTGATTAAATTCTGGAGGACAGAGTCGTTAACCCATTGTCCACTACAGAAAGTGATTTTTCCAAATTAATACAATCAATCTCTCGTATTTTTTCTGCAGTTTCAATTTGTGTTACTTTCCAAGCTTCATTGTAAGCTGCGCATATACCGGCGTATATGAAACATTTTTGACGCTGTTTGCGAGGCCCCATTATGTAAGTGTGGATCTCTTAGCCAATCGAGGCATGGTTTTCCTACACTATCTGTTGTAACTATCCCTGGATTTTGTCTCTGGGAATATCTTGAGTCTGGCATGTTCTGTTTGAACCCCTGTATTTTGTTCAGGAATCTATCTTGACAGTTATTAGTGTCTGTGGGCCAGTTCAACCATTTGTTCCAATCAGGAATTGTTCTGTTTTGGTTCAAAATATAGAAAACGTCTAACCCCTCATCTGTAGTGGTGTTTCGATCAGGCATAGGCTTTGGTATAGACGGGTTGTTTAAATCTTTTATCTTGGCTAGACCAAGACAGGTTGTTTGTTGAATGGTGTCATTCAGGAACATTATTTGTTCTGGGATCATGCAGGCTCTGAATAATGATTCTAAACCTTGTACCTGCCAGTCTTTTGTACCCCAGATGTTTTTTGTCTCAATGTTGTTTTTCCAAAATTCAAAAGCAAATGTAGACATTTTTTCATAAAACTTTTCAGAATAAATCAATTTAGCATTTGTCAACATGTTTTTCACTCCTGTCTTATTCATAATTTTAAAATAAAACGTTTCTGGGTTAGTGTAATTAAACCCTGAGAAGTATGGAAATTTCTCATAAAATGTTTTTGAACTGCCTTTTGGCGGAGTTGGACAATGTTTCCATTGATTATAACTGAAAACATTTCTAGGATTAGCAGATTTATGCAGATAATGATGCCCAAAGTGATTGAAGCAATACATTTCCTCATAATTCGATGAACCCTGTAAATAATCATGTTCTGTAAATGTTGTTGACATTTCTAAATCTGACATCATATTATTAATATTTTCAATGTCCCAATCATAAGAGAAAGTACTAGGTGATACAAAGTCATTTAAGGAGATCTTGAATTGGTGTGGATATTTCAAGAGCTCAACCGGGCCATAGATTTCATAGTCAGTTTTGTCCCATGCTATACCACCAGGTATAGGGATGGCTGTGATGTTCACTGGTGATAGTTCTCTTTTTTCGATGTGAGAAGAACTGTGTGGTTTCAGGACCAAGTTGATGTTCTGACTTGCTGTGTCCATTGTACTATATTTTCCATCAATAAATCTATCCAAACTTAAAATCAAGATGAGCCACAGAAGGAGGAAAAGTACAACTAACACAATCCATAATTTAATCCATGGTGAAATTAGATATGTTTCTCTCAGTTGATGAAAGAGCTCTGTAATTGTTTCTTTGAAAGTTTTTGTTGCTGGCTTGTCTCCATGTTCACTTGGATCATCGGAAAAGTCATCAAAGTTGATAAAGTAGCCAGATGCAGTTCTGTCAATTGGTGGAATTGCTTCCAGATTTCCATTGATCTTTGGATTTTCTTTTGTTACCTTTGTATAATCGAAGGCTACATCGTTGTAGACAGGTGTTTCTTGACGAACTGTTGCAATTTGGGTTTCATGAGGCACAAGTTCCATGGCTTTGTTGCATAGTCCTTTTTTATTCACTGCAGGTTTATCAAATGTGATTAGTCTCTCAGTTTGAACCTCTTGGATTGTAGCAAGATTTGGTCTTCTGCTATTTCTTGGGAGTCCACTGGGTCTACTACTTATTATTGGCCACATAGTTGTGGTTTCACCAGGTCGATTGATACAACTCGGTTCTCCTTTTTACCAGCAAGTGGCGGTAGTACTACTGATCTTGTTCCGCTGACAGCTAAGACTGGTACTGCTTTTCTGTAAGAAGGCCCAAATTCCTTCTTCACCGCGATATTTTCTCTGACCAGATCCCCAATCTTTGGAATCCAGACAGGTCTGGCTGGGACAGGTGGTTTTTCTTCAGTGGTCGCTGGCTTTTGCTTTTCGTTACTTAGACTTTTTCTTGTTTCATTTAAGTCCTGTAAAACAGCCAAACGATCTTTGATATCAAAAGTTTTTTGTTTCACCACTGAAGTGTGACAATCGAGATCATGAATGGTCATTCTTGTACCAAACAAAAGTTTGTACGGAGTGATACCTCCTAGAGAATTTCTTGGCAGATTATTAAGACTACGTTGGACACTTATTAGATGTTTGACCCACCCTTCACCCGAACCTAATACCCTCACTGTTAAAGATTGCTTTATGTCACGGTTTTTTCGTTCCACTACCGCAATTCCCTCAGGATGGAATGGATTAGAGTACCGCAATGCAATGCCCATGCTGGCCATGGCCTCCTTGTAAGCCCGAGAGCTAAACGCAGGACCCTGGTCAGAATGTAGCATGCCAATTGCGTATGTGCCGATAAAGACTCGCAAATCTTTTATAACAGTTCTGGCGTCAGCCGAGCGCTGGGGCCACATCCAAATAAATCTCGTGCAGGAATCCACTGTGACCATGATATATTTATAGTTGCCGTCCCTTTGTAAGGGACCACAGTGGTCCAGGTAAACACATGCTAATGGTTTGTCTGAGATTAGAAAGGGCGTCTGCGCTGGTCGTTTCACTGTTGATAATTTCATTTTTTGGCATATTTCACATTCTAGAACATAGTTCCTAGTCTGTTTTCTCATGTGTGGCCACCAATATCTCTGTTTTAATATTGATACTGTGGCGAAAACACCAGCATGTGCAGAAGCGAGCCCTTCGTGTGCCGCTAAAATGAGTCCTAACCTGTGTTCCGTGTTTGGAATTGCTCTATCCCCCACTCCAGGGATTTGAGCAAACGGAACGTTGTTTGCATCAGTTTTGTATGAGTACTTTACTGGAAAGCCTTTCGGGAGTATCTTACCACTGTATTTTACTGAAGCACTGACAGCTTGCATTATCTCACTGTCTATTTTTGTTTTTGACCGAGCCAATGAATTCCCCGCAACGTGAACGCCATCAAGTTGATGACTCAGTGTATGAATCACGTGAGTCTTTTGTAGTTCTTTCTGTAAAAGAACTACTTGTTCCCAAAGCATTTTATGCTTGATTGTGCCACCTGTTGCATCTTTGAAGTTGTTTTGAACCCAGTTCTGCAAGTATTCATTGTAAGACTGGACACAGTAATAAGAATCGCACACAATCAGTGTGGCGAATTCGCGAATGGTATTTTCGAGTGCCATCTTAAAAGCCTGTAGTTCAGCTCGCTGAGCTGTACAGTCTCCGAGTGATTGAGTTTTAGTGACCAATGGTCTAAAATTTTCCTTCGTGCCAACGACCTTTAACAATCGTGCACGCAGCACTATAGGCTTGTTTACCCCCAACTGCGGGTTGTGCTGAGCCGTCTGTTTATATTATACAGCCGTAATATTCGAGAGGCAGGATTTCGGTCGGCAGAGGACATTCATATTTGTATTGTAGAAATTCTTGTGTTTTTAAGTTAGGATCAAATTTGTATACTATGTCTGGTGCAGCAAGAGAATTAACCCATTGTTTCCATCTCAGATGTAAAGCTTTAGCATTGGGAATGCTTGCTCTTGTTACTGCTTCTAGGGCAGGTACCGGTGTAACGATTATTATACGTTTACCTTGTGCGAGGGCTCTTTCTTTTGCTTCAGCAGTTTGAACCGCAGTTAGAATTTTTTCAGTAGAACTGAATTTCATGTCAGCTTGTGTGTACAAGTGTGATTTGTAAGCAATTGGTACCGTTTCTCCCTCATTAGAGGTCAGCTATGTGAATCTGCATCTACCTGGGATGACTCGGATTACAAGGTTGCGTTCGTTTGCGCGCGTTTGCAGTTTTGTTTTAGTTAACATGTCTGTCTGTAATGATCTTAAAATTTCTGTGTGTTTCTGAGTCCAATTAATTGGTTTAAAATCAGGTTTTATTAGTTCGTAGAGAGGTTTAACCCTCTCTGCATAATTTAGAATGTATGTTCTTCCGAAATTCAGGAAACCTAGAATTGATTGTAAGTTTTTCAGCGTTTTTGGAGCTTGGAGTACTGCACACTTCTCTAAGAAGTTGTCTGCTAGGCTTTTGCCTTCACTTGATAACTCATATCCTAAAAGTTGAATTTGTACCCTTCAGATACGAACCCAAGTATAATGGTGTTCACTCTTTTCAAGTGAGTCTCCACGTCATCGTCTGTAAGATAGATGTCATCGACATAAGATAATGCCTCATCATCATATATTTGTAGTAACTATGTTACCCTGGCTGAAATTAATCCTGGGCTATTCTTGAATCCCTGTGGGAGACGAAAAAATAGTTTTGTGTCCCCATGCTGGAGAAAGCGGTCGAATATCTGCTTTCAGGTGCTATGTTTTGACAGAAGAAACCATATGAAATATCTAATGTCGTTTTATATTTCTTGCGCACTATGTTATTTATTAGTGCTGCACTGTGTGAGTTTTGTACTGCAAATGTTTTACAGCAGGAGTTTAGGTGTCTGTAGTCCAAAATTAGAATATATGAATTTTCTGGCTTGGAGACAGGAAACAAAGGATTGTTCATTTGTGAGGTGCATGTTTCAATCACCCCCTGATATTCAAGTTGATCTAAGATTTCTCTGACTTGTTTCTTAGCTTCATTGCTTAACAGGATACTGCCTCTGTGCAGTAGGTATTTTTTAACTGGATTTTATGGTGAGGAGAATCCTCATCACTTCCTTCATGATTTTTACATAATGCAGGTGCTTTGGCCACTGCCCATTTTCTTGCAAATGTGTATTTTTTATGAATTGGACTGTGATTTGAGAAGGCAGGCATAATCATTTCTTCGCCATGTGGGCACTCCCTGATAAACTCTGGTGGCCAGTCCTTTTCTGCTAGAAGGGTATCATAACCTTTAGATAGATTTTCTAAGAAGAGACCTTTTATTTTCCTAGTTTTCTCTCCCTCTATACGTAATGTTATTTCATATAGTTTATGGGGCCCGCTAACTCGGGTGTCTGCAGTTTCCACTTGAATGTATTCATTCGTGTCCACTGTCTCCAGAAGATTCATCAGGATCTTGCGAGCTATGGTCACTTCTGCTGCGCTATCTAGCATTGTCTGGGCCCACTCTCCGTTTTTCAGTTGTGTCCTCAGAATTCTAGGCATGTTTTACTTTAATACTGGCTACCTTCTTTCTGGGAAATTGCAATTTTTTACTTTGATGAGCAGGTTCCTTGTCTTTGGACTTGACGTGCTCTTCTTTATGTTCTGACCGTCCTCTTCTTTCCGATTTCTTTGAGGAAGTCTGAAAAGATCGAGAGGGACGTGTATCAATATCTTGATATCTGTCAGGTTTTCTCAAATTGTCCCTGTTTCTAAGGTTGTATCTTTTTTCAGAGGGCTCCCGTTGTGGAGACTTGCCCCCCCCCTTTCGGAGATCTATCTCTTCGTTGGGGAAACCTTTCTCTAATCTGAAACTGTTTTTCTCTGGGAGAGGTTTGTTTATTACCCTTCCACTTCTTCTTTTGAGAATTGAGACTATTTGTTATGAAAGTTTTTTCAGGATTTTCTGTTAGTGTTTTTAGTCGGTAGGTTGTACTGTCAACTGTTAATTTAACTAGGTCTCTATATGCTTTTGTTAATTCTTTTATTTTAACTAATAGTTCTTCGCTTGACATTTTTTCAATGTCGGGGTGTGGTGTGTAGCTGGCTAGAACCGGCCATGTGGCTCCTGCTCTACCTAGTGGACCGAGCCTGGTAATGTGATTTTGATGTTTTAGGGCGCCATTAAACCAGAGCAGGTGCTCTTGGTATGTTAGTGGAATTTCAACTTCCTCGAAAGGAGAGTATTCCTCTGGAGATTCCTCTATTTTGTAGTAGTGGAACTCGTTTGTCACAGCATGTGCTGCTGGAAAAGTTATCCAGGAATACAATACCTCTGTCTGCCGATATTCATGGGCCTCTACCACAAATACAACCGTACCACCTCTTGATGATACTCCATTTTCTATAAGTTTTATAGTTATGGTTTTTCTTATTTTGACCAGGATGATTACAGCATTCGGGTCGTCATTTTGACAGTTGTGTCATCCGCTAAGAGTTGAGCTGCTAGTCTAGCTCTCTCCCTTTAGTCCTCACTATCTGACATTTTTACTGACAGAAAGTTTACAGAGTATGTTGTTGAGGAAACAAAGATTAGGTCTACAATATTTTGGAACACCGTATCCTTCAACGTTGACTAAACCAAAAACTAATACATAGGAATCTCTTCCTACTAAGTTTCGGCGGATATTACCCTTTCACCCACTCCAGACGTCTATTGGAGTTTTTACGGGAAAAGGGGTCTGTGTGAAAAGCACGACTGAGTTACTCCAGTATCTTACGTTAGATTATCGCCTTACCAAACGTTGGGCGCCATGTAGTGTAGTTCCTATATTCCCAATAGGCTCTGCGCATTGGAATAAAATAAACAGCAGTTTAGACATAGGACTGAGGTCGACTAGGTCTCTACTGAATATGTTAGACTTAATTAGGTATGCCAGCTAGCTCAGAGGCCACTAGAAACTTTCTCGAATGAACAGGAAGGAGTTAACTTTCCTGATTAGACAAGAAGGGATTCGTTTCTGACAACCGCATAAACATGACAACTTTGCTCCCTCCAGAATAAGGAGTATATCTCCAGAGTCGTGTGAAAACAAGAGATAGCTATTTCACTCAGTCAATCGTGCATGCTTAGTTTCACCATAGTGCAGAGAAATAGAGAAACTGGCGTTTTCAATAAAAGGTGTTATTTATTGAGCAGGCCTCTTTCTCATGCAAGAGAAGTCAATTGCCACAATTGCAATACTTATCATAAGGTAAAGTGCGTACAGTAAAAGGAGTATTATGAAATAATACTGTAAAAGCATTTATATGGATAGATAGATAACCTTTATTCAGATATTACATTATCCATAAAAGCATACACATAAATACATACATGGTCAAAAAGAATAAAAAATAACTGTGCTACGTTTTCCTCAATAAAAACAATGAAGAGTCCAAGATATAATTAATGTCCATATCTGCTAATTATTATCTGTTTTTGTAACTCTATCTAATAAAATGTGCATAACAAAAATCACAGTTAGAATAGCAGCAATATATGCATAGAACATGTGCTTAGCAACATTATATTAAGCGCAAGTTTTCTAAAGTGCATAGGGCATAAATCCTAGTTATTAAACTATCGAAATAAAGTGCATAATGCGATAGCAGCCAAGGATCGAGGAATACATTAGTTATCTTTATCTTCATATTTACTACAGTGGGGACAGAGGAAGATGGTTCACATATTTACAAATAACAACATGAATTAAAAATGCTAATGTGCAAAGTGCAAGAAAACCTCCTCCCAATCTGTTGAGATAACATAGTTCATATGAATAAAAATTAGTTCATAGAAGTATGGGATCGTATGGCCATTTTTAAAAAAGTACATACACGATATATTAATCCATCATCTTTAAGCTGTAAAACAAATTTAAAAGCCACATTAAAATCTTTTATGCCTTTGGCTCTAAAAAATGGTATCAAAAGGTGCTTGATATATTTTTTATAATAGGAACAAAAGAACAGAAAGTGCATTAATGTTTGCTTTCCAGAATTCTGACATGGGCAAACCAGGTTCTCAATATTACAGTGGTAGCCATAGGGGAAACACAATAAATACTTTATAGATCCTGATCTAAGGGGAGACAAAAGGCTGCCCTCCAAGCATGAAATTTCTTTAAGGAGGTAGCCAGCTGGTGTGGATGAGGTAGATAAAGTGTCGCCTTCTATTTGAATATAGCGTTTCACAGAAGGTTTAGCTAATTCTACATTGTATCTAGTCTCCCAATAGTGCCTATAAAGGATATTCCGTATTATCTTCCCATTAGTCCCCTCCAGTCCATATGGGTTGTCAAATATGTGTTCAAGATTGACTGCTGCCAGGCTTGCCTGGACTTGGGCAATCCAAGGGATTTTAATACCCTGATTGCATTTTAGGCAGTCAGCCAAAATTTCTCTTGTCAGTGAGGCTTCGGGGTTTTTCCACACCTTGATCCAGAACAGCACATGATGTGCCTTAATGTAGTCCTCCAAATAAGCCAATTTTAACTCATTATGACTTATAAAGATGGAAGATGAGATTGGTAGACCCAAGAGACTTCTGCAGAACCTATTCTCCTCAGCCTGGGTTTTTTTTTAATTTGAATGTCCCCAGATTTCGGCCCGTATGTCATGACAGGAACGCATTGTGTATTATAGATTTTTAATAAAGACTGGACCACCTCAAATCTCTTAGGTTTGGAAGAGACAACACGGAATTTATGGCCTTGATGAATTTGGACCGACCGTTTGCCAAATGGGGGGTCCATGAGCCGTTATCGGAGAATTGTAAACCCAGGTATGGAAAAGTACGAGTGCATAACAATGATCCCTGTTCTAAGACAATCCTATTATTGTGACTTTTTTTAGGGCCACAACACATTAAAAACGATTTTTTTAAAATTAGTGCAAAGGTCAAGGCTGTACATAAAATCCACAAATCCCCTCACTAAAATCTTCAGGGCATTCTGTGTACGGCTCATTAAAACTGCATCGTCTGCATAGAATAGGGAAGGGAGTTTAGTGCCGTTTATTATAGGGACATCGGAAGTTAGATTGGACAGGGCATTATGGAGTTCGTTAATATATAAAATAAATAAAAGAGGGGCAAGAACGCACCCTTGTCTGACACCTCTGCCAACCGTTACATCTCCTGACACTGCTCCATCCGTGCTTATCCTTACTCTAGCTTTTAGGTCTCTATGCAGGTATGCCAAAAAATATACCAAATTGTTATCTAGGCCGTAATCCAGTAGGCGTTGCCAGAGATTCGACCTATTACCAAAGTCGAAAGCGGACGAAAGGTCCATAAAAGCCAGGTACAGTTTACAGTGTCGGGCGATGGTATATTTTCCTATAATTAGGTTCAAATTCAGGCACTGTTCAACTGTACCCAGGTGGCTCCGGAAACCCAACTGGCATTTATTTAAAATATTTTCTTCTGCTGCCCATGCCCTGATTTTGTTGAATAAAACTCTTCCGAATATTTTGAGGGTATTGTCGATTAATGAAATTGGCCTATAACAACTAGGATCCATTCTTGACCCTTTTTTAAAAATCGGTACAATTATGGAAGTTGACCATGTACTGGGTATGTCAATAGTAGTTAAATTATTAAAAACATTTAATAATAATGAGGCCCAGAATTCCTGTTCCACTTTTATGAGGTCTATCGGTAGGCCATCCGGGCCCAGAGCTTTATTGCCCACACTCTGGGATATTGCCTCCTCAACCTCGCCTATAGTTATTGGGATTTTGGTGGGGCACGTAATAGGGGAGAAATTGTGACAATACAATGGGGGAGTGTATATTTTGGAGAAGTGGGCAACCCATGCTTCACTGGAGATATTACAGTCTAGAGGTGTGGAGGGATTCCCAAAGGTTCTTAGGGATTTAGTTGCATACCAAAAGGCAGGTGTACTTTTGATGTTAGCTGCACAGACCAAATTATCCCAGTGTTCTTTTAAAACAGTATCACGTCTGATTCTTAAAACCCTCTTGTAATGTAGCTTTAATGAGCGAATAAGCATAGGATCGCTAATGTCTGCTGATAGAGCCACTCTCAGCTCCCTGTTGGCTCTGGAACAGGTATTATCGAACCATTTAGGGTCAGAGTGACAGATACCCGCTGGTTTAGAAATCAGATTTTTTATACCTACGCATAGTTCGGTAAATGTGGTTACTGCTGCGGGATTAGGGTCTGACAGAACTAGGCACGTCTCCCATAGGGTAGGGTATGTTTTTACCATCTTCTCAAAAAGCTCTTTGTAGTCTAAACCTCTCCATTTGACTCCTAGGGTATCAGTAGAGAGGTATAAATTGCTCGCACCTAGTTCCTTCCTAAACCTGGCACAACGTGCCACCTTTAGCAGAACAACTATGGGGTTGTGGTCCCCAAAAGTGGACCGCTTTCCCTCCGCCCCGAAAAGATGGCTTTGTAACCTTGGTGAAAGAAAGACATAGTCAATAACTGACCCTCTTCCCGGTCCTCTATAGGTTGGCATTTCATTCTCATTGATGTTAATAGGGATGATATCCATTACATTTAGAAGGCTGGAGTTTACTAAATGATCTATTAACTCATATCCCCTTTTACATGGGTTATGGGTGTTAATGTCAAAAGGGAGTCCGTTAAGACCTCTTCCAATTTTTGCGTTAAAATCACCCCCCCCAAAAAATACCTGCCAAATTATATTTCCCTAATAGGTTATCTTGATCAGTAATAAAATTAAAAAGTTGGATGAAATTAGGATTCGGGGTTGTTAGGAAATCATTGTTGTAAAAGTTAATAAAACAAATAGAAGGACCCAGTGTATAGATTAGAGCTTGGAAATTGATGTGGCCAGTAGAGATTAATTTTGTTCTGCCCCCTGAGGCGATTCGAATCCATATTGATAATCCCCCTATCGGTCTATCGTGGCTAGGGGTGGCAGGAATGATGTTGAAGCATTCATATCCTTCAAGATATAACTCTTTGGGGGCCCAGGTCTCTTGAAACAAGAGAACATCATATTCTCTAATCATATCCACCCACTCTCCTGATTTTAACTTTAGAGCTAAGCCTGCCACATTCAAGTTAAGGACCTTCAATGTGGATTTGGATATCTCAACTTTGCAGGGGTTAAGCACTTCAGGGCTGACAGGGACAATCACATCCTCGTTCCCACACACCAGCGAGCTATTGGAAATGGCTGACACAAATGGTCAGTCAAGTGTATCCAAATCCGAAAGGGCCTGGTATTGGTTTGTTAGCTGGGGAAGACTGGGAGCTAGGTATTGTGTCAATGGGCATTTATAAAAGAACCCGAGAGGCAGGGCACAGATGTTAGTTTGGTTGGGGTTGCCGGTGTCCTTGACTCCAAGTATGGATCCAGCAATCCTTAAGTGTGAAAAAATTAATAACGATGCAGTCCCCTTTGATGGTTTTTGGAGCGGGACCTACCCAGCCCACTCTGCAGACCATTAGGATTTCGCTCATATTGGGCCTTTTAAACCTTTTATGTTTAGTCATCCAATCCATGCATTTATTTCTGAGCTGCGCCCATGACTCAGATTTATTTTTCTGTAGAGGAGGGACCCGTGCGAGAACTAGAACATAGGGGCAAGATTGAGGTGGCAGATTTAAGATGTCTTTGTTAGGTTCATCAAACCCTTTAACCGTGGCGGCAGTTATGCTAGCATTATCTGTCGACCTACTATAGGCAGGGTTTAGGTAAGCGTCACATGATAAGTCGGGGCATACAGATATATTGCAATCAGTAGTGACTACCAAAGATGTTACAGTATGGGTTGCTGTGGGTGCAGGGGAGAGCAATGATGTCCCTGATGGCTTAGGTGCCGCAGCTTTAGGTACTGAGGATAGGCGGATGGGCTGTTGTTTGCCTGGCATATGAGTTCTCTTAGTGTTAACATAAGTTCATTATTTTCCTTGATTAACAATGTGGATTTCGAGGTTATACTTTCCAGGCGACCTAATCTTTTCCACAACCTGTCAAAACTTGAATCTATCAGCCCTTTAATGCGATTGGAAACTGTGTCAACAATGATATCAACAGCAGTAATCCCCAGTGTGAAGTCAGAGAAGCCAGTTTGCGTAGATTGTGTAGATTTTGCTTCCTTAAAGTTACATTGTAAGTCCTCCTCAACTACGATGATGTTGTCACCACATTTGTTACCAGTTGGAGCTTGATCTGTGGAAGGTACTTGGTTAGTAGTAGAATCGGTGATAATAGGGTTGCCCTCAAGCCATCAATTTAAGGTTGCACATTGCGGTTTCAAACGAGATGGCTGTTTTCTTTTGGGTTTTGGGCTGGGCTGTTTAGATGCCTTCCTCTTCTTTTTAGTTCCGCATGATTCTGGATCAGGCGTCGTGGGTACATTCGCTGTAAGTGAGTTGTCAATTTGACTTGCATCAATTTCAGTGTTGGCAACCGGACTAGTCAATTCCGAACTGTCCACAGGAATTGCTCCCGTTACAGTGTGAGGTGAGTGAACAGTTACCATGCGCAATTGAGTCATGCTACTGTCTGAAATATCATTAAAATTTGTGCCAGGTAGTTTGAAGGAACCCAAGGACAATCGTTTTTTTGCCATCTGAATTTCGTTGCTCCAAAACAGTATCTATTGCATTTAAGTTGGTGGCATTGGATATGGAGCCGTTCTTCCCCATTTTGTGCAGCAAGTAGGGACCAGGAGAAGGATATAAATATAAAGCCACTCACCAATTATTTGCCATGAAGTAAATGTCAAGGGTGTGGCCCAGCCCTGCCTCCTCCTGCCCCGGACGGCCACAGACGGCCCGCCCTTTGCCCGGGCTTCGCCCGGCGCATCCCGCGACGCGGAGGGAGCAGCTATGTTTTGTGCCTCCGGGCACGGAAGTGCTGGTTGGTGGGCGGGGCAGGACAGCGCAGGAATTGTGGGAACTGTAGTCCCCCCACTCTGCGGCCACTTGATGTCAAGAGCGGCGGCGAGGGGGACTAACAGTCCTAAATGGTGTTGGTAGTGCGCTTCCTGCACGATTTCCCCACAGAAGAAATGCCTGCTGTCTTCAGGATTTCCCTCGTAAATTCAGGCGGTCAGTTTAGCAAACAGGCTCCCTGGCAAACAGGCTCCCACTCCACTGAGGGAGAAGCTGTGTTTTGTGCCTCCGGGCACGGAAGTGCTGGTTGGTGGGCGGGGCAGGACAGCGCAGGAATTGTGGGAACTGTAGTCCCCCCACTCGGCGGCCACTCGATGTCAAGAGCGGCGGCGAGGGGGACTAACAGTCCTAAATGGTGCTGGTAGTACGCTTCCTGTACGATTTCCCCACAGAAGAAATGCTCGCTGTCTTCAGGATTTCCCTCGTAAATTCAGGCGGTCAGTTTAGCAAACAGGCTCCCAGGCAAACAGGCATGGTTTCTGAGCCATATGATACTCAAAACGGATAAAATATATACAATTACATACGATGATAAAAGTTGACTAAACGGACTCAACTGGTGCTTCTAAAATACGCCTACCCCGGTGTACCTAACCTAAGCCTAGTACGTGGGAAGGAGTAAGTGAGCTGCAGTTTAAGTTAAGTTAGTTTTGCCAAGAATCTGAATCAAGAATTCTCTAAGGATCTAATCAGCTCCGTACCTTGGTTTTAGAATGAAGGAGGTCTTGTATCTCGTTCTCAGGACTCGATCTCCCAGCAACCCGGAAGGGTGACTGGAAACACTGGAGCTGGATTTCTCGGCAGGAGAAAAGACAGCGTCTCTCTCAGTGCGTCAAATGGGAGGGTCGGCTTCCTTCGGCACTCGCATCAGCTGGGCTTTGGGTAAGTAGATAGCCGCTCTGCTCCAAACCACTGTGTGTTGCTTAAGGTAAATGCTGGTATATTTATACCTGGAAGGTGCCGTGTTTGACGTAAGGTTGGACATACGACGTCACTAAGAACTGTCACTAAGAACTGGCAGTTCTTTCTGGACTCTCAGGAGATCTAGGACAAATCAAAACAAAAGCAGGGGGAATTCCCGGGCTGCTGGAGGTTTGGTTTGTTTAAAGAACGCGTTGTACTTTCTAGGAGTCTAGGGAAGTAGCCTTGCCGTATTTGGACTGCATTGGCTATGACTAAATATGGATATGATTCTTATGCCTTTATAAGGATATGATTTGTTATAACCACATAAGGGCATAAATCAGGAATATTTAATTAGGATCCTAGATACGTTCAAAGGAAGAATCAGGAAGAATCAACTGCTTATCCGCCTCTTGAGACAGTCGCGCTAAGCGTTACTCTGTTGCCTGTACCACCTGCTCTAATGTTTTCCGTACTCCCGCGATTTTTCTGATGCGTGCTCCACTCATGACCACCTTGAAGGCGTCCCATTCAAGTGTCCTAGAACTTGTGGTGCATGCATTCTCAGGGAAGTAATTTTGTATGTTCTCTTAATGGCTCGTGTTGGAACACTGGGTCCTCCAGACATTCTCGCAGGAGCTGCCAAGTGAGGACCGGTGGTGAAGGTGGGCGCCATCTGAAACTCATAACATGTGCATCGTGGTCCGATATCACCCTGCCTAGATAGTCTGAATGTTGAGTCAGAGGGAGCTTTTGACCATAAACCAGTCTGGCCGTACTTGCAAGTCATGGGGTATAGAATGGAAAGAATAGACCTTAGTTGTCGGATGTGCATGTTGCTATGCATCTGTCAACGACCAGTGGTTTGTCCAGGCTCGGAACCTGGATGTTTGCATGTGGGCTTGTGAAGCTGTGGCGGGGGGTAGGATCTATCTAGGGTGAGATCCAAAGAACAATTGTAATACCCTCCTAACACCCATGGGAGGATGTGAATTGAGCCAAGCTGCACGACAGGGTCTCCCAGAATACTGTCTGTTCTATTTTGAGGGCGTATAAACAGCATATTAATATTGGCTGACCATCCAGTAAGCACTTCAATAGAGCGTATATCCCTTTGGGATCCATAATCCTGCCGGTCTCTAAGAAGGGGACCCCTGGTCTAAGCCAGATGAGGGCCCCGGTACATATGCTGAGTATGTCGTGGCGCAGAAGGTGCCCCGCCATTTCTTTTGAAGCCTGTCAAGTTCTCCCTTTGACAGGTGAGTCTCTTGTAGTAATATGACCTGTGATTGACTTGCCACCAATTTTCCAATTGATTGTCTCTCTATATGTCCCTAGAAGATCCCTCCGCTCGGAGTCGAAACATCTTGCCTTAGTCCCGAGATTTAATCGAGCCCAGACTGGGGGTCGTCTTTTCTCGGTCATTTCTGCTCAAAGGTAGAATCAACTGCCAGACTTTATTCGTATAGAGGCCAACCATCTTCGCTTCCGAAAACTCCTTAAAACTTTTCTGTTTGCTTGATCTTGTTACTATCTCTGGTTCAGGTGTGTCTTGTAGCGCTGGGAGGTCTTTAGTAGCCATGCGCTTTATAAAAGCTCTTTCATTCATTCATTGCTGGTGCTTGCTGTAAGCATAAATGGCATAATGTTTTCTCGCTGTATGTATACCCTGTGCATTTAGAGTGGGAAATGTAATATCCGTCTCCGGACTCATGGTGGTTTTATAGGTCACGCAATGTTGGAGGGTGGCCTTGGGGGTCCCATTGAAAGTCCCAATGTGTGAGTTGCACCCGGTGTGAGGTGTGGATATGTTAGCGAGTGTTTCAGCCCTTTGTGATGGGAAGGGTGTGAGGTCAGGGTATGGTAAAAATTTGAACTAGAACACTGTGGGGTTAAAGACCAAATAGAGGGGACCTGCTGCAACAGAGAGCACACCCAAACCGATACAACCGCGTACCCATTAACGTAACATATGGGGGTTCATCTGGCTCGTGCATGCCCCTAGTATAGCATACGGGGGCTCCCTGTGTTGGTGGGTGTGGGGCTTGTACCATCATGGGGCATAATATGTGGTGTGGAACTAGTGAGTAAGGCTTCTCCAGCAGCAAGGTTCAATATGTCTATCATCACTCAAGAGCTTTATATGAGTGTATCAGCTGTCTGTGGCGTCATTAGGGTCCTCTTTGGGGGTGAAGATGTGCAGAGTGTCTTTGTGGCCCGATGTTGAGGGGTTCGTCCCCATTTCTGCTGCTGCTTGAATTGTCAATCGATGTTCTGCTATGATCTGTTCCAGGCCCGGTAATGTCTGTGAATTATGGAGTGACTGCATGTCTGATTGGCTCCGGGTGCTCTTGTTTCGGTGCCTTGGAGGCCTGGGCGCCTTGGGTCTGGGTTTTCTGTCGTTCCTCTACACTGGATCAATTTGCAAATCCAGTTCCATCCAGTTTGTTGCTTCCTCCGGGTCCGTGACGAATATTGTAGTGTCGTGATTCAGTGTGACACCTAATCAGGGATCAGTACTCGATAACATCACATACAAATGGCCCATACATATTCACCCAAATCCCTAATGCGCTGGGGGTCAAGTTTTAATGGCGTTAAAACTAGTTTCCTTCACAGATTTATGTTTGACATTTCTAAATACATAACTAAACCAGTATATCAACTCTCTTTCCTCTGGTAGATGGATCAATTGGTTGAGTATTTGATGGTAATATTAGTAGTATCTAACTAACTATTTAGTTAGCTAAATAATCACAGACTCTCTGTGAGATTAATAAAGTTTATCTCAAATAATTGTGAATAATAAATGCTCATTGCATACAGTCACAAATGCAAATAAAGAAATTCACAATAGGGATGGAATAACATTAGCAAAATGCAAACAGTGTCATACTCATCATCAAATATACGATATGCATATGAAGGAGTGGATAGATTAAGAGACATAAGTTTCAGCAAAATAATGTGAAACGATATACATGTGACAGAGGCGATAGATGAAGAGACATAAGTTTCAGAGTCGAAAATACATTTGCAAATAATTATTCAAAGTACTAATCAGGGAGGAGGAGCTACGCCGCAAACCAAGATGGCCGTATAAACTCCCGGCTCCGCCGACCTCTGCCGGCGGCTCGTCTATCCTGTTGTTTATCCTCTACCCACGCCCTGTGCCCGGGTGTATGAAGGTTACCTGATGCCAACGGTGATGTCCCGGACTTCCTACCTTATTCAGCGACGAAGTTATGTCGTGATCCATTTTCGGCCTACTCCCGGGCTGACGCCGGGACCTTGATTTCTGAACGGTCCAAGCGGGAACTGATCAACATCGGCTGTGGGACCGCGACTGTGGCCGGTCTTCCAGATTTGAATAATTCTTTCCGCCTTCGACGTGTGACCTCGTTGATGGATGGTGCCAGAGAAGAAACATTGTGACGTGCTGCGATCCTCCTACACCGTGGCTGGTGGGCTGTGTGCCTGACCCCCGTCCCCCAGTCCGGCGGCGGCGGGCTGCGCCCACGGCCGGTGACTGTGTTGAGTGTGCCAGTTCGGGGCGCCCCAGTTGTTGAGATCGCTAAATGTGTGCCCGAAGCCCGGCGATGTGGGCTGGAGATTGTGTCCCCCTCCGTCCCTTGGGCCCCGGGATGGAGGGGATGGATAGCGCACATTCATTGAGCTCCGTCATGGCAGCGATTGGGGCGCTCCGCTCGCAATTCACTGTCGCTTGTGTCTCCCTGGCGGCAAAGTTGGATGATGTCTGCTCGCGACCGGCCACTGACGCTGCAACACCCGAACAACAGTTTGTGGTCCAGTCGAACGATTTGACCCGCCATCTTAAGGTGTCCGAGCGTCAGCCCGCCGTCGCTCCTTGGGGAGTCGGCCTCACTTCTCCTTCATCCGCTACAGTGCCTGGTCTTCCCTTCACGTTTCCTATCCGACGGTGTATCGTCGCTGGAGGTCCTGTTCGTCAATGCCGAGCCTCGGGGTCCTGTCAATGGGGTTTGCCATTTTTCTTTGTTTCGGCCCGTCTGTTTAACGGAGGCCGCCATTTTGTGTCCGGACTCTGTTCCACCTTCAATGCCTTGGATTGCCATGGACGCTTTGTCTGCTTCTGGACTGATGTGGCTTGGTCGGAATGTGCTCCGGTACGGATTCACACTGGTCAGGGCTGACTTTGACTTTGGTTTGTTCGTGCTCCTCGCCGCTGCTTCAGACCACCTGGGACGTTCCCTTGGATTGCATTTATTGTGACTTTGGCGATAGATCTCCTCGTGAGGCTTGCAGGGTTGACTTCTACTTTCCTGCGATTGCTTGGTTCATTTTTGCCGGGACTGCACCGAGTATCTCACCGGGCCAGGGGTGGGGTGGGGGTTTTTATTGGTGACTGCCCTCCCCGTGATAATACCGACTGTTGCTTTGATTGATGATGAATATGCCTTGGGGGGGGTCACTGCCGGCGGGGGGTACCGGGTGTCCGGGGGTGTGTTTGTTTCTCTCCTCCTCCACTTCTTGTACTTTTTCCCTTCTGTGGGGCAGTTCCGGGGCGACAGGCACGCTGTTAGTGGGTTAGGCCGTAGCCATTACAGGGGTGCAGGGTGGCGGGTGCGGGGGGGGGTTTGTTATTTTAGTTTGTTTTGTTCTATGGTCCCTATGGCTCTTTTCCGGCGTTGGGAGGGTTCTTTCCTCTTTAGTAGGGTTGGTTGTCTCTTGGTCTTGCACCTTATTTCTTTTTCCGGCATCTCCACAAGCCTCTGTTTCTCTGTTCTTGGGGGTGGGCTCTCTGGGGTGGTATTTAGGAACGTTGTTTACTGTAATATTGCCTATTGTTTAGTATTACCGCCGTGGCTGCCTAGATTATATAGTTGCTATAGTCATAGCCTATCTCAGACTGCACTTGGGGTACGTCCCCCTTGTCTCTTATGTGTATCTCTCATGTAAGGTGTTATGTCCTTGTTGTTGCAGCCCCTACTCTTCTTCAAAATTTAAAAATGAAAACCTCATATCCTGTGTTGTGAGCCTCACAACCGCGTCTGGTGTACCTTAACATATCCTGATTGCTGATTGGCCTGAATTTCTCCTGTTTTTATTGACTGTCTTTGCGGCCGGCCAGGATGGTTGTGGGCCTGCACATGTATCTCCTTACTTTTTCGAATAAAGGTTTTCAGACAGATATACTTACCCAAAGATCAGTGAAATACCAGCCCCTTGGCCAGTGTGGTAGTGGGGGTCCCCTGAAATAGAGTCAGGGAGCAATGACTTCAGAACCTAGGAGCAGGACAGGGACAGGAGCAGCTAAGCTTCTCTGCAAACCGACGTTCAGCGACACATCACTCCTCTCTCCTGCTCTCTTCACGCTCGCTAAACCACAACCACAAAAAGCACCCCAGTTATACCCTAAAACCTACATGTCCAACCCACATTAGTTAAAACTATTCATGGAACTCGACTTTTATTGGCTGGGCCAGGGGGTGGTGTTTCAAACCATCAGGATTTCATTTAAGATTACTATAGTCTATTGTTCTATTTCCATTCTCATGACATAAACTTTGACTCGTTCATACATTTAATACATGTAACTTTTTCATTATTTTTCTCATATGTCTCTTAGCTACGTCCGCTGAAGAAGTCCTGGGTCCCACGGTCAGTCTTGTTTCTTGGCAGGCAAACAATGTCTTTCTCAGTATATCGACCTTGGACCTTTGCACCTCTTCTGCCGTGCTCAGCATTTTCTGTCTATTTTCTTTATTATTTCAGGTTTTCTCCCCAACTCAACTATTGTGTAAGCTTTAAGCATTTTCAGGCCCGTTCATCTCACTATGACAAACAAAATACAGGCATTATTAATTACACAGAAATGCACTTTTCACTGTTTACCACCCACCTTTGCACTATCCTCCATTAGTGTTTTTCCTCGCAGGGCTTTAGGTAAAAGCAGCATTATTTATTATTTTAAAGCAAGATGCAAGATGCGGCCTAGTAATGCATTATTTCTTGTTTCTTTCCTTCATGTGTTAGTTCACATTAGTGCACGCATGTGCAAAGCAGTTTCCCCTGTGTTTCTTGTGTTGTTGTATGTTAGTTTACACTGCACACTGTTAGTATGTATTACAGGGGTGTTAATTCGAGCAGGTTTCTTTTTGTGAAAATCCTGCTCCATCAGTCTTTATGAATGATTTTAAGCCTTGCGGGGAACAGCAGAGAGTATTTGATGTTTTGACTACGAAGTAGTCTCTTTACCTCGAGGAGTGATACTCGCTTTCACTGCAGAGCCCTGGAATAATCTGGGAAAAGCATGACATGTTTGTCTTCCACTGTGAAGGGATTGTTCTGTCTGGCAGCTCGTAGTATGGTATCCCGGTCCCGGAAGTGAAGTAACTTTACAAACATGGAGCAAGGAAGCGAGCCCGGGGGTGGGAATTGTGACGGTACTCTGCACCCTCTCAATCAAAAAATAAGGGGTACGTTCCTCTTGTGGTATGAAGGACCGGAGCCATGACTCTGTGTACTCGATGGGGTCTCTGCCCTTCACTCCCTCCGGCAGATTCGCAAGTGGCTACTCCTGGAACACCCTTCCAGGTCATATTCCTTTCCTCCAGAACCGTAACTGGGCCTTCAGGTCTTTTATGGAGTCTTGTTGTGCTTTGTCTTGAGGGTGCATCAACATTGACATTGTTTCCCCCTCTGTCACCTGTCCACTAACTTCTGATGGTTATCTCGCAGCAGGTTGAGGTCCGTGGCCAAGGTTCCTAAGCGCTTTTCTATGGTGAAGCGTGAGTGCTCTATGGCTGCTAGGACTTTGTCTAGCTTTTCTGACATGGTGGCATTAGAGTCGGTGTCTGTCTTTGGACCTGCTTGAGTTGGTGATGTCGATCTTGTCTGGTGAGGGACCTAGGATCCCTCGGTCATCTTGAGGATTCAGGAACTATGGCTTCATTAGTGACCAACTCTGTGGGGCATATGGGGGTGTCTGTTGCTGCTGGGCCTCTTGGGAGTAAGCCCTAGGGAGTGTCGAGACTCTCCCACTGCTCAGGACCCAGGGGGGGCCCTCTCCTCCAGTCACGATAACCGCTCTAGTCCTCCAGCGCCTCTATCCTGTTGGCATCTTCTGTGATGGTGGTGGCGGTCTCGTCCTTTGGGGCGCTTTGCATGGTCTTGTTGCACAGGAATGTGAGTCCTGCTGACTCCCACTGCTCCCCCAGCACCAGCTTGCCCAAGAAAGGTAGAGGGGGAAGTTGCCTGTCTTGCGTGTGTGTCTTTCCAGGCTCTAGTCTCCTCAGGTTGTAGTACTGCATGTGGAAGTCATCAGGTGGGCTCCATGTTGGAATTAGGTGCCCAACCCTGTGGCCACACAATGGTTTCTGCACATGCCTGTGCATTACCCTGCAACAGGTTACCCCTTGATATACTCAGCGACTCCGGTTCGTGGGGTCTCACTCCACTGGGGGCTTTGCGTCATTCATGCCTCTTCCCCAGGGCCCCACGCTGAATTTCCCTGTGTCAATATCTATTGCTGCCAAACCTCTGCGTCTGGATTGCTGGCTCTATATGCGAGGTTACCCTTCTAACTGCCCTGCTTTTGGTAGTAGCGAGTTTCTGGAGCTCTCGGCTCGTAGGGTCTTGATGCCACTTGTGGCGGTGACTGGGCAGGTGCCATGCTGAAGACAGGTGCACTGCCTCATGGTCTCCCTAGAATGACCGCCCGCACCTGTCCTCGTCTCAGTGCCATTAAGCTTTGTACGCTTGGAGACTTTGGTTCCCGGAGTTACGACCAGCCGGGGGACCCTACGGTGTCCGCACTCCTCTCCCAGGGCACCCCCATGCAGGGTTCCCAGGGCCAGCCTCTGTTGTTTGCTTACGGGCCTTATGCGTGTGGTTCTCTCAAGGCACTGCTGCTGTCGCAGGGTGTTTCTTCCCGGGGTCCGGATATCTGGGGCACAATACTGCTGGCGGCCGCTACCAAGCGGGTGCCATTTTGGGATTTGCCGTCCGACCCCCAAGGCCATCTGAGAGTGCCCGCCTGAGTCCGTTCTTTGCCCCCACTGCAGTTCCAACCAGTGCCTTGGGTGTTCAGCGACATGGCTGGAGCACTGTCACTGCTTTGCAAGCACCCGCTGTGGTGGATGGACAACACCTGTCAGACCCTCACGCGGAACATCAGCCGAACACGTCCGCCATTGTGGCTGGTTAAACCACGCCCCCCAAAGCCATCTCACTCATGGGGCTAAGATTTCCTAACACTCCCCTTCCAGACCCTCTGCTAATCTATTTACAGGGGCTCCTGTCTGGTTGGGTGGTGCAGGATTTGGAGGTCAACCTGTGCTGCCCTAAATTGCCACTCACTCTTCAATGACTAGCTTGGCTACTCCACCCTCATCCTGCATTTTTGTCTGCAGCTGCAGTTATCATCCCATAGGATGTCCCTTGTCTCTGGTCAGGCCACTACACACATCATCAAGGCCGCTTGGCTCTGCATGGCAGAGGCTGGCCAATCAGAGAAAGGAAAACTGGTTATTGCCTCATTAGAAAGCAAGTTCCATAACTGTGATAGTTAGAATACATCTAACAGTGGCAAGTTGTTTGATTTATTCTAACTATCATTTTGATATGTTGAAGTATTTTTTAGCTCCTTTCTTTCAATAGTTATATAAAGTATTCCCATTTTAGCCTATAGAACCTTTGTGCTACAATGGGGGAAAACATTGGCAGTTTTCACTCACCAGGGCATATAAAACATATTTTATAATTTCCCAGCTTATAGTTACAAGGCATCCTACCCCTAGGGCATATAGAGGAAACCTCAGGGTGACTTATATGTAACAATACAGAAGCCTGAGACTTTGGAAGTACCTTTAATTCCAAAGTTGTACATATAATTTACATTTAAAATCAGCCTGTAAGGCACGACAGGCTTTAGAAATGACAGCAGGTACCCCAGTAGTACACACTTAAGTACTTAAGTACTTTACATCTACTGAGCCTCTGAACCTACATGCACTACCCTGTACTAGGGGACTTACAGGTAGGTTGTGTAGATAGGTGGAATCTGACTACATGGTTGCCCACATCTGGCGTTTTGATGGTTTTTTACTTAGTTTGGCTGTCATCCTGCTATTCAGGATCCATAAATTGATTCCAAGTACTTTAGGTACACTACAGTTTGGTACTGGGGTACCCTTATGAGTCCCTAGTATATGGCACCTTAGGTACTAAGGGCATAGGTACCCCAGAGGCCTACCAGGGGCTGCAGCATGTATTATGCCACCCCTGGGAAGCCTTCCAAAATGACACCACAGGACTGCTAAAGCAGCCTGGGTATGGTGGTGCATGCACCCCTTACTATGTAATGTAATGTAGTGTAATGTAAATTCCAATTTGTATCGCGCGGCAATCGCTCCAAGGAGCATCTAGGCACCCAAAAGAGGACCACCAGATGTTAGGTAGTCTCTATGCTTACTTGACCGAGACCCAGATTACACTAGGCTTCTGGCAGTTGTGTCTTGGGGATTAAAGATCCAGGTTTTTAGGTGTTTGCGGAAGTCTGTTTCTTTGGCCAGTAATCTCAGCTGGGGGGGGGGAGAGTGTTCCATGCTTTTGCTCCCAGTACCGCCAGGGATTTGCCCCCTTGAGTTTTAAGTCTGAAACCCGGGACGGTAAGCAGTTTGGCAGTAGAGGAACGCAGTGCTCTAGTTGGACAGTATCTGCTGAATTCTTTCCTTAGATATGATGGGCCTAGGTTATGAACAGCTCTAAAAGTAATTAGCAGTACTTTAAACAAGACCCTTTTTGTGATGGGCAGCCAATGTAATGCCTTGAGGGCTTTAGTTGCAGATGATCTTTTCGGCCATTTTAGAACCAACCTCGCTGCTGCATGTTGCACCATCTGCAGTTTGTGTATGACAGCTTTATTTGTACCAGCGTAGAGGCTGTTACAGTAATCGATGCGCGATGTTACAAGTGCAACCGTAACTGTTTTTCTTGCTTCGAGGGGCAAAAAATCAAAGAACTTCCTCAGTCCCTTTATTACCCCTAAGCACATGCCTGCCACTCTAGCAGCTTGTTGTCTAAAAGACAGGTCAGAGTCGAAATACACCCCCAGATTACGGGCCGAGTTGGTTGTATGAGGTGGTATTTCAGCTTATTCTGGCCACCATAATCGTGGGATGAACTCATTTTTTAGGCCTATTGGCATGATCTCCGTTTTACCTGTGTTGCATTTCAGGTGGTTTAGGCGCATCCATTCAAAGGTGGCCGTTAGGCAACCTTTGAGCTTTTCCTCCCAGGCTTGGTTATCCTTATCCATTACCAGGATAAGTTGTGTGTCGTCGGCATAGGCTATAGCGTCTATGCCAAATGACGATATCAGTTTTATCAGGGGTGCAGTATAAACATTAAACAGGGTCGGGCTCAGGCTTGAACCCTGCGGAACTCCCGTCAACAGCGCTTTTTCACTGGAGCAGAATTCCCCCAAGGTCACCACTTGTCTCCTGTCACTTAAAAAGTTTCTTATCCATTCAAACACTGTCCCTGTGACACCAGATGTTATTAGCCGGTCTAATAGGATGGCGTGTGAGACCGTGTCGAAGGCCGCCGATAGGTCTAATAAAATCAGGACGGCCTTCTTACCTTGGTCTAGGGCTGAGCGGATAGTTTCTGTAGTGAACAGGAGGGCCGATTCCGTGGAATGTTGGCTCCTGAAACCTGCCTGATTGGGGTGCCATACATCACTATCTTCCAAGAAACGTGTAAGTTGTTTGTTTACAATTGACTCTGTGACTTTGCACAGGGCCGGAAGTAGTGAGATGGGTCGTAGGTTCAACAATGTGGTGGGGTCGGGGAGTTGTTTTTTTTGCAGTGGTTTCACCGCTGCCAGTTTCCACTCTGGGGGGACATTGGCCGTGGACAGTGAGGTGTTGACAATGGCATTTATTATTGGGTTAGCAATATCCACAATAAGGTGTAAGAGTCTAACTGGGCATGGGTCAAAAGGGGATCCGGATTTTGTTGCCAAAATTACTCTTTTAGTTTCCTCCAGACTAAGTGGTAGGAAAGTTGTCAACTGAGTGGCCCCTTGTCTCATTGTGTTACCCTCTATTCTTGGCTCTAATATAGGGACATCGAAGTCCTTCGTCAGACCCTGTACCTTTCCCTCAAAAAAGTCTGCGATCTTGTCACAGAGTATCTGCGAGGGCGGGATATCCTGCGCTAGACATTTAGGCTTATTGAAACCGTTTACAATTTTAAATATTTCCTTTTGTTTGCTGCTAGCTGTTTCTATTGCCGACGAGAAGTACCTCTTTTTAGCTTGTTTAATTAGCGCATGGTAGGCATTTTTTATCCTTTTGTATTTACTACGTTCTAAGCTAGAGTAGTTTTTCCGCCAGCTTCGTTCCGCTCTTCTAAGCTCCCCTTGTTTATTTTTGAGGTCTCGATCAAACCAGGGTGCGGAAGTTTTCTTTCTGTCCTGCCTCATTCAGTTTTTTCCCTGCCCAACCATACCTTTCAGATCATTCATCCATGTTCTAAAGCTAGTGGGATTTGCAGGTACTACCAGCTGGGGTCTACAGTTCCTGGCCATAGTTATAAGTTCTGGGTGGGACAGTATCGTTTTCCATTCATCCCTTGTGACCTTGCTGTGTTCATTTTTATGATCATTCTCTCGGTTAGACACAAGGGGAAGCATGAAAGGGATCAGCATATGGTCAGTCCAAATTTGGGGTCTAAGGGGGTCGGTTGTCAAAGTGTCTAAGTTAGTGGCAATGCAGTCTATCGTATGCCCTGCCTCATGGGTGGCTAGGGTGTCTCGAATAGTGAGGCCCAAGACCTCCATGGTTTCCCGATATGAGGCAGCAGGTGCATCGGTTGTGGACTCTAGGTGGATGTTTATGTCAATATCATAACAACTCGTAAGAGAGGGTCCGAGGGAGGTGTTTAACGACCAGACAGGCAAATACCCCCTGTGTAGCTACTTCAATAACAACGAATCCTGTAGGTCGAGTGGTGCTGAGATACAAAAATTAACACTGGTGTGATTGCACAAAAAGTAGAATTACTATAATGAAAAAAGTCAAATAGGCTATCAACAATTGCTGATTAAGTCCTATCAGCCCACCTGATGGCGGAGCCTCATCATGTAGGACTTCCGAACCTAGGTCTGTGTGCGATCGCCCAGTTGTATTTTAGCAACGCATCACTGGCCAACATGTTTCTGCCTTTCTGTGAAAAGTCACTGGCATTCGTCAGCGCCAAGCTCTTATCTGCTACTGCAATGGCACTCGTCAGTGCCGTTGCAGTAGCAGATAAGAGCTTGGCCCTGACGAATGCCAGTGACTTTTCACAGAAAGGCAGAAACATGTTGGCCCTATATAGATCTTTTTGGATTTCTACCAAGCAAGTTAGACAGTGATTTTTTCACACTGTCATTTCACTATCTTTTAATCTGACGTCCAGGCAAACACTATTAAAGGTCTTTGTTTGCCTTGACAGCCATTTTAAGACACTTCACCTGATTTAATTTTTGCACTGCACACATCAGCCTCACCTTGTGTACGAACGATTGCGGTGACCGTACCTTGGTCCAGTGATGCGTTGCTAAAATACAACTGGGCGATCGCACACAGACCTAGGTTCGGAAGTTAATGCACGAAACTTGGCAAAATTGTAGGGACTGTTAGCCCGATGTGCCTTTGCTAGGTCTCAATATATGTGCTCCAGTGGATTTTGAGTAATTTAGGTTCAAAAAAAGATATATATCTGGGCGGAGCCTAACCACACATCTGATCTGATTGGCTGTCAGCACTTCATCCAAGAAGTGTTGGCAGCCATCTTGGGACCAATATACATGATAGCACCTCATTAAAAAGCATTGTAGTTAATAGAGGGTTTTAGGACTTTAGTTACATTATAAATCATTTGTTGATGGTACCATACTCGTTTTAGGAATTGTGGTGGGTTCTAAGGTGATTTTACCATGTGAAAAAACCTTCTGCTGTGATATCATGAATATTGTTTGAAAGAAAACTAATATCTCATGATTTTCCCACAGTGGTTTGGAAGGGGATCTATAAGCTAAACTGAAAGCATATTTTCTGTAAATTCACATTATCTTTCTCAGTCATGTGAAAATGAAGTCTGACATTCTCAGTAAAACATGTACATCCACCAAGGACAGACACTGTCAGTTGATTCCTTTGTGTTCCACTGCAGCCTCCTAGAGTGTTCTAAAGAACAACTAGAGCGCTAACAGTCCTACTTATTACAAAGGTATGGCACACCTGAAGCCATCTTGATTGGAATAAAGTGGTAACTCTTAAAACATTTTATTTAAAAAGATACAACATGAGGGGGTATATTTTGCCATAGAAAGTATGATTAGTGCTGCAGAATGAAAAATTAGGGCACATTTTGAGTGACTTCTCAAATCCTTTTCTATTTCATTAAAACATTCTGACATGCAGTCTCCCAAAATGGCCACCAGAGACAAAAGAGTCCAAATGTAGCCCAAATATCACCCAGATGTAGCCCAAGTATAGCCCAATGACAGAATGTCCCAGAGTGTTCTAAAGAACAACTAGAGCGCTAACAGTCCTACTTATTACAAAGGTATGGCACACCTGAAGCCATCTTGATTGGAATAAAGTGGTAACTCTTAAAACATTTAATTTAAAAAGAAACAACATGAGGGGGTATATTTTGCCATAGAAAGTATGATTAGTGCTGCAGAATGAAAAATTAGGGCACATTTTGAGTGACTTCTCAAATCCTTTTCTATTTCATTAAAACATTCTGACATGCAGTCTCCCAAAATGGCCACCAGAGACAAAAGAGCTCAAATGTAGCCCAAATATCACCCAGATGTAGCCCAAGTATAGCCCAATGACAGAATGTCCTAGAGTGTTCTAAAGAACAACTAGAGCTCTAACAGTCCTACTTATTACAAAGGTATAGCACACCTGGAGCCATCGTGATGGGAATAAAGTGGTAACTCTTAAAACATTTAATTTAAAATGGGACAAAATGAGGGGGTATATTATGCAATAAAAGGTATTATTAGTGCTGCATAAAGAAAAATTAGGGCACATTTTGAGTGACTTTTCAAATCCTCTTCTATTTCATTAAAAAATTCTGACATGCAGTCTCCCAAAATGGCCACCAGAGACAAAAGAGCCCAAATGTAGCCCAAATATCACCCAGATGTAGCCCAAGTATAGCCCAATGACAGAATGTCCCAGAGTGTTCTAAAGAACAACTAGAGCGCTAACAGTCCTACTTATTACAAAGGTATGGCACACCTGAAGCCATCTTGATTGGAATAAAGTGGTAACTCTTAAAACATTTAATTTAAAAAGGAACAAAATGAGGGGGTATATTTTGCCATATGAATTATGATTAGTGCTGCAGAAAGAAAAATTAGGGCACATTTTGAGTGACTTCTCAAACCCTCTTCAATTTCATTAAAAAATTCTGACATACAGTCTCCCAAGATGGCCACCAGAGACAAAAGAGCCTAAATGTAGCCCAAATATCACCCAGATGTACCCCAAGTATAGCCCAATGACAGAATGTCCCAGAGTGTTCTAAAGAACAACTAGAGCGCTAACAGTCTTACTTATGACAAAAGTATGGCACACCAGAAGCCATCTTGATTGGAATGAAGTGGTAAGTCTGAAAACACTCAATTTAAAAAGGAACAACATGAGGGGGTTAATTTTGCCATAGAAAGTATGATTAGTGCTTCAGAAAGAAAAATTAGGGATCATTTTGAGTGACTTCTCAAATCCTCTTCTATTTCTATTTCTTCTGATCATTAAAAAAATTCTGACATGCAGACTGAAACATGCACTTTGAATACCAGCAGCAGACGTCCCTGGTGAGCAGTAGCTTTACTACAGTGATCTAATGTGCACTAGAGTGTGTAAAGCATTTAGAAGTACCAAAACAGTTCAAAAGTCAAAAGCTCAACCCAATAAAAATCTTACTTTAATGTATTAGGACAGAGTTTATTTTCAAGAATGAAATGACACTAATGTGACAAAAATCAAGCAAGGGTAACTAAAGATATGAATTTTTAAAGTTTTAAGTAAAAATAGCACAAAAAAGGACAAAGTACTAACGGCCGTCAGCTGGTTGCACTAGACCAGGATAAAAGTACGCTTTGAGGCCAATTGCAATGCAGTACAGGTTAGATACATAGAGGTTGGTTGTGGTCAAAAAGTTATCTTCTGAATTAGAGAGTTTGTGGAAAGTCCACAGAGAGGCTAGGCAGCAGGCTGGATAAGATGACGGGTTCATTGAAGATAGGTTGCCAAGGACAATACCTTGGAGAAGTCATTGATGAAGGTGGGAAAATCTTAGAGTCTGGAGTTCATGCCCAGGTATCCATCAACGTAGATCAGATGCAGTTCAGAGTTGGGTCTGGAAGATTTCTAACTTTGGACTTGGACTCTTTTATGAAAGTCGAATTCTGTCAGTGGGATAAGGCTGCAGGCTGTAGCCAGAGAAGGGTAAACGTCATTGTATGCCTGTTGGCAGCAGGCCCAATGATTTAGGCTTGCTTCTGTGAAGAAAAATTAAGTGGGCGCTATTGTGAAGTCAGGTCTACAGGAAATACTCCTTCATCGGATTGGTTTGGCAGGTTTGTCCTGGTTTCCTTTTGGTTTTCGAGACAAAAATCCTTGAAAAGTTTGTAAGTCCCAGGTTTTATGATTTAGCAGAATGAGTACTATTATATTCTAATAAACTCCTTCCTGAAACTTCATCAGATTTCCTGGATTACTTGCCTCTTACAATTGGCGACGATCGGGGAGACTCCACCCACACCCACGCTGAAGATTTCATATAATTTTCACCTCCTTCATCAACCTCGTCGATTTATCACCTCTGTAAATGTGGTTATTCTCGATGTCCCACGAGTTATCCGGTTGGATTTTGGTGTTCCTGCCGATAGAGGTTCGACCCGGATAAGGTAGTGAAATTTTTACTTTACAGAGCTCCCATTGGCCCGCACTCTATTTACTTTCCCAGATTTTACGAGTGCCGTAACTGGAAGCCCTTCTTCAAATTTATTAAGAGACTCCTCATAATTAGCCAGTGAATTTTGAGTCTTTACTTCTCCGCCTATGACTGACATGTTTGCGTGGTTAAGCACCCAATTGCTTAACGAGATCTATTTACTTTTGAAGAATCCCGCACGCGCTGACGTTATACATCCTAGAGCGCCATCTTTATCTCGTTCTTGATTCATTGTTTCCAATTGAGTTTCTGAGGAATTCTGACAGCGCGCTTGAATTTACTTTCAGCGATGCGCACGCTTATTTGTTCTTGATTTATGGGGCACTTTTCAGCGCGTCAATAGCTTTATCAGCGACGCGCACGCTTCCAATTTTAAAAGTTTACAGTGCATCCTTATCTCCAACAGCGATGCACACGCTTTATTAACGAATTGTCAGAACATTCTTCAGATATCTTCACTAATAGATATTTAAAGTGTACACACATATTTAATTGTCGTGTGTCTGAATCTTCAACAGCGACACATACGCTTCATTTATGTATACATCTGAATTTCTTTACATGCAGTTTCTATAACTCAACGGTTTTCTTTTAAAGGGTTCATTTATAATTTGTATTGTTTTTGTTTATTACTGTAATGGCTAATGTTCAACTTCAACAAATTACTCAACTGCCTCCATTTCTCAGCAAACCTGGTAGTCCTGATATCATTTGTACATAGTGGTTTAGGCTCTTTGAAAACCATTTAGTTGCTATTGACCCTGTTAGTTATTCTCCTGTCCGTAAATTTGCATTACTTTTTGGATACCTTGGCCAAGCTGCACAAAGAATTTTTCATAGTAGTGTACCTATTCCTTCACCTACATCTCATGCAGGTGATGGACAGTGGAATGTCTATCTGGAAGCAGTCGCACATGTAAAAAAGCAATATTCAGAAATAACCAAACATCATGTTTGAGCGACATCATTTTTATACAAGAAAGCAAAAAGAGGAGGAGAAAGTTGAAGAATACATATCTGCACTCAGAGTTTTGTTAAACATTTGTGATTTCGGACACCTGTCTGATAATTATATCAGGGATCAATTTGTTTTTAATTGTGCTTTGCGTAAAATTAAAGAAAGGATTTTAGAATGCAGAAATCTTTCTCTGTGTTAGGCAATTGACCTTGCTTAAAGCTTTGAGCGTTCCACCCTTTCCAGCAAAGCAATGCAGGATACCTCTAAAAGCAGAGTTAATCTTCTTTCACCTTCAGAAACCGGCCAAGACAATTCCATATATGTTAAGAAAAAAATGTTAAATTTGTTCAAAATAAACAAACTTTGTTTTGATATAGATGAAAATTCCAAAAACCACATTGGCAATTCTCCAAATTGCCCCACCATCAACAAACGATGTGTAATTTGTAAAAAGGTTGGACATTTTTAAGGGGTATGTAGGAATGTTAAAAGGTAATTTAATGTGAACTATATTAATTCAGATGTTGAAAGCGTTAGATTGTGATGGTAAAAATAATTCCATATAAGGTCTTTTGTGTTCTGCTGTTATTGACAATGTTCCTTTACTGGTGATGGCTAACTCAGGGTAGCCTATTATGATCCTGAGAGATACTAACTTTTATGATTTATGGGTCAGTAAGGTTGACCTCATCCAATCTGATGTAAATGCAAAAGCATTTGGGGAAAAATATATAAATATGATTGGGTATTTCACTGGTTTAGTGCAATGCTTTGGTAGAGAAACTATGACAAAGATTTAGTTGCTGAGAAAGGAAAGAATATCATCGGCTGGAAGGACCTTGTTCGCATGGACCTATATTTGGTTTCTGGTGATGAGAATCCAATTAAGGTTGGGTAAATTCCTGTATGTAATATCAAATGTAACATGTCTGATACAGATTCTGAGGTACTGAAAAAGATTATCTCTGAGTTCAAACCAGTGTTCAGTGACACAGTTGTATTGTTATGGGATTTGAACACCGTATTAGATTAGATCCTGGTGCTCAACCTATTTCACACAAAGTACGTTCTGTTCCTTTGAGCGTGAGGAATGAGTTCAAAGAAACTTTGAAGAATTTGTGTGATCAAGGTATCATAGAATATACTGATTCCTCACAATGGGTTGCCCCCATCGTAGTCGCACGCAAAAAGTCCGGAGAGATTAGACTTTGCGCAGACTTGCGCGCACTAAAAATAAATATTATTGTGGACTGCCACCCAATACCTAGATTCATGAGTTATTAGCAAACCTGGGGGGCGCTAAATGGTTTTTCCTAATCGACTTGAGATCAGCTTATCACAAAGTTTCTTTATCAAAAAATTCTCAAGAGTTAACAACTTTAGTTACTTCTTTAGGGGCATACACATTTTTTAGACGCCCTTTCGGCCTTGCGTCGGCCAGGAGTGTTTTTCAGAAGCTTATGGATACTCTATTCAGTGAGGGCAGTGGTGTTCAAGCTTATTTAGACAACATTTTGATTTACGCAAAATCAGTAGAGGAACATAATATGATTTTAAAACAAGTTCTTTCAATTTTGAAGTCGAAAAATTAAGCAGACAGTTTGGAGTTACAACACTACACCGCACTGTACCACTGGATTTCTCCTTTTACTTTATTAAGAGGCAGGGAGGCACATTCTTTGTTGTTTCCAAAACGGTTACAAAATATTGCTGGGGAGAAGAAAATTAATTTGCAAGAAGTGTGTGAGAGAGTGAATGACAAACAAACTCAAATTAAAGTTATTTTGATAAAAAATGCAATTCATTCAATGTGGATGTTCTGGTAGGTGACTGGGTTTTAATTAAAAAGCCAAGCAAAATTAGAAAAGGATAAACGAAATTTCTTGACCCAGTTCAAGTTCTTAAAGTCAGTAAGGGAGCTGCTTTTATTGACAGGAAAGGGTGGTGTAACAAGAGACAACTTGTAAAGGTATATCCTCGACAGGTGGTGGTTATGCAAAGTAGACGTGGGAGAGTGGAAGAAAAGTTAGATTGGAGTCACTGGTTAGATTTGTCAACAAAAGATGAAGTTTCATCTCAGGCTTCTTCAATTTCCTTTCCTCCTCCTACTTGTTCAAATGCTCAAAATTTGTATGCATGTTCTCGAGGTCGTTCAATTAAGAACCCAAAAAGATTTGATGTTTTTGTCAGATATTAAGAAATATATATTACACGAAATATGTACTACACCTTCCTCTATTTTTATTTTTATTTATTTTTTATTGTAAGGGGGAAGGTGGTGTAGTAGTAGCGTGCATCGAGCGAGTATCGCACAATGCTTTATTGTACCATAATTGTTCACGCGCGTGTTGCGCGTAATGCTTCTTGCATCTTGTTGTATTTCAAATGTGTGGCTCACGCATGGAGGATCCGTTTAGTGGAGATTCGAACGATGCATTTCAGTCACCATTTGGCTTTCCACTGAAGGGATGCTCCATTCGCTGGGTGGAGTTATATTCTAATAAACTCCTTCTTTAAACTTCATCGGATTTCCTGGATTACTTGCCTTTAACATGGGCTTTTTCAGGAAAGTAGGCTTTGTGCTGCTTTTGTATCCCTGTAATGTAACATGAGGTCAGCCAAATGACCTTTGAAGACTGCTTCTTAGTACTGAGCACAATGAGGAGCAGGTGCAGCCCTTTGGATTCTTCTCCCAGGTCCCAATGTGGAATCCTTTGTCTGGGTTGCACAAGCCTAGTAGTGGTCTGAAGAAAGTGCCCAGTGTGCCACATGTATTCCTGGCACTAACCTGTAGGTAAATGTGACTCTTAGCTCCTCCATGAGGAAAAGGGAAAAGGTTCCTAGAAGTAACACTGCCCATGTGTTTTGCGGTTCCAGTGTACCATACTAAAAACAATCCCACGGTGCCCCTCTCTTCCTAAAACCAAAATGGCAGAAGCCTTCTTCCCTTGTACAGAGCTCCTGTGTGCATTCTAGAGGTGTGACCAGGGAAATGAAAACATCCTCCCTTGTGATCTCTCAAAGCTGGCTCTGGGGTCAGCTCCTCGCCTGCTGGGGTTGATATCTGGTTGGCTAGGATGAAAAAAAGGAGGCAAGATCAGGTGTTAACTATATCCTGCAAAGACATGACAAACATTCTTTGAAGTTAATTGAGTTCCTGTGCACAGTCAAGATGGCCATTCTGCTAGGAAATGTCAATCTCTTCCTTTGTCTCAGCTCTGGCAACCAAATCACATCAAATCAAGGAGCCATGCAATTCCAGTGTGACTGTTGGAAGCTCAGAGAAATAGGCTTTTAGGTCAATAGGCAGGGTAACATTTGTAAAATATGTTTTACAAATCTGACTTTGCCAGTGAATTAGATTTGTGATAAATGTTTTTAAAAGTCCTAGAATTAACTTTTTATCTGGTTCCTAGAATGAGATAATGTTGTTAGTTTACTAATGTATCCTGGTGCTTTCCTATGAAACTGCTAACCCCGCCACAGTGAAAATAGCTGTTAGGTCATTGTCAGTCTACAGAGTCAAAACAAACAGCAGCATAAGACCAAATAAAGGGGTGATGTTTCGAAAATAAAAGATTTTACCATTACATTTTTTACTATATTAAATTGATTACATTTGTGTGTCTGCAAGCTGGTCAACTTTTCTTATCTTTTTTGAATACTTGCATCAGCTAAGAAGAGCAATTCAGTTTCTCAAGGTTGATATATTGATTTACCTGCCAGTGAAATAAGTCTGTAGTGAACTACTATTTGGAAAAGTAGCCAGGAGAACAAATGCTGGCTGACCAGCTGCTTTGAATGAGAAACTCTCAGCATTTCATTAATTCTCAACTCATAAGAGATGCATAAAATAAACTTATAGATGCATTAAAAGTGAGAAATAGGGATGATTTTTATATCAGTGTTTTTAGTGACATCATAGATAACTCAAGCTTCCTTTGTCTCAGAATCATTGGTGAAAAACATCCTTCTTATCATATGCACTTTTACCCATCTATAATTCTCTGGAAGTTACAAATTCAGCAAAATACCATTTATTATGAATATAATAGCTCTGTCAATTTATAAAACCATTTAGATCTAATACATTTAACATTGTTGGACCTGGGATCTTTAGCGTTGTTTTCCCCTAACGTTTTGCCTTCAATACTCCTGTTTTGCTGACTTCATTTTTGCTGGCCTTAGGACTGCTAACCAGTGCTGAAGTGCTGGGGCTCTCTCCCTAAAACACGGTAAGATTAGCTCACACCATATTGGAACATTTAATCTACCTGTAAGTCCCTAAAAAAAAGTGGTACTGCATGTACCCAGGGCCTGTAAATTAGAGGCTACTAGTGGGCATGTAGCATACAATGTGTTACGCACCTAAAAAGCACTTTGAACATGTCTCCCACTGCAGCCTGTGTGTGGCGCTTTAAACTACCTTTTCAAATTGGCAAAATAAACCTTTTGCCAGACCTCAACCTTCCTTTTTAAAACATACAAGTCAAACCTGGGGTTGGCCCTAAACAGTTATTGGGTCAGGGTGCATTTGTATGTACTTTTAATTTGTACATGTACTAGTAGTAAAAAAAAAATCAAATGTGTTTTCCCTATTGCCAAGCCTACCTCTCCCATAGCATAATATTGGGTTACCTCATTACATTTATTAAATAAGGGCTTTTGATTTCGAGCATATAGGAAAGTCTTAGTTGGTGTTTGAGGAATTGTAAAATAAAATCCTCTCAAATAGCATTTTCTTGTCCTAACCATTTGGTGCCTGCAGCCTGTCCCTGTGCCACATGACTAGGTGTAGTTGGCATTTGGCCATTTTGTATTCTCCTCCATAGCCACACTATAGAGGGTCTGGATGTTGGCAGGATTGACCATCTCTGGCGGGATGAGGGATAGGAGCTGTTATCTACTACTCTTGTAATTTAATGGGGCTGCCTCAGCAAACACACAATGGACTTCACACTATCCTATTGTGCCTCTAGAGAGACTGAGACATGTCAAGGAAACAGGAAATTCTAGTCACCTATTAAGGGGGAAACTCCACAAGTTTCTCCCACTTCAAAGTGGGCCCAATGTATAAACAGTGAATACTTAGACACCCTCTTCTGTACACTCCCTGACCTCTGGATATTACAGAAGAAGGACGCCCTGCTGCCCAGCTGCTTGAGCTCCTGTGAACCAACTCTTCACGCTACAGTGACTGCCAGTTACTCCCAGTGGCAACCGGCAAATCAAGTTCTGGACATCATGCTACAATGTGGGCAGCTTTTGGTAACCGTCAACTCGAATGGCCAGCAATGACCACCCGTGAGGCCCAACAGAATCTTCTCATTGAAGTGACAACCATCCGCAAAGTCCAGCCTGCACTCTGCACACATCGATGATTATTCATGACACTCTCCCTGTTCCTCACCGCCTCCTTCAGAGTGAACTGAACACTTTGGTCAGGATTTTAGAAGGAAGCTATTTCAGCTGGACTAACCTGGTCCCTCTATCCGGATAATGCTCAATCGCGGTCACCCTGAATCCGTGACGTTCACCTGGTCTCACATGACCAGATAACCGCAGGTGGCGCTTAATGCTTTTAGGCGCTTCTCTTACCTTAAATCTTTTCCATTGCGTATATTTGGTTATACTGATTGTATTTTGGTCATTTTACTGTCAAATAATTTATTACATTTTATTCTATTTTTCTAAATTGGTATAGGATTTTCCTTGTGGTTTGATTTCATTATATTACTGTTTTAGTGCCGCATAAATACTTTATGCATTCATTGCCTCTAAGTTAAGCCTGACTGCTTTTGTGCCAAGCTAACAGAGGGATAAGCACAATTTAATTTAGTGATTTTTTGTCTTTCACCCTGACAGAGATTGTGGCTGTTGCTTGGGAAAAGCTCACAACTCCCTCAACAAGCAATGTAATTTCTCACAGCCTTAAACAGCCCTTCGAGGAGGGTGAAGTGTCTTTAAAAGGTCGAGCATGTCCTTTTTACATTTTACATTTTATATGTGCTCATAGTGAAAACTCTTACATTTATTTTTAACTACTGCCAGGTCTACCTCTCCCTTAGAATTACATTGGAATACTTTATTATATAAGTGGGAAGCTGGCATTTTTTTGGGTAGTGCCAATGTAAGAGCACACCATGCAAAAAGTACATACAACCCTTATTGGTTTACAGGGGTTACATTATTAATCCCAAGTGAACTATTTGTGTTAGTGTGGCAGAGCAGTTTAGGCTTATCGGAGGGTAGATTTAAGCATTTGTTGTAGACACAGAGTCAATAAATGGGGCACACACTGAAGAAGAAACTCAAAACCAATTTAGAAAAATAACACTGATTTTAGTATAATTTTGGACACCAAATTCTTTGGGATCAAGTAAGTACTTTAGCATTTATAGATTTTTACAGGTAAAACAGTAGAAAATCTCAGCTATCTCAGATCTCAGATTTGAGGCATGGGCCTCAAACACAGGAATGGTATCCCTTGGGAGGGAATTATATGTACTGCAAAGGTATACTTGAAAACGGTTGTCAGAGGTATCCTTTAGGGTTTAAGGTGCTTAGAGCCCACGGTCCAAGAAAACACCAGAAACTCAGTTCATCCTGCCCTAGGGTGTCCCTCTGCAGAGGTGCTGGTTGCGTTGGTAGCCTTGACGCTACACAGTAAAGTTAAAAGGGACTTGTCAAAAAACAACAGAGTCTGCAAGGGGGACTTGGAGAAAAGTCTGGCAGGTCATGGGGCTTGGGTCGTGGGGACTCCTAGGACAAGGGGACATAGGCAGAAGTCATGCACTTGGGCTGTGGAGTTTGGGTGCAGAGTTGCTGGCTGGCTGGCCACTTCATGTTGGACGATCTTTCGGTTCTTGGAGTACCTACAAATGAGGGAAAATAAATACAGCATGACAACTATTAGTGTGGAGCTTGCCTCTCCAAAAGTCCGGTATGTCTAGCATCTCAAAACCTGGCAGAGATATGGGGCTGACCTCCTAAAGCCTCAAGTATTTCCTCCTGTTGCGCTGCTCCTTCAGTGGGCCTAATGGCCAACATCACGAGGGACTAGGTGCTTTTGGTGCTTGCAGATGCAGGGGGTTAGTTTCTACACCCCAAGGGAGATGCTACCTGGTTGTTGAGGTTGTTGGATGATCCTCCCCAGCTTTGGGAAGATGTACAGCTTCTGGAAAAGACAGGTCGTGCAACTGTTGAGGTTCCAGCAGAAGGCCAGGGTTTGACGCAAAGTAGTGGTAACATTCCCAGTTCTCGAGGTGACTGCTCTTCCTTGTCCTTCCTGCAGTTCCCAGTAGATGAATCTGAGTTCCTGGTATTATTTAGCAGTGCTACGAGGAGTGTAAGGAAAATGTGACACATTTGAGGTTTGCAAGGGATTCTGGGTAACAGAACCTAGTGGAGCTACACGAGTCACCCCATTGTGGATTCCTCTGGGTGTCTAGTTTTCAAAAATGTATAGGTTTGCAAGGTTTTCCCTAGGTGCGCCAGAGCTAGGGTTAAAAATCTACAAGTAGGCACTTTTCAAAATAGTTTCAGTTTTCACTGTAAAATGTGGTGTGTCCACGTTGTGTTTTGGGCCGTTTTCTGTTGCAGTGGGGGGAATTTTGTGGATCCACGCAGATTCCAGAACTTTTCCATCACAGAAATGTGAGGAAAATGTGGGGTTTCTTTAAAAAATGTTACGTTCGCAAGGGATTCTGGATAATAGAACCAGGTGAGAGTAAGTCAAGTCCTGGATTTCCCTGGGTGTCTAGTTTTAAAAAATGTATAGGTTTGCTAGGTTTCCTGTTAGATTTTGGGGGTCTCTGTTGGCAGATGTAGGTACCTTTGACCAAATAGGGACCCTTGCGTCTAGTCAGGGTGAGGAGGTACACTCCTAAAATAACCCCTGCTCATCCCCTTGGTAGCTTGGCACGAGCAGGCAGGCTTATCTCAGAGGCAGTGTGTAAAGCATTTGTGAACACATACAGTAACCCAGTGACAACACTACAGATGGACACCACACAAGTTGTAGTATAAAAATAAGTATTTTTATATAAACCTAACACAAGACCACAAACGACAAAAATCCACAATACCGTCCTTTAAAAATGGTAGAAATATCTTAGTTCTCTTTAGATGTAAAATGCAACATTTTGAGTTCAATGTACCTTTGGATGCGTAACGCTATACAACGAAAGTGTTGCAGGGGAGGCGATGCGTCGGTTCCTTGCATGCAAGAACGGTGATGCATAGAGTCACTACTGCTGTGAAGGGGATGCGTCGGTTCTTCTCTACGTGGGGAGGTGATGCGTTGGTTTCTTACTGCGCTTCCGTGGCAATGCGATCAGCAGTGCCGTGATGCAATGAAGATCTGGTGCAATGAAATAAAATGATGCCTTCTTCTTGATGCGACAACAATGCGTGCACGCCCGACGGCCGTGCAGCAAATCAATGATTCTTCTGAGCAGCGATAGGCCCTGCGACACGCTTCACCGGTGATGCAACGGCATCTGCTGCGACGGCGACACTCTTCTCCGGTGATGCGAAGTGCTTCGGGTGATGCGATGGCGATAGTGGCAGCGGCGGCACGTTTCTCCGACGATTCGACGGTGTCTGCTGCGACTGTGACACTCTCCTCCGATGATGCGATGACAACGGCAGCAACACGCTTCTTCGTCTTGAGTCACGCTTCCAACTCCTGGTGACATGCAGTCTCTCAGAAGGCCCAGCTCAACAGCAGGCACTTCAATTCTAAGCAAGGGAAGGCAGAGGTGAAAGTCTGTTGTCCCTCAGACTTCAGCAGGAGGCAAGCTCTATCTTAAACCTCTGGAGATCCTTTACACGTTGATTTGAAATTAGCACAAAGTCTTTTCTCCTTTCTTTGGCAGTCAGGCAACCACTGTAGGCTAATCCCCCAGACAGCACTCAGCTTAGAGATAGTCTCCTATTCAGTTTCTCTGGTTTCTCTCCTAAGCAAAGGTTTTTCTTGTTTCCCAAAAGTTATCTAAAGTTCTTGGGTCTATTTTTACTAGCAAATCATGTGTCCTTTGAAGGCAGAGGGTCCTGTACCCAGTCCAAACCAGTTTTGTGCAGTCCTGGAGCACTTTTTTGACAAGACTCCTTCTTTCCTTTAACAGTGTGGGCCAGGGACATCAGGCGCACTACAGGAGGTGGAGCCAGCATTGTGGAAGGCAGAGACTGCCCTATTCAGGTCCCAGGTGCAACTCCTCCCACCCTCTACATGCAGATAGCTCTATTCAGCCATGTGCTGACTCACCCTGTCTCCTGGAATCCCCCAGCTACAGTCACTCAAACTCCAGACAAGGAATACACAACCTAGCAGAGGAAGGCTTGGATAGTTAGGCAAGAAAATATCTACTTTCCAAAAGTGGTATTTTCAAACACTGAATGTTAAAACCAACATCACTAAAAGATGTATTTTATCATTCTGAGTTCAGGCATACTAAACTCGAATTTCTAGCTAGTTCCCTGAATCAGTTATGATTATACCATGTTATAATCAAACTGCCCATTCTGGCCTATGGGGAACATGTAGCCTTGCAATAGTGAAAAACGAAAATGGCTATAATTCATTATTAGGACATGCTACACACATCAGGGCATGTCCTACCTTTTACTTACAATGCTCCCTGCCCTTGGACCTACCATAGGGGTGACTAATATGCAGAAAAGGGAAGGTTTAGGGACTGAGAAGTGGGTGCACTGGCCCAGTCAACATAGCAGTACCAGACAGCACACAGGCTCTGCAATGGCAGACTTGAGACACACTTTACAGGCTGCTTCTGTGGGTGGCACAACCAGTCCTGCAAGTCCACCAGCAACATTTGATTTACCAGCCCTGGGCACCCGCGTTGCACTGTACTAGGGTCTGACAGTAAATCAAATAAGCCAATCATGGAGTCACTAATCCATACATCAATTTTCAATATAGGGAGAGCATATGCACTTTAGCACTGATCAGCAGATGTATGGTGCCTAGAGTCATAAAACCAACAAAAACAGGTTTGACAAAATACAGGAGGAAGGCAAAAAGTTCAGAGATAATCCTGCAAAAAGGGCCAAGTCCAACATTTCCCTAGGGCCGGCAGAGCTAAGGTTCAAAATCTACAGCTAGGCACTTTACAAAAAAAGGGTCCGTTTTCACTGTAAAATTAAAGCGTGTCCACGTTTTGTTTTGAGCCGTTTCCTGTTGCGAGCACTAGGCTTACCCACACAAGTGAGGTACCATTTTATCGAGAGACACAGGATTGTAGAGCAACTGTTATTACCTATTGACTTTCGATGCATTTCTGCCTTCCAAGTGAAAGACAATGTGTAAAAAAGAAGTCATTTTGAAAAATGACCTATAATTGTCATGCTAGTATGGGTACTCACAATTTTGGAAATGTGCAAATATCTACTGTTTCTTTCCTACCGATTTTTCCATATATATACTTTCCCAAATTAATTGCTATATACCCGGTACATAATAAAAAAACATTGTAAGATGCTGCTCAGTTATTGGCTCTAGGTTTGTCGGGTTCTTCGTGAACCTACAAGTCCTATATATCCCCACAACCAGAAAGGTCTAGTGGATATAACGGTATATTGTTTTCAAACAGCTGTCATAATTCGAAAAAGTTACAGATGAAAACGTTGACACAAATGGCTGTTTATTTCAACAAATTTTCAATGATTCCTATATTCAACTGTTAGTTTCTATAAAGAAGCCTTAAAGGATCTACACAAATGAACCCTTGCTGAATTCCGAATTATGTCTATTTTCTAAAATGTATAGCTTTCCAGGATCCATTATTGCTTTCATACCCATTTCTACCATTAACTGGTAAGAGATTGAAAGCACAAGAAATAGAAAAAATAGGCTATGTCTCAGAAAAATGCCAAAACTGTGTAAAACATTTAAGTTTTCTGACAAACTTCTGCTTGTCCTTGAAAGCTGGGAAGATGGTGATTTCAGCACCACAACCCCTTTGTTGACACCATTTGCAGGGAAAAAACAGACGCTTCCATCTGTAGCACTTTCTTCCCTTTTTTCCCCCTCAAAAACTAAAAGTATCAGTATTTTGGCTAATTTCTTGGTCCCAAACCCTGGGTGCCTTTCGAATCCTCATGATGTTGAAAGAAAAGGACACAAATTTGGTGTGGATACCTGATGTGGTCAATAGGTTACAGGGGGTTAAGCACGAACTACCCCAAATAGCCAAAAAAAGCTTAGCACGGGGGAAGGCCTAGCAACGAAGGGGTTAAAGCAACCACCTCCACAGGCCAACCAAAGAAAGTCAAACACTGGATCTGCGACACCTGTAACATTACCTCACTTTCTATATTTAATGTTAGTTACAAAACCATGCTCCCATCTTCTACCATGACTGATGCTCGAGACCTCACTGATCAATATTTCAATTCCATGTCAAAAACCATGGACAATATAGCCCCTAACCAACTATAAAGAGTCCCGTCCAAATGTTCCAAGCTTTGGTTTAACAGTGATCTTAGCGAAGAACGGCGGCTCCTTAGACTTGTTGAAAGAGCATGGAGACATACCCCCTCCTTGGCCAACCTTGAATTCCTACATCATCGACGCCTTTCCTACAATAGGCTCATAAAAGAATTCAAAAGCAGTTTTCTTTCAAAATCAACTAGACACAGCTACTAATAGAGATATTAAGCTGTTCAAATTGATCAATCTACCTCCAAAAGCGAAGCTGCTTTCACAAACAACAAAGCACCCCCTAACTGTGAAACCTATGCCTCCTTTTTTTCCTAGAAAACTTAATTAATCACTATTGACATCCAGACCACTCTCAATCTTCTTCCACCCCAACCCCTGATTCAACCCTCCACAAAAGATCATGTAGCGGGCGTGGCCAAGATGGCGACGGAGTGAGACGCACCTTGCGATCCCTCTGGCGCCGACCTCGATAAAGCTCCGAATAGCACCCCCGGAACTGTACCTTGCTTGGCGGTTTCAATGCTGAGGGGAACCGGTGCTTAGGGGCAGACTTCGGGCGGGCGAGCTCGCTTCCCGGAGCGTCCTACACGAAGAAGAGCGCTGCTGAGGCTGCGACGAGTGAAGGCCTGACGGACGCCAGACTGGCGTAGGCGAGGACGCCGCACCGGAAGTGCGGGCAGGCGGAAGGCGAGGCGAGGTGCAGGCCGGGTCCGCTGACTGGCGCAGAGCCTGGGGTAAACGGCGGAGCTTTCGAGGGGTGGTTCCCCCTCCTTTTGCCCACCCTCCCGCGTGGGGCTGAGCGGTGCGGGGCCCTGGGTGCCGTGGCCTGCCGGGACTGAGCTCGGATCGGTGGAGCTGGGCAAGACTGGGCGGCGCAGTGGAGCCGCTGGGAAGACGGAGGTGAGCGCCTGAAGGGGGCCGGGGAGGACACGGGCTCCAGATCTGGAGAGCGGAGGGAGCCTTCGGAACGCGGCGGAGGTTGCACAGAGGAGGCATCTCGCTGTACCTGGCCGTGCAGAAGGGCAGTACTGGGGGTAGCGGTGTGCCTCTTTCAGCGGGGCGGACCTCAGAGCGGGCCCGTGGCGGACTGCGGCCGCGGGTGATCCTCGCGCGTGGTGCGCCTGGGCCGGAGTGCCATACTGCCGTGATGGAGCTGAAGCGGATGCCCTGGTGAAGCAGAGGGGGCACAGATCTTTGGGGCAGTCATTGAGGCCTAGTTTCGAGTGTGGATCGGGCCGGTGGCACTGCGTGGAGCTACGCGCTTGGCGCCATCGGGCGGGAGGTCCGGCGGAGGCCCGGATTCGCGTGGTCCCATCTTGTCTCTGGGGGCCCTCCGCGCTGAAGTGCAGTGTCCTGGTGGGGGCTATTGATGGCCCGGGTGTGGAGACAGAAGAGTGGTGCAGGCCCGCGGCAGCGGCCCCAGCGCTTTGAGAACTGGCACGGAGTGCTCGAGCGGTGAGGGGCGATCGCGTGGAGGCATGTCCGCAGTGGCCCGGATTCGTGGGGCGTCCTCTAGTTCCTGGGGGCCCCCGCCCTGACAGACAGTGACCTAGTGGGGGCTGTCGATGGCTCGGATGTGCTGGCCGTAAAGGGGAGCAGGCCTACTACAACGGCTACAGCGCCTTGAGGACGGGCTCGGTGAGGACGACGGTGTGGAGCAGGGGTGTGGAGGCCCATCTCGGTTGCTTCGCTTCGCAGACGACGACTGGCACAGTGGGTTGTGATCATCAGTGGATTGCGATCGGCTTGGGGAAGCGCACACGATCGATCTTGAGATGGCGGGCGTCCCGAGGAGGGGGAAGAATGGCAAGGATGGCCTAACCAGGGGCTCCCAACTCCCGCCGTCCCCTGGGGCGAGTTTCTCGTCCGCATCGAAGGAAGATGAGGCTCCGGTCACCAAAGCATTCATGACCAAGCTGTTTGCGTCCATCAAAGAAGATATCTCCGAGCTACGGTCCCAACTCGCATCGGACCTTAGGGAGGTGAGAAGAGACCTGGATGGGGTGGGCGAGAGGGTGGCCACCCTGGAGGACCATGCAAATGATGTCCATCAGCTGCAACAAGATGTGCTGCGTCTCAGGGAACAGAATCTGGACCTGCAGTCCCATGCGGAGGACCTGGAGAACCGCTCCAGGCGGAACAACATCCGTATCAAGTCGGTACCATGGGACGGGGAGTCTGGCGATCTGAGAGGCTATGTCCTGGCGCTGTTCCAGCAGGTCTTGGGCGACGAAGAAATTACTGACGTCAAGATGGACAGGGCACATAGGGTTGGTCTTCCTAGGCGCGGGGGGGGCCTCCGCCAGACATCCTAGTCTGCGTCCACGATTTTCAGTTGAAAGAGCGCATCCTGAGGAAGGCACGGGAGGCTCCGTCTCTCCTGTTTCGTGGACATCATCTGCAATTGTACCAGGATTTGGCGGCTTCCACTCTGCAGAAACGGCGTGAGTTCCGGCCTGTGACTGCCTTTTTGAGGGAGCGCAACATCGCTTATTCTTGGGGCCACCCGTTTCGCATCATATTCCGGTGGAACAATAGGCTTGAACAGATCAGGTCCCTTCAAGTGGCAAAGGATCTCCTGGGAATCGACGAGCCGGAAACTTCACCTGGCGATAGGAGCCCTTCTGCGAGGGGCCGGCGACGGTCCCCCTCCTGGCATAGAGTGGGTGGGGAGGGGGGGAGGAGGGTGCCTGACAGGACCACCAGCCTGCAAGAACGGGACGACACGGTGGCTTCGGTTGCCACCGTCACGCTATCTGCCTCTCAGCTTGGTTCCGGGGTGGCGTGATTTCTGAAGAGTGTTTTGACTGGCGTCGGAGGGACGCACCAATGCAGGTACCGTGGGTTCGTATGTACTTTGTGAGAAGACGCCCAGGTACGGGGACTGTGGGGGACATTGGCTGATGTCTCCTCGCCAAACCATGGAGGACTCTTTTGGACTTCTGATGGTTTGTTTGGGGATTTCCGGGGGGGGGGGGGAGGGCCTTGGGGGGACAGTTTGGGGTGTTGGGGTTGGGGGTGAGGGGGGTGTTGGTGGTGACGCGGATGTGTTGTGGATTGTATCACGTGGCTGTGAGCGGGAGGGTGGGGTGTGCTATTGGTGTGGGAGATGCAAGGCGATTTGGCAAGGGGCTCAGGGATGGGACTGCGGGGAGGAGGGTTGGTGGGAGCTTGATTTTGATACGGGTTGTGACCAGGGGACCTTCTGGCGAGGGAGGGGGGCATGTCATGGAGTTTATAGAGGGTTCTTGTTTTTTGTCTTACGATGCCTGTTAGCTTAGGGACGTGGAATGTTAAGGGGCTGAACTCTCCGCAGAAAAGGCAAAAGGTATGGAAATATATAACTGACCACCAATTGTATGTAGTGGGCCTTCAAGAGACTCAACTGGCATGCAAAGATGAGCTGCGTCTTAAGCATAAGGCATATCCCCTAATATACAGATCCTCTGCATCCACGAAGCATAGGGGGGTGGCCCTCCTCTTCCGTGCTGCGCTGCATTTTCAACCTGTTGCGATACGCATGGACAGGGAGGGCCGCTGGTTGATGGTGAAGGGGCTGGTTCAGGGGAGGCTTTGTACTTTTGTTGTGATGTATCTTCCCAATACTGGCCAGAATAAGTTCTTGCATGGCTTACTGCACAAAGTGGGTGATTTTGTTGAAGGGCACTTGTTCCTCATGGGGGACTTTAATTTGGTGTGGGACGGGGCGTTGGACTGTTCTGGCGCTCGCAGGGCGGATACTGGTGTGTTCTCTGAGTTGTCACGGCAAAAGGTTGCAGAGCTGGGGTTGGTTGATGGGTGGCGGTTTCTTCATCCAACGTCAAGAGATTACACGTTTTTTTCTCATGTGCACCACTCCTATTCACGATTGGATCATATATTTCTTAGCCAGGCTCTTAGAGGAGATGTCCTTGACTCAACCATTCTGCCCCTCTCAGTTTCGGACCACAGCATGCTGGTGCTTACCCTGCGCTGGTCATCGACCGACACCGGGCAGCGGAAATGGTATTTCCCGGCGTCGGTACTTCGGGACGAGGCTTCTAACAAGGCGCTGCGGTTGGCCATTAGGGAGTTCTTTGCCCTCAATCCGGCGTCCGATACCTCAGTCTCCAACACATGGGATGCCTTTAAGGCGTCCATCAGGGGCACTTGCTTGGGCCTCAATGCACTACTCAATAGGTTGCGGCGCAAGGAGCGGGAGACCCTGGAGGCTGAGCTAGCCTCTCTCGAGCAGGCGCATAAACTCAACCCCTCGAGGGTGACCCTCCGGCCTCTAACGGCGGTACGAGGAAAACTGAGAGCACATTATAATAACAGGGCGGAGTTCACCCTACTGAGGTTGGGCCGACAGTCCTACTCTTGTGGTAACAAGGTGGGGAGGCATTTGGCCCGTCAGCTTCGTGACAGACGGGAACGTGAGTACATTGGGGGGATCCGCGACGCTGCGGGACAGTTGCAGCATCGGGACGAAACAAAGGCGGCCATCTTCGGCCGCTTTTACTCGGACCTATACAAGGGGGATGGGCTGGAAACAGCTGCCCAGAAGGAGTATCTGGGGCGCCTGCCCCTTCCACAGGTATCCAAGGAATGGAACGAGCTCTTAGGGGCCCCGATTGCCAGGGAGGAGGTGCTAGATGCCATTACGAACTTGAAGCTTCACAAGGCTCCTGGCCCGGACGGTTACACCGCCGTGTTCTATAAATCTTACGCCTCCGAGCTGTGCGATTTCTTGGTCACCCTTTTTAATGACATGGCCACCTCCGGTTCCTCTACTGGCTCCTTGGCGGAGGCGATGATTACAGTCTTGCCAAAGCCGGGGAAGGATCCCGCACAATGCGCTTCCTTTCGCCCAATAGCGCTTCTTAATATAGACGCCAAACTATACTAGGCGATCCTGGCGCGTAGGCTACAAGACCTTATGCCGGCGCTAATCCACCCGGACCAATCTGGCTTCATCAAGGGGCGCCAGACGCATGATAACACGCGTCGGGTGGTGCATCTAATAGAAAAGGCGGACAGATTCCGTATACCGGCGGTACTAGTGGGTCTGGACGCCGAGAAGGCCTTCGATAGGGTGGACTGGGGTTTCCTGTTCAATACCATGACTGCCTTCGGTTTTTCGGAGACATTCATCACTATGGTGAAGGCTAATTTCTGCTGCCCCCGGTCCCGGGTTGCGGTGAATGGTCATATGTCAGCGTTCTTTGCTCACACTCGAGGCACTAGACAGGGTTGCCCTCTGTCCCCCCTATTGTTTGCGCTGAGCATCGAGCCGCTGGCAGTGGCGGTACGGGAGCATGATGGGATTCGAGGCCTGCCATTCGTGGGGGAACAGCATAAGATTTCGCTCTTCGCGGACGATGTCTTATTCTCTATTACTGATCCGGAACGCTCGCTGCATTGCATTAGGGAGGTCTTGTTGGAATTTGAGGAGGTGGCAGGCTTCAAGGTCAACTATAGCAAGTCATACATCCTGAATCTTACCCTTTCGCAGGTCGAAATGGATCAGGTACGACCGCTGACTCCGTTGGCCTGGGCCACAGGTTCGATCGTCTACCTGGGGGTCCATCTGACTCCGACAGTGAGCGGGCTGTTCCAGGCCAACTTCCCATCTTTGTTGGCGAAATCCCGGGCGGAATTGGACAGGTGGAAACCAAAATTTTTGTCATGGCTGGGCAGAATCCATGCCGTGAAGATGGTTCTCCTCCCTAAATTCTTGTATTTATTCCAGGCATTGCCTATCCCCATAGATGGCGACTTTTTTAGGCGGCTCATGACTCATATACTGCGCTTCGTGTGGCAGGGGGGTCAGGCACGGTTTTCATATGCGGTTCTACGCCGACCGAGATCCGACGGTGGAGTTGGGCTCCCTGACCTGCAGTTATATTACAAAGCGGCGCAGCTGAGAGTAAAAACAACAATTGCCCCTGCTCTAGGAAAATATCATAAATGCTCGGTGAGTCCTGGTTATGGTATAGTAGTGAGTTGCGCACATCAATAGTGTTTCAGAATCAACAGAAAGAAAGTTCAATGAGGTAGAATCCTTGTTATGGAAAACACATTTATTGTTCCTCTTGTTCTGGCCAACACGTGTTTCATCGCAGGGAACACACTGCGAATCTTCAGGGCTGGATAGAAACATAAAAAGTGCATTTGCAACAAGTTTTTATCTTATAAATTTTATTTTAGTGACTTGTTGTGTATGCCAGAGTGAACAGGTGGGCATGCCTTGCGTGACTCCGTGTCATAGTGACTCAAATTCAATGACTGAGTGACTTGGTGAACTATGAGGTGTATAAAGTGGTTGGGTGAATCTATTGTGACATGACTAAATATCTTTTATTGCTCTTAGTGCAATTGACTGTCTAAAATTGGAGAAAAGAGTAAATGCAAATTAAGTCTATACACTGACCGAGAGAAAATATTGTGACAAAGTGAAAAAGGGTGTTACTGTGTCAGAGAGGGCGGTATCCCCATGTGCCTGAAGTGATACTTTGAGATTACTGTATAACATCAAAGAAAAGGATGTTGATTCCTATTCCAAAAATAATGTTGTAGCTAGGTATAACAATATTTATTTCCGTTCGTATTCTCAAGCATCCTTTAAGTTAAACACTGCAATTATTTAGTTGAGAAATGTAGTCACATTTTCTGACTGATTTAAACATTTTCCAGTTCTCTGGGGTATGGGATGATTCCTCTTTTGTATGTAATTTAAATAAAATTTAATAAAAAAAAAAAATAAAAAAAAAGATTTGGAAGGTCAGTGAGGTATGAGATAATTATTTTAGTGTATGTAATTTAAAAAAATGGAAAATTGGAAGGTCAGTGGCTAGACTTCCAAGAGTAGTTGCAGAGAGATTAACTCCAATGTTAATCTGTAAGCGACAAGGGAGGAAGTTATTGGTTGATGCAGCTCTTGAGATATGAGGAACTGCTTATGTGTTCACCCATATTAGGACTGTAATATATGGGATTGCTCGCTATATTTAAAAAAATCTATGTCAATGTGATTGCTCGCTATAATTAGCTCCAAAACAAGTTCCACGAGAATGATGTCCCTAGAACACTATATAGGCACTCACCCTCATGTGGATACTTAAGTTTGTGTCGATAAGGCCCGTTTGGGGCGTTGTTTTTGATTTAATGGTCGCTGGGTAGTCACGGATTTCGGAAATGCGTTGTCCGCGTGATGAGTGAATCTAGATAGGAACATGTGTCATTAGTTCCTATTACAAAAAAATGGTCATGAGAAGGGAATGAAACCTAATCTGAGGTTCTCACCTTAATCGGTAATAGTATAGGTAGTAACCGGGAGGAGTCGAAAATTTGTCGTCACGGTCTGTTTCCACAAAGGCGGGTACACCTAAATGAAAATGAGCAATATGGGGACCGGCAGGTCGATATGGGACTTAGCCTGGAAACCAAAGAAGGACCGCCCCCTTAACGCATATATAAGCACTCCTAGGAGCACGGTGTTGAAGGTGTGGGATTCACTAGCTGCGGATGACCGCTGGACTACGTTCCCTTCGCCGTTTACGCCCTTGCACTACAACCCGGCCTTCCCACCGGCGCTTCATGAGGGGCCGTTTGAGGTGTGGAGGGAGGGGGGGTGTCGGGCGTTGACCCATCCGTTCCACGGCCTGGACACCCTCACTTTCGCTAACTGTATGAGAGACTATGGGGTCCCCCAGACTGAACAATTCCGGCATCTTCAGCTGCTTCACTGGGCTACATCACCTGGAGTGTTGGAGGCGGCTACGAGACCGCCGACGCCGTTTGAAGCCTTTATATTACGGACGTCCGCCATGAAGGGGGCCATTTCCTTCCTGTACCAGTTATTGCTACAATCGACGATAGCTCCTCGACCTCGTTATATGGGGCAATGGGAAGAAATGCTGGGGAGAGATATCTCGGATGTGGAATGGTCGGCGCTCTGGCGTGACCTGACGACCTTTAACGATTCCTTGCATTTGAGGGAAGCCCACCTCAAGACGGTCATGCAATGGTATATGTGCCCGACTAGGCTCCACCGCATTTTCCCGGCGACCTCCGATAAGTGCTGGAGGGGCTGCGGACTTCTGGGAGACTTCCGCCACATCTGGTGGGACTGCCCGGTGATCCGACTGTACTGGGAGGAAATCCTCTCACATATCAGGGACATATTGACTTATCCCATTGAGGATTCCATGGCCTGTGTCCTGCTAGGGCTGCATGACCCTGGCCTTGCTTATCAGACCAGGGCGGATAAAAAGATTTTGTGGCTGTGCCTCGGCGCAGCGAAGCTCACACTGGCTGCGGCCTGGAAAAAGAAGGAAGCCCCGGCGATATCACTGTGGCACGCACGACTCTGGAGGTTGCTCAGTTTGGAAAGGGTGGCGGACATCTTCCTTGGCCAATTCAAGAATTTCCGATATCAGTGGGGCCCCCTGGTTAACTTCCTTTCTAAGGGGTTACCTTCGGCTGTGTGTCCAGCTTCATTGAGGTCGCTGCACCTCTTTCAAGTGTAATGTGGTTGTGGACTGAGTGTCTGAGTGAATGGCGTCACCACCAGGGGGGAGGGAGGGGGAGGGGTGGGGGAGTTTTTCTGTTTTGGTTTTTTGGGCTGTGGAGGTTCTACTAACTGGCTGTCTGACCCGTTTGCGTGGAAAATGCAGGATCGGGGTCCAGCATATTGCAGCACTGGCTATCCTAGCTGAACTGGCCTACTGACAGGCATGTCGAACACTTTGTACAGTGGTCCTAATGGCTGTGTTGTCTCACTCCTGGACTGGATATGCTTGTATTATATATTGGAACCCTGCTGTTGTGTGAAAACTGATTTTGTCCTGATCTTGAGTAATGTGCGGCTCCTCCGCAGCCCTTTGTTTATTCTCTTCTGCAAATCAAAATAAAAATGTTATAAAAAAAAAAAGATCATGTAGCTCACCTGTAAAACTACCTCATCTCTCCCAAAGATTGTGCCGCCGGGTCCAGCTTCATAACATTCGATGAGATTGGCACTCTTAATCTACAGACCGCCTTGAAATATTCTAATCACTTCATTGATCCCTTTCCCTCCAAACTCCTAAATTAGTCTATTCAACTCCTACTCCCACTATGGACTAAAATAATCAAAGCCTCTCTCACTCAAGGCTCCCTACCCAACTGCCTCAATCTTGGTCAGGTTACCCCCATCCTAAAAAAAACTTACCTCGACCAGTCTGCCCGCAACGACTACCACCCTAACTCCAACATCCCTACTCTAGCAAGACTCCTAGATAAATGTGTGCACTTACAGTTCCACAATCACATTGAACAGTTCCAAAGCCTAGACCATTGCCAGTCTGGCTTCCGATCGTGTCACAGCACGGAAACTGCCATGGTCCACATTGTCAATGATGCCCTTTGCTCGATTGACCTTAATGAACATTGCCCTTATGATACCACTGAATATGTCAGCAGCCTTTGTCACCATCGACCATGCTCAACCTTCCAGAACACAGGATGGGCTTCTATGGCACGATGCTAAAATGGTTTTTCTCCTTTCTACACAACAGGTTGCAGCGCTTCCTAATTATTTACACCCTATCAGAGCAGACTCCACTATCTCTAGGCACACCCCAAGGCTCTATCCTCTCCCTGACATTGTTCAACATCTACATAGAGCCCCTAACCAATATCCTCAAATGTTCCCACATCTCCTACCATATGTATGCCAACGACACCCAGCTATACATGAGAATAACCTCCCTCAACGACATCCACACCCTCAATAACACAACAGTTACTGACTCGTAATCACCTCAAACTCAATGCCCTTAAAACTGAATTCTTACTGATGGCACCACCCACTACCTCCTCCAACATCAAAGACTGGCTCCCAATTCTTTCTGCCTTGAACTGCATCCCACACATCACCAACTCCACCAAATCCCTAGGTATTACTTTAGACAAAGGCCTCTCCATGCAAAAACACATCAGCAACATCACTAGAGGAGTTAACCATCAGCTGCACATCCTTAGGAAACTAAAACCTTTCCCCCCGTGGCTGACCACACAATTGCGACTCATGCACTTGTGCTGCCGGAACTGGACTGCCGTAGAGCTACCTTTGTGGTCCTCCCAAAAACATCACTTGCTCCTCTGAAGGCTACACTTAATGCAGCAGCAAGGCTCATCACAGGTTAAAAAATATGGATCACATCACCCCTGACCTTCAAGCTCTGAATTAACTACCATTTGAGGCCAGGATGCATTTCAAAATTGCTTGCTGACTCATAAAGCACTACTCCATAATACCCCTTCCTGCCTGTCCCAGAAACTGATCCCTTTGGGTGAAAAGAGACCCTCCAGAAGCACAAGCTCCTTACTTCTCAGACCACAAAAATTCAAGAGAAAGAAAACCTACTACTGACTTTCCTCTGGAATGGCCCCAAATATTTGGAACTCTCTCCCAGAGATCAGATGCAACCCTTCTATATCACTCTTCAGGAAAGAAGTAAAAAAGTTTCTATCCAACAAATTCCTCTCTCTTGGTCACACCCTCATTCCCTGTCTAGACCCCAACCTCCTTTTGTCCGCTGCCTCTTGACACTCCGTAACATGCCTGTGTTTTAGGCCTATGTTACGCTACACACCTTATGCATCACTACCATGGGGAAACTTATGCATCTACTCTCCGCACCCGTGCTCCACCACAACTACTCCAGAACCCTTGTGTACACCTTCTATTGTATTCTTCTTTGATTTATTGTCGCTGTTTATTTAATTACACTTCATGTAATTCAGATACTTAATTCTAATCTGCTTACATATCCCACTGTATTATTTTTTTTACCTACTCTCTATGTACCTCAAGCAATTGTTGTTGTGCTTACTCTGTAAAGCACTACATAGTCATGAACATAAGCACTAAGATGCCATGTTTGCTCTCTACCTCGGTGAAAAACTATGCATCTACTCTCCCCTCCCTCACATCTCCCTACCTCAACTACCTCAGACCTGTCGCATGCAGATGTCATTCTGTCTATCGCACTCTTCTTTTTATAATGTTGCCATGCTTTGTATATGCATCAAGTAACGTACCTGTTGTTCTTTTCTTTACAATTACCGCAGTACACCATTTACTCCTTTCTACTGTCACTATCTGTATTTATGTATATGGATATATAAGTAATGCATTCGCCGAGTGAGGGTGTTGGTGGACTGATACTTACCCATGTGATGGAATAAAGCTGTTTCTCTCACTGTTCCCCTGGTGTGGCCTCTTCACTTTTTCTTCGGTAAAGGTGTGGAGTGTGGATATATAAGTATATATATATATGTATTACCTACTACCGGTCGCCAGTAGTTAGTTATAGTTAGGACCAAGTTTTCATAGGAAGAACATTTTTTGTTTTGCTTATAACTTTGGCGACATTTGATGAATCGTTATGAAATCTTCCAAACTAATTCTTTGTTGATATCAGCTCCTATGTTGAAAGTTTGGGGGTGATTCGTCAAGAGGGTCCAAAACTTTAGACAAGGCTACAGGTTGAATGGGTGAACGTAATTATCCCACATTTGGCAGAGAGAAGGGTCTTGGTCTAGAAAGCACACTTTTATTTATTTGGTGTAAATCCATTCAGTAGTTTTGATAAAATATCGAAATTTACAGATATCGATATTTGGGAATTCTGCCATCTGATTGGCTGCGGCGTTACGAGCACGAGCTAGCTGCTTATTGGCTGTGAGCTGTTGCAACTAGGAAGTGTTGGCAGCCATTTTGTGATTCCGTTGAAACGAGTAAGGGGAAAAAAGGGTGAAAAAAGTAGGGAACAGGAGGATAGGAGCACTGTAAACTCTGTGGGGGAGTGCGAAGTGAAGTAGTCACTCGTATCGGCCTGAAAGTGCGGTATTGCTCAGAGTGACATGGTGCTGAGATGAGATGCTGTTACACTCGAGTATGAAACTGAGAGCCTAAACCGTGAGCTCATTGCTGTAAAGTGATGTGTTCTGGTCTTTGTAGCATACGTGTGCAAGTAGTGTTAGTAGGCATTTATACCATACAGGGAGTGGGAAGTGAACTACTGACCCCTACCGTGCGTTTATACTATACCAGAAGTGGGAAGCGAAGTACTCACACCTACCGGTGGGAAGACTCGGGAATCAAACTGAGCTGACTACTGTAAAGTGATGGGCTCTGGGCGCTGTAGCATACCGGCCGCTTTAATATAACTGTGTAAGTAGTGTTAATATGCGTTTATACAGGGAGTAGGAAGCGAACTACTCACCCCTACTGGTTGAAGACTCGGGGATTAAACCGTGAGCCCATTGCTGTAAAGTGATGTGCTCTGGGCGCTGTTGCATACCTGTGGAAGTACTGTTAGTTTGCATTTATACAATACAGGGAGTGCAAAGTGAACTACTCTCCTCTACCGGTCTCAGGATTCTTGGATGAAACTATGAGGTCATTGATGTAAAGTCATGTGCTCTGTGTAGTATTTCAATGTAAGTCATAGTAGAATGTTAGTATGTAATGCTACAAGAATGTAATTATGTAATGTTAAAATGTAGGGCTGTCGTGAGGGGAATCTTAGGGAGTTTGTAGACCACGCCCCCTTTTTTTCACCACTCTGCAAATGCGCCTCCTGGTACGCTCTTGGTTGGGGGATGAAGTCCCTTGCCTCCTGAGTGTCCCTGGGGGCCAACTAGCCTTCTTGTTTCCTCCAGTATTCCCCACACAGCTGGACTGCTGAGAGGTGGTCAAAAGCCACGCCCCCTTTTCCCACCACTCTGCAAACGTGCCTTCTGGCACACTGCTGCTTGGGAGATGAAGTCAACTATAGTCCTGAGGTCCTCAGGACACAATGGTACCTTATTCCCCCACAAGCAGTGCGCCAAGAGGTGTGTTTGCAGAGCGTTGTAAAAAGAGGTATCGCCCCAGTGACCCAATCCCCCGGGGCTGCGACATTCTAAGCTTTTTTTTTAAAGGGGGAGGGGGCACTTGGCCCCCTGCCGCCAAGTAATTTTAAGCCCCGGGACCTGATCTCCCGGGGTTTGGCCATTTCTTTTTATTTCTTTTAAAGGGAAGGGCCATGCGCCCCTCTCCTTAGGCCAATTTTGGTCCGGGGGGCTAGACATAAAAAAAAGGGAGGGGGCAGAGTGGTCCCCGTCCTGGGCCATTTTTTTCCTGGGGCTTGGTCTCTCGTTGGTGGATTCCGGGGGGAGCCGAAAGTCTAGAAAGCTGTCCCTGCCTGCTCCCCGCCTCCTGCGGAACGCGGTATTGATTTTGGGCAAAAGGAGCTGTTAACATGTAGCTCCCTCTGTCACAATTGAGGTTCCGTGACAATTGTAAGTGGTGTTTTCGACTCGTACGAATATGGTCGAGTCTAGTATCTATGAACCGCAAATGACGAGTTTAGTAGGTGTGCGCAGTTTCGCTGTGCTAACTTAAAACCGTTCGTTTGTTATGTGGGTTTCTCATCTGTACCCACGGGTTCCATCTTAGATACGGCATCCATTTTGTCTCTTGCCCTCAAGTAGCCAGCGAACGGACGCTGTCCGCTTCGCGACCCTGGGACTCCCAAGATATTTGCGGAAGACACATGTTCTTTGATGACAAGGGGGTTGCTGCTGTAAGGCAGATGACGCCGCTCGAGGCTCATCTTACCGCACGGGCTTATTGTCTCAGCCGTGCATCTCATTAGGCACGTCCCTTTGATGCCTGTATCTCGTGCTTCTCGATACCTCCCCTTTTTACACCCTTTCCGATCTCCCTACTGTCTCCGTCTTCCTCTGCACCTGTCTTCGTTCCTATTTCGATCTACTTTACTGCTGATTGGAATTTGCTAATGGTGGGAAGATGGGTTTTTACAGTTGGGAACCGCCAAATGTTTCCGCACTTATGTTCCGGACCTTGTGTGTTTCAAAGTGATCTAAGCGACCCCTCTGAGAGCGACTTGTGGGAACCAGGTTGTAAACTATTGTGTATCATGTTATCCTATGGGTAAAAACTGTATAAAAGGAGCGATCCACAAATACAATTTGAAGCAGTCTCCCCGAACTACACTCGATGTACTTCCTGTGACTTCTGTGTTCCCTGCAGTAAATAAACCTTGACTCTTTGACGCCGAAGGAAGTGTCCCGTGTCTCTGTGACTTGTACGCCGGAGCAGGTTACCCACGAAGGTTTCAGGTGTTGTACCCTGGCACCGCTGGGTCCAAAAGAACCCAGTCCTTCAGTTGGCGCCCAACGTGGGGCTGCATCAGTGGTACCGGTCCAAGCCCGACGATCGTGAGGAACTTCGTGTGAAATCTCCGAGGGAAGGTGCACCCCGCTTCATCGATCCTGTTGTCGAAATAAGTGGCCCGAAGACTTTTCCCGCGAAGATTCCCGCCTCCTAACGGCTGCGACGGACTGCTGCCCTGACTGTAGACCTGTTTTGGCGCCTGGCGTAGACCTTGGTATAGCGAGACGATTGACGGGCCTTCCTGAGGACGCCATTGATCTTTGAGTTAAGTATTTGTGGGTCGCTCCCAGAGTTCTTGGTTGTAGACACTTTAGCGAGTGTCTTTGTTGTAAACACTTTAGCGAGTGTTTTTGTTGTAGACACTTTAGCGGGTGTCTTTGTTGTACACGCTGTGTGAGTGTTTTTGTCGGTGACACTTTGCTAGCGTACTTTGTTGTTGTTGTATTTGTTTGACGACTGCAGCCGCCAAAGACCGAGGGTTTAGTTCTTTGCTGGGACTTGGTAAATCCCGAAATCCCGTAACCCTTGAAGTTTGTGAAACTCGGCTAGTGTGCAAGATGCCTGGTCGCAGTACTTTGTTCAGTTGCTTTAGACCTTGTGGTGCGGATTCCCTGCTGGAGGACTCGTGTCCGATACCTCCGGTTGGAACTCCTACTTATGATTTATATAGCAAACATGGGCTAGGCCCGATTGCTTTTAACGATTATTGGGTTAAATATACAAAGAAGGACGGCGATCTTCGTTGGCCACCTCACGGTAGCTTCGAAGCGTCGATCTTAGATAATTTGGAAATAAAGTTGTTCGAACGTAAATCTAGGCCGGCCATGTTTGATGCCTTTCGGTTCTGGCGCAAAGAAGCCCGACAGAAAGAGATCAGACAAAATAAACGTAGTCAGCGAGATACTGTTGCTACTATAGTGAAGAAAGCTGAGCAGTTTCAGCGTGATAAGGAGGATAAGGATAAGGAAGTGTTTGAGAGATTACAGCGTATGTCCATAGACAAATGCTATCCTGCTTTGCCTACGGAGTCGGATAAGAAGGAAGAGGCAGTTGAGGATTCTTTAATGTCTTATCTTATGAAGTCGCCACCTCCGTACGTACAGGGTACCGCAGCTCCTGTGGTCCCTGCCGTACCTGTTCTTCCACCTGTTATTCCTCCACCAGTTCCTCAACCTGCACCCGCTCTTCCGCCTGTTCCTGCTCCTTTGCCTATTTCTATTCCTACTGCTCCTCCGCTTCCACATACTCCTGTTCCCGCTACTGCTCCTGTGTTGTTAACCCCTGTTGCTGTTAATGTCTCTACTCCTTCTCTTGTTAGTCCTGTGTCTTATTCTTCTCCCTCTACTCGTAATCGTGATTCTCCCCTTGCGACAAACTTCTTTCAGTCGCTCGGACCTGTTTTTGGGTCTGCTGGTTCTGATGGTCCTCAGAGACGTAGCCAGCTTCCTGGTAATAGAGAACGTGTTGCGCTATACAATATGGCGATGGGTTGGATGATAAACCCTGTTAGAAATCCACCTCGTGTTGTCCTCGAAACGTTTGATCAATTCAACATACCAACTCAGAGATATGTGTTTGACGAAATGTGCAAGTTCCTTCATGATCAGATAGTGGCCAATGCGCCTGACGAGGTGCTGACCGCCCTGTCTGAACTTCGGCTTCAGTTCGCAACTGGACTGATAGTAGATACTAATGTCCGGCGTGCTGTTGAGCGGTTGCTATCTCTTCGTCCCGCTCCTATTCCTCATGCATTGTTCGTTGAGGACATTGAAAAACAAACCGAGTCTGGCCAATATCCTATGCGCGAAGTTCCGCCAGTTTGGATGCCAGGTAATCCTGGGGCAAACCCCCCGGTTCCGCCATTTTTCCAGAGGGTATGGATACACCTCCCATGGAAAAGATCAGAAGTATTACAGGTGAAGCAATCTTTGCCTGACCCTCGCAAAAATCCTGCTGGGTATTATAAGGAATTATCGCAGCTTGTGGATGCTACGGTAATGAATCTTGCCGATATCGACATGTTGTTCGGTAATGTCGTACCGCAACCGGTATGGGCGAAGATTCGTCAGGAGAATCACGCAAACGAACTAGGTGGTACTTGGGCGGCCATTGTAGCGGCAGATGGGTTGCAAGCTGGTGGCGCTAAGCCTGATCAGCTGATTGCTGCTCTTCCTCAGCGAATCATTGCATTAATGAAAACGCTTATGCCAGCTATGAGGGTAAATTGGGACAAGTTGTCAGCCTGTAAGCAGAAGAAAGATGAGAGTGTTTCCGATTTCTTTACGAGGTTTGAGGAAGCATTCATTGATCATAGTGGACAGGATATGGGTACTGAGGGTGGACAGAGGTTGTTTGTGGATAAGTTTGTGTCAAACTTATTGCCCGACTTGAGCAATAAATTAAGGAATTCAGAGAGTGCATGGGCGGTTTCTACCTCAGCTCAGATATTGGCTACGGCACAATATTACGAAAATAGAGAAAAAGAGGAAAATGACCGTGCTGATAAAAAGACGAAAGAGCTAAAAACTAAAGTGTTGTTACAACAAGCATATCCGCCGCGTTCTAATCTGAATGCGCCTCAGCAGAATAGATCACAGTCGCAATCGAATCGATCGCAGTCGCGTAATGATTCTTCTTTCCAGAGATCTTCATTAGGGTACAACCAATGTGCTTATTGTAGACAGGAGGGACACATTAAATTCAATTGTCCTGCTTTAAATGACCGTAGTGGTGGTAATTCGTCTAGAGGAGGCCGTGGTGGTGCACAACACGCATCGCGTGGTAGAGGTCGTGGTGCTCAGAATGATCGCTCTGACCATTCACCAAATTCTAATAACTGTTTCGATCAACGTGGATCATCGCAAGGACGATCTGCGCAGTACAATGTAGACGATTATTACGTCGATCAGGGAACTGACGATAGTAATTACTAGGACAGCCAAAGACAAGGAGAGGGAGTGGTATCAGTTCCGGTTGATCAGAGAGGGCCTTACGTCGCAGTTGCTACATCGGGCGTCGTTGAGCCTTTTCTGTTGGACACTGGTGCAGCGAAAAGTTCTATCATGCATTCGAAACTCCCTGGCGCACCTTTGTCTGGCTTAACAAATGTTTCCGTTGGATTCTCTGGCGCCCCCGTTAGCAATCCAGTTTCGCGCCCTTTGCCCCTTAAAATTGGGCCTCGTGAGCTCGAAGCTCCATTGATTTTGTCTACTGGTTGTGGCGAAAATCTTTTGGGTCTGGATTTGCTCAAACGTTTGTATGCAACTTTGTATTGTTCTCCTGCGGGTGTAAAGCTTACGTTAGGAGAGAGGGTAGTCTCTCCCATGTACTTGTCTCTCGATAAGCTTCCACCGGAATTGAGTTCTCTTCCTGCATCTTTGTGGGCGACGGGTCCAAATGACGTGGGCCTACTTGATATCTCCCCTTATGTTGTTCAGTTGAAATCTAATGTGCGATTGCCACGTATTCCCCAATACCGTATCTCCCTTGATGGTGAACGAGCTTTGTTAGCGATCATCTATGATTTGATCGAGAAAGATGTCATTGAAGAGACTCGGGGAAACGTGTGCAATAGTCCTGTACTGCCCATTCTTAAACGTACTGATCCTACCAAACCGCCTGTTTATCGTTTTGTTATCGATTTACGGGAGGTAAATAAAATTGTGGTTCCTCAATTCCCTGTTGTGCCTGACATCACGGCGCTACTGACTCTGATTCCAGCTACTGCCTCATGGTTTTCGGTGATTGATTTGAAAAATGCGTTTTTCAGCATCCCGATTGCCGAAGAGAGTAGGGACCTTTTCGGTTTCTCTCTTGGTGGACGTAGCTTCCGGTTCAAACGCGCTCCTCAGGGCTACTGTGAAAGTCCATCGATTTACAGTCAAGCTTTGAAGGGTCAACTAGATGCGTTTAGGTTGCCGGTTGGTGCGGCTTTAATCCAATACGTCGACGACTTATTGGTGGCTGCTGATACTCAGGACATCTGCAAAATCGCTACAGTGTCGTTGCTGCAACATCTCTGTGAGTTAAATCACAAGGTGTCACCTTCTAAACTCCAATATTGTTGTCAAGAAGTAACCTACCTAGGTCACTTATTGTCAAAGGAGGGAAGGAGATTGACCCCAGAGAGAATTGCAGCGATTGCGCGCATGGCTGTGCCACAAACCCAAAGAGATGTGCGTGCCTTTCTAGGTATCACGTCGTACTGCAGGCAGTGGATTCCTAATTTTTCATTGCTAGCGAAACCATTGGTGGCTCTTACGTGCAAGGATGTTTCGACTCCTTTACCATGGACGGAAGAATGTCAGAAAAGTTTTTCTGAATTACGTGATTCATTGTGTTCGGCTCCTGTGTTAGGTACCCCTGATTACAGTAAACCGTTCACGTTATATGTTCACGAGAGGGAAGGTTGTGCTTTGAGTGTTCTAACACAACCTTTTGGTGGTAAGCAACGTCCATGTGCATATTTTTCCTCGACTTTAGACCCAGTAGCTAGAGCGTTGCCGAGTTGTTTGAGAGCAACTGCGGCAGCTGCGGTCTCCATCCGACAATCAGCAGGATTGGTCATGGATAATATGCTTACGGTGATGGTTCCGCATGCAGTCGATACTCTTTTGAATCGTACGAAAACTCAGCACTTGACGAGTGCGAGGTTATCTGGGTACGAATTGACGCTCTTGGCAAGCCACATTCAGATAAAACGTTGTAATGTCCTAAATCCGGCAACTTTGTTACCAATTAGTGCAGAGTCAGATGAAGTAGCAGAACATGACTGTTACTTGCGGACAGAAGAGGAAACAAAAGGTCGTGTGGACCTTAAAAACACCCCATTGGAAAACCCGGATGGCACCCTGTATGTGGATGGGTCATGTTTTAAGTTACCGAATGGTGATGTGACTACTGCTTATGCTGTGGTGACATTGAATACTGTTGTTGAGACTGCAAGATTGAATCAGAATTCTGCCCAGGCTGCAGAGCTGATTGCTCTCACTAGAGCATGTGTATTAGCAAAAGGTAAACGTGTGAATGTGTACACCGATAGTCAGTATGCTTTCGGTGTAGCGCATAGTTTTGGACGGTTGTGGCGAGAGCGTGGTTTCTTGACGTCGCATGGCACGAAAATACAGCATGGCCAGCTTGTGAACGATCTTTTGGATGCATTGACTTTGCCTGCTCAAGTTGCAATTGTTAAATGTAGTGCGCATCGTAAAGTGACGGATGATGTTGGTCGTGGTAATGCGTTTGCAGATGAGATTGCTAAGGAGACTGCTCGGAACCTTAGCACTCGAATGTATGTGACGAGTTCGGTTAGGTGGCCTACAGAATCAAGTATGTGTGAAAATACTATAGAGAGTGTGAAAGCAATTCAGAATGAGGCCACCGACACTGAAAAGATGAAGTGGAAAGAAAGTACGGGAAGGTTGGATGTGAATGGTTGCTGGATTGATTTGTCGGATCAGAAAAGATGGATGTTGCCTGATGCGTATGTACTGGCCGTTGTGCAAATGGCACATGGGTTAGCACATATTAGCGCGAAAGGTATTTGCAAGTTGCTGGCTGATGTGTGGAAGAATGATGGAATTACTAAGTGTGCTGAACGTTTGGTGAAGAATTGTATGGTGTGTATAATGTACAATCCTGGCAAAGGAACCCCAACTCCTCCTGGCAGTTTTGCTCCTCCCTCGTATCCCTTTGAGGTGATCCAATTGGACTTCATCCATATGGAGCGATGCAATAACCTGAAATACGTTTTGGTTGTGGTTTGCGCATTCTCCCGATGGATTGAGGCCTATCCCCTCAAAGACAATACTGCTTTGTCTACTGCGAAAATCCTACTGAAGGAATACTTTCCTCAGTATGGAATGCCTAGAGTCGTGTGGTCAGATAACGGAAGTGAGTTTGTTGGAAGTGTGATGAAGAGTGTGTGTAAGGGCCTTGGAATCAATCAGAAATTCCATAGCGCCAATCATCCCCAGTCAGCTGGATTGGTTGAAGGGTACAATGGCACCCTTAAACTAAAATTAGCGAAGATTCAGGCTACGACTGGACTTTCGTGGCCTGATGCTTTGCCTCTAGCATTACTGTCAACTAGGGCGACTGTACACTCCCGAATAGGGCTTAGTCCCTATGAAATAGTGTTCGGCCGTCCTGCGAATGTGTGGGGGGTTCCTAGGCCAGGAATATTCTCTGATCTTGAGTTTCCGATGTTGATTGATTACTTACATGACTTGACTGCTAAACTGAGGTTAATTCATCAACAGGTGTACGACGCCTTGCCGACGCAGACGGAGGGTCCAGGCCACCAGCTCCAGCCCGGGAACTGGGTGGTTACTCGTAACTTCTCACGAAAAAACAATCTGGACCCCCGATTCACCGGACCTTACCAGGTGCTCCTGGCCACGAGGACTGCCGTTCGTCTTGAGGGGCGGAAAAATTGGGTACATGCTACCCATTGTAAGCGAGTCCCTATTCCTTTGCCGGCAGACCCGTGGATAAGGAAAGGCATTGCGTCAACAGAAACAGAAACATTGCCGGCGTTTGTACCTTTTAGCGACGCACAGCTTGTTGGAGAACCCTCAGCGCAGCAGAAAGCCACTGTTGAACATTTGTCAGCAAAAGACTCAAGACCAGATCAACGAACTGATCAGCAGGACGCTGTCTCTTCAACAGATCCTTTGTTCGACGAGCAGACACGTCCAGGGAAACATCGATATTCTTTGCGATCTCACACTAAGGACAAATAAAATTTGCTTGCTTTGCTGAAATTGATAACTGCAATATCCTCGTTTCCCATAATCAAATTTTGAACATTCGTATCATTGAAAATTGTTTTGTATATATATATATATATATATATCAAGCTTCTTCCTTGTATCTTTTTCCTTCCACAGCTGAGAAATATTGTGCTAAATAAATACATATTGTGTATTGAGGGCCGTAGGGCCGCGCGCGTACTTCCTTCTGGACAGTAGGTCTTGACGCTAGGTTAAAGACCGTCGGTTCCTAGGAACTCCTGGGGATTGACTATTGCTGCACAGAACGAAGTGCGTCAAGAAACGTTGCGGACGGTCGTAGGGAAATGGCATTTTCGAAGCTGAATGATTTGGAAGGAGCTCAGGCGTATAGAGTCAAGCTGCAGAAACTTAGTCGTACGAAATGTTTTGTATCCCAATTGTTTGTTTTGTTTTTGACTGCTTCTGCATTTTTGGCGGGTGGGGTGTATTACACTATGTCTTACTTTTTCCTTGCTACTCCTACTCCTACTCCTTACCCTAACCTTACTTCTACTGCTTCTCCTCATTCCTTTCATATGTTACCAGAACACGAACAGGCAAGACGTGTAGAATTCCGCAATAATTCCTTTATCCAGCTCCTCCATCAGCATCAGTTAGTGGTTAACACTACTAATTGTTGGGTGTGTGGGTTGATGCCACATACTACGGGTAAGGGAATTCCATATCTGGTGTTACCGTATAGTTCCCAAGGGTCAGCTCGAGCATTCCAAACAATGTTTCGAAGCGCACTGGGTTTCCACCCCACGCAAGAACAACGTTCCCCCAACTTTGGTCCTACCTCGTATCAGAGGCTGCTATCGATGGCTATAGAGGATATGGAGGATGAGATCCATGATCCTTTTCTTATCCCTAAAGAAGAGGTACAAGCTTATAGGGTCCTAAGTAGAGGGGAATATAGTATGTTCACTAATGAAAAGCAGCTTAAAAGCTCGTCTCCAATATGGGTCGTACCCCACACTGGTAATCTTTGTCTTGTGGGTCGTGGCTCGCAAGCCTCACTTGGAGCAAGTGCTTGCACTGAAAGTTACGTCCTGCCAATGTCCCCGTCCCCTGTGTTTCTGGCTGCCAAGGGTACATACTTTATCTGTCATGATCGTGCATACACATGGTTGCCCGCAGACTTCATGGGCTCATGTTTCGTTGCAAATCTGTTGCCTCCGACGTTTACTGTAGATGCCGATTATCATAAGACTAGAGTTGTACGAGGCGTAATTAGCGAAGAGGATACTGCCGGTCAAGAGGCAGGAGACTTTTTCAAGGGTTTCCTCCCGTTTTGGGGACCTATGGTTAATAGTAGGAACCTGAGACATTTGACTCGAGTGGTAGAATCGACAGCTAATATTACTGCCAGTGCCCTTGGTAATATCACCACAGAACTTCAGGCGGAGAGACTTATGACATTACAAAACCGTATGGTTTTAGATGTTGTCTTAGCAGATCGCGGTGGGGTATGTAAAGTGATCCATTCGAGCTGTTGCATTTTCATTCCAGATAATGCTCCTACTGTCTATCAAGCCATCTCGAAGTTGCATAAGATCTCCGAATCCATACACGTGGATGTAGGGGATTGGACGCTACTTGGTTGGTTTTGGGGCCTGGTGTCGACTTGGGGTTGGAAGATTCTGACGATCATCGGGGTTGTGGTAGTGTTCCTGTTCACGTGTTGCCTTTGCGTGCAGTGTGGTCCTGCCTTATGTGGCCTCTGTGCTACAACGTGTATGAGACAACCATCTGTTACCAAGGGGACCCGATCAGACAGAGCTATGCTACAACGACATCTTGATGGTCTGATGAATATCGAATATGCCGACTAGTGCTTGCCTACATGAGGGCAAAAGGAGCGTCTGAGGTTCCGTGACAATTGTAAGTGGTGTTTTCGACTCGTACGAATATGGTCGAGTCTAGTATCTATGAACCGCAAATGACGAGTTTAGTAGGTGTGCGCAGTTTCGCTGTGCTAACTTAAAACCGTTCGTTTGTTATGTGGGTTTCTCATCTGTACCCACGGGTTCCATCTTAGATACGGCATCCATTTTGTCTCTTGCCCTCAAGTAGCCAGCGAACGGACGCTGTCCGCTTCGCGACCCTGGGACTCCCAAGATATTTGCGGAAGACACATGTTCTTTGATGACAAGGGGGTTGCTGCTGTAAGGCAGATGACGCCGCTCGAGGCTCATCTTACCGCACGGGCTTATTGTCTCAGCCGTGCATCTCATTAGGCACGTCCCTTTGATGCCTGTATCTCGTGCTTCTCGATACCTCCCCTTTTTACACCCTTTCCGATCTCCCTACTGTCTCCGTCTTCCTCTGCACCTGTCTTCGTTCCTATTTCGATCTACTTTACTGCTGATTGGAATTTGCTAATGGTGGGAAGATGGGTTTTTACAGTTGGGAACCGCCAAATGTTTCCGCACTTATGTTCCGGACCTTGTGTGTTTCAAAGTGATCTAAGCGACCCCTCTGAGAGCGACTTGTGGGAACCAGGTTGTAAACTATTGTGTATCATGTTATCCTATGGGTAAAAACTGTATAAAAGGAGCGATCCACAAATACAATTTGAAGCAGTCTCCCCGAACTACACTCGATGTACTTCCTGTGACTTCTGTGTTCCCTGCAGTAAATAAACCTTGACTCTTTGACGCCGAAGGAAGTGTCCCGTGTCTCTGTGACTTGTACGCCGGAGCAGGTTACCCACGAAGGTTTCAGGTGTTGTACCCTGGCACCGCTGGGTCCAAAAGAACCCAGTCCTTCACAATGCAATTCTGCTTCGCTTCATGGAAGCAAGAGCATTTTCCATGCTCTCTCATCCATCAAGCGAAGCAGTATTTTCTTAGCATGGCGGGAGCAGGATCCTTCCGTGCCATAGCAAACTGCAATGTACCAGTGGGATATTGATGGAGGTTGGATGTGAATGTGGTTGGTGGTCCCCAGGGCCATGAAGAGCTCTTGAAGGGGGGCTGCGTGACCCCCTCCTATTTTTGCAGGATGGCCATGTGGAACCCTGCATTTAATGACTATAGCTCAAGTGAAGTGGCAGTCCCCAGGGCTGTGGGGGGATATGATCACCCCCATGCATTTTTCTTATAAATAAAGCCCCAGGGAGGTGGCAGTCCCCGGGCTGGGGGACCATGTGGCCCACTGCATTTAATGATTGTACCCCCAGGGAAGTGGCAGTCCCCAGGGTTGTGGGGGGCCCACGTGGCCCACACATTTAAAGACTATAGCCCCGGGGAGGTTGCAGTCCCGGGGCTGCATGGGGGAGAGGGGCCCCACAATGCATTTTTTTTACAAATAAAGCCCCGAGGAGGTGGGGGTCCCCTGGGCTGGGGGGCACACGAGGCCCCTGGCATTTAATGAATATCACCCCGGGAGATAGCAGTGCCGCACCATTATTTGTAATTGCCCCCAGGACCTGGCGCACCATGGGGCTTTAATTAAACAAAGTGCTGGAGCCCGCCTTCGGTTTTTTTTCCTGCGGAATTTGGGGATCCAATGCGAATTCCACTGGAGATTTTTAAAACAAAGCATTTTGTGGCCCACGGGGTAACTGAGCAGGTCTAGCCGGTCAGGGTGTTTCTACCCTGTCCCCTTTACTTTATTTTGAATGTTTTGAGCCTTTTTTCTTGTGACTCGGTTCGACCGAACTGCAAGATGGCTGCCAACACATCCTTGTTGGATCTATTGGCAGCCAATCAAATCATAGGCTCGAGATCGGGAGGGTTGGCTGACACTCGACAGCCAAAATTTTATATGTGAGAAATGTTTACATTTCTCAGCAACTAAAAAATGGATTTACACCATTGAACAAAAAGAGTAATTTCTAAACCAAGAGCTACCTTTTTGCCAAATCTGGTGTAATTCCGTTTGGCTGTTCAGGCTGTAGCCGTGTCTAAAGTGTCCTATGGAAATTAACATGGAGAAAAAGCATTTTGGGATCCCCCTTTTTCTCCGCCCCCACTTGACGAATCAAGTCAAAACTTTCAACATAGAAGCTGAAGTGAGCAGGCAATTAGTTTTGAAAATTTTCCGAAGATTCATCACACTGTGCCAAAGATATTGGCAAAAGAAAAAACACTTTTTGCATAGAAACATGGTCCTAACTATATCTACCTACTGGTGATGAGGGTTTGGGTGACAGTTTTCCTAGTGTTGTTGGGTAGCCACTTGAATATCTTTTTTCATCATCCTCAAGGTGTGGAAACAGGATGTGGCGACTGTGTTGACTTCTGTGGACAAATCCAACTTGTTGATAATGATTTCTTGCTTGTCTGCTGGAGAACGGATTGGGTTTGAGTTCTGTAGGCTGCAGAGAGATCAATTAGGACAAGGGCTACAGTTTCCCCACTTTTCAGAATCATTCAGATATTGTCTGTAACTGTGATGATGGCAGTCACTGTACCATGGTTTGGTTGAATCCTGATTATGTGGCATCAAGGAACTGACAGCTGGGGAGGTGGTTGGTGAGGCATCCATTGATGGCTTTTACTTTGACCTTGGCTGGGTATGGTAGGAGGGAGATCAGTCGATAGTTCCCAAGCTTGGTTGGGTAATCTTAGGGCTTTTTCAGGAGAGAAATGAAGGCTCTGTACTTACAACTTCACTTGAAAGTGGCAGTGTTTATTGATGAGTGTAGAAGGTTAGTGTGGATCGTGTGAGGACTGTGATCCAGGTGCGGACATTTGGTCTGGGCTTGTCTTTGGTTGCAGCTGTCATTCAGTAGGTCCTCAGAGGGGTGGTGGGACGGAGTTCAGGGGTGATGGGAAGGCTGGGAGGGGAATGGGATGTGAGACCAAGAGAGACTGGAAAAATTCACGAGGAGCTGATAAGGAGTGATGGGGAGGAAGGAGAGGGCTGCAGAGTGCCAGAGCAGTGAATACAGAGCCTAACAATGGCACAGAAAGGCACAGAAAAACAGGTGAAAAGCAAGGAAAACACTAGCCCAAAATGAGAGAAAAGCAAATATACGGGCACAGAACTTACACAAAAAGGCAAGAAAATTGCTGAAAAATAGTAAAGACAATGGTACAAAAAGACAGAAAGGCAAAACAGCCACAAAGGAGGCATACTAAATGGAAAATGGGTGACAGCAGTGAGGGGAGCAAGGCAGGAGCCTCAAGGCACTGGAGCCAGGTCAGAAAGGCTAGTTGGCGGTCACAGGTAAGTCCTAGGAGGGTAGGGCTACCACCAGCTTAATAGCATGCCTTTATGTCCTGGGAGAGGGGAGGAGCAGAGGGGTTTGAGGAAGAGGCTGGAAGGGGCACCGGAGTCAGGAACAGAAGGAACAAAAAAGACATGAGGATCAGGTAAGTAAGTGGTGGGGGGGCTAGGACAGGGGTACAGAGGGTGGGAGTAGTGAAGGCAGGGCCCAAAAGTGGGGCAATAAAGAAAAGAAAAACAGGTGAAAACACATGGAAAAAACTTACACAAAATGAAAGAAAGGCAAAAATGCGGGTACGGAAATGAGGCTTAAAGGCAAGAAAACAGGTACAAATCTGTAAAGACACCGACCAAAACAAAAAAGATTAAGGCACAGAAATGAGGGAGATAGTCAAGAAACTGCACGAAAAGCAGTCATGACACTGGTACGAAATGAGAGAAAGACACAACATGGACGAATGAGGCCAATTAAATGAAAAAAGTGGTGTTGGACAAGAGTAAACAATGGTGAGAAGGACACAACAAACTGGAAATAAGAAGTAAAGAGAGATAGAGAGAGCTAGAGAGAGAGAGAGAGAGAGAGAGAGAGAGAGAGAGAGAGAGAGAGAGAGAGAGGGGAGAGCATGCAGGAGAGAGAGGGGCGAGGCGCGAACCTCAAGGTGCTGGAGCCAGGTACGAAATGGGCCTTGACCGGATGGAGGACTGGTCACAGGTAAGTACTAGAGAGACAAGGCCACCACATATATTAAGATGGCAGGGAATGTCTACATATGCATGCACATGCTTTGTTAGGTATAAAGAGGATGAGAGGTGGAAGGGTGGAGAGATAAGGAATGAGAGAAATGAGGCTGAAAATAGACAGAGAGAAAGAAGAGAGGCAAAAGAGAGAGCATGATTGTGTGTCAGAAGAGGTAGTGGGCAAGTGGAAAAGGAGAGGTGGATAAGGAAACAGTGAGTGATGATAACATGATGAACAGACAAGAAAGGGTGAAAGTGGAAGAAGCAGTTTGGATTGTGAGAAAGAAGAAGATAGGATAAATTAAGAGAAAGAATAAAGAGTTGGTGTAGTGTAGCTGTATGGAATTACCTGAAGAATTATGCAAGAATATTGCTGCATTTAGCGCTATTTTCTTAACCTAAAAATATCCCCTTGCATGCAAAATGAATGCATTCTGCACTAAGAAATAGCCCTAAATGCAGCAGAACATTAAAAGCAGCGCTAGCAGCTGCTCGCTAAATTAACAGTTGGTGTAGGATTTTCCCCAAACTCACTCTCAGAATTCAGCTGTAATTTTTGTGTGCAAAATTTGCCCTTGCATCCAAAATGAACGCACTAATGCCTCTTGCACTAAGAAAATAGTGCTTAATGCAACAGAACATAAACAGCATTGTGAGCAGCCACTGGTGCTCACTTAATGTGCTCTAAAAAGTAGTTTGTGGTGTTGCGCTCTAGTGTTCCCATTATATGTGTGACCGGGAAAGCTGGGAGGGCCGGCGGCAATGAGAAGAGTGTCGCGAAAGTAGCAGATAGAGAATTGTTCCCGGCGCTCTCTGGGTGTCAATAAACACACATAATTGAAGTAATGGTGTGCTTCTCTTCATTGTATCCGAAAAGCCTACTCTACAATTGGCGACGAGCCTGGGGGAGGGACGCATCTCCCGATCATCCCGCAACGTGTGTGCACTTGCTTCCTAATTGCAGTATGCCGAGGTAAGCGCCGGCACCTGGGGAGAGTGGCAGAGGGCCACGGAGCTGCGAGTGCACTTCATGGAGCCCCAGCGACGCAGTAGCACGCTCGGTTGTCTTGCTGCCAGAGCAGGAACAGCTACACGCTCCCAGCAGCGACCAGGGAAAGCAGGAGCACAGGAGGGTGCTTCAGAACCCATTGCAGGAGTGGTGGCTGTACCAGTAAAAGAACAGTGGCAATCACATAAAGGAGCAGGGGCAGAGCCATTGAATAAGAGGTGGCAGAGACATTACAGGAGCAGTGGCAAAGACATTAAAGCAGCAAGGGCAGAGCATACCAGTGGAATAGTCCACGCAGGGCAGCACACCAGGAGCACATCAACTCCCGGGGGCAGCCAGAACTGACAGCAGCAACCGTGAGTGTTCCTGTGCCCCATAAGCACTGGTGCAAGGCTTTTCTCTGCACCCAGTTCCCAGTAACCCCCAGGGAGGCCAGTAGCAGGACGTAGACCCTGAGACTTCACTCTGCATAAACCTCCCACCCAAGGCCCCCGAGCACGCCCAGAACTGCCTCGAACACCCGATCCTGGCGTACCAGGGCCAAGACCACGTGGGCGAAGACCTCACAGCACAAACAGAGGCTGCAGTTCAGAAAAACCAAGTTGCGTCTGGAAGCCCACCAAACACTGTAGAAGGTACCCCACCGCATAGACCAGCCAGCATATGCTTGCAAACCTTCTCCCTTATGATCCCGGTTCTGTTCCTGCCCAAACCAGGGGAACCGGCCATGAAGTTGGCAGATTGGAAAGGATACTTCCTGAACTATCTGTCTGCTCTGGAAGAAGAAGGCAAAGAAGTATTCCCGAGTAAACCTAGGAAGAAAATTCTGCTGCACAACTTAGGTCCGGTAGGCCGTAGAATGTATCTCAACTTGGTGACAAAGACTAGACCCACCCGAGGAAGACGTCATGTTCCAACATGCGTTGGAGTACTTGGACAGTCATTACCAGTCGGTGGTGTGCACAGCCATAGACGGTTTCAACTTCTTCCAAAGGAAGCAAACCGCAGGGGAGTCAGTAGATGACTAAGTAGCAGCGCTGAAGAGGTTGGCAGTCACGTGCAAATGTGGTGTCCTGCATGATGACTTAATACAGGACCAAATAATTATGCACACGGTGAACACATCCATACAAGAAAAATTGTGGGTCAGTGAGGACGCCCCCCTAAAGGAAATAGTTGCTTTGGTCAAAAAAGCAGAACTCTCTAAACCGTGTGCGGAAGCAGCGAAAAAGGACAGCACCAGTAAAGCCACGGTGTGCAAGGTATTGGACACACGCCCTCATGAGCACAAACCTCCACCCACGCCTAATGCAAGGCCCAAGAAATTCACGCCCAAGATGGCCGCGTCCAATAAAACCCCTGGAGATAACCGGAACAGCTGCTATAGGTGTGGCAGAGAGGCGCATGCAGAAAATGACAGAAGATGCCCGGCCTTCAGAGCCAAATGTTTGTATTGGGGGGTGATGGGACACTTCAAAAAAGTGTGCAGACGTAAGCCCGAAAAACCTATGTGAAATATGTTACGCAGGACTCGGATGTAGAAGAGGGGATGGGGGACGTTGACGAAGACAGCGTGCTATGAATCGATGACCAAATCTGAGAGTCATAGACTGTTCCAGGTCCAAAAAACCTTCATGTTTGTTATCTATTGGGGGTGTCCAGATATCCATGGTGGCAGACTCAGGTTCCCCGTACACCATCATCCAACGCAACATTTGGGACCAAGATTTTACACACACCATGAGCACTCACCTGCTTCCCACAGACATCCATCCAGTCACCTTCACGGGGAACCTATTCCCATGGTGGAGTTCCGCCCACTTCAGTTTGAGTTCAAGGGACGAACCGCAGAAGGGAAACTGTATGTAGCTGAGAAAGGGCCCTCAGTGTTGGGGTGGGCGGACCAAGGAGCTCTAGGGATCCAACTAAACCCCGGCGGCACAACTCAGGTACTCATGACAGACCACTCACAAACATACGAGAACAACTCATGGAAAGCAGACTTTCCAGATGTTTTCGGAGGCACTATAGGAAGACTCACGAAATTTACACACAAAATATGCCTCAAGGAGGGTGCCAAGCCAGTAAGTCGCAAAGTGAGGAACATTCCCTTCAACTGCAGGGACGCAGTGCAACAGGAATTACAATGCCTAGAGGACAACGGTGTGATAGAACCAATTGAGAGTGCAGAATGGCTTGCACCTTTGGTAGTAGCCCAAAAACCTAATGGAAAGGTACATCTCTGCATAGACTAGGATGAACTCAACAGAAACATAATAGTTGACAAGTTCCCACTACCCAAAATAAATGAGATGTTGGCCCAGACCAAAGACATTAAATGGTTCTCCACAATAGACCTCACCTCGGCATACCACCAAATCGCGCTACACCCAACCTGCAAACAACTTATGTCTTTCATCATGCCATTTGGATGCTACAGGTTACAGTGGATGCCCTTTGGATTGCCGTCCGCAGCAGCTGTGTTCCTGAAGCTGATGCACAAGCTATTCAAGGACATCAAGGGAGTGCAATACATTTAGGACAACATCCTAATAATGGGAAGGATGAAATCAGACCACGACGCCAAGCTTGCCACAGTGTTACGCATATTAGCACAGAACGGCCTCACAGCAGTGTTACAAGTGCAGATTCGGCCTAGGCTCAGTCACGTACCTTTGTCATTACGGGCAAATGTAGGCGCTGTTAAGAGTGCGCCCACACCCCAAAACAAAGATGATGTCCGCTCATTTCTTGGAATGGCGGAATTCCATGGCAAGTTTGTGCCCCATTTCGCCACCAAGACGCATCACCTACACTAGATACTCAAAGAGAAGACTGTGATTGTGTGGTCATTAGCTGCCCAAGAGGAGCTTCAACAAACAAAAGACGACGTCTGTGAAGCAGTGCCCCTACATGGGTTTGATCAAACAGCGCTGTCCATTCTCAACCTGGACACTAGTGACAGAGGGCTGGGAGCAGTCCTGATGCAGTGATCCAAGGAAGGGGAAATATATTCTGTTCGCTTCACATCTGGCTCACTCGCCCCCAACGAGGAAAAGTTTAGCGTAATGGAGAAGGAGATTATGGCAGCGATATGGGCAATGGAAAAATTCCGCCAGTTCCTCTGGGGTTCCAGATTTCTCCTTCGAACAGACCACAAGCCGCTGGTCAAAGTTCTCACATCCAGCGGACATGCCAGCACCACACCACACATTGCAAAAATGACTCTTCGACTGCTACACTTTGTGTACAATGTAGAATATCTACCAGGAGCCAAGAATAACGTTGCGGACTACCTCAGCAGAGCGGCAGCGATGGAAGCAGCACTAGAGCGCACTGAGTGGGATGAATACATGATAGCTTTCGCTTTCAAAAAACGGTGATCAGTGCACAAGAATGGAAAATGGCGTATGAGAATGACACATGCCTCATGACAGTTAAACGATACATTCTGACAGGATGGCCGGAGAAGAAGCACCTGGACACTGACCAGCGGAAATTTTGGGAGGTCCGGTAAGAACTATCCGTGGGAGACGATGCAATATTCCTTCTACGCGGAGACAAGGTGATTCCCCCAAAGCAACTTGTGGACCGCCTGCTTGTGATCATGCATGAAGGTCACCTCGGGATCGTCAAGATGAAGCAAAGGGTCAAGCAGGTGTATTGGTGGCAGGGATGGACAACCTAGAAGAAAGGCACGTCAGAGCGTGTGAGCAGTGTAATAATGCTGACAAAGCACAAACCATGATACGAAAGTTCATCAACCCCACCAGCCCATGGGAAGAATTATGGGTGGACATTTTGGGCCCCCTCCTGGATGTGCAGGGAGTGCCCAAGTATGCCATCGTCCTCATAAATCGATATTCCAAGTGGTCAGAGGTGGACCTATGTGAAACAGTGGACAGGGACACGATATTAGCCTTTCTCACATCCACCTTCTTCAGGGAAAGCATACCAAGGGATATCACTTGTGATAATGGCCCACAGTTCACGTCGGACAAGTGGAAGGCATTCATGGAAAGGAATGGCATTGTGACCAAGCATACCCTGGTCTATAACCCGGCGGGGAATGGACTGGCAGAAAGGTTTAACGACGTGATCATGGGATCGGTACAGGCAGCCATCAACGCTGGCAAGAACTGGGAGGTGGAACTGAGATGCACAGTGTGGGCTTACCGCATTACTCCGACCACCATAGGATACAGTCCATTTAAGATACTACGAGGCCGAGACCCGTTCATGGAAGATAACTTGGAGTAGATGCACCTCACTTTACAAAGCAAGTGGTCGCCAGCTGTGGTGCGCAGCAACTTGGAAAAAGCACAAATAATCTACATGCAAACTATAACAAGCGACACAACATCAAGGAAGTGTCACTGGAAAAGGGGAAATGGGTCCGAGTGAAGCTAGCACAGCTACGGATATGCCAGATCTGCGTTATTAAGCGACGGAAATGTACGGTCCCAGGACAGAATGGCCAGGTGCAATAGAATAGAGAGATGGGACAAGACAGGAGCGGAGTCACCAGAGAAAAACGACAGCTGGATCCTGGACGAGGAGTGACAGGCACCAGAAACAGAGGCGCCGAGAAGCAGGATCACAAGCGCCAGAGAAGAAGAGTCTGAAGGCATCAGGGACTAGAGGAATCTAGAGGACACAGACCAACACGTACCATGAGAGAACCAAGACACAGGAAGGTCAGACACTAGGTACCCAACACCCACGATACAAAGCAATGACCATCCCAGCAATTCTGGTGAAACCAGAGCACACACTACCGCTACACGTACAGGCAGGGCTGTGGTACTACCCAGGAGGTACAAGGAATATGACATGAAAGTGTAACACTCTCCTTCCTTTCTCCCCACGCCCCTCCACGTGTGCTCCTTCACATACCCCTGCCCATATCCCCAGGTTGTTATGTTCTTTGTTGGGATATTGTAAAAGAGGGAGATATGTAATGTTGCGCTCTAGTGTTCCCGCCACGTGTGTGACCGGGAATGCTGGGAGCGCTGGCAGCCGTGAGAAGAGGGTCGCGGAAGTAGCAGAGAGAGAATTGTTCCCGGCGCTCTCGGGTGTTAATAAACGCGCATAATTGAAGTAACAGTGTGCGCCTCTTCATTGTACCCCAAAAGCCTACTCTACAGATTTTTTTCCCCCAAATTACACTTAATTTTGTGATTGGTCGTAATCACATTATTGGTAATTCCATGCCATTGAGTAATGCGAAATGATAGAAATTACTATGATTACTCTGGTGTAATTGAAATTTCGCCCAGACCTAGAAGAAAGGTGTGAGAGGCAAATAATCAGTCATGGGAGTAAAGACAGAGATGTGGAAAGCAGGATGGTGGGTTGGAAAGAATGAGATTAGAAGTCGTGAGAGACAGTTATAGAGGAAAAAAGGTGAATAGGGAAGAAAGAAAAGTATCAGTGAAAGAAGGAGCTGAGAAGAGGGAAAGCTATTTAGTAGGAAAGAGATAAGATGTGAAAGGCAGGAGGGGAGAAAGAAGAGGAGAGATTAAACAGGGTGCATAAGAAAAACGGTAGACAGTTTATGCAAATGAAATAGGAGGGGCACAGAGAGAAAACAGGAATGGACTTAACATTCTTACAATGAAATGTCAGCTACTGAGGAGGCATACACATATCTGCATCCTTTTTACTTCATGAGTGAGTTGTGAACTTAATAAAGTCCAAAATGTTTTCTTCATGAACCACATACTCATTATTACCAAGTGTTCAATGGCCAATAAACTTAAAAGACATAAGTGCCAGTTGAATTGTGATGGAGGATTCAGAAAAAAAGTGCTCATTTGCATCTCACTTTACTAAATGTCTTGATTTGTGGGAGAGGATGCCAACAATGGCCCAATCAGTCATTAGCCCTTTGGCTCATTTAAGATGCACAAGTTGGCCTTTGAGACATTCTGATATTGTTGTCATAGGTTACTGCTACAAGAAATCTGATGTATTTACAAACACATTTTGTATGGTAAATGTAATATGTTCATTAAAATGTATTTTACTCTGGAATATGATTACTATTGTACTGTTAGAAAGTTTTGTGGACTGTAACAAGAACATTATTTGAAATACTTGAAATCTTTTGAATTGTATAGGAGAAATATATTTTTACCTTTATTGTCTATTAGTATAAAATGTTTACAAACAACATATAGGCTTTTTAGCATACAATCTTATTTTCAGTGTATAGATCACATGGCGTGGATACACCAGTGATGCACTGCTGGTATAGGGAGACTCTGTAAGACAGTAGATTATTAGTTGTAGTGGATGGTAGTCCACCACAAGTAATAATGTGGCTATTCCTGTTAGGTTTAGTGATGGTTTCAGTAATCTAAATCTAAGCTCAACCCATGTTAGCTATGTCACAGAGTAGACAGGTTTTATTTAAGATAATGTGTAAAGCATTTAAAAGTACCATAAAAGTCAAAAATAACACAAAGAACTCCCACTCCAACTTATAAAATAGAGCATAATTGAATGAACAATACAAATTGCACCAAAAAGAGTTAAGCACCAACTGTGGTCAACTGATCGCAGTAGACCAGGGCCTAGGTGTAATTTGAGGCTGACTGCAATGGAGCATGTTTCAGCTACAGAAACCAGGTTCAATCCAGTCTAAAGTTTTACCTTCAGGCCTAATCTCTGAAATGGTAGTCAAAATCCTCTGTGGAGCAAGCCCCTAGGTTGTGACAAAGAAGGGCTCCATGTTGTCAGATAGGCGTCAGATGACAGTTTGATATTGAGTTTTGGCAGAAAAGCTCAGAGCAGGAGAACTTTGAAATTCATGTCACACTTTTGCAGTTTTTTGCCCTGTGAAGATTTCTATGTTCGAATTTGCTTGCTTTTCTGGAGACCAGGTTCTTCTAGTGGGACAAGGTAGAAGGCTGTAGCTATACAGGGCTCCATGAGGCCAGATACCTTCTCCATTAGTTCTTGCTGAATTGGATTTGCTGCTGCTAAAAAGCTTTGAGCTGAAGCAATGCAAATCATCAGCCCAGCGGTAATGCACCTTCATCAGATCGTCTTTGCATGTTGGTTCTGTTCCTACAGGGACCAAAACGTTGCTAAGTCACAAGCTTCAGGTGATGATAGGAGTATACTTTGATACAGTGATGGGTCCACATACCTCAGCAACAGCACCTGGGGGTCAACACTTACTCTAGCAGTAGCCACCAACAGGGTGCATGGCAGGCCCAGTTGGAACTGGAATTCTGGGCTGTTGCAGGAAAGAATTATTGTAGCTTGGTGTACCACATGTCTTGAATAGGTCAGCCTCATGACCCTTGAAGTCCACTTTGTTGTCCTGGATACAAGAGAGAGGTTGGATCCACTCTTTTTGGCTCTTCTCAAGTCTCAGACAAGATGATCTTCGTCAGGTCCACTACTGTTCTGAGGCGGGCACTGTGGGTGACATGTTTTTGTCTGGTACAAGCCTGTGGGTCAGGGTAATGCTGTGCTCCTCTCTAACCAATGGGTAAAAAGATCCTGGGAAAACTCTACCCACTTTTGAAGCATTTCCTGTGTGCCCTAAATTAAGCACTCACACAGTGCCCCTCTTTGCCTAAAACCATGATAGCAGACCTTATTTTCCCTGTGCATAATGTATGTGCCAACCCATTTATTACACCTCATGAAGCGGGCTATTCAGCTTCCAGGTACGGTTGGAGCTCATGCAAATGAGCCTCCAGAGGCAATTGGCAGAGAAAAGGTAAATTCCCATATGTACCTTTTCCTTCAATGATATTAAAATTGTGATTTTACCATTAAACTTGATTTTGAATTACCAATTAAAAAGAGTCTTTGAAATATATTTCTAGCTGTTTCTTAACTGAAGTTAGCATTATTAAATGTAATAATGCAACCCATTTTTCCTATGGAACAGCCAGCCTTGTTGTAGTGAAAATAGCTTTTGGGACTTTTTCAATGTAAGGCCCTGCTTAACAAAAAAACGTTAGATACCTTACTTTTAAATGTTATGCACCCTACCTATGGGAAATAAGGCCAATTAATGGATGACATAAATATTTAAAAAGAGGGGTTATTTTGACAAGTTGAATTTGCATTTTAGAACTGCAACCGCCAGATTATAAATGGTAGGCCTCAAGCATGGTTGCACTGTCACTGTAGTGGATGACACAGTGGGTGCCACAGCCCACTAGTGACATTTAACTTACAGGCCCGGGGCACACTCTTCACCCTATTCTAGGGCCTTATGTGTAAATTGAATATGCAAGTTAGGGGTACGCCAATTGCATCATGTTGAAAGGAGGAGCTCAGGCACTTTACTAATGGTTAGCAGGGATAAAATGCCCAGAGGTCCGCAGCCAGAACAAACAGTAAAGGTGAAAACCTGCGTGTACATCAAACAAAAAGATGATTATTGCCTATGCTAGGCTCTTCTTGAAATTATTTGACTGGTGATTCATGAGATGCTATGCATGCTTTAGACTGGTACTTTACCTGAGAGGCTGTAAGTAGCATTTCAAGTAACACCTGGCTACTCTCTGCTCATGAATGGCAGCAATAAGACAGACAGGTGTCCAGAGATGCAAGATCTGGCAGTGGCAGCACTGTGCTAACATTGATGATGAACAACTTCTTCTTATGATTACATAAAACTGCTATGAACTGTAACTACTGGAATGAATTTGAGAAAAATTATAATGATATGCTGTCAGCCCACTCTCTCCCTCCCTGTAATTGTTTACCTCTTCCAATGGCTATTTTGCTAACAACTCATGGGATGCACCTGCATGATTTGAAGTGATAGTTTGCGTGAGATACTATAGGCACCATTTCAAGCACACACAAACCTAAATGGCTATTCACTTCTTATGAATGGCAATGACCAAGAAATACATGTGTCCAGAGATGTAATCAGTGCTGCAATATTACAGATGGTGAATACTTTCGTCTTGTGAGTACATGGAATTACTATGCAACACTGAGAATGCATTTGGGCTGTCTAGTTATGGCATGCGGGCAGTGTTCTCCCTCCACCCCAGTAATAGTTAGGCTCCTCCTAATCTGACTACTTATTAATGGGATGCACATGCATGATTTGCAGTGGCACATTACCTGAATACACTGCATTGCAAGCCCCCCGAACCCTATTGGCTACTTGTTAGAAATGGGGTCTCTAATTGGAAGAGGTATGCATCCTGTCCAAGTAGGGACCACCACTTCAGTCAGGGTAGGTCAGATACACACTGAAAGATAACCTGCGCTAACACTCTGGTAGCTTGACACAGAGCAGTTAGGTGTGTCTAAAGAGGCAATGTGTAAAGTATTTGTGCAAAACACACACAGTAACAAAATGAATACACCACAAAAAGTCTCCACACATGTTTAGTAAAATAGACAATATTATGAAATAATAAGAACAAATTATAAAAATCTAATACGTAGCAGTTGAGTTATGAATTTTTCAAGAATAAAAGGATTTTTAGCACTTAGAAGCAATAAGCGCCTATATGGGTTATCTAGTCACACTGGGCCAGGGCAAAGGCAAAGGTTCCTTTCACGTGGTGGAGCGCAGGCCAATAACAGGACTCTCGCAGGTCCAGTGAACAAAAGTACCTTATCCTAGGCCGGATGCGGGGCACAGAGAGCGATGCTTCGATGTCGATCCCGCAGTGAACAGTGATGCATCAGTTCTGTTGACGAAGCGCCGGGTTTCTTTACGCAGTCAAAGGATGTGTCAATCTCTACACTGCTGCATCTGCGAAAGGCGTTTCCATGCATCATTTTCTGCAGGCGCTGTGGTGGTTCAGATGCAATGTGTCAGGTTCTGCTCCTGCCAAAGCAACGATGCATCAATTCCTGCTCACGCAGTCATCAGATGTGTCAGTGTCTCTGAAGAAAGTATCTGGGTCCACCCCCAGTGAACCAAGCACAAGAGCAGGTGTAGAGACTTTGATAGCCCTGAATCTCAAGCAACAGGAGACAAGCCAACAAGCCATTGGAGAATGCTTTGGGGTGCAAGGCTCTCCCAGAGCACGTCTCCCGGAGCAGGCTCAGAGGGCAGCAGGGCAGCACAGCAGAATAGCCAGTCTTCCAGGTCAGCTGCCACATCACAGAGTCAGTCCTTGACGCGGTTCTTCTGACAGAGTCCGGTTGTAGGTCCAGAAGTGCCTAGAGTGCAAGACCTGGGTATGCTAAAACTGTTGGCAAACACTTTATTCTTAAAAGTGCTTGAAACTATTATGAACTATCGCTACCAAAATGCGTTTGGAAAATCTGGTGCTGATATGCTGTCATTGTGCTACCAAAAGTAGCAAATCTTCATCTGGACGTAAGCCTACTTCTACTAGTGCAGATTTACTACTTTTTTCGTAAAAGGATGTAAGGTTTATAATAATCGAAACTATTTGATAATATTTTAAGATTAGGAACAGGCTAGAGGGGGGCGAAGTCCTGATGGCTGTTAATGGAAAATTGCTGTGCTTCATTGTTGACTGTAGGGTGGGCGATGGAGGGAGAGGGAGGTGGGTATGCTCCTGCAGGTCTTTCCTTTTTTCTTCTAATATTATTAATCATTGTATGTTTGTGTGCTGGTCCGTGGAGCCTTTGTTTTTGTACGCGTTGCAAGATAAATAAAATATGCTTTGTAAAAATGTTTTTAAAATGTCAGGGTAGCTAATTGTTTTGTTTTGTTCTGCTAAATGCACATACTAAACAACATGCATGCACTAAACAACTGAGCGGGCTAATTGCTAAACTATGACTCATCCGTGTAATAGTTGTAGTATTGACTACGTTGAAGCAGCTTACCATGAAAATCAAAGGTAAGTAGGTTGGAGTTAGGTTGGCATTTAGATGCAATATGCGTCCCTTCCCCATTTGTATCTCCATTTGATATTTTCTCCTACTTTTTCCTCCTACCCCTATTTTCTCTCATTGTCTCTGTATCGCTGCTTCTTCCCTTTTCTCCAAACCTCATATTCGGTGGTTCAGAAATAACAATATGGAACTCGCTGCCAATTCCTTCGGAGAGAGGGTACTTAAAATACAGCAGTGTTTTGAGGAGTCGATTTCTATTCAGGCAGGCACTTGGTCTGTTTTTCGTTCCTCGTCTAATTACTCTAGCCCACGTGCCCTTGAGCACATAGGAATGGTTGCACTAGTGCTATGCAGTTAGAGTGAAACTAGTGAGTAAATACAATTAGTCCAGCTATCTTTGAGATTTTGAATTTCCACTATAAATATAGTTGCTTAGGTTGTGATATGTTATTTTGGGAGGCACTGTATTTTATTCACAGGTTTTGTCTATATTCTTGTAGAATGTCAAAAAAGAGATGCAACCAGCATATAACAGTGTATGAAAATACCAAAACTATGCAATCTACTTTGGCCATGTGTTGTTAGGTATCTGTGGAGCTTATCTGCTTCTACTTCTGCAATTACAAGGGATTTTTTGTCTTCTTTTATCTCATCTTGACACATTTCTAGTTATGGTATTTCTGGCATGCTACAAGCCTGATGCAGTGAAAAGCACCTTGTATTCTTCAATATATACACAATGTCCTGATACTACTGTGGAACTGGTGAAGAATGCTCGCATCAGCACTCTTGTCCGAAAAGCAAGTGTTCACAGAGAGAGCTTCGAATGTGAAACCCGAACTTTGAGACCACCCACTCAAGCAGAAGAATTGTTATCGCTGGTCTCCACCTTCAGAAGCATCAGACAACATGGTTGTGCTAGATGGAATGTTTTTTTCGTCTTGTCTGAGGGCTACATTCACAGAATCGCATCCGAGAGGATGCAAGCAAATTACACTTCTTGTTTGAAGTGGCATGCGGTTTTCGATATAATGAGGGGTAGCTGCTAGAAAGAGACTTTATAAAGAGCGGCAAAAGACATGGAGAGAGAACGAGGTGTATTAATAGAATGTAAGATAGTTTATTAGTTGGAGGAGGGTCTTAGTTATCAGGGATCGATTTACATTCGATGGAAATTATAAAATGTTGGCCAAATCTTCATACTTTTGCACGGGCCGTCAGATTGTTTCTGGAGAAAACCTCAAGTAGGCAAGATGCCGAGGCACAAAGAAAATGTTGCACATTTACTATTGCGCATTCCCTCATTTGTATATGGACAGTCCATAATAATAATAAAAATAATAACAATACTAATAACAATGATAAGGTTATGGCAAGGCTTGTTATTTACAGAGCATTGGAAAATCAGAAGTGTTGCACGAGGACCTATATAAAATAAGTAACATCAAAGTTATTATTAATATTATTATTAATATTATTATTATTATTATTATTATTATTATTATTATTATTATTATAAGCCTAAGGTTTACAAAATAGGTGTCTGAAAGACACTCAGCATGTACTAATCAAGCTACATTTACTGTATCAAAACCGATTTCAGCCACGTCAATATGTAGTTCAGGATTCCTTTCCTACAAATAGCCAAAACACCATCATCTGATTACAGATTTTCTTATGACTTGAAAATGAAATATACTAAAACAAAAAGTCTTTAAAAAATATAAGCCAAACAAATGTAAACTCAAAAGCAGTGCTTACCATCAAACACAAATGTTGAAGCATACCAGAACTTCAACAAATGTATAATTTCGAATTATGATGACAAACATTTGTAGAGATTATTTTATCATGGGATTGTAACACTACGTTTGTTGTCAACAAGAATGGTTTGTCGGAGTGTGGCCTGGAAAGGAAGTGTCGAAAGAAGAAATAATTCAGCCAATCCTGATTAAGTAGGTGACTTGGTCATGCTTCCATACAGAGCATTCCTCATTCTGTTTGTTAGGTCTCGCTTTATCAGTCTGCTGGAGGTCTGTTGTTTCCAATTGATAACACCTTCTAAGAGAGAGCTATGAGTCAGTCCTTGCTCATGGCTGAATGGCTGCCAAGACCATCTCAATTCCCTTCTTTTGATTCAATGGATTTCCTTCCTATCAACCCCAAGCAAAGTGTTCATCCTGAACAGAATAAAGAAACACGTTGACGCTCAGTTACAAATCCAGAAAGCTGGCTTCCACAAAGATAGATTCTGCGCAAGCAAGATTCCAACAATGAACATAATCATTGAACAGTCGATGGAATGGGACTCTGCCTTCTATGTCAACTTCATCGACTATGAGAAGGCATTTGAAAGAGTGGACAGGCAGACCCTTTGGAAACTCCTTTGCCCCTATGGTGTGCCAGATAAATTTGTAAAAATCAGCAGGAATTCTTATGAGGGAATTACCTGCAATAAAGTCCATGGGGGCGGGGGCATGGCCTGCAGTCAATGGAGACAGACACATGAGCCTTTAGCTCTGGTGCCTGGCCCTGCGGGTAGCCCTTTCTCCTGTAACCAAGCCAAAGACCGGCATCACAAAGCAGCTGTTGGGGCCTGTGCCTGATGGACGAGGTTGGTGGAGAATCAAGTCCTTGAGGGGGAATAGCATAATCCCTGGGAACACAATGGCAGCAGCACACCAAGCAAGATGGCAGTCGCCGCCATGGGGGAGTAAACCTAACACCTTGACTGGCTGTGGCAAACAGTGATATCATTGCTGCCAAGAAGTGAGTGACTCCAACACCCGCTGGAGCCTTGTAGTGGACCGGATCTGGCGCGGGCCTCCGTGCACAAAGGCAGTTTGATGATGCATGCGGTGGCACTCCAAACTCACAGCAAGGTAGAGGCTGCTGTCTGGTAAAAGTGATTCAGGTGCTTGAAGAGGCTGAATTATAGCAGCCTGACACCCAGATGTAGATAGCTGCTGACCCGGCCCCCAGGGCCGGAGAGGCAGGCTGTCATCAAGGGGCAGCGGACGGTGCTGTGCGGGCCTAGGGCCCTGGTAGGAGCAATATGAAATGCCACGCTGGCCATGGGTTCACCCAAAATGGCTGGTGACCCCTGGAGTCCATCAGTGTGGAACTGGGCTGGACATAGAGGATGCAATGGCTGAAGAGGGTGGCGGGGCCCTGACACTGGGAGGACTGCATTGCAGATGGTGAGCCAGGCTGCTCTTACCTGCGGGGGTGTTTGTGGCTTTGTGCCTTGGCCTACTGTCCCCCTGATAGGTATGGGCTGCGGGGGAATGGTGCCCTGTGTAGGGGCTGGATGGGGGGTGCCACACCAGGAGGGGAGTGGTGATGTACCTTTGTTCAAGTAGGCCCTAGGGCCCTGGATACCTTTTGAACCGGAAATGAGAGCCCGGGATGTCCTATGGATGACAGGCCCAGAGATAACAGTTGGGGCCCTCAGCATGTCAAGAGGGCTGGCAGCTACGGTCTCCCCCTCCCGGGAAAAGGTGTGCTCTATGGTCCTGAAGATGGGGCACACTTTGGACCCCTACCATAGGGAAGAGTATCACAGTCAGGGCGCAATGGAGTCTGAACACCCACATGGAGATAATCTTGGCCATGATAAAGGATATCAAGACCACCCTGTAGACAAAAATTGATGCAGTGGTGCATGACCTGGGGCTCATGCACATTGTCACAAAAAACTAGCAGACCCGGTGGGAAAAAACAAATCCCCACTGTCCTGGATGGCACAGACGGTGCTGGACATTAATAAAAAGATCTTCTCCATGCAGATGTCCATTGACAAGCTGCTGGAGAGAGTGGAGGACGCTGAGGGACGAGATCACCATAATAATGTGCAGCTAGTGGGGATCCAGGTACTCGTTAAGCGTCTGAGTTGTTTTTAGACTCCTGGTTCTTGTCAACAGTTCTGGACCACAAGGCCTCAAAGATGTTCAGAGTAGAAAGGGCACATAGGGTGCTGGTCAAACCTCTGGCACCCGACATGCTGCCTAGGCCAAAACGTGGCCAGACTACTGAACACCCGTGACCACATTCTACAGGTGGCATGTGCCCATGGTCCTTGGGAGATTGAGGAAGAAAGGTGAGCATTTACCCTGACTTCACCATGGAAGTCCAGAGTCAGAGGGAAACCTTTGTTGCAGGCAAATGCCAACTGCAGAAACTGGAACATAAATATGCACTGTTTTTTCCGGCAAAGCTGAGGGTCATCAATGATGGGGGCTCTCACTTCTTTGACTCGGCAGCCGAGGTTTGGAACTGGTTGGAGACAAAGGGCCACTCTCTCACTGGACCCGGGAAAGAGACAGCTTTGGTGGAGCCAGGGACCCAGACAGAAAGCTTGGGGACAGCCACGGGCTGCCCTAATAATGGATCAGGCACAGCCTGAGAGGGAGAGGATTTTAGCAGATATCCAACAATCCAGGTACCTGAATGGGGGCCAGAGATGGGCAGCACTGACCATGGAGCCCAAGGACAAGGAGGGTGACTCTACTGCCTCACAGACAGAATCTGAGGAGTGATGGTATCTTGGACAGCAGTGGTGCTGCCTGTTGTCACCCGATGACTGCAGACACCCTTGGTTAGAAGTCCAACGGATCTAGAAACTGCCCTAGGGCACACAATGTATGGGCAAATTGTGTACTGTGTAGCCGTTCCGACAGCAGTCTATGATACCATCATGGAGCCAAGCCCCTCACTTTGTTAGACACTGTAAGCAAAAACTGTTCTACAGCTTAGGATTCTTTAGGGATCAGGGAGACAAAGGCTTCGGGTATTGGGGAGAAAGGTACTTTTAAATCCATGGCATGAGGTTCTTGGGAGAAGGGTGGGGAGGAGGGTAGTTTGCAAGCACACAGGAGGAGGCTGCAGGTGAGAATGTAGCATATATGCCCACACACCATGGCAGTACACATAATACAGGAAGTGACCCCCTGCGACGTTCCTTAGGATATAATTCTGGAATGTCAATAATCTGGGTAACGAACTGAGGAGGGGGGTCATTTGGAAGTACCCGGCAGGCACAGCCGAGATATTATCCTGCTACAGGAAACTCATTTTGAGTGACAACAATTGCCGGATCCTCTCCACCATGGAAGATACAAACTCTTGGTGTGTGCAGGATTTTCAGGGGGATCTCATGGGGTGGGAATTTTAGTATTTAGGTCCCTCCCACGGCAGGTCACCAGTGTATGAGCTGGGATGCCAGGGGTATTACTTTGAAGATGGAATGGAGAGCCCCAGCTGTTTGCATTATGATACTTCCACCCTCCCTGTCTCCAAACTAAGGTGCTGGGGTAGTTAGGTAACTGAATCGCAGGGGCCCTGGAGGCCCTGCTACTTGTAGGGGGGTACTTTAATTTAACGGGCACGGGTGGAATGACAGGATCACACACTCAGGAGACAGGCCTAGGGCAAATTCATCGACTCCATGAGAATGGCAGACCTCTGGCAGGAAAAGCACCCCAAGACACTTCAATATTCGTATGGATCCAACAATATGTGCTAACAATCCAGATTAGACTACTTCTTGGTGCCATGTCCTCAGCAGGCCTGGGCGGAGTTCCACTCAGTGGAATGCTGCGGAGTTGCCAAAAAACTCGGTAATTCCGTTGAGTTCTGTGTGTGAGCAGAGTATGTATTGCTTGGCCTGCCACCCCTAAAAAATACTACTAGCTGACAATAAATCATAAAATAAATATAGTGCTTCATGACGGGCAGACCAAGGCAGGCAGTGCACTATAGCGCCTCAACGTCAAGAGAGCCCTCACAAAGCATTATAAAACTACATCATTACATGCAGGCGGCGTCATGCAGTAGTCACGGGCGACATATGCTTTCCCTACCTGTGCATCCGTCGAAGGAGAGCACCCTCAGTCAGCAGGCTGGGTGCCGGCCTTTCCTCGTATCCTCCTCATTCTCGGCTCTGCTACGCACTGCAGCAGAAGGATAAATTCCAGGCTGAACCTAGGCATGAAAGGCGGTCGCTTGACTGGTTGTGGTCACCTGACTCGGTCACCTGACGGTAGTGATTCGTCTATCAGCCGCCATCCTTGCCACTGTTTTGGGTGGCCTCGGAGCACAGGGGGGGAGAGGGAAGCATGGGTTTGGCCTGGCTTTAATTTAAGCCAAAACAAAGATTTGCTGAGCATGGAAGCCAACATAAGGTGAGCGTTGCACCGGCTGGACAGGCAAACTCCCCTCCGCTGACTGGAGGCGAAGTTTTACACTCCAATGTGACACAAAATGAATAACCCCATGTGGCCATCAAACAACGTCCACTTGAATCCAAGGTGTTTGAAAGTGAATCTCGTATTTTATTTTTTGCACTCTTATTTATCAAAAACATTTCATTTCATCTTGAGCTCTTCATCTGCAGTACATTTAATATTACCAATACCAATAAATCCTATGGACAAGAAATATAACAACTTAGACATGTATACAGAATCAGAAAAACAGAAACGTTTGGTTTTATTGTGATAAATCATAACAACTAGACACAACTCATTTAACACGATCCAAAGTCTCATAAAGTTTGTGAAAATGTACCGCGTCCAAAGGATTTTGTGAAATCACTACACCTAATGTATTCCCCTTCTGGGAATTAAAGTATATCTTTAGGATTCCTTTTCTTTGATTCTAAATGACCGAATATTTATTTTTCAGTCTCTTTTATCGCTGATAAATATCCAAAAGTGATGTACTTGAATTGTGTTTGTGGAAGGGTCTCAAATTTCTTCCCCAGAATTTATGCAAACGCATTTCGATCTCTGTATTGACCGGGGATACATGCGATGTTATGGTGAGGTCATCATCAGGGCATAATATTCAATTGCAGTTCATACGAAAAATTTGCATTGATGGTGCCGGTTGTTTCCATGTGGTATTTTTCTTTAATAAAGGTCTTTGTAAGTATTGCAGACGAAGCTCATAACTAGCATATTTATTATTGACGATGGAACCGGCCAGTGCAGATACCACCACTTCCTTGTTGTCGTGACTACTTGTAGGACACCCCCGCGCCGCACGGCCACCAGCTGCTGCGTGTGCTCCCTCCGCCCTCTGCCTCGCTGCCCAGCTGCTGCCGCCCGACCACGCCCCCTCCCTCGAGCCTCGAGGTCCGTGGGAGCTCCTGTGCCCTGCTGTCTTCTGTTAGGCTTAGTAAGATCTGTATTGCTTAATCTGTGTAATATTGTCTTTTTTCCTTTATTGTCAGCATTGTCGTTTCTGTCCCTCTGTTCCCTCCCCGCTTCCCGCCACCGCCGCTAAGCCCCGCCCCTTTTTTGCCTTCTGTATCCCTCCCCGCTCCCGCCTCCCAGCTGCCCCGCCCACCCGCCCATATATGGCGACCGTGCGACGCAGGTGAGTGTGACCTACTTGTAGGACACCCCCGCGCCGCACGGCCACCAGCTGCTGCGTGTGCTCCCTCCGCCCTCTGCCTCGCTGCCCAGCTGCTGCCGCCCGACCACGCCCCCTCCCTCGAGCCTCGAGGTCCGTGGGAGCTCCTGTGCCCTGCTGTCTTCTGTTAGGCTTAGTAAGATCTGTATTGCTTAATCTGTGTAATATTGTCTTTTTTCCTTTATTGTCAGCATTGTCGTTTGTGTCCCTCTGTTCCCTCCCCGCTTCCCGCCACCGCCGCTAAGCCCCGCCCCTTTTTTGCCTTCTGTATCCCTCCCCGCTCCCGCCTCCCAGCTGCCCCGCCCACCCGCGCACTTGGCCATATATGGCGACCGTGCGACGCAGGTGAGTGTGACCTACTTGTAGGACACCCCCGCGCCGCACGGCCACCAGCTGCTGCGTGTGCTCCCTCCGCCCTCTGCCTCGCTGCCCAGCTGCTGCCGCCCGACCACGCCCCCTCCCTCGAGCCTCGAGGTCCGTGGGAGCTCCTGTGCCCTGCTGTCTTCTGTTAGGCTTAGTAAGATCTGTATTGCTTAATCTGTGTAATATTGTCTTTTTTCCTTTATTGTCAGCATTGTCGTTTCTGTCCCTCTGTTCCCTCCCCGCTTCCCGCCACCGCCGCTAAGCCCCGCCCCTTTTTTGCCTTCTGTATCCCTCCCCGCTCCCGCCTCCCAGCTGCCCCGCCCACCCGCGCACTTCGCCATATATGGCGACCGTGCGAACGCGCAGCGGTCACGCGCAGCGGGCGCGCCGATTGTGCGCCGAAGGCGCGCCAAAGGTAAGCCCGTCTGCGCCCGTCCGCGACCGGATCGCGCCCAGCGCCAGGACCCCTGGCCCACGAGGACCCCGACCGACCCGCCTGACGTACTCCGCCGCCACCCTCATCGCACTCAACACCGGCCGACTCCCAGAATGCCATCAAGCCACTCCACGTCGCACCCACGGACCTTTCAGCTGCCACGCCTGCAAGTTCACCTGCATCCGGACCTGCCTCGCACCAGCACCTGCCAAGCCGAACACCAGCAGCACCCACCTCAAGTGCATCCTGCTCAACACCCGCTCCGTCCACAGACACGCCATCGAACTCTGGAACCTCCTAGACGCCACAGCCCCTGACGTTGCCTTCCTCACAGAGACCTGGATGAACGCCTCTTCAGTTCCCGACATCGCCATCGCTATCCCAGAGGGCTACAAGATCGTCCGGAGGGATCGCAACGCCAACCAGATGGGAGGAGGCATTGCCATCATCCACAGGAACACCATCCCTCTCACGACCAGCACCGACAACACCCTGACCAGCGCCGAACACCTGCATTTCCAGATCCACACCAACCCGAACACCACCCTCAGAGGCACCCTGATCTACCGACCCCCTGGACCACGCACACAATTCAGCGAGGACATCGCCGACTTCGTCAGCCCGCATGCCCTCCCCTCCGCTGACTACATCCTCCTGGGGGACCTCAACTTCCACCTGGAGAACAACAACGACCGCAACACCAGCACCCTGCTCGACAACCTCACCAATCTTGGACTCAAGCAACTGGTGTCCACCCCCACCCACCTCGCCGGACACACACTCGACGCAGTCTTCTCCTCCAGCACAGACATCGACTTCAGCCACGCCACAGAGCTTCAATGGACGGACCACAGCTGCGTCCACTTCACCTTCAAGAGAACGACGACCCACCACCACCAGCAACAAGCCGCCCGCAGAAGCTGGAACAAGATCACAGCAGACCAGCTCGCCACCTCCCTGAGCCAGCACCCTCCTGCCAGCTCAGTGAACCCCAGCCAGGCCGCCGACAACCTCACGAAGTGGATCAGCAACTGCGCGGACGAACTCGCCCCGCTGAGGACCCCGCCCAGCAGACCCGGCAGCAAGAAAGCCCCGTGGTTCACCGACGAACTCAAGAGCTCCAAGAAGAACTGCCGAGCCCTCAAGAAAGTCTGGAGAAGGGAACCTACACCGGACAACAGGACCTCCTTCAAGCTTGCCACCCGGAAGCACCACCAGCTGATCCGCGCCGCCAAGAAAACAGCATTCAAGGACCGGTTGGACAACAACGCACACAACTGCAAGGAACTCTTCAACATCGTGAAAGAGCTTTCCAACCCCAGCGCAGGAAACAACGACATCACCCCATCGCAAGACCTCTGCAACTCCCTCGCTTCATACTTCCACAACAAGATCGCGGACATACACAACAGCTTCAACAACCAACCAACGCACACCATGACCGAACAACCACCCCCCACCACCACCCTCCACGCCTGGACCCCGATCAGCACCGAAGACACCATCCGCACGATGAACTCCATCCACTCCGGATCACCGACCGACCCCTGCCCTCACCACGTCTTCAACAAGGCCGACGCTGTCATCGCACCCCACCTGCGAGACATCATCAACACATCCTTCGACACCGCCACCTTCCCTGAGAGCTGGAAACACGCCGAACTCAGCGCTCTACTCAAGAAACCAACAGCGGACCCCACCGAACTCAAGAACTACCGCCCCATCTCGCTCCTCCCGTTTCCTGCGAAAGTCATCGAGAAGACCGTCAACAAGCAGATGGCCGCCTTCCTCGAGACAAACGGATCCCTCGACCCCTCACAGTCCGGCTTCCGAGCCAATCACAGCACCGAGACCGCCCTCATCGCCGCCACCGATGACATCCGAGCCCTGATGGACAATGGAGAAACAGCGGCCCTCATCCTCCTAGACCTCTCCGCGGCATTCGACACGGTCTGCCACCGCACCCTAGTACAGCGCCTCAGCAACACCGGAATCCAGGACAAGGCGCTGGAATGGATCATCTCCTTCCTCGACGGAAGAACACAGAGAGTCCGCCTACCACCGTACAAGTCAGAGGCCTCCGAAGTCATCTGCGGCGTCCCTCAAGGATCATCTCTGAGCCCCACCCTCTTCAACGTCTACATGAGCCCCCTCGCGGCCATCGTACGCAAACACAACCTCAGCATAATCTCCTACGCCGACGACACCCAGCTGATCCTCTCCCTGACCAACGACCCCGCCTCCGCCAGAGCCAACCTGCACGAAGGGATGAAAGAGGTAGCCGAGTGGATGACGACCAGCCGCCTGAAACTGAACTCGGACAAGACGGAGGTCCTCATCCTGGGCTCTTCACCCTCCGCCTGGGACGACTCCTGGTGGCCTCCCGCCCTGGGCACCGCACCCGAACCGACAGACCATGCACGCAACCTGGGCTTCATCCTGGACGCCTCCCTCTCCATGACCAGGCAAGTCAACAACGTCTCCTCGGCGTGCTTCAACATCCTACGCATGCTACGGAAGATCTTCTGGTGGATCCCCACCGAGACCAGGAAGACCGTCACCCAGGCCCTCGTCACCAGCCGACTGGACTACGGCAACGCCCTCTACGCCGGTACCACCGCCAAGATCCAGAAGAGACTCCAGCGGATCCAGAACGCCTCAGCCAGACTCATCCTCGACATCCCACGAACCAGCCACATCACCGGACACCTGAGAGACCTTCACTGGCTCCCCGTCAACAAAAGAATCACCTTCCGCCTCCTCACCCACGCACACAAAGCCCTACACGACCAAGGCCCGAGCTACCTCAACAGCCGGATCAACTTCTACGCTCCCAAACGCCACCTCCGATCAGCCAACCACGCCCTCGCCGCCGTCCCCCGCATCCGAAGAACGACTACAGGAGGAAGGTCCTTCTCCTACCTGGCCGCCAAGACCTGGAACTCCCTCCCGACCGACCTGCGCCTGACCCAAAACCACCTCTCCTTCAGGAAGAATCTGAAGACCTGGCTGTTCGAGCAGTAGCGGCACCCCCCCCCCCCCAGCGCCTTGAGACCCTACGGGTATGTAGCGCGCTCTATAAGTGTCATTGATTGATTGATTGATCGTGACTGGCAGGCACGATTGAATCATCAAACGCCAACACTCCAGCAGAGTTCACGTAGTGGCCAAACTCCATTAACTCCACTGGCGGAGTGGAGTTTGCTGCCCCCCCTTAGTCCTTAGTTGGGTAGATTTGGGGGCACGATCCTCCTACCAAGGGGTTTATCTGATTACTCACCAGTGGTTACAAATATCTGGACGTCTACACGGGGCACATCGGGCAAATGAAAACTTGGCCCATGAGAGCCGTCTGACTGGAATGCCAGCAGACTGATGGTGCAGCCCAAGGGGCATCATCTCAAAGAGAATGCTGGTACAGTGGATTCAGAGGCAGACCTATTGGAGGCATACCAAACAGTTATCCAGGGACAGCTAATCACGCATGAGACTGAGAAGTAGATGGAAAACGATAGAGAGTGTAAGAAACAGGAATCCAAACTGTCTCTCTTGGAGAGAGAATATGTGGATTCCCTTTACCTGGGCTCAGCCCAAAAGGTGGAAAAGACATGGCAAGATCTTAAGTCTCTGCTATACCAAGAAGCGAGCACCCACTTCTGAGCTCAGTAAAAGTAAGTTAAATGAGATTGGCAACAAGGCAAGGAAGCTCTTGGCTTGTATAGCAAAGAAGGAGGAAGGACAAAGGTGGGTTCCTGCCATCCAGACTGGGGCGGGAGTGATGGTGGACACCCCCAGCAAAATTGCATCAGTGTTCGCTGAGCACCTGAGGGCTCTTTATTCAAGGCAACTAAGGGTCAGGCGAGCAGAGTTGGAGTAGTTTATATCTGACATCCTGGCATCACAACTAGACCCTGAAAGGAGTCATGCCTTATAGGCAGAGATTACGGAGTTAGAACTTGCAGAAGCTCTAATACAAATAAAGCGGATCAGATCCCTAGGCCCAAACAGCTTGCTACCTGAGTTCTTCAAATGAGTAAAGTCCTGCATCCCGGGCCCACTCCGGCTGCTACACTGCAAGGCAAGGAAAGACGGTTGTCTTCCTGCATGACAGTAGTGATGATTCACAAGCAGGCCAAGCTAGTAGAGGACTGCGCCTTGTATACACCATTCTCATTGCTGAATGTAGAAACCAAGGTCCTAGCCAAAGTGCTTGCGAGTGCCGCTCGGAGGCAGAACTTTGGTGAACCTCTTCTGGGGCATTGTTTGGAGCACCGGCGGGACTGTGAGGACCGGCAGCCCGCACGGCAGCGCTCCGTCCTCTTCCCGCCCCCACCGCACCTGGCAGGACAAAACAGCACCTCGCGGCCCCAGCTTCGCGGGAGACGCTTGGAGGCAGAACTTTGGTGAAACTCTTCTTGGGCATTGTTTGGAGCACCAGCGGGACTGCGAGGACCGGCAGCCTGCGTGGCAGCGCTCTGTCCTCTTCCCGCCCCCACTGCACCTGGCTGGACAAAACAGCATCTAGCGCCCCCCGCTTCGCAGGAGCCGCTCGGAGGCAGAACTTTGGTGAACTCTTCTGGGGCATTGTTTGGAGCACCGGCGGGACTGCGAGGACCGGCAGCCCGTGCGGCAGCGCTCCGTCCTCTTCCCGCCCCCACTGTACCTGGCAGGACAAAACAGTGACTCGCGGCCTCCGATTTGCGGGAGCCGCTCGGAGGCAGAACTTTGGTGAAACTCTTCTGGGGCATTGTTTGGAGCACCGGCGGGACTGCGAGGACCTGCAGCGCTCTGTCCTCTTCCAGCCTCCACCGCTATTTCCCTATATTATTGGCCCGTTTAAGCCCGTTCAAGACCGATCAAGACCGGACCGGGCCCCTTCTCTTTGCCCGTGGCTACCCGACCAGGAGGCACGCCAGACTTCATTACGCTCCATCACAGTTCTTGTGGGGGATTTAATCAAGAGCAAGGAGAATGACATCCAGGGAAATGAGAAGCAAAGCCACGACATCAACTTCCATGGTGGCAGGTACTTTGGACAATTTTATCATCAGAGCTAACTCGCTGGTGAATAATGAACTAACCATTTTAGAGAGATGACTCTCGCAAGGATTCAAAAGTGTCAGACGTTCCTCTTTGGGTCTACTGGCCAATGCCAAAACCCCTGAAAAGGCCGATGTTTCCCACAGAGCCCTCTTAGACAGTATTGACCAGACGATAACAACTGTTTTGCATGAGTTAAGGTCCAGCCCACTACCGCACAGAGACTCTCTTCAGGCTATACCTGAGGTCACACCAGCCCCACTTACTGAAGCTGGTTTGATATCAGGAGAGGTGAGTGTGTCTAGTACACCCAAGTCACATGGAATGAGGGAAGGGGCTGTCCCAAAAAGGAAACGAGGGGGGCACACTAAGGGGGGAAAAAAGGCTAAATTAGATCATGGCCCGCTATTCCTGAGATCACGGGTCCTACAGTGGACTGGGTACCTCTTCCACCAGTTAATGTTAATGATAGCTACAGCCAACCCCCCAAACTCTGACGGTGGTGCAGCCTGCAGCTTTCAGATTTGGGGAGGGGTCCAACGATGGGGGGAACAGTTTACCCATACTGTTGGTAACACTTTGAAAACTCTGTTGGATCCTATAGTGGCTAGGCTTGACCGTATCGATTGCAAGCTACAAGCAATAGAAACGGCCACCGGGGACATTGTGGACCAACTGAATAGTATGGGGAGTACCCAGAGAGTGTCTGTGGCTAATGGGGGGGCTGCTTCTCCAGCTAACCCCCCCAGTTCGGCTATTGCCCAGCCACCTAAACCCCTGTCTTCAGTAACTGATCAACCACTTAGCCCCCCAAGTTTAGTTGTTGCACACCCACCCAACCCCCACATCCCAGTAATTGCCTCTGCACAATTAATCCCCTCTTCTTTAGTACAGAGTTCAGAGTCTGCGCCAGCCACAAAATTGACTAGGTTGGCAAGGAAGACTACGGGTACTCGTGATCGTCCTGCCCATGATCCCAGCAGAGCAAACCGGAAAAATGTAGTTAATCTGCCTCCAGACACTACTCTTCACGTAGTGGTTCTAACTGGTGTCCCTGAGTTAAGCAATCCTGCACTTGAAACTTTTGACTCCTTTAAAAACAAAGTGGCAAGTTGGTTGAATATCCACAGGCCCCTTCCCCCAATATCAAAAGTGAAATATTGATGGTTCGGAGGGTTTTCGTGGGTGGGACACACTGTGGAGAAAATTAAAGGTGACTGTATCCTGGTACATTTCAGGAACCCAGTGATCGTCTCCCATATCTGCAATTGGTTGTGCACCCTGGGAGACACAGTAATTCAGCCATTCCCATTGTCGTTTTTCTATCCACCTTCAAATTGTTGACTGTACCCAGGGCTCGAAGAAGGGTGGACCAGGGTGGGTCCAAGGTCTCAAAGCAGAGGGTATAGGACCAATCATTATGAAGCCTTTATGCCCATTGATTATTCACACACTAACAGGTATAGCTCCCATGATCAAGTAGACAGACTACAAAGTGAAGTAGGCCTCAGGGGTAGAGACAGGGGGCGGCCGCACCAAATCTGTGTAGTAACCAGGAAGCAGGTCATGGAAGAACGGCTCAGATGGGGACAGCGGTGAATATCCTTGATAATTGGCCCCTGCACCAAGAACCCTTGCACCATGGCCTGATGGGTGTTATGGTTGAAGAACATACTTCGCAAGCCCAATGTACCCTTTCGGGCTCAATTGTATTAAAAATCCTTTCCTGGAATGTGGCAGGTCTCAGCAACAAACTGGCCTGCCCCGAGTGGGGCTCTTTTATAGACTTGAATGATATATGTCTCTTCCAGGAAACCTGGGCACGGGAAGAGCAATTCCGATCAGGTTTTGCTTCATTCTCGGTCGCTGCAAAGTGGGGGGGGGAGGCAGACCGTCGGGGGGACTAATGATTTGGATAGGAGCGCCTCTGGGCTGTACTGCCAGGGTTATGGACACGGCATCACAGGACATCCAGTGTGTGGTCTTGGAGTGGCAGAATGGCTCCAGACTCGCCTTGGTCAATGTCTACTCTAGACCTGTGAGTGTCACATCCGAGTCTGGAGCCATTGACGAGCTCTCCACCTTCCTAGGGGAGATTCCTGGGGGAGTCACGCTTGTGGTAGGCAGAGACTTCAACTCCCACTTTGAACCCCTTGAGGGTCTCCTGGATGGTGTAAACCAGGTGGAGGACGATGTTTGGAAAATACCACAAGTGGCAGGCCCCTCGGTAAGATCATGGGCACCATTGGCCGTACAAATTACGACCCTGACACTGAATCACTCAATCAGGGCATGTAACGGCCGTGTAAAGTCGGATAACCCTCCTATGTGTACTTTTAACAAACCTGGGAGGGAGGCACGCCTTGACTATATCTTTGTTGAGTGCATCGCCTGGCACAGGATACAAGACTTCAGGGTGGTGCCCAGGGTAGAGAGTGACCACAACGCTTTGATCCTAGACTTTTCCTTGCCCGGTATCTCCAAGGGCAGTGCAGCCGTGGAGTCCGGACCAGGTAATTGGGCCGTTCTTTCAAACAACAGACGCAGGATAAGATGGGATAAGCTGGTTACCAACCCAGATAAAGTAGCGGAGTTATATGCCAGGGTTATCCCAGTATTAGAAGCCGCTGGTGCCCTAAAGGTACAAAATCCCCTGCATGAATTACATGCAAGGCTGGCAGAACTCAAAAGGACACTAGTTAATAGTTTGTCAGATATCTTAAACCCCCCAGGTCCCAGCGGGAGAAGAGCTGGAACTAAATCCAGCTGGTACAATAAGGCCTATAGACTGCCGAAAAGCGAACTCCTTGAGGCACTGAAACAGAATAATAACAGGGCACTTATAAAGCGTAGGAGACTAGCATATCGGCAATTAATTCATCATGCTAAGACCGAGTGGGAGAATGAGAATTGGGTGAAGCTAACATCTGCTTTAGACGTTAAAGATGCTCGGATGTTCTGGCACATTGTGAGCAACGGATCGGCTGAACCTGAGTTGGCAGTAGCGCCGAATATCGTAGCGGGGGTGTGGGAAGAACACTTTCACACCTTGTATCAGGAGGATAAATCCCTCACAGATTTGCCCCTAGCTGATACAGTGCCCAGCCCTGCCCCTGGTTCGCCCAAGATTGATTTCACTGAATGTGAGGTCCTGGCTGCTATCTCTAATCTCCCTGCTGGTAAAGCCCCAGGGCTGGACAAGGTCCCCGGCGATCTTTTTAAACATGAACCAGGGATCTGGGCTCCTTATCTGTTGATGATTTTTAATGCAATTTTGGGGGGTATGGCGGTTCCAAGTACTTGGCTGGGAGCAGAGTTAGTCCCTATCTTCAAGAAGGGCTCGCCTCTGCTCCCAGCCAACTACAGGCCAATCAGCCTAATAGATGTATCGCAGAAACTTTTCGCTAGGCTGATTCTAGACCGCCTTCTAGGCTGGATGGAGGAGTCTGAAATCCTAAGCCCATACCAGGCAGGCTTTAGAAAGACCGTATCCACCACGGACCAGATTTTCCGATTAACTATGCTTTTTTGGAAAACGGTTAGGGTCGAGGGCGGGCCACTATACACGGTTTTCGTGGATCTCCGCGCGGCCTTTGATCTGGTTCCGCGCCGGAAATTGTGGAGCTTCCTTACGGCCTTGGGGATACCTGCCCCTCTTCTGAACATTATAATTCGACTCCACACTCAGAATTTCGCACAAGTAGGTGTGGGAAAGAAGCTAATTTGTCATTTAGCTTCCCCGTTGGCAGGGGGGTGAGGCAGGGGTGAGTCTTGGCGCCCACCCTGTTTTGCCTCTATGTCAATGGGGGAATCCCCCTCCTGAATGAGGTCCCCAATAGAGATGCTCCAAGACTCGCTGGATGTGGGATCTCTGCAATCATGTTTGCAGATGATACCCTACTACTTTCAAAGATCCCTATGGGTATACAGCGAGTCTTGGACGGTTTTGTAACCTTTTGCCATGATAGGGGGCTGGAAATAAATACATCAAAAACGAAATTCATGATTTTTAATCCGCCCAAAACAACACGCCCAAACCCCACGATAGGAGGAGTCCGGCTTGAAAGAGTGCAGACGTTTGAGTACCTGGGTCTTACCCTTAACGAAAGTATGACCTGGGCTCAACACCAAATTAAATCCCAACTAAAGCTCTCTCAAAAGGCGGGGGCATCCTCAAACTTCTAAGTAAATCCTCGGTAAAACCTATTGGATCACCTTTAGAAATTTATAAATTGCAGGCACGCGGGGCAGTAATTTATGGTGGCGAATTGTGGGGTCACAATTGTATTCCTGCAATTACTGTCACGGAAAATAAGTTTCTTAGACAGTTGGTATCACTGCCATCTAGTACACCTTTGCTGCCCCTCAGGTTGGACCTGGGCCTCAGACCACTAAAAGAGGAACTGGGCCTCAAACCCCTAACTTTTTGGAGGCGACTCAGGATAACCCCAGAGCTTAACAACTATAGGCAAAAACTATCGGAGGTATTAAAACTGCCGAATGCATGGAAACTTCCCTGGCTAAAATATATAAGACATGAATTTGATAGGCTAGGCTGCCCACTTATGTGGATTAATCCGGAGCAAGCCTGTAGAAGCCTATCGCGCAAACAGCTGGTTAACTTGTATTATGAATATAATCTATCTGCCCATTCATCGAATGCCCAAATGGGAACTCTGTCCAGCACGTTTTTCACAATGAAAGACCATTACAAATTTGAGAGTGTATTCGATGATATTAGTCCAGCTGGTCCTAGGAAGCTGTATCTCCAATGGAGACACGGCTCTTTGCCAATTAGAGCCCTCACGTCCAAATGGTTCCCACCTACCCCTAAATATTGCCCAGGTTGTTCTGCTGAGTCTGAAAATGAATTGCACATCCTGTTCTTTTGCCCCACCTACCAGGCCCCCAGGAAGAAGTGGATTGTTCCAATATGTAAAAACCGGGGACTAGGCAGTGCTCCCAATCTTATCGAATATTGAAAACTGATCTTTCTCCTCTAATTGTTTTTGCTGTAACCAAATTTTTAGCAGCCATTTGGAACATTAGAAGGAAATATGTGAATGCTTGTCTCAATGGGATATAGTACACACATGTACAGATCTAGGGAGCTTGAACACCTACTAGAGAAGGGAGGGGCTATTTGCTGATTATGTGTTTAATTGATTTTATCGTTTTTCTACTTTATTGTGATGAAATCGTCCGATGGACATGATGTAATTTTAGCTTCCTAATGTGTTGAAATGAAATGTATTGTGCTCATTTTATTGCTGATTGTAATGTTACCTCTTTTATGACAATACTGTCGAAATAAAGAAAGAAAGAAAGAAAGAAAGCTTGCGAATCGCCTTATACAAATAATAACAGGACAACAAGGCCTAGCTTACGTACACTTGCTTGCTATCCAGGGTGGAGGGATGGGATAGACAAGCTGATTATCCTCTTGTCGCTTGATGCAGAGAAAGCTCCCTGGAGTTGCCTTACCTGATGTCAATACTGGGCAAGGTGGGGTTTGGCATGACGTTTCTGGCTTAGGTGGCGCTGCTATACACTGACCCTCAATCTAGAGTCAGAGTGAAAGGGGCTTTTTAGAATGAATTTGGCTGAGCAGGAGCCCCTGCCAGGGTTGGCAACTATCCCCCTTGCTCTTTGCACTGGCGCTAGTACCCCTATGGAATAGATTAGAAAAGATGCTTTGCTCAGAGGGAACAAATGGGACACGTGGTGGGAAGGTGCTGGGTCACTATATGCAGATGATGTTCTACTTTCTTTAGCAGACCCAGATACTTCCATACCAAGAGTGTTAGAGATTCTGGAGTTGTTCTGATCATATTCTGGGCTCTACATCAATTGTCACAAGTCTGTGGCATTCCAGCTCTCTAGACAAGTCCCTGAAAAGCACTTAGGTGGTAACTGGGGCGTTTCAGGTACCTGGTAACTGTCAGTGCAAAGGACCGGAATTTTTTGAGGGAAAATCTAAACAAGATCCTGCACAAGTACAGATCGTTGTGGGACACTGGATCTGCCCCTTGCGCTCCCTGATGGGTATAGCACCCTCTACAAAATGATATTTCTCCTGAAATTTCTTTATGTGCTGCATAATACTCCCTTTTGCTCCATGGATGATTTGATGAGAGAGCTCCTGAGGCAGGGTTGGATAAAGAAGATAGCCATGATTACCCTGGCCAGGAGGCTCCTCGAGTGAGGCATCGCCCTCTCGGACTTGCTGCTGTACCATTGGGCAGCACAAATACAAGTGATAAATTACTGGGCCTTCTCAGGGTAGCAAGAATCCTCTTTTCTGACTGACAGATGAGCAATAGATACAGAGTGCTATATCAGACTTTTTTATGAGCAAAGGGGACTGCCATTGCTACCAGCCCTGACCGCAATTAAGATCAACTTATGGCATTGGGTGACTTCAAAGACTGACTGGGCTGGGAGGTTGACTTAGGAAACTCCTCTTTGAGAGTTGAAAATCCTGGTAGGACTACGGGGAATGGAGGGTCATAAAAATTAAGACCTACGGGGCATCTCCAAGCTGAGGGATGTGTGGCGGGACTATTGTAAGATACTGTTTAGCAAACTGCAAAGGAAATACAAACTGACGGGGAGTCAGTACTTTAGATACCAACAACGACCACACTTAGGACCTGATTCCTATCTTGGGGGACAGGTTTACTCTGTCACAAATGTGGCGGATATCACATAGGACAAGTTATAATTCTGTAATATCCTATGGAACTTGTAATACGGTATCTGCCAATATTGTAATCACTCTGCCAACCTCACTGAGGTCTTGGATAAGTCACCACTGGAGTGTTGAGTGCTAGGATCCTCACTGACCCATCATGCAGTGTCCTAAATATATTCAAAACTTCTCTACAACAGTCTCCCCCCACTCGATCACCTCAGAGACAAATTGGAAAGAGGGTTTTCAACTCCTTCAGTTAAAATTATACCAAAGGACATACATCATTAGTACCCAGTTGCACTGTAAAGGGGCGAGTTGACAATGATCTCTACCAAAGAGGCGGCTGGCAGGGGGATACCCTCCTTTCCATTCTTTGGGCCTGACCCAAGATCTAAAGCGTCTGGAAAGTGGCTGGATATCAGAGGTCCTTGACTTAACCATTTAGCTCACACCACAGCTGGTGACTATGGGAGTTTCTTGGGAACAGATGTTAGATCATTATACACGTTTTTTCTGCAATGTTGCACTGATGGTAGCCTGCTCATAAGTTAACAGGCACTGTGGATGAACAGGATCCTGTCTTTTTGGAGCATGGGAAGTGATCTTAAAATAGTGCTTAGGGGAAGAGTAACTGATGTATAAGGCCTGGAGGTGTCCAAATAAATTTGAAAAGGTGTGGGGCGCCTGAGGAGCCAAAGAAGCCACATATCCCTGAGGGGATGATGGAGGCACTTCCAGTGAGCTGAAAGCGAGGGCAGCTCAGGTGAGCCATGTGGTCAGTTCTTTAGGTTCAGAAGATCTTTACACTGTTGAGGTTGGTGTGCCACCAATTTACAACAGCAATTGTCAATGTGATACTGTCATCTATTTCTGGTGTGCCTTAGTCTCCCGGTCCAGGCGATGGTTGTTTATTGAGAGCTTGTTTGTTTTGAAATTTCATAACTGCACCAGGGTTTTTTGCTCTCACCTTTGCGCTTCCTGTTTGCCATAGACTAGATCATGAAGACATCCAGAGGTAGGAAAAGAAATGAAATCCAGTAGACTCCTTGGATGCAGCTAGACTATCTAGACTTTTCAGAGAACCAGGCCTTACTCTCCCATATCCATATGCAGATGCAAGAGAAAACCAACACTGTGCCAGTCACATCAGCACAATTCTGGCTAAACATCCACAGGGGAAAAACAAAAATTCTGAAGGCTAACACGACCAACACAACCGCAGTCACTCTTTGAGGTGATACACTGGAAGAGGTTGAGGCCTTCACCTACCTTGGCAGTGTATTAGACAAGCGGGGCGGCACAGACGCTGATGTCAAGGTACAAATTGGAAAAGGGCGGCCTTTATTCAACTAAAGAATATCTGTAGCTCCTAACGTTGCAAACCAAGACCCGGCATTTCAACAACAATGTAAAATAATTCCTTTTGAATGGAGGTGAAAGTTGGTGAACCACAGGGACCACCACCACCACTCCAGACCTTCATTAACACCTCTTTGAGAATAATCCTCCAAATCTGCTGGCCAAGCACCATCAGCAAAAACAACTTTTGGCGGCAGACTCTACAACTCCCTGCTCATAAAGAAATAATGAAAAAACACTAGGGCTGGATAGGTCACACACTCCTCAAGCCAGTATCAAACACTACTAGACAAGCCCTCAAATGGAACCCTCAAAAGGAAAGGAAAAGAGGAAGGGCATGAAAAAGATGGCATCGAGACCTTGAGGGTGACTGCTAGGAAATGGGTTACACTTTGAGTGAGATTGAAAGAAAAACCCAGGACAGAGATGCCTGGCGATACCTGAAGAGAGGTAGTTGGTATAAGTAAGCAAGTAAGGAGTCACCCTGGGGATCAGCCTTATTATTCTTGGAGATAATCCTTTCCTTGGAAATCAAGTAGAAGGTTGTCCAAGCTCTTTAGGTCCTTCTCATGGTTCACAGATGGCAAGTTCAGCAGATTCAGTACACCTGCTATCCATTTTCAAGTTCAGCACTATTACAAGTTTTACACTGAGGAAGGCTGTTTGAGTTCAAACTTTGTTGGGCTAACCAGCCTGTGGGTAGGGGACCCCCTCAGGCACCCCTAGTTCCTGTCTGACCAATGGAGTAAATGTTCCCAAGCCCTGACCTACCTACTTACCTTTGCAGCAGTTTATATTTGCTTCACTGCAAATAGGCCCAAATTGCCATGTGCTAGGGCATTTTTAAGATGTCAAAGGTTTTTGGCCAAACTAAACTTCAGGTCTGAAGGCTGGTGGTGTGTAAAGGGACTAGACTATGGTAATCCCAATGTCTACCGACAACTAACATCCCAGAGACAGAATTCTGGTAGGACAAAGGCAGGGCCCTTTAGCAACAAAAGGTGATACACAAGAATTGTCTTGGCATCTTGGTCTCTCTCCTTCAAGTACACCTCAATTGTTGCATGTGGCTCAAAAGACCGGTTTAGGAGGATTTGACAGTGTGCTGTCACAGGATGCCCAAAACTTCCATTCTGCATATTCTGTTGAGTTCAGAGGAAATATTTATGCCCATTCCCGTCAGCCTATTGTTTGCTTCTTGGAGGCATTTTACACCGTTTTCATGTCCATCTCCGTATTGAGCACCGGCTGGGAGAAGAAGAAGAGTTAATATCAATTAGCATTCATTAACATCATATAGAGAAAAAATTACTTTCTAAAAGTTTAGTTTCCCTGATATGTATTAAAAATCGGACTTCTTGTGGCTGGCTATATAGAAGACAGTGTACATAATGTTGTCAGTAGCCTTACAAATTGCAAAGAAACCTCATTATAGTACCCAGCTTTTGTATAAAAAGTTTAAATTGTGTTTGCCTTATTCAGATTTCAACAGTTACTTACACCAAGGAGTGCACTCTATGGGCACTCATCTTATGAAAGCCAGCGTTCTAAAGTATTAATACATTCGCAAAACGTTGTCGCAAATTCGGCAGATACATTTTTTAAATGTAGTAGGATTTTGCAAAGTGACATGTACTTTTCAGTCAATCTAGAAAATAGTGAATCACAGGAAGATGCAGAATGACCTGCCTAATTAATATTTATTAACACTATGGCTGCTAAGGCAATTCCCCTCCTGTGCTGGGAATTGCCATTTTGCTGGTGTCATGACGAGCTCAGCTCGTCATGAGCACAGCTCCAGGCTACCTCATGACGAGCTGAGCTCGTCATGAGCATGGAAGGGGTTAAACAGGTGCTAATTTGCCACCCTCTGTGAATATAATCACAGGGATGATGGCCTGCAAGGAATAGCACATCATTATCTCTATGACTGCATTCCAAAATGGAACAAAATGGTATTTTCAAAGCAGCCCATGTTCCTTAAAGAAACCAGTGCAATTTAAAAAAAAAAGGTTTTGGTTTTGGATAACGTTTCCCTACTAAGGTTGCCAACATGATTCCCAAATGGAAAGGGGTCCTAAGAGAGCCCGTTCTCCTTTGCAAATTAATTACCACCCCAACTCGGGGGTCGTTAGCTTATCAAATGCATTTATTTTAATTATTCATTTATTTATAAAGCTTTGTATAGTGCAAACATGACCATAATGGGTAACAGAGCGCTTTACATGACAAGAAATAGCATAACAGTTGGACTGGTAAACAAAAAAACATGCATGAGTGACAAACACATAAAGAAGTGAATATGATGAAAAAGCTTTGGTCTAGGTTAAGGTCAACAATAGGGTGGTCGATCAACAAAAGAATTTGATATCTATACATTTTCATTGTCACTGATATAGTGTCTTAGGGTAAAAAATTAATCAGCAGCAAAGATTTTGCTTCTTTTTTGAAGGAGCTGGTAGAGGAGATTAGGTGAATGTCTGGAGGCAGACATTTCCATATCTTAGGTGCAATCACCAAGAATGCTCTGGCACACATTTTCTTTTTGTGGGTTTGTTGGGGTTTCAGAAGGAAGGTGTGCGCACTTTGCGAGAATCTGCTGCCACCTGATTTTTCTAGCTTTTGAGCCAAGTAATTGGGGGTATTAAAGTGTAACACTTTAAGGGTCATGCAAGCAATTTTCAGTTGGATTCTTGCTTCGTACGGTAGCCAGTTTAAGGATTTTAGAGCTAGTTGTATGTGTGTTTTTCTTTTAGTTCTCAGTACAAGTCTTGCTGCTGCTTTGCGGGAGGCTCTTAGAGGGGCCAGTTTGTATTGAGGTAAGCCACATAGTGTTACATTACCATAAGCCAGTCTGGGCAAAACAAGAGCTTGAACCACTTGTTTTAGGTCATTGTGTGGAAGGTAGTGTTTACGTTTCTGCAGAATGCTCAGTTGGTAGTTTGCTCCTTTGGTGACTACGCTAATGTGATCCTGCATGGCCAGGTGTTTGTCTGTATAATACCGAAGGATCTAGCGGAGTCTACGATGTGGGGCACACATTTGAGGGCTGTAAAATGTTTTAACCAGAGATTAATCTTGGGGATGTTATTCGGTGGACAAATGAGGAGAAATTTGGTTTTAGTAACGTTGAGTTTGAGATGGTTATCTGTGAGCCAGATGTGTGTGTTTTGTAAGATGGAATTTAGGGATAAAATGTCCTCTGGGGAGGCGATTTTGAGATACATCTGAGTGTCATCAGCCTACATATAGTAATGGATTTTTGTTGATTTTAGGTGATTTATTTGCCAGTGGTACCAGGAATAAATTGAAGAGAATGGGTGATAGAGCAGATCCTTGAGAAAAACCAAGAATGATCGTGTGGGGCATAGACAGACATTGATTCATTTTGACTCTTAGTGATCTGTTTTGGAGGAATGAGGAGAACAATTGTAAAACAACAACTGATAAGCCCATTCTTTGTTCCAGTAAGTTCAGAAGATTATCATGTTTGACTATGTCAAAGGCAGACGATAAATCAAGCAGTATCGGAAGGCATGATTAATTTCGATTCAGCATTTTTAGCATGTCATCCACAATATGAGTAAGTGCTGATTCAGTGCCATGATCTTGGCCGAAACCTGATGGATTCCGATCGAGGAGTTGATAATTCTTTATGTGATTGCAGAGTTGGCTCTGTACACATTTTTTTAAGAGCTTTGCGAGAGTAGGGATGTTGGAGCTGGGTCAGAAGTTATTAGGGCCAGAGTTTTTTTAACGTAGGGGTTATGTGTCCTATTTTTATGCAGTCAGGGATAGTGCCTTGACATAGAGAGGCATTTACAATCTTAGTCCATAGGGGAGAATACAGGTTTTGATCTCTTTGAAAATGAGCAGTGGTAGACGGTCAGTGAAGTGGTTAGATGGGTTTAAGGAAGAAAGAATTTTGAACATGTCATGTTCAGTGATTTGAGAGAAGGTGTTCCAAAAGGCATTGATTTTGGAGGAGTGCCAAGAAGGTTACTTCCTTTCCATATACTGAGAGGTGTGTGAGAAACTGAATGGGGCAGTCCGTAGTAGATCCTCTGCTAATTGTAGTTTGTTCTCTATCTTTGTGGTTTTATCCTTGAGGAAGTCGGTCACTTCTTCGGAATTTGGAGGGGTGCTGGACACGGAGTCCAACAGATTGTATGTGTTACATGACTGCTGCTTGACTATTTCGAATAGTTGTTGGGCCTATTTCTGGCTTGGTCAAGCTGTGCTCTAAAAAAGTTAGCTTTCACTGTTCTTATTCTTCTGCTGTATGCGTTCCTTGTTGTTCTTAAGCGTTTTAGCTGATCCAAGGATGGGGAAGATCTCCACGCTATGTCTGCTATTCTTAGATTGCGTCTTTTGGTGTTTAAATTGTTGTAGAAATCAGTGAGGTCATTGACATCATCCATGTTGGACTGTGGAATCAAGGTATTATTGCAAAGGGCAGCTAGTTTATTGAGGTTTATATTAGGAAGATTACTTTTCCAATGTTTTACTTTCTTCAGTTGGCCATTCTTTAGGATACTCTAAATAATTGGGAGCCCTAGGGGGAATAAAGGGATATGAACACTCTATACCATTTCAACAACGAAAGACCTGCCCCTCTGTTATGTAGAAACAGCCGTTTCCCATATATTTTAACTGACACCTATTATAAGGTGTCAATCAACAGTGAGTAATTATTACCCTACTGCGTCTATATGCTGTAACAGTCCTAAGCTCAAGTCTAAAAAATGTCTATAAATGTGTGTGGTACTGCAGCAACCCACGCACCCTCGCAGATCCTTCTAAGAAAACAACTTTCAAAAAAAGGGGAAGTTGGCAGTGCCTCACGGGAGCAACACCAGGGGAGGAATAAACAGACTGCTACTCGCCTGTGTCCTCACGTTCTCATCACCAGCATCTGCCAACTTGTAACAAAAAAGGGGATAACAAACAGTGCAGAAAACAAAAACCATATATGTGCTCTGTGTAAGTTACCCAATGCGGTTTGACCCACTCTGACCTCAAAGTGTGGTATCACCACCGTTTAAAAAGAGCAGAGCTACACTAGGTACATTTCTTTTATTCCATGCTGTGTGCCCACTCTATTAATACCAAACCAACATGTTTCATTGCCGTGATTGATTTACTGGCAATTTCATCAGGGTTTTGGGTGTTGGCGATATTTGCACGTTAATTCTCCATTTATTGTACCAGGTAGCAGCTATGCTCGTATATACCAGCGCCCCCGTAGAAGAATCAGCCAAAGCCGGTGCCTGCAGCCTCGTTGAAGGTACCGGAAAACTGCCCTTGATCAATGCGATATTGTGCAGGTAAATGGCCTCCACAGGGGGTGAGCGGAGGCCATTTACCTGCACAATATCACACTAACCAAGGGCAGTTTTTCTGTACCTGCAACGAGGCTACAGGCACTGGCTTTGGCTGATTCTTCTACGGGGGCGCTGGTATATACGAACATAGGTGCTACCTAGTACAATAAATGGAGAATTAACGTGCAGAGATCGCGCAGACCCAAAACCCTGATGAAATTGCCGGAAAATTAATCACGGCAATGAAACATGTTGGTTTGGTTTTAATAGAGTGGGCACATAGCATGGAATAAAAGTTATTTAGCTAGTGTAGCTCTGCTCTTTTTAAACGTTGGTGATACCACACTTTGAGGTCAGAGTAGGTCAAACCTTATTGGGTCACTTACACAGGGCACATATATGGTTTTTTTTTCTGCACTGTTTGTTATCCCCTTTTTTGTTACAAGTTGGCAGATGCTGATGATGAGAACGTGAGGACACAGGCGAGTACCAGTCTGTTTATTCCTCCCCAGGTGTTGCTCCAGTGAGGCACTGCCAACTTCCCCTCCCCCCTTTTTTTGAAAGTTGTTTTCTTAGAAGGATCTGCGAGGGTGTGTGGGTTGCTGCAGTACCACACACATTTATAGACATTTCTTTTGACTTGAGCTTATGACTATCACAGCATATAGAAGCAGTAGGGTAATAATTACTCACTGTTGATTGACACCTTATGATAGGTGTCAGTTAAGATATATGGGAAATAGCTCTTTCAACATAACAAAGGGGCAGGTCTTTTGTTGTTGAAACATTCTTTAGGATAGCCTTTAAGTTGATGAGGAAGGTGATGCGATAATGGTCTGTCCAGTCAGAGGGGCTAATAGACTCAAGGGAAGTAGTGTCCATCTTTGAGATAATAAGGTCCAGAGTCTCCCCCTTGTTATAAATTTGGGCCAAATCATGGTTTAATAGGAAAGACTTTAGGCTATTCACTGACTGGTCATTCAGGTCATTCCAGTGTATATTAAAGTCTCCCAGGAAGATCTTGGGCCCTTGAAGATTATCGTTCATTGTGATGATTTCCATGATCTGTTTGCCGGTTTTGCCGGTTTGCAGTTTTCTTGCCTGCTCTTTCGGTCCGCAGCTTGCAGCTCGCAGCTCGGAGCGGCTCCTTTCCCAATTCTCTTCCTCGTTCGTCACGGATCACCTGATAAGCGTACATGATCTGTTCTATGAACAAAGAGTTATTGCCCGAAGAGAGAGGGAAGGCATGTATATTACAGATGGATTTGTTGTTGCAAGAGATCTTGATGCAAAGATATTCGCATGTAGTTAAAGCTATTGTTTCCAATTGGCGTACTAAAAGAGTTTGTAGTAGATGCATGCTATTCCACCACCTGTTTTCTTGGATCTATTTAGTCGAATAATCTTGTGATTAGGTGGTACTAGTAGATCTATGATGGGTTGAGATGAGCTGTTTAACCATGTTTCAGTGAGGATAACTATATAGAATGGGAAATAACCTTTACAACGCAGGCATCAAATCGCACTACATTTACAACGCAGTCATAACATCGCAACATCCTTTACAACGCATGTCACTACAACACAGTAATTACATTGCATGTCACTACAACGCATGACACTACAGCGCATGTCACTACAAGGCAGGCATTACATCACGTCATTACAACACATACCATTACAACGCATAGTACCCCTACACTATCCAACACTTACCATACTGTTTCACCCCTTGAGGTAGAATAGCAATGTTTACTCATACACTATCCAACACTTAACCTACTGTTGCACCCCCTGGAGTTAGAATAGTAATGTTTACCCCTACACTATCCAGCACATACCTTAAATGCAATGTAATGATATGCGTTGTAATGGTATGCATTGTAAAGGTATAAAGCGATGTAATGGAATGCTTGGAAATGTAGTTTTAAAAAATGTGTTGTAATGTTATGCGATGTAAATGTCTGCATTGTAAGGGATGTTGCAGTGTAAAAATGTGTTGTAAAGGCATGCAATTTAATGTATGTGTTGTAACGTCATACATTCATATCGAATTTATGTGAGAGAATGAGGTCGTAGATATCTTCCGCTTGTTTATTTGCCAATCTGCAATTAAGGAGCATGCCCTTCAGGTGATTATTATACTGACGAGAGGCCATCTATGATATAGTGATGCACCTGGGGTTGTCCTTGTTTATTACTTTGTGATTGTGGCTCAGTTCTCTGAATGGATTTGCTTCAATTGTTTGGATTTGATTTTGATCTCTTTTGTTATTAATCTTTTTGGATTGGTAAGAGAGGAGTAGTTCATGGATTTCATTGTTCGAAAGATCTTGATCTAATTTTGGATGTATGTGGGACAAGGAGTGTGGGGAGGACTATATGGGAATCAGTTCGGGTTAGCATGTTGCTATTTGAGCTGTGAGGGACCCAAAGATCTGAAAAAATGGACTTAAGTCTCTGAAGATCCTCCTTAGGATGTTTTAGGCTACAATCAATCTAATTGAATTGCATTTCCCAGTAATCAGGTTTACGGGTGGCTGTGGATTTATTAGGAAGGTCTGGATGTGGGGTGAGGTAGTAAGGGACAACATGTTGAGAATGGGGGTCATTAATAGCTGTACAGTTTTTTTGGAGATATGTAAGAGGATGGTTGGATATGGGGAGGAGGTACAGCATGGGTGGTAATTAAATGGTTAGGTGATCTGGATGATCTCATGTTGATTTGGTGAGACGAAATGGGTTTGTGGACGTTATTATTCAAGGTATGAGAGTTTGATGTGGGCGTGATTGGAGGACCCTCCTTGGTGTTCCCTGGGGAGATAAATAGGAGCGAGTGAGGGGGGAAAGGTTCAATGAAGTTGGGATCTATACTAATTCTGATATTTGGGGGTGTAGTCCATGAATTGGATTGATTATTTCTAGTAGGGTTCTTGAGTTCTGAATGAGCAGATGTTTCTAGAGGGAGAATGGTGTTACCGAGGTCAGTGAGGCAATCTCTTGTGAACGGGAGTTGGTAGACTGACATAAGAGTAGCCCCATGTGTTAAAGAGGATGTGAGCATTTTATCCCGATCGTTCAAAGGTTTATGACAACACTTGCAGTCACAAACTATCAATAAATTCATTTCTGAATAGGAGAGGGAGGAAACCCCTTTCACAAACCCTTCTAGTTGCAATTCCATAACAATCACAAATATGGGTTTGCAAATAATGATAAGCACTTCTCTGATCTCAAATCTCATGATTTTGTGGCATGAGGCCCTTAGTACTACAAATGGCTTAGATGCTGGGATGCTGGAACTAACTTATATGTCTAAAGGTTCCAATTGTTTGGATGTTTCCATTGTATTTTGATGAATAGGGCGAAGATGTCCACTGCATTAGACCATGGAAAAATGCATAGTGATTTGGAAAGCCCTTTATGAAGCTGAATCATGCTATACAAATCCAACTTCTTTACTTGTACCTGCAGAAGTGATTAATGATAGAGATAATTAGAATATTTACAAGATTAGTTATAGCTGTTTAGTCTATTAAAGCTAGGTACTTGCTCTTACTCTCAAAACCCTGGGAATGTCCCTGGGAGTGATGTAGTATTACCAAACGGCTCCATGTTATCAGAACACTGAATTGTCTGCAGAAAATCAGTGAATTTTGGAGTTATCATACAGTCCACTTATATTTAGGGTGATATTATTAAAATAGAAAAAATTGCATAGGGCCCACTATGAGGTGAGTAACACAGTATAATTGAGAGGCTTCATTCCAATCTCACGATAGAAGGGAGAAGTTAGAGTTTTGAGGATGTAGTAAACTCTGTCAGAATGGCAAAGGGCAAAACATTCACCATCCTGAGGGACATCCACCCACTAAATTTAGATTTGTCCGCTGGCCCTGTGGACAACTCTATACAATGACAGAAAGTCCTGTCAAGGCGGCTTCTGTCAACGCACAAAATATTTGATGGATAGTACTATCATACATAGTGGCCGGCCAGCAAACATTTGAAAAGGTTTGTTTTTCAGAAACAAACTCCTGAAGCAGGAATTTGTTTTTGTAAAGCAAATATGCTAATGGTCCCACATACTGGGAGTTTTCTCCAAGGGTCATGGGGTCATAATTATTTTCCTGTCCCTCAAAGCCAGGTTTAGAGTGATAGTATAAAGTGCTTCCTTGGAAGGCTTCTACTCTGTTTGGACATCAGAGAAAGTACTCCATCAAGGAGCCACAAGCAAACCAGTGTGACTATATTTAATTGAACTGAATGTCATTGGAATATGAATGAATGTTCACAGTAAATATAAGAAAGACATGTAGGCATCAAAGATGCAAAAGAAAAGAAACTCACAGAATGTTTTACTCAATAACTTTATTACAAATATTGTAAGAAATGAGATGCTGACTAAACAAATACATTTTGTTACCTCTATTCTTGTGATCTGTAGCTCGATCATTTCACAGGCCCACTTTAATACTCATTTTCTGACCAGGTGATGTGGCTTCAGAATGAATTTGGCCTTATTCTATTTCAGTATCCTTTTGTGGCTGTAGCTCAGACACAACCTTTGTGCTAGGGGATGACTCACCGCAGTAGCATTAGTGCTGGCTTCAAGCAGCAAAACAAGGTCAAAATCATGCATCAGATCTCAGCACCTGGTTTTTATCAGCCTACATGCACAGTCATCGGGCACAGAACAAATTACAGTCCTGCTTAGAAAGTTAGACATCCTTACCAACCAATCTATCTTGTTACTCAGAAAGAACTGATCAGCAGACCTGTGCTAAAAAGAACATTGCATAATTTCTTTGGGTTTCTCCATTCACCCTCACTTCGTTTCAGGGTCTCCGATCCCCATCCACTGGGATGCAGTCAATATATGCTCACTGTGTAGAGAATCTGTATCCACTTTCCATCAAGTCATGCAAAATGTATTTTACAGGCCCATGCACTTTGACTTTCATCACACAAGCAGTGTTACCACTACATACTTGCTACGTACTCACTGCACATAGTCGCACAGAGAATGTTAGTTCAACGACCTGAAGGTCACACATAATCCCTCTTTGGGCTGTTTAAAGTGATATATCTGAAGCCCTTGTCATCTCCTCTTCTGGTCATCAGATCCTTCCTAGGGCATGAGCTCCCCTCTGCTGATAGCTCGTTGCCCCCATGTTTGCTCTTAAATGTTTTTCTTGACATCAGCCATCTGAGATTCTAAGACTCTTTCTGCAATCCTTGCCAGCCACACTGAGTTATCACCATCCACGTTTAAACTTCTCTGGCAAATTTCAGTCCGTATGCTATTAGATCAACCCTCAGACTACTATGCAAGTTTTTTATTCACTCTGCATGCTCTGATTTTTCAGAAAATACTTACCAGCTCAATATGTGGGCTGGAGCGGTTGGGATTTCTCAGGGTAAGCAGCATAACAAGCATGAATCTGATTAATTTACAAAAGGGCTATCCTAATAAATGTCTCCTAGACTCACTTCTTTTCCATGTGCTTTTTGTGCATTTAGGTGTTGGTCCTTCTTCTAGTCTTCCCGCCTATTCCAAGTCTTCTTTTCCTGGGCAGTTTATTCCAGATCCTCATCCCAGACCGGTCTAAGTAGTTCTAATAACCCTAGTGCTAGTTTCTTAAAACTGGTATTCCTGGTTGTAGTCCTTCCTGACCCCGGTCTTCCTGGTCCTGCTCTGGTTCATCCTTATATTAGCGCTTCCTGGGCCTCTTGATCCTGGTACAACTGATCATCACCCTGATCCATCTGGTATAGCCTTTATTCACCTAGCTCTGTTGTCCCGGTTCTCTTAGGGCTGGCACTATATGTCATCTCGGTTTGGGCTACTCTTATTCTCTTTGCCCTGGTCCTTGTGGTCAACCTGGTACTGCATCCACTGTTCATGTTTCTTATTAGGTACTGTTGGGCTGTGACTAGTGATTTTGGTCCTGGTCTGGTCCCAATTTTTGCTGTGGCTAACCAGCCAGGTACTAATACCCCAGCTCCTATTCCTCATGCTCCACTTAGTACTTCAGGCCCTAGTCCCCTGGGTCCCAGCTTCTCTAGTCCTTCTAGCCCTGTTCCTCACCTGCTTATTCTAATATTTCTAGTTCACCTAATCTTCCCTGTCTGGTCCCTTATCCTAATAAAACTCGTCCACCTTCTCCTGAGCTGGCTAGTTCTCCAGGTCCTTCTCCAACATGTCATGATGCTCTTGGCCTTGGCCCTCTGCTGTTTGTCATCCTGGACTAACTTTTCTAGTTTGTCCTTTTAATCCCTATTCAGGTCATCCTGTTCCTAGCCACCCAGTTTGTTCATCATGGCTCCTATCATCCTGCCCTTCCTTGTCCTGGTCCTACCTTTCCTCCCTGTCCTTGTCTACTGTCCTGGCATGCCAGGTCCTGGTACACCTGGAACTCTGGGACTTCAGTTTCTATTTCCATTTGGTTGTGGTCCCACTGTTCCTCCTTGCCCTGGTCCTCTTAGCTCTTCTCCTGTTAGCTATGGTTGCCTGGTCATCTCCTCTTGATTCTTCAGGCCCTGTGCCCCCAGCTTTCCTCACTCTCAGTCTCGTTTGCCTAACAATGGCCTTTCTATCACTGGTCCTAAAAATCTGTGTTCTCTGCCTGGTTTTGTGCCCACTAGACTTGATCCTTTTGTTTCTAGACCTCCTTGTGTGGCTCTTTGTATGTCTACTTCTCTTGGTTCTGGTCCATTTGGCCATCCTGGTCATATCAGGCCCCCTTCTCTTAGCTTTTCTTTTTCTTTCCTGATCCTCTTGACCCTCATACATTTTACCTGGTCCTTCTGATCCTTCTTACTCTGCTCATCTGATTCCTAGTAAATCATTTCCTGCTGGTCCCTTTGCTCCACTTTGCCTCTTGTGTATGGCCCAGCTTAAACATTGCCCTATTACCCCTTATCTTCCTCTTTAAGATCATCGTGGTCCTCCTGATCCTGTGCAGTGTACTCATGGACCTTCTGGCACCACACCCAATGATCTAGGCCCACTTGGCCCTGGTTCACTTTGTCTGGGATCTTCAGAGCCTCATACGTTTTGGTCCTTGTCCACTTTGACATACAGGTCCAGTCCCCTTAGTCTTCCTTCAATAGCAGGCTGAACACTAATTTAGGAGTACCACTGTTGCAAGTGTGCATCGCAGGCTGGACACATATTTAAGAGCACCATCAGTGCAACACTCATACCAGGCTGCAATGGGAGGTTGGACACTTATTTAGGATGACCTCTGATGCAAGTGCGCACACCAGCCTGCAATGGCAGGCTGGACCCATGCTTAGCACACCCTCGGCGCCGGGCGTATAACAGTCTGCATTGGCAGGCTGGACATGCATTTAGAGGCACCATCGGTGCCAGTGTGTCCACCAGCCTACACTGGCAGGCTGTCCCAAAGTCTTAAAACATAATAGGTACAAGTGTGCCAACACCGGCTGACCATGGCAGACCTGACGGATGTTTTAGAAACCTCAGTGTGTGTTGAAAGGGCGTGCGCACTTTCATACTATATTTATAGTAGGAAAGTTCCCCAAGCCCTAACTTAGCACGAGAATCGGATACACCCAGGTAAAGTTCCATAGAGACAGCCGACCCCCTAGGTAGGGAAAACCCACATGGGGGTTCATCCCTACCCGGGCACTGAACATGCCGATGTGCCTACCTGGCCTCTCACCCATCTTGGTTTGGTGGTAGTGAAAGGCCCCTTCACAGTTTGCTATGGTGTGAGACCTGCTATGAGACATTTTTGACAGGCTATTCAGGTGGGAGGCACAACTAGTGTAGTGTCCCCCTATTAGCCAGTGTCACACATGTCCTGGGAATGTGATGTACCTTTTTACAGGGCACTAACAGGTACAACACCTAACCCAATCAAGTAACCATCCTATCCTGACATGAGCAGGAAGGGTGCGCACACTTTCCTGCTGCTGTACAGTGGGATAAGTGCCCTGAGTCCTACAGTCAGGAAAAGAGGGTTGGCAAAAACCAGGAGGACAAAAAGCAAAACGTTTTAGAGAAATCCCCCTGAGAAGGGCCAAGTCCAACACTGGACATACTCCTCCGAGGTCCTGTTCTTTCTGCTCCACATGGTATTCAGGGCTCTGGCCCTATGGACATGGTCCATCTGGCACTCCAAGACCTGTTTCTGGTCCTCTTACATCTGATTCTTCTAATCCTCCTGTTGCGTTCTAATCTAGTACCCTGATCGATACTGTGACCTGATGCCCCTATTCGGCTATAAATCCATTTATTCCTTATATTGGCATAACCGTTCAAGTGCAATATTCAGAAACTCGTCTCTGGCCTCACACGATAAGAGCCACATTTCAGAATAGCTTTCTCTGCCACTTCCTTTGCAACCAATTAGTGCAATGACATAGCAGAAGTTACTATCTGAGATTCCTAGATTAACACTCCGAGTTCTTCAACAAGATAAAAACTCAGCAACCTGGAAATCCCCGCTTGCTGTGTTTTGATTAGTAATAGAACTCTAATGTACACTGATAAACGATCACTTCCTAGTGACATCTTTATTGACGTCTTATGTCCAAAAACTTACGTCAAACAAGGCACCTTTCAGGTATAAATATTACCAACGTTGCCTTAAGCAAACGCTGCTGTCTCGTTGCTGTTTCGCTGAAGCTGATGCTGCTAGCTGACTCGCTGCTGCTGAAGTAGCTGTCATGCTGATGATACCATAGCTGCTATCGCTACTGCTATCGCTGCTAACTAGCGAACAATGGTATGGTGAACTTAGGAGCTGAACAGACGTCCCCCTGCAAGAGCCCAGCAGATGCAAGCTGCCCGCGGACGCTGCCCCTCCTCCTCGACGCGCTGAGAAGAGACGCTGTCTTTCTCCTGCAGAGAAATCCAGCTCCGGCGTTTCTAGTCTACCCTTGCGGGTGACTGGGATATCGACCCCTGAAGGAGATACCAGACCTCCATCATTCTATTCCAGAGGTATGGTGTTGACTAAACCCTTAGAGAGAATTCTTGAAGCAAACCTTGGCAAAACCAACTTAACTTAAAGCTACTTACTTACTCCCCTCCCAAGTATTAGGCTTAGGTCAGGCACACTGGGGTGGGCGTAGTTAGAAGCACCAGTTGAGTATTTTAGCCTAATGTATATATGAATGTATATATGAATGTATATATGTTTTATTCATTTTAAACCATTGTATGGCTAAGAAACCATATCAATGCTTTTACAGTATTATTTCGCAATACTTATCTTACTGTACGTACTTTTTATAATAACAAGTCTTGCAATTGTGGCAATTCATTTCTCTTGTACGAGAAGAAAGACTGTTCAATAAATGTTACCCTTTATTGACAACGCCCGTCTCTCTATTCTCTACATATTGTGAAAGTAAACTGCACAACCACTGACTAAGTAAAATAACTGTCTATTGTTTCACACGACCCTAGAGATTGACTCTTGATCTGAGGAGCAAAGTTGTCATGTTGCACAGTTGTTGGAAAACTGAATCCCTTCTTGGCTGTGCCAGGGAAGCTGATCACTTCCTATTTCAGTCAAGAAAGTTTCCAGTGACCTCTGAGCTAGTTGGTAACAACCCCAATTAAGTTTAGCATAGTCAGTGGAGGCCTGGAAGATCCGCACTTCTACGTCGATACTACTGTTTATGTTATTCCAATGCGCAGGGCCTATTGGGAAAATAGGAACTACACTACATGGCGCCCAAACGTTTGGTAAGGCGATAAACTAACGCAAGACGTTAGAGTAACTCAGTCGTGCATATTTCACACAGACCCCTTTCTCCCGTAAATACTCCAATAGACGTCTGGAGTGGGTGAAAGGTTAAAATCCGCCCGACCTTAGTAGGAAGAGATTCCTATGTAAAGCTCTGGTTTATTCAACGTTGAAGGATACAGTGTTCCAAAATATTGTGCACCTAATCTTTGTCTCCTTGGAGACCTACTCTGCAAAACCTGCATTTATAAAATGTCAGTAGAAAACAACGGAACTGATGCCGCAGCAGATGCGACTCAGCAGGGTCCCGACGGGACTACTGACTCGGATGCTATCGACATCCCGGTCCACTTAAGAAAATCTATAACTTTAAAACTTATAGAAAACGGACTGACACCACAAGGTGGTACAGTAATTTTCATGATAGAGGCACACGAATATCGGCAGACAGAGGTATTCCATTCATGGATAAACTTTCCAGCGGCAAACGCTAGAACAAAAGAGTTTCACTATTACAAAATAGAGAAACCACCGGAAGAGTACGCTCCTTTCGAGGAGACTGAAATCCCACTAAAATTCCAAGAGCACCTGCTCTGGTTTAGTGGCGCCCTAAAACATAATGATCATATTACCAGGCTCGGTCCACTAGGTAGACCAGGAGCAACGTGGCCGGTTCTAGCCAGCTACACACCACATCCGGACATTGCAAAAAGGTCTAAAGAAGTGCTGTTAGTACAGCTAAAAACACTTATAAAAATACATAGGCAATTAGTGCAATATGTAATGCGGACTGCAACAGTCCAACCAGCTGTTAATGTACCACAGCTGACCCCTCATCAGGGGAACACTAATAAAATTACACCACAGAACATACAATCATGTCTTGGTAAAACACCCGTAAAACGGGAACAAATTCCTTTCTGGTTAGCACAGAAAATCACTCAAATAGAGGCAGTATTTCTGGATACTACCCCTATCGAGAAACACAGAATCTTGACAATCTGCCTTCCTATGGGAATCGCACCACACGTGGAGGACTGCGACACTTGGGGTACAGTCTTTGCTTCCATTTACACAAAAACACATGGTGTTTCGTCTATGGCGGTAATACCAGATGTACTAAGACAGATTCAAAATGAATATGGTCCTGAACCTGCTTTAACTCTTGGTATGAAATTACTGAAAGACTTCAAGCAGGTCTCGGCTATATTATTAGCCAACATAAAGGGAGAAGCAGCATCTGTGGCGATCCGCCAGAAGTTGAAGGAAACAGATATAACAGATCAGCCAGTTGAGCTTGCCAGAATCATAGAGAAATGCTATGAAGAATTAGGTAGAGACAGCTTGGGTGGGAAACCAGTAAAGCCCCAACTGCTCGAAAATCCTGAAAAATTATTCATTAAAAATAATTTAAATACTCCTAAAAAGAGCTGGGATGGAAATAAACAATCCACTCCCAAGGAAAAAGTTTTCCAGTCCAGAGGAAGGTCTCCTCGACGGAGGGAAAGAACTCCGACTCGAGAACACCAGTCTCCCCAGAGGGAGCCCTCTGAGAAAAGATATAACCTTAGAAATAGGGATAATTTGAAAAAACCTGATAGATATCAAAGTATTGATACAAGTCCCTCTCGATCTTTTTCGCAGAAATCGGAAAGAAGAGGACGGTCAGACCCAGGAGAGCACACCAAGTCCAAAGACAAGGAACCTGCCCAGTATTAGAGTAATCAACCATGCCGAGAATACTGAGGACACAGTTGAAAAACTGGGAGTGGGCACAGACAATGTTAGACAGTGCAGCAGAAATCACTATAGCCGGCAAGATCTTGATGAGTCATCTGGAGACAGTGGACAAGAATGAGTACATTCAGGTTGAAACTGCCAACACCAGACTTAGCCAGTCCCATAAAATATACGAAATAACATTGCGTATAGAGGGTGATAAGACTAGGAAAATAAAGGGTCTATTTTGGGATCAACTCTCAAAAGGCTATGATATTCTGTTAGCTGAAAAAGATTGGCCCCCGGAGTTTGTCAGGGAGTGCCCTCGTGGCGAAGAAATGATTATGCCTGCCTTCTCGAATCACATTCCGATTCACAAAAAATATACTTATGCAAGGAAATGGGCAGTAGCCCAGGCACCGGCATTATATAAAAATCATGTAGGATGGGATGAGGACTCACCTCCTCACAAAATCCAGTTAAAAAGTGAACCAACTGCCCAGCGGCAGTATCCCATTAAGCAAGAAGCTAAAAAACAAGTCAGGGAGATCTTAGACCAACTTGAATACCAGGGGGTGATTGAAACATGCACCTCTCAAATGAACACTCCTTTGTTTCCTGTCTCCAAGCCAGACAATTCATATTGTCTAGTTTTGGACTACAGACACCTTAATGCATGTTGCAAAACTTTTGCAGTACAAAACTCGCATAGTGCAGCCCTAATGAATAACATAGTTAGGAAAAAGTATAAAACGACATTAGACATATCTCATGGTTTCTTTTGTCAAAACATTGCACCAGAAAGCAGATACTTGACCGCTTTCTCAGCATTTGGGTCGCAGAAAATTTCTGTCGACTCCCACAGGGGTTCAAGAACAGCCCAGGACTATTCTCAGCTAGGGTAACAGAGTTACTACAAATATATGATGATGAGGCATTATCTTACGTAGGTGATATCTATCTCACAGACGACGACTTGGATACTCACTTAAAAAGAGTGAACACCATTATACTTGGGTTCGCAGAAGAGGGTTACAAATTCAACTTTAAAAAGTCTTGAATTGCCCATCTGACAGTATTATTTTTAGGATACGAATTGTCAAGTGAAGGAAAAAGCCTAGCGGACAATTTCTTAGAGAAGTGCGCTGTACTCCAAGCTCCAAAAACGCTGAAGAATTTACAATCCATACTAGGTTTTCTGAATTTCGGAAGAACATACATTCTAAATTACGCAGAGAGGGTTAAACCTCTCTACGAACTAATAAAACCTGATTTTAAACAAATCAATTGGACTCAAAAACACACAGAAATTTTGAGATCACTGCAAACAGACATGTTAGAAAAAACAAAATTAGACACACGTGACAATACACGCGGCCTTGTAATCCGAGTCATCCCAGGAAGATGCGGATTCACATACCTGACCTCTAATGAGGGAGAAAAGGTACCAATTTCAATTAAATCTCACTTGTACACACAAGTAGAAAAGACATTCAGTCACACAGAAAGAACTGTGAAAGCAGTGCAAATTGCATTAGCAAATGAACGAGAATTAGCACATGGTAAAAGGATTAATATCCTCACAGCGGAATCCGCCTTCGAGGCGCTATTCAGCCCAGTAAACCTGCCTACAGTGTCACTGGATCCGAAATGGATACAGTATGTAGATTCTCTAGGAGCGGAAGATGTGAAATACTATTTCGCCCCGCAATTCGAAGAACTGAATGATTTAGAATATGAAGAAGAATATCCTCTGCCAATCGAACTTCTGCCTCTCCCACAGTACGCCTGTATAATCTATACAGATAGATTTGTACAGCATTTCAACGTAGAGAGAAAATCCTATGATGCAGCCTGTGCGATTGTTAAAGGTCGTTGGCTGTGCGGTAAATTCAGACCGAAAGTAACAAAAACTGAATCAGTAAGAAACTGGTCGGCTCAGAGAGCTAAAATCAGATCTTTAAAGATGGCGCTCGAAAATGCAGAACGTGAATTCCCCACACTAATCGTGTGCGATTCTCATTTTTGCGTCAACTCTTACAATAATAAACTGCAGAGTTGGATTGAAAACGATTACAAAGACGACACAGGTGCCACAATAAAGCATAAATTGTTTTGGGAACAAATAGTTATTTTACAGAAAGAACTACAAAAGACTCACGTGATACACACACTGAGTCTTCAACGTGATGGCGTTCACGTTGCAGGGAATTCATTGGCTAATACAGCCACAGCGGAAGCAACTAAACCGGCTTCCGTAGCCACAAAAAAGCGTGCAGAAAAATGCATAGACGGGGAAACCATGCTGGCAGTAAAAACGACCGTAAAAGGCGACTGTGCAGCACTACCTGTGAACTATCCACTCAATTATGCATACGTAATCGATGCAAACTCCGTTCCTTTTGCTCGAATTCCTGGAGTGGGGGATAGGGTAATTCCAAACACGAACAGGAGAATATTTTTAATAGCAGACGCACACATGGGTTTGGGTCCTAGGCACAGAAAGATCAAGGAATCCCTGACTGAATTACAATCAGTATACTGGTGGCCGGGAATGAGCGTACAACACCAAATATATGCGAAGAACTGTGAAAACTGCAATAGGGATCGCAGTAGTGAACCATGCTACCGGCTACCGATCAGGAACAGCGTAACGCTGTCTACACCCCAGACGCATCCTATTAAACATCGTTAAGGCTAAACACACTTAAAAAATGTGGCCTCCAGCGCTCGGCTGACGCTAGAACGGTTATAAAAGTTCTGCGAGTCTTTATCGGCACATACGCAATTACCACGTTCCATTCTGACCAGGGTCCTGCTTTTAGCTCTCGAGCTTATAAGGAGGCCATGGCCAGCATGGGAATTGGGTTGCGGTATTCTTGTCCGTCGCACCCCGAAGGGAATAGTGTGGTAGAAAGAAAAAACCGAGACATAAAGCGATCTATAACAGCGAAGGTATTAGGTTTAGGCGCTGGGTGGGTCAAACATCTAATAAGTGTCCAGACCAGTCTTAACAATTTGCCAAGAAATTCTCTAAAAGGTTTCAGCCCATACTAACTATTGTTCGGAATTAGAATGAGAATTCAGGACTTAGATAGTCAAGTGTCAGTGGTACAAGATAAGAAAACAGACTTTGACATCAAAGATCGTTTGGCTGTTTTACAGGGACTGAATGAAACAAGAAAATCCTTAAGCAACACAAAGTTAAAGCAACAGCCAGATACCACTGACGAGGCACCACAAGCAACAGCCGCAGCAAGGCCTGTCTGGATTCCAAAGATTGGGGATCTAGTCAGAGAAAAAATCACGGTGAAGAAGGAATTTGGGCCTTCTTACAGAAAAGCAGTACCTGTCTTGGCAGTCACTGGAACAAGATCAGTTATACTACCGCCCATTGCTGGTAAAAAGGAGAACAGAGTTGTATCTATCGACCTGGTAAAACCACAAGCATGTGGCCTATAATCAACAGTAGGCCCAGTGGACTCCCAAGAAACAACAGAATACCCAAACTTGCAACAATCCAACAGGTTCAAACTGAAAGACTAATCACATTCGATCAGCCTGCAGTGCACAGAGAAGGACTATGCAATAATGCCATGGAACTCGTGCCTCTTGAGACACAGATTGAAACAGTTCGTCAAGAAACACCAGTCTACAATAATGTGGCATCAGAAAGTGCAACCGAAAGACAGATTGAAAGAACAATCCCAACAATTGACAGAACTGCCTCTGGTTATTTCATCGACTTCGACAACTTTTCCTAGGATCAAAGTAACCCTGAAGTGATGCCAGAAATAAAAAAGACTTTTAAAGAAAAAGCAACGGAACTCTTTCATCAACTGAAGGAAATCTACCTTATTTCCCCTTGGTTAGAGTTCTGGTTCGGTCTAGGTGTATTTTTCCTCCCGCTTTGGCTCATCATGGTACTTTGTTTGGGAAAATTCATTGAGGGAAAATATAGTACAATGGACACAGCAAGTCAGAACATCAACTTAGTCCTCAAACCACACAGATCATCCCACGTGAAGAAAAGAGAACTGTCAACAGTAAATGTCACAGCCATTCCGATACCCGGTGGGGTAGTATGGGAGAAAACTGACTATGAGATCTATGGTCCGGTCGAGATCCTGAAGTATCCTCATCAACTGAAGGTTTCCTTAAGTGACTTTGTAAAACTTAGTACATTCTCTGATGATTGGGACTTTAACAGTATTAATGACATGATGTCTGATTTAGTAATGTCAGCTAGATTTACAGAACATGATTATTTACAAGGTTCGTCTAGTTATGAACAGTTGTTCTGTTTTACACATTATGGCGATCATTATTTGCATAAATCTGCACAGCCTAGAAATGTTTAAGTATAATCAATGGGAACATTGAGCTACACCACCTAAAAGCAGTTCTAAAACATTCTTTGAGAAATTCAAGTACTTCTCAGGGTTTAACACCAGTGATGCAGAAACGTTTTATTACAAACTGTTAGATAAAACAGGAATGAAAACAATGCTGACAAACACTAAATTAATATATTCAGAAGCATTTTATGAAAAAATGATGACATTTGGTTTTGATTATTGGAAAAATAACATTGAAACAAAAACCATTTGGGGTACGAAAGAGTGGCAGGTACAAGGCCTAGAAGCACTATTCAGAACCTGCATGATACCAGAACAAATGATATTTTTAAATGACACAATTCACCAAACATCCTGTCTTGGCCTAGCTAAGATCAAAGACCTAAACAAACCGTCTATTCCGAAGCCAATACCTGAAAATGCAACAACAGATATTGAGATAGACGTAGCTAAAATTTTACATTTTAACAGAACACATCCTGATTGGAAGAAGTGGTTAATCTGGCCCACTGACACAAACAACTGTCAAGATAGATTCCTGAATAAAACACAGGGGTTAAAAATGACCAGACAAGACCCTAGATACTCCCAGAGACAACATCCAGGGATAGTAACAACATACAGTGTAGGGAAACTCTGCCTAGAATGGCTAGGATCATCCACACTGGCTGAAATTAAGCAACACTTGTATTTACTAAAAGATGGTGCTGATTTGCGCGATTTCATTCTTGGACCACGCAAACAGTGTCAAAAACGTTTCATAGCGACCAGTATCTATGCTGCGTACAACAAGGCTTGGAAAGTCACACAAATTGAAACAGCTGAAAAAATACGAGAAATTGATCGTATTAATTTGGAAAAATCACTTTTTGTAGTGGACAATGGGTTAATGACTCTGTCCTCCAGAATATATTCGTTGGACAATATTGTATCCTCTGCCTTTGACATAATAGACAGAGACTTGCTAATGTTACAGCATGACCAATCTCAATTACGTTCTATTGTACAATTAGGCTGGACGCTGAAAAATCTTCATTCAGGCTATGTGCCTTGGCGTTTAATCAACACAACGTCATTATTTTCCATTTTTAACCTTACTGATAAACAAATCAGCTTGGCACAGAAAGGAGCAGACTATACAATCCTGAGCATCGAAAAACTTGAGAGATTACCATTGACAATGTCAGAAAGTCCTGTCATTGAATGGATAATACACGGAATTATCACTATTCCAATAACAACTTTCCGATTTAAAAAGTGCCTTGAATACATACCTACTGGCCAGTATGAACGATTGGGTAAAGGATATGTAAAATCAGCATGGAAATTACCATACACACATTCATGCTATAGTGACAGCGACAAAAATGTATTTCTTAGTGGTGAAAACTGTAAACGTTCACTAAGCGGTATACTTTTGTGCCAGGGTATTAATTTACACGGAGCCTGTGAAGGTAATTCTAACAACCTTTCATGCCACCAGCTTGTCAGACCTGCAACGCAGATAGAGCCCTTCTTTTTGCAACTCGCAAATGGGAGTTACATTCTAAGAACGTATCACAGATGTTGTGGCCTTTTGCCAGGGAAAAGTTATCTCGTAAGCGTAACTTCCATGGTCAAATGCTGTATGCAAGCATTGTTCCCGAGCGGGCCTGGAGACATAGAGACTCCCATCTGGCCTCGTCTGAATTTCTATTCTATACGAATTGATACTTTAAGCAAAATGAAGTCTGTGCTTTTGCAGACAACAGTGCCCATAATGTCATCAAAAGAGACGTATGATCTCCTAGTTGCAAGGACAGCTATGGAGGTTCATGACCTTTTATCAACAAATTGCCCAGTGCATTTCGTAGAAATGTTGAGCCAACTCCTTAACATGTCTAGTGCCACAGGCATCCCAGGCATATTTAAGACGATTTTTACGGGACTGCTAACACCATTTCAAGCAATTCTGGGAATCGTTCCAAATTTTTTCCACTCTGTTTTTGGCGGCATACCCCTATTTTTGGGACTTGTAGCAGGGATTTTATTTTTGACCCTCCTGCTTCGTTATGGCAAGCCACAGCTCAGACATGACTCCTATGGGAATGGAAGAAACAATCCTAGCAATGCGCTACCGGGACAGAATAACTAGAGTCCTTAGATTGGCCAGGCTGAGAGATCTAAACATGACCTGGTTCCTTTCATTCAGACCGATATGGCAAAATTGCATCTTACCTGTACTACGATGTATGCTATGCGGAGATGAGTGCGTGTTGGACATCTGTCTTTCACTTCCATCAGCAGTACCAATGGATATCGATACTTTGCTAAGTCCGATAATGGCTCAAGCATTGTGTTGTCCCCAGCGGCTACCAATCCTGATGACGACATTCGTTGAGACTCCTGTGCTACGACTAGGTGGTAACAGTGGAGCGAGTGACAAAAGCAACATCACCAAGGTACGACCTTCTGTGAGCATTGCTGATCCCGACTTTGATGACAGCAATCATTCTCACACCTGCCAAGTTACAGCACTATCGAATTTGGTCGAACTGTCACCTGATTTTGTAGACCAATTCTTTGAGAGCCTGTCTGATATGATGTTCTCACCCGAACCGAAACAATAACTTTAGAGAAGCATTCCGACACACAGCGTTCCCATGAACTCTTGATTCGGCCTTTAGTTTTGAACAACAAAAACTGCTAATTTCCCCGTTCAAGCATTAATTCTTTTGAATTGAACACTTTTTAATATTCACCCTTTTTTTGGCACGAAAAATTCTTTGCTTAAAGTAAAACTATTCATAGAGAACAGAAGCTTCAACTTCTATTTCTAAATACATCTAGAGACATAATAACTTTACACCAGCCTCTAGCACATTTTATTGCAATGCATTTATATGTGATGAAATTATCTCGCCCTTCTTCTGTTTCAGAGATATTTCATTTGTAATTCTTTTTGCATAATCGTTCATTGATTTCATATGCTATAATTTTCGAATGATTTCTATGCTTCAAAAACGTACAGTACCTACATTTTCACGTATTACAAATACGCCTATTTCAAATGCATATATGTATTTTGGGGTGGGCAATGTTACACATGCATCTTATTGCTCAAGTTTTAGTAATTTGATGGACATGAATTCGTGTTGCGTTCTAATCTAGGACCCTGATCGATACTGTGACCTTATGCCCTATTCGGCTCTAAATCCATTTATTCCCTATATTGGCATACGTGTGTATGTGCAATATTCAGAAACTCGTCTCTGGCCTCACACGAACAGAGCCACATTTCAGAATAGCTTTCTCTGCCACTTCCTTTGCAACCAATTAGTGCAATGACATTGCAGAAGTTACTATCTGAGATTCCTAGATTAACACTCCGAGTTCCTCAACAAGATAAAAACTCAGCAACCTGGAAATCCCCGCTTGCTATGTTTTGATTAGTAATAGAACTCTAATGAGCACTGATAAACGATCACTTCCTAGTGACATCTTTATTGACATCTTATGTCCAAAAACTAACGTCAAACAAGGCACCTTTCAGGTATAAATATTACCAACGTTGCCTTAAGCAAACGCTGCTGTCTCGTTGCTGTTTCGCTGAAGCTGATGCTGCTAGCTGACTCGCTGCTGCTGAAGTAGCTGTCATGCTGATGATACCATAGCTGCTATCGCTACTGCTATCACTGCTAACTAGCGAACGATGGTGTGGTGAACTTAGGAGCTGAACAGACGTCCCCCTGCAAGAGCCCAGCAGATGCAAGCTGCCCGCGGACGCTGCCCCTCCTCCTCCTCCTCGACGCGCTGAGAAGAGACGCTGTCTTTCTCCTGCAGAGAAATCCAGCTCCGGCGTTTCTAGTCTACCCTTGCGGGTGACTGGGATATCGACCCCTGAAGGAGATACCAGACCTCCATCATTCTATTCCAGAGGTATGGTGTTGACTAAACCCTTAGAGAGAATTCTTGAAGCAAACCTTGGCAAAACCAACTTAACTTAACGCTACTTACTTACTCCCCTCCCAAGTATTAGGCTTAGGTCAGGTACACTGGGGTAGGCGTAGTTAGATGCACCAGTTGAGTATTTTAGCCTAATGTATATATGAATGTATATATGTTTTATTCATTTTAAACCATTGTATGGCTAAGAAACCATATCAATGCTTTTACAGTATTATTTCGCAATACTTATCTTACTGTACGTACTTTTTATAATAACAAGTCTTGCAATTGTGGCAATTCATTTCTCTTGTACGAGAAGAAAGACTGTTCAATAAATGTTTCCCTTTATTGACAACGCCCGTCTCTCTATTCTCTACATATTGTGAAAGTAAACTGCACAACCACTGACTGAGTAAAATAACTGTCTATTGTTTCACACGACCCTAGAGATTGACTCTTGATCTGAGGAGCAAAGTTGTCATGTTGCACGGTTGTTGGAAAACTGAATCCCTTCTTGGCGGTGCCAGGGAAGCTGATCACTTCCTATTTCAGTCAAGTAAGTTTCCAGTGACCTCTGAGCTAGTTGGTAACAACCCCAATTAAGTTTAGCGTAGTCAGTGGAGGCCTGGAAGATCCGCACTTCTACGTCGATATTACTGTTTATGTTATTCCAATGCGCAGGGCCTATTGGGAAAATAGGAACTACACTACACTCCTTGATCTAGTCCTGTCATCCTGGCTCTGGTCCTACTAGTATATTTAGTACTGGCCCCTCATCTTCTTGATATTCTTGTCCACGGGCCATAAACCTCATGCTCCTTATCTTCCTAGTCTTCTTCCATCGGTCCTGATCCTCCTGCTTATTGTCTTTGCGCTTCTACACCAACTGATCATGGTCATTTCTCCTCGGTTTACCCTGGCCATCCTGTTCGTCATCTTCCTGGATTTCTTGTTCCTATCCCTGTGGCGTGAACATCAGGGTGTGGGCATCCCCCTGATCTCCCTTTTCCTCCTCATCCAGGTCCTCTCCTGTCCTGGTACTCAAGCTTCTGAAACTCCTCGCCCTAATCTTCCTGGTCCCAGCTAGTCCTTTGTTTCCTGGCCCTCTTAATACTTTTTTATGGCTTTAGTGTCATGTGCCAGGTTCAACTCACCTGAAATCCATTTTCCGCGGGAGTGAAGATGAGGCCTCACACTCACCTTCAGGCTAGTCCTCAAAAATTGGGCAGGTGTAAGATCAAGCGAGATTTCACGCTTCCATCCCTCCTTGGCCCCAAAAAAGAAATCTATACTATCAAGACAAACATCAATTGCACCACAGGTTTGGTAGTATGCATCATTGAGTGCAATTGCGGCAAGTACTATGTGGGTAGCGCAATCCGCCCACTTAAAGACCGCATATCTGAACACGTGAGAGCCATACACAAGCAAGATCCTAAATATCCTGTGGCATTGCATGCGGCGGCATGCCACGCTCAGGATATTGATAAAAGAGTCTCTTTCTTCGGAATCGATCATGTGCCATCCAGCCCACGGGGTGGCAATAGAAAACTTAGGCTTAGACGCCTAGAAGCGACATAGATTTTGCGTCTCCGTACGGTGGAACATGGTCTTAATTTCGACCAAGAGATGCAATATTTCTTGGGAGACTAGGATTGACAAGGATATCAGACAATCTTTATTTGTGTTTGGATTTTCAAACATATGCATGGCCTTTTGAATCATACACATCTCGGATTAAGTGTCTTTTATCTTGACACTTTTTTATGTATCCAGTGTTGCCTTTCAAATATGTGCTTTACTGTACTGTAACGTTGTTAATTTTGAACGGAATTTGTAACGTTGTTGTCAATTTCCAAAATAGTAGTTATGTTTAAAGCAACCTCTTTAACGTTGGCTATATTCCTTGTACTCCAACTGCTCACAGGGCGGTTGCTGAACGCAGTACCTTTAATGTTCTTGGAGGTTACGTATTGCTACATGAACTGTCGCAATTTTTGCATCGAGGAATCTATGAAACTAATAATGAACAAGTTTTTACACCTGTACACCCATACATGATTGCAACATTGCCGTTAATTTATCTGTGTGATTACATCATGTATGTAATAGAAACAGGACTTCACTGCATGTCACGGACCTAAGAAATTTCTAATTTTACAAAAGAAAGATCACTTCTCGTAGTAACACACCGAAGGAGCTTTCGGTTAACGATCCGTTGCTTTCATTTCCTTTTCCTTTTTCTTTCTCTAACTACTTTGGGGTAAGGAGTCCATTTACTACTATATAATTTTTTTAGTTTTTCACTTTGACATCACGCGTTCTAGTTGCCCCCATCCGGGTCAGACGTGGATCAGTATTTATTCACTTCAGGGCCACGGGTCACGTGTCCTGACCTGGAACACATTATCGCGCACGGCCGCACTGGAGCTAGTCGCGTGAGGAACCTCCCTGACTGGGTAAGTCCCTTTCACCCCATGCCCAAACCCGCTATTTATCTACTTAACATACCATCAGAAGAACAGTGACAGAACATAAGCAAGCATAACCGATGCTTTGTTACTGCTTTTGTCGCACCACAGGATACCTAACTCACAAGAGTTTACTCGCTCTACCAACTTGTACAATATCAGTGGGATATCCTGTTTGAATCAACCTTTTATTAGGTAAAAAACACTTTTATCCTCAGTACACTGGACCTACACGCAAGAGGATTAGGTGATGTTTTTCTCGCTCACCAACGTGAGAATACCTGTCCACCACTCAAATAATGATGTGGCCGATCCCTTTTCCTTTAATCCCACAGCCTACTTGATCCATTTCGCCCGCTGAGTCAACCCACAATAACTCCTTATTCTTATTTGCTTTCAGAACCTAATCACCAGGACTTGAACCTGAGTGCCTGAGTTTGGGTGAGATTCTGACTACACCCTCCAACCACACAATCAATACCTGTTAACTGATCTTACTTTACTGAAGCTAACCTTGCTTTCACTTTTCTTCTTTCTCCTTTACCCCCCTTTTTTGTTTTATTGTTTTCACACATTAATCGAAAGTCCTTATCGAGGACTTTTAAACTCAACCTGGTCTTGAGTCGGAAGTATCACCTGCTAAGCGGTGAGTACTCTTTTGGTTTGTCTTCTGGCTCATCATATTCTCCACGATGGACGTCTTGACCCATGTTCTCCTTCTGTTCCGTCCTTTCAATTTCAGAACTTTCTGTTTCTTCTCCTTGAAGTACACAGGTATGACACGCACTGCGTATTAGAGACCTATAGGGAGACCTCAACACTAGCACCAAGCATGTTTTGATTTTTGTACCTACGTATTGTCACCTACCAACGTTAATGTAAGACACACAGTGTCTCGTGATTTCTCTGACTCTCATCAACTGTTCTCTGTATCTGTCTTCTCCATGACAAGGACCAATTTTCTCACTTATCTCCCTCCCAGATAACAAGTTGATCATACCACTTTTTACTCACCCCATCGGCACAATAGTGCGCATCCTTGGTTTCCACTATAAGACGAATTATGTGCTATTTACCATGTTCGTGGTTAGATTAAGGCATCACCCTCACCAAGTCACTTCATGCAGCCAATGATTTGATTCAAATTTTGTTATACTGTACGCTCCACAGTCATTTGTTTGTATCTTTCCCAGCCCTGATGAGTCGCTTATCACTGCGACGAAACACATGTCGGCTGGCAACAAAAGACATTAAATGAAGATACCTCTCTTAAAACCATTGTGGTTTCTCTGACAACTATACTTGAAGTGTATTCATGTCTACCAGGGCATCTGTAATTTTGTGTTATTCTATTGTTGTGTGTAGTTGGTATTTTACTTTTTTTCTGCTAAACATACTGTTCTCTGAATAGCACGCTCTTGAGAGGTTAAACGGCTCATCCTCTCTCCAACTAGAATCACCATTCATTCTCTACACCTTAAGAACTTATGTGTTAGATACTAGCTGAGCGTCCCTTTATTCTCCCTATTTCGAAAAACCCTGTTCTTATAGCCATCCTTTGTGGTTAGGGAGGGCAGCTGCCACGCATTCAAATGACAACACTTTGAGGTTAGCGACCCTTAACCTCTCCTGAACATGAATAGGGATAAAGCTGCAGAGAAACTTTTTGGGAACCTTGCAAAGGGCATGTCCACACAGAAAGCCACCCCTAGTGGAAACCCACCAATAAAGGAAGGACTTAGAGATAAGTTTGTCAGACTTGAAAAACTCAAAAACAGGAAAACTCCAAGTGGTGGGACGGCACCACTCTCAATCAATATATGCACCTAAAACGCTTACCTAGAGGGCTGAGAGCCCACATCTTTCCCACTAACGACGATATGGATACAGATCTCTTAAGCAAGTGGGAGGAGGCACTCATTAACAACTCTGTCACTCTCATGGATATTCCTATTGAAAGCGCGGATCGTAAAGTTACAAAGTTACAAAGTAACAGTCAGACATTGCAACACTTGAACAAGAGATTAAGGACCTGAACCTTCCTGAGGTTACTGTTAAGAACTACACCATTCTTGATGAGATCTTACTTAAACACCAAAATGAGATCAAGAATGTCAAGGCCAGACAGCTGAAACAGGATGAAGTAGATTATACAGAGGGTAGAGTCTTCACTTATGCGCAGAAATATGATTCAAATGTACGTAGACCACCCCAATCAGATAGAAGCGACATGACTGCAGCGGGCCCGAGCTCAGTCTCATCTAGCAATACATCACTAAGCGCAGCTTGTTTGAGTGAGAATGAAACTGAGACGTTGAATAGGGCTCGACAAGGCAAATCTTCTTTTTTATTCGAAATCCAACGTATCAGAAAAGGCAATCGCATCCCAGATCCAAAACCAGCAGGGGCAGGAGGGGGAAACGCAGAGGAGTACAAGAGGAAACTCTGGTCAGGGGCCACCAAGAACCCTTAGACACACAGGAAGATGATGTACAAGTCATTCACCTCTCCTCCAAGCACCTAACCCCTAACATGCAAACACTGATATTTGTAAATTGAAAATAGATGTGTTCAAATTCATCCGCATGCTAAAATTGAAGAAACATTTTGCAGATCATATCATTTCGAGTAAAGCATCAAAAAACATCCCGACTGAGTTTGATTGTGACACACTTTCAATCAATGACATAGAAGCAACGCAGCTACTGCTTTCTCTTACAGATCAGGAGCACACACCATACAATATGGAAAAACTTTTAGAGGAACTGAACATTGAATCAGACTTTAGCATTGTCAGTGGGCTCAGGTCCAAATCCAAATGGATTCCCACCTTACCAGGAGGGAATGCCATTGACAATTTTCACAAAAGAATTTTGGAGGATATTGAGAAACTAGACAACAGCAGGGATCTCAATACTTTCAAATATAATGATGTTTTTTATCTAGGAACCCGATTCAATATTGTGACTTTATGCCCCTATACGGCTATAATCAATAATATCCCTATAATGGCATAATAATCAGATCCATATTTCAGTAAACGCCCTTGCAGTCCAAGGCACGGCAAAAGCTACTTCCTTGGATCCCTAGAGAGCACACCGAGTTCTTTCGACACACCAAACCTCCAGCAACCTGGGAAAGCCCCGCTTGCTTTGTTTTGATTTGTAATAGAACTCCTGCGAGCACTGTAAGAATGGCCAGTTCATAGTGACATCTTTATTGATGTCTTATGTCCAAACCTTACGTCAAACTCAGCACCTTTCAGGTATAAATATACCAACGTTGCCTTAAGCAAACACACAGAGTTGATTCTGGAGCAGAGCAGCTAATCTACTTTCCGAGAGCCCAGCAGAAGCGAGAAGCCCACGGACGCTGCCCCTCCTCTTTGACGCGCTGAGAAAGACGCTGTCTTTTCTCCTGCCGAGAAAATCCAGCTCTGGCGCTTCCAGCCTACCCTTGCGGGTGACTGGAATATCGAGTCCTGAGAGAGAGATACCAGACCTCCTACATTCTATTCCCAAGGTAGAGTGCTGACTAAACCCTTAGAGAGAATTCTTGAACAGATCCTTGGCAACCAAACTACTTAACTTAAACTGCTACTTACTTACTCCTTCCCACGTATTAGGCTTAGGTCAGGTACACCGGGGTAGGCTTAGATTAGAAGCACCAGTTGAGGACGTTAGCCTATGTATATATGTATATTAATTTTATCCATTTTAATGTGTCTGATGGCTAAGAAACCATATCAATGCTTTTACAGAATTATTTTATAATACTCCTTTTACTGTACGTACTTTACTTTACATTAAGTATTGCAATTGTGGCAATTCATTTCTCTTGCATGAAAAGGAAGACTGCTCAATAAATAATACCTTTTATTGAAAAGGCCCGTCTCTCTATTTCTCTGCACCCTGGTGAAATTGAATATGCACATCTGACTGAGTGAAATAGCTGTCTATTGTTTCACACGACTCTAGAGATTGACTCTTATTCTGAGGGAGCAAAGTTGTCATGTTCATGGCGTTGTCGGAAGCTGAATCCCTTCTTGTCTGAGCCAGGGAAGCTGAGCACTTCCTATTCAGTCAAAGAAAGAAGAGGCCGGTCAGAACAAAGGGAAGAGCACGCCAAGTCCAAAGACAAGGAACCTGCTGAAAGTAAAAAATTACAATATCCAAGAAAGAAGGTAGCCAGTATTAAAGTAATCAAACATGCCGAGGATACTGAGGACACAGCTGAAAAACAGAGAGTGGGCACAGACAATGCTAGACAGCGCAGCAGAAATCCGCATAGCTCGCAAGATCCTGATGAATCATCTGGAGACAGTGGACACAAATGAATACATTCAAGTGGAAACTGCAGAAACCAGAGTTAGCGAACCTCATAAAATATACGAAATAACATTGCGTATAGAGGGAGATAAGACTAGGAGAATAAGGGGTCTGTTTTGGGATAACCTCTCAAAAGGCTATGGCATCCTGTTAGCCAAGAAAGACTGGCCACCAGAGTTTGTAAGGGAGTGCCCTCATGGCGAAGAAATGATTATGCCTGCCTTCTCTAATCATATTCCAATACACGGAAAATATATGTATGCAAGAACATGGGCAGTAGCTCAAGCACCTGCATTATATAAGAATCATGTAGGATGAGATGAGGACTCTCCTCCTCACAAAATCCAGTTAAAATGTCAACCTACTGCACAAAGACAGTACCCAATTAAGCAAGAAGCTGGTCAGGGAGATTTTAGATCAACTTGAAAACCAAGGGGTGATTGAAACATGCACCTCTCAATGAACAATCCTTTGTTTCCTGTCTCCAAACCAGATGATTCATATCGTCTAGTCTTGGACTACAGACCCCTTAACTCATGTTGCAAAACATTTGTGGTACAAAATTCGCACAGTGCGGCACTAATTAATAACATAGTTAGCAAAAAACACAAAACAACATTAGACATTTCTAATGGATTCTTTTGTCAAAATATTGCACCAGAAAGCAGGTACTTGACCGCTTTCTCAATAATGGGGTCACAGAAAAATTTCTGTAGACTCCCACAGATATTCAAGAATAGCCCAGGGTTATTCTCAGCCAGAGTAACAGAGTTACTACAAATGTATGATGATGAGGCATTATCTTAGGATACGAATTATCAAGTGAAGGCAAAAGCCTAGCAGACAACTTCTTAGAGAAGTGCGCTGTACTCCAAGCTCCAAAAACGCTGAAGAACTTACAATCAATTCTAGGTTTCCTGAATTTCGGAAGAACTTACATTCTAAATTATGCAGCGAGGGTTAAACCTCTCTACGAATTAATAAAACCTGATTTTAAACCAATCAATTGGACTCAGAAACACACAGAAATTTTGAGATCATTGCAAACAGACATGTTAGCTGAAACAAAATTAGAAACACGTGATAATACACGCAACCTTGTAATCCGAGTCATCCCAGGAAGATGCGGGTTCACGTACCTGACTAGGCATGGGCGAATTTTGCGAATTCGCGATTCGCGAATTTGCGGATTTTGCAAATTCGCGTATCCGTAAATTCGCAAATTTGCGAATTCGCGGATTTGCGAATTTTTTAAGTGGGGGGGTCTTCCATACGAGTTCACATGCCTCTTGTGTTTTTAAAAGGTCTGAGACCGATCAGAGCAGTAGATGAAGAGAGACAGACCCTCCTGGTCACAGGAACAGCAAAGGGATTGCGCTTGTGAAAGTCAAGGATGCAAAGGCCTCTATCCAGCATCACAGCTGATTTTCGTCGGTAGATTTGGGAAGAAAGCACACCTGTCCAGCCTCGACAACGCTCACGATTGTTTTTGGGCTGAAGAATGCGTCACTGAATTTGAGCTTCAACTAGTTCCAGCGACCATGAGTGTGTTACTATGCAATCACGCCGAAGGACGCAGGGGTCCCCTCAGTGAGCTGTTCTGGCCTGGCTTCCATGCAAGTTCACAGCCGACATGCCTCTTGTGTGTATAAAAGGTCTGAGACCAATCAGAGCAGTAGATGAAGAGAGACAGACCCTCCTGGTCACAGGAACAGCAAAGTGATTGCGCTCGTGAAAGTCAAGGATGCAAAGGCCTCTATCCAGCATCACAGCTGATTTTCGTCGGTAGATTTGGGAAGAAAGCACACCAAAGGGCATGGTGTAACTATTTTACGATGGCGCCGGCAAGCTGCCAGCGCCATCCTAAAATAGTTACTAAATTAGCTTCATCAGGAGGCACTAATAATTAAAATAAAGCAGGTGCTCGAGCACCTGCTTTATTTTATCTATTAGAGCTTCCTGTTGAAGCTAACTTAGTAACTATTTTAGGATGGCGCTGGCAGCTTGCCGTCACCATCAAAAAATAGTTACAAAAGGCCAGGCTTCAACTTTTGCCCCCGGAACCGCCGCTCGCGGATTTGCGAATTCTCGGTAAATTCGCGGGAGTTCGCAGATCAAGAATTTACCGAAATTTGGCAAAATCCGCGAGCGGAACGGATTTTGCGCTCACCACTATACCTGACCTCTAATGAGGGAGAAACGGTACCAATAGCTTACAAATCACATTTGTACACAGAAGTAGAAAAAACATTCAGTCTTACAGAAAATACTATAAAGGCAGTTCAAACTGCTGTAGCAAGAGAACGAGCCCAAGCACAAGCCAAAGGAATAACTGTTTTCACAGCAGAATCAGCCTTCGAGGCATTATTCAGCCCAGTAAATCTAAAAACAGCGGCACTAGATCCAAAATGGATACAGTGGGAAAATTCTCTTGATACAGAAATAGTGACATACTATTACGTCCCGAACATGAAAAAACTGAATGATTTGAAATATGAAGAAGAATATTCTCTGCCAATCGAAATTCTGCCTCTCCAACAATACTCTTGTATAATCTATACAGACAGATTTGTACAGCATTACAATGTAGATGATAAATCCTACAATACAGCCTGCGCGATTGTTAAAGGTCGCTGGCTCTCTGGTAAATTCAGACCAAAAATAACAAAAACTGAATCACTGAGAAACTGTTCGGCTCGGCGAGCTGAAATCAGATCTTTACCTTGAAAATGCCGATCGTGAATTCCCGACACTAATAGTGTGCGATTCGCATTTCTACGTCAAATCTTACAATAATGATTTGCAGAACTGGGTTCAAAACGATTACAAAGATGACACAGGTGTCACAATCAAGCATAAAGTGCTTTGGGAACAAATAGTTATTTTACAGAAAGAACTACAAAAGACTCACGTGATACACACACTGAGTCATCAACGTGATGGCGTTCACGTTGCAGGGAATTCATTGGCTAATACAGCCACAGCGGAAGCACCTCAACGGGATTCCGTAGCCACAAAAAAGCGTTCAGAAAAATACATAGACCGGGAAACCATGCTGGCGGTAAAAACGTCTTCAAAAGGCAACTGTGCAGCACTACCCGTGAACTATCCACTCAATTATACATATGTAATAGACGCAAACTCCGTTCCTTTTGCTCGAATACCTGGAGTGGGGGATAGAGTGATTCCAAACACGAACCGGAGAGTCTTATTAATAGCAGACGCACACATGGGTGAAGGTCCAAAGCACAAACAGATGAAGGAATCTCTGACAGAATTACAATCAGAATACTGGTGGCCGGGGATGAGCCTGCAACATTATACATTTGCGAAGAGCTGTCCAGACTGCAACAGAGACCGCAGTAACGAGCCAACCGGAGTATTGCCATGGCCATTTCTGTAGTTAGCATAAGGCTATCTATACATAAAATCCAGCATCCTATTAATTCCTTTTAAGACTAAATTCACTTAAGAATGTGGCCCCAGCGCTCGGCTGACGCCAGAACTGTTATAAAAGATTTGCGAGTCTTTATCGGCACATACGCAATTGCCATGCTTCATTCTGACCAGGGTCCTGTTTTTAGCTCTCGAGCTTATAAGAAGGCCATGACCAGCATGGGCATTGGATTGCGGTACTCTTGTCCCTTCCATCCTGAGGGAAACGGGATTGTGGAAAGAAAATACAGAGACATAAAGCAATCTATAACGGCAAAGGTATTAGGTTCGGGTGATGGGTGAGTCCAGCATTTAACAAGTGTCCAACGTAGTCTTAATAATCTGCCAAGAAATTCTCTAAAAGGTTTCAGCCCGTACGAACTATTGTTCGGAGCTGGAATGTATGTTCAGGACTTAGATAGTCATGCTTCAGTGGTAGAAGATAAGAAATAATGCTTTGACATCAAAGATCGTTTGGCTGTTTTACAGGACTTAAATAAAACAAGAAAAGCCCTGAGCAACATAAAACCAAAACAGCAGCCAACAACCACTGAAGACACACCACCTGTCCCAGCAAGACCTGTCTGGATTCCAAAGATTGGGGATCTGGTCAGAGAGAAAATAGCGGTGGAGAAGGAATTTGGGCCTTCCTACAGAAAAGCAGTAACTGTGTTAGCAGCCAACGGAACGAGATCAGTTGTACTACCGCCCCTTGCTGGTAAAAAAGAGAACCGAGTTGTATCCATCGACCTGGTAAAACCACAATCATGTGGCCAATTATAAGTAGCAGGCCCAGTGGACTCCCAAGAAATAGAAGAATACCAAAATTTGCTACAATCCAAGAGGTTCAAACTGAGAGACTAATCACATTCGATAAACCTGCAGTGAATAAAAAAGGACTATGCAACAACAAAGCCATGGAGCTTGTTCCTCTTGAAACCCAAATTGAAACAGTTTGTCAAGAAACACCAGTCTACAATGATGTAGTATCAGAATGTGCTAATGAAAGGCAAATTGAAAAAACAATTCCAACAATTGACAGAACTGCATCTGGCTACTTCATCAATTTCGATAACTTTTCTGAAGATCAAAGCGAGCCTGAAGTAACGCCAGCAACAAAGACTTTTAAAAACAAAGCAACAGAACTCTTTCATCAACTAAAAGAAACGTATCTTGTTTCTCCATGGATAGAATTTTGAATTGTGCTAGGTGTATTTTTCCTCCTGCTTTGGCTCATCATGGTACTTTGTTTGGGAAAATTAATTGAGGGAAAATACAGTACAATGGACACAGCAAGTCAGAACATCAACTTAGTTCTGAAGCCACACAAGTCATCTCACATTGAGAAAAGAGAACTGTCATCAGTGAATGTCACAGCCATTCCAATACCCGGCGGGGTAGTTTGGGACAAAACAGATTACGAAATATATGGACCGGTCGAACTCTTGAAATATACTCATCAGTTTAAGGTTTCATTAAGTGACTTTGTAAAACCAAGTACATTCTCTGATGATTGGGACTTTGAAAGCATAAATAATATGATGTCAGATTTAGTATTTTCAGCAAAATTTACAGAACATGATTATTTGCAAGGTTCATCGAATTATGAACAGATGTATTGCTATACCGACTATGCAGACTACTATATGCATAAATCTGCTCAACCTAGAAATGTTTTTAAATATCATCAATGGGAACATTGTGCAACTCCACCTAGAACCAGTTCGAAAACATTTTATGAGAAATTTCCATACTTCTCAGGGTTTAACACAAGTGATGCTGAAACATTCTATTACAAACTGCTAGATAAAACAGGGACAAAAAACATGCTGACAAATACCAAACTGATTTATTCTGAAACATTAAATGAAAAAATGATTACATTTGGTTTTGATTTCTGGAAAAACAACATTGAAACAAAAACCACCTGGGGTACAAAAGAATGGCAGGTACAAGGCCTGGAAGCATTATTTCGAGCCTGCATGATCCCAGAACAAAGAATGTTCTTGAAGGACACAATTCAACAAACTACCTGTTTTGGCCTAGCCAAAATCAAAGACTTAAACAAACTGTCTATTCCAAAGCCAATACCTGATAACACAACCACAGATATTGAGATAGACGTATCCCAAATTTTATATCAAAATAGAACACACCTTGATTGGAAAAAGTGGTTAATCTGGCCAACAGACACAAATAAATGTCAAGATAGATTCCTGAACAAAACACAGGGGTTAAAAATGACCAGACTAGACCCTCGATACTCCCAGAGACAACATCCAGGGATAGTAACAACATACAGTGTAGGGAAACTATGCCTTGAATGGCTACAAACATCCACACTGGCAGAAATTAAGCAACACTTGTCTTTACTTAAAGATGGCGGTGATTTACCCTATTTCATAATGGGACCACGCAAACAGCGTCAAAAACGTTTCATAACGGCCAGTATATACGCTGCTTACAACGAGGCATGGAAAGTGGCTCAAATTGAGACAGCAGAGAAAATACGAGAAATTGATCGTATTAATTTGGAAAAATCACTTTCTGTTGTGGACAATTGGTTAATGACTCTGTCCTCCAGAATATATTCACTGGACAGTATTGTATCATCTGCTATAGATATAATAGATCAGGACTTGCTAATGTTACAACATGGTCAGTCCCAATTACGTTCTATTGTACAGCTAGGCTGGACGTTGCAAAACCTGCGTTCAGGCTATGGGCCTTGGCGTTTAATCAACACAACGTCATTGTTCTCTATCTTTAACCTTACTGATAAACAAATCAGTTTGGCACAAAGAGGAGCAGACTATACGATTCTGAGCATTGAAAAACTTGAGAGATTACCATTGACAATGTCAGAAAGACCTGTCATTGAATGGATAATACACAGAATTATCACAATTCCGATAACAACTTTCCAATTTAAAAAATGCCAAGAGTATATACCAGCAGGCCAGTATGAAAGGTTGGGTAAAGAGTACATTAAATCATCATGGAAATTACCTTATACACACACATGTTATAGTAACAAAAACCAGAATGTATTTCTTAGTGGTAATAATTGTAAACAATCACTAAGCGGTATACTTCTGTGCCAAGAGATTAATTTACATGGGGCCTGTGAGGGGACTTCAAATAACCTTTTATGCCACCAGCACGGCACACCTGCAACACAGATAGAGCCATTCTTTAGACAACTTTCTAACAGGAGTTACGTTCTAATAATGGACCACAGCTGTTGTGGCATGGTGCCAGGGAAAGCATATCTCGTAAGCGTTAGTTCCATGGTCACTTGCTGTATGCAAGCATTGTATCCAAATGGCCCTGGAGACTCAGAGGCGACTATTTTGCCTCCGTTGAATATCTCTTCTATACGAATTGATACTTTAAGCAGAATGAAGCCTGTGCTTTTACAAACAACAGTACCCATCACGTCATCAAAAGAAACGTATGATCTTCAAGTTGCAAGGACAACAGCAGAGATGCATACACTTTTATCAACAAATTGCCCCGTGCATTTCGTAGAAATGCTAAGCCAAATTCTAAATATGTCAGATGCCAGTGGTACCGCAAATGTATTTAAGACAATTTTTTCGGGACTGTTAACACCCTTCGAAGCAGTCCTGGGCATCTTCCCAATTTTGTTTATTCGGTCTTTGGCGGCCTACCACTACTTTTGGGACTCGTGGCTGGAATCCTATTTTTGATTCTTCTGCTCAGATATGGCAAGCCAAAATGCAGACATGACTCCATCAACAATAGAAGAAAGATCCCAGCAATACGCTACCGGGACCGCATAACTAAAGTCCTTGGATTAGCCCGGCTAAGAGATCTGAATATGACCTGGTTTCTTTCATTCAGACAGATATGGCAGAACTGCATCTTACCTGTGCTTCGATGTATGCTATGCGGAGAAGAATGCGTGTTAGACACCTGTCTTACACTACAATCAGCAGTACCAATGGATATCAATACTTTGCTAAGTCCTGTAATGGCTCATGCATCCTGTTGTCCCCAGCGGTTACCAATCCTGATGACGGCATTTATTGAGACTTCTGCACTACGATTAGGTGGTGGCAGTGAAGCAAGAAATGAGAGCAACATCACCCAGGTACGACCTTCTGTGAGCATTGCTGATCCTGAAATCTATGATAGCAATCATTCTTACGACTGCCCAGTTACAGCATTATCATCCTTGGTCGAACTTTCACCTGAAGCTGTAGACTGTTTTTGCACATCTATCTGAAGTCATGTTCTCCCCTGAACCAAAAGAATAACTTTTAAGCAAACCAGCACACAGCGATCCCATGAACGCTGAATTCGGCCTTCAGCTTTGAAAAACAAAAGCTACTGAAAACATTTGGAATTATTTTTTTTCCCTAAAAACGAAATTATTTTTTCAAAATTTCAAAATATTTACCTTTTTTTGGCACACGTACTCTGCTTGAAGTAGAACTATTCATAAAGAACAGAGCTTCTATTTTTAGCAAATCTAGAGACAATATGTTACCGCTGCCTCTAGCAAACTCACAAGCAATTTCATTTATATGTGATGATATAGTCTTGACCTTCTTTTCTCTAATTAAGAGACATTTCATGTGTAATTTTTGCAAATCGTTCAGCTAAAGATATATGCAATTCTTTTTTTGAATGATTACACTGCTTAAAAACGTACAGTACCTATAACGTTCCGTGTATTTCGCATACACCATTTCGAATGCAAAATGTATTTTGGGGTGGGTTGGAATACACATGCATCTTTATTGCTTAGTTTTTAGTAATTGATGGACATAAAATCGTGGAGTGGGTGATGTGTTTTATCTAGGAACACGATTCAATATTGTGACTTTATGCCCCTATACGGCTATAATCAATAATATCCCTATAATGGCATAATAATCGGATCCATATTTCAGTAAATCGCCCTTGCAGTCCAAGGCATGGCAAAAGCTACTTCCTTGCATTCCTAGAGAGCACACCGAGTTCTTTTGACACACCAAACCCCCAGAAACCTGCGAAAGCCCCGCTTGTTTTGTTTTGATTTGTAATAGAACTCCTACGAGCACTGTAAGAATGGCCATTTCTTAGTGACATCTTTATTGACATCTTATGTCCAAACCTTACGTCAAACTCGGCACCTTTCAGGTATAAATATACCAACGTTGCCTTAAGCAAACACACGGTGATGATTCTGGAGCAGAGCAGCTAATCTTCTTTCCGAGAGCCCAGCAGAAGCGAGAAGCCCACGGATGCTGCCCCTCCTCTTTGACGCGCTGAGAAAGACGCTGTCTTTTCTCCTGCCGAGAAAATTCAGCTCCGGCGTTTCCAGCCTACCCTTGCAGGTGACTGGGATATCGAGTCCTGAGAGAGAGATACCAGACCTCCTACATTCTATTCCCAAGGTACAGTGCTGACTAAACCTTAGAGAGAATTCTTGAACAGATCCTTGGCAACCAACCTACTTAACTTAAACTGCTACTTACTTACTCCTTCCCACGTATTAGGCTTAGGTCAGGTACACCGGGGTAGGCTTAGTTTAGAAGCACCAGTTGAGGACGTTAGCCTATGTATATATGCATATATATTTTATCCATTTTAAAGTGTCTTGTGGCTAAGAAACCATATCAATGCTTTTACAGTATTATTTTATATTACTCCTTTTACTGTACGTACTTTACTTTACATTAAGTATTGCAATTGTGGCAATTCATTTCTCCTGCATGAGAAGGAAGACTGTTCAATAAATAATACCTTTTATTGAAAAACCCATCTCTCTATTTCTCTGTTCCCTGGTGAAATTAAATATGCACATCTGACTGAGTGAAATAGCTGTCTATTGTTTCACACGACTCTAGAGATTGACTTTTATTCTGAGGGAGCAAAGTTGTCATGTTTATGCGGTTGTCGGAAGCTGAATCCCTTCTTGTCTGAGCCAGGGAAGCTGATCACTTCCTATTCAGTCAAGAAAGTTTCCAGTGACCTCTGAGCTAGCTGGCGCAAACCTAAATTAAGTCTAACATAGTCAGTAGAGACCTAGAAGACCTCAGTCCTACGTCTAAACTGCTGTTTATGTTATTCCAATGCGCAGGGCCTATAGGGAAAATAGGAACTACACTACAATAAGGACAATCTCACTCAAGGGGAACGGGTGGCACTCAGTCTTCTTGTCAAGGATCCCGACATTGTCACAGGGGAAGCAGATAAAGGTGGCAACGTGGTGGTAATGAATAAAGATGACTGCCATGGTGAGATCCTTGGTCAGCTTCAGGACACCACGTGTTATGAGCGACTTGATTACAACCCCATGGGCCCGCTAACCATTGAGATCAACAAAAAATTGAGCACTTGGAAAAAGGCAGAATTACTTAGTGATGAAGAATTTCTCTATCTCAAAATATTTAGACCCTCTCATCCTTGGTTGTACACACTGCCCAAGATACATAAACACATGCCTTTTCCACCTGGAAGGCCGATCATATCAGGAATGGGTGGTCCCACGGAGAGACTTGCAGAATATGTGGACCTCTTCCTGGGACCGCTAGTGCGCAATCTTCCGTCCTATATCCAGGATACTAAACATATTCTTAACACACTCTCTGATTTACATTGGCAGACAGGGACTATTTTAGCAACATTGGATGTTGTAGCTCTTTACACCAGCATTGTACCCAATCTGGGAATGGAAGTGATTACCAAAATGCTACAGAATAGACACGCCACCTTGTGGCAGCACACCAAAATAACTATTTTATTTTCGACAATACATGGTACAGGCAGAAAAAGGGTGTAGCCATGGGCTCGAAATTCTCCCCTTCCTTTGCTTATTTGTTTATGGGCGCACTGGAAAAAGATCTAATTTGGGGACTGAAAGGTGCCCCTTTTGTGGACTCTATAATAGTTTGGGGAAGGTACATTGACAATTGTATCCTCCTCTGGTCAGGTTCTCAGGAACACCTACATAATTTCCACATGCATCTTAATAACAATACATGGGAAATGAGTTTTACTATGGTTTCCAGCACCACTAGGGTTGAATATTTCGATGTAGAAATCTACGTTCAGAATGACACCCTACAGAGCAAGCTTTTCAGGAAAAGCACTACCTGCAACGCAATCTTACATGCTACCAGCTCGCACCCACCACATCAAATAAAGGAATACAGGCCATACCCTACGGTGAATTTCTAAGAGCACGTAGGAATTGCAGTGATGATGCAGTATTTACCAACAACTTGCGAGAAATGCAGAATAGATTCCGAAGGAGGGGCTACACAGAGAGCACCTTACACAAAGCTACACAGAGAATCAGAAAGATCAAGAGGCCAGAGACACTCAGAACACAAACAAAGGCACAAACATGGGCAGGACAAGTATGGATGATAATGGACTTCACCAGTCTACATCATTCCATCCGCAGAAGTTTCACCAAACACTGGGCTATATTGAGAGCTGACAAAAGCCTTACTGAACTTATTTCTGAATATCCGCAAATAACGTTCAGGAGAGGCAGGACTCTAAAAAACAGACTCAGCCCCACTTTTCCGAGAAATGACCCGACAACCATTTGGCTAACACCCCGTTACCTGGGGTTGTACAAATGTGGTTTCTGTTCCATGTGTCGGTGGGCCAAACATGGCACGAAACAGTTCCTAGGCCCCAAAAAAGAAATCTATACTATCAAGACTAACATCAATTGCACCACACGTTTTGTAGTATACATCATTGAGTGCAATTGCAGCAAGTACTATGTGGGTAGAACAATCCGCCCACTTAAAAAACGCATATCTGAACACGTGAGGGCAATACACAAGCATGATCCTAAATATCCTGTGGCATTGCATGCGGCGGCATGCCACGCTCAGGATATTGATAAAAGAGTCTCTTTCTTTGAAATCGATCATGTGCCATCCAGCTCACGGGGTGGCAATAGATAATCTAGGTTTAGACGCCTAGAAGCAACATGGATTTTGCGTCTCCGTATGGTGGAACATGGTCTTAATTTCGACCATGAGATGCAAAATTTCTTGGGAGACTAGGATCGACAAGGATGTCAGACAATCCTTATTTGTGTTTGGATTTTCAAACATATGCATGGCCTTTTGAATCATACACATCTCGGATTAAGTGTCTTTTATCTTGACACTTTTTTATGTATCCAGTGTTGCCTTTCAAATATGTGCTTTACTGTACTGTAACGTTGTTGATTCTGAGTGTAATTTGTAATGTTGTAGTCAATTTCCAAAATAGTAGTTATGTTTAAAGCAACGTCTTTAACGTTGGCTATATTCCTTGTACTCCAACTGCTCAAAGGGCGGTTGTTGAACGAAGTACCTTTGATGTTCTTGGAGGTTACGTATTGCTACATGAACTGTGTTGCATTTTTTGCATCGAGGAATCCGTGAAACTAATAATGAACAAGTTTTTACAACTGTACACCCATACATCATTGCAACATTGCTGTTAATTTATCTGTGTGATTACATCATGTATTTAATAGAAACAGGATGTCACTGCATGTCACGGACATTAGAAATTTCTAATTTTACAAAAGAAAGACCATTTCTCGTAGTAACACACCGAAGAAGCTTTCGGTTAACGATCCGTTGTTTCAATTCCTTTCCTTTTTCTTTCTCTAACTACTTTGGGGTAAGGAGTCCATTTACTACTATATTATTTATTTAGTTTTCCACTTTAACATCATGCATTCTAGTTGCTCCCATCCGGGTCAGACGCGGATCAGTATTTATTCACTTCAGGGCCACGGGTCACGTGTCCTGATCTGGAACACATTATCGTGCACGGCCGCACTGGAGCTAGTCGCGTGAGGAACCTCCCTGACTGGGTAAGTCCCTTTCACCCCATGCCCAACCCCGCTTTTTTTCTACTTAACATACCATCAGAAAAACAGTGACAGAAAAAAAGCAAGCGTAACCGATGCTTTGTTTCTGCTTTTGTCGCACCACAGGATGCCTAACTCACAGGAGTTTACTCGCTCTACAAACTTGTACAATATCAGTGGGATATCCTGTTTGAATCGACCTTTTATTAGGTTAAAACCACTTTTATCCTCTGTACACTGGACCTACACGCAAGAGGATCATGTGATGTTTTTCTCGCTCACCAACGTGAGAATACCTGTCCACCACTCAAATAATGATGTGGCCGACCCCTTTTCCTTTAATCCCACAGCCTACTTGATCCATTTCTCCCGCTGAGTCAACCCACGATAACTCCTTATTCTTATTTGCTTTCGGAACCGAATCACCAGGACTTGAATCCGAGTGCCTGAGATTGGGTAAGATTCCGACTACACCCTCCACTCCACACAATCAATACCTGTTAACTGATCTTACTTTACTGAAGCTAACCTTGCTTTCACTTTTCTCCTTTCTCCTTTCCCTCCCCTTTTTGTTTTATTGCTTTCACACATTAATCGAAAATCCTTACCAAGGACTTTTAAACTCAACCTGGTCTTGAGCCCGGCCAGGTCGGAAGTATTACTGGCTAAGCGGTGAACACTCTTTTTGATTATCTTCTGGCTCATCATATTCTCTATGAAGGACGTTCTTGAATTCCCTGACCTATGTTCTCCTTCTGTTCCGTCCTTTCATTTTCAGACCTTTCTGTTTCTTCTCCTTGAAGTACACAGGTATGACATGCACTGCATATTAGAGGCCTATAGGGAGACCTCGACACTAGAACCAAGCATGTTTTGATTTTTGTACCTATGTATTGTCACCTACCAACGTTAATGTAAGAGACACAGTGTCTCATGATTTCTCTGACTCTCATCAACTGTTCTCTGTATCTGGTCTTCTCCATGACCAGACACATTTTCTCACTTATCTCCCTCCCAGATCACAAGTTGATCATACCACTTTTTACTCACCCCATTGGCATAATGGTGCGCATCCTTGTTTTCCACTGTAAGACGAATTATGTGCTATTCACCATGTTTATGGTTAGATTAAGGCATCACCCTCACTAAGTCACTTCATGCAGCCAATGATTTTTTTCAAATTTTGTTATACTGTACGCTCCACAGTCCTTTGTTTGTATCTTTCCCAGCCCTGATGAGTCGCTTATCACTGCGACGAAACACGTGGCGGCTGGCAACAAAAGACATTAAATGAAGATACCTCTCTTAAAAACATTTTGGTTTCTCTGACAACTATACTTGAAGTGTATTCATGTCTACCAGGGCATCTGTAATTTTGTGTTACTCTATTGTTGTGTGAAGTTGGTACTTAACTTTCATCTGGCCCTTCGTGTCCTGGCCAGTTTAGTCGCTATCATCCTGGATTGGGTTGTCCTGGTCCTCCTGGATATTTTCCTTGTCATTTGAGTCCTACTGAAACTAGAGCCATTGATCCCAACCTCTTGTACAGGTTCTTCTTGTTTGACTACTCCTGAGACAGGTTATTTTGGTCTTGGTCCATGTTAGAATTGGGGGTCTCTAGTTGGCACAGATAGGTACTTGTGACAAATAGGGACCCTCTCCTCTAGTAAGAGTAAGGGGGGTTACACTCCTAAAATAACCCCTGCTCACCCCCTTGGTAGATTGGCATGAGCAGCAAGGCTTTATTTCAGAGGCGTTGTAAGTTAAGCCTTTGTGAGCACATACAGTAACCCAGTGACAACACTACAAATGGACACCACACTAGGGGGCATATTACCAAGGGCATTTTTCCCGCTAATGCGGCGATAATTTTATCGCCCTATTACCAAGCTGTCGGTAACACCAGTTAGCGACAGCTTGTAGCCGATAGCGGGCCTTTAGGGGCCCACTTTGCATGTCAGCGATAATTATCGCTAATGACATGCAAAGTGGGCGTGCCAAGATGTTAGCGACTGAAAACAGTTGCTAACATCTCTAACTCCTATTAACAACTTTTGGAAATATTCGCGCTAAGCGCGAATATCTCCAAAAGCTAACGCCTGCTAAAATCAGTTCTTAGCCATGTTATTCAAAGGAAGGTGGATAACATGGCTAAGAGCATTGTCACAATAATGCATGAATATCGCTGATTTTCCAGCGATATTCATGCATTTCACAGGATTTTTACCGCTTTTGAGATAACTCTGATAATATCAAGGTATCTCAGCGGTAAAAATCCTCGGTGCTCGGCGATATATTTTTCCCACTAACCAAGCAATAGCGATAATTATTGCTATTGCTTGGTAATATGCCCCTAGGTTTTTTATAAAAAATAAGTATCTTTCATATAGAGTTACCACAAGACCAATAAACAACAAAAAGAATTCACAGTACTATTAGCTTTCAAGAGTTCTTGTTAAAAAGGCTCAAATCAAGGTTCTGTGCGAGTCGGTAGCCCGGACGGGCTACAGTGATTTTGAAAATTACAGAGTTTAGCAAAATTTGAATTTGAATTTGAATTTAAAAACACTTATAAAGCCCCCTTTTACCTAGCGGTTTCTTGACGCTGAGGACTTTTAGAACTCGGGTGGCAGCTGTGGGAGGACTAAGCTGGGAATTCTTGCAGAAACAGATGGGTTTTTAAGGCCTTACGAAAATCAGGGTAAAGTGGGATGGATCGGACGTTAAAGGGAAGAGAGTTCCAGAAAGTGGGGCAGAAGACCGCATAATTCACCCCCCCATCCTTATCTTCCTGAAGTGAGGGACGGAAAGAAGGGACTGAGAGGAGGAGCGGAGCTCTCTGGCTGGTGTATAGCTGGAGATTGCTGAATTTATGAATGCTGGGGCAGTTCCAGCTCGGGCCTGGAACGCAGTACAGCCCAGTTTGAAAAGGGCCGTCTCCCTAATGGGCAACCAATGCAAGTTCTTCAATACAGAGGTGGCATGATGGAATTTAGGGAGACCATAAATGAGACGAGCCGCTTGGTTCTGAACTAGCTGTAGGCGTCGGAGAGCGTAAGCCCGAACGCCGTTGTACAGGATACTGCCGTAGTCCAGCCGTGATAAGACCTTTGCCATCATGATGAGTTTGAGAGCAGGAAGAGTGAAGAATCTAGAGATTTTCCTGATAGTACGAAGAGTGAAGAAGCATGAAGACACCACCATACTGATCTGAGAGTGCAGAGTAAGGTTTTGGTTTAACGTGATCCCTAGTGTTTTGACAGAATGAGAAGGTGAAGGGGGGGAAACAAGTGAATGGGGCAAAACATAGGAATCCAGGGACTGGATGCACCACCAGTCAAAACCAGCTCAGTTTTGTCTGGGTTGAGTTTGAGATGGTTAAAATTCATCCAGTCCTTGATGAAAATCATGATTGATTGGAAATTAGAGATAGATTCTGGAGAGTGTGAGAGTATGAAGATCAACTGGAGGTCATCTGCATAATTGAAGACAGTGACCTTCAGTTGTTGTAGAGCAGAGATAAGGGGGAAAATAGAAAGATTAAATAGAAGAGGAGAGAGGGAAGAGCCTTGGGGAACACCACACTGTACCTTACGTGAGGGAGAGGAGAACCCTTCTAGATGGACGGCCTGGGTGCGGTCCCTCAGGAAGGAGGTGAGCCAATCTAGGGGAGGCCTCCTGATGCTCGCTGCCCTGACATGGAGTGATCAACCGTGTCAAAGGCAGCGGACAAATCTAGGAGGACCAAAGCCTGAGGACGGCCCCCATCCATTCCCTCCCCGAGGCTGTCCAGGACAGAGACCACGACCTTCTCGGTAGAGTGGCGGGGGCGGAATCCAGCCTGACAGGAGGCCAGGTAGCCACTGTCCTCCACAAAGGAACTGAGGGCGGAGGCGACGTGGCATTCCAGAATTTTTCCCAAGTAAGGGAGAAGGGAAATAGGGTGATAGTTAGTCAGGGAAGCAGGGTCAGCACCGGGTTTTTTCAGAAGGAGGATAATTATGGCAGATTTGTGAAGCTTTGGGACTGTACCAATCTTGAGTGAATCGTTCAGGAATCCCAAGGGAGGAGAAGGGCAAGCCCGGAAGATTTCCCTCGGGATGGGCGCTGGGCAAACATCTGAAGGGGAGCCAGATTTGACTTTCACAGCTAGCGAGGATAGCGTCTCTCTAGTCAGTTGAGGGATGTGGTCTAGATGAAACCTATTGGGAGAGGGTTCAGGGGCCGGGGGGAAAGGGGAAGGTGGGGGTATGTTAGCCTTAATGCCTTCGATTTTCTCCACAAAGTAGTTGTTTAGGGAGTCACAGAGGGCTTGGGAAGGGGAAGGTTTTAGGGAGGTTCTGTCTGACAGGGCCAGCTCATGAACGGTGGAGAAAGTTTCTCTAGACTGGTTTCCCGATGAAAGTATTTTGTCGGAGAAATAATCAGTCTTGCTGAGAGGATTGCCTTTTTATATGCGTTGAGCAGAAGTGAGTAGTGAGCTTTTAAAATTGGGCAGTAGGAGCGCCTCCATGCGCGTTCAGCCTGGCGGGCAGCTAACTTCTTTCCCTTAAGTTCATCGGTGAACCATTTGTTAACGTTATGGGCACGTTTCACAGCAACACGTTTCAGGGGAGCTACCTGATTGCAGGACCTGGATAGCCAGTCATTGATGGTGGTGACCTGGGAAGACGGAGAGAGATTCTCCAGGGCCGGGTAGGAATTTTGAAGAGTAAGGCAGAGGGCAGGAATATCGGCCTTGTTCCAGTTGCGGGCCCAGATGTTCCTGGGAAGGGCTGGGCATTTGGGCCGGTGAAGGTCTAAAGTGAACGAGATCAAGAAGTGGTCGGACCACAAACATGGTGTAATAGTAGGGGGGGAGACCAAAATATTCAGTAACCAGATTTGATCTAGGACGTGACCCTTTGAATGAGTAGGAGCGGATACATGGAAGATGAAATTAAGGCTAAGGAGGGAATCTGTAAAATTCCTAGATGCTGCGTCTTCCGCAGGATCGGAAGGCCAAAAGTTAAAGTCGCCAAGGACCAAAACAGAAGAGTTGTTGACTGTTAATGTAGCCAGTAGTTCCTCGAATTCCGTTAAAAAGTGGGGGGTAGAGTTAGGGGGACGATAAACGAGGACACAGGTGATGGGGGTTTGAAAAGAGGCTGATCGCATCACCAAGCACTCAGTTCCCTTAATAACCGGACAGGAGAGAATTTGAAAGTGGAAGTCTGACCGAATGATCAGAGCAACACCTCCACCTGCCAAATCCAGCGGACCGCGTCGGTACGGGCCCACTCAAATGTCGACAGACTCAGTCACAGTACCTTTTACTTGGGGCGGCTGGCACGGATGTACGAGACGGTTCTGGTGATCATCGCGGTGCAGAAACGAGGCGTTGCAGGATGCGTTGTCTCTCGATGCGGTGCAGGCAGCGGCCTGTGGACAGAGTTGGTGGATCCAAGGCTGCGTTGCAGGGCGAGACGGTGCTTCGATGCGGTGCTTGCAGCATGCAGTGCGGCGAATGAGCCAGAGTTCGGGAGCTGGTGTCGATCAGTCCAGACAGCGGTGCGAGTCAGGCAGTGCGTCGCGATGCGTGCAAGGCGGTTCCCAACTCCGTTGCGGTCACAGGAATCGAAGTCACCAGCAGTGAACGCGTAGGTCAGACCAGTTCGATTCGGTGTAGCGAGGCTTGCACGTTGGGGTGTCTAAAAGTCGCAGTGCAGGCTACGGCTCGGTGACGGGGTTAGGACGGAGTAGGTGATTGCAGAGCTTGCGTTGTTCGAGGTGGATGTTGCTTGATGCGGTGCTTACAGGACACCGGGCCAGTCGTGAGAGTCGGTCACAGCTCCCTCCCTCTGTAGCCACTTATTTCCAGCAGCAATTCACAAACGCTGGTGTAGTCCACTGGTCCTGGGACTTCGGTCAGGGGGCAAGCTCTCTTCAAAGCCCTTGGAGATCTTTGCACAAGTTGAAAGAAAAGTCCACAACGTTCTTTCTCCTCTCTTTGGCAGTCAGGCAACCAATGCAGGCCAATCCCCCAAGCAGCACCTCAGCTTGGGAATAGTCTCTCTTCAGTTTTCTCAAGTTCCTTCTTCTCAGCAGAGGTTTCGTCTTGTAAGTCCATAAGTGACCTTATTTCCGGGGATCAGGTTCCCAATATTTATACCCCAAAATCCTTTGTTCTCTGAGGGGAGAGGGGCCTGTGCCCAGTCGAAACAAGTTCTGAAGCACTCTGTTTACCAGACTTCTCCTTTCCTTTCACAGTGCAGGACAGGAACATCAGACTCCCCACAGGAGGTGGAGCCAGCATTGTGGAAGGCAAGTACAGCCCGGGAGCACTTTGTTGACAGTCTTCCTTCTCTTCTTTCAGTGTGCAGGACAGAGACATCAGACTGACCACAGGGGGCGGAGGCAGCACTGTGGGTGGCAGGCACTGTCCTATTCACGTCCCAGGTGCAACGCCTCCCTCCCATCTAGATGCAGATCTCCCTATTCACCACCGGGCTGCCCCAGCCTGTCTCTTGGAATCCCCCAGCCCTCTCACTCACAAAACCAGACAAAGGAATACACAACCTAGCAGATGGAGGATTGAAAGGTTTAGGCAAGCAAATACCTACTTTCTAAAAGTGGTATTTGCAAACACAGAATATCAAAATAAACTTCACTAAAAGGTGCATTTTATTATTCTGAGTCCAGGCATACTAAACTTAAATTTCTCCTATGTTCTCTGAGCCTGTTAGGATTATAAACATGTAATAAACTAGCAGCTCATTCTGGCCTATGGAGAACAGGTAGCCTTGCAATAGTGACAAACGAAAATAGCTGTAATTCACTATTAGGACATGCCACATACATCAGGGCCTTTCCTACCTTATACTTACAATGCACCCTGCCCTTGGGCCTACTATAGGGGTGGCTGATATGAAGAAAAGGGAAGGTTCAGGGACTGGCAAGTGGGTGCACTTGCCCAGTCAGCATGACAGTACCAGACTGCAGGCAGTATCTGCAATGGCAGACCTTAGTCACATTTTACAAGGATGCTTCTGTGGGTGGCACAACCAGTGCTGCAAGCCCACTAGCAGCATTTGGATTTACACACCCTGGGCACCCTCAGTGCACTGTACTAGGGTCTGACAAGTAAACCAAATAGTCAATCATAGAATCACCAATTCATACATTAATTTACAATAGGGAGAGCATATGCACTTTAGCACTGATCAGCAGTGGTAAAGTGCCCAGAGTCATAAAATAGCCAACAACAGGTCAGAAAAGATATAGGAGGAAGGCAAAAAGTTTAGGATGACCCTGCAAAAAGGGCCAAGTCCAACAGTCCTCTTGACCACTACTGTCCAAAACCCCTTGCTCTTTCCTGATTGGTAATCAAAGCTCTGGTTCCCTAGGTCCTAATCTTCGTGGCCTTCCTAGCCTCTTTGTTCACCTAGTCCTCCTTGTACTGGTCTTCTGGGTGGCCTTTGTTCTGGTCCCCAAGGGCTTTTTTGTCCCTGCCCTGCTTATCCTGGTTTCTTGGTACTACTGGCTATTCCCCTCCCAGTCCTCCTGACCCTAATCCCCCTTCTCCTTCCCCTTACGGTTCTTCAACCTAGTCTTAGAGTGCACTGACCCTGTACTTCCGGGTCTTTACAGTCTCTCAGTTCTGTAAAGTTTCAGCCCCCTCATCCTAATTCACGTCCATCTGTTCTCTAGGTCCTGCTCCCTTGGATTACTATATTCTCCAGGATTGCCTGTTCCTAATCCTACTACTCCTGGGTATCATAGTTCATGTAGTCCTGGTCTTAGATCTGGCAGTCCCCTGTCTGATCCTCATGTATCAGGTCTTCTGGTACTGATCCCACTGGCCTTCGTTTCACTAACCCTCCTCGTCTCCCAGTCCTCCTGGCCCATCCTAGTCCTACTAATACACCTGGTTTTCCTGTTCTACTTTGCTCTTGTCAATCTGACCCCAGTCTCCTCTATCGTGGTCCTCCTAGAAATTGTGCTCCTGGGTCTGGTCTTTCTCATTCTTCAAGCACTGGTCCTCCTAGTGCCCTTATTGAGGGTCACCCTGCTCCTGTAGTCCTTTTCACCCTACTTTTGGATACCTCTGAGTCTGACCCCCATGGAACCTCTGTTCTGATACTAGTCCAACTGTGCCTAGGCTTACTGATCATTCTAATCTAAGTCTCCAGGTCCTACTAGCGCAGGGTCTTTCTGTTCATGGTCTTCGTGGTTTCTATTTGCTTCTGGCCTCTTAGTCCTTGTTGATCTGAATTATGTGGCCCTGGCTCTCTGTCTCTTGTCATTCTTTCAATTGCTCTCTTAGTGCCTGTCTTTAGATTATCTATCTGGGTCTACTACTCCTGCCCCTGGTCATCCTTATTCCTCTGGTCCTTTTCGGTGCTCCGAGGCCCTCCTAGCCTTCCTCATCATTATGGTCCAGGGCACTCTTTTTCTTCACTTACTTCAGGCCCTTATTCAGTGAGATCAGATCCCCCTGTTCTATATCATCTGTGTGCTCCCAATCCTTCTCACCGACGCCCTCGTTGCTCTGACTGTCTCATCCCTCCTAGTGGTCCACTCTTGGACCCTTATTCTCCTACTTGTCATCATACTCCTCCTACTAGTCCTAATCCTTGCATTCCCACACCCCACTGGAATGATTTTAGTCAAGTACAGCATCCCATATTATCACCCAGACGTTTTTATTTTTGGGACAGTACTGACAAAGGACAGAAATGAGGGCTCAGTAGAGGCAGGAAAACACTGCTTAGTCTGTCAAAAACCAAAACTACCATCCCCAAGATACATTGCACAGGTGAATATCATCTCAGTGTGTGGCATGAAGGTGTCACTCGTGGCATGGGACCAATAGGCATCAATGCCTGAAATCCACTCTGTTAAGTGAAGACTATGAACAAGTGAGTTTATTTACAGGCAGCAGAGTGAACTCCTCCTGTGAACTATCCAGATGCTTTACTTACCTGCCTCCTGCTTTCATTTCCCCATTCGTCATAAGTCCCATTACTATGCCTCACTCAATTTACCTCCTGCATGTATCTCAATGATTGTGCCCTCAAACACTAATTGCCTACTGTATGCGTACCTCCCTCTGGGGCCGAGCTTCAACGTCTGTGAGCATTCCTTGATTACTGCTGCTTTTCAACTGCTGCTGTGTTACCAGATTTGAAATACCAAGCAGGAACAACGCCCCATAAAAAGAAGCCAAAAACTAGCGCAAGGCCTTCTATAAAAAGCCCAAAAAGTCTCCACCCCTCAAAAACATGAAAAAGAGGACCAAGAACATTAAAAAAAAAAACATATTCTCAGTAGTATATAAAACATTATGTAAAATGCTTCAAACCATACTCATTATATTTTGAAACACAATCAAAGACTTCTAGACTGCAGTGCAAAATCTCTGTATGACATATTCTGAAGTTCTTGAAATAAAAGATTGATTCCTAAATTTCTTATCTGAATATTAAAATAACAAAATATTTGTATTAAAAATTATTTTACTGTTTATCCATCTAGTTTAATGAATGCGCTTACCCTTTGTACAAAATATTGTACATTTGTGGAAGCACTTACATTCAAATGCCTCACATATTTTGCATACCCATTACAAGATGGCAACCATCCTACCTATGCTTGTTGTCCGTTTTTGCTTCATGGACAGCTAAATAAAGACCTCCTTCATTCCATTTATACAACAGCAAGTGAATGTATACATTTATACTATTTAGTCTGTGGCAAAGTGAACAGCAGAGGTTATGTACTACTTATTTGGTCATCAGTGGGGCAACAATCCACTTTCATAATATTATCTATAAATAGAGTTGCCAACTTTCCAAGTGAAAAATTCTCTAAATTTGATGTTGATTTAAAAGTTTCATGCAAGCCAACATTTTAGAAGAGCAAAGCGGGAGATTTTAAAATATATAATCGGGAGAATGTATTCCCCCATTCACTTCTATTGAAGGAGAGTCAATTTCAGGCAGGAGGCAGCCAAATTAAAGCCATTTTTCTCTTCAAAAATCGGGAGTCTACTGTATGAATCGGATCTATTGGTATGCGTGGAGTCTGCAAAAGCCCAGACTTGCTACTAAATAGAACCTTAAACAAAATCAAATGGATTCATTTGCAAAATTACTTTTCTGCCTTAAATAGTAGCTAGGGATCATTAACGCATCTCTAAAACAGATTTATAAGTGTTTGGTATTTAAATTTACTGTTTGAAGTATGTATAGATCGGGGCTAAATACACCAGCTTTGGGCGACGTTGCTTAGTTGTGGACCAGTGACATAAACATAGCTGAGGACCGGCCAAGTGGCAAATCTATTAGTAAATAAAGTTAACTTTCACATTTGTCCCTTTATCACTACTAACTTCACCAGACGCTGCTATTCCATGTACCATTTTTCCAATGTGTTTTCATTTATTAACATGTATTTCGGAACTGAATGATACTGCGCCTTCCTGCAATCAAAAACAGCTCAATAATAAGTAAGACGATCATCTTTTATAGCACGGCACAGCTGCATTTAAAAGGTTCAATGTAGCTCTGTGTTTACGATGTACAACGTGAAGACATTCTTTCCTAAAACTGCAGTAGAACTGAAAAGGGGCACAGCTGAATATGAAGAATGTTCTGTCACAGTGATTTATGTTTTTTAGAAAATATTGGTAATTTCCTTCTATATTATCTTCTATATGTCCTGCATGAAAGATGAATTGCATTAATTTTGAAAAGTCAGAATACAAATGCTGATGACGGTGTGGGCATCCTCTTGACTGGCAATCATTACACGCTCATCTGTCTCAGTGTCAGTGTCAATAACAACCACTTATCATCACGTACAGGGACAGGCATGATCACGAGCTCTCGAAGGGCTGCAATGTAACTGTGTTCAAAACTGAAAATACCAACGAATGTTGGATGTAGTGTCGACAATCTGATATAGTTTCAACTGATTTAACGCATACCTAAAGGTCATTATTTTATGCATGTACATCCATATGTGCCCCCTGCACATACTACAAATCTCGTGTCTGTGCCCTATAAAATTAATAATAATGCTGCAAAATTATTCCTTCACACATTTGATTGGTTTTTCGACTGAAGGCACACAAGGTGTTTCCCTGACCACTATCGTCACAGAGATTACCAGGCAGTGTCAAGTAGGAGTTTACCACTTACCAGGAGACATGGGTACTCAGTCTGCTGTAGACAGATGCCTTGAAGTATTCTCCTACCATATCCAAGCATATGGCAAAGGACAAAGAAGGGAGGGTGAGCCGAATTGTAATGATTGTGACGAAGACCAGCAGTACAAAGAGTAATGAAGCAATAAATATAAAGAAGATTACCAGTAAGTATTTGTCCCTACTCACTGTCATTACATTTTTGAGGTATTCCAATAAAACAAGCGTCTGATTCTTGAAAAATAACCCTTCCCTAAGATGGTCTTAATGCACACTCATATATTTAATGCATACTTAACTTGAAAAAGAACAAAAAAGTAAATTCAGTGTTACACATGTAAAGTAGAATGTCAATTCAAAACTAATTTCAGAACCATAATGCCAGAATGTGATTGATCTAATCCACCTACTTAAAGTCGTTTTTGTAGCTTTCCCTTCTCTTTCTGCTTGACAAAAAATGACAAAAAGATGATCAGACTTTCTGAACTCTTGATGTCTGTTAAGATAAATAGAAAGTGCTTGCTTAACATCCAAAGTATGCAAACAATGTCTTCTTTGGTAGAAAGAGAGGGAAAAAACACTGGAAGAATCACTTCTTATGCAACAAAAACACAACGGTGAGGTAGGAAGTGCAGTGCAAAAAACAGAACTTAAAAGTGAAAAAGTGTAAATAAAATTGGATAAGGGAAAATGCGTTCCACCTCTAAGACAGCGCATTTTTCAAACTGTCTATAACTATTTTTAATATTGGCGAAGCGAGCATCATCCGAATAAAGTTTGTTCTATGCTCCCTTATCCAATTTTATTTACACTTTACTTGTTCTTTTTCACTTTTAAGTTCTGTTTTTGCACTGCACTTTCCCAGTCACACCACGCTCTACCACTCATCATTCTTTAAGAGTGGCAACCATACTATTGTTTGCACAGCGGAGGAGATCTACCTACCACCTGGTCTCCTTACGTCTGTAGTATACATATTTGCATAGATGGTCTTGACAAATACCAAATGATGAAGGGCGGTTCCGAGTGGTGACTGATGGGTATCTCTGACCATCTATAGATTTGTCATTGTATACCACGCTTTTTCTAGTCAGTTGATGGGTATTTTGTTCTGGTCTGTTCCCTGCCCAACGTAAACTCACTTCTGTTGCAGCCTGAAGGGAAAACTAGACTTTTGGAATAAAAAAGGATACAGTCTTAGTATTACCCCATCTTCAAAAAAACCTTAGAAAAAGTGGACGACAGAGCAAAGCTGAAAGTTTCCCAATGCTATGAGATGACGTAGTAGCAACAAGAAAGCAAACATTAAATTAAAGCAATTTCAAGTCTACAGATTCTAGAGGTTTGAACGGGGAAAACTGAAGAGCTCTAAGGAGAGAAGGAAGATCACATGAAGGTGAATTGAGCTAAAGAACGGGGTTATAAGTAAAGAAACTCCTCGAGGTTCTGTAAACTAAGGTTTCTATTTCCTTCTGGGGCTAAGTGCCTTGACTGAGAACCAGAGAGATTTTAAAGTAGAAACAGAGAGAGCAATTTGAAAGCCTTCCACCAGGAACTGCAAAACAGAAGAAATACGCAAGATGGTACTAAAAGCTCATGCAATGAACACTATTTATGAAACATGGCCCAGTGCTTACAGTAAGCCTTAAAGGTAGAGTGTCTCCTGGAGCTCTGGATACTGTTTATCAGAGTTGACAAAATACTCTTCTTTAATAAATTCAACTCTCAACTCCTGATCTGATAGATTTAGATTGAGGGGGAGAGGAAGAGGGGAGAACCTGAGAGGAGAAGGAAATAGACGAAGTATCCATGGAGGAGTCCTGCACATGGATCACAACTTTGGAAATCGGCGCGGTCAGAAGGGGACCACTAATATCACATCTGCTTTTTCCTTGTAGATCCTGGTCAAAACACTTGAGATTAGAGGAAACAGGGGAAACACATAAAGTAACCTATTGGGCCACCTTGTTACGCAAGCTTCTTTCTACTAAAACTGAAAAGCAATATCTCTGAACCATAACATTGTTCTTTGATGCAAAGAGGTCGAGGATAGGGATTCAGAACATCTTGCATATCTTCCAGAATACAGTCTAGGTTAATGACAGGTTCCTGGACAAAGAAAAGTCTCTGCTAAACTAATCCACCTACTGGTTGTTGACTGCTCTGACTTGAACTGCTGACAGTCTTAGAAGATTTCTCTCTGCTCAAAAATGTAAAGTATTCGCGACCTAAGTGAGTGCTCCCTTGATGTATAAGATAAGTAACATATACTTTATTGTCTGTCATTATCAGAGCATTCTTTTTATAAATTGAGATGCTGAAATGAATGAGGGCTTTGTAGATTGCCACCAGTTTTCTCCAGTTAGATGATCTCCTACTGTCCAATGGTGACCACTTGATCTCGCAATAACAGTCATTGAAGGTCACTTCCCATCCTACTCGGCAGCACTTGTGGTCAGGATCATTGGTTGCTGAGGATGCATTTCTACTCCATTGAGTAGATTTTTAACACCCATTCGCCAAGCCAATTCCCTCTTAAGATCTGGATCCTGCTGTCCAAGGTCTGGATTTTCATAGAGTAAAATCTTTGCAGATGCCATCGAAGAAGACGTAAAACAGGCCCACTGCACTGTGAAAATACAAGCTGCCATAGAGGCCTGTATTTCCATGCACAGCCTTGAAGTTATCTCTGTCTTACTGAATAGTTTCATGTTCAATATCTGAAGGCAAGCGATTCTTTTTTACAGAAGGAAGGACTTCCCAAAGTCGGGGTGAATCTTGCCCTAATGAAAATCCGGACCTTTAATAGCAGAAGGTGACACTTCTGAATGTTCAATAGTAAATTCAGAATGCTGAGTAGCAGATTCATCTTTTCCAGAATCTAAAGCATGATCTGTTCTGAGAGTACATGCTGCAGCCAGTCATCTGGATAAGGGAAGACTGGATTTGCATGAAGATGCAAATGAGCAGCAATGGGTGCCATCAACTTTACAAAAACTCGCAGAGCTTATTTCAGTTCAAAAAGAAGCCCACCTCAGATATTTCCAATGAGTTTTGACAACTGGAATATGCAATTGGCATCAATCATATCTAGTGTAATCATGACATGATTTGATGGGAGCAAACAAATTATCCTCTGTAAGACTTCCATTTTGAATGTATTGTCCTGAACATGTAGAGTTAGAATTTTAACCCCCTGAAGCTTTCTTCACCAGAAAGATGATCAAGTAATTGCCCTGACCACTTTCCTGAACAGGTACTGGACAAATAGCACCCATTTTTTATTAGAGCTGCTGTTCTTTCGAGATGAGCCTTTCTTTTGAGGGAATTCTTGGACATAGGAGTAAGTATGGTCTCCCAAATATCTGGTAAAGATTGCAATTTGATTTGATAACTCTTTTTTACTCCTCTGAAAACCCATATAGCCATCATTATCTGATTCCAGACATAGAAACATGGTTTTATTTGACCTCCAACTCTTAGGTGTAGGCCAACTCCTCCCGAATTGGCATAGCCAGATTTGCTGTTTGTAAGAATGCATTTTCTGCTTCTGCTTTCTGAAGGAGTGAAAGGAAGAACATTTGTGGTGACCCTTCATAGAATGATTATATATCTGTGCTGTGGATGGCTGCCTGAAAGATTGTGGACTACAAGATTCTTTCCTGAAAGAAGAGAAATGTTTATGCTTTTTGAACAGACAATAGAGCCTAGATTCCAAATCTGTGCCATAAAACTTTGATCAATCAAAGGGCATATTTTAAGGGCTATTGCTCTTTGGGCTGCATCTGTGCTCCAAACCTTCAAATACAGATCCCATTTAGGAGCCACAGAAGCACCACATGCCAAGGCCATAGATCTTACTACATTGAAATATGTATTTGATAGCAAATCTACTTGACGTTCCATTACCTCCAATAACTCAGAGCATTCAGTGCCCTAAATCTCTTTAAATAAAGTCTTGAAGTCTGAGGTTAAAGTTTGTTCATTGTAGAGTCCATAACCACAGATCCCATATGTGATCCCACAAAAACATTCTCAAGAGAGGAATTCAGTTTCTTTATAGCAGGATCCATTGAAACATTTTCCTCCGCCATTGATGACCTGCTTACCAAACTACCTACTACTGAATGAATTTGAACATAATCTTGTAACAAGGAGTGAATGTTCCCTAAAACTTAAAGCTGAAATATAAACTTTGGCATAGGAATACTTTCTGGATCTTTCTGTTCACATCAAAAAGATGATGGATAGGAAGGCTATCGGAAGGCTATCATTAATAGGCTTCTGGAACTGGTTGAGAACAGACTCCTGAGATGTAGAAGGTCTCTCAAAACCCATATTCTCTCTGTCATGGGTCAAAACATCAGGCAACACCTGCTTAGAAATATACTTCCCGTTCTGCTCTCAAACAGGAGAAGCATCCTCAGAATCATAGAAAACATCAGACGCCAACACACAGTAGCCTTAGAATTGTCATTCTGGAATTCCCTTAAAGTATTCAGAATAATTCTTCTAATCTTCTCTTCCATTTCATCTCTACCTTGAAGGATGAAGGAGGGAAATTTGTTGAGTGAGAAAACAATGGATAAGCAAACAGTGGGGAAATGTGTGTCTTTTTTGCTGAATGTCACCCCATCATGTTATAATCCAAAAGCAATCCAGAAGCACAACTGAGAGGATGTCTAAAAAACTGGCAAATAATAAGTACAATTGACACATTATCAAACTTACCTACATCTTCTCTTGCTTAATAAATAGCTGCATATGAGAAGCATACATTCACGCTCTGAAAACAAATGTTTGCACATACGTGCCCCTCCAGAACCACCATGCATGCAAGAACAAGCCACTTACTTCAGCACCCCATAAATGAAAAGGAACAGTCCTTTGTAAGCCAATCTCCCACCTCTACCCTTTGTGTTAAGTTCAGGCCTCCCACCCAGCAGGAGGAATACTCTGCAAGCCTAGCCTAGCCCTCCAAGATTAAACGCAGCTAGAGAATCTGTGCCTCCATATTCCATATTTGTCATTGTATACCACGCTTTTTCTAGTCAGTTGATGGGTATTTTGTTCTGGTCTGTTCCCTGCCCAACGTAAACTCACTTCTGTTGCAGCCTGAAGGGAAAACTAGACTTTTGGAATAAAAAAGGATACAGTCTTAGTATTACCCCATCTTCAAAAAAACCTTAGAAAAAGTGGACGACAGAGCAAAGCTGAAAGTTTCCCAATGCTATGAGATGACGTAGTAGCAACAAGAAAGCAAACATTAAATTAAAGCAATTTCAAGTCTACAGATTCTAGAGGTTTGAACGGGGAAAACTGAAGAGCTCTAAGGAGAGAAGGAAGATCACATGAAGGTGAATTGAGCTAAAGAACGGGGTTATAAGTAAAGAAACTCCTCGAGGTTCTGTAAACTAAGGTTTCTATTTCCTTCTGGGGCTAAGTGCCTTGACTGAGAACCAGAGAGATTTTAAAGTAGAAACAGAGAGAGCAATTTGAAAGCCTTCCACCAGGAACTGCAAAACAGAAGAAATACGCAAGATGGTACTAAAAGCTCATGCAATGAACACTATTTATGAAACATGGCCCAGTGCTTACAGTAAGCCTTAAAGGTAGAGTGTCTCCTGGAGCTCTGGATACTGTTTATCAGAGTTGACAAAATACTCTTCTTTAATAAATTCAACTCTCAACTCCTGATCTGATAGATTTAGATTGAGGGGGAGAGGAAGAGGGGAGAACCTGAGAGGAGAAGGAAATAGACGAAGTATCCATGGAGGAGTCCTGCACATGGATCACAACTTTGGAAATCGGCGCGGTCAGAAGGGGACCACTAATATCACATCTGCTTTTTCCTTGTAGATCCTGGTCAAAACACTTGAGATTAGAGGAAACAGGGGAAACACATAAAGTAACCTATTGGGCCACCTTGTTACGCAAGCTTCTTTCTACTAAAACTGAAAAGCAATATCTCTGAACCATAACATTGTTCTTTGATGCAAAGAGGTCGAGGATAGGGATTCAGAACATCTTGCATATCTTCCAGAATACAGTCTAGGTTAATGACAGGTTCCTGGACAAAGAAAAGTCTCTGCTAAACTAATCCACCTACTGGTTGTTGACTGCTCTGACTTGAACTGCTGACAGTCTTAGAAGATTTCTCTCTGCTCAAAAATGTAAAGTATTCGCGACCTAAGTGAGTGCTCCCTTGATGTATAAGATAAGTAACATATACTTTATTGTCTGTCATTATCAGAGCATTCTTTTTATAAATTGAGATGCTGAAATGAATGAGGGCTTTGTAGATTGCCACCAGTTTTCTCCAGTTAGATGATCTCCTACTGTCCAATGGTGACCACTTGATCTCGCAATAACAGTCATTGAAGGTCACTTCCCATCCTACTCGGCAGCACTTGTGGTCAGGATCATTGGTTGCTGAGGATGCATTTCTACTCCATTGAGTAGATTTTTAACACCCATTCGCCAAGCCAATTCCCTCTTAAGATCTGGATCCTGCTGTCCAAGGTCTGGATTTTCATAGAGTAAAATCTTTGCAGATGCCATCGAAGAAGACGTAAAACAGGCCCACTGCACTGTGAAAATACAAGCTGCCATAGAGGCCTGTATTTCCATGCACAGCCTTGAAGTTATCTCTGTCTTACTGAATAGTTTCATGTTCAATATCTGAAGGCAAGCGATTCTTTTTTACAGAAGGAAGGACTTCCCAAAGTCGGGGTGAATCTTGCCCTAATGAAAATCCGGACCTTTAATAGCAGAAGGTGACACTTCTGAATGTTCAATAGTAAATTCAGAATGCTGAGTAGCAGATTCATCTTTTCCAGAATCTAAAGCATGATCTGTTCTGAGAGTACATGCTGCAGCCAGTCATCTGGATAAGGGAAGACTGGATTTGCATGAAGATGCAAATGAGCAGCAATGGGTGCCATCAACTTTACAAAAACTCGCAGAGCTTATTTCAGTTCAAAAAGAAGCCCACCTCAGATATTTCCAATGAGTTTTGACAACTGGAATATGCAATTGGCATCAATCATATCTAGTGTAATCATGACATGATTTGATGGGAGCAAACAAATTATCCTCTGTAAGACTTCCATTTTGAATGTATTGTCCTGAACATGTAGAGTTAGAATTTTAACCCCCTGAAGCTTTCTTCACCAGAAAGATGATCAAGTAATTGCCCTGACCACTTTCCTGAACAGGTACTGGACAAATAGCACCCATTTTTTATTAGAGCTGCTGTTCTTTCGAGATGAGCCTTTCTTTTGAGGGAATTCTTGGACATAGGAGTAAGTATGGTCTCCCAAATATCTGGTAAAGATTGCAATTTGATTTGATAACTCTTTTTTACTCCTCTGAAAACCCATATAGCCATCATTATCTGATTCCAGACATAGAAACATGGTTTTATTTGACCTCCAACTCTTAGGTGTAGGCCAACTCCTCCCGAATTGGCATAGCCAGATTTGCTGTTTGTAAGAATGCATTTTCTGCTTCTGCTTTCTGAAGGAGTGAAAGGAAGAACATTTGTGGTGGCCCTTCATAGAATGATTATATATCTGTGCTGTGGATGGCTGCCTGAAAGATTGTGGACTACAAGATTCTTTCCTGAAAGAAGAGAAATGTTTATGCTTTTTGAACAGACAATAGAGCCTAGATTCCAAATCTGTGCCATAAAACTTTGATCAATCAAAGGGCATATTTTAAGGGCTATTGCTCTTTGGGCTGCATCTGTGTTCCAAACCTTCAAATACAGATCCCATTTAGGAGCCACAGAAGCACCACATGCCAAGGCCATAGATCTTACTACATTGAAATATGTATTTGATAGCAAATCTACTTGACGTTCCATTACCTCCAATAACTCAGAGCATTCAGTGCCCTAAATCTCTTTAAATAAAGTCTTGAAGTCTGAGGTTAAAGTTTGTTCATTGTAGAGTCCATAACCACAGATCCCATATGTGATCCCACAAAAACATTCTCAAGAGAGGAATTCAGTTTCTTTATAGCAGGATCCATTGAAACATTTTCCTCCGCCATTGATGACCTGCTTACCAAACTACCTACTACTGAATGAATTTGAACATAATCTTGTAACAAGGAGTGAATGTTCCCTAAAACTTAAAGCTGAAATATAAACTTTGGCATAGGAATACTTTCTGGATCTTTCTGTTCACATCAAAAAGATGATGGATAGGAAGGCTATCGGAAGGCTATCATTAATAGGCTTCTGGAACTGGTTGAGAACAGACTCCTGAGATGTAGAAGGTCTCTCAAAACCCATATTCTCTCTGTCATGGGTCAAAACATCAGGCAACACCTGCTTAGAAATATACTTCCCGTTCTGCTCTCAAACAGGAGAAGCATCCTCAGAATCATAGAAAACATCAGACGCCAACACACAGTAGCCTTAGAATTGTCATTCTGGAATTCCCTTAAAGTATTCAGAATAATTCTTCTAATCTTCTCTTCCATTTCATCTCTACCTTGAAGGATGAAGGAGGGAAATTTGTTGAGTGAGAAAACAATGGAGAAGCAAACAGTGGGGAAATGTGTGTCTTTTTTGCTGAATGTCACCCCATCATGTTATAATCCAAAAGCAATCCAGAAGCACAACTGAGAGGATGTCTAAAAAACTGGCAAATAATAAGTACAATTGACACATTATCAAACTTACCTACATCTTCTCTTGCTTAATAAATAGCTGCATATGAGAAGCATACATTCACGCTCTGAAAACAAATGTTTGCACATACGTGCCCCTCCAGAACCACCATGCATGCAAGAACAAGCCACTTACTTCAGCACCCCATAAATGAAAAGGAACAGTCCTTTGTAAGCCAATCTCCCACCTCTACCCTTTGTGTTAAGTTCAGGCCTCCCACCCAGCAGGAGGAATACTCTGCAAGCCTAGCCTAGCCCTCCAAGATTAAACGCAGCTAGAGAATCTGTGCCTCCATATTCCATATTTGTCATTGTATACCACGCTTTTTCTAGTCAGTTGATGGGTATTTTGTTCTGGTCTGTTCCCTGCCCAACGTAAACTCACTTCTGTTGCAGCCTGAAGGGAAAACTAGACTTTTGGAATAAAAAAGGATACAGTCTTAGTATTACCCCATCTTCAAAAAAACCTTAGAAAAAGTGGACGACAGAGCAAAGCTGAAAGTTTCCCAATGCTATGAGATGACGTAGTAGCAACAAGAAAGCAAACATTAAATTAAAGCAATTTCAAGTCTACAGATTCTAGAGGTTTGAACAGGGAAAACTGAAGAGCTCTAAGGAGAGAAGGAAGATCACATGAAGGTGAATTGAGCTAAAGAACGGGGTTATAAGTAAAGAAACTCCTCGCGGTTCTGTAAACTAAGGTTTCTATTTCCTTCTGGGGCTAAGTGCCTTGACTGAGAACCAGAGAGATTTTAAAGTAGAAACAGAGAGAGCAATTTGAAAGCCTTCCACCAGGAATTGCAAAACAGAAGAAATACGCAAGATGGTACTAAAAGCTCATGCAATGAACACTATTTATGAAACATGGCCCAGTGCTTACAGTAAGCCTTAAAGGTAGAGTGTCTCCTGGAGCTCTGGATACTGTTTATCAGAGTTGACAAAATACTCTTCTTTAATAAATTCAACTCTCAACTCCTGATCTGATAGATTTAGATTGAGGGGGAGAGGAAGAGGGGAGAACCTGAGAGGAGAAGGAAATAGACGAAGTATCCATGGAGGAGTCCTGCACATGGATCACAACTTTGGAAATCGGCGCGGTCAGAAGGGAACCACTAATATCACATCTGCTTTTTCCTTGTAGATCCTGGTCAAAACACTTGAGATTAGAGGAAACAGGGGAAACACATAAAGTAACCTATTGGGCCACCTTGTTACGCAAGCTTCTTTCTACTAAAACTGAAAAGCAATATCTCTGAACCATAACATTGTTCTTTGATGCAAAGAGGTCGAGGATAGGGATTCAGAACATCTTGCATATCTTCCAGAATACAGTCTAGGTTAATGACAGGTTCCTGGACAAAGAAAAGTCTCTGCTAAACTAATCCACCTACTGGTTGTTGACTGCTCTGACTTGAACTGCTGACAGTCTTAGAAGATTTCTCTCTGCCCAAAAATGTAAAGTATTCGCGACCTAAGTGAGTGCTCCCTTGATGTATAAGATAAGTAACATATACTTTATTGTCTGTCATTATCAGAGCATTCTTTTTATAAATTGAGATGCTGAAATGAATGAGGGCTTTGTAGATTGCCACCAGTTTTCTCCAGTTAGATGATCTCCTACTGTCCAATGGTGACCACTTGATCTCGCAATAACAGTCATTGAAGGTCACTTCCCATCCTACTCGGCAGCACTTGTGGTCAGGATCATTGGTTGCTGAGGATGCATTTCTACTCCATTGAGTAGATTTTTAACACCCATTCGCCAAGCCAATTCCCTCTTAAGATCTGGATCCTGCTGTCCAAGGTCTGGATTTTCATAGAGTAAAATCTTTGCAGATGCCATCGAAGAAGACGTAAAACAGGCCCACTGCACTGTGAAAATACAAGCTGCCATAGAGGCCTGTATTTCCATGCACAGCCTTGAAGTTATCTTTGTCTTACTGAATAGTTTCATGTTCAATATCTGAAGGCAAGCGATTCTTTTTTACAGAAGGAAGGACTTCCCAAAGTCGGGGTGAATCTTGCCCTAATGAAAATCCGGACCTTTAATAGCAGAAGGTGACACTTCTGAATGTTCAATAGTAAATTCAGAATGCTGAGTAGCAGATTCATCTTTTCCAGAATCTAAAGCATGATCTGTTCTGAGAGTACATGCTGCAGCCAGTCATCTGGATAAGGGAAGACTGGATTTGCATGAAGATGCAAATGAGCAGCAATGGGTGCCATCAACTTTACAAAAACTCGCAGAGCTTATTTCAGTTCAAAAAGAAGCCCACCTCAGATATTTCCAATGAGTTTTGACAACTGGAATATGCAATTGGCATCAATCATATCTAGTGTAGGCATGAGCGGATTTTGCGGATTGGCAATCCGCGAATTTGCGGATTTGCGAACTCGCAATCCGCAAAATCCGCGAATTCCCGCGAATTTGCGGATTTTTTTTTTTTTTTGTGTTCGCCCGTGTTTCTGCCAGTTCGCGAGGGTTTTTACAATTTCGCAATTTGCGAACTTACCTGTCGGGTCGCAAGTTTTGCGAACTTGTTGTTTCTACGTGTCCAACCTGTTTGGGACACTCTTCTTCATCACTGCCACTCTCTGTCACCACTGCCACTCTCTGACTACTCATGCCACCCTCTGGCCCACCCATGCCACCCTCTGTTTCATCACCACACCCTCTGGTTGTCCAGTGTACATTATTTTCGGCAAAGCAAAGCACACCTTCCCTGCCTCAAGTGACCTGAATTAATTTGGGGCTGATTAATGTGTCACAGAATATTTTTTTAGCTGGCACCTGCTTCCTTAGTGCGCCCTGATTAGTGATCTTTTGCACTTGCTAAGTGCTTTCATTGTTGCAAAATTAGTTACAACACCTGCCCTGCCCCAACTGACAATAATGAATTAGGGGCTGATTAATGGATTTTAACTTCCAGCCTGGCTCCTGCTTGTCTCCCTTAGCTGTAATTCATGACCTTTGTGGCATATGTGTAACTATTCTGAGGTTCAGAGCAGGGTCACATAATAGTTTCAACTGGCAACTGAACTCTGGAGGGGCCCCTCAGGAAGCACTACAGGAAATGGCTACTAATGATGTGCCTGAACTTTTGAACCTGGTAAGTAGTTACTTTCAGTTTTGCTTAGATCATATTTCTGCAATTTCGCACTTATTCGCGGGGCGCGAACTCACGCGAACAGTGCGAGCAGTGCGAGCAAAATCCGCTGCTCGCGGATTTGCGGATTTTGCAGGAAATTCGCAAATCTCGCAGATTGCGGATTTCCCGAAAATCCGCAAAATCCGCGAGCGGAACGGATTTTCCGCCCATGCCTAATCTAGTGTAATCATGACATGATTTGATGGGAGCAAACAAATTATCCTCTGTAAGACTTCCATTTTGAATGTATTGTCCTGAACATGTAGAGTTAGAATTTTAAACCCCTGAAGCTTTCTTCACCAGAAAGATGATCAAGTAATTGCCCTGACCACTTTCCTGAACAGGTACTGGACAAATAGCACCCATTTTTTATTAGAGCTGCTGTTCTTTCAAGATGAGCCTTTCTTTTGAGGGAATTCTTGGACATAGGAGTAAGTATGGTCTCCCAAATATCTGGTAAAGATTGCAATTTGATTTGATAACTCTTTTTTACTCCTCTGAAAACCCATATAGCCATCATTATCTGATTCCAGACATAGAAACATGGTTTTATTTGACCTCCAACTCTTAGGTGTAGGCAAACTCCTCCCGAATTGGCATAGCCAGATTTGCTGTTTGTAAGAATGCATTTTCTGCTTCTGCTTTCTGAAGGAGTGAAAGGAAGAACATTTGTGGTGGCCCTTCATAGAATGATTATATATCTGTGCTGTGGATGGCTGCCTGAAAGATTGTGGACTACAAGATTCTTTCCTGAAAGAAGAGAAATGTTTATGCTTTTTGAACAGACAATAGAGCCTAGATTCCAAATCTGTGCCATAAAACTTTGATCAATCAAAGGGCATATTTTAAGGGCTATTGCTCTTTGGGCTGCATCTGTGTTCCAAACCTTCAAATACAGATCCCATTTAAGAGCCACAGAAGCACCACATGCCAAGGCCATAGATCTTACTACATTGAAATATGTATTTGATAGCAAATCTACTTGACGTTCCATTACCTCCAATAACTCAGAGCATTCAGTGCCCTAAATCTCTTTAAATAAAGTCTTGAAGTCTGAGGTTAAAGTTTGTTCATTGTAGAGTCCATAACCACAGATCCCATATGTGATCCCACAAAAACATTCTCAAGAGAGGAATTCAGTTTCTTTATAGCAGGATCCATTGAAACATTTTCCTCCGCCATTGATGACCTGCTTACCAAACTACCTACTACTGAATGAATTTGAACATAATCTTGTAACAAGGAGTGAATGTTCCCTAAAACTTAAAGCTGAAATATAAACTTTGGCATAGGAATACTTTCTGGATCTTTCTGTTCACATCAAAAAGATGATGGATAGGAAGGCTATCGGAAGGCTATCATTAATAGGCTTCTGGAACTGGTTGAGAACAGACTCCTGAGATGTAGAAGGTCTCTCAAAACCCATATTCTCTCTGTCATGGGTCAAAACATCAGGCAACACCTGCTTAGAAATATACTTCCCGTTCTGCTCTCAAACAGGAGAAGCATCCTCAGAATCATAGAAAACATCAGACGCCAACACACAGTAGCCTTAGAATTGTCATTCTGGAATTCCCTTAAAGTATTCAGAATAATTCTTCTAATCTTCTCTTCCATTTCATCTCTACCTTGAAGGATGAAGGAGGGAAATTTGTTGAGTGAGAAAACAATGGAGAAGCAAACAGTGGGGAAATGTGTGTCTTTTTTGCTGAATGTCACCCCATCATGTTATAATCCAAAAGCAATCCAGAAGCACAACTGAGAGGATGTCTAAAAAACTGGCAAATAATAAGTACAATTGACACATTATCAAACTTACCTACATCTTCTCTTGCTTAATAAATAGCTGCATATGAGAAGCATACATTCACGCTCTGAAAACAAATGTTTGCACATACGTGCCCCTCCAGAACCACCATGCATGCAAGAACAAGCCACTTACTTCAGCACCCCATAAATGAAAAGGAACAGTCCTTTGTAAGCCAATCTCCCACCTCTACCCTTTGTGTTAAGTTCAGGCCTCCCACCCAGCAGGAGGAATACTCTGCAAGCCTAGCCTAGCCCTCCAAGATTAAACGCAGCTAGAGAATCTGTGCCTCCATATTCCATATTTGTCATTGTATACCACGCTTTTTCTAGTCAGTTGATGGGTATTTTGTTCTGGTCTGTTCCCTGCCCAACGTAAACTCACTTCTGTTGCAGCCTGAAGGGAAAACTAGACTTTTGGAATAAAAAAGGATACAGTCTTAGTATTACCCCATCTTCAAAAAAACCTTAGAAAAAGTGGACGACAGAGCAAAGCTGAAAGTTTCCCAATGCTATGAGATGACGTAGTAGCAACAAGAAAGCAAACATTAAATTAAAGCAATTTCAAGTCTACAGATTCTAGAGGTTTGAACGGGGAAAACTGAAGAGCTCTAAGGAGAGAAGGAAGATCACATGAAGGTGAATTGAGCTAAAGAACGGGGTTATAAGTAAAGAAACTCCTCGAGGTTCTGTAAACTAAGGTTTCTATTTCCTTCTGGGGCTAAGTGCCTTGACTGAGAACCAGAGAGATTTTAAAGTAGAAACAGAGAGAGCAATTTGAAAGCCTTCCACCAGGAACTGCAAAACAGAAGAAATACGCAAGATGGTACTAAAAGCTCATGCAATGAACACTATTTATGAAACATGGCCCAGTGCTTACAGTAAGCCTTAAAGGTAGAGTGTCTCCTGGAGCTCTGGATACTGTTTATCAGAGTTGACAAAATACTCTTCTTTAATAAATTCAACTCTCAACTCCTGATCTGATAGATTTAGATTGAGGGGGAGAGGAAGAGGGGAGAACCTGAGAGGAGAAGGAAATAGACGAAGTATCCATGGAGGAGTCCTGCACATGGATCACAACTTTGGAAATCGGCGCGGTCAGAAGGGGACCACTAATATCACATCTGCTTTTTCCTTGTAGATCCTGGTCAAAACACTTGAGATTAGAGGAAACAGGGGAAACACATAAAGTAACCTATTGGGCCACCTTGTTACGCAAGCTTCTTTCTACTAAAACTGAAAAGCAATATCTCTGAACCATAACATTGTTCTTTGATGCAAAGAGGTCGAGGATAGGGATTCAGAACATCTTGCATATCTTCCAGAATACAGTCTAGGTTAATGACAGGTTCCTGGACAAAGAAAAGTCTCTGCTAAACTAATCCACCTACTGGTTGTTGACTGCTCTGACTTGAACTGCTGACAGTCTTAGAAGATTTCTCTCTGCTCAAAAATGTAAAGTATTCGCGACCTAAGTGAGTGCTCCCTTGATGTATAAGATAAGTAACATATACTTTATTGTCTGTCATTATCAGAGCATTCTTTTTATAAATTGAGATGCTGAAATGAATGAGGGCTTTGTAGATTGCCACCAGTTTTCTCCAGTTAGATGATCTCCTACTGTCCAATGGTGACCACTTGATCTCGCAATAACAGTCATTGAAGGTCACTTCCCATCCTACTCGGCAGCACTTGTGGTCAGGATCATTGGTTGCTGAGGATGCATTTCTACTCCATTGAGTAGATTTTTAACACCCATTCGCCAAGCCAATTCCCTCTTAAGATCTGGATCCTGCTGTCCAAGGTCTGGATTTTCATAGAGTAAAATCTTTGCAGATGCCATCGAAGAAGACGTAAAACAGGCCCACTGCACTGTGAAAATACAAGCTGCCATAGAGGCCTGTATTTCCATGCACAGCCTTGAAGTTATCTCTGTCTTACTGAATAGTTTCATGTTCAATATCTGAAGGCAAGCGATTCTTTTTTACAGAAGGAAGGACTTCCCAAAGTCGGGGTGAATCTTGCCCTAATGAAAATCCGGACCTTTAATAGCAGAAGGTGACACTTCTGAATGTTCAATAGTAAATTCAGAATGCTGAGTAGCAGATTCATCTTTTCCAGAATCTAAAGCATGATCTGTTCTGAGAGTACATGCTGCAGCCAGTCATCTGGATAAGGGAAGACTGGATTTGCATGAAGATGCAAATGAGCAGCAATGGGTGCCATCAACTTTACAAAAACTCGCAGAGCTTATTTCAGTTCAAAAAGAAGCCCACCTCAGATATTTCCAATGAGTTTTGACAACTGGAATATGCAATTGGCATCAATCATATCTAGTGTAATCATGACATGATTTGATGGGAGCAAACAAATTATCCTCTGTAAGACTTCCATTTTGAATGTATTGTCCTGAACATGTAGAGTTAGAATTTTAACCCCCTGAAGCTTTCTTCACCAGAAAGATGATCAAGTAATTGCCCTGACCACTTTCCTGAACAGGTACTGGACAAATAGCACCCATTTTTTATTAGAGCTGCTGTTCTTTCGAGATGAGCCTTTCTTTTGAGGGAATTCTTGGACATAGGAGTAAGTATGGTCTCCCAAATATCTGGTAAAGATTGCAATTTGATTTGATAACTCTTTTTTACTCCTCTGAAAACCCATATAGCCATCATTATCTGATTCCAGACATAGAAACATGGTTTTATTTGACCTCCAACTCTTAGGTGTAGGCCAACTCCTCCCGAATTGGCATAGCCAGATTTGCTGTTTGTAAGAATGCATTTTCTGCTTCTGCTTTCTGAAGGAGTGAAAGGAAGAACATTTGTGGTGGCCCTTCATAGAATGATTATATATCTGTGCTGTGGATGGCTGCCTGAAAGATTGTGGACTACGAGATTCTTTCCTGAAAGAAGAGAAATGTTTATGCTTTTTGAACAGACAATAGAGCCTAGATTCCAAATCTGTGCCATAAAACTTTGATCAATCAAAGGGCATATTTTAAGGGCTATTGCTCTTTGGGCTGCATCTGTGTTCCAAACCTTCAAATACAGATCCCATTTAGGAGCCACAGAAGCACCACATGCCAAGGCCATAGATCTTACTACATTGAAATATGTATTTGATAGCAAATCTACTTGACGTTCCATTACCTCCAATAACTCAGAGCATTCAGTGCCCTAAATCTCTTTAAATAAAGTCTTGAAGTCTGAGGTTAAAGTTTGTTCATTGTAGAGTCCATAACCACAGATCCCATATGTGATCCCACAAAAACATTCTCAAGAGAGGAATTCAGTTTCTTTATAGCAGGATCCATTGAAACATTTTCCTCCGCCATTGATGACCTGCTTACCAAACTACCTACTACTGAATGAATTTGAACATAATCTTGTAACAAGGAGTGAATGTTCCCTAAAACTTAAAGCTGAAATATAAACTTTGGCATAGGAATACTTTCTGGATCTTTCTGTTCACATCAAAAAGATGATGGATAGGAAGGCTATCGGAAGGCTATCATTAATAGGCTTCTGGAACTGGTTGAGAACAGACTCCTGAGATGTAGAAGGTCTCTCAAAACCCATATTCTCTCTGTCATGGGTCAAAACATCAGGCAACACCTGCTTAGAAATATACTTCCCGTTCTGCTCTCAAACAGGAGAAGCATCCTCAGAATCATAGAAAACATCAGACGCCAACACACAGTAGCCTTAGAATTGTCATTCTGGAATTCCCTTAAAGTATTCAGAATAATTCTTCTAATCTTCTCTTCCATTTCATCTCTACCTTGAAGGATGAAGGAGGGAAATTTGTTGAGTGAGAAAACAATGGAGAAGCAAACAGTGGGGAAATGTGTGTCTTTTTTGCTGAATGTCACCCCATCATGTTATAATCCAAAAGCAATCCAGAAGCACAACTGAGAGGATGTCTAAAAAACTGGCAAATAATAAGTACAATTGACACATTATCAAACTTACCTACATCTTCTCTTGCTTAATAAATAGCTGCATATGAGAAGCATACATTCACGCTCTGAAAACAAATGTTTGCACATACGTGCCCCTCCAGAACCACCATGCATGCAAGAACAAGCCACTTACTTCAGCACCCCATAAATGAAAAGGAACAGTCCTTTGTAAGCCAATCTCCCACCTCTACCCTTTGTGTTAAGTTCAGGCCTCCCACCCAGCAGGAGGAATACTCTGCAAGCCTAGCCTAGCCCTCCAAGATTAAACGCAGCTAGAGAATCTGTGCCTCCATATTCCATATTTGTCATTGTATACCACGCTTTTTCTAGTCAGTTGATGGGTATTTTGTTCTGGTCTGTTCCCTGCCCAACGTAAACTCACTTCTGTTGCAGCCTGAAGGGAAAACTAGACTTTTGGAATAAAAAAGGATACAGTCTTAGTATTACCCCATCTTCAAAAAAACCTTAGAAAAAGTGGACGACAGAGCAAAGCTGAAAGTTTCCCAATGCTATGAGATGACGTAGTAGCAACAAGAAAGCAAACATTAAATTAAAGCAATTTCAAGTCTACAGATTCTAGAGGTTTGAACAGGGAAAACTGAAGAGCTCTAAGGAGAGAAGGAAGATCACATGAAGGTGAATTGAGCTAAAGAACGGGGTTATAAGTAAAGAAACTCCTCGCGGTTCTGTAAACTAAGGTTTCTATTTCCTTCTGGGGCTAAGTGCCTTGACTGAGAACCAGAGAGATTTTAAAGTAGAAACAGAGAGAGCAATTTGAAAGCCTTCCACCAGGAATTGCAAAACAGAAGAAATACGCAAGATGGTACTAAAAGCTCATGCAATGAACACTATTTATGAAACATGGCCCAGTGCTTACAGTAAGCCTTAAAGGTAGAGTGTCTCCTGGAGCTCTGGATACTGTTTATCAGAGTTGACAAAATACTCTTCTTTAATAAATTCAACTCTCAACTCCTGATCTGATAGATTTAGATTGAGGGGGAGAGGAAGAGGGGAGAACCTGAGAGGAGAAGGAAATAGACGAAGTATCCATGGAGGAGTCCTGCACATGGATCACAACTTTGGAAATCGGCGCGGTCAGAAGGGAACCACTAATATCACATCTGCTTTTTCCTTGTAGATCCTGGTCAAAACACTTGAGATTAGAGGAAACAGGGGAAACACATAAAGTAACCTATTGGGCCACCTTGTTACGCAAGCTTCTTTCTACTAAAACTGAAAAGCAATATCTCTGAACCATAACATTGTTCTTTGATGCAAAGAGGTCGAGGATAGGGATTCAGAACATCTTGCATATCTTCCAGAATACAGTCTAGGTTAATGACAGGTTCCTGGACAAAGAAAAGTCTCTGCTAAACTAATCCACCTACTGGTTGTTGACTGCTCTGACTTGAACTGCTGACAGTCTTAGAAGATTTCTCTCTGCCCAAAAATGTAAAGTATTCGCGACCTAAGTGAGTGCTCCCTTGATGTATAAGATAAGTAACATATACTTTATTGTCTGTCATTATCAGAGCATTCTTTTTATAAATTGAGATGCTGAAATGAATGAGGGCTTTGTAGATTGCCACCAGTTTTCTCCAGTTAGATGATCTCCTACTGTCCAATGGTGACCACTTGATCTCGCAATAACAGTCATTGAAGGTCACTTCCCATCCTACTCGGCAGCACTTGTGGTCAGGATCATTGGTTGCTGAGGATGCATTTCTACTCCATTGAGTAGATTTTTAACACCCATTCGCCAAGCCAATTCCCTCTTAAGATCTGGATCCTGCTGTCCAAGGTCTGGATTTTCATAGAGTAAAATCTTTGCAGATGCCATCGAAGAAGACGTAAAACAGGCCCACTGCACTGTGAAAATACAAGCTGCCATAGAGGCCTGTATTTCCATGCACAGCCTTGAAGTTATCTTTGTCTTACTGAATAGTTTCATGTTCAATATCTGAAGGCAAGCGATTCTTTTTTACAGAAGGAAGGACTTCCCAAAGTCGGGGTGAATCTTGCCCTAATGAAAATCCGGACCTTTAATAGCAGAAGGTGACACTTCTGAATGTTCAATAGTAAATTCAGAATGCTGAGTAGCAGATTCATCTTTTCCAGAATCTAAAGCATGATCTGTTCTGAGAGTACATGCTGCAGCCAGTCATCTGGATAAGGGAAGACTGGATTTGCATGAAGATGCAAATGAGCAGCAATGGGTGCCATCAACTTTACAAAAACTCGCAGAGCTTATTTCAGTTCAAAAAGAAGCCCACCTCAGATATTTCCAATGAGTTTTGACAACTGGAATATGCAATTGGCATCAATCATATCTAGTGTAATCATGACATGATTTGATGGGAGCAAACAAATTATCCTCTGTAAGACTTCCATTTTGAATGTATTGTCCTGAACATGTAGAGTTAGAATTTTAAACCCCTGAAGCTTTCTTCACCAGAAAGATGATCAAGTAATTGCCCTGACCACTTTCCTGAACAGGTACTGGACAAATAGCACCCATTTTTTATTAGAGCTGCTGTTCTTTCAAGATGAGCCTTTCTTTTGAGGGAATTCTTGGACATAGGAGTAAGTATGGTCTCCCAAATATCTAATAAAGATTGCAATTTGATTTGATAACTCTTTTTTACTCCTCTGAAAACCCATATAGCCATCATTATCTGATTCCAGACATAGAAACATGGTTTTATTTGACCTCCAACTCTTAGGTGTAGGCAAACTCCTCCCGAATTGGCATAGCCAGATTTGCTGTTTGTAAGAATGCATTTTCTGCTTCTGCTTTCTGAAGGAGTGAAAGGAAGAACATTTGTGGTGGCCCTTCATAAAATGATTATATATCTGTGCTGTGGATGGCTGCCTGAAAGATTGTGGACTACAAGATTCTTTCCTGAAAGAAGAGAAATGTTTATGCTTTTTGAACAGACAATAGAGCCTAGATTCCAAATCTGTGCCATAAAACTTTGATCAATCAAAGGGCTTATTTTAAGGGCTATTGCTCTTTGGGCTGCATCTGTGTTCCAAACCTTCAAATACAGATCCCATTTAGGAGCCACAGAAGCACCACATGCCAAGGCCATAGATCTTACTACATTGAAATATGTATTTGATAGCAAATCTACTTGACGTTCCATTACCTCCAATAACTCAGAGCATTCAGTGCCCTAAATCTCTTTAAATAAAGTCTTGAAGTCTGAGGTTAAAGTTTGTTCATTGTAGAGTCCATAACCACAGATCCCATATGTGATCCCACAAAAACATTCTCAAGAGAGGAATTCAGTTTCTTTATAGCAGGATCCATTGAAACATTTTCCTCCGCCATTGATGACCTGCTTACCAAACTACCTACTACTGAATGAATTTGAACATAATCTTGTAACAAGGAGTGAATGTTCCCTAAAACTTAAAGCTGAAATATAAACTTTGGCATAGGAATACTTTCTGGATCTTTCTGTTCACATCAAAAAGATGATGGATAGGAAGGCTATCGGAAGGCTATCATTAATAGGCTTCTGGAACTGGTTGAGAACAGACTCCTGAGATGTAGAAGGTCTCTCAAAACCCATATTCTCTCTGTCATGGGTCAAAACATCAGGCAACACCTGCTTAGAAATATACTTCCCGTTCTGCTCTCAAACAGGAGAAGCATCCTCAGAATCATAGAAAACATCCGACGCCAACACACAGTAGCCTTAGAATTGTCATTCTGGAATTCCCTTAAAGTATTCAGAATAATTCTTCTAATCTTCTCTTCCATTTCATCTCTACCTTGAAGGATGAAGGAGGGAAATTTGTTGAGTGAGAAAACAATGGAGAAGCAAACAGTGGGGAAATGTGTGTCTTTTTTGCTGAATGTCACCCCATCATGTTATAATCCAAAAGCAATCCAGAAGCACAACTGAGAGGATGTCTAAAAAACTGGCAAATAATAAGTACAATTGACACATTATCAAACTTACCTACATCTTCTCTTGCTTAATAAATAGCTGCATATGAGAAGCATACATTCACGCTCTGAAAACAAATGTTTGCACATACGTGCCCCTCCAGAACCACCATGCATGCAAGAACAAGCCACTTACTTCAGCACCCCATAAATGAAAAGGAACAGTCCTTTGTAAGCCAATCTCCCACCTCTACCCTTTGTGTTAAGTTCAGGCCTCCCACCCAGCAGGAGGAATACTCTGCAAGCCTAGCCTAGCCCTCCAAGATTAAACGCAGCTAGAGAATCTGTGCCTCCATATTCCTGTGTTCTCGTCCCACCAGGAGATAGGAAAAGAAAGTAGGAGGATTATGGGTATGATATCTAATATATAGCAGCCAGGGGGTGGGTGAGGCTTCATTTCAGCATTCTCTTACATTCTTTTGCCAGCCATTGAGTTAGATTTACCTAAAAATGTAGGCCTAGATGTATCAAGATTCCATTTTGCGAATCTTAAATAGCGATTTTTTGCGAATCGCTATTTAGAATTCGCAAAATGGAATGTATGTAAAAAATTGCATTTTTTTTGCGATTCTTTATTTATCTTTATTTGCGAATTCGCATTTTGCGAATTCGCAAATAAGGAATAATTCCCCATGTATTCCTATGGGCCAGGAGGCCCATAGGAATGATTGTGCAGTAATTCTCAAATTGCGAATTCGCAATTTGCTAATCGCAATTTGAGAATTATTTCAAGGGTGCAGGGGTGTCTCATGGACACCCTGCTGCACCCCTGAAACTTCCATGTGTGTGCATATGGCACACATACATGCCCTATGGGCATGTATGTGTGTCACATGCCACCTTCAAAATAGTCATATTTTGTTTTTTAAAAGGATTTCGCAAATTAACACGAACCTCAAATTGGTGTTAATTTGCGATTCCTTAAACCAAATTCGCAATTTTAGAAAGTTTCATACATGCCATTTAAGGAATCGCAAAATTGCGATTCCTTAAATGCATAAGCAAAATAAGGAATCGCAATTTTTTGTGATTCCTTATTTTGCTAATTTCTGATACATCTCAAAAGATGCTAAATGTCCCTTTGCGATTCCTTAAGGTCGAAATTCTGCGAATTTCGGCCTTAACGAATCGCAAAAGGCTTGATACATCTAGGCCGTAATGACTGGGACGAGGACGAAGGACGTAGAGGCAATGAGAAATTGACAAAAGGATTACACGAGCCACTCCTGAACAGTCAGTGAAAGTTTATTTAGGACTCATAGGAACATAATGCTCTTGTCCAAACAACTATGAAGCTATATTGTTTGCGTTTAAGTAATAAAAAAAGTAAAAAGTGAAGAAAGACTCTGCAGTTCATGAAATCAATCAAAACATACACACATAACAGATTTTGCAGCATTTTGCAGTTCATTCATATAATTTTATAATAATGTAAATGCATATTGAGCCTCTTTAACCTTGTTCCTGGTTTTGGTAACTTGGTTAATTTACAGTAATTGTTTCATACAGGAGATTGCAGTCAGTCTTTGCATTACACGATTCACTAATCTGACTCAAGTCTGTATAGAAAGAGGACTATTTGTCCATTACCCGGCTCTGAGTAGAACTTCGGACTATGTCTCTATATATCGATTTACCAAAGTAAATCCGGGTGGAGCTGGAGTAGTGCCACTAGGCCGAGTTCCACGGAGTTGGGAAAAAACTCAGCGGAACTATGCTCCTCTCTTTGATTAGTGTTATCAAACATTTAGGTGTTTCTGGTTTTGATGAGGTAGTTCATTTGGGTCCAGGAGGGGTCTGTATTGAAGGTGAGGTTTGGAATGCTTTTTCATGCCTAATGCTTGTGCTTTATTCATTTATTTATTTATTTTATTTTTATCTTTTTTTGAGGAGTTTTGCCTTAGGTTACAACTAAACATACAACCCTTGATGTAGACAGTAGATCTGGGGTCGACCATCCAAGGGCATTACAATCATACATATGAAAAAAGAACAAATGGAAGCACATATGATGTCCAGAGGGGAGAACCCCACCCCAATATGACTTTGATACAGTGAATATTAAAGAAATGGTTGTAAAGATGGCCATAGAATGACCTAGAGAGATAGGTCGGCCAGTGTTCGATGAAGGATAGAAGGCTGGTATGATGGAGACTACATCTGTCATAGTAAGTTTGATCTGGTCCTCAGATATCTCTAGGTCTCATCCTTGGAATTTGTAGAGATCTATATGTTTTAGACTGTCCATTTTAGAAAGTTACATCCTTTAGCCAGTCATATTGCTCGGTAAGAAGAACATTCATCCACACCCGGTTACCTGCACCAGGATAGCAGTAACAGTAGAACCACTAGTTGCCTCGTGGAATGGGGTATATCTACAAGATAACCCAGGGCCATAGGAAGCAGGGCGAAAGGAATAGGTGACTGTATTAATTCAAAAATTGCATCATCTACTTGTGCCCTGATTGCTTGTATTGGGGGAAGACCCATTCCAGGTGTTATAAATCAGCAGAGTCTGTAGAACATCCAGTACATTTTGATCACTATATTTAGTCCATGCGATGTAAATAAAGTGGGGTGTAGTATACTTGTTAATTAAGTTAAAGTGAAGGAGTTTATGCCTGAGGTTGATAGATATGCCATTTTTTTGCTCACAGCAATATACCCAATTCTTGTTGGACAATGAGGACCCCAAATCCGCCTCTCAGGGAATCAGAGGGGCAGCGGCAGATTGAGCAGGCTTTCAGTCACCTTATACAAACAGAAGACCCATCCCCTGGTACTGTCGAATGCAAACATCTATGTAAAGGTGGAAGTTCTCGTAGATCACAGGGAAAGTCAGACAACTGTGCTGCAGCAGTGTGGAGGACCGTGAAATAGCAAAAAGAACTAGAGTGCATTAGTCTTGTCCATGGACAAAATGTTCAAAGGAGAGGAGCTAAATCTTCCTAAACAGATGGCCCACCACAGTAACCCCCAGCCAAGCTAGAATATCACACACAGTCCTGTCCAGCTTTGAGGGTAAAGACAAGTTGTCAAAAATATGTATCTTTGGGGATTAGAGCAGTGAAAGTCTCATACTTTTCACCAGTGTGTACATGGCCCAGTGCCTTAGATTCAATATAACTACAAGGGCGTGCTTGCCGTGCAGGAAGTGTATTGTTGAGTCTGCCCTTGTTGAGTTGATCCTATGCAATTGAGAGTTGGGGGATTGAGGACCGGGACAGATCCAATAAATTGCATGGTGTGCTTGTGCAGTGAGAAAGTAAAGTTCCTGGTCCAGGAAGGCAAAACCACAGATGTGTGAATCCTTTCCAACTCACAGGTGGAGTCTTGCCATTCCAGATGAGTCATGTTAGCAATGTTCGGAGGCGGGAGAAAATGTTCCACCTGGGTGCAATTGAGATATTTATAAACAAAAACAAACACTTTGGAAGAATTAGCATCTTAATAAACACCACTTGTCCCGCTAAGTTTAAGGGAGGGGCAGTCGATTTCTCTATGCAAGCTTCTAGACTGTCCAGCACTTGATCGTAATTTTCTTGAAGGATAGACACTGAAGGAAGTGACCCGTTTAGGGCCACCCGGGCCACTAAGGGCCACCTCTCAGCCTTCCGTACCAAATGAAGAGTCGGTCAGACAGTAGAGAATACAGACGAATAACTATTTATTAATATACCCTCAGAGCAGAGCCTGGTCTGCTCAGTCGCTAGGAATGCTGCAGAGAGGACTGAAATTGACAAGCATATAGATACATCATGTACATTTTGTAACCAAGCTAAAACACGCCTACAGTGGAATTTTCAAGGCAGGTGCAGTTAAACAGCGAAATACAGAAAAAACAGTTTCAGCGCTTCTATCTTGTTATGTTATGTTATGTTAATTGGGGTGCTTCTATAGCGCACGGCTACTCCGAGGAGTGTCCCGGCGCTGTCAGAGCCTCACAGGTCTAGCGGATGAAAATAGACAGGCGGCGCAAGCAGCATGGAAAGAGAACAAGGTAGATGGACTTATTGCTGAAACAACCAGGTTTTCAAATCCTTCCTGAATGCCAATAGATTGGAGCAGGATCTGAGCGCGAGAGGAAGATCGTTCCATAGCAGGGGCGCAAGATGTTTGAAGGAACGTCCCCCTCAACGAGCCCGTTGTATCCTAGGGGTGACTGCCCCAGCTTGAGATGAAGAACAAAGGGATCTAGAGGGAAGATATAAAGTGATCCACTTCTAAAGATAGCGGGCGCCTATGCCATGCAGGGCTTTAAAGGCGACAGTCAGAGCCTTAAAAGTGATACACTTCTTGATGGGCAGCCAATGAAGAGTTCTGAGGAGCTCCGAGGCTCTGGCTCTTCTGGTGAGTCCAAAGATGGCCCAGTCTGCAGAGTTCTGTACTACCTGGAGGCGCAATATGAGGTATTCCGGCACACCAAGGTACAGAACGTTAGCGTAGTCCAGGCGAGAGCCTATCAGGGCCTGCACCGTGGTCTTTCTGTGCTCGATGGATAGTAGCGGCAGGAACTTCCTCAACATCCTCAGGATCGCAAAGCATCTGCCTGCCAGGCCCGACACCTGACCCCTGAAAGAGAGGCAGTTGTCGACCTGAATACCTAGGTTCTTCGCAGACCCAGAATCATTATCAGGGGGGAACATGGCGGCAGGCCACCACTCTTTCCACCTGGGATCTGCGGGGCAGCCAAAAAAGAGTACTTCCGACTTTTCGGAGTTGCATTTAAGGGAGTGTCGGCTGAACCAGTCAAACACCGCCCCAAGGCAGCCCCGAATGGAAGTCCCGTCAAAGTTGTGGCCCTTGTCGCAGGTAAACAGGAGTTGCGTGTCGTCAGCGTACGACAGGATCTGGGCCCCAAAGCCCTCCGCGAGTGCCGCCAAAGGGGTCATATAAATGTTAAAAAGCACAGGGCTCAGAATTGAGCCTTGCGGAACACCGACCTCCTGAGGTGACATCGCGGCGGAGAAATGTGGAGCCCAGATTGTTTGATGTCGATTAGAGAGGAAAGAACGGAACCAGCTGAACACCGTCCCCCTAAGACCCACCTCCCAGAGTCTTGCTAGGTGGCGGTCATGGGGGACGGTGTCGAAGGCCGCAGAGAGGTTGAGCATCACCAGCATGGCTTTTCCTCCCTTGTCCAAGGTTGCCTGGATCAGTTCGGTGACCTCGAGCAGAGCGGATTCTGTGCTCAAGTTAGAGCGAAAACCCGATTGGGATCTATGTAGTAGGTCATTCATCTCTAGGAAGTGGGACAAGGAAGTGTGGACATGTTTCTCGACCACTTTCGCAAGGGCGGGCAGAAGGGAGATGGGTCTATAATTGGCGTGAGAATCATGGTTTAGATTGGGTTTCTTGAGTAATGGTAGGATGAGTGCCTGTTTCCAAGGCTGCAGCACTTCACCTGTGCTAAGCGAGAGGTTAAGGATCGGATTGATGAGATGATTAAGAGTAGGGGCCAGTTGAGCAAGGGTTTTGGCGGGGCAAGGGTCAAGAGGAGAGCCTGATTTAAGTTTGGTGAGGAGGTCGAGTGACGTCTGAAGAGACATAACAGGAAAGTTACAAAGGGAAGGCTCTGACGCAGATGATGAAGGATCCAGAGACCAGAGGGTGGGAGTGTAGCTCATATTGGAGGCACCAAAAGAGAGCTGGATATTTTTAATTTTGTAGGCGAAAAAAACAGCCAGATTGGAGATCCAGGACTCGGAGTGTGTGATTTTGGGATTGGTCCAGGGAGGGGAGATAAAATCCTTGACAATCCTGAAAATGTCTTTGCAGGAGTTAGTGGCCTCCTCAATTCTGCTAGCCAGGTAGGACTTTTTGTTGGCAGTGATGTTGTGATGATAGTCTCTGGTCAAAGACCTATAGGTTTCCCCGGAGCTTGTGTCGTAGTGTTTACGCCAATTCCTTTCGGATTTTTTACACTGCAGACGTTTGTCTGCCAGGGCCGAAGAAAACCAGGGAGCAGAGGATTTCACCGATGGTGTCTTAGCAAATAAGGGGGGGGCGAGGTCTGCGAAACGTTGGGTCAGCCAGCCCTGCAGGAGCTCGAGGTCTGTTTCCAAGGAGCCCGATAACATGCAAGGATGGGTCTCTAGTTCATTTACTAGCATGGCTGGAGAGACTCGGTGGAAGGCTCTCGAGGGCAACACTTGGTCCCTTTGTCCGCAATCAGGGCTTTTTGTAGTGAGAGGGATCTCGAATTCTGCTAGAAAGTGGTCAGACCACAGGACCGGCGCAAGGGCCATGAGAACTACGGGGACGGTAGAAAACAGTTGGTCTAATATGTGACCTTTACAGTGAGTAGGGGACCGAAGGTGTGGAACCAGACCTAAGGATGAGGTGATGTCATTAAACTTAATGCTGTGGGGGTCGTCCAGCTTGTCCAAGTGTATGTTGAAATCGCCAAGGAGCAAGCAGTGGTTAGATCTCAGGCATAGTGAGGAAATCACAGAGTGGAGATCTTCAAAGAAAGTGCCTAGAGGGCCCGGGGGCCTATAGACCAACAGTCCTATGCAAGACTGCTGAGATGATAGTGAGAGGAAGAAGGCAAGTGCTTCACTCCCCGGGTTGTTATCCAAGGGAAGGATAGAGCAGGTGATACGCTTGTTGATGATTAAGGCCACTCCACCTCCCTTCCCACTAACTCTGTCTTTCCTATAAATGACGTGGCTCGGGGGAATTGCAGTGGCGATATCCGGGCCAGCGCCCTCTCCAAGCCAGGTCTCTGTCAAGAAAAGAAAGTCGGCTCTGGAATCTGTAAGGAGGCTATAAACATCGAGCGCGTGCTTAGCTAGAGACCTTGTGTTCAGCAGAAGATAGCTAGTGCTGTTGGAAGGAGAGGTGAGGGAGGCAATACGGCCATGGCCGGGTGACCAGCCGCAACCCGGGCATCTATTATTAGACCGAAAGGGTTTAGGGAACACCTTAGTACAAGTATTTGTGGGGGTGCAAAGGGAAAGAAGGATGTCTTTATAATAGGTTATCATCTTTTCAGGGAAAAACCCCCAGCCAGGCCCGCGCCCGGCCACCTCTGGGACACTGACGGGCGCAGGCAGGCTTTCCTTCTGCGCTCCTTAGGCGCCTCCGCAGTGCGCATCCGCTGTGTGGAGGAGAGTACTTAGTTTTAAGGCGGAGCTGGCTATCCAGCGCAAGACTGCACCACTAGACTGCCGCCCGACTAGCTGCCTACCCCCAATATGGCCGCCACCAAAACGCACGTCTGCGGGTTCCAGGGAAACCCCTAGCAGCAAGGTATGCCGTCAGGAGGCTGAGGAGACTGCAGGCAGGGCAGCGCGGCGCCAACAGAGGAGGTAACAGAGGTAGGAGAAACCAAAGCAGTGTTAAGAGAACTCAGGTCACCCAGCTTTCCGCCTCAGGTGCCTGCCAGTAAAGTGCAAAGTGCGAAGTAATAGTAGAAGGACACAGAAGCTTGTAGTCAGCTGTGTGTAGTCAGCCTTGTAGGTTAAAGTGCAAATCACAACAAGATAAAATGCTAAAAAAGGTTTAAAATCGCTAGTGTTCAGCACAATGCATTTCACTCGCCTGCACCCGGCTTCCGCCTCAGGTGACTGGACTTGTGAGGATCTAACCTGGGCTCAGCCTTCTCCCAGTTTTAAGGCGGAGCTGGTCGTCCGGTGCAAGACTGCACCACTAGACTGCCGCCCGACTAGCTGCCTACCCCCAATATGGCCGCCACCAAAACGCTCGTCTGCGGGTCCCAGGGAAACCCCTAGCAGCAAGGTATGCCGTCAGGAGGCTGGGGAGACTGCAGGCAGGGCAGCGCGGGACCAACAGAGGAGGTAACAGAGGTAGGAGAAACCAAAGCAGTGTTAAGAGAACTCAGGTCACCCGGCTTACACAAAGTACCCCAATTCCAAGGTCGTTTCCTTTGTGCACCACCGTAGACCCAGCTGCAAGTGTGCCTGTTAACCAGATTCTCCCAGAGGCACGTTTGCCCATTGTAACAGCAGGTCCGCCATTAGGAATCCTGAGTGCTACTGTCCTTATCACAGCCCCTGGTGCGTCCACATTTACAACAGTCCCTGGCTGCTATACCAAGGGTTGGTGCTGCCTCAGACCAAGGAGCACGATCCCGAACAGGAGCAACTCCCATCACATTGTGAGTCTGTCTGATGTAAGAGCTGAAGAAAGCTAGATCTACAAACCCCAGAGAGGGATGTCCCTCAAAGGTGCTGGAAGTTTTGAAAGTAAATGCAGAGAAATTATTGAAGGAAACTTTGAGTTGGGATTCATAGATGGGTACAAGCAAGAGGAACTCTTGCTCCTGTGTAAAGAAGTTAGTAGGTATGCTTGTGAGACCTATGGGATTTTGAAGGGAATAATCACAGAGTTTGGGGTCGATTTGTCCAAAAGTAAGAATCTGGGCAAGACTTTCAGCATGTTCATAAATGAGTAAACTTTTAAAAACATGCAAATGCCTGGAATAAAATTCAATCTGAGGGAATTAGTTGATAACATATAACGGTGTAGTGAATTTCAAAAGATAAAAGATTGTGGTCTCCGAAACCAAGAGAAAGAAAGGAAAAGCTGATGTTGCAGGAACAATGGGTAGAGTGCCCAAAGCAATGCAGTATTCAAAGCTTACCCATTGAGAGAGGTGCTTGAGGATAGATTTGTGCATGTATGTTGGAAGTGTGGTGATCTTTTCACATTTACAAATCAATTTTAAAAACTGAGAAAAAATCTTGACCCTCGGTACGGACAGGCTGAGTTATTTGTCAAAATGTCAAAGGTGCTTTGGGAGGATTTGAATATTTTCTTTGACACTGTTGCACATTGAGACTTATGTGTCAAGTAGAGGGTATCAGTATAGTAGTGATTGATAAACCACCAACGCTAGCACAAATGATTTCCCCTTCTCCTGTTTTCATTAGTATAAGCAGGTGTTTAAAACCAAGGTTCCACAGAAGAAGAGATTGATCTGTTGAAAATATCAAAAACTACTCAAGATTTAAGGAGTCTGTGCATGCCTATTACGAATGGCTAATGCAGGTTTTTCAGCAGATCAGTGGGGTTGACATCCTGAAAGAGAAAATCTCAGTGTATTCCAAGCCAGCTTAGAAGACCGTCCGGAGTACCGACGGAATGAGCGGTGCTTCGTAATCCCTGAGCCTCAGCCAGGTGAGGTGGGGTGTTTTCCTCCTGCTAACTAGTGGCGTAACAGCCCGACTGCTGGTGAATTCACTATACACCTAGGACTGCAGGTGATATGGTTATTTGTTTTTCACTTTTCACATTTCACATTGCAGTAGCAGTTTACTGAGGTCCTGAGGAAGGCAGAGGATATAAGTGTCAGTTTTTACTGCTGAAACATGTCGACCTATCTATCATCTGGGCAGATATTTGTTAAAAACTGCCTGTTTTTGCACTGTTTTTAATATTGGGCATCTGAGTGATAATAATAAACAGAGGGTTTCTCTCATTTACCAAATTTTAAGTCACTTCTCACATACACTGTTGCACTGCAATATAATTTGTACACCCATCCAAGAACACAACTAGTTGACACTTAGGTGCTATCCTAGTGACTCATAATTAGGTGGGGGACATTACTACCAGGTCCCGTGGCTCACCTTCTATGTCTCACGATGGAAACACTAAGAAGAAAGCCCGGATGATGACCAGGGCGGTATCGAGTGGCAACTGTTAGGTATCTTAATTTTTGAAGAGTTTTTCATTTTCATTATAACCTATACACTTAACTAATGAGACTAGGTAGTTGCATTTCAAAGGCACAACTCTTGTTATAACCGTGGACACGTGTTGTAATTTTGAGAGAGGGAACTCGCTATCATCAATCACCTTCTCTTCTTCCTGTGGTGGTTAATTTACTTTACATTAGTAATACTTGCTCCATTTTCCTCCACCTAATATGAAGCCATTAGATACAATTATGTAATGGGAATCATTGTGAGATAGATGGAGATATTTTATTTATTTATACTTTTATTCAATTTAGTCTCTTTATAAAGCACCCGTGGGCACCCTTTCGGTAGCACTACCAAGCATGGACAAATAAAAATACTAATTGCTGAAGAGCCGAGTTTTTCGATATTTGCAGAGTGAACTATGATCAGCCTGTTCTCTGAAGCACCATATAATACATTATGCAGCTTGTAAGTGGAGCAGGCTATGCAACACAAACAACCGATGCATGCTATATAGAATGTTGCGAGCCTTGGAAACCTAGTGGTAGATGAGCGTACTCTTCTTGCAAGGACGAAAGGAGGAAATGTTCCTCGAGTAATCACTATACCACTTATGCATAGACATTTACAAATGTTAATGTTGCAATGGATTTTGCTAGATGGTCAGAAATGCAGGTATTGGTGAACAGAGTAGCATACCTTTAGCTGTGTTTTCTATCAATTGAACGTGTTTGAGCAATTATCCAGGAAGAGTCAGGTGAAGAGAGTTGGTGTTATCCAAACAGGAATTTATGATTGCCTGGATTACAACATAATGGGAACCAACGTAAGGATCTCATTGAACATCCCCAGGTAATCGAAATAATTTGATGAAGTGTTACTGAACTGCGGAATGAGAGAAACAGAAAGACAAGATTCTGTACAGTAGTGACTGGGGTAGGCACAGTCCCAAGGCCCTGCACCAAGGAAGTAGTCAGAAAATTAAAGTACCCCCTATTTTGAACCAAAAGCTCTGATAGCACAAAGCAAGTGAGCCAATCCCTCCCTAAAAGAGCCCACTGTCTCTTCCATCCAGTCATCTATCCATCCATCCTTTCACCCTTTCATCCACCCACTAATGGCTGCTACTTCTCCTTTGCATTCTAGCATCCATTCATTTTTTCATGCATCATTCAATACTTCCCCATTCCATCAATCCATTCACTCTGCCATTTACTGATCCATCCTTCTATCCATCCATTCCTCCATCCAACCATCCATCCATTCATTCTGCCATCCATCCATCCATTAACCTTCCACCCACTCTGCTATCCATCATCCATCCATAAATCCATCCACTCTGCAATCCTTTTACTCATCCATCCATTCTGCCATCCATTCACTCATCCTTTCACCTACTCATCTATCCATTCATCCCTTTACTCTACAATCGTTTCATCTGTCCATCATTTCATTTGTCCATCTTCCATCCATCCATTCATCCATCCATCTACAAAGCCATCCTTTCAAGTGTCTATCCACCTATACATTCATTCATTCTTTTACCCATTCATCCATCTCCCCACATATCCACCCATCCTCTCATTCATCCGCCTACTCATTCATCCATCCTTTCCTTCACCTTTCTTCTTATCAATATTT